>NC_133661.1:118787646-121187646 GCF_037893015.1 Macrotis lagotis
ATCTCCAATAAAGCTGTTCATTAATCAATTATACAATAAATATTCATTAAGCATCTACTTCATATTAGGTCCTGAGGAAAGAAGTATAAAGAATGACACAATCCTTTTAGAAAAACTTGTATTTTAATAGGGAAATGAAAAGTATATATAAACATATATATATACATAAATATTAAGTTAATGGATACATATCATATACACATAAAGCAGTTAAACAAAGGTAGTTTGGGAGGAAGATCAATAGCAGTTTGTTGTGCATGTACTCCAGAAAGGGCTTTATATGGAAGATGTTAACTGAGATGAATCTTAAAGTAAGGCAGGAACTTTATGGAGTATAATGATGTTTGTTCTTTGCTCTCAAAGAAGACCATGACATCAAGATGCCATGACAAGCATATGAATTGGATTTGAGTGATGAGTGCTATGCTAGGTCACTTTTTCCTCCAGAGCTATCTGGGTCCAGAATCAAAACAACTGGAAATGACCCTGGATGCAAGGCAGTCAAGGTTAAGTGACTTGTCAGAGGTCACACGGCTATGTCAAGTGTCTGAGGTCAGATTTAAACTCAGGTCTTCCTGACTCCATGGCTGGTGCTCTAAACACTGCATGGGCAATGACTGCAAAGGCAACAGGAAACGGAGACTCATGAGTGAGGATCAGAGAAAAGGTCAATTTGGCTGGATATCAACATGATACATAGGGAGTATTGTCCAAAGAAGAAGAAAACATATAAATGATTCATTAATTTTATTTCTCATTAATTTTTGGGTTCCCATTCCTCAATTTAAAAAAAATAGGTAAATTGAATCATTATTTCCTTTTGTCTGTTTCTGTTTCATTTTTTTGAGAGAAGAATAAAAACAATGAAATGAAATTTGTAAATTGTCTTTAATTGTTTGAGTATGCTAAAACAGCTTTCAGTGTGCACACTTACACTTTGGGAATCAACAAACCATGGCTTGACTTATTGTTTTGTTGATTGCCTAGGCCTGTAAAAGAGATGAAAAGAAATCTTAATGATGTGGCTTAAATTTGTATCTTAACTTTTGGGATAGTTATGCAACATTTCCCAGAATTCCCATGTTTATGACCTTTAGTTTATTTTTTTTCCTTTGTGCCCATGATCCTTGATAGGCACAGGTTGCCTACCCCAAATGTTGGTGTATTCTCTCCTTGTCCTTCTTTGTAATCTATCCAGTGCCTATTTTACACGGTGCCTTGCTCACAGTAGGATCTCAGTTTACTTTTGTTTAATAATATAGCCTATCTACAAATCATAGTCATTGCTGATCTTAATCAAGGAAAAAAAAAAGTAATGTTTGGTGAATCTCCCTAAATGAACCAAAAACCTGGTGCCTGAATGTATAGTTTGGCTGACTGCTGATCTATGTTTTCTACATCGATTGTTTGAGCTCCCAGGGAAAAAGGCCCCTGTAAAGAGGTCTTTAAACAATTGTGAAGTTTAATAGTTTTAACTAATAGGCCTTTGAAGTAATGAAAACCTAATTTTCACAATTGATTTTTGGCTTAGGCTTAAATAAAATTCAACAAACATTTACTGAGTACCTACTTGGTACATGATGGAGGATATAGAAGTGATTAAGGCAAAGTCCCCACCACAGAAGAGCTCATGATCAAGTAACAGAGAAAAAAATTGTAATAAAATGAGAGAAAGAGGCAATTACAAAAGATAAACTAGATAACTTTGATTACTTGAAATGAAAAAACTTTTGTACAGACAAAATTAATACACGTAAGTTCACAAAAGGAATAGCAGGAAAAATTCTTTATATAAAATTTCTCAAATAAATGTTGCATATTGAGATATATAAACAATTTATATATGTGTGTGAGTTTGCATATTACATGCATATAGGTATGAATTCACATATGTACATATTTTATGTATGTGTTCATACACATACACATATACCTGAGAGGGTATCTTTTAAGAAAGGCAAGAGAGGAAGTTTCTTTCTTTCCTCCCCTCCCCCCACATTGAACCATACAGTGTAAACAGCGGAAAGTAGAAAGACTGGACCAATAGCAGATGCCAATTAATCCAAAAGCAGTTTAACACTGATGACAGAAAGATAGTCACCCCAGGAGGGAGGAGAAGCTTCACCGGCATATCTCTTTGTCCCAGAGAAGAATGTCAGTTACAAACTCAAGAAAAGACTTTTAGGCTATAAAGCCCCTTTATAGTGTATATCACTATTATTATACTTGGGTATATCACTATTATTATACTCAAGTTTGAGCCCAATATCCACATAGAACTTATGTCTATTTTGTAGAAGTTTCTGCCCAGACTTGTGGGAAGAATGTTTTGTACAGTTGTTTTTGTTATGTCATCTTAGTGAATGTCTTTGTCAAAGGCATTAATTAAATGATTATTAATGGTAAACACACCAGTGGGGGCTTGTGATATAGTGCTTGAAACACAGGCCCTTGGGGCTATCTCTGGAACCCAGAGACTAGTAGAAGTTATCCACCCTCTGGGGATCCAGCCTGCCAATTCAGTGGGATATGAGGCAATGGTGTTACAAAAGAAAATAATAAATGCAACAAGAGAGATACAAATCAAGTGTTATGATAATTCAGAAGAGGAAGAGAGAAGTTCTGGTGGTGGTGGCACATTTTAAGAGAGAAAGGATCACATTTGAAGGAGGACATTGATGTTATTTAAAGGAGGTTGATCAGGATGTCCTCTGAAGATTGATTGAAAAAACTGAGATTGTTTGATTTTTGAGAAAAGAAGACTTAGGAGAAACAGGATAGATCTTCAAGTATTTGATGAGTTGTCATGGAAGAAGGAGTAGAATGGTTCTTCTTGGACTGAGAGAGCAATAATGAGTATAGAGATACAGAGTTTTATTTGATATCACTGAAAAGAAAGGCAAGGCAATAAACTTGTCATTAAATGTTTATTATGTGCCAAGAATTAAACATTGGAGAAAAATATATAATTCCTGTCCTCAAGGAACTAATTTTCTAATGGTAGAGGGCAATATATAAAAAGGAAGAAAAAAGGGGAGTAGGGAAAAAGGTAGTCATGGGGAGAAAGTGGGGAAATCCCCAGAAGAACAGACAGGAGGGGAATAAAACATAGCAAGTCTTGTCCATTCCAAAATGGGGGACCCCAGAAGGCACTCACCAATAGGAGTAGGGGACAGATATGGCAGTGGAATAATCAACAGTGAAGTGGTGCAGTGGATAGAGCACTGGCCCTGGAGTCAGAAGTATCTGAGTTCAAATCCGGTCTCAGACACTTAATAATTACCTAGCTGTGCGGCCTTGGGCAAGCCACTTAACCCCATTGCCTTGCAAAAACTAAAAAAAAAAAAAAAAAAAATTCAATAGTGAGAAGCTCCCAAGCTCTGAGAGAAATTCCTGGGTGAGAAAGCAATTGAGTCAGAATGGGTAAATCCTGACAGAAAGAAGCACAGCACATATTTCCTAACAATTAGAAATACACAAAGGAGAAATGAGATTTCATTGTTAGCAATGGGTTGCCCTTCCCTGGGGATTTTTCAAGAAGAGATGAATTGACATTTTTCCTTTGTCTTAGCAGAAATTCTAGTTTAAGTCATTGTAGGACTAAAGGACCTCTGGGGTACTTCCCAAATCTGAAATTCTATAATTCTATTAACATTCTATTAAAGAAGTCACATTTAAGCTAAACCTTGAAGACAACTAGGATTTTGATAGGTACAGAAAAAAAGAGGATGTCTCTAGTGAAGATATTAGCCATAACACAACTAAGAGAGGAGGAATGATGGGTTAAACATTCTAGAAAATAGTATAAAAGAGGAAAAGTGAATTTATTACAATCTTTGATTAAAACTTCAACTATTATTATTTTTAGTTACTTCACTGTTTTTAGCACAGTCAGTCAAGAAGCATCTATTAATCACTTCTGTGCAAAGTTCTGGGTATGTAAAGAAAGACAAAATATGATCCCATTCTTCATTAAGTATAATTTCTAATGGGAGAGACAACATACTAAGAAATATGTACATATAACATACATGTGCAAGGTGGTGATTTCAAAGGGAAGGCACTAGCAATATACGTAGTAGCAGTAGCAGTAGCAGCAGCAGTAGTAGTAGTAGTTATAGCAGTAGTAGTGCAGGTACTAGAATTACTGGTTAATAGATCTGGCCAACAAATCTTTGGGGGAAAATTTTCTATGGATTCAACTACAACAGGAACCTATTCACTCTAGCTTATCAAGCTTCCCATAGAAGATGGGATTTGAACTACATAGGGATGAGAGGACTGCCTTGAGAATTAAAAGACTTAGATTCTAATGTTGAATATCTCACATGTGATCCAAGGAAATTAATTTCTTTTCTCTAAACATAAATTCTAAAATGAGGATAATAATACCTGCCTTGATTATCCCACAGGAATATGTGAAGATGAAATAAGACAAGCATGTGAATTTACTGTGAAAACTGTAAAGATTAATTAAATTTAAGGTGAGATGATTCTTAATTGCACAGCAATTCTGTTCTTCCCCTTCCCCCTACTTTTTCTTTCCTTTTTGAAAAAAAAATTAGAGATGCAATTCTTGGAATGTGTTGTGGACAATCCAGAGAGAAACTATTAATGTATCAGTCTTTCACTTTTCCTTGCCTTTACCCAAGGCCTTGTGTGGGCTGCTAGGCTGTGAAACTCAGATGAAGCTCTTCTTTGGCTGAATTGGACACAGAAATAGTAATCATGCAAACTGAGATATTTTGCAAAGGCAGGGGAGAAGAACAGGCAGAGCTGCCTTTAGAATTTAATAGCTGATTAGAATAATGTAACACATACAAGTCATTGTTTTTTAAAGGAGTATTAACAAAGGGATTTTTAGAGCACAAATTATATCTTATACAATAATAAAGCAGAGGTCTTGAAAATGAATACTGTAACTGTTAAAACTTTGTGTTTCTTGCATGCATAATCAGATACAGTTAGCTATTTTCTTAATAAGAGTATTACAGGAAGATAGTCTGTGTGCACTGACTTTGGAAAGATGTTGAAAAAATCACATTTCATACCAATAATTGAAAGAATAAAAGATTTAGTTTTGGGTATCAAGATATGATACAATTTTAACATGGATTTTCTATTTTATTTAACATGGTTTTATTTTTTAATCTGCCATTATGAACTTAACTTTCAACCTCATATCGTATTACTATGTTTATCATGAAAAAGTAGTATCAAATAAACCATATCCTGCAGCAACTGTCAAATTTGTAGGAAAGTAACCCTTGAGCAAAACAGCAACAACGACAAAATTTGACACCTTGCAGAATTTGGGGCTACATATATTTGCTGAGCCTATTTCATGATACTGCCCTTACTTTTTAAAGGCTGCATAGGTTTTTTGTTTGAATAACATTTCAAAGAAATCTTAGGGATATTTATTTTCACTCTAGGTTTCAGTTTCTAAGTCTAGTAAGCAAAACTATTTACTCCTTTCTAGGTACTTTGGCTACAATTAGAAGTTGCCACAGGAAGAGACTGTGTCTTAGTTTGAAGCCTTGTGGTGCAAACAGCTAGAATTTCCATAGATATATTTAAATGAGGAAGAGAGAGGATAATTGTTTTTCTATTTAATTATCTTTTAAATTAAATAAATAAGAAATTACATTAAAATGCCTAGGCATAAATATTATCCAATAAGATTAGGTAATCTTAAAACAATTTAGAGCAAGATGTTAAAGAAAACTCACCCCAAGATACAATTAGGAACCTTACTCACTAGTTCTTAGCAGTTACAAATCACTTTTCAACCAGTTCTTGTTCTAGCCTGTCCTGAGTAGAATTACCTCATCCTGCATCTCTTCAATTGGAGTTAAGCCCTCCTGAGGGTTGTTCACAGCTCAGGAACTTTCACCAGATGTCAAAACCCCTGCAGCCTTTCTTCTGCAACAAGTTTTAATTCCCTTAGCAGGAGTCTTTTAATTATTACCAGCTTTCTCACTCTACTAGTAGTGTTCAGCACTCCCCATCTCTTTAGCTGGATGAAGCGTCTGTCTTTTTGATCTCCACAGTCACTAGCCCCAAAAGATCAAAGTTACACAGCATGTCCCCTCAACTGTTAGAATGAACTCCAGTGACTGTTGTTTCCCTAAATAGAACATTTCCCCACCCCTCCCCCTATTTGACAACCTCTTTCCTTTCTTTTTTTTTAATTCTTAGAGAGGAAATTATTCCAAGTCTCTATGTTATTCTCAATCTAAACCATTCCATAAAGCTGTGATTATTACCCTGTAACTATTAAGGGGACATTTTCCTCTTTTACACTTATAAACCCAAGTTTATCAGATCAAGCATTTTAAAACACATTAACTAAAAAATAACAAGATGTTCAAACTGAGATAAAGAAGTTTTATCCCATTCAGTGTGGCCTTTTTTCTTTAAATAAAGAAAAACATTTACAAAATAATCAGTTTGCTTGGCTCTCTCAACCTTGAACGTTCCGTGCTTGGAGTCAGGAATATCTGAGTTCAAATTCCACCTCAGACATTTACTAGCTTTGTGACCCTAGACGAGTCATTTAACCTTGGTTGCTTTAGTTCCTCAATGGTAAAAATGGTCTGGAGATGAAAATAGCACTCCAGTATCTTTGTCAAGAAAATCCCAAATAAGTTCACACAATTTTATACATTAATGAAAAACAACTCAGTAACAACAACAGCCTAAATCTTTCCCTTTTTTAAAAACTACAATTATTGAAAAATTGGTACAATACAGACATGAAAGTTAGTATGCCCAAAACTGAATGTATAATCTTCCCTCCTTAGATCCATATTTCACTGTTCAATTCACTTTCCCTACCCTGTCTCTCTTTATGTATTGTCTTCTATTTTTGTACCCAAATTAAGTGAGATAGGAAAGGCCTGCCTCATTTTTTCTATCCTCTCTTCCCTAAAATAATCCATTTTCCTTTACTTTTTTTCTTCTGAAGTCATCAAAGCAAATCAAAACCACTTCCAGGTCCTCTATCTTATTTAATTCTGTAACATTTGATGATATTAGGATTCTGAGGAGAGACTTGATTCTTCTGTTAAAATAGAAGTACTTCATCTTCCTATATGCATTTTTACTTTCTCAAATGTAATAACCTTTTTATATTTCTCTTGACAACTGTTTTTGCATTCTAAAATTTTTAATTAGCTCTGATTTTTAAGTTGTTGCTTTTTAAATCAAGAATTTTTAGAAGTCCTTAGCAATAGTCCATCTCTTTTTCTGCCTGGGTTCCAGTCCCCTTTATTCCTCTGAAGTCTTCTTCTTAGTACTTAGGACTGGAGTTCTTGGCAATCACAGCCCCTATCTCTAACCTGGGGATGCAAGAGGGAGGACCTCTCTTCTCAGGTTAGATCCCTCCTGAACCTGGGTTAGCATTCCCTTTTTTCTTCCTTCATATCTCTTCTACCCCTAGGCCAAATGCTTCAAGATATAGCCTCTTAACCAGACTGTTACCCCCAGACATCCCTAAATTTCTATTCTATTCTCCCTCTTGGGTTAGTCTTTCTTAGCATCCTCTCTCATTCCCAAGTTGATTTTCTACTAACCCCCTTTCCATCACACTCCCCCCACTTTTTCTTAGTTTTTTGCAAGGCAAATGGGGTTAAGTGACTTGTCCAAGGCCACACTGCTAGGTAATTATTAAGTGTCTGAGGCCAGATTTAAACTCAGGTACTCCTGACTCCAGGGCCTGTGCTCTATCCACGTTTCACCATTCCCCACCCCCCCTCTTTTTTTTTTTTTTACAGCATAGGTTTAGCCATTGGTGCTTTTGATTTTTTAAGATAGTCTTTGTAAAGTGAATTACTTTATTTTCTAATTTGGGTCAGAAGGACAAGATATTCCCCCATCTGCCTGCCTTTTCTGCAAAGGTGCTCTCTTGGTTTCTGTGCAGATAGGTTGTTTAAAAATGGTATTTTCTCTTTAAAAAAAAAAGGAAATCTTAGATGTCCTCTATTTCATTAGAGATCCTCCCTGACTTCTTTTATGTCCCACTTTAAATCCTTTCTTCTATAGGGAAGACTTCTTCAAAGCAGGTCAATTACAATGCTTCCCTCCCATATGAATCTTGCTTTTGAAAGTATACATTTGTTTGCATGTGAATGGTGAACTCCTTGAAGGCAGTGACTATCTTTTGCCTCATTTTTTTAATGCCAATGTCTAGCACAAAGTAGACACATAAATTATTGCTTAATTGGTCGATTGACTTCCCCTAGTAGGATTAAACTCAGTTTTATTGGTTAAATTATTCAGTGTTATTAGTCTATACTTTTTGCCTTTTGGTATATTGCATTTCAAAGTTCTCGTTCTATTAAAGTGGTGACTGTCAAATCTTGACTATAGAATCTTTGTTCTCAAATTCTTTCTTTTTTTTTTAAGTTTTTTTTTGGTCTTTTTTTTTTTTTGGTTTTTGCAAGGCAAATGGGGTTAAGTGGCTTGCCCAAGGCCACACAGCTAGGTAATTATTTAGTGTCTGAGACTGGATTTGAACCCAGGTACTCCTGACTCCAGGGCCGGTGCTTTATCCACTATGCCACCTAGCTGTCTCCAAATTCTTTCTTTCTAGAGGTTTACTGCATTTTTTTTTCTTTGACATGGAAGTTCAGAATTTAGAATATTACATTCCCACAAGTTTTTGATTTGGTGTTTATTTTAGGGGTGACTGGTGAATTATTTCAATTTTCACTTCATTTTATATAGGTCTATATATGAAGAAATCAAGTCATCCAGGCTCTTTTGTGTGGCCTAATTTCCAGGTAATCACATAATTGTCATTTTTTTTTCTCCTAGATCTTTTTTTCCTGGTCAGTATTTTTATATAAAGTACATTACTTTTTTAAAATTTAAATTTATTTTTTCCAATGATTTGTAAAGATAGTCTTTAACCTTCATTTTTGGTAAGATTTTGAATTCCATTTTTTTCTACCTCCCTCCTTTCCCTCCCACTTTCCTTTGACAATGAATAATATGATATAGGTTATATAGTATATTACATTTTCTCTACTTTTTTTTAGTTTTTTGACTTTTATAATATTTTTGTTGTCTTGTGAAATCATCAACTTTGGTATAGACTCCCCAGTTTTGGGGGAGTCTATTATTTGGGGATGATTTTGTACCTCTAATACCAGACTGTAATTCTTCCAAATATTTTTTCTAAATCATTAAATTTCCTCATATTTTCAACTAGAGTTCTTATTTAATTTATAATATATTTATGTATGCATATATAAATATATGTATACATATATAGATACATGTTTGTTTACATAAATACACATATATACATACTTCATAAAGATATATGTGTATATATACATATTTCAATATGTATAATATGTGTATATTTATGCTGCTTACTTTATTCCTGCAATTCTAGTTTACTTTTTTGACAGAGCTATTTAGATATTACAGAATCTTCTCTTCTCATTACTGTCTTGAATATCTCTGGCTCCATAGCAAATCTTTGTCAGTGTCTCTTTTTGTTCACTAATTCTTTTAGCTTTACTCCCTGATTTAGGACTTTTTATTAGATCCAGGCTCTGTGTTTTTGAAGGGAATGCCAGGGTCATATTTAGTACTGATCTACATTATCTGGGATCCTGATGTTGCTTTCTCTGAATATTGACCTCTGTGTTCTTCAAGGTCAGAGGAGGCTTAGGTTAGGAATCTGAAAACTCTCAGCATTCCCTAAGTATTCCCAGCTAGAGGTCATCTGATTGTTCCCTTTCTAGTCTGAGCTTTGCCAGACTCTCAACCCCAGTTTGGGTCTTGGTGATAACTTCAGGATTGCCCTTGTTTGAAGCTCTAGTAACCAGCTTCTGGTCCTAGTTTCTGTCATCTAGCTGGGATACTCTACAATTTTAGAGTGACAGAATTTCAGATTCTATCTGGTTACTCAACTATAGGTCCTAAAACTTTTCTATGAGATAAATTCTACAACTTTGCTCTGAAGCTAAAGTGACAAAGCTTCCTGATGACTCCTGGGCCTGTATAGGACACTAAATACTTTGTAGGTCTTCCTAGCTACATCCCCATCTAGCTATTTCCTTATCTTGACCTGGGCTAAAAAACTGGCCCAAAATGCTTTCCTTCTAAGATTTCCTAATCACTACTCAATCTGGTGCTTTCCCCTCAATCTTTGTTTGTAGAGTATAGGAGAGAGATGAACTACCATCTCAATATATCTCATCTTTCATCTTTGCTGTCTCTCCCCCAAAACATACTCTTCTCTGGGTATCTCAGTTTCTTTTGAAAGTACCATCATCTTTCCTGTCATGTAACCAATTATTATTCATCCTTGAACTTTCCATCTCCCTTCCCACCTTTTCTACCCCATATCCAATCATTTGCAAACTCTAATTGCTTCTAACTCTCTAAAATGTCATGTATCCATCCATTTCTCTTAACTCAATAGTTCAGGCATCTTTCCTGTAGGACCTCGTTTGAGGTTTTCTTGACAGAGATATGACTTGCCATTTCCTATTCGAATTCATTTTCCAGATGAGGAAACCGAAGTAGGCAGATTTAAGTGACTTACCCAGGGTCACACAGATAGTAAGTGTCCAAGTAAGTGTCAGATTTGAATTCTGGAAAAGTGATCTTTCTGGTTTCAAGCCCCAACACTCTATTAACTGCACCAACTAACAGCCCTTACTTATATTGCTGCCACCTCAGATCAGGAAGAGTACCACCTCTTCCCTAAACTATCTTAATAATCTCCCAATTGGTCTTCTTTTAGTCTTCTGTTCCCTTCTCTAATTCATCTTTAATATATCTGCCAAAATAATACTTCTTTAGTCTAATAAGCTCCTTACTAACAAAGAATTTTCATTTTTTTTGTATCCCACAGTATCTATCACAGTGATTTAAACATAGTAGTTATTCAATAAATGTTTGTGAAAATTTTTGAATCATGAGATTTTTCAGGTACAATTTAGAATTTCTAATGAGTAAAAAACTACCTATTCTTCATGGGAAAGAAGTTCAGATATGACTTCAGAACCCTGGATCTTATTCTTTATGCTAGTACTGACTAGATTTTTATTATCTGAATTAGTGATTTTTTTCTTTTTTAAAGTATGTTCAGAGATTGTTCAATATAAGCTTGTTAAAGGGTATGGAGTTTGAGTTTTAATAGGTATCATTGACTTCAGCTACTTCAGTTTCTTTCAAGATGAAATATGAATGAACTTTAAAAATATTCTTTACAAATGAAAAGATAAGCTCATATCCTAGAAAAAGAAATTTAGAAGTCAACAGGAAAACTAAATTCATGTTGTCAGCTTGACTGAACTACAACTTCCCAAAGACCTTTTATTCCATATTACAAGGTATTTTGGCTGGTATTAAGATAAAGAAACTCAGTCTTTTCTGATTTGCTTAAATATTTCCAGGGGATTTCAAAATATGGAGCTCTAAATTATAAATATTGGGTTATTATGCTATTTCCTGAGATGGTACCCCTCTCAGTACAGAACTTGACAGAGGATCTTATTCTTATTCTTCCTGACCCTTAAGGATTTTTAGTTTCATTTTCATTTTTTGTAGAAATGATTTCCTAGGCCCTCTTTTGTTCCTAAAGGAACCATTTTAAGTCAATATGATTTTTAAAGCAGTTTGGTTCCTGCATAAGGTACTTGAAGTCAGGAAGATCTGGGTTTAAATCCCACCTCATACTAAGTGATCCTGGGCAAGTCCCAGCCTCCCTGTGTCTCAGTTTCTTTATCTGTAAAATAAGGGGATTAAGCTTGATAGACTTTAAGATCCTTTCTATTTCCAAATCTATGATCCTATGATATAGGAGGGATATGTTGTTTTAGATAACAGAACACCACTGTTTCTAGAATCAAGAGAGTAGTTTGAAAGAAAAAGGACCATGGTCAGTTGTCCCTATTTATCCTGAGTGAGAATCTTATCAGCTATGACACATCACTTCTTCATTCCTGATGAGCAAGGGTATCTCTTTCTTTATAACTGAGAAGTATGTCAATTAATAAAACTGTAACAGGGAATGTCCAGGTGAGAAAACTGCAGGCTGGCACCATCAAATGACCTTTGCAGGCATTGAGCTTGAATCTGCTTCAAACATTCTCTGTTCTAGCCTAATTGGATGGTAATAGATCAACTTTAGAGACCAGCCCCTCATACTGCAGTCAGACACTGTGATTGAGATTAATAGACTTGCCCAAGATCACATAACTAATTAGTATATGGCTTAAGTTGATATTTAGTTATTCCAACTTATAGTTTAACTGAGTTGGGTTTGGAAGTAAGGATTACCAGAGAAGAGAAGATAGTGTACATGAATCCCTTAGGAACCTTCTATCTAGGACAGTGACGATTAAGAGACTTTCATCTAGTACCAAATAGAAGTGTTCTTCATGACAGCTCATACAAATTAAGTAAGTTGACCTTACCAAAAACAATATATTTAAAAGTAGAAAAATTTTTTGGTGTTGGTGGTATTAGTCTTATTCTTTTTTTTTTGTTTAGGTTTTTGCAAGGCAAATGGGATTAAGTGGCTTGCCCAAGGCCACACAGCTAGGTAATTATTAAGTCTCTGAGATGGGATTTGAACCCAGGTACTCCTGACTCCAGGGCCGGTGCTTTATCCACTACGCCACCTAGCTGCCCCTTAGTTTTATTCTTAATAGACAGAGGAACAGTCATGCAGGTTCTATGGACACAGATTCAGGGATCTTGTGGCTTAGAATTACGTGAGAACTGGTACTGGATTTTACTTCCTCCTCCAAGCTGATCCTATTTTACAGGATATATCCTCAAGCTCTTGAATTCCAGATAGCTTTGGGCAATGAATAATCAGTCAACACATATATGTTCCATTGCCATATCTTGTCATTTCTACTTGACAACATCTTTTGCAGATGCACCACACACACACACACACACACACACACACACACACACACACACACACACACACACGAGCATGCGCACTTTGATTTAGGCTTTCATCCCTACTTATATAGTATGATAACTTTCAAATTGGTTTTTCTACCTCTAGCCTCTCTCTTGTTTGATTTGTCCTCCATATAGCTGCTAAAATATTTCCTGTTGACCATTTGACACTCACATTCAAAACCCTCCAATTACTCCCTGTCACTTCTGTGATAAAATACAAAGACTTCAACCTAGCATTTAAGACTTGTCACAATCTCGATTTGTGTTTTTGAGTGAATGCCCAGATTGGTACCTTCATATTTCATCTTTCTAGTCTTTCACATGAATCCACCTTGAGCATTCTGAGTTCTAGGTGAATTAAATTACTGTCTCCTGTCTTCTCCCGTTCTCCTGCCTGGAATGCCCATCTTTACTTTTCAGAAGACTTCTCTTCTAAAGAATCAGCACAGGTGTCTCCTCTTTCATGAAACCTTCCCTGATTTCCCTGATGACAGTGTTTTTGCCTTCCACACATTTTCCATCTTGACCTGACTTCTCTTTTGTCCTTATCACAATCTATCTACTTTTTCAAATATGTGTTTGGATTTAATGATGTTTCTCTTTTTCCACTCCTCCACCATAGATAGACTAGTAAATACTTAACAACTAACAAAAAAAAGCATAGATGACCCATTTTAAAGTTTAATCTATATTGTTAACATTTTCTACATCATTTTCTTAAGTCTAGATAATCAAAAAATAATAAATACAGCCTTGTTTTGTAGCATTTTGCTGACTTTTAAGATATAAATGCTGATATCATAAATTTAACAATCAATTCTCACAAGCTGGTTCAACCTGGGTTCAGCACAGCCCCAACTCATAGAATGTGTATTCTTCGAAGCCTGCAGATGTGTTATATTTTAGGTTTGTGGCTTTAGTGCCAAATCTATAGGGATAATGATAGAGATTAGACTTGTGTTTTCATTGGTGTGGGGAATTCCTAGATGAGGAAACTCCCTCTCCCAAAGCAGATTGGCACTTTCTTTGCAATTTATGGTTTTAGAGATTGCTTGGGGCATTAAAAGCTTAGTGACTTACCTAATATCACATAGCTTCAGATATAGGGCTTGAACACAGGTCTTCTTGGCCCAGAGGTCAAAGTTCTACTTACCATCCCACCCTGCTTTTAATTACTTTGAATATTATAGGTGCTTAATAAATCTCTGTTGACCTGGAATTCTTACATGAGCTGCTTGGTCACTCAGAAACCAGGATGATTGAGACCTGGGTGGCCTTGCAAAGAGATTTAGCGCATGTATCATGCTCTCTCTGTGTGTGTGTGTGTGTGTGTGTGTGTGTGTGTGTGTGTGTGGTGGGGAAGGGGCTGCCTGAACTCTTATCATAAATATGTTATTAATAAGTCCAATAGTAGTAGAGTAGGGAGCAATGTTTCTGCTCTTGAAATCCTGAATTGAATGATTTTTGGCAGTAAGGACAGTACCTTTAATGGGAACATTAGCTTTCTCATACAGAACGTACTTTTGTGAGGACAAAGAGGTAATTGGACCAATGGCATGAATTTCATTTTGGTGTGCTGGATTTCCAGGGGCTAATCAGCTCTTAAAATTGTCTACTGCACTGAAATTGTAACTGGCATTGATAATGATTTAGGGGAAGAAAGTTTATGGTAACACAGAGAATCCCAGGAATAATGATGTAGATTTGTGCTTTTATGTAACTTGCAGAAATGTCTTAGCACAGCTTTGTGTGTGTGTGTGTGTGTGTGTGTGTGTGTGTGTAGTATATTTAAAGAACTTTAGGGTCTAAGAGATTAACTTGAGTCTAAGTCAGAGCTGAAATGTTTAAGCTGAAAGTCAAAGATGAGAGTCATCATCTTATTGAACTCCTGAATAACAATATCTCATAGTAATTTGTTTTGCAAAACATTTTACACATCTTATCATCTGATTTGTTCCTCACAACACCCGTAAAAACAAAGCAAAAAAAAGATAGCCAAACCATCTCCCTTTTATAGATGAGGGTACACACACACACACACACACACACACACACACACACACACACACAACATATTAAAGCAAGATTCAAACCCAAATCTTCCTTACTTTAAATGGAGCATTGTATCTACTGGACTAGCTTATCTTCACATAAAAATCAAACCAAACAGGAGGGAAAAACAGTTTCAAACATGTAGCACTTTCCCCACCCCTTCCCCACTTTCATTTCTATAGAAGGGGTGGTAGGAAAGGGCATTATAGTAAGAAAAATGAAACCGAGGGAAGGTTAGAAAACCTGGCGTGGATCCTAGAAAGTTAGCTAAACTATATCCAAGCTTAGAAAATATTTGAAAGACCTTTTCTGAAGTACATGAGGTTCATAAAAGTTTCCTGAATCCATGTGTGTATATGTCCTTTTGTTTAGACCTTTGTTTGTATGACTTCTCTCTTTAGGAGTTCTTGAGTTCATTTGGTAGGTGAAACAAGAACTGCATATGCCAGTCTTTGATTTTGGATGTATGCTTCTATGTGGAAGAGGGCATGAGTAAAAGTTGACCACTTCAATGAAGTCTGGGGGAGGGGGAGCATGTGTGGAGTACAGAGGATGACCTTGGTAACCATGCATTCAGTGGTTCTTTGATCCCTATGATTTCATCACCTTGGGGAATTCCCTCCACTGATGTAGACCAGCAATTTATCTGTACCTTATTATCTTTGAGAATTGCCTGGGGTCATTCAGAGATTAAGGGATGTGCCCATTGGCACATAGACTCATAGCTGGTGTCAGAGGAAAACTTCATACTCCTGTTTTCTTGATTCAAAGGTTGACTTTCTATTCACTATGCCAGGTCATCTCTCTTAGAGGTAGAAAATTTGGTGATCAAAATAATCTATTCCACTTTAGAATCCATAAAATTGCGAACATAATATTTATATGATAAATTTGGACATATCACAAAATATATCTATTATGTAAAGTGATTTTGGCAGGGAAAATTCCCATTAGTGATATTTTAAAACTTTCTCTTTGTTGAACTAAGTTATCTCGTTTCTAACAGGAGAGTTTCTATCTGCTGTATTTTTTTTTTTTTTAGGATTTTTGCAAGGCAATAGGGTTAAGTGGCTTACCCAAGGCCACATAGCTAGGTAATTAATAAATGTCTGAGGTTGGATTTGAACTCAGGTACTCCTGACTCCAGGGCCAGTACTTTATCCACTGCACCACCTAGCTGCCCCATGCTGTATTTTTTGGTATATATTTTCTGATTTCTGTTTTGTTACCTATTTGGTTAAATGGGTTTTCTTTGCTATTTCACTATGTATGTTCATTGAGAAAAAAGATATTTGGTCAGAAAGGAGTCAAGCCTCAGATATAAGAGTTTAAGGTCTCACCTGTGCCCCAAACTGATAAAGTTATCAGAAATTAGATTGAACCTCATCATATTCTTAGATTAATAATATTTAAGGGAACAAATAGCTATAATTCTAGTCCAGTATCACCATTCTTTGAGAAGAGCAAAGTTAAGTCCCAGCCTCTAATTCCTGCTTTACTACCTGGTAGTAATTAAAATCTGTTAGAGAAAGATAGGGAATAAGAAGCTAGAGAAGTCCAATCTGCCTTCCTTAGAACCCTATAATGACAGCCCTTTCCACAAATGGGCTTCATTATACATGGGGTCCTCTCTCTCTCTCTCTCTCTCTCTCTCTCTCTCTCTCTCTCCATATATAGACAATAAGAGAGAATAAGAGAAACAATGGAAGAGAGGGCATAACAGAAAAAAGAGAAGTTTATCTTATCTCAGAGACCACCTCATCTAAATTTCTCATTTTAGAGAAAAAGAAACTGACAGAGAAAAATTAAATGATTTGCCTAGAATCATACAGCTAAGTGACAAAGGGAAGATTCTAATTAATTTCTTCCTACTGCATTCCTCATTCTACTATACCATGTTGCCTCTCTTGTTAATTAAAAAAAGAATTCTCCATTAAAATGTGTTTCTGAAATTTCATCAAGACATATAGATGAATTTGTGTTCTTAACGAGACATTCCAGTGAAAAATAAATTCTATTGGTTCTACAGGATGGGAACTACTTTAATATGGATCCACTGATAGACTATCTGTTATAAAAGAACCCAGACTAGCTAAGATGGGAGAAGCTCATTACATGTTAGTCAAAGGGGGATTTTTTTTTTTTTGGCCACCACAGCTTGCTAAAACCATTTATTAAATCATGAAAGGATTAGCAATTTTGAAAAGTAAGGTGTAAGAAGACAGGAAAGGTAGGGGTGGGGGTTTGCTTATGAATGACTTTGAATACCAACAGTATTTTGTATTTGCACCTGCAGGCAACTAGAGTTTATTGATTAGGAAGATGACTTGATTAGACCTGTGCTTTAGTGATTGATTAGATGGAGTCACAACATAAACCTTCAAAATCATGAGTTGTTCAAATATTGAGCCATACATTGTCATAATTTGGGGATTATATTCTTATCATTTCCTTGATAAACTCCTTAGACACTTATAGACAATAATTATTATAATAATTTCAATATGAATTCCTTTGGATTGTGATAATGGTTCATTAGCAACTAGTTGCCTCAGTGGTTAGAGGGTGGGGTCTGGAGTCAGAAGAATTGAGTTCAAATTGGATCTCAAACTTAGTAGTTGTAGGACCCCAGGCAAGACTTTTGACTTCTGTTTTGCTTTAATCCACTGGAGAAGAAAATGGTTAATCACTCCAATATCTTTGTTAAGAATTGGCACAGAATTGGCATACTGTGGCCCCCGGGTCATGAAGACTACAACACAATTGAATGATTGAACACCAATGGATCATATGTCCAAGAAACATGAAGAAATTTTTCAGTCATTCTGTATCAGGCACTGTGCTAACAGAAAGAAGTAAAAGGTGACTTCTTCCCTCAAGAAACTTGCAATCTAAAACCGAAGATAACATGAAAATAAACATATACAAAACAAGTTATTTATTGGATAAATAGAAAGTAATTAAAAGCGGAAAGCTCTGGAATTAAGAGGGATTGGCAAAAAGCTCTTGTAGAAGATTGCATTTTAATTGGGACTTAAAGAATGCCAGTAGTTTAAGAGGAGGAGGGAGAATATTTCAGGCATGGGGGTAGCTAGAGAAAATGTCTAGCAGAGAATGGAGTGTCTTCTTTTGTTCTCTATTTAGTATCACTAGATAGATGAACATTTTGAGAAGTGAGGTGTAAGAAGACTGGAAAGGTAGGAGGGGGGTTTGCTTATGAATGATTCGCTTTGAATGCCAACAGCATTTTGTATTTGTACCTGCTTATTGAGTAGGAGGGTGACTTGATCAGACCTGCACTTTTGGTGGTTGATTATATATGATTCATGAGGTCCATAGAAGGTACACAAAGAGGTGAAGTTCAAAATGATTCAGGAAGTGATTATTTTATGATAGTTCCTTTAACCTACTGCATTCTCAGTTTCCTCATTTTTAAAATGGAAGAGTTAGACTAGATGACCTTTGATGTCATTCTATTTCTCATATTCAATGATTCTATGATTATGAGTTTTTCATTTTCATTTATTTAAATTACATTCTCCTCCTTTGAGCTTTCCAAATACAATAATACTAGTAATGATGAGGTCAGAATCTATTTTCTTTGTTTTTTATTTAAATTTTATTTTTTAAAATTTTATGTAAAGATAGTTTTGGTATTTATTTTCTGTAAGATTTTGAGTTCCACATTTTTTTCCTTCCCTCTCTTAACCTCTCCCCTCCCCATGACAATCAATAATCTGATAAAGGTTATACAAGTTCAATCGTGCAGAACCTATTTTCTTGCAAAACTAGAATTGGAAAAATAGACTTCTAATTATTATTTTATTGTTTAATATTTAATTATTTTACATTTAACTATCCTTAGTGCCTCCTTCTGCTAAGTTCAAAGGTCTGTAAACATCTGGAATTCAAAACAAAATTAATAAACTGGAACAGTAATAAAACATTTACAAAGTGTTTTAAGATTTCTAAAGTGTTTTATATGTGTTATTTCATCTTCTCAGAAGAGGTCTGTGAAGTAGGTGCTATTGCTACTCATATTTTATAGATGAGGACACCAAGATTTAAAGAAATTAAGTTTCTTCCCCATGTAGTAAGTGTGTGAGGTAGGATTTTAACTCAGATCTTCCTGATTTCAAGATTATTGGACTCATCTCTGTGTCACCCAGTAACAGAATTTTGTACTAAAATTTAAATGCATAGCACAGAATGAACAATCGTGGTTCTGACCCAAATCCTTCCACTTGCTAAAGATGTGACCCTGGACAATTCACTTAATAACAGAGGTCTCAGTTTCCTCATCTATAAAATGTGGGAGGTGGGGGGTGGAGGGTGGGCCTGGAGAAAGTAAACTAATGGGTCCTTTCTGGCATCAAAACTATGATTCTAAGTTCCTCATGAGTGGGGGGGGGGTCTGCTTTGTTTATTTTCCTTTGTTTCTCCATTTTGGTGGCACAACATATTTATTCAAATTGACACTTCACAAATGCTCACTGTAGTTATTGCTGACAAGGTAACTGTAATCTTATTTGAACAATTATTGGAAGACATATGAGCAACAGTGTGAACTGTGGATCTGAGTGTTTGATCACTCCAAGTATTTGTTACAACCACAGAAACTTAAAGAGACATGACATAGGCAGAGGAAGGAAGGGCCAAATTAAGAACTGATTTAGGAAAATAGGGGGAAGGGGCCACTCACTATCTTGTAGTTCTCAGACAGCATAATTAGGGTATTTCTTTTTTCCCTTCTGGTTTTGATCATTCTGTTTCAAAGAGAAGCCTTGTCTTTTTCATCATGGTCTGGGAAGAAAATTCTAGTTATCCTATTCTCTTGGTTGGAGATCACCCTGTGCTAGAAATCAACTCCTTTATATGTTAAGAATAGTCTTTCTTTCTAAACGGTTCAAAATAAAACTGTGAGGAAGAGAACTTTTCGTTTTTCTTTTTTCTGGAGACATTTTAAAATGTGACATGTCAATACTTTGGGTTTGTGAAAGTTTCTTCTGTTTAGCAAGTCCTAAGTCCTTACTGATTGATTATCAATGATATGACCAGTGGCAGGTTCTAATATTTGTTCTAATATCTGATATCTAATATCATTAAGAAGGACCTTTTTAGTTAGGTGGAGTAGTGGATAGAAGCCCTGGATCTGGAATCAGGAAAACTCTTCTTGAGTTCAGATCCAGCCTCAGGCAATTCCTAGTTGTATGACCCTGGGCAAATCACTTAACCATTTCCCCTGTTAACTCTTATTTCCTCATCTGTAAAATGAAATGGTGAAAGAAATGGCAAATTCCTGGTATTTTTGTCACAGAAACTCCAAATTCAGTCACAGGAAAGTGGGCATGACTGAAACAAATGAACAACAAAAAATATCAGCAAAATAGTTGAAACCTTCTGTCTGAGAAAGGGATTCTTTTGCATGTAAATCATAATTCTTCAACCCCTCTTAGTTCTATATTCAGTTATTCCAGAGTATTAAATGCTACAAGATAAATATCAGTCATATATCCCCTTTGGTTAATAGTAGTTGAAATGATGATTTCAGAGACACAGAACTATTAGTTTTCCTGAATTCTATATATGTCTTCATGTTCCATTCTATGTATATGCATATGTATATGTATGCATACAAATGCAGCAGCAAGGCTTCATAGAAACAGAATCTTTTCCTACTCTCCTTTAGCATTCTAGAGCACTTTAGGGTGGGAAGGGATGCATCTAGTTCAAATCTGAGTGAACTCAGATTTCCAAGTGATGAGTCGACTTTGCTAAGGTCGCAATCAAGACTCAGCTCTTCTTCCCATTTTTTTTCTTTTTGGGGACAATCAGGGACTTGGTCAATGTCTGAGGTAAGATTTGAATTCAGGTCCTCCTTACTCCAGTACTGGTATTCTATCTGCTGTGGCATCTAGCTGCTTAGTTTACCAAGGCTTGCTCAGGAGATGGAAAGTTTAATCTGAATTACCTCTGCCTAGAAACAGCAATTATCTCTCCCAAATCCAAAATTAGATTAAAAAAAAATTCCATACCTAAGGTCACTCAGTGGGAAAGGAAGCCACAACTTCTTAAGGAATTTAAGTTAATCAATTTTGAACAGCTTGAAATGTTGGTATGACTTTATGGACTATGAGTATGTTAAAAGAACAGTGTTCCTCTTCTCTCATTTTCCCTCTCCTCTTTCTTCTCTCTCTCTCTTCCTTGGGTCCCTCCTTGGAGGGATCTTTCAAATGACTTAATTGTAACTACTTCAGTCAGTCAAAACATTTATTCAGCACTTTCTAAGAGCTAAGCATTGGAAATACCCCCCCCCCAAAACCCCAAAGAAAAAGAAAAAAAAAGGACAAAAGATAGATTGCCCTTGCCCTCAAGGGGGAATGAGGGCAACAATAAGTGAATAATTTTGTGCAAACAAGCTACATACAGGATGAATACTTGAGAGGAAAAGCACTATTAGAATAGAGGAGGTTTGGGAATGGTTTCCAGTGACATAGTATTTTATATGGGACTTGAATGAATCTAGGGAAGACTATAGGTTGAGATAAGAGGGAGAGTTTTCCCGGTCTGGGGAACAGCCAGGGAAAATGTCCAGAATTGAGAGATGGGGTGTCTTGTTTATGGAATAGCAAGCCTACTTGTTCCTATAGTAAGAGTCAGAGAATAAGGTGGGAGAACATTGAAAAGGTAGTAGAAGCCTGTTATGAAGGGTGTTGAATGTCAGAGTATTTTGCATTTGATCTGAGAATGTTATTGAGAGCCACTGGAGTTCACTGAATAGAGGAGTAACATGGTTGGACCCGTGCTTGCTTGAGGAAAATCAATTTGGGTAAAAGAAAGAAACAGAATCTCAGAACTGCAGAACTGAGTTGTCCATGGTCAACTGGATGATGAAGGGAAGAACTGCCTCTTGAACCCAGATCTTCTGCTTCACAGGGGGGAATTCTTTCCACTGTTTTGAGGTTAAACCAGAATCCCTTTTGCTTCCTTGATGGGTCTGGGGTCTTTTCTCTGTAGCAATGAGGACTAGGAGGCTGTTCATTTTTCTTTTAGAATTTTATTGACTTTTTGCAAGGCAACGAGGTTAAGTGACTTGCCCAAGGTCACACACCTGGCAATTATTAAGTGTCTGAGATTAGATTTGAACTCAGGTCTTCCTGACTCCAGGGCCTGTGCTCTATTTACTGTGTCACTTAGCTGACCCTAGGTGTTCTTTTCTAAAGGGAAAAACTTATATCTGATTCAATTGAATTCAGATTTATTCAGCACAGATCTTTTAAGTAATGGTACAAACACACACAAAAAGTAGCTGTCATTATCCTGGATGGATTTTTCATTTTGCTGGGAAAGTGAATAAATTTATATATTTCTAATATAAATATAATAATAATATAAATAAATAAATTTATAAAGAGTTCCTGCAATTCAGAAGTTTCCCAGGAGGCAATGAGCTGAGCATTTTAGGAAGAGATTTCTGAAAGGCAGACATAAGGAGGGACTGGATTACAGGAATAAGGGACAATTTGTCTATATACAGAGATATAGGAGATGAAATGTTTAGTTTGGAAAACTGAGCTACTAGGTTGCTGGAATGTGGAATTTATGTGGGGAGCATTTAAAATGAGTCTGGAAAGGTGGATTGCTATAAAATTGTGGAAGGACTTAAATGTCAGTCTGAGGAGGAGTTAATACTTAACTCAGTGTCAATTCCTTGACAGGTATGATGTGGCTTTTCTTCTCTAGGCTAAAGGATTCCAGTTTCTTTTTCAAATCTTTTCACAAATGAAATGGTTTCCATAACTCTCACTAGTATCTTTATTACCATCAATAAACTCATTGATATTTCTTCTTTTTGATATTTCTTTCAATAATATTCTCTGCAACATTTTGTTTTAATTATTTGCCTCCTATCATCAAGATCTTGACTGTAGCATTCCCAATTTCCCCCTTACAGAACCTGACTTAACCTCCTTGCTTCATTGAGGTGATCAAAATCATTCAAAAGAAGCTTCCAGTCTACCTCCTCTATTCCTCAGAACTTCTTACCATCATTACAAGACCTCCTTTCCTTGGCTCTTGTCTCAGAGGAAGAGGTGTTTCTATAAATCTATAAAAAATATCTAAAGCTAGAAAAGTTTTGGTACTTGAAGATATAAGCTAAACTTGTAGCAAGAAAATTCACTTATGTGGAATATTTATTCTCTGAGGATACCAGGCCTTCCTGATTTATCTGCCCTCTTTTCTCCTTTCTTTTCTCCCAATTTTGTCTATATTATTTGCTCCAATTTGCATACCTGAATCTCCTAGTTGCTTGTTTATACTCCTGGCAAAAGGCTTTCTTTAACTATTGATAATGTAAATAAAGTAAATTTTGATCATTGAATCCTGGTAAGATCTCTTGGGGTTTACCAGCTCCAAATAACTCTGACTTTCATTGATTGGCCAACAGTAGGTCCCAGGTCAAGCCCCACCTGGTCATAGTTTAGGTCCTGTTTGACTCTGAGGGAATATAAATAGCAATTTTTCTGTTTTAGGGCCTTTTTCCCCTTCCAGATTGATTTTTTTTTCTTTTGACTAGGTAAAAGAGGTCATTCTTTGTCTCATTTTTATCTAACTTTAATCACAGAATGGATGGCCATTCAATAGGATGAGATCTATTAAAGACTAGAACTTTAAAAGACCAAGGTCTCCCACTGCATCCAGGGCCATCTGCAGTTGCCTTGATCCATATCTCTTCTCAGGATCCAGATGGCTCTGGAAGAGAAAGTGAGGTTGGTAGCTTTGCAGGGCACTCTTACTCAAATCCAACTTACTTGCCTCATGGCATCACCTCCCTGATGTCATGTTCAAAAACAGTGAAAAAAATAACACCAATAACAATAAATTCCTCTGCATATTTATTCCCTTCTGCCTCTTTTAGCAATCCACTTCTCTTTTACAGAGTATCAGAATTAGATGGGGCCTCAGAAACCTTCTACACCAACCTGTAACTTTCCAAAGACATAAGAAGTAATTATACAGTTTTTATTAGAAGATTACCATGGAAGACAACAGGGTTCCTGCCATTAAAGGATTTACATTCTAAACAAAAGACTATGTGACCTCTGAGTTACATCTATAGAGCTATGATCCTATGGTTCTATGATCTATTTATGATGAAATGTTTCAGGGAAAGTTACTTCGGTTTGATATCTTTGCTTCTTCCCCACAACTCCCTTCTCAATCCCCTCTAATATGTTTTCTAAGCTCTTATCTAGTCACTCAATAGCAAACTATGCAAGTCTTCATCCAAACTTTTCATTACATCCATTCTTTCCTTTCTTTGTCATTGCTGCCCCCCTAAAGGGTTGTTTCACCATCTCTCTCTGAACCACTGCTCTCATCTCCTGTTATTTCTTTTACCATTTCCCTCCTCCCTTTAAATTTTCCCTCTTGCTGCTGACAGGCTTATCTATCTCATACATAGATGGTGCTAAACTAATCCTCTGCTCAAAACTCTTTAACATCTCTCTAGCTGAGTAAAATTCAGTTTCATTTGCATGGCATTCAAGGCCTTTTCCAATATGATTTCACTGTACATTTCTAGTTATGCCAAACTTTTACCTCCCATATACTCTACACTGCAACTAAAGTAAATTCTTTCCCTTCTCATCACCTTAATCATCTTTTCCAACAGACTTTTCACCTAGTTGTCTATAATTTTATTTGATCGAAATGTCCTTCATATTTTCCCATTTTTTAGAGTACAACTTAAATGCTACCTCTTTAAGGAAGCCTGCCTTCCTTTCATCTTTCCTTCCTTCCTTCCTCCCTCCCTCCCTCCCTCCCTCCCTCCCTTCCTTCCTTCCTTCCTTCCTTCCTTCCTTCCTTCCTTCCTTCCTTCCTTCCTTTCTCTCTCTTACTCTCTCTTTCCCTGCCTCTTTCCCTTTCTTTATTTTCATCTATTTATTAATTCATTTCTTCACTCCCTGAGAGCAAGTCATATCTTGTCTCAACTTTACCTCTTTCATAGACTCCTGCACAGCTCTGCGTGAAATGGATGTTTATTCATTGTTGGTTGAATTGAACTGCCCATTATCTAGCTAGTCTTGTGTCAGCTGTAGACATATAAAGATCTTATAACAAGAGTTAGGATTATAGGACTTCAAGATTTGCAGATTGTTTTTAAAGATATATTATTATATCCTCATAATCCTGGGAGATATTCTTATTATTCTTATTATTTCTATTTGATAAATAAGGAAATTGAGACAGATAAAGGTTAAATGACTTACCCAGTATCATCCAGCTAGTGAAAGAATTGAATGTGAAGTGGACCAGGGACACCACCTAACTGGCTACTGAAATGAAAACAAAACAAAGCAAACAAATAAGCAAACAAAACAGTTTCTATTTTTTCCCTGTTGGATACAAAATAAAATGCATGGCTGAAACTCTCCAATTAGAGTTGACTTAGTTTAAACCCAAGTCACTGATGATTTTAAAAGATGACATACTAATTGTTTTTTCTTCCCTTACTTTTGAATAAATATGGTTACCTTATTAGCATTAGCTCCAAGTTGCCTGTACATTGGAAAATTGCTTTAAGTTCTGGCCCAAGGTGATGAGAAAACTGTATTTGGAATCAGAAGTCTGGGCTGAAATTCCAGCTCTGTTAATCCTTAGCAAATTGACTTTGGACAATTCAGTTCATATCCTTAATCTGCACAACAAGGAGGCTGAACCAAATGACTTCTTATGGTTCCTTCCAGTTCTAAATCCTATGATGTGTACTGTCATTGACAGCAGTAAACATAATCTTTCATTGAAATAGATGTTCCCCTACAATTGTATGGGGTTAATTCTTCAGGATTTTTCAGCAACATAGATTTCAAATTGGACATTTTCTTTAAGTTTTGCTTGGCAAAGCAACATCTCTCATCTAGAGAGATGTTAAAGAGTTTTGGTGTGTTTTATAATATTTGAATTGAACTCATCAAAAAGGAATGTGAGTCTGAGGTTTTTTTTTTTTAGGTTTTTTTTTTTTTTTTTTTTTTTTTTTTGCAAGGCAAACGGGGTTAAGTGGCTTGCCAAAGGCCACACAGCTAGGTAATTATTAAGTGTCTGAGGTCAGACTTAAACTCAGGTACTCCTGACTCCAGGGTGGGTGCTTTATCCACCTGAGTTTTGTTTTTGATTCATTGAATTTCCTTTTGTCTTTAAAACTTACCATAGACTGATTACTCAATCCTTTTTTGCTGCAAATAGCCAAACTCTGTTTCCATTGAACCCTGAAATTTTATACTTAAAAAGGGTTCTGTGAGCAAATTTGGATGCTGGTGCTATTTTTTTATTCCAAAATATTAAATAAGAAATCATATAGAGATATAAATAATTTTTTCATACAAAAACCTTTTTGGCATGAAAATAAACACATAGAAAATTATAAAATCTAAAATTTCCCTAATTTGTCCTCCCATCTTTATTTCAAGGTTATTCCATTAGGTTGGATTAGATGCCCTTTAAACTCCCTTCCAGCTGTTGGATTCTGGAATTATCCCAGATCTCATGGAGAAATGTTCATTATTTCCTTTAATCTATTATGAGTTCAAAAGTCATAGTCAATTAATTTGGGAAATACTGCACCAAGTTGATACTGAAGTTGAGATTTCAAAAGTTTGAAAGGGAATGATCAAATGGTAGAGCCAGAAGTAATCTTGTAGAACATTGGATTTAGGGCTCAAGTTGGAAATCAAATTAATCAATTCACCTATTCTATAGGTAGAAAAAAAACTGAAGGGCAAAACTATGAAGTGAATCTCCCAAGGTCATAAGATAGTAAGTAAAAGATATCACATCTTTACCCTATGGTGTCTCCATTAGCTCTCTCCATCCCAAACACCAAATTTTTCATTTCTCAGGTGAGGAAACTAAAATAGGTTAATTAAGATTACATAGTGGCATATTCAGGACTTGAATTAAAGTCTGCTGAATCCTTGTCCAGTGTTTTTTCCCCTCCACTATGCTGCTTTGGATGCTATTAAGATTACAACTAATAGTGCAATTATCTAGAAAGATTCCCCCTCCTGGGCCCCCTTTAAGTCTCTTAAAACTTAAGAAGAAATATGCTTCCACTACATATCCTGCCTCCCTCCCCCCTCCCCCCAAATCTGGAAAATTGCCTCCATTATCCATTTGTATAGACAGAGACTCAGCATGCACTTTTCCCAATGAGAAGTCAAATTGGGGTCACTCCTTCCTAATTCTGATAGCTGCCAAGGGGGAGTCAGAGCT
Source organism: Macrotis lagotis (assembly GCF_037893015.1). NCBI lineage: Eukaryota > Metazoa > Chordata > Mammalia > Peramelemorphia > Peramelidae > Macrotis > Macrotis lagotis. Next base: position 118,814,923 of record NC_133661.1, read on the forward strand.
CCCTTGGCATCTTTGCAAAATGTAAGAGGATAATTCCTGGTGCCTGAGCCAAGTTCTCTTTCTTCAATGAAAAGCATTTTGATGCCCAAGGTTGGGCCGACGCTGTCTAGCCTAGAGCCTATGGGCTGCTGGGCATGTGCCTGCCCAGTTAGTGTCATGCCAATGTCTGCCAGACCTCCCCCCTCCCCCCCCCATTGGGAGAAAGTTTCTTTTGGTTTTTTTTCTGAGGACCCAAGATATTTTTCTCCCAAAGGAGAGACTTGGTCATTGGCTGTTGGATGGCCTTGGATACAAAATGCTATTCTTTTCAAAATGCTTAGCTTTCAGGGATCACCTGGGCAAGGAGGCTTTGCAGTTTTAACACTTCAACCAGAAAGAGGCTTCAGTCTTGCCTGGTTTCTTTCTTCTTTTTTAACATCTGCATGTGGACATCATAAAGTGCACTGCCCACACCACCGAACTGGGTCCTTTGGAGAGGAGGAAGAGTTCTGGGGGTGTAATTGAGATGTTATTGCCTGCCTCTCTGGCACATATTAGCTGAATAAAGCATGTAGTCAATAAAAGGAAACAAAACAATAAAATTCAGCCCTTTGGTGCTCTCTTCTAGGGTGTTATGCAACCCAGAAACCCGTGGTCATAAAACAGGGAATGGGGGAAACTTTACACTTTCAAGAACAAAGCCAGCAGACATTAGGTTCAAAATTGACTCAGCCAATACTAAAGTTCTATTCTTTTGGCACCTGGAAACAGTTAGCTTTAAGAGCTGGGCCGATTTATATGGTTCCAATTTTAACAGGGCCTTCATGCGTTCTTGTTAGGAGCACGTATAGAAATGTGCTTTTCATTAGGAGAGCCATTGATCCCATCCCCAAAGATACATTCATTTTAGAAGATAAATTCATTAGCCATGGGTAGAAAGATCATTTCCATCCCCCCATCCCTACCCCCCAATTACGGAAGAAGGAGGAAAGTCTGTCCTTGGGAGAGAAAAGCACACTCAATGCCAGCCTCTGAGACTTAGGAAAAAGCAAGTTTTCATTGACCAACAGAAATTTTCTTTTTTTTGAGAAAGGAAATCTGCCACAATTGTTACTAGTTTCGTGATCTGGACATATTGTTAAGTAGGAGAATTTGCCTTGGGGAGGTGTAGAAACAGGATCATGTTGGGTGTGGAGAAGAAGGCAGTAACTTGGAATTCAGAAGACTTGCACTCAAGTCTTGTCTTTGATACATACAAGCTTGGTGACCCCAGAAGGAGTCATTTAACCTCTTGGGGTCTTAGATTCTACAGGCAACTGGGTGGTATAATGAAGAGAGCACTAGATCTGGAGTCAGGAAGCTCTAAATTCAAATCTCAACTCAGTAACTATATGACCTTGGCCAAGTCCCTTCAACTGTTTACCTCAGTTTCCTCAGTTATGAAATGGGGAGAATAACAGCACCAACTTCATTTAGAAGATAAAATGAGATAAAAGACTCAACACATAGTAGACTCTAAATAAATATTTATTCCCTTTCTTTTCTCTTGCCCCTTCACAGTATGAATAAATGATGTATTTGTATTGATGAAGGGAGTATCTACACTAGGCATCCCCTTCATTAATAAAATGACTGGTCTGGAAAAACATGTATATATATATATGTGTGTGTGTGTGTGTGTGTGTGTGTGTGTGTGTGTGTATGTATATATAAATATATATATGTATAAAAATTTGGAAAAATTTGATTTTGCTCACTTTCCAGATGAGTAACAGTCAAAACATTCAGTACCAATATCTTAACCTCTTAATGCAGCTTATTTAATGTTTGCTGTCTAAATACTCTAGCCTATTAGGATATTTCCTTTGCATTTTTCTCTATAAGCTTTGTAAGTGCTGTTAAATGAGCCCATATGAATATTTGATTAAAGTGTAAAAAATTCCATGAGCTCAGATGAAGAAATATATAACAGTTGTTATTGAACCTGTGTTAGTGAATAAATTTTCACTGCAGCAATTTCTATTGCTTATGCTGCAAAATAGAGCTTACACTTGTACCTGGTAAGAAAAAAATCCCCAAGAGTTTGTTAGAAGGACAAATTGGGTATTGCTGAGTGCTATAATTTATATGAAGGAGATCTCTCTTCTACATAATAAGCACATATGTATTCATATCTCTTCATCCTCCTAATACAGGATATATGGTATGTGTTAAGTTCCATTTCAGAAACAGAGGAACCATGAATTATTCTTCCACATTATCCCAATGATGTGATTCCTATACATAACAGAACCTGAACTGTCATTTTTTTCTATTTTTCTCTTGGCCACTCAGGAGAAGCAAGCAAAGTGGACTTTCTTTTATAGATCAGGAAAGTGGTTTTTTTGAAATATAAAGATTTTATTTATTTGAGTTTTACAATTTCCTCCCCAATCTTACTTCCCACCCCCCACAGAAGGCAATTTGCCAGTTTTTACATTGTTTCCATTGATCCAAATTGAATGTGATGAGAGAGAAATCATATCCTTAAAGAAGAAACATAAAGTATAAGAGATAGCAAGATCAGACAATAAGATAACATTTTTTTTCTAAATTAAAGGTAATAGTCCTTGGTCTTTGTTCAAACTCCACAGTTCTTTCTCTGGATACAGATGGTATTCTCCATCACAGACAGCCCCAAATTGTCCCTGATTGTTGCACTGATGAAATGAGTAAGTCCATCAAGGTTGAACATCACCCCCATGTTGCTGTTAGGGTGTAAAGTGTTTTTCTGGTTCTGTTCATCTCACTCAGCATCATTTCATGCAAATCCCTCCAGGCTTCCCTGAATTCCTATCCCTCCTGGTTTCTAATAGAACAATAGTGTTCCATGACATACATATACCACAATCTACTAAGCCATTCCCCAGTTGAAGGACATTTACTTGATTTCCAATTCTTTGCCACCACAAACAGGGCTGCTATGAATATTTTTTTGTACAAGTGATATGTTTTACCCTTTTTCATCATCTCCTCAGGATATAGACCCAGTAGTGGTATTGCTGGGTGAAAGGGATTAACATTTTTGTTGCCCTTTGGGCATAATTCCAAATTGCTTTCCAGAAAGGCTGGATGAGTTCACAGCTCCACTAACAATGTATTAGTGTCCTAGATTTCCCACAACACTTCCAACAATGATCATTGTCCTTTGTGGTCATATTGGTCAGTCTGAGAGGTTTGAGGTGGTACCTCAGAGATGCTTTAATTTGCATTTCTCTAATAAGTAATGATTTAGAGCAATTTTTCAAATGACTATGGATTGCTTTGATCTCCTCATCTGTAAATTGCCTTTGCATATCCTTTGACCATTTGTCAGTTGGGAAATGACTTTTTCTTTTAAATTGACTCAATTCTCTGTATATATTAGAAATCCATGCTTTGTTAGAAACATTAGTTGTAAAGATTTTTTCCCAGTTTACTACATTTCTTTTGATCTTGGTTACAGTGGTTTTGTCTGTGCAAAAGCTTTTTAATTTAATGTAATCAAAATCATCTAGTTTGTTTTTAGTGATGTTCTCCATCACTTCCTTAGTCATAAACTGCTTCCCTTTCTATAGATCTGACAGGTAAACTACTCCTTGATCTTCTAGTTTGCTTATAATATTGTTTTTTATGTCTAAATCCTGTATCCATTTGGATCTTATCTTGGTATAGGGTGTGAGGTGTTGGTCCAATCTAAGTTTCTTCCATACTAACTTTGTATTTTTCCAGCAGATTTTATGGAAGAGAGAATTTTTATCCTAATAGCTGGACTCTTTGGGTTTATCAAACAGCAGATTACTATAATCATTTCCTGCTATTGCACCTAGTCTATTCCACTGGTCCACCACTCTATTTCTTTCTTTTTTTTTTTTAAGGTTTTTACAAGGCAAATGGATTTAAGTGGCTTGCCCAAGGCCACACAGCTAGGTAATTATTAAGTGTCTGAGGCTGGATTTGAACTCAGGTACTCCTGACTCCTGGGCTGGTGCTCTATCTACTGCGCCACCTAGCTGCCTCTCACCATTCTATTTCTTAGCCAACACCAGACAGTTTTGATGACTGATGTTTTATAATATAATTTTAGATCAGGTAGGGCTAAGCCACCTTCTTTTGCACTTTTATCACTGAATCCCTGGAAATTTTTGATTTTTTTTATTTCTCCATATGAATTTACTTACAACTTTTTCTAACTTATTAATGTAATGGTTTGGAATTTTGATTGGTAGGGCACTAAGCAGACAGTTTAGTTTTGGTAGAATTCTCATTTTTATTATATTAACTCTACCTATCCATGAGCAGTTGATGTTTGCCCAGGTATTTAAATCTGATTTAATTTGTGTGATAAGTGTTTTGTAATTGTTTTCAAAAATTTTCTGAGTCCGCCTTGGCAAATAGACTCCCAGGTATTTTGTATTGTCTGAGGTTATTTTGAATGGGATTTCTCTTTCTAGCTCTTCCTGCTGTATCTTGCTCGTCATATATAGAAAAGTTGAGGATTATGAGAGTTTATTTTATATCCTGCAACTTTGGCAAAATTGCTAGTTGTTTCCAGTAGGTTTTTGGGTGATTTCTTGGGATTCTCTAGGTATACCATCATGTCATGTGCAAAGAGTGAGAGTTTTGTCTCTTTCTTCCCTATTTTAATTCCTTCAATTTCTTTTTCTTCTCTTATTGCTGAAGCTAACATTTCTAATATGATATTGAATAGTAGTGGTGATAATGGGCATCCTTGATTCACTCCTGATCTTATTGGGAATGCCTCTAGCCTCTCCCCATTGAATATAATGCTTGTTGATGGTTTCAGATAGATACTGCTTATCATTCTAAGGAACAGTCCATTTATTCCTACACTGTCTAGTGTTTTTGGTAGGAATGGGTACTATATTTTGTCAAAAGCTTTTCCAGCATCTATTGATATAATCATAAAATTTCTGATAGGTTTGTTGTTGATATAATTAATTATACTAACAGTTTTCCTAACATTGAAACAACCCTGCATTCCTGGGATAAATCCTACTTGATCATAATGTATTATTCTAGTGATAACTTGTAATTGCTTGGCTAAGGTTTTATTTAAGATTTTTGCATCTATATTCATCAGGGAGATAGGTCTATAATTTTCTTCCTCTGTTTTACCTCTTCCTGGTATCATAGAAAGAGGCAGAGTTCTGTCTTCCCCTATTTTTCCAAAGAGTGTGTATAGAATTGGAACCAGTTGCTCCTTAAATGTTTGGTAGAATTCATTTGTGAATCCATCAGGCCTGGGAGATATTTTTCTTAGGGAGTTCAATGATGGCTTTTTGAATTTCTTTTTCAGAGATAGGGTTGTTTAGGTATTTAATCTCCTCTTCATTTAACCTGGGCAACTTATATTTTTCTAAATATTTTTACGTTTCTCTTAGATTGTCAAATTTATTGATATAGAGTTGGGCAAAGTAATTCCAAATTATTACTTTAACTTCCTCTTCATTGGTGGTGAGTTCACCTTTTTCATTTATGATACTAGCAATTTGGTTTTCTTCTTTCTATTTTTAATCAAATTGACCAGAGGTTTATCAGTTTTATTGGATTTTTCATAAAACCAACTCTGTTTTATTTATTAGTTCAGCGGATATTTTTGCTTTCAATTTTATTTATTTCTCCTTTAATTTTTATAATTTCTAATTTAGTATTTAATTGGGGTTTTTAATTTGTTCTTTCTCTACTTTTTAGTTGCATATTTAGTTCATTGATTTCCTCTTTCTCTAATTTATTCATGTAAGCATTTAAAGATATAATATAGCCCCTGACAGCTGCTGTCAGTGAATTCCATAGGTTTTGGTATGTTGTTTCATTATTGTCATCATCTAGAATAAAATAATTAATTCTTTCTATAATTTGCTGTTTGATCCACTCATTCTTTAAAATGAGGTTATTCAGTTTCCAATTAGTTCTGGGTCTATATATATCCCTGGCCCAATATTGCATATTATTTTTATTGCATTATGATTTGAGAAAGATATATTCACTATTTCTGCCTTTCTTCAATTTATTATTAGGTTTTTAATGCCTTAGTACATGGTCACTTTTTGTGTGTCATGTACTGCAGAGAAAAAGGTATATTCCTTTCTATCATTCAGTTTCCTCCATAAGTCTATCATATCTATGTTTTATAACGATCTATTTACCTCCTTAACTTCTTTCTTGTTTATTTTATGATTCAATTTATCTAAATTTGAGAGTGGGAGGTTGTCTCCCACTAGTAGAGTTTTGTTGTCTGTGTCTTCCTGTAGTTCTTTCGGCTTCTCCTCTAAGAATTTGGATGCTATCCCATTGGGTGCATACACATTCAGTATTGACATCACTTTATTGTCTATAGTACCTTTTAGGAGGATATAGTTTCCTTCCTTATCTCTTTTAATTCTTTCTACTTTTACAGCTACTTTGCATGAGAAAAGAATTGCTACCCCTGCTTTTTTCACTTCAGCTAAAGCAAAATATATTTTGCTCCAACCTTTTACTTTTATTCTATATGTAAATATCTCTCTGCTTCATATGAGTTTCTTGTAAGCAGCATATGGTAGGATTTTGGTTTTTAATTCACTCTGCTATCTGCTTACATTTTAAGGGAGAGTTCATTCCATTCATATTCAAAGTTATAATGACTAACTCTTTATTGCCCTCAATGCTATCTTCCCTCTGTTTGTATTTTTCCCATTTTCCCTTTTATCCATATTCCCCAGTATTTTGTTTCTGAATACTGCCCCTTTCAGTGTGTTTGCTCTACTATATCACCCCCCTCCCCCTTTCTTTCCCCTTCCTCTTTTTTCCATTTTCCCTTCCCTTTCTTCTGTTAGTTCCCTTTTCTCCCCCTCCCTATCTCCATCCCCCCTCCTTTTCCTCTTTTAATACTTGAAAGGTAAGATGTTTTGTTAAGTTAACTGAGTATGTGTGTGTGTGTGTGTGTAAGTTAAACTTTAACCGAAGTCTGATGAGAGGATGATTTAGGTGTTTCTCTTCTCCTCCCTTCTTCCCCTCTATTACCATAGGTCTTTTGTACCTCTTAATGTAATGAGATTTACCCCATTCTTTCCCCTCCCTCCTCCCATCTCCTTCTTGTCCCTCTTTTTAAGGATGAAGTATTTTTAAATACTCACCTGTGATCTAGGAAGACAGATCCTGAGGTTGATATTCTTCTCCTGGTTTTTCTTTCTGGGTTTTGTTAATCAAATTTCTGTTAAGAGGTTTGTTTCATATCATATATGGGGGGAAGATCAGGAGATTTTAAAACTGTGCCTGTCTTCTTTCTGCAAGTGTTTTTTTCAGAGGACATTTTTTAGTACTTCCCTTTGGGTATGAAAGAGAATATTTTGGAATCAGGAAGGGGTCCACTGAAAAGAATAAATGTAGCTGGGAAGTATGGTAGTATGGTCTAATGGGAAACTCTCAATAAATTGAATAGTTTCTCCCAGGCTTGGCTTTGGCTTTCTTGATATCTCTTCTCCAGTGCTCCCTTTGTATTCCATGATTCCTATCATAATGTTATAGAGATAGAAAGTACTCAGTAAATTGTCTTCTTTATTCATAGGATATTGATTTAAAGCAAAATCTAGCCTCAGAGGACTTGGTCCATTTAACCCAGGAGGTCAAGTGACTTTCTTAGGATGAGATTAGGTTGTGATTTTCAAAAGTTGGATTTAAACTGAGACCCTCAAGCTTCAAGCCAGGTATTTTACTACTGTCATATTATCTGATTTTATATACTGTCTTGGAGGATTCAGAAAACAGTAACTTGCAGACAAACAATAGTTTACTAAGTGATACCAATAGAGCAATCCAGGAATGTTAATGAATTATCAGACTTACAATCATAACAGTTAAATGATTCCCCATTTCAATTCTCCCCAGAGCTATAACTAGGTCTAGGTGATTAGTGTTTTTCCCCAGGGCACTGAAATTTAGAGGGTACTGACAATACCTTTACTCTTTCAGGTGGATATAACTCACCTGAAAAGACTAGTTCTCAAGGAAAAAAATAGTTATACTTTATTAGCTGTGTGTAATATATTATCATCTAATTATAGTAATCAGGTAAAATAGAAAGCTGTGAGATGGTATTCATACTCATCCTAGCTATACCTCAGTGGCTTGGCATCTCTATTACACAATACTGCCACCTAGGTATCATAATTACTAGTTGAGACAACTCTTTCTTAATTCCCCTCCCACCCTATTAACCTGAACACCTTGGCTGGTAAACAAAGTAGGGTGGGGAATACAGAAAATTGGGGTAGTAAAAGTCACAGGCTTGTTCTCAATAAGTATATTAAAATCTATTTTCCCAGCCTCAAGAGCATAGATCCAAGTTAGATAACATCTTAGAAGTCATCAACTCTGTCTCATTTTATAAAAGAAAAAGCTGAGGAACAGAAAGGTTCAGTGATTTTCCCAGTGTCATTCAGTATTTGAATAAAATTGACTCTAAACACAATACTCACTGCAGCAATTAAGCTACAATATCCTGCTGTAGTTTGGTATCTTAAATTAATTCTACCCTCTTTATTCAGCCTTCCATCTTTTAGCAAACATTTACTATAATCATAGTAATTTTTAAAAGATTTATTACTGATGCTCCCTTTTTATATCATTGTTACTTTTATGTCCCAGGCACTGCATCCTGATCTCTGAGAACTTGGAGAGTAGGGCAAGATGGGCCAAAAAGTTTCATGACACCAGTCAAAATAATAACCAAGGGTAAGACAGTCCTTGGCATATGTTACTCTTCTATTCCAGAATTTAGCTGCTTTTAATTCTCCATTACTTTAATTACATCAATCCCAAGTGAAACTGCCTGGGAGACTTACTGGTAATGGTAATTAAAAACCATCTAACTAGTAGGGATTTTGGAGGTGAGGGAGGACCAGCAGAGAGTCCCTTGATATAAACAATTACTGGACAGAGGGGGTGCTTTTGGGGAACCATTTGATTCTCATAGTAACCCTGGGAGGGTGATGTTTTATGATCCCTTCTTTTAAAATGCGAAAACTGAGGCAGACAAAAGAAGATTTACCCAATATTCCACAGTTAGGAAAGATATGGAGTCACAATTGAACTGAAATTTTCCTGACTTCAGGTCCATTCCACCAACAATTGTCAAAATAAAGGACTCAGAACTGAATAATATTCCAGATGTGACCTTACCAATTACTGGTGGAATGCCTTCTTTGGTTTTGACACTTTTTCTATAATTGTGGTCTACAACAGAACTTCCCTTGTTAATTGTCAGATCATACAGTTGACATATTAATGTAGATAAGAGGTAAAGATTTAGAAAAATTCATGTAGAAAGTGATCTGAGTTTGACCTTGAAGGAAGAAAGTAATTTAATTTTATGGAAAATTTGGTAGAAATCAATCTATCAAAGTGTAGGGGGAACAAAGATCATGAATGAAGAGGGAGAGTTGAAATAGGGCAAGATGAAAATAGATAATAAAGAGAGTAGGTCCTTACATAAATGTTTATTGATTCACTTATTGACTCCTTGGTATACCATATTTGTAACCCTGTCACAAAAGAAAATGTGAATTCAAGATGACTTCAAATGATCATCTTTTATTTTTTTTTTGGATTGCTGGAGCTCCTATTTGTAGCTTGTCTTTTTGAACCCTGGGCCCCCTGACCAGACTCTGAACTTCAATATTTGTCTTCTCTAGACTTATGTTTGTATAACTATTCTCACATCTACTTCTGTTGTGTGCTTTGTTCTTTAATTCATACAACAAATATTTGTTCTTCTTATGTGTTTGCCCCTTTTCCTAGGTCTACCTCATTTCTTGATCTCCTTGACCCACTGTTGTTACTTATCCTAGCATGATATTATTCCTTACAAGTCTTTTTATAGCCAAAATATCATTGAAAGTTAGTTAATGATGTTTATTCAATGATTAACTATGGTATATTTGTTATTGTAGTGGGCAGAGCTCACTAGTGACCTAGATCAAGGAGTGACAACCAATAGATTGTGCCAAAGATGGGGCTAGAAGGTTTTAGAATGTTATAGTGCTTGGAGAAGTGCAGCAATATGTTCTTGGATAGGGAGACTCTTCTCCATCACCATCTATTCTCTCTCCTTTCATGATTACCTCATAGACTCCTGACCACCTTGATTTTGAGGAGTCTGAAGTCCAGGGGACTAGTCTAACAAATTGTCTGTGTTTTTAAAATGTTATAAGGTCCTCAGACTGTGTAGGAACAATCCAATCTCCAGTAGAGAAAAACAGAGCCAGTAGATTGACATATCATTTTTGACAAACTGCTCAGTCCTGACTTAAAGTACACTGAATATACAAAGGAGCCAACAAGGAATGATTGGTGGAAAACATTTAAAGAGTGATTAGAATCTCAAGTACTATCTTCCACCTTTTTTTTCTTCTTCTTAGGGAGAGTCTTTGACTTGACAAGCTCCAAGAAGAAGATATGAGGCTGAATGGGGAAAGTGGGAAATATATTTCTCTTAAAGACAAAGATAGAAATTTATGATAGATTAGCCAATGTTCTTTGCTTACTTCAAATTGAAACATACTATTGAACTTGGCCAGACCGTAGAGAGCTTGTAAACAAACAATCATTCTTAGATTTCACGGCTGTGGGCTTACTGCCAATAAGCAGCATTCTTTCTCCTCTCCCTTCCCCCCCCCCCCCAAGAAAATCCTATAAAAATGTGAGAGACACAGAGGAGACTGACAGAAAGATGGAGATAAGAGTGTTAGAGATAGCAAAATCAAGACAAAGAGGGAGAGACAGAGAATGATATAGGGAAACAGACCCACAATGAGAGACAGAAATAGATGAGAAAAAGATCTGAATAAGATCACTGACAATAAAGACTTTTTTGGGGAAGGAATTGCATTTGGGTGCTTTTTCTGCAATTTCATAGAGAAATGAGGGCTCTTAGAGTTTTCCCATGGCAACATGAAGTATTGAAAAGGTAATGAGAGTGCCAGTTCTTTGCCCTTCCATGGTGGATGTGGGATAGGGTGCCATCCCTCTAAAATCTCTGGGCTGCTTTTGAGGACCAGGGGATCTCAATTCTGAATATCAATGAGTCAAGTAAACTGGTTCTTAAATTATACTTCCCCATCAGAGACGGTTTGCTGGGATGGAAATTCAATCCTCTAGCTTATATATCTTCTCCTAAATGAGAAATTATGCAAAGGCAGTCTCAAGTGAAGAGGTGCTCTCTCCTGTTTAAATAAATGAATAAATAATAAAAAAATAATAAATCGATTGTGTTTGCTCTTCTGTGAACAATAGGACTCTGCAACAGACTGTTCTAATTGGCTGCAGCTTTGAGGTCCTGCTGAGCTGCTTCTCTGGGTTTCTGGTACTCTCTGTGACTTTGAGACTACCAGTAAGCTGTCACCAGGACCTGCCTCAACAGGGGTGCTTTTGCACCAATTCCTTTGTTCCTCAGGGGGTTCACAGGAAAATGATCTACAAAATAAACCGTTCACTTCCATCCAGCGTAAATAGAATTATGAATGTGCTGCTTCTCTGCTTGACAGCAATTGTCCCTGCTTTGCTTGAGAGAATTAGGCTTGTTTTTATTTGTTAGGGATGATGAAAACATTTTTTTGCCCCTCTCTTGGATTTAGTTATCTTTTCCCCCTTGTGGGGGGACATGTGAAAGATGAAACTGCTCATAAGTTTGGGCCTGTGTGTTGAAAAGTCTGTTGACTTTGTCCTTTTTGTTCACAGAAGGAAGTAAAAATATCCTTTTGCTCTTGTGATGAAGACAGTCAATGAATGAGTTGGGAGTAGAAGGCAGGTGTAATGGAAGAGGGTCAGACTTGAGGGCAGAAAACCTGGGTTCAAGTCATGTTTCTGGCATGAACCAGTTGGGTGGTTTGGGGCAAGTCTCTTACAGCTTCCTCATCTGTGAAATGGAGTAATAGGCTTCTCTTTGTAAATCATAAGATCATGATGATCAAATCAGATAATATATATGAAAGGGTTGAAACCATGTAGTGATGAAAAATGACAACACAAGCAATCTTTGTGACTTAGGAGATTGACACAGCAAAATTAGCTGCTTTTCCAGTTCATCAGTAGCTATATTTCTTTGAATAGTGATTGATATTTATCTAATGCCTTAAGAATTACAAAATTTGTTACATACTTTATCTCATTTAATCCTGTAAGTATCCCTTTGCGGTATGATCTTCAGGATTTATTTTCTTTATTTTTAAAAGAAGGAAAGTAGTCAGAATGGTTAGTGACCTCCTAGGGGTCACACAACTAGAAAAACAGCCCAGGTATACTAAGCTACTGATTCTCAAACGCTGTCTACTCCTCCACATCATCACTCTGTGTTTGTGGCTACTGATGTGCCTTGCCTATGTCTAGTCATATCCATCCAACATGGGTTTATCAAGGACCTCTTATGTTCAGACACTCTCATTACCTGAATGCATGTCTGTGTAAAGGATGGAGAGAAAACAAGGATAGAGAGACCTCATCCCTGCTCTTTTGGGTTTACATAGAGGATACAAGGCATATAATAAAAAAGATGATATAATTTATAATTGCTGTTCAGTCATATCCATCTCTTCATGACCCTGTGGACCATAGCATAGGGTTTTCTTGGCAAAAGGAAAAAAAAAAGATACTGGAGTGGTTTGCCATTTTCTTTAGAGGATTAAGGCAAACAGAGGTTAAGTGACTTGTCCAGGGTCACATAGCTAGTAAGTTGTTTGTGAGAGCAGATTTGAACTCAGGTCTTCCTGACTCCAGGTCAGGTAATTTTTCCATTAAGCCACTTAGCTGCCTCAAAAATATACAAGGTATAATATAAAAAGTACAATTAGTGAGGTATATGTAGTATGAAAAGAAAAATCTTTTGATGGGGGGGGGAATTAGAACCGAACTCAGAAGATCTGTGTTTTAATCCTAGTTTTGTAAGTGGCTAGCTGCATGACTTAGAATATCTGTTTATAACAGTTCTGAGGGAAGTTTCCTCACTGGTAATATGATGGAATTGGAATAGATGCAGGAGTTCTTTGCCTTGTTTATCTAATGGATTCTTCTGACACTTTGGTGAAGTCTATAATTTCTTAGAGTTATATTTTTCAATACATTTAATAATAATTTCTGAGATTATAAGGGAAACAAATTTCATTGAAAGTTATGAAGGGCAACTTGGTGATATGGTAGATAGAACACAGCCTGGGTTCAAGAAGACTCATCTTTTTGAATTAAAATCTGGCCTCAGACACTTACTAGCTATGTGACCTTGAGCAAGTCACCTACCCCTATTTGTCTCAGTTTTTTCATCTGTAAAGTGAACTGGAGAAGGAAATGGAAAAGCACTCCAGTATCTTTGCCAGGAAGACCCCAAATGGGGTTACAAAGAATTGGATATAACTGATCTACAGTTCAGAAAAATTCTTTCTTTTTTTAAAAAAAAAAAATAAAACCTCCCCAGGTTAAGAATTCTTGGAGTAGATGAACATCTTTAAGGTCCACATTTCTCTCTAGGCAAGGATCTAGGCTCCCTTTATCATGCCCCAGCTTGCTCTCCGGAAACTCACTCCAATTCACATATTGGTAGAATCCCTCCTCCCCACTTTCACCACTAGACCTTGATGGATTCGTCCAGAATATTCATTTAAGAAGGGGGTTCCAGGTTAGTCATGTCTCATTCCTTTCCAAACTTTATAGTTTCAGTTTCTTTTAACATATTGTCTTTTCCCATTAGAATATATGGGGCAACTAGGTGTTACTGTGGATAAAATGGCAGCCTTGGATTTAGGAGGAGTTTAAGTCCAGTATTAGACACTTACTTAACTGCTGTGTGAACCTGGGAAAGTCACTTTACCTTGTTTATCTCAGTTTCCTCATGTATAAAATGAATTGGAGAATAAATTGGCAAATCACTTCAGAATCTTTGCCAAGAGAACCTCAAATATGGTCACAGAGCTGGAGAGTTGGACAGGACTGAAGGACTCAGTAACAACAGATAGAATGTAAATTTCTTGAGGGCAGTACCTTCCTTTCTTTCTACCTGCAGATTTACTCCCAGCACCTACCACAGAGCCTGGTCCATGATAAGCACTTAAATGTTTGTGATCTGACTCACTTTTCCACTCATTGGTCTTATGATATGACTCATATATAGTTGATAGAGGAAATGTATGGAAATTGCATAAAATTCTTTGGATCTTAAAGGCTTTGTTTTTTCTTTTTTCTTTTCTCAAGGTAGGAGTGGTAAAAAGGTGAGAGAGGGATAGGAGCGAGGTAGACAAAAAAGAAGAAAAAGAGTGTCACTGAAGCATCTTTAAAATAAAATCCTGGAAGAGAACAGAAGGTCAGAAAGAACACATAAGTAAGACAGCCTTGAAAGTTACAGGTTGAACTTATGTCACTAAAAAGCAAAAACCTCTGAATCCAAAACTACATGATAAAGATATACAGTTTCATGCATATTCTTCTTTTTTTCCTATTCTACCTTGTACATGGAAATGTCTATTTTATTTGATTTTTTTAAAAGTTTAGAATTAAAAAAAAACCTGTAACTGAATGACCCCGTCAATCCATGAGGACCATATTGTAAGTTACCAGTAAGAGATAAAACTACCCCAGAAATTATTGTTCTCTTTTATTGAATTCCATTTACAAATTAGCTGAAATGTGATAAAAGAGTTGGGGGTGATGTCTGATAAGTGGGAGGAGTTCCCCACTTAAGAAGGATATATGAATCAACCTTGTATGAGAAGCATTTATGCCATTTTGATGAATCACTTCTCTTTTGTCACTGGTCACTTCCCAGAGATAAATACTCTTCTGGACAACATGGTGTACTGAAAAGAACAGTAGTCTAGGACCTGGAAGATCTTGGTTTCTACCAGATGAGTCCAGATGTGGCACTAACTAGTTTAAACAAGACACCTTATCTGTGACTTAGTTTCTTTATAAATATAAGATGAGGGAACTGGATCATATTTCATTAATTAATTAATTAATTTGTTTGTTTGTTTGTTTATTTGTTTATTTATTTATTTATTTTTTGGCAAGGCAATGGGGTTAAGTGGCTTTCCCAAGGCCACACAGATAGATAATTGTTAAGTGTCTGAGGCCAGATTTGAACTCAGGACTCCTGACTCCAGGGCTGGTGCTCTATCCACTATGCCAACCTTGTTGCCCCTGAACTGGATTATAGAAGATAGACTTGGAAGTGACATTAGGTCATCTCTTTCAACCCATGCCTAAACCAGAAGCTTTTCAAAACCCTGACAAATGGTCATCCAGCTGCTTAAAGACTTACTGTGAGTGGGAATAAATTATATCCTAAAGCAATCAACTTTTGCTCAATTCTAATTGCTAAGGAGTGTACTGATCCCATACCCCACTTTCTTCCATCTCTACCCTTTGCTTCTAGGGTTGGTTGAAATTCAGCAGAATGAATCAATTAATTACTTAATTGATTAATTAATTAATTAACTAATTAATATCACATAAAACCCATTATGTACTTCACAGGCTGCTCTTCTCCAGTATGAACATTTCAATCAATCCTTCTATAACATAATTTGGAAATTTTTCTCCAAATTTATTGTCCTCCAGCTAATCAATAAATGCCTTTTCAAAAAAGTCTCCAAAGGAACAAAATACTTCAGATAAGTTGAGGACAGAATAAATTGAAGTTCTAATTCTTCTGACATGTTTTAGGCTGCCATATAACACTGTGGAATTATTTGGAGTTGATGATTCCCCCAAATAACCCTACCATCTTTTCCACAAGAAAATGTTATTTAAGGTCCCTTTCAGTTCTAAAATTCTGTGATTCTGGAGATCCAGTTGAAAAAAAGGTCATGTGATATATTTGTGCAAGAGAAGAGTAGGACTCCAATCTTTCTCTTTTTTATTCTTTTCTCCAGCTCTGTGCCTTTCTTTACCCTACTACCCTTAATCAAGAAGTTTCATTCCAAATACATTCATTTAAATGCATCGTCTTATGATTCTGTCTTAATTTCCTTTGTAAAAGTCATACTTGTATAGATGCATGTACATGTCTTCACATATTCACTATATGTGAAGATATGTATATGCATACATACATTTATAAATAATATTCTTAGAGAAAAATGGTATAGGACAGAAGACATGAGTTTGACATCAGAAACCGTATGATGAAGTCAGCTCTCTGCTACTAGCTAGCTATCTGACTTTGAGCAAGGCAGTTAGTCTATAAGTCCGTTTGCTTATCTATAAAATGGGGATAATAATACTTACACAACCTTACTTCCCAGGGCTATTGTGAAATTCAAGTGAGACAATAAATATATAAAGAGATCTATACCTATAAAGTTCAATATAAACATCAGCTATTACAAATAAAATGTTTGGGGGGACTCATAACTAGAGCTGGAATCACCTTGGCAGGTGATCATGGCTCCTTGAGGATACAGAAAACTACCTTGTTTAGTTGTGTATAAATCAAGGTTTAATATTGTGCTAAGCACAGAGTAGACACTTCATAAATTCTAGAAATGAACAAATAAAACAACCAACCAATTCGCCCTCTTGGGCTTAAGCTTTCTAGGTCAATATTTTCAGGATGAGCCATACCTGATTTCTTCCTCTAATAGAGAAGCACTATAGTCATTTCTGAAAATTAATGCTATGAGGATCCCTGGGTTAGAACTATAGTTTTCTTTATAATTTCTTTAAGAAACTGGCTTGGCTATGGAAAAGAACCTCATGAGTGACCCCAGAACACAAATGTATTTTTACCTTGTAGTGTCATCATTCTTACAAGAAAAAAGTCATTACTGGAAAAATTGCTCCTTAATAGAGAAGTAAACCAATAAAACTTATTGCAAATATTTGAAATCTTATTGAAGTAATAAAGAAATCTTGGGACAAATTCTTTGTTTTATAATCCTTTAAGAGCTACCTATTACTTCCTACTTAGAATCAAATTTTTATTCTAATTGAATCTATTATTTTTGCAATTGCTTACAAGGATGAAATGAAGTCTTTCAGGGAGTCCTTCCTTGAAAGCTGTTATAGAGTTGTTCAAGAGACAGGTTGAATAACTTTGTCCAGATTAGAATAGGGACACACATTTGAATTTAAATCTAATTGTAAAGGCACAGGGAGATACCACTTCATCATGACTTTGTCATACTCTATATAATATGGTTTTAAAACTTACACTCAGAAAAAATAGCCATAATTCTTTTAAAATCATTTTTTGTTTGAGAATACAGTTATACATTCTCAATATATACACATAAAAATGCATACATTCATATATGTTTGTAAATATGTATGTATGAAAGGTAGACCTTAAAACTTCAAGTAAACCTTCAAAGATTAAGAAATAATGTTAGTGAATAAATTTGGGAAGAGAAAATTTCTTTCTTTTGATATTGGAAAGAGCCCTATGAGGGATTCACATTGTCCAGTTATTGTAACCTGACATGTCATCTGGATTTTTTCCATTCTTTTTTGTTCTTGATTTGATAGAATATGCAAAAAATCGGAGTTCATTGGGAATATTAAGACAGCACTTTAATATTCTTTTTTTTTCCTATGCACTATAAACAGTCAGAAGAAGTTCTAATTTTCCAGAGAGAGAAAAAATAAAACCCAAACTTTGAATGAAGTTCCTTCTCAGGACTTTTTGATTCTAGGTTCCTTGATACCAGAGCCATATATTTTCTTTGGAAGACTTTAAATAACATTTCAGAGTCAATCAAAATGTTTTCTAATGCTTGCAGCTAAGTAAGGGTAAAGGCTATTCAGTAATAGTATTTTTAATTTGTATTGTTTTTATATATGCTTTCAATTTCATAGCTTAAGATGAGAAAGGTGCCACCTAAGTACCTAGGTGCTTAGATTTCTAATAACTTTCTCATATATTGCACAAAGTTAATTATTTCTATTATCATGTAATTTGTTATAATTATAGAAAGGCAGTAAGACAAAGTGTTTCAAGAGGTAATAGGAACAAGATAGTCCTGTATCTATTTTCTTTTTCCAACATAGCTATATGATTTTAATAAGGTAGACTTTTATAAATAGGAAGAGAAAAGAGTATAAGTGTACTTTGTTATAATTTTTGACTCAACTAACCATGTCTCTGAAATACTTGCTTACTCCTATCATGTGGCTATTGGCCCAGTACTATTGTCTACCTGCTAGCAGTTTACTCAAATTGCAGTCATAAGTGCTTAATGAAAAATAAAACAAAACAAAATTTATAATAGCTTTGTAAATCAGATATCAATACTTCCATTCCTCTCCAACATTTATAAATTATCTTTTAATTTTTTCAAAACATTTATATATATGTATATGTATATATATATATATATATATATATATATATATATATATGATTTCATTTGAACTCCATAATATACATCTGAAGTAGATAGTGTAGGATTTCCATTTAAAGAGGAAAGTGCTCATTTTTATCATTTTTTAACAGGTAATTCCTGCCTATGTCTGGCAATTTCTTTTAATATGCAATGAATGAATGAGATATAGGGAACTTGTGACTTACCCATTGTAACTTAGCTAGTAAATGGTAGAAGTGTAGTTAGAATCCAGCTCTTCTGCCTCCTGTCTTATATTCTTATTATTTCACCAGATTTGTACTTAGGTCACACACATGCTAATTGAAAACATTTTTTAAAATTTAGCAGCTAGTTTTAATCATGTCATTCTTCATGAAAGGAAGTAGATGAGGATCTATAATTCTGCAACTGATGGTGTGTCAGAGTCATAATTAGTAATTTTGAAGCCCAAGGCAGAGAGTAAAAAAGTTGTTTAGGCCATGCCTAGCACAAAAAACATATTTTTAAATTATATATATATATATATATATATATATATATATATATATATAAAATCTTAGAAATAATTAAGATAAATTAATTTGGTTTGGAATGAGAATTAGTGGGGTAGTTAAGTGGCATAGTGGATAGAATATCGGAAGACTCACTTTCCTGACTTCAAATCTGACCTCAGACACTTACTAGTTATGTGATACTGGGAAAGTTGTCCTCAATTTCTTCATTTGTTAAAATTTTCTGGAGAAGGAAATGGCAAGCTACTCCAATATCTTTGACAAGAAAAATGCAAATAGGGTCAGGGTGTTAGAAACTATTGAACAACAACAGAGAATTAACATAGTTGCTCACAGATGGATATTTATATCAAGAATTATTTTAAAAGAATGAATTAGTAAAATGTTTAAATTTAAAGATTTGGTTCCTTAGAGCAAAGTCCAGTCCATGTTACTGCTGTGTTCATAACTTTTTTTGGTTGTTTCTATATGGTCAAAATTCCATTTTTTCTCCTTCCACTAGTCCCATATATTCTGTTTCTACAGAAAGACTCCCTGTGTAAATCAGACTTCCCATTAAATAGTTAGAGAATAGCCAACCTAGCCTCAGTGCTGGTGAAATAGTCAAAGTTGGTCAAGTAAACACAGCTTTAAGGGAACCTCCCGCCTATAAAGGTAGCTGAGCTCCCCTCTCTGCAACTTATTCTCCAAAGTCATTCTAGCCTCTGACCAAATATTGAGCTTGGAACACTTTCAAGAGTGCTTTCTTGTGTTTTCACAAACACTTAGGACTTAGACAAGTCCCCAGTTTTTAAAGGGTAGAACTGTATACACATGGAAATGTTCTCTCTACCTATGTCTGACCTCAGTTTCTTCTATGTAATGAATGAAACCTAGGGTTGAGGGTTAGGGAGAGAAGGTGACACTTCAGTTGAAAACACTTTTCTGGTGCTAAATTGATCTGCACTAAATTTCCTTCCTCCACCCTTACCCCAATTCTCCTTCCCCCACCCCATTTTGCACTTTTAATGAAAGTGCTGTTGACTAAACTGATGAAGTCAACTGTTTGGGTTCACTGTATGGCAGGAAAAAAACCCATTTTTGCTTTACAAACGGATCACTATATAAATGAAGCAAAGAAGGGAAAGGAATACGCTTTTATATAGTGCTTATTATTAGCCAAGCACTGTGCACTAATACATTGATCCTCACAACAACCAGGTAAAGTAGGTACTATTTTTTACTCCATTTAATGAGGCAAACGAGGTTGAATGATTTGTTTAGATCAAACAGTTAATAAAGTCTGAGGTTGGATTTGAACAAAAGTTTTGCTATTCTGGATCCAGAGACCTATCAACTGTGCAATCTATTGTCTCTAGGACTGAACTGACAAACTGGAAAACCAAAGATAACAGTTAATAACAATTTAGTCCCATCCTTTACTTAGTAAACTTGACATAGTACAGCTGTCAAACCTTTTGGTCTCAAGACCTTTTTAATTTCTTAAATTTATTGAGAATTCCTTGAATAGTTTGATATAAACCTTATCAAAGCTATGTTTTTTCCCTAATGGCAATATATGTCTATGAGAGTTGGACCATAAAGAAAGTTGAATGCAGCAGAATTGACATTTTTGAATTGTAATGTTGGAGAAGACTTTTGAGAGTCCCTTGGAAAGGAAAAAGATGAAGTCAATCAATACTTAAAGACATTATTTCAGTCTATTCATTGGAAGGTCAAATACTGAAGCCTCATAATACAAATGATGATTTTTTTAATAATAACCACATAGGGGCGGCTAGGTGGTGCAGTGGATAAAGCACTGGCCCTGGAGTCAGGAGTACCTGGGTTCAAATCTGGTCTCAGACCCTTAATAATTACCTAGCTGTGGTGGCCTTGGGCAAGCCACTTAACCCCATTTGCCTTGCAAAAACCTAAAAAAATAAAAAAATAAAAAATATAATAACCACATAATGAGAAGATAGAACTCATTGGAAAAGACTGGTATTGGGAAAGATTGCAGGCAAAAGGAAAAGTGGATGGTAGGAGATGCGATGGATAAATGATGTCATGGAAACAACATACATGAACTGGGGCAGTTTGAGAGATAGTGCAGAATAAAAGGGTCTGGCATGCTTTGGTCCATAGAATGACAAAAAGTTGGACATGATTTAATGCCTCAACAACATATCAAGTAATATATCATATTAGAAATTAAAATACCTTTATATTATGAAAATAGTTTTGATCCTGTGGGCCCCCTATAGGGTTTCAGGAACCTTAAGGGATCCTTCGGTCAGTCTTGGAAAAAACACTGGTATAATGGGAGTTATTAATAATGGAATTAACCTTCTAACTTTTTGAATCAAAGGCTGGGGAAGAGACTAGAATGAGAGAGAGAATGATTTCTCAGAGAATCCAGAGTGAGCACTGAGTCATCTCTTGGTCATTACAACCCAGCTAGTCTTGTGATGTCTCATAGGCAAAGAAAAACACAATATGCTTCCTCCTGTCTATAGTAATATGATTTTACTTTATTTTTTAAAATGGGTTAAGGTAACCCATGTATTACTAGTTTCAGAATTCTTAAGGCATTGTGAAAGTGAAAGTTGCATACACACAGAGGAACTGGTATCAAGTTTAGCCCCTAACACAAATGACTTTGGGCAAATCACTTCATAATTCTAGGTCTCAGATTCCTTATCTGTAAAATCAAGGTGTATGCTCTCTGGACTCTAAATTCCCTACTAGCTGGAAATCTGCAATACTATGACCAATTTTTGTGCAGTCCTCATCTAGAAAAGGAAAAAACGATTGGATTAAATGATTTTCAATATGCTTTGATTTATAAATAAAAATGTGTATTATAATTCTCAAGTTACTTGAGGAATGTGAAATATATACTGAAGACCCTGCAATAAATTTATCATTTTTGAATCAATTCAGTTGTGTTCAATTCTGCAAGACTACATTTGGGGTTTTATTGAAGTGTTCACCATTTCCTTCTCTAGCACATTTTACAGATGAGGAAACTGAAGCAAATAGGGTTCAGTGACTTGCCCCTGGTCACACAGTTAGCTAGTATGTGTTTGAGGTTAGATTTGAATTCAGTTATCCTGACAGCAAGGTAGGTTCTCTCTCCTCTATGTCATTTAGCTGCTCTCCTGGAATAAATTCTTGTACTTGAGATGATTATCCAAGGTTTCCTTTAATTTTTAAAAAATGCAGCTCCCTTCCTCTCTTCCAGCAGTTCTACCCTTTATGGCCATGCTTTTTCTCATTGGAGGAATTGCATTTATTCATCCATTTGTACATTCATTCACTCATTAATTTATTTATTCATTTATTCACTCATTCTTTTCCTTGCTTATTCATTTATTCATTCATTCATTCATTTACTCAATTTTTAGTCCAGATCTAGGATTTCATTTATGTGACGAATTCTGAGTTTGGGAAACTTCCTTTTCTAATTAAAGTAGGAAGCTTGCTTATATGTAACTAATCTGTGTTCATGCAGCTAATATATGTCAGAGATAAATCTTCCTGCCTCCAAGTTTAGCACTACATCCACTAAATTGCCCCAAAGAAGAAAAAAGAATTCTCAAGTTTTAATTGTTTCTCTTTCCTGGAAGGGAGTAATCCATAATACCCACCCTTAAATTTAAGTATTCCAGTTCATATTCATTGGTGTAGAAGAATAAGTCTCCCTGGCCCAGGATCCTGGAAATTCTGGAATGGCTTGATTGCCTTTTCCATCCTAACCATTCTCTATGAGTCACTTCATTTCTCTGTCTCAGTTTCCTCATGGTAAAATGAGGGGTTGGGTTGGGGTTAGATAATCACTGAGGTCTCTTCCAGCTCTAAGTATGGCTCTTCATTTGATTGCCTCTTTTTGGTCTTTTCTTTGTTGAAACCACAAAGCCATTGATGTATTTTTTCTCCTCTAGTGAGACTGGCTTCTGTAGATTGTTTTACCTTAGACTGAAGGGCTACATTGTGAAGCTAGATTTGGGGTTAGATTATTCTGTGTTGGAGAACCTGTGAATTTTAATTTTTTCCTCATTTTCTCCATTATTCTTCTTATCCTTAAGATGTTGATATAAACCTTTTAAAGTCAAGCTAAAGATTTCAGAATGTTCTTACTGGGACAAATGTGAATCAACTCTCTCTCAACCCACATGAACCTAAGAGATGGAATGAAATGAATCTCCAAGGAGAACTTTAAAAATAGATTTAAAAGTCTAGTGATAACAAAAAATATATATTGATGCATTTTGTTTTCCCTTTATGGTCACTTTCAGATATATACTGCTCCCTCTCTCAGGAGTCCTTTTCTTGGAACAAAGAAAAATACTTGAATAAAAACAACTGATCCAACAACCTGCATCTGTGACATCTGATGGTATATTTTTCCACACTCATGGTTCTCCAAAACTCTAAGGAAAGGAGCATTTCTTCATCGCTTCTTTGGGACTGATTGGTCATTGCAATTATATAGTGTTCAGCTTAATTTTCTTTTCTTTTCATTTTCATAGTACATTTTATTAGAGTATGTACTCAGGGAATTGTACTTTTAATATTTTAAAAATTAAACTTTTTTGATACTTAATCATAAAGGACATTGTTTTTATTCAAACTAAAGAAATTAAAACTCAGCTAACTTACCCTAAACTAGCTACTAAACTTCATAAATACAAACTTAAAAATGAGACACAAAATATCACTTTTTTGAAACAGGGTGTGCCTGGTATACTCCCTATGTATTTTTGGATTGTTATAGCCATTGTGTTGCCTTTTTTTCTGTTTCCTTACATCACTTTGTCTTCATACAAGTCTTCCCAAATTTTTGCAATATAATTCTACTTCAGCTAAAATACCACAATTAGTTCAGCTATATTCTAAATGATGGGCAACCACTTTGTTGCTAGGGTATTTTTGTTAGGTTTTTTTTTTCCTGCTGAGGTAATTTCTCAGGGAAAATCCTGGTGTTGCATGCTTTCATAGGGTATGCTTTATTTCTCTAACAATACAGTTTATCTTGCCATAATGAGTAATCAAGACAACTAGAACCACAGAATGTTGGACTTGGAAAGAATATTAGAACTTCTGTAGCCTTACCCTTTGGTTTATACTTGCTAACCATATAGTAATAGACAAAGTCCTGGGTCACTGAGCTAGTTTACCCTTCAGCAAAGTGAAGATAATAATACTTATCCTATTCCTTTACTAGAATAGGAACTCTCTGGGGGCAGACACCTTGTTTTTGCCTGTCTTTATGTTCCTGTACTTAATACTATGCTTGATGCTTAGTTAGAACTTGACTGACTTACCTCTGAGGACCTTAGAACACCATGTAGATATGAGTTATTATTTTACAGTGAGGAAACTGAGTCTACAGGAAATGAAATGACTTTAAAAAAGTTTACTCAACTAGTTAGCGACAGAACTATTAGGACAAGAAATCAGATTTCCTGACTCCCAGTTTAGTGATCCTAGATCTGGATAAGTATTACAGTTCTCATCTTACCTGCAGAATAAAAGTGGTGCTCAGGAGGAGGGGCTTGTGATTTGTTGAAAGCTACACCACTACTCAGTGGAATTGCTAAGAAAAGAGATGGGGATTTAAAACTCCACCACTGGGGTCTATTCCCTGATTTAATTTCCTTCTTTTCTCTACCCCCCCCCCCCCCCGTTCTTACTTCCTTCTCTTTTCAGTGTATCCAGTACTTTAATTTGGTCACTGTTATCTACCCTAAAAATAATTACAGAGTTTTTATATCCTCTCGGTAACCAATTTATAATTTATGTGGGCTGTCTGTTTAAACTCTCTTTGGGAAAATTACAGCTTCTTTTCATCTTGATTTATCCTTAACTGGTTAGAGAAATGTTCATATTGCTGTAATACTGAGCCAAAGTTTTTGGGCAGTTTCTTTTCACATATTAGAATTATAATGAATAGTTCATATGTGACATCATGGTCTTCCCTTTGCCAAAACACTATGGAAGCATATTAAAAACACAACATTAGCTCACAGGAAGGAAAACAAAAGGGGAGCTGGATAGTCCTGTGCAATGATACAAATTTAAATCCAGTGCCTCTAAGGAAATATTGCAGAAAGGGCTCTCTTCCCCTTGGTTAATTGCAATGTAAACAGATCTTTAGACAGAGTAAGTCCACTTCTTTTATGGGGGCCCCTGTGATGGGGAGGTTGCCTACACCTATGGTTAAAAAAATATTTTTGGTTAGGTAACTGAGAAATAGAGCTTTCAGATTTATTGTAGGTTCATTTATTAATGCTTTAGGTTTATTTGATTGAGATTCATTATTTTCCATTAGGAGGGGAGATTTCCTTCTCCAAGACAATTAGCCAACAGAGACATACAATTGTCTCTCCCTTTCTTCTGGCCTAAGAGGTTATAACCTGAGATCAATGAAACTGAAGTTAGAAAAAATATTTTGATACCTATATTTCAGAATAATTTGTTTTCTTTGATTCTATGTATTTTATTTTATACATTTTTAGCCATTATTTTGAGAAGAGGTTTGTAGGCCTCACTAGATTGACTCTCTTTCTCTCTCTCTCTCTCTCTCTCTCTCTCTCTCTCTCTCTCACACACACACACACACACACACACACACACACACACACACACACACACAAACAGAGTCAGTTAAGAACTACTTCCTCTGTTCTTAAAAATCTTAGGAAAAAAGGGGTGAGATGGAAGAAAAGAAAGGAATACTTCAGAAAAAAGGAGATATGATGTCTTCCATGTTGGATGATAAAAAAAATGAGATTGGCCTTTGAGGAACAAGAGGGGGAAAAAAGAAAGAATTTTTTATTTAAAAGAAAATTTAATTTAATTTTGATTTTATTAGTCTGCTCCAAGAAAATTGAGACAGTGCAAAAGCTCTGTGCTGGACAATGAAAAAAAAAACCAAGAACCCAGTAACATTATTCAGTTAATAAAAAGAAAAAAACAAAACAAAACCTGAAGAGTTATAACCCCTTCATCTCTCAAATCCTTCCAAACAAAAAGGATTGCTCTAGTAAATCATAGGCAGCTACAGATTCTAGGTAAAGATAGAAATCAAAGTTAGGACACAATGTCAGGAAGCATCACACTATGAATAGAGGAAAACAAGAATTTACACTTCATAGAATGACCTTCTGTGAAAATCTTCTCAGTATTGTCTCCTTGAGATGATTTGTAAAAATCCTCCAACTTGCTCCTTAAAAATCTTACCAGGCAGCAAAGAACCTAAAGTCTAATGAAATAGAAATTGTTTTCTTAGAAAATGATCTTAAGGAAAATTGTAATGATAGAAACCTTTGATGTTGAAAAAAGAACTGAAGGCTAAGCACTCTGGTGGTAAATGGTAAATGAATTGTTCAAGTTCTCTAGAAAGAAATATTGCTTAAGTGAAAAGGGAAATTAATTATTCTAATGCTTTATATTACTAATGACTGCACTGTTACAAAGTTCACAAAAATTCAGGGATGTAGAAAGAGGTGAGATATAGACAGCTACTGAAGGTTTAATATGCAGACGAAGGAAATGAATAAAGTTTTTATTGACATCTTTTGCTTTTTCATTTCCAAATGTATTATCTTTACTCTGTCTTGTATTACTAGTAGCCTGTAGCAGCATCTTATTCCATCACTTGTATATTGCATCTATCTTTTAAAAAATATACATATATATGTAATGTATATTTCCCCAGAACTTAACATGGAGCCTGAGGAATGTTTATTGTATTATACAATTTATTTAAGCCTCCACAATCCATGGGCTTATACTTTGCTTCTAATCCTTTGCTACTATGAAAAAAGTATTTCTAAATAGATTTGGGTATAAAAGAGGAATTTTTTTTAGTTATTGACCTCCTCTGGTTATATCTATTAGTGAGCTCTGGTCAAACGGTATGGATAATTTCACCCTTTTTCCAGAATTCCTGCACCAGTTTACAACTCACTTAACAATACCTCTGTATGCTTGTGTTTTTCCACAACTGGAGGGACATAAAATAATCCATCTCCCAATCCATGCATTTTCACTGCCCTTTAATATGTCTCCTCTTATTTATTACTTTGGTTTACCTGGTTTCCTCAAGTCTCACATAAAATCCTACTTCAGAATGAACCTGAGTCCAATCCAGCCTTGGATACTTACTAGTTGTGTGACCTTGGGCAAGTCACTTAACCTGGATTGCATCACATCCAGGGACATCTCCAATCACTTTGACTCTTATCTGGTCACTGGACCCCAATGGCTCCAGAGGAGAAAGTGAGACTGGTGACTTAGCACAACACCCCCTTACTCAAATTCAGTTCACAGGCTTGTCATGGCAACACCTTCCCTGATGTAATTGTGTCATTGCATTAATACATCAAAATCTCATCTTCTATAAAAAGTCTTTTCTGATTCCTCCTTAAAGCTAGTGCCTTTTGTCTATTGATAATCTGCAATTTATTTTGTATACAGCTTGTTTGTACATAGTTGATTTTTAGTTTTAGAATTTTAGACTATAAATACATTTCTTTGTATCCTCAAAATTTAGCACAGGGTCTGGAAAATTGTTGTTGCTATTGCTGCTTTTGTTCAGTCATTACAGTTTTGTAGAATCCTTTGGACTCTAGACTTTTCTTGGTTGAGATACTGAAGTGATTTGTTATTTCCTTCTCCAGCTCATTTTACAGGTGAGGAAATTGGGGTAAGGAAGTGATCCACCTAGGTTCATGTAGCTAGTAAGTGTCTGAGGCTACATTTGAACTAAGGTCTTTCTGACTCCAGGCCTAGTGCTCTACCCACTGTATCACATAGTAGGCTATTAATAAATACTTATTGAAAGTCATTCTCCAATTGATAAATGGTCAAAAGATATGAACAGGCAGTTTTTAATGATGAAATTAAAGCTATTTATTAATTAGAGAATTGCAAATTAAATGAACTCTGAGGCACCACCTCAAATCTACCAGATTGGCTAACCAAAAAGGGAAAATGATCAGTGCTATGGGGGATATGAGAAAACTGGGACACAAATGTATTGTTGATGGAGTTGTGAAATGATCTAGCTTTTCTTGAGAGCAATCTGGAACTATGTCCAAAGGTCAATAAAACTGTGTATTGATCTAGCAATAACAATACTAGGTCTATACCCCATGAGATCACTAAAAAACACCAGGAGAAATCTCACATTCAAAAATATTTATAGTTGCTCTTTTTGTAGTCCAAAGAATTGGAAATTCAGGGAATGCCCATCAATTAGGAAATGGTTGAACAAGTTATGTTATATGAATGTTATGAAGAATTATTGCTCTGTAAGAAATCATGTGTGGTTGTACTTTAGGGAAGCCTGGAGAGACTTGCATGAACTGAAGCTGAGTGAAGAGAACAGAACCAAGAGCACACTGTAAAATTAACAATATTATGGGATGATCAACTATGATAGATGCAACTCCTCTCAGCAGTTGAGAAATCAAGGGCATCCTAAGAGACTTATTATAGATAATGCCATCCACATCCAGAGGAAAAATCTATGAAGTCTGAATTCAGAGCAGAGGATACTATGTTAACATTTTTAAAACTTCTTTTATGGTTTTCCTTTCCTTCTCATGATTCTCCAAACTTTGTTATCTTCCTCAATTGCTTAGTCTCTCTCATTTCCCCATATCTAATCTATTATTTCCTATTATTTCCATTTCTTGTAAATTATCCTTCTTTTCTGATACTGCAACAATCCTAGTACAAGTCCTCTTCAATTCATGTTTATTACAGTGGTCTCTTGGTTGGTCTCAATGCCTCTTATCTTTCTCTAATCTTTCCTCCACTTAGATGTCATATTGTTCTTTTTAAAGCTCTGATCTGACCACATAAGTCTTCCTTCCATTCGATAAACTCCAATGCTTCCCTACTACTTTCAAAATTAAATATAAAATCCTTCCTTTGACATTTAAAGCCCCTTCAGAACTTAACCTGTTTCTACTCCCCTTCATTTACTCTAAGATCCAGAGGCATAGGCTTTCTTGTTGTCCCTTTCCCAATTTGCTCCATTTCCCAAATCTGTGTGTTTTCATTAACTACTCTGCATGTCTGTATAATGAGGACTTTGAAGAAAACTCAGATCACCTAACATGGAGGAATTCACTTTGCTTCTGGCATAGCCTGTATTTCCCTATACAAAATGAAACAACTATTTTTCCCAGTGCTGTATGGATGGAACAGGGTTGCTTTTTAAAAAATCGCCAGACTAAAGTACATTTCTCTTTCCTGTTAAGTCCAGAAGGAGCAAAAAAGGGTGAAAGTCACAGTTCAACCATGGTGTGAGTACAATGAACTGAATGGTTGGACAGAAAGCTACTCTCCCTCTCTTCTCCTTTCTATTTTAAGAATTGAGCTGGAGGTTGTGTTTTTATTGTTTAGTTATTTGTTTTTCTATCTTTATTTTGCATGTAGGTGGTAGACCTGGAAATTTCAGTCATGGCAATCTTTGTGGTAGGATTGTAGGTGAAATGTGCAGCCAGCTCAGTAGGGAAGTACTGAGAAGGAAAATGGTTGGTATTTATTCTGAAAGAGGACTTTGGGTTTAGGACATGCTATATAGTCAATCTCTCTCTCTCTCTCTCTCTCTCTCTCTCTCTCTCTCTCTCTCTCCCCCTCCCTCCCTCCATCCATCTATCTATCTATCTATCTATCTATCTATCTATCTATCTATCTATCTATCTACCTACCTACTTATCATCTATCAATCTACCTATCATATATTGGATTAGGATAGGTTCAAAAGAAAACACAGAATATGACTACAACAATCTACTATTTGACAAACCCAAAGACAACAGTCCCTGGGATAAGAATTCACTATTTGACAAAAATTATTGGGGAAACAAAAAAATGGCAAAAACTAGGCATAGATCCACATCTCACAACCTACACCAAAATAAGGTCAAAATAGGTACAGGATTTAAGCATAAAGAGCAATACCATAGATAAATTAATAGACCAGAAAATATTCTATCTATCTCATCTATGGAGGAGAGATAAATTTTTGACCAAACAAGAATTAGAGCACATTATAAACTGCAAAATGAATGATTTTGACTATATTAAATTAAAAAGTTTTTACACTAATAAAATCAATGCTATCAAAATTAGAAGGAAAGCAGAAAACTGGGGAACAATCTTCACAACCAGGAGTTCTGATAAAGGTCTCCTTTCTAAAAAATATAGAGAATTGTATCAAATTTATAAGATCCCAAATCATTTCCCAATTGATAAATGGTCAAAGGATAGGAACAGTTTTCAAATGAAGAAATTAAAGCTATACATAAACATAAGAAAAAAATGCCCCAAATCACTATTGATTAGAGAAATGCAAATTAAAACATCAATGAGGCATCATTTAACTCCCATTAGATTAGCCAAAATGAGAAAAAGGGAAGATGATCAATGTTGGAGAGGTTGTGGGAGGATTCGGACATTGATACATTGCTGGTGGAATTGTGAACCGATCCAACCTTTCTGGAGAGCAATATGGAACTATGTCCCAAAAGCAACGAAACTGTTCATAACCTTTGACCCAGCAATTCCAATTCTAGGACTATATCCAGAAGAAATTGTAAAAAATGGAAAAAAGTCCTACATGTTCCAAAACGTTCATAGCAGCCCTTTTTGTAGTGGCAGAGAATTGGAAATTGAGAGGATGCCCATCAATTGGGGAATGGTTAAACAAGTTATGGTACATGAATATTATGGAATTTTATTGTTCTATAAGAAACCATAAATGGTCTGTCTCTAGAGAAGCATGGAATGACTTATGGTATCTGATGCTGAGTGAAGGGAGTAGAGCCAAGATGACAATGTACACATCAACAATATTAGAAGAACAACCTTGATGGAAGTAGCTCCTCTCAACAGTTGAGAGAGCTGGTATGACTGTATTTGACAGGTTGTGGACTATACTATCCCCAACCAGAGGAAGAAAAAAAAAACCAAATCAAAATACACAGAATAAAATAACCCTTCAGAATCTGATGAAGACTTTATAAAAATTATTCCTTATGTATCTCTTTCCCTTAATCCTAATTCCTCATGCCCAAAATTACTAATTTGTAAATATGTTTAACAAAATATGTATTTAAAATGCTAACCTGACTGTTCCCAACTGAGGGGAGGGGAACGGGAAGGGAGAGTAGAAGGAAACTTTGTAACTTGGAAATATGCATGTACAAATGGATGAAAACAAGTAAACAACAAACAAACAAATACTATCCAATAATTAAGTCCTTTAAAAAACAGCAAATTTACCTATCGTCTATCATCCATTTATCTGGCATGCAGTGGATGGTTAATAAGTGTTTATTGAATAGGAACTGAGCTAAGCTTTGAATCTAACCTCCTCTAAGTATGAGGTGGTGGTAGAGATTATTTTCTCAGGTGTTGGGGGATGTTTGTAGACTTATTTTTTGTTATACTTTTGAAGTAAGTATTCCTTTGTAAAAGTTCATATGACTTTTAAATGGCTAAATAGAACTGAGTACAGGTGACACCCCTTTCCCCAAATTTGGAGCAAATACCATAGATGAGGACCTATGTCAATGAAAAAGAGAATGAACACTCCAAATCATTTTTTAGGAATTAGAGAATCCTGGGGGAAGGATAAAATGTAACATATAAGACCTTCAGGCAATGAGGGCCAGAGTAATCATTATTGGACCTGGAATTATTGTCCTCTCCAACTCCTGGCTTTCTTCAAGTTTCAACTAAAATTCTACTTCAAGCAGGAAACCTTTCCTAGTTTTCCTTTAATCTTACTAGCTTCCCTCTGAGATTACACTAATTTATCCTTTATATAATGTTGGTATATAGTTGGTTGCCTGTTTCTCTCCCATTAGACTGCAAGCTTTCTGTGAGCAGGGACTGACTGTTTTGTTTTGACCTTTCATGTATCTTTAGAATTAGGTATGGTATATGGTAGGTATTTAATAAATACTGGTTTACTGACTGACCGCACCAACATTTTAGCCCTTTTTCATGACTGACCATTCCAGGATTGTATTTGGATTGTATTTGAATCTTTGCCACATAGAAAGGGACAATTTACTTCCCACAAAAACCATTTGAGGAAAAAGAAAAAAATACCTCAGCCTTCCACTATATTTAAGAAAGGGTAGGCTTCCTAGAATGAGAGGCTCAAAATTCAGGGCTCTTGAAATCAGAGTTCCTATCCAAGAAAACAGTTTCAGATTCTAGGTCTGATCAGGAGGCAAGAACATTTGATATAATATTCTTGGGATGGTCTTTCTGTATCGGTATTAGGCAAAAGAAGTACTGCATATTAAGTTCACCCAGTTTTTACTGATTTGAATATCTATTGATCTTCCTTTCCTAGTGTCTGGGAGAACAAAGGGATACCCTTCCTCAGTCAACACAAGATCCTTGAGAAGGTAAGCCTGAGATTTGCTAGTCCTTGGCTAGCCAGCAACTGCCTTTTCTTATTTTAATACTTGTGATATAGTCACTGATAGATTAGGTCATTAGCAACAACCCAAAACAAAACAAACAAAGCAAGGGGAAAAATTCTTATTTAGTGCTGCCAATCTGGGTGGTGCAGTGGATAAAGCATTGACTCTAGAATCAGGAGGACTTGAGTTTTGATAAATGACTTGAGTTCAAATCCACTGAAACACTTACTGGCTGTGTGACCTTGGGCAAGTCACTTTACCTTTATCTGGCTACTGAATTCCAATAACTCCATAGGGGAAAGTGAGGCTGGTTATTTTGCATAATCATCTCCATAAACTCAATCCTGATACTCCTTTTAAATCCCTAATCTCTTCCATGGTTACCATTGAAATCACCCATTTATTCATTCTTTGACAAATGTCCCTTTATTTCTTCATCCTTTTTTCTTCTTTCTCTCACAGGAATTTGGTTCCCTTTCTTAAGATGATGATATTTGTCCTTCATTTTCTTTTTTTTCTTTTTAGTTTTTTTGTAAGGCAAATGGGGTTAAGTGTCTTGCCCAAGGCCACACAGCTAGGTAATTATTAAGTGTCTGAGGCCGGATTTGAACCCAGGCTGGTGCTTTATCCACTACACCACCTAGCCGCCCCCTGTCCTTCATTTTCAAAGAAGACCCTGACATCAGGGAGGTGATGCCATGACATGCACTTCCTCAAAAAAGATACAACATCTATGGATGAATCTGAGAATTATCAGTCATTTTTAAAAGCAATTGACATGTGTAAGTTACAATATGTTCCATTTCCTTTTACTCATTATCTTTTACCAAAAAATTGTTAGTCTGTTCACCAAGAGATCAAAGAAGGAAGAGAAGGTCATACATGTATAAAAATATTCTTGGAAACCCTTTTTTGTGGTGCCCAATTATGGTAAAGAAATGTAATAGAATACTATTGTACTGTAAGAAATGATGGAAGAGATAGTTCTGGGGAAATTTTGAAAGGCTTGTATGAACTGATTCAGAGTGATCTGAAACAGGAAAACAATTTCTATTATAATATCATTGTTAAAAGTAATAGTTCTGCTCAGTGGATAGAGCACCGGCCCTGGAGTCAGCAGTACCTGAGTTCAAATCTGGCCTCAGACACTTAATAATTACCTAGCTGTGTGGCCTTGGGCAAGCCACAGATTCTGCTTTGCAAAAATCTAAAAAAAAAAAAGTAATAGTTCTGAAAGAAAGGGCCTCTGA
Organism: Macrotis lagotis; assembly: GCF_037893015.1. Taxonomy (NCBI): domain Eukaryota; kingdom Metazoa; phylum Chordata; class Mammalia; order Peramelemorphia; family Peramelidae; genus Macrotis; species Macrotis lagotis. The sequence goes on from NC_133661.1 coordinate 118,848,474, forward strand.
TCAATTCAATGATTACAAAGATCTGATGATGAAGAATGTTACCCATCTCTTGGTAGAGAGGTGATAGACTAGATATGCAGAATCAGATACACATTTTTTTTTTTTTAGGTTTTTGTAAGGCAAACGGGGTTAAGTGGCTTGCCCAAGGCCACACAGCTAGGTAATTATAACTCAGGTACTCCTGACTCCAGGGCCGGTGCTCTATCCACTGCACCACCTAGTCGCCACTGGATACACATTTTGAACATGGTCTATATCGAAATTTGTTTTTCTTGTCTACGGAAATTGTATGGATTTTCTTTTACTTTTTTCTCCCAGGGAGGGTAAGAAGGAGGAAAAAAATTTGATTGTAAAAATAAAGTTTAATTAAAAATAAATTTCTTTGTAAATGTCAATGATGATAATTATGACAATGATGATGAAGTATCTTATATGTCAACCAATACCACTGTGGTCACTGAATAAATGTCCTCTCAGTTCTTGCTGTACTGTTTTTCATGTTTCTCCCTTGCCCTCCTTCCAAATGACACAGTGAGACTGAAGAAAGAGGAAAAACATTCCTCATTTCTCATTACAACTCTTAGGACCTCCCTCTACAATCATCAATCAGTAATCTCTCTTCCTTAGAGATTCATTTTCATTCACATGTATCATTCCATCTAAATGCTGGTGGCAGATATTAATGGACACATAGGCCATTCTCTTTCCTTTCTAAGGAATGTAGTACCAGGTTTACAGGTTTTGTTTTTACCTTCACCTCAATTGCTACTGTCATAGTTGTTAACTTCAATACATGTGTCAATATATCTTAAGATGAAACCCAATTTTTGATCCCTCTTCAAATCTTATGATCTGCATTTTCTCTCCCAGTATAAGAAAGATCATACCCTGGACCTCATAATCACCCCATGAATCAAAATTCTCAAAATTTCTCCCTCTTACCTCAGCTTCCCATCTTTCTATCTCTGATTCTTTTCTCCTAAAATTAGTCTTCATTTTAAATTCAGTGACTTCATACCTTCATATTTTAAGTCCTTCATCCTTATTATGACCTCAATCTTCCTCCCTTGCAATCTATGAACTCTATAGTTAATTAGTTTAACCATACATTGTCCTGTGATGCTGAGAAGTCACTTAAACTCAGTTTCCTCATTTGTAATGTCACTGGTCTCTTTTGCAAGGATCTAAAAAGATTAAATATATAAAGCACTTTGAAAACTTTTTATAAAATATATGGTAATATTTATAGTTATTATTCATATAGGTCCTTATTATTTAGATTTTCTTTTTTTTTTTTTACTATTTAGATTTTCAAGAGATTTGGAGCATTGAGTTACTGATTTTCTCCTATGATTCCATAAAGCTAGGTAGACACAGTAGTTACCTCCAAATCTCTCCTTTCTGAATACTGCCAGAAGAACTAAACTAAGCCCACTACAAACTGTAATTTCAACTGGACCTGCACTACTCCATGGCAGTTCTCACTTATCTTCTTTGTGGTGCTCTTCCTTCCTAATCTTCTTTTTCTTCTTTCAAATTTCTATACCACATTCTCCCTCTTAGCAAAGAACCTTATTTTCCAAGAAAAGAAGTCATTCATTTTGAATTTTTCTCATTTTTCTTGTTCCAGATCTCACAAACCTCTCACGTCATCCTTCCCATTCTTTAATCCTTTGTACTTACCCTAGACAAAGAGGTGCTCCTTCTCTTTGTCGACAAAACCTTCTCCTGTATTCTTGATCTCATCCTCTCCTTTCTTCTGATGGACCTTTGCTCTTTGAACATTCTCTTTCTTTGTATAGTCTTTGTTTATCCACTAGCTCCCTTTCTGCCCATCTACAAGATGCTCAAGTCTCCTTATCCTTTAAAAATCTTCACTTGATCTTACAACCCCCTAAACTTTTGTCTCATATTTTTTTCCCCTCCCTCAGTCAAACTTCTGTTAGAAAATGTTGTTCATGCTTTTTGTCTGTTTCCTTAACATCTTCAATCTGACCTCTGACTCCACCAGTCACTAAAAGTGAAACCCTTAGGTTAGCAGCAATTTTTCAGACTTCTATATCCATTGATTTTTTCCCTCAGTTTTCATATTTTTTAAAAAAAATTACCTTGAAGTTTTTATGTTGTTCACCTTAACAACCTATCCTTTTGGATACTTTATCTTCATTAGTTTTCATATGTCTCCTGTTTCTTTTCTTCTCTGCCTACTACTTCTCACCATTCTTTGCAAGATTGCCTTCCAGTTCTTTTCTTTTCCCTGAATATCATCTCTCAAGAATACAATCATTCAAGGGTTAAATGATGATTTCCATGCAGATGACTCACAGAATCATAGTTCTACTCCTAATTTCTCTCCTGAGCTCCAGTCCTATATCATTATCTTCTTCTTGGATATCCCTATTGGGGTGTTCCATAAGCATTTTTGAACTCAGCATAGACAAATAACAATTTATTATCTTTCTCACTAAGTAAACAATTTCAAATGTTATCATTTCAGTCATGTGAGTTTCATTCCTTTAGAATCATCTGGGGTTCTTTCTCTTCCCTCACTCTCATTTTCAATCAGTTGTAAGCAAACTCCTTCCAAAGCCTTCCTTTATATTGGATTCTGAACTTTCAGAACTGTTGTAGATGGAGCCATAAACTCCAAAAGTCTTCCATTACAGAGAGCTTTCAGTACTTTCCAGGCAACTTTCCATTTTTCTAGTCATCAGCTCAGCTTGGTTTCAGTTCCACAGAACATGATGTCTTCATGCTGGCTGTACACTAGTAATACCCTTTTCATCTTCCTTTTCTGTGTTATCTTATTCTTTGAGAGCAGGATTTGACTTTCTTTTCTTCATTTGTATCCCTAGTACTTAGCATGGTTCCTGGTCACAGTAGGCACTTAATAAATCTTTATTAAGTTGAATTGAACTGAGTAGTCAATTCTTGCCAATTTTTCTTCTGCAATATCCCATGTATTTGTACACTTTCTCTGCTCATATGACCATGGTGTTAATTCCTGTCTTGTCATTTAGATTGTTTCTTTACACTCCTAATACATCTTGCTTCTAAATATTTTCTTTCTTTAATCCATCCTCCATAAAGATAACCTATCATCTTTATTAAGTCCAAGTTTGACTTGGACATCCCTATTCAAGAATCCCCAAAGGAAATCTATTACTTAAAATAATAATCATTTGTTTAAATCATGCCTGACTCTTCATTATCTTATTTGGGCTTTTCTTGACAAAGATACAGGCCTTTCTGGCTGTAGGTCCAGAACACTATCTACTGTGCCAAAGTAAAATACAAATTTCAGCTTTGTATATAAAGACTTACAACCTATCACCAGTTGATGTTTCCAGATTTGTTTCATATTATTCCCCTTCATGCATTCTGTTCCAGACAGATGGGCAGAATTCAACATTTATCTTTCACCTATGTATTTTTGTATTGGCTGTCCCTCAGACCTGGAATACTCCTTCATTGCTTCACATATCTTAGGATTTTTCTCTTCCTCCAAGGCTCAGTTCAGGTGCCAACTCCTAGGGAAAGTCTTTCCTAAAAACTCCTGGTTATTTTGCAAATGGGTGTTCATAATTCCATTCTGTCATTTTCTTCTAGAGTGGAAATATATCTCTTCAATAGAATTTAATGTAGTGAAAGGACCAAAAAAAAGCAGCTTTGTATTTGAGATTATCAAATCATCACAATATAAGCTTACATTTATAGAGTACTTAAAAAACTCACATTTATGATCTCATTTGATCCTGACTATATCTTGTATAAAGTATGTAGTACAAATATTATTACCTCTATTTTATAGATAAGGAGAATGAGGCCTAAGTTTAATGATTCTTATAAGGTCAGATAGTATTAAGTAAAAGAGAAATCAATTCAAAATAGCTTAAGTGTTTTTTTAATTTCTTTTATTTTTAATTTATGGAATAAGGCACACATTTCCAAAGCATTGTTCAATTAAAAAAAGATGATTGCACATGAAAGTGCAAATTTATTATGTAGAATGTCTACCACTTCTAAATATATGTTATTATGTAAATTTCTTTTTTTCTTCCCCCAGATATGTCTACCATTAGACAGTAAATAAATATATATATGTATAAACATACATATGTGAAATTATTTTATGTATACTTCCATTTATCAGTTCTTTTTCTGGATGAGATATGTTTTTTTAGTTAGAGTATTTTTAATAGTCAAAATTACTTATTCACTCAAAGTATTGCTGTTACTGTATAGAATGTTCTCTTAGTTCAGCTATTTTCACTCTTATTTCATTCAAGTCTTTCCATTTTTCTAAGATCATTTCTTATACCTAAAATGTTTAAATCTTGAAGGTCACGTTGCACTGTTTATTTTTTTTTCATAAGCACTCAAATCTACATATAATCATAATACAAGAGATTAGCAACTCCTTGAAGGCAGACACCACTTTTTTTTTGTATCTCCCAGCTACCTACATGATCACATGTACATGGAAGATGCTTAGTATAGTTTATTGAGGTGAACTGAATGATTATTTCCTCCTTTTCCCAAAACTTAGAGATGGGCACTCTCAGAATGCTGGTACATTCCTTCTATTTTCCATTTCAGATTTTATTGCATAGTTGTAATATGATTGATACAACTATCTCAATGTGAGATTAATAATAAAGATAATAGTAGCTAGCACTTATAGAATATTTACTATGCTCCAAGTTCTTTGCTAAGCATTTTTTTGCTAATATTCTTTTAAAAATATTTATTTTTCCAACTACATGCAAAGGTAGTTTTCAACAACCATTTTTAGGCAAGGTTTTGAACTGTACATTTTTCTCCCTTTCTCCTTTCCTTTCCCCCCTTCCCCAACAGAGAAAAATCTCTCAGAAGTTAAATTTGTATAACTATGTTAAATGTATTTCCATATTAATCATGTTGTGAAAGAAGAAAGAATAAAAAAGAAAAAAAAAACACCCTTCCATGTTGAGAATCCTACAGGCCTGCTCACTGGGTTGAGGTCTTTCAGGTTGGGAATGCTAATGGTTTGCTGTCTGAATGGGGGTCTGGGATAACTGTGTTGGAACAATCCCATCTGGCCTGATGTGCCATTGGATTGCTGAACTAGGCTTCTACTGCATATCTCTTCGGGGATTGAGAGCTTTGGACTGTCCCCTCCAGGTCACACTGGTGCCTGGGTTTCAGTTCTCCACATATGATCACACTCCCACTCCACCTGAGACAGAGCTTGCTGGAAAATGCCCACTGGTCTGTTGTGGGTTCTGTCTCTCCTGAATCTGTTTAGAAGCTTGATTAGTGTTGTTTCTGAGGGAAACCCTGGAGAGCTTAAGAAAGTTCCTGGCTTCTCTCTGTCCATTTTGATTCTGCCCTATTACAAATATTCTTATTTCATTGTCACAACAATCCTGGAAGGCAGATGCTATTGGAACTGCCATTTTACAGCTGAAGAAACTGAAGTTACCTGTTTAATCCATCATACATTTAGTATCTAAGGCTGAATTTGAACTTAGGTGTTCCTGCCAATAGACCCAATGCTACTTCTGCCATACCATCTACCTATCTCTAAGATTAAAGTGTCTCCTATGAACAAATCCCTAAAATGTAACTCTATACTCCTTATTCTAAATGTTAAATTGTCTATTCATATTGGCTTAGACTACTTTTCATTCAAATTATTTGCTTTGGAGGCCTTGCACTTCAGAAATAATTTACATAATAAGTATTAATATACATGATTACTTTACTAATCATTAGTTAAGCTGCATGATATACTATAACTTTGGTTTTTTTATGTACCTATAAAACAAGAAGAATTCTGGATCTCCAAAAAATAAATGAAAAAAGATATCTAGTTAAATTAAATTTGAAATCTACTGAAAATTTTTGAATAGTGATGGTCCTAAATTCACTTTAATTTATCTTGAGTCTATTTCCATGATGAAAGTCTAGTTACAATTTTGTTAAAATGTTTTATGGATTGATGCAACATGAACCAAAATGGTAAAATATAGGAAGTTGATATGGGCAGTTAGGTGATATAATGGATGTTGGATGTCCTTCTTTGGACTCTATATAGTTTTTTAAGTATCCTTCCTAAAACACATATACCAGAATTGAACCTAGTACATCAGAAATATTCTGATTGGCAAAGAATAGTAGGCACAATGTTTCCTTGGTTGCAGTTGGAGGGGGTTCACCAAAAATCTTTTTTGATGGCCTCTCCCTCCTCCCTTCATTTTCTTTTCCCTTCCTCCTTTTTGAGCATCTTACATATTCTAAATTTGTTTAACTTCTTTGAAAGGGCAGCTAGGTAATGCTGGAAAGAGTCCTGGTTTTGGAATCAGGAGGTCCTGAGTTTGAATCCAGACTCAAACACTTGACTCTTACTAGTTGTGGGTAAATCACTTAACCTTGACTGCTTCACATCCAGGGCATCTCCAATTATCCTGATTATCTGTTCACTGGACTCAGATGCCTCTGGAGGAGAAAGTGAGGCTGGTGACTTAACACAGCACCCCCTCACCCAAATCCAATTCACATGCTTGTCATGGCATCACCTCCTTGATGTCATGCTCTTCTTTGAGAACACAGGACAAAACATCATCATCATCATCATCATCATCATAATCATCATCATCATCATCATCATCACCTGGGATAAGCCAGAATCTGCCATTAAAATCATTATGGTCCTTTTCCTAAGATAATTTCAACTCAATCCTACAAGTATTTATTGGCCACCCACCATGTACAATATAGTGCTGATAACAATAATGTAATGATAACATAATACTTTGTTTCACAAAGATTTGGCCTACAACTAGTTCCTTCTAATATACTCTCAAATATTTGTTCACTGATGGAATGACCAGGGTAAGTTTGTAATTCCCTGTTTACTGATGAAGAAATTGAGGCAAAGAGAGTCCCTAGCAAGTATCTCTCAGAATTCAATGAACTGAATCCAGGTATTCTTGGACTCAATCTACTATACAGTAGCTGCTCAGCATTATCCTACAGATACTAAAGAAGACTACTTATAAGGTCCCTGATCCCAATTTGCTTACAAACTGATTACCTCTATAAGTTCATTATGCAATCAGTTACCTCTTGGGCAAGGGTTTTTGACCTTATTGTGTAGCATGGAAATCTAATGAAGTCTATTACAGGGTCCCTTCTGGGAATAACGGGGTTTTTTTTTGTTTGTTTTTTAAATTCTCAATGGAAGGAAATGCTAAATTACAGTAAGAGGTTAGTGAAAATGAGGTTGTAATTTTTTTTCCCCATCCTGGTTAACAGACCCCCTGAAATTTATTCATGGATTCCGGGATAAGAACTCATGTCTTGGGATAATTCCAAATAAAGTTGCCTCCCCAAATGACTTTCTGGAGTCACTTTGCATAATTTTTGCTGCCTTCACTGGTAGAGGAGAGAGCCAGATTTCATTTCTAAAGATCCCATCTCCAGAATTAATGATCTTTTCCCTTTCCTATTTTCTATGTTTATTGATGTACCACACACTTAAAACTTCTTCAGTTGTACACATATTTTTAGTCTGCTACATCAGATCAGGGGCTGCAGCTGAGTGAACTCAGCAAGGAGCCAGACATAGATAATAGATACAGTGGAAACACAGTTTTGGGGGCCTGATGGAGTGAGGTTAGGGTTACGGGGTCAGACAACAGATAAGCAAGCAGACACAATTACCAGAGGGCAGAAGAAGAGAGGAGGTCCAAACTGTCAACCAATAGAACATCTGAGAGATAGCTGAGAGAAATCTAGGAAGTAGGGGAAAAGAAGCCAAGGCACCAGATACACTGTCAGTCACAGGAAAATGACCCTAAAATATTAAGCTTGATATCCAAACCTTAGCAGCATTTATCGATTTATCTCTCTTCTTGGTGGGAACTAAGTGAGTGATTCTGACCTTTCAGCCTTTAGTTAACTGATAAAAAATGATTTGAGGGTCAAAGAGAAGAAATAATTTTGTGAGAGAAAGATCTTGATAGCCTTATACTAATTTGTCAACTAGGCTTTCTCAGATTTTTCTTAATTTTCCCTTCTAGACTCTGGTTCTTTAATCCACCTATCAGGTCTCTTAACTCAGAAAAGCTGAGTCCAGCATCTTGATTGAAACTGTTGAGACTGTTCTCAGATAAATATAAAAGTTCATTTCCTTTGGTATCTTATGGGATATGGCAATTTTTCTGAGATGAGGCTTCCATCTCTAGTCAGCTAGGTGGCTTAGTAGTCTAGATTCCTACATTTGGAATGAGGATTGACTTGAATTCAAATCCTTCTTCACATATAAATTGTCCTGGCACATTGGGCAGGTTATTTAGGTTCTCAGAGACTCAGTTTCCTACTTTGTAAAATGGGTATAATAATAGCACCGATCCCAATAGGATTGTTTTGAAGATCAACTGAGATAATATGTAAAATGTTTTGCAAACCTTACCTCAAAAAACACATTTTGAGTTAAAAATTCTCTCTGCCTCTTAAGGTTTTCTACCTCCTTGATTTTAATACCTTAATTTTTGTTGTCATCATTCAGTCATTTTTGAACCCTCATTAAGGGGGAAGGAAGGGTACAAAGATACTGCAGTGGTTTGACATTTCTTTGCCATTTTACAAATGAGGAAACTAAGGCAAACAAGATTAAGTGACTTGCTCAGGGTCACACAGTTTGTAAGTATCTGAGACTAGATTTGAACTCATTGTTTCTGTTGTGTCACCTGCTTGCTTCAAGGTTTTAATGGTTTTAGAATTCCAAGAACACATTCCCTTTCTTTTTTGGTCCCTCATTTCCCTAAAAACTCCAAGATCTTCTACAACTACACTCTTCCTTTCATCATTAGTCTATTAGGTTGGTCTTGAACTCTATTCTCCATCAGGGGTCACTGCTACCTCTTTAAGGGAGGCACCACTCCAGACTGAATTCCCAGCTATAGTTTCTTCTCTGAGAATCTTAGCAGAGAACAATAGTACATTTGCATTTAATTATAGTTGAATTCCTCTAGCTCCAGTCAGGCTGAACAGACCCCCAAATCCTTAGTGATTGGAGAGGTGGGAGGAGATTTTTGCTACAACATGAAATGTTTAAATTACTACAGATCCAGACTATGACTAAGTATTTAATTACTACAGATGTTAAGTACTGTGGAAGTCAAAAGGAGAGATCCATGAATTAGAATGGTCAGGGAAAGGTCCTAGAGGTGGTGAACCTTTTATAAGACTTTTGTAGCATGAGAAGGATCCAGGAGTGGGGAAACCTTTTTCTGCCAAGGATCATTAGGATTTTTTATAACATCATTCGAAGGCTGTACTTGGTCAAACATTTATTTAATTCACCCCTATAAAGGTACTAGATTTATTGAACTTCCAGTTCTTCTTTCAGTTGCCTTGATAACACTAGATCAATATGGTCAGAAGGACAGAGGTTCCCCACTCCTGAGCAGTTGAAGAAAGAGTTTTAGTATTTGAGGCAGAGGGACTACTAGCATAGTGATAGTACCTTGCAAATACTAGGCAGTTTGTTGAGTTGAGTTCACCAATGTGAACACAAAAGAAAGGAAAATGGACAAGTCTGATTAAACCTTTGATTGAAGATTGCAACAAATTGTGGAAGTCCTCAAAAGGATAAAAGTACCTAATCAATTTATCTGTTTCCTGTGGGGCAAGAAGCAACAGTTAGAAAAAAACAAATGAAACAACTGATTGCTTTAAGATTGGGAAAGAAATAAGTAAAGGAGCATTTGCTATCTATTATATAAAAACAATTAATAAATATATATGGCTGGGCTGCTATGAGGCACAGAAGATAGAGTACCAGACCTGTAGTCATGAAATCTCAGTTTCCTGAGTTCAAATCTGGTCTCAAACACTTGTGGTCTTGGACTGTGTGACCTGGGCAAATCACTTAACGCTGTATGCTTCAGTTTCCTCATCGGTAAAATGAGCAGAAGGAAAAGACAAACTATTACAGTACCAAGAAAATGACCCCAAATGATGAATATGCCAAATATGGTACTTTATGCTGTATATATATATATATAACTGCTAAATGGTAGTTACCCTATCATTGATGATGAAATTAGATCACTACAGAAATGCTGATTGATTCTATTTTTTGTCTATTATTCTTCAGCCAGTTTCAAATATGTATGCACTTGAGATGATAATACTTTATTCAGTCTCATATATCATATTGTTTTTATTAACTTGAATTTGAAAGACTTATGGATATCTCATTTTGTTTTCAAAAGGAAACCTAAAATACTGAACTGATCTCAGTCTGGCCCAACCCATAACACCATTACAGAAATCCTTTTAACTGACTATTCACTACTCCATGCTGCTTCATTTACAATGGAAGTTAAGGTAAATGAAGAATGAAATCAGGTAGAATACATTCTCAACATTTCTTTATACCCTTCATTTTAGGACATTGTTAAGTTCTTTTGTCTCCACTCTTTGTTCTAACTTAGCAACTCACTCTACAAGATAAAGGGTAAAAGAAAGAAAATAAGCATTTTATTTTATATCTACTTAGCACAGTCATTATATTAAGCATTTTATAAACATTATTTCATTTGACCCTTTAAACAATTCCAATAAAGTAGGATGGATGTTCAGGGTGGACTAGCATCTCAGGTGTGAGCCCTTTTTAGGGCCGCTCATCTGGTATTCACCTTGCTGTTGTTGCTTGTTCTTTATTCTTGAAGAAGACCATGACCTAACACCCAACTCTCACCTGAGGCTTCAAGAAGCTGTAGCATGTACAGTCACCAAACCTCTGCAAACTGTTTAGGCACAGATTAGGTTGAGGGCGGCAGACCTTAAGACCACTTCCCACAATTTGTTGCAATCTGCAATCAAAGGCTTAACCAGACTTGTCCATTTTCCTGTCTTTTTTTTTGTTCACATTGATGAACTCAACTCATCTCTATGCTAATAGTCCCCCTGCCTCAAATACAAACTCTTTCTTCAACTGCTCAGGAGTGGGGAACCTCTGTCCTTCTGACCATATTGATCTAGTGTTGCCAAGGCAGGACTTGACCTAGTTGATCTAGGGGAAGGTCTACCCCAAATATGTGAAGATTTCCTCCAGTAGAATGGGTAGATAACAACAATGAGTTCCAATACCAATGAAGGTGACTAAAACAAATGTTGGGAAACACTTAGAGATTGATCAGGCATCAAAGAAGTCAAGGTCATCTACTGCATTCTGGGTCATGTCCAGTTGTCTTGACCTTTGTGACTTTGATGCCTCTAGATTTTGATGACTCCAAAAGAAAGAGGGAGGCTGAATGACTGTATAACTGTCTCACTAAAATCCAATTCACTGAAAAGTCAAAACATCACCCCTTGATGTTATCGGTTCTCTTTGAAATGTAGGACAACTGATATAAGGTAGATGCTATTATTATCCTTATTTTGCAATTAAAGAAACTGAGGCAAACTGAGTTTAGATAATTTGCTTAGACAAGTTTCTGAGCTAGTAAGTTTCTGAGGCTGGATTTGAACTCAAGGTCTTCCTGATTCCTAGCCTAGAGCCCTATAGAGAGGGGGATAGAGATGGTATAAATAATTGAAGTTTCTTTCATTGGTTTCTAAGTGTTGCTTGGCATGGGCACAAGTAAGTCTCAGGATTCTATATCGAATCCTTCCAATTCAGAGGTGGAATTTCAAATTCCAAAAAATCATCGACACTTCGATATTCTAAACTGTTAACACCAGCATGAACAAGGAAAGTTTCTTGCTAACTCAGGCAAGAGACCTGGCTTCAAATTCCTAGCCAAATTCCTTAACTGTATGACCTTGGACAAGTTTACTCATCTACAAAATGAGCTGTAGAGGTTCATATACCTAGAACTGGAAGGTTTTTGGAGGCCATCTAGTTCATCTCCTTCATTTTACAAATGCGGAAACTGATGTCAACAGAGGTTAAGTAATGTATTTAAGATCCCATGGGTAATAAGATATTGAACCATGTCACCCAATTCCCAAGTCAGAGTCATTGTGCCACATGATCTTCAAGGTCCCTTCTGAAACTTCTATGATCCTAGTATTTTTTTGTTGCTTTAAAATTTTTTTCTTTCTCATGAGACCTTTGTCCAGACTCTTACCTTGAATTCTTCAAACATTCCTAATAAAATTATGTGCCATTTGGTAGAGACCTGATCCCTAGCCAGGTGCCAGGTTTTTCCAGATCTGAAATAACTTTCATGTTTAAAATATTGATTTTTCCATCAAGAAGCAGTATGAAATTAATAAAGGCACTGTACAATTTTCCAAACACAATCCAGCCTAATGGATTTTGCATGCAACTCATCATCCATATGCAATGTCTGCCCCAGATATCCAGGTTTATGTACTAGCCCAGTAGACTAGTTTTCCAACTGCATGTCATAGTCTAGGCAGTAGAAAATTTTGATAAAATTATTTTCTGTATAAATTACGAAGTCTATGTACTTAGAATAAATAGGGATTTCATTGACATGACTTTGTAGAGTATTGAGGCAATCAGAAGTACCATCCACATAGAACATCTGGAAGACCTCAGTATGATAAAGGGAAACAACATGCTACCTCTGAAGTCAGAGCAGTGGGGTTGAAACTTTACTTCTGATAGTTACTACCTGTGTTATCTTGGACATTTCACTTAATTTCTATGGCTTTTAGTTTGCTCAACTGTAAAAAAAAGAGAGGTATGGCCTTTGAAACCTCAGGCTTTAGAATCTACAACTATGAAATCTATCTGGAATCATTTTTTCATTTAGACTTTGATGACACATGAGATAGAGTGATGGATTTTTTTTTAAGGTTTTGCAAGGCATATGGGCTTAAATGGCTTGCCCAAGGCCACACAGCTAGGTAATTATTAAGTGTCTGAGGCTGGATTTGAACTCAGGTACTTCTGACTCCAGGGACAGTGCTCTATCCACTGCGCTACCTAGCCACCCCATAGAGTGATGGATTTTGAATCAGGAAGACCTGAGTTTGAATCGTACCCCATTTGATAGCCTATAACCCTGGACAAGTCACCTAATCTCTCTCAGCCACAGTTATCTCAAGCACAAAATATGAAAAATAATAGAACCTAATTGACTGGGTTGTTGTAAGAATTACAAGAGGTAATATATTCAAAGTATCATAAATTTTTAAAGGCCTATACAAATGTTAGCTATAGCTATAATATACTGAGGATAAAAATCATGAGAACCAAACAGAGCAGTTGTTTTGTCATTGATGATGAACTAGACCATTACAGTAATGCAGATTAATTGATTCCATGGCAATTTTTGGTTTGTTTATTGTACTTCTGATGGTTTCAAATACAATATTCTGGGAATGATGTTTCTTTGTTCATTTTCAAATCAAACTGTTTATAGACTCGTTTTGATCTCTCCTATTTTGTGACATCTTATATGGCAATATAGTTTTTAATTTTTTAACCATACTCTTCTTTAGTGTTTTATAAATGAATTTATATTAGAAATTGAGGCTGCCCTTGATTTCCATCTCCTTCCACTTGACAAAGAGATCAAGTCATTTCTGGGCCATTTTGATTTCCTTGTTATATGCTTTATATAGTTTATACCAGTTCAATTTCTTTAGGAAATGATTATAATCAAGGTCAATATACCTGACTTCTTGCTGTTTTCCATTTAAAAAAAAGGATTGTTGATTTGTTGAATTGGTTAGGTGGAAGCTGCTGCAATTGTATTGTTTCATCTTTTAAAAAAATTATTTTCATTCATGTATGTGCATATTTCCAAGTTACAAAATTTCCCTCTATCCTCCCTTCCCACCCCCCTCCCCTCAGTAGGGAACAGTTAGGTTAGCATTTTACATAATATTTTGATAAACATGCTTATAGATTAGTAATTTTCAGTATGAGAAATTAGGATTAAGGGAAAGAGATACATAAAGGATAATTTTTATAAAGTGTTCATCAGATTAGGAAGGGCTTTTTCCCTGTGTGTTTTGTTTTGTTTTGTTTTTCTTCCTCTATAGCCAGTCAAATACAGTTGTCCTAGCTCTCTGGACAGCCAAAAGGAGCTGCTTCCATAAGGTTGTTCATCTCATAATGTTGCTGATGTATATTGTGCACTTGGTTCTACTTCCTTCTCTCAGCATCAGATCCCATAAGAAGCCATTGCATGATTCTCTAGAGTCCAACCATTTATGGTTTCTTATAGAACAATAATATTCCATAGTATTCATGTACCATAACTTGTTTAGCCATTCTTCAGCTGATGGGCATCCCTTCAATTTCCAATTCTTTGCCACTACAAGAGCTGTTATAAGTATTTTGAAACATGTATGACTTCTCCCATTTTTATAATTTCTCCTGGATATAGACCTAGAATTGGAATTGCTGTGTCAAAGGGTATGAACAGTTTTATTGCTCTTTGGGCCTAGTTCCATAATGCTCTCCAGAAAGCTCCATCAGCAATGTATCAGTGTACTAATCCTCCCATAACCTCTCCAGCATTGATAATCTTCCCTTTTTCTCATCTTGGCTAATCTAATAGGTATGAGATGATATCTCATTGTTTTAATTTGCATTTTTTCACATGATTATATAGTACTTTAATTTCTTCATTTGAAAACTAACCGTTCATATGCTTCGACCATTTATCAATTGGTGAATGACTTCTGATCTTATAAATTTGATGCAATTCTACTCAGTTTCATCTTATCTTCTTCCCTAATTTGATGCTGATTTTGACCTTGGCTCTAAGTGGTCTATGTGCACATAGTTGGCTGATTCTGATCTGAGTCACACCAAGAAATAGTTGTTTCCTGTCTGGTAAGATATAGTCAATTTTATTTGTGTGTGTGTATGTGTGAATATGCATGCACACATACTCATGTGTTTGTGTTTGTGTGTGTGTGTGTGTGTGTGTGTTGGGGTTCAACATCTACCATGCCATAATTGTCCAATTCTATTCATCTTTTTTTCTGGAGAGAGATAAAATATTTAGTAAGGGCTGACTATGGGTCTGTTATTATGCTAAGTCTTTGATATCTTTCAGTTCTTAAATATGAATTAATATTCCAATATACTTTGCCATCTTCCTTTGTGACCACCTTAGCATTAAAGTTGTGAAGTACTTTTGTTCAGAAAAGCAAGTCATTATTACTCCTAGTAGGGAAAGAGATCCTTACTTTTACAAAGATTAATTTCATTATTATTTCCCAGAAATACATTGTAGTAAAAAGTTGTGACTTCACAGAGACATCTTATAATCCTTAATTGATTGTAAGCTCCTTGAGGAAAAGGCTCATAGCTTATACTTCTTTGTATTCCTTACAACCCTTTATAAAAGGGAGTAACAGATACTTAATTTATAGTGGCTGAGAAGCTGAAGGAATGCAATTAAAACAAGTTCTTCTTTTCAATGTCCTTGATGTTCTCTCTTACATTTGATTAAAAATTCTCTCTCATCTTTATGTATCCAACATCTGATTCCTTTTGCTTTTCTTCTAAGTCCTGCTAAAAGTAGATAGAGGAGTAAGGTACTGAACACATACTTTCTTTCTTGAGCCTCAGCATAAATAGTTCCAGTGATGTTCACCCTGGATTACTTCTTTTCATCAAACTCCCACACTGACATCTCTTTTTAAAAATTTTTTGTTTATTTTATATTATTACAATAATCTTGCAAGGTAATTGTAAATGCCCCTCCCTGCCAAAAAAAAAGATGAGAAACCCTAGGAATTGTGAGAGAGGAAAAAAGTGTACTTCAGTCTCTGTTCAGATTCCAATGACTCTCTCTAGGATGAGTTGCCTTCCCCATCATAGTCACCAGAAAAGTTGTTTCAATATTTTTCCCACAGTTGCTATCATTAGCTATATTTTTCTCTACTCTATTCCTCCCCACTCTCATCTATTCCTTTCTCTCTCTTTCCTTTTATCCTGTCCCTGTTTAGAAGTGTGTTTGTATTTGAGTACCCTCTCCCACAATCTTCCCTCTTTTCTATCACCTACTCCCCCCTTCCCTCCCTGCCTTGTTCCCCTTTATTCCATCTCTTTCCTCTCATTTTTCTCTAGGGTAAGAGTATAGATGTCTATACCTATTAGGTATGTATGTTATTTCCTCTCTGAGCCATTTCTGATGAGAATGAAGGCTCACTCATCCCCCCTAGCCTTCTCCTACAATGGAGGAAACTCCATTGTAGAAGCTTTTCCTTGACTCTTATGTGAAATATCTTAGCCCCCTTCTTCCTCTCCTTTCTCTTCCTCCCAGTACTTTGCTTTATCATCCATCGACTCCATCTTTTTACTATATTATACCATTATATTCCACTCCTTCCTGTGCCTTGTCTATATATGCTCCTTCTAACTGCTCTTACAAATGAGAAAGTTCATATGAGTTATCAGTATCTTCTTCCCATGCAGGAATGCAAACAGTTCAACATTATTAAGTTCCTCATAGTTAGTCCTTCTCATCTACCCTCTTTATGGTTTCCCTGAGTCCTGTACTTGGAAATCAAACTTTCTGTTCAGCTCTGGGTGTTTCAATAGGAAAGTTTGAAAGTCCCATTTCATTGAAAATCCATGTTTTCCCCTAAAAGAGGTCAATTTTACTGGGTAGTTGATTCCTGGTTATAAAGCAAGCTCTTTTGCCTTCCAGAATATCATATTCCAAGCTCTATGAGCCCTTAATATAGATGCTGCCAGATCCTATGTAATCCTAACTATAGAGCCGTGGCAGTTGAATTGCTTGTTTCTGGCAGCTTTTAGTATTTTCTCTTTGACTTGGGAGTTTAGGAATTCAGGTACAATATATTTCCTGGAAGTTTTTCTTTTGGAATCTCTTTCAGGAGGTAACTGGTGGAGTCCCTCAATTTATATTTTACCCTCTGCTTCTAGGATCTCAGGGCAATTTTGCTGTATTATTTCTTGAAAAATGAAGTCTAGCCTCTTTTCATGGTCATGACTTTCAGGTAACCCAATATTTTTTAAATGATCTCTTCTGGATCTGTTTTCAAGGAGAGTTGTTTTTTCAAATGAGATATTTCACATTTTCTTCTAAGTTTTTTTGGTATAGTTTTATTTCTTCCTGAGTTCTTGCAAAGTCATCAGCTTCCTTTAGTTCCATTCTGCATTTGAAGGAGTTATTTTCTTCAGAGAGATTTTTTATTTCCTTTTCCAGCTGGCCAATTCTGCTTTTTAAGACAGTCCTCTCCTCATTTGCCTTTTGTGTTGCTTTTTTCCATTTGGCCTAAACTGGTTTTTAATATGTTATTTTCTTCAGTATTTTTTTGTATTTCTTTTTACCAAGTTGCTGACTTGGTTTTCATGATTTATCTGCATTGCTCTCATTTCTCCTCCTAAATTTTCCTCTAACTCCCTTACAAAGTCTTTTTTGAGCTCCTTCATTAGCCTAAGCTTATTTTCTATTTCTCTTGGAGGTCTTGGATACCAAAGCTTCGATTTTATTATCATCTGAGTATGTATTTTGATCCTCCATGGGACCAAAGTAATTTTCTATGATCAGAATCTTTTTTTTTTCCTGCTTGCTCATTTCCTCAGCCTGTGGATGATTTACAGCACTTCCAAGGCTTTGGGGGTTTTTGGGACAACCCACAGGGACCTTGATTCCTCCAAGTTCTTATGAGAGGTTCTGACTGCTCTCTTGCCTGTATTCAGGCCCTCACCTCTGCCCTGTAGCTTTGAGAATGGTCCCTGCTCAATTATGGTGTTGTGGGAGCCTAGACTGCAACCTGGATCTGAATGTGGACAAACAGCTGAGTCCTGCCCCAGGAAGAGCAGAGAGAACTCTGAAATCTATGCTGACCCCTTTACCTTCTATGGGCTGAGAGCTCTGGAAGTGCTGGGTGGCTCTGCCAACTCCTGCTGCAGGTTCTTACCACAGGGCTACTCTGAGGCTGGAGCTCCGCTCCATACTCACTGTGGTGTGGCAGAGTTCTCTCGCCATCCCTTCCTGTTGTCCCCAATGATCCCTGGGCCAAGAGGTCTGGAAACCATCCCCTCTGCCACAGACCTAGGTGCCTGGCCTGGCTTTGCTGCAGCTTTATTGTGACTGTGCTGTGGCTGCACTGTAGTTTTTTTCCCACCACTGGTTCCAGTGGAACAGACCTTTCCTGCAGAACTAAGTTGTCTTGAACTGGCAAATTGTATCACTTGGTCTTTCTGTGGGTTCTGTCCCTCGATATTTTGGCCAGAGTCATAATTTGATGGCTTTTGGAGTTTTTTTGGGGGAACGAGTTTCCAGGAATTCCTGTCTTCACGCTGCCATCTTGTCTCTGCTCTACACACTGACATTTCAAAGGAGAGGCAGAACTCTTTTTCAGAATATTGGTACCCAGTACCACAGGTACCCTTGTTTCAGCCACTAGCCTCCAGGTTCCCTTCTTCTCCTCCACCCCAAATTATACTTCATCTTTTTTTTTCCCCTTCTAATTTTGAATGACCAAAAGTAGTTTCACACTAGCTGACAGTAGTAGTAATTAATATGAAAGGTCCCTTGGGGATTTAATATCCTTTTGTAGCCTTTGATGGCTTAGAAAGTCCTAGTCTGTGTTTCCTTGAACTATTTATAAAACTGAAGGTGAAAACACATTTCTATTAAGCATCAGGTTTTCTTTAAACTCTCTAATGAGCTTGAGATAAAGCAGAAAAGCTTTTACTGAGGATATTAAGAAAATTTTCCCCAATTTCTCCTGAGGGGAGAGTATTTTTGTCTTTTCATATGTAGTTGAGCCTTAAGAAGAGATTTAGCAAAACCTAAGGGTACCATTGAAGTCATAATGAGATCAAATCACAGATGAGGGTTGTATCATGCTTTAATAACTTTTGTGATGTTTGCTGTCACTTCATAAATTTAGGTTTGCAAATTCATCCTTTACCCTTTCAAGAAATGAGACTTGCAGTCTGGGTCCTTCTCAATTAAATCTTTGAAGATAATTTGATTCTCATTGTCTTACAAGTAAGATATGGACTAAGATGTGGATCACAATCCCAAACTTTCCACCGATTTTTGTTTTTAAAAATAAAAATGAAGAAAAACCTGAAAAAGCCAAATACGAATGTTGGTCAAAATTATCTTTAAATATGATGTGTAAATGGACAGCAAAATTTTAAAAGATATACATATCTAGGTATGTTTCAATATCTTCCTTTCTAATCTGTAACTGTTACGGTTCATAGTCTAAATGAACCTTAATTTTTTTCCCCAGACATTATGAACATGCATTTTCTAAGTGAGCTAGGCACATCTCTTATGACTGGCACAAGAGCCAGGACTTCAGCTTAACTGACATCTAAAGTCTTTGAAACTTTGCATAACTATGATTACTTGAGCTTAAGCAAACATTCTTATGATTATCTTTCTTCACCTCTTGCTTCTGAAATCATTCCTAGATGAATTTCTTATAGTTTCTCTCTCCCCACTCTCTTCTGTTTGGAAAAGAAAGAAAGAACCCCATTTTTTTCAAGTAGAAGACATATTTCCAGTTAGTGTCTAAGAAACACCGAAATGCTACTTTCATATCAGCTATTTCTTGTTGGAAGCGTTGTCTCAGTGAAATTTCATACTTATGTAGTGGTGTGATGGTAAATATTTAATAACTAGGTCTTTGCTGAAAACTGCAATCAAGACACATTTTAAGTTTAATCTGCATTGATATTTTCTCCATTATCTTTTATGTTGAGACAATCAACAAAATAATAAATCCACCCCCTATTGACTGACCAATTTTTGAGGTATTAAAACTCATGCAGAATATTTTGCATTGACTCCAATAACTAGTTCAAGTTACCTCCAACACATTGATGAATTTTATGAATCAAATAATAATTTTCTATAACTTTTCCAAATAGAATCTAATACAACACATTTTTCTTTTTAAAAATAATATCTTATTTCCCCTATTACATATTAAAACAATTTTTAGCATTCTTTAAAAAAATGTTAAACACATTTTTCAAACTGAAATTTTGGAACAGTCTCTGGACAGAATATTTTAAAATAACACTTAAAGTTTTTGAACATAGACAACTATTACAGCACCTTTTTATATCTCATTATTCTCATTACTTTATTAATTTAGTTTAATAGTTACCCTTAGGTAAGTCTGATTAACTTGTTCCCATAATCATATTCATAATTCCCTTTGTGTCCCATCTTAACTCGCTATGGCTATTTTTAATATTCATTCATTAAAGGTTTAATTTTTCTCCTTCCAATCATCCAGCAGATTAGGAAATAAACAAAATAGAAAAAATAAAATGAACCATAATTATCTGTTCTAAGCTGTATCGGAAGTTATATCAAATTTTAGAAAATTTGAACATTGGGCTTCCATTTGCTATTTGTTACCCAGAAGGGGCATTGTGAATACAGTACAATATAGTCCAAACAGTGATGTTGGTAGACCCTTAGGAGTCACTGAGACCCTTTCAGTGGGTCTGGGAAGTAGAAACTATTTTCACTGTAACATTGTTGTTCAGTTATTTCAGTCATGTCTGACTCTTTGTGACCCCATTTGGAATTTTCTTGGCAAAGATATTAGAGTGGTTTTCTATTTCTTTCTCCAGTCATTTTACAGATGAAGAAACTGAGGCAAATAAGGTTAAAATGAATTTGAACTCAGGTCATCACAACTTCAGGCCCAGTGCTCTATCCTACTATACCACCTAACTGCATATTGATGTGGATTTAAAATGTAGTGTCTGTTATATTGAATTTTAAAAATTGTTAATTATTTTCCAAGTATATTTTAATTTTATTGGAGTTTTCTTATTCAGAGTATTGTTAGGAGGCTGCTAGGTGTCACAGTGGATAGAGCACCAGTCCTGGACTCAGGAGGAGCTGAGTTCAAATCCAAACTCAGACACTTAATAGTTACCTAGCTGTGTGACCTTGTGACCTCGGGCAATCACTTAATGCCATTGCTTTGCACAAACCAAAAAAAAAGGGTAGTGTGGATTTCATGCTGTTAGAAAGACTCATGGTCCTGAATTCTAATTCAGCCTCAGATTCTTACTAGCTTGTGACCCTGGGCAAATCACTTAACTCTCTTTGCCTCAGTTTCCTCATTTGTATAATGAATTGGATAAGGTAATGGCAAACTGCTCCATTATCTTTGCCATGAAAACCCTGAATGGGGTGATGAAGAACTGGACAAAAGTGAAAAATTACTTCATGGCCACAGTGGAAACAATTGACAGAGGGGTTTTTCTTTCCTGGGAATTTCCTTTAACAATGAAATAATAGGTCCATTTCCTATCACTCTGAAAAACATACTTCTTTTTATTTTTATTGCTACTATTTATACTTGATATCTCTTTTGTTTTGGCTGAATACTTGCTGATCTGATGAGCTCCAAGGCCATTTGTTAACTCCAAATGTGAAATTAGAACTCAGGTTAAAATGTCAGACTCTGGCTGCCTGTTTTCATGATAACTTTCACTGTTTCTACAAGACCTTAGGTGGTTATCAAGGAAAGAACAGGAAAAAATAGACACAGAGACTCTAATGAGAGAAAGATATGTTTTAACAGAAATTTATGGAGAAAAGATTTAGTGGTGTTAGATACCAAAGTACAAGCAACTAAAGACAACAATGTGACAACTATGGCTATCACTAATGCTAATTCGATATCAGAATAAATTAATAGTCATATGGTTAAAGGATAAATGACATAGAGGTCTCAGGGCAATTTTGCACTGGTCAGATCACATTTAGAATACCTCTTTAGTTTGAGGCTCAACATTTTAGAAGAGTCATTGGAAAATTGAAGCATACTTCTAAAAGAAATATTATTTTATTTTCCCCCAACTATATGTAAAATAATTTTAACATTTTTTTTAAAGTTTTGAGTTTCAAATTCTATTCCTCTCTCCCTCCTTACCTCCCTTTTCCTTCTTTGCCCTCTTCTCCATGCTTGTTGAGATGATGATTAATCTGATATAGATTATACATGTGCAATCATGTAAAATATATTTCTATGTTAGTCATTTTATGGAAGAAAACTTGAACTAAGAAAAAATAAGAAAGTCAAAAATAGTATGCTTTAGTTTGTATTCAGATACTGTCAGTTCTTTCTTTGAAGGCAGTTTTTTTATGAGTCCTTTGGGATAGTCATAGATAATTGCATTAAGAAGAATAGCTAAGTCATTCACAGTTCATTGTACAATACTGCTAGTATAGTGTATGTTATATAGATAGATAGATTCTGTTCGCTTTAGTCTGCATTAGTTTATGTAAATCCAGATTTTTCTGAAATTATCCTGATCATTTCTCATGGAACAATAAAAAGATAATTATACTTTCTCTATGTTGTTGTTCAGTTGTGTCTGACTATCACCTCATGGACAAGCCTGTTCATAGGAATTTCATGGCAAAAAAATTAGAGTAGTTTGCCATTTCTTTCTCCATTGAGTTAAGACAAATAAGGGTTAATTGACTTGCCCAAGGTCACACAACTAAGTAAGTGTCTGAGACTGCATTTGAATTCATATTTTCCTGACTCTGGGACTGATGCTGTATCCACTGAAGCCATTTAGTTGCCTACTCTCTCTATAGAGGTATATAATCAAGGACGATTGACATGCCTCTTACATTATGGGTGGAATGAGTAGGGAAATCTTTAGATAGGAAAACTAAGATCTGTATCTATAGTTTTTCACAAACACTCAATGTTTCTAGTAAGTTGGAAATTTTTGTGTAGTTCTCATTGTTCTCCACTTATTTTTTAGGTGATCTAAAGAGACAGGGCAGTTAGAGGCACTCTGTAGAGAGCCATATCTGAAGTCAGGAAGACTTATCTTCTTGAGTTCAAATCTAACCTCAGATACTAATAAGTTATGTGATTCTGGGCATATTATTCAACATTATTTACCTCAGTTTTCTCATCTGTAAAATGAGATGGAGAAGTAAATGACAAACTACTCTAGTATCATTGCCAAGAAAACCTTAAATGATATCACAAGGAGTCAGACATGACTGAAAAACAACTGAACAACTAATGAATAAGGTAGTTTGGAGTCAGGAAGATCCAAGTTCAAATCCAACCGAAGTAAGTGACATTGGCAAGTCACTTAACCTCTGTTTGCCTCATTTTCAGCAGCTGAAAAATGGTGATAATAACAGCATATACTTTGATGGGTTACTGGATTGTTGTGGGGACCAAATGAGATCGTATTTATAAACCACTTAGTATGTGCTACATAAATGATTATGCTCTTCTGCTTCCTTCTCTCCAGTAAGTTCACGTTTTTTTTTGGTGTGTGGATCTTAGTATTCTGGATCCATTATTTAGGTGATCTAGTGGATAGAGCATCAGGCTTGAAATCAACAAAATTTGGGATTTGAATACTGCCTTAGAGACTTATGCATTGTATGCCTCTAGGAAAGTCAATTAACTTCTTTCATTCTCAGTTTGCTCAACTGTAAAATGGAAGATGATTGTGAAGAGCAACTTTTCAAACCTATCTAGACCTGTTTCCACATCTATCAAATGAAAGGATGGGATTTTTCCAGCTTTATCAAATTATGATTCTATTTCTGAAGGTCTCAAATCAGATTAACTCTAACAAAGTATCTCTATGGACCAGGGGAAAGAATCATTATGGTTACAAATTTTGCTATTTTTTAAGTTTCCTGGGAATATTTTGGAAGATAGATCAATAGATTTTCATGTTTTTATGTTTGCATAGACACTTACGGCTTAAGAGAGATTTTCACAATTGCTGCTTCTAAGGTGTCATTGTCAAAATTCATTTCAAGTCTCCAAGTTTGTTACTGGAGAGCTGCTAGGTAGGAAAGTCCTATTTGTTGACATTAACTTTTATTTCATATCACCTGGAAAGGGAAAACTGTCTTTTCTTTTTTTCTAAAATAAGAGTAGTAAGATTTGGGAAATGAGGGAAAGTAAATCCAGGGATAGAGATCTTGAGAATTCTGAAAAATAGGCAAATGATATAGTGAGATCACTGGACTGAAAATAAAATGATTTGAGGTCAAGTCCTGACCTTTCTGCTAATTAGTTTTATAATCTAAAGAAATAATTTCACTTCTATTCAGTTTCCCTCATCTGCAAAATGGGAATAACAGTACTTTTTATTCTGCCTATCACAGATGAAGTGTGAAAATCAAATGGAACTTTTGATGTGATAAAGTACTTTTTACATCACAAAACTTTAAATACATATAAGGAATTAAAGAGGCAGAAAAATAAAAACATGGAATGAATAGATCATACCAGCCTACATAGGAAGAAAATGTTGACAGCTTATGTAGCGAAAAATGCCAACTGTCACCTTAACCCTGTCTCCAAAAATCTTTCTTATCCAAGTGCCATAATACTTGAAATTCCAATTAGAAATTCATTGTTTTGGGTTCAATAATGATTTCTGCACATCCCTGGTTTTTGTAAATGTTGATAATCTCTCACTATCACATGCAGTTAGATGCATAGTTCAACAAATTAGTGTATCAGAACATATATTTCATCTAGATACAATCTAGTCCTGAATAGGAGGAAATCTAATCCAGTCTTGAATAGGAGTAGGAAAATGGTATGGATTGTACTTGGAAAGAGTACCATAATTGTGATGTTCTTAAACTGTCTCTATTTCCAAAACATATCTTTTAAAATTGCAAATTTAAAAAAAATTAATAGTATTTTGGTTTATTTTAATTATGTGTAAAGATAACTTACAGTATTAATTTTTTGAAAGCTTTTGGGTTCCCATTTTATCTCCTTATTTCCTTCCTTTCCCTTTTGCCTCCCCAAGACAGCTAACAATTTAATATAGGTTATTCATGTGCAGTCATGAAAACCATATTTCCACATTAGCCACGTAGTGAAAAAAAGAAATGAAACAAAAGGAAAAAAACACAAAATTTCCCCCAAAGTGAAAATAGCATGCTCTGATCTGCATTCAGATTCCAGCAGCAATTTCTCTGAATTTAGATAGCATTTTCTAACATGAATCTTTCAGAATTGTCTTAGATCATTGTACTTCTGAGAAGAGTTAAAGTCTATCATAGTTGATCATCACACAATATTATTATTGTGTACAATTTTCTCCTGGTTCTGCTTGCTTCCCTCAGCATCATTCCATCTAGGAATCTCCAGGTTATTCTGAAATCTTCTGTTCGTAATTTCTTATAACACAATCATATTTCACTACATTCATATACCTATAACTTGTTCAATCATTCCTCAAATTGATGGGCAATCCTACAATTTCCAGTTCTATTACATCACAGAAAGAGCTGCTATAAATATTTTTGTAGATGTAGGCCCTTTCCCCTTTTATATGATCTCTGGGATATAGACCTAGTAGTGGTATTGCTGGATTAAAGGGTATGCACAGTTTGATTGCCTTTGGGGTACAATTTCAAGTTTTTCTCCTGAATTGATGGACCAATTTACAACTACACTAACAATGCATCAGTATCCCAAGTTTCCCATATCTCCCACTTTTATCTTTTCTGTCATATTAACTAATCTGATAAGAGAAGTTCTATTTCAGAGCAAAACACATCATTTCAACATTTCTGTTCTTCCAATGATACATGATTGCAAGTCATCTCAGTAGATTCAAAATGTCACATGACCCAGAAAGAAAGAGAAACATATATAGTAGGTGCCAATGAATGGCAGTGTATTACCAGTAATAACTTGACTACTAGAAGTAACATAAAATATTTGAAGGAATTAGTAGAAAAGGAGGTGGGTCAATTATATAGCAAAAGCAAGGTTTTCTTTCTTTGTTTTTAGTTTTTTTGCAGAGCAATGGGGTTACATGGCTTGCTCAAGGTCACACATCTAGGTAATAATTAAATGTTTGAGACTGGATTTGAATTCAGGTACTCCTGACTCTAGGGTCAGTGATCTATCCACTGTATCACCTAGCCTCAGCTAAAGCAAGGTTTTCTGATACTTGATTTGGGTGTTGTTTTTTTCCTCCATAAAATATTAAACTATACATATGAATACCCCTAGGACGTTGAGAAGATTCCCCTGTGTCAGATTTATAGAAATTTACAGAGTGGAAAAGCTTATTTTTTTGTCAGGTACCATACTAAATTTGGACTCAGGTACTCCTGACTCTAGGGCTGGTGCTCTATCCACTGTACCACCTAGCCACCCCACCACACTAAATTTGGATACAAATTGAAAAGCAAAAAAAAAGCCCTGCTCCTAAGGGATGAAAATTCTTGTTAGGGGAGATTAATATGTGAAGAAAAGTTCTGTTTAATGGCAGATGGAAAGGTCATGTGGAATTTAGGGTCTGGAAGACAAAGTAGTAATCCAAATGGCAAGGATGCAAGAGCCTTGGGGGACAATGGCAGGGTAGATGGTCCCCAATAAGTGATTACTGGGAAGAAGTTATTATATTCTGTGTCAGAGGATAAGAGCTTTTAAAGAGCTAGGGATATAGTTGTGTATTTGTGTCTGTGTGTTGGGTTGAACTAGGGGGAGTACCCTGTCAGCCACTAACTGAGAAAAGATTATATCTTTATATATAGTATCTTGTGGGAATCACAAAAGATAAGAATGCTTGGATTAATTGTTCTATGCACTTGTATACATAGAAAAGATCATGGACCACTAAAGTATCAAGTCAAGCATAACAGGTATTATGGCCATTAATCCCTGAACATACATTATCATATTGATTTTCACAAAAATTGAGTGAGGTTCTTAAGGTATTATTACCCCATTTTGTAGATGAAGAAACTGAGCCCCAGGAGGAATAATATATACTTATCTACATCTTGGCGCATTGAAATGTTAGCACAAGGAAGGGGCATGTCAAGTATATGGATATCTTGGACTAGAAACTTTTATTCTCCAATTTCTGTCTTTATTAAAATTTTTTCAAATTTATTTAATTCTGAACTTAAGAAATAAAATAGGCATTTCTATAACATAGTAGAATAGAATAAAAGATAATTATACATGAGTCTGCAAACTTATTATGTACTACTTGCTATTCCTTTTAAATATATAATAAATTTACCTTGTAACTTTTTCTCTTCACTCCCTCCCTACCTCCTTGTCTTAGAAATGACTACTATTAGACACAAATATGTATATATGTAAAACCACCCTCCCAACTAAATTAACAAAATATTATTTTACTGAATTAGACAAAAACAACAACAAAATTCATTTAGAAGAACAAAATGTCAAGAATATCAAGGGAACTAATGCTTTGTCCTTCATTCTTGAAGAATATCCTGACATCAGAGAGATGATGCCATGACAAGTACATGAATTGGATTTGTGTGAGGGGGTGTTGTGCTAAGTCACCAACCTCACTTTCTCCTCCAAAATCATTTGAATCCAGTGACCAGATATGAATTAGGATGGCTGGAGATCACCCTGAATGTGAGAAAATCTGAGTTAAGTGACTTGCCCAAGGTCATACAGCTAGTAAGTGGCTAGTGTCTGAGGACAGATTCAAACTCAAGTCCTCCTGACTCCAAGGTCAATGCTCCACCTAGCTACTTCTATAGGTGCTAATTAAAAAAACTAAAAGAAGGAGATATTTAAACTATATCAAAAGGCTACAAATATCAAAAAGTCAGAAATTGGACATAGGATAATATCTTACATGATTTGCCAAGATTTCCCTGCATTTAGATTCGTCTTCTGGCTACGTACTATCCCTGATTTCTGTGTCTACCATTGACTGTGATGATCATTGACTTAACATTAGGATCAAATAAGATAAAATATATGACAAGGGAACTTTTAAAATTTCTAAGTCCAAATCAGATGTAAAGGACTTTAAGAGAAGTGAACAGCAAGGGCTAACCATTAAGAGACAATTAATGATGTTACACTTTTGTGTAATGTGTATTTTATTATCAATAGAAATCCCATGAACTCCACTTAAATGGATAGATGATCTGTCCTCCTGGTACTCAGAGTACCATCCACACTATTCTCCTTGTGCTTTTTGAGTATTAAATCTAAATTTGAATAGCTTTATTGGAAAGAAGGTATCAGACTGAATACAACTACTATGTAGCACTGATTTTCTATGTGACTAAGGGAAACCAGCCCTTTTCCTTTTCTGTCCCTCTTATTCTAGGACCTTACTTTTTCTCTTTCGTAAAATGATTGACTAGATGATCTTGAGATTTTCTTCCAACTTTAAATTCCTGACTTATTAAGTCAATCTATCTCTATTAACATTAGTTTCCTTGACTACAAAATGTGGAGTTTGGAACCCATAGTTCCTAAAGCCCATTTTAGCTCTGAAGTCTCATTGTTCTAGTGAGAAAGGAGATATTTGTCATGGATACAGTTTGTCTCTTTGAATTAGAATGATGGCTTCCTTTTTGAGGTACTTTTTTCTTTAACTGGAAAGGAAATGTAATTTATCTGTACTCAGCAATCTTACCTCAGTAGACCTTCTCTTGCAACTTTCTCTAGGTCAAAATCAGGGGGAAGTAATTTCTAGAAGCTGCCACCCCATCTTCAGTCAGGGAAATAGTTAATATTAATAGATATGTGACTTCTGAATAAAGATCGTCTGAGGGGTGCTGAATCTACTTTAACATTCAAAATTGTAGTTCTGACTTTTCTCTTTATGAATCGAGGTTTGAATCAAATATAAGCATTGCTGTTGGTCTGACTCTTCATGATCCCATTTGGGTTTTACTTGGCAAAGACACTGGAGTGGTTTGCCATTTCCTTCTCCAGAACATTTTTCCATGTGAGAAAACAGAGGCAGACGAGGTGTAGTGATTTCCTAAGGGTCACCCAGCTTGTAAGTGCCTGAGTAGAGATTTGAACTCAGGAATTTGAACTTTCCTGTCTCCAGGTCTGGGACTCTATTTATGTTACCATCTAACTGCCTACATTGTACCATCTAGTTTCCCTCATAAATTATTAACCATGCATAAAAGTCTTGTCTAGATGATGGAATGCTCTAATCATCTGTTTTGTTTGCTTCAAATTTGTATGTTGTATGTTGGTACTTTTGCAAGTGATAGGATCATAGAAGAATAGAGCTGGAAAGGAGGTTTAAGGGGTCAGCTCGTCAAGTCAAAAAGTAAGTGATGATATTTGACCTTCATTCTCAAAGAAGACCATGCATGACACACAGGGAGGTATTGCCATGACAAGAACAGAAATTGTATTTGAGTGAGGGGCTGCTGTGCTAAGTTACCAGTCTCATATTCTTCTCCAGAGCCATCTGGGTCCAGTGGCCAGATATGATGTTAATGGCCCTGGATGTGAGGCCATCAGGGTTAAGTGACTTGCCCAAGGTCAAACAGCTAGTAAGTGTCAAGTATCTGAGGCTGGTTTCAAACTCCCATCTTTCTGACTCTTAAGGTCAGTGCTCTATCCACTTCGCTACTTAATCTCCCTACAAAGTAGGTACTATATGTTAAATGATAGGGATAAAAAGAAAGACAAACAGTCCTTACCTCAAGAAGCTCAAGTCCTAATGGGATCTCACATTCCAATCCTACATTCTAGTGTAGTCCTACCCCTTCATTTTATAGAAGCTGAAATGTAATGAGTTAATGAACCTTGCATTACATTTATACTTAGAGCCACTAAAACTCATTTTTATTAGATTTAGTTCAGTATTCTTGCCTGCCAAATAATAATTAAAATTACAATAATGACAATAATAATGACATCTAGCATTTTTATGAAGAGTTTTAAGGTTTGTATAACATTTTGCATATATTAATTTGATCTTCACAGTAATCTTGGGAAGTAGGTACAATTATTTATTACCATTTTAATAACAAGAAAATTGAGGCACAGAGGGGTTAAAAACTTGCCACCATTAAACAACTAATAAATCAAGGTCTTCTTGACTCCAAGTTCACTCTAAAGATTTTTTTTTGAATCCTGAATCTATTATTCAGTGGTTCAGCTATCCCCTGAGATTTTTTTCCTAAAAATTTGATAAGCAATCCTTCTGTGTCCTTATCTACAGCACTGATTAATTTTAAGCAGATCAGGGCCAAGCAGAGATCATTGGATCATCCTACTGATGCTTCCCAATTTTCCATCAAACTATTAATAGCTCTTTGTTATGTCTGGCCATTAAGTTAGGACCTATCTAATTGCATGTTTATCCAATTCAATATCTCTATCTATTCCAAGAGAATATTATGGAATACTTTATAAATACTTTGCTAAATATCTAGGTTAACTATATTGCCTATATTCTAATCTAAACCTTATTAAAAGAAGAAATTAGTTGAATTTGGCATGCCATTATTATTTTATTAAAATATATTTTAATTTCCTTGTTCCATTTAAAAACAAGTTTTAACATTCATTTTTTTTGGTTTTTTTGAAAGGCAATGGGTTTAAGTGACTTGCCCAAGGTCACACAGCTAGGTAATTATTAAGTGTCTGAGGCCAGATTTGAACTCCTGACTCCAGGGTCAGTGCTCTATCCAGTGTACCACCTAGCTGCCCCTTAACATCCATTTTTAAAACTTCGAGTTCCGTATTCTCTCCATTCCTCCAATTCTATTCCCTCTCATTCATAAAGCAAGTTATTTGATATTTTAAAAATATGTAGTCATGAAAACCTTTTCGATAAAGTTATATTTTAAAATTAGACCTACCCCTCCCCCAACAAAAAGTAACCTCAAGAAAAATAAAGTAAAAAAAAGAATAAAAAAGAATGCTTCAATATGTATTAAGACATGATTAACTTTGATGTGAAATTGGATAATATTCTTCAGAGTTAAATTGGATTACAGCATTGCTGAGATGGAAGTCATTCATAATTGATTATCCTACAATATTGCTGATACTTTATACATAGTACATTTCACATTGCATCTGTTCATGTAAGTCTTTGCAGGTTTTACAATGAGCATTGCATATCCTGCACATCATTACTTTCAGTAGAATAGCATTTCATCATAATAGCATACCAGTTTGTTCAGTCATTCCCCAGCTGATGGACATCCCCTCAATATTCAATTCCTCTTGCCAACAAAAAAGAGCTGCTATAAATATCCTTTTATTTCCTGTTTTTCATTTCTTCTGGAATAGAGATCTGGTAGTGGCATTGCTAGTGTCAAAAGGTAGGCATAATTTTATGGCCATTTGTACATAATAATCCCAGGCTGCTCTATGGAATTTTTGAATCATTTCACAACTCTTCCAACAATGCATTAATGTCTCATGTACCCTACATTCCCTGCAACATTGGTCATTTTCTCTTTCTGTCATATTAGCCGATTCAATAGGTATAATTATTCTATATCCAATAATTATTCTAATTTGCATTTTTCCAATCCATAATGAGTTAGAATACTTTTTTAAAATATGACTATAGATTACATTGATAACCTCATCTGAAACCTATTCATATATTTTGATCATTTATGAATTGAAGAATGCCTCTTATTTTTTAAAATAAATTTGGCTCAATTCTCTAAGTTTGAGAAATGAGGTCTTTACCAGAGAAACTTGTTTCATTATTTTCCCCAATGGTAATATTGCTAACTGTTTTTCTCTCCATCCTATTATTTCCTCAACCCCCATTTTTTCTATTCTTTCTCTCCTTTCACCCATTCCCTCCTTGAAAGTGTTTTGCATCTAACTGTCCACTACCACAAACTTGTCTCCCTTCTATTAATGCTCCCTCCCTTTTCCCCATTCCCCTTCCCCTCCTCCTTTCTTCTAGGGTAAGAAAGATTTCTATTGAGTGTGGATATTATGTCCTCTTTGAGTCAATTCTTTTTTTTTTAGGTTTTTTTTTTAGTTTTTTTTTTGCAAGGCAAATGGGGTTAAGTGGCTTGTCCAAGGCCACACAGCTAGGTAATTATTAAGTGTCTGAGACTGGATTTGAACCCAGGTACTCCTGACTCCAAGGCCGGTGCTTTATCTACTGTGCCACCTAGCCGCCCCCTCTTTGAGTCAATTCTGATCAAAGTCAGGTTCACTCACTCCCCTTCAACTACCCCCCTCTCCCACTCAATTGCAAAAACTTTTTCCTTGCCTCTTTTATATAACTTACTCTATTTTACCTCCCCCTTTCCTTTTCTCCCAGCACGTTCCTCTCTCACTCCTTAACTCCATCTTTTTTAATATATTATCCCTGTAGATTCAACTCACAACTGTACCTTTTCCTTTTAACTGTCCTAATAAATGAGAAAGTTCATATGAGTTATGGAGTATCACCTTCCCCTGTAGGAATATAAGTAGTTCAACATCATTAACCCTTATTATTTACCTTTCTTGCTTCCATTGTTATGCTTCCCTTGAGCCTTGTGTTTGAAGATCAAATTTTCTGGGCAGCTAGGTGGCGCAGTAGATAGAGTGCTGGCTCTGGAGTCAGGAGGATCTGAGTTCAAATCCAGCCTCAGAAAGTTAATAGTTACCTAGCTGTGTGACCACGGACAAGTCACTTAACCCCATTAACTTAAATTAAAAAAAGATCAAATTTTCTGTTCAGCTCTTGTCTTTTCTTAGGAAAATTTGAAAGTCCCTTATTTAATTGAACGACCATCTTTTCCCCTGAAAGAATATTTTCAATTTTGCTGGGTATTTGAATGAATTTTTGGTTGTAATTCTAGTTCTTTTGCCTTCCAGAATATATATATATATATATATATATATATATATATATATATATATATATATATATATACTGTCAAATGTTAGGTTATATTAGGGCCACATTAAAATAAAATAATTATTTGAGGGCTGCACCTAGAATAAAAATGTCAGTGAATGTAGTGCTACATGAGGGCTCCAAGGCTAAGGTTCTTAGATAAAAAAAGGTTGCTTCACAGCTTCTTAGAAAGTGGGGAAATGTGTATCATCAATATGATAGATGAAGGCATGAAGTGTGAAAACAAACAAAAACCAATAAAGTGACAACACAATAGTAAAAACGTAGGTGCATTTTGACTAGTCTGCATAATGTATCACATAGATCGATTGAAGATTCTGTGCAAAATATTCCATCTATAATACTGCTTAAAAACACCAAAGAAAATTAATGTCACTGAGATTATTTATTAGTAATGGAATTTAAAAAAATCTAATACACATTAAATGCAAATTATTATTTTATTTTTTTGCTCATGACCCACAGGTGGGTCACATAAAATTACAATCTGGGTTGCATGTGGCCTGAGGGCTGTGTTTTGGACAGTCTTGTTCTAAACCTTATGATCCCTTAATGACTGTGGTTGCACAATAATTGAATTGTTTTGTGCTGACTGGTTGCAATATTTTTTCCTTAATCTGGGAGTTTTAGAATATTCCAGTTTTCATTTCAGAATTCTCTTTCAGGAGGTCATTGGTGGATTTCTATTTTACCTTCCACTTCTAGACTATCAGGACAGTTTTCCTTGATAATTTTTTTGGAAAATGATTTCTAGGCTCTTATATTTTTGGTCATGACTTTCTAATAGTCCAATAATTTTTAAAGTATCTCTCCTAAATCTGTTTTCCAGGACATTTGCTTTTCACATATTCTTCTAGGTTTTCATTCTTTTGAGTTTTTAAAAACTGTTTTTTGATTTTTCACAAAGTCATCAACTTCCCTTTGCTCCATTCTATATTTTAAGGAATTATTTTCTGTAGTGAGCTTTTAAGTTTCTCTTTTCCATTTGGTCAATTTGGCTTTTTAAAGGATTTCTTTTCCTTTTTGGTTCTTTTTGACCTCTTTTTTTTTCATTTGACTCAGTCTGGTTTTTAAGATGCTATTTTCTTTAGCATTTTTTTTGTATTTTCTTCACTAAACTGTTGATTTGGTTTCTCATGATTTTCCCATATCACTATCAATTTCCTTTCCAAATTTTCCTCTCTCTTTTTTATTTGATTTTCAGAATTCTTTTTTGAGCTTGTCCATAGCCTAAGACCAATTCTCATTTTTTTGAGACTTTTCTTAGAAACTTGATTTTGTTATCTTCTGAGAGTATGTGTTCTGATCTTCCATATCACCAAAGTAACTTTCTATGGTATGATTTTTTCTTCTTCTGCTATTTGTTCATTTCCTAGCCTATGTCTTGTTAACTCTTTGTTAAGGAAGGACCTTACTTCTAGGATGGAGGATGCATTGTCCCAAGTTTTTGAGGGTTTTTGCAACTACTTTCAGAGATACTTCTAGGGACCTGCAAATTTTCAATTCTTACATCTTATGAGAGGTTTTTACTACTCTCCTAGCCTGTGTTTTGTTATGTGAGTGATCACAATCACTACTTTCTGCCCTGGAACCATGAGGAGAGTCCCATTCCACTTAGTCAATAAGCTCTTTCTGCTCCTCTTTCTGGACTGGAGCCCCAGGCTGTGACTCAGATCTGAGTTTGGGCAAAGCAACAGTCTTGTCTCAGAGATTGCAAAGA
Source organism: Macrotis lagotis (assembly GCF_037893015.1). Taxonomy (NCBI): domain Eukaryota; kingdom Metazoa; phylum Chordata; class Mammalia; order Peramelemorphia; family Peramelidae; genus Macrotis; species Macrotis lagotis. The sequence continues at coordinate 118,882,826 of NC_133661.1, forward strand.
GACCCCTGTAAGGTCCAACCATTTTACCATCCATGGGCTGAGATCTCTGGAAGCAGCCACTTCTGATATTTAGTAACTCCCAAATCCTGCTCCTGGTCTGCTGGGGTAAGGTACAAACTGATGAAACCTGCATTGTATGGTGCTCCTATCTCACCTGTGTAGCAGAGTTTTCTTGCTGACCTTCTAAACTGTCCTTGGTAATCCCTGGGCTGAGAGGTCTGGAAAACACTACTGCTGTCACTGACCCAGTTGCCTGGTTTCTTGTTTCTGGATGGCTGGAGTTGGTTGCTTTGTTGCAATTAGAACTGGTCTGTGCTCCTCTCCCACCCTGGTGCAGCAGACCCTTCCCTCCTGTCTTTCAAGTTTCCTTGTCCTGGAAAATTGTTTCACTCAGTCTTTCTGTGTGTTGTCATTCTAGAATTCGATTAGTGTTATTTTTAAAAAATATTTGGAACAGATTAGGAGAGAGCTTGGGTAGAATTACTCTACCATCTTGGCACCACCATTTTCCATACATTCATTAATAAAAAAAAGTTTTAGTATTTTACTATTCTGAACTTGATAAAGGCTAAAAACCATGACTATTTCTATATACAAAAAGAAAACCATGAATATCATGACATCTGACTTTAAAAAATATTCCTCAAATAAACATGATAGAAGCAAATCTGTCTCATTTGCCCAAGTTATTCTTCTGAACCTTCTGCTCTTTTCTGTGTAGTTTCTTTCAATGCTTTATAGATTGTAATTTTTCTTCTTTTTTAATCATTGCGATTACTATTTCCAGAATATGCCCTTCTCTTTTACCCTTCTCCTTGCCCCAAATAAAGTTTCTCCCTTGTAATAAATTATTATGACAAAAATCCACACAATGGGCATATTGGAAAAGGTATCTCACTCATTTTGTAAGAATTCATTTTATTAAGGGGCGGCTAGGTGGCACAGTGGATAAAGCACCGGCCTTGGAGTCAGGAGTACCTGGGTTCAAATCCAGTCTCAGACACTTAATAATTACCTAGCTGTGTGGCCTTGGGCAAGCCAATTAACCCCATTTGCCTTGCAGAAAAAAACCTAAAAAAAAGAATTCATTTTATTTCTAATTTATGAAATAAAACAAGCATTTTGATAACATAATATAATAAAAAGATATTTTAGATGAAATTGCAGATGAAACTGCAGATCTTTATTTACAACTTGCTATTCCTTTTAATTTATAATAAAGTTTTCATATAAATTTCTTTCCTATTTTTCTTCCTTCCCCTTCTTCTCTACCCTAGAGATGGCTTCCATTAGATACAATTAAGTGTATACATATATATGTATATACATATATATGTAATATTATTGTATACACACTACTTGCCAGTTTTTCTTGATGTATCTCTCTATACAGTATAGTATCTCTCTATATCCCTATAGTTTATTTGGGTATTTAGAAAAGTCAAAATGTCTTACTCACTCAAAGTCTTTCTTAAAATAACATTTCTGTTACACTATGCCAGGACTGTCCAACTTTACTTTTAAAAGCTTTTATTGAAACAATTGGCAATATACTTTAATTTTCCATTTTAGTGAGAGTTCTGCAGTAGCTTGGCTTTGTTTACTAAATTATTCCCTAAATTCACAGGCTGCCACATAAAATTGCCTTACAGGCCCCATGTGTTCCTGAGGCTGCATTTTGGATAGTTCTGCTGTATACAATGTTCTCTTGGTTCTGCTTTTTTTTTACTTTTCACTATTGCCTGCAAGATTTTTCATGTTTTTTTTCTAAGATCATTGAGCTCATAATGTCTTATATTGTATACTCTATCATCTATCTATCTATCTATCTACCTATCTATCTATCTATTTATCTATCTCTTTCTATCTATCATCTATCTAGATATAGTATACTACCATACTACCATATATATATAGTATACTACCATCTTTTTCAGTCATTTCCTAATTGATGAGCATCTATGCAATTTCCAGTTCTTTGCCACCACAGAGAGAGCTGCTATATTCTAGAATATATTGATATTTTTTCCTTTTTCCCCAATCATCTTTAAAATAGGCCTGGTAGTTATATTGTTGGGTCAAAGGGTATAGGGAATTTAATAATTCTTTGGGCAAAATTCTAGATTGCTATTCAAATGTTTACTTATCAATTTAGTTCTCTGTCAAGAAATGGAAACCTTGTTTCATTATTGGTCCCTTGGAGTAGGGATTGCCATTGCAGTGATCAGGATTCTTGGATCTCTTAAAATTAGTTTTCTTTATGTAGTGAGACTCTGTACTCACTTCTCTAACTCTTTTGCTAATATTTCATTTGATATTGTTTCAATACAATGATATTCATTGGTACTATTAGTTGCCAATTTTCTTTCTCTGATTTTCTCTTCATGATTCAAGTATCATTATCTTATTTATATCATAAAATGAATTTGTAGGCTCACTTAATTTTATTTTTTTCACAGCTTTTGTAACTTTGGAATAATTAGTTCTTTTATTTTTATAATAGAATTCCCTTATAAATCCATTTGGTTTGGTATTTTTCTTCCTTAAGAAGTTAATTTATGACTTTTTTCAGTTAGATTTTCTGACATTGATCTTTTCATATTTTCTATTTTTTGTTCTTTTATTCTAAATTTTAAAATATTTTCTAAGTATTAATCCATTTTATGTAAGTTGTCAATTTATTGCTATGTGATTACACAAGCATTTCCAATAAGTTCTTTATTTCTTCTTCATTTGTTTTTAATTCTTTCTCAATTTTCTACTTGTTTCAACTTGTACCATTCTATCCAGTGGTACAGATCAGAACCCTTCCATGTCTACCTTTCTTTTTTTGACATGTCTTTGCATAAATCTATTATAGGTGGGAGGGAGAATGGAGGCCTTCAGTGTTCTGAGGAAGGGAGGTTCTTTGTCATTCCCTTAATATTGTATAAATTCTATATCATCAGCCTTTCTCTTAGTATATGATCAGACCTCCTCCTTTTTTCAGTCATGTATTTTTTTTTCCTGATGGGGTAACTAAGGTGCATAGCTGACAGAGCACTCGACTTGAAGTCAGGACTATCTGTGTTCAAATTCAATCTCAGACATATATTAGCTGTATGACCCTGGGCAAATCACTTACCCCTGTTTATCTCAGTTTCCTCATTTGTGAGATGATCTGTGAATGAAATGGAAAATCACTTCAATATCTTTGCCAATAAAAACTTGAATTGGGTCATAAAGAATTAGATACAACTGAAACAACTGAACAACATCTACAACATTTAAAAATGGCATCCTTTATGTAACTTATTTTGTACATACTGTATTATAATAGATTGTAGTTTTCTCAGATTTTCTATTCAACTTTCTATTATCCTTTGGATTGGATTCAACTTCCATTTTTCTCCATTTTTCTGAGTCTGGTTGTATGAAACCATACAACCTCACAATGAAAGAACTTTTATGCTATTCTTAACATGTTTGTATTTGTATAATGTTTTATATACTTTGACATATGCTTGCTATTTCAAATTATCATTGAAATTATCTTGTCAGATTAGAAAGGTAGATTTTATTCTTATTTGGAGACTTAGAGATGTTGAGAAATTAAGGAATACTTTTCTCAAAGCCACATGGAATCATTGTTAGAACTGGAAATGTAAATCAATATCTAAATTTCTAAAACAGTATGCTTTCTATACATTACACTCACAGGAAAAGCAGTTTGGATCAGATACTAGTAACCAGGAAATCTTAGTCCTTTATGAATGATGCTATTTTGGTTAAAGGAACTTCCACTGAGCGTCAAGACACTTGACATTAATACTTCTCACGAATGGGATATATGTCATTGAGAAACTAACAAGGTATGAGAGAATGCAGTTAAATGGAAAGAATTTTGGATTTAGAGAAAGAAGAACTGAGTTTGAATCCTGATTTTACCTCTCACTACCTATATCCCTTTTCTCTAGATCACACTGTCCTCTAATGTGGTTAATAAAAGTGCCTACCTCCCAAAGTTACTGTGAGGACCAATAAAGTTGATTTTAATGCTTCTTTGCTAATATTATTTCCACTGATAAATATCAGTTACTGGTGATGAACCATTTAACAATGCAAAGGACTTTATGGTAAAAAATTTCTTTCCAGGGTCTTCTGTTGCTTTCACCATAGTACCTGTAGGAGAAATTGATGGGTTGAATTTTCACAAGCAATGCTTCTTTCTCCTGATGATGGCTAAGGGTGCTAGTATGAAAGGCTCTTGGGTTCAGAGTCCTGGGATCTGAAGGAAGATGATGGTCAAGGTGAACTTCCATGTCACATATTACTACTGCCTCTCTTATCTCTCTTTTCAGGAGATCTTGAGTGACCTATGTGTTGCAGATGGTTGGCAGTTGTTAGGGATAATTAACCCCTTCTCCATAGTATTTGCTTTCTAAGATGATAACTGAGAGGCCTGGGCTAGAATCAAGATGGATGGTCTGAGAGATATAACCATCTTTAGGACTTCTGTGTCTATTTGCATCTTAGTGGTAATTGGTCAGCAATTATGTCAAGTGGCAATGAAGTGGTGGTCCATCTCCACAGTGATTTCTCCCATCAATGATGGTTGTGGGGACTGGGATGTAAGTAGGTCTGGTTTCCAAAATTTCTTGGACTCAGAATCCTAAAGTGATAGTGTTCTGACTTACTTGGTACTTGCTACAGTATGACTTCGATCATATCACAATAACGTATTTGTATTTATTCTATGTATACTTCTATGTGCTCCTGTTGTATATGTCAAATATAATTTCTCTTTCTCTAGAATGTAAGGTTAAGGTTATTTACCTTTGTGTCACTACTGATTCTCATTGTATCTGTACAATTAACAGTAGATACTTAACCATTGCTTATTGACTGAATAATGATCACCCTCATCCTTATTCTTTATATGATCAATGAATGGGCTACTTTTTTTTTTTTTAGGTTTTTGCAATGCAAACGGGATTAAGTGGTTTGCCTAAGGCCACACAGATAGGTAATTATTAAGTGTCTGAGACCGGATTTGAACCCAGGTACTCTTGACTCCAGGGCCAGTGCCTTATCTACTACCCCACCTAGCTGCCCCTTGAATGGGCTACTTTAGGAATTTTATGTCACCAAAAGTTTTGTCACATGAAGTTTTCATGATACTGATTTAGGGAAATTGTAGAGGTGATTCCGAGTGTAGGTTATATTCAAGGATCTCTAAGATCCCTTCCAATGCTAAGGTATAAAGTCCATTTGGATAAGTTAGTGACAGTTTCTGATCAGTCCTCTAAGAATGGGTTAAAATTATACAGCAGATTAATCAGAGAGGATGAGAAGGAAAGAGGGTGGTGCTTTTTATCCCTAAACAGACACTAATTAAATGTTTTGTTCATTGTAAGTAGATGAGTACTGCACAAGGCAGTGACTTCTAACAAGTAATTTCAGTCAATGTCAAGGTCACTGGAATTACCCAGAACTGATATGATTACTGAAATACTGAAAATGAGCTGCAGCATGTATCTATAGCTAGGGGAAAGATTTTGTCTTCATGTAGAGGGGTATAAAAGGTACAAAAGATTTTAAAGAAAAAGAACTGCAGACCTTTGGTTCTCTGAGATGCTAAGAATGCAGAATTACATATCTCTGTTTTTCTCATTTTGAGTGCTTTATGATATTTCACAGGCTGATTAAAAAAACAAAACAAAATTTCTTTTGACCTAACATAATGTTTTTCAGTAAGAAGTAGCAGATAATAAGATACAAAGGACAATATTCAAATAACATTGTTATAAAAACATTGAAATAAGTTTTGCCTTCTGTGACCTAAGCGTACCTAACATACCCTATTTATGAAACAAATCAGAACATTTTTTGACTTTCAGAAATCAAGAGGTCAGTAATGGTTTTGAAATGAAGATTATTTGCAGCAGGGACATTTTAATTCCAAGTAGAGTTTAACTCTGATATTAAAAAGGAGGAAAAAGTGAGACAAGGTCAAATAGGCAAATTAAATGTCTATTTTATACTCAACTTTGAGTTCCATTAAAAATATTTAAGAATTGGGGTGGCTAGGTGGCGCAGTGGATAAGGCACTGGCCTTGGAGTCAGGAGTACCTGGGTTCAAATCCGGTCTCAGACACTTAATAATTACCTATCTGTGTGGCCTTGGGCAAGCCACTTAACCCTATTTACCTTGCAAAAACCTAAAAAAAAAATAGTTAAGAATTCATTGGGCTGAACCAAAGCAGCAGCTTATATTGTCAAATTTTTCAGACCATATGCTCCTTCTGAAATGTTTCATTAAGTAGTATTTTCTATAGAATATGTTTTATCCCAATTCTGAATTTACATGTATTGAATTGGTTTATTTGTAAATACATTTTATTTCTACCCAGGAGAATGTAAGTTTCTGGAATGCAAAATGCTTCCCTTTTTATTTTTGTGATTCATTGCTTGACACATAGTAGTTATTGAAATAATTGAGTGATCTTAGATAAGTTACTTAACTTTTCTAGGTAACAGTGTATACTCCTTCATCCCTACCCTCTTCCTCTCCAGTTCTAATTGATAATCCAATGATTGAATTGAATTGAATTGAATTATTTTGATAACAAATCTCAACAATCTCTTAAGCTGTTTATTATGAAGCAAGGAGAGGTTAAGAATTTAGATGCAATTAAAACTTTAAGGGAGCCTAGGAGATATGAAGTTTTTGTTTTTTCTGGTGGCCTTAGCCAGTTAGGGTCAAAATTCAATAGAGAAAATTCATCTTCATCCCCTTGACATATCTCTTACTTCTTTCTTCTACCTTCTTTTCTTTTTCTTTTTTTTCTTTTTTGTTGTTCCCTTGGAGATGGAACTGGGAATATTTGCACTGAATCAAGAACTGAAAAACTACTTGAGACAATAATTGAAAGTATGAAATATGTGATGAACCTGAGGGAAAGGGATGTGGAATGGTTCTTTGTGGTGGGGAGACCAAATAGTTGGATAGTATCATCAGGCCACTACTGCAGAGATTGCTGCATGGAGGAAGGTTGGAGTGGAGAAGCAGGACTGGGTGGGGAAAGAGCTCACATGCCATCTGGTAGCTTCTTATTTTAACTAATTATTTTTACAAAGTAGGTGCTAAGTTCTGTTGCTTATACATGGCTGATGTCCTACAAGTGCTGTCAGCGCCCTCTAAATTTGGCACCTTGGGGCTAAACTGATCATTTCTCAATTACAGCTCTTTGATCTCCCTGCCTCTTCCCTCAATATATACTCTATCTTCTTTTTTCCTGATTCCCTCTTTTAATTCCTTCTTCATTTAGTCACCATTCTTGCCCCAGTTGCTGAAACCTAGATAATACTAATAGTTAACTAAGCCACATTAATAAGAATCAAGTGATTAATTTTTCGGGTCTCCTAGGTTATATAATCCTTTCGGGCATCAAATATATACATGTTACTGGAGAAGCAGCACTAATGGTGCTTGCAGGCCTTTGCAAGGAGATTATTTGGGGAGATTTGCCCCTTGTGATGACCCCCCCCCCCAACATAATTCTACATAAGTAATTGCCTACATTACCTAGGGAAAGGATTGACCCTACCTGTTCTTTCCTAATTGTTAACATTTGGCTGTATTGTTTCTGAGATATCTAGATTACCCTTCTACCATTTCTGTTTGTTAAAGCCCTGTTCATCTTTCTAAGTTCACTTCAATATTATCTGTTCTCCCATACCTACTCTGATATCTCTAATAAGATGTGAGGTCTATATTTTTGAACTCTTATAGGCACTTTGTCTTCCTTGTGACTAACTTGTGCTAAAGTTATTTGTGCCTCTTGTCTTAGATCCAGTTACTCAACTAGTCAATCACCAAGGAAGCAGGTTGGTGCTGCATTGGATAAGAGCAGGTGCCTTGAAGTCAGGAGGACCTGAGTTCAAATGAGGCCTCAGACACTTGATACTTACAAACTGTGTGACTTTGGACAAGTCACTTAACCCTAATTACCTTACATTCAGGGCCATCTTCAGTTTTCCTGATCCATATCTGTCCACTGGTCCCAAGTTCTGCTGGATCATGGAGTATATGGGGGAGAGAAATATGTAAGAAGACTGGAAAGGCAGAAGAGACCAGGCTATGAAGAATCTTAAATAACAAAGAGGGCTCTATATTTGTTTCTAATGGAAACAGGAAACCACCACAGTATGTTAAGTAGTAGGGACAACATAGTCAAAGCTATGCTTTAGGAAAATTACTTTGACAACTTTAGGGAGGATGGATTGCTTTGAGAAGATAGAAAGCAAGAAGACCAATTAAGAGACTGTGGCAATAGTTTAAATATAAGGTTCTGAACTAGAGTGATGGCTGTATGAGTGGAGACAAGGGGATGTAAATGAAAGAAGTAATGGTAGAAATGACAAGATTTGGCAACTTGTTTGAGTGAGAGTGAGGAGTTGAGGAGGCTACCAGGATTACAAAGTTAGAAGGAAGGCAGTGCTTTCAACAATAATTGGGAAGCTTTGAATGATAAGTCTCTTGAGGGTTGAAGATATATCTACTTATCTATATATTCCTTATATAACCCAGCACAAAGTGGGTACTTAATAAATTATATTGAATTGAAGTTAAAATGGATTGAATTGCCACTACTTAATAAACAATTCCTGATCTATATTTAGCCTGCGACAAAAATAGGAAAATTTCTCCCACTTCCCTCTATTCCTTCAAGACCCATCTATCATTCCTCAATGGTTCTATTTTGGATTTCCTCTTGAAATTTGGAACTAGTAATCCATCATTGCTGGGCACTATTTTTTGCCTTTGTTGTTCTTGAGGTCTCCAACACTTGGAAGGGTTTTGGAAGAGAATGAATTTTCACCTGTCAGGGATATAGTAAAAAGTATTACTATAATAAATGGACATTTGGAGTAGATAACTCTAAAAGTCCCCAATTTCTTCAACATTAAATTAACTGAAAAATAAGTATGTAAATAAGTTTGAGACCTCATTAAGATGAGCATTCCCTCCACTGAGGCAGGTTCCCACTTCTCTATGCCTTTTCATCCTTTGTGATTCTTATTCAATCCTTTCTTTAAATTTTCCTGTCATGGTTTATGTAGCTTCACTTGAAACTTAAAGTCCATGTTGAAAGAAGTATATCACTTAATAAAAGTAAAAGCAAATTTATGTGGTCAAAAAAGTGGTCAGTGATTGAATCCTCATTTGTTAGGATAGTTGGTGGTATTACTTAGAATCTGAGTCCCATTAACTGGTCAATAATAAAACATGTTTTTATTTGCATATCTTTTTATTCATCTAATCATTACATAATTAAGAGTAGGAGGTAGAAATTCCTAACTTCTTTTTTTGTCAAGGATACCTTTGGAAGTCTGGTGAAACCTATTAGTTTTCGGAATAATGTTTTTAAATGCAATAATCAAATAAACAATTTACCAAAAAGAAGTAATTATACTGAAAAATAATTCTCAATTTTTTTAAACCAAATTCATGGACTGTCTAAAATTTATTTGAGTGGGAAGTCAGAGCTAGATACACATTTTTCTGGAGTGACTGCAGTGAAGAGGAATGCCATGAAGTTGGGATAAGTTTTGCGATCAAAACTAGTCTAGTCAACAAACTTGCAGGCCCACTGAAAGGAGTGAATGACAGGCTCATGGCAATATGACTGCAGGAAAATACTGCATGACCATCATCAGGGTCTATGCTTCCACCATGATGAACCCTGATGAGATCAAAGAGAAATTCTATGAAGACCTGTAGACCCTTATCATCAATGAACCACAAGAGCACACGACTATAATTCTGGGTGACTTTAATGTTGGAATAGACTTAGTCTACTAGACATGACAGGGAGTCCTTGGAAGGAATGGAGTTGGAAACAGCAATATCAATGGCCACTTATTACTTAGGTGATCTTCTCATCAAAAATGCTATCTTCTGTTTACCTAAATGCAATAAAACTTCCTAGTTTAACCCTATCAGCAAACATGGACATTTAATAGATTATGTGATTGCAAGGAGAAGAGATAGACAAGATGGCAATCAAGCAATGTGAAAAATATATTCTTTGGAGAACTCACCCAGTACAAGAGCTCACAGGGGTCCTAAGATCCAGGGACACCTTGAAGGCCTCACTGAAGAATGTTGGAAATGATTGTGTAGGCATGGGAGACACTGTTACAGGACTTCCAAGCATGGCAGAATTAAAACAGTTCGAATGAAACATAAGATGCATAAATTTAGAGAACCTACCCCAGGTGTTCTCATGGACTACCTGTGCCCAACTTATGGTAGGGTATTTCAAACCTGTATTGGTCTAATCAGCCACAGTTAGACACATTGTAATTTGTCTCTATCATAGTGATGTCATTTTGACCTTCTTAGATTAACTAAGGACAGGAATCAAGAATTTTTGTGTTAGAACAAAGAAAATAATGCAGCCTACTACTCAATGACCTAAACACTGCTGTCTGTGCTTCATATGATTCTAATGATGACCAAATGAAACAATAACTATAAAGTACTTCTCAGGGAAATTAGGTGGTACAGAGGATAGAGCAACAGCCCTGGAGTCAGGAGGACTGGAGTTCAAATGTGACCTCAGACACTTAATAATTACCTAGTTGTGTGACTTTGGGCAAGACTTTACCCGATTGCCTTGCAAAAAAAAAAAAAACAACAAAAAAGGACTTATCACAATTCCTGGCATATAATAGATGCTATATAAATCTTTTCTCCCCTTTGCTTTATATGGGGTTACCTCTAGTAGTGGCCAATCTGAGATCAGAGGACCCTTGAACTATATGCAATCACCAATACTGTGTGTGATTCTGCCATCTTGGCCATTTTTTCTTGTATTGACTGGGGATAGTCACTTCATTTCTCTGACTTTCAGCTTTCTAATCTTTAGGATGAGGGCCTTGTACCAGATGGTCTCTATGTTGTCCTTCATTCTTGAAGAAGACCATGGCATCAGGTGTGGTGATTCCAGGACAAGCACATGAATTGGATGTTAAATGAATTGGATATTTTTGTGTGTGTGTGTGGGGGGGTGTTGTGCTAAGTCACCAGCTTCATTTGCCTCTCCAGAACTATTTAAGGTCCAGTGATCAGATATAAATAAGGACCACCAGAGATGGCTTTGGATGTAAAGCAATAAGGGTTAAGTGACTTTCCCAAGGTCACACAGCTAGTATTTGAGGTTGCATTTGAACCCCATTCTCCTCACTCCAAGGCCAATGCTCACTCCAAGGCCATTACACCACCTAGCTCCTAGACCACTGCCCTAGATGGCCTCTGTGATTCCTCCTAACTCTACTTGTATAGTTTTGTGAATTCAGCCAGATCCCAATTAGTGAAAATAATGAATTCTCTAAAGTGGTCATATATATTCCAAAGTAATGATTAGGTAAAATATGGTAATTGGTTCCATGTCAATGGAAACATGCAGCAAGAATTTGGATAATATAGCTACTTTAGGTGATTCCTTACTCACACCAATCTGGACTTGGTTATTCATGACTATCCTAACTCCTTTTCTGATCATACCTTTCTACATATCTTTTATGCCAATTCTTGCACCAAAGTCCTTAATGGTAATATTTTTCAATCTTTTTTTTTTTTAATTTTTGCAAGGCAAATGAGGTTAAGTGGCTTGCCCAAGGCCACACAGCTAGGTAATTATTAAGTGTCTGAGGCTAGATTTGAACTCAGGGACTCCTGACTCCAGGGCCAGTGCTCTATCCACTGCACCACCTAGATGCCCCTTCATTCTTTTTTTCTATCCATTAATATTGCCCTTTAGGTAACCTGAAATTTAGATTTTTCTGGGATCATGGTATTTTATGATTTGTAGCCATATCAGGTAAGACCAGTTGATCCCTAGAGGAATCCTTGTCTCAGCTTTAATTGGGTTGGTTCCTGAAGGTAACTTCTGAAGGACACTCTCTACTCCTCAAGAGAACTGATACTGAACTGGTTGTAATACCTGGATGCTGGGAAGCCCAGCATCCTAACATCTGGATGATTCTCTTGACCTTCCAAAACTTACAAGGTAGGAATCTCCAATCCCTTCAACTGGACTGAAAAATACCAAACACAGTAATCAAGAACCAAAGTCCTTTATATCATGAGGACAATGAGTATTTCTTTTGAAGATAAGATTTTTGTAGCTGTGAGAAATGAGATCTTTCAAAATTTTGTGCAATTTTTCAAACAACATCTCATATGGTCTTCTACTATTTCATTCAGTCTGGGCTCATTGCTTATCTATCTCTGTATCATCTCTCTCTCTCTCTCTCTCTCTCTCTCTCTCTTATCTATCTATATGTATAATTTGGTTGGTACACTATCTATTCAGTTGTATATTGCTATAGTCTTAGCAATATGTGTTTTTCATTCACTTTATTTTTCCAGTGTGTTTGGCTGTCATCATATCTAAGGTGTGTATGTATATATATATATGTATATATATATACATATATTTGTGTATGTATGTATTTATATACAGTGATGGAATTCATCTGGTTCACACCAGATGGACAGAACCGATACCTAATTTTATGTTGAGTTTGTGTACCTCTTTTATTGTGCTTATTTAAGTATTAAATGAATATATTGCTGTGGATGTCAGTGATGAGGAATAGGACAAAGAAGAAACCCATGATTTTTTTAAGAAATCCCCATTTACCTATTCAGCATTTTGCCAAAGAGTACTGAAGATTTAAATCTTATTTCACTACTGCCTTTATTACTTAAAATACATTTAAAAAAATTCTCAGTCCAGAGGTAAAGGCATGTTGGGACCTGAATGGAACTGATTTCTGATAAAAGAATTCTCAAAGAGGAAAACAGTTGAATCTTCATTCAACTGAGCTATTAAAAAGTTGTCAAAAACTCACACAAATCTCCCCTATATTCTCCCCCCGCCCACACACTTTGATATCCTTCTCCACTTAGGTAGTCAGTTTATTGAAGAACTAAACAAAAACATCTCCCAAACTTTCATCTTACCATGCTATTGCTGTGTACATCACCTAGCCCTAGAATAAATAGCATTCTGTTCCTACCCTCTAACATTTTACTGTGAAATGATTTCTTCTGAATACCTTAATAGTCTGGTATTTTACTTGCTATGCCTTTAGTAAACTTAAAGTCCTTTCACTACTTGTAGGAAGTTTGTTCAACAGCCAGGAACCTTTAAGATTTTATTTTATCAATTTCAATTTCAATTCAAAAGGAGGGTCTTACATTAAATTTGTTCTCTCTCTCTCCCCCCCCAACCCCTGCTTCTCTCTTTCTGTCTCTGTCTCTTTCTGTCTGTCTCTGTCTCTTTTAGTTAACTTTTATTATTACAACCATTTAAAACTTTGTTTCTCTTCATTAAACTTGTGAATCTTGTTTTCAATTTCTCTTGTCCGTTTTGGGAAAACAGTTTTTCACAGATTGTCTCCTCCATTACACTATAAGCTCCTTGAGAATAGACCCTATCTTTTGCTTTGTAGCCACAGAGCTTAGTGCAAATCTGATAAGAAGTAGGTGCTGGATAATAGTTAATTAAGTCAATGCAGATTTTCTGCCTGACTGATGTGTTAAAGAACAAACAACTTCAGAGTTCAATTTGGAAGATTGTAAATTGTCCTGTTATATCTGAAATTTGAGGTCTTTATTTTAAAACAATTCTATTGCATCGCCTGGATTTAACACCTGGGCTCTCACCTTCAATCCCAATCAAGCTTCTAGTGGGTATTCAGGCAAAGAAAAGAAAACTGCAATAAAACATTAAGCTGAAGTAGTTTTTGCTTAAATGTCAAGCAATACTTACCTATTAAAATGAATATGTTTGAAAAAACTGAAAAAAATTAAGAAATATTAATGTGGTTTTCAGTTAATTGTTTGGTAGTTTGTAAATTCTTATGGTTTAACAGAGCAGTGGATAAGGGCTGGGCTGGGTGTTCTGAAGAGCTGAATTCTAGCTTCAGATAGATACTTAACTTGTTGTGTGACTCTGGGTGAGATGCTTAACTTCTGTCTGCCCTCAGCTTCCTAGTGCAGTTAAAAAAAGTCCTGGGGGAAAAAAAGAGACAAAAGATAGGCCCTACCCTAAAGGAGTTTATAATCTAATAAATGAAAACAACATATAAACAAATATGTATCCACCAAAGGTTTCCTCTATTAGGTGGTATTTTAATTGAGACTTAAAGGGATATCTGTAATTAATTAGGAGCAGAGGCAGGAGAGTGCTAGAGAAATGGGGACAACCAGAGAAAATGTTCAGAGACAAGAGATGGAGTATCTTGTTTGGAGAAACTCAAGGATGCCACCAGGATCACTGGACTGAATTGGATGTCTGGGAGTGGAAGTGGAAGAAGACTGGAAAGGTAAGGGAAAAGAGTTGAGGCTTGGCTATAAAGTGCTTTGAATTCCAAACAGAAGGTTTTTGTATTTGATTCTGGATGTGTTATGGAGCCACTGGTGTTTATTGATTATGGGCTGACATGATTAGAAATTGATTTGATTTGAATTAAGAATTCAAATTTAATTTGAAAATACAAAATATTGAACAAAAATATCCTAATATTTTATATACTTTAAATAGTAGTAAATTTGGTCTCAAGGGACCTAATTCAAATCCTGATTTTTGTTTTTTACTAAACATATCACCTTGGGTAAATCACCATCTCTCTGGGCCTAAGCTTCCTTATCCATGAAAATGAGATGCCTCAATTCAATCTAAAATTATTAAATGCCTAATATGTGCATGACCCTATGTTTGTCACTGGGTATAGAAAGATAATTCTTACAACCCTCCTTCATACATCATAAATGACTGCTACAATGGTTTTGTAAAAAAAAAATCTTTAATGTGATTATTTGGGGAAAAAAATTTCTAATTGGCTCTTGGGAATACTGTCCTGTCATTTGTCTAGACCATGTTGTCTGAGAAAAAAAAAATTACAGGGAGACTTGGAATAGATCACAAAATGCTGTTGAGTCTGAGTCTAAAAAGCAAATATATGAAGAAAAAAAAGAGCATTTCCTACCTTCAAGGAGTTTACATTCTTCTTAGGATGGGAAGGAAAAATGTGTATATAAATAAGAAGTTACAAATTATATACAAAGTAATTTCAAGATAGAGAATATGCTGAGAACTTGGGACATCAGGAAAGATCTTATGAAAGATATGACACATGAACTAAGTTTTGAAGAAAGCTGAGAATTGCATAGAATGGAAGTGAGGAGAAGGGATATTTCAAAATCAGCATACCACTTGTCAAGAATCATAGAGTTGGGAAATGAAATGGTGTTTATGGGCAGCAGCAAAGAGGCTACTTTGACCAAAAAATAGAATGACCTTAGACAAGTGACATATCCTCTCTATGCCTGTTTCTCCATTTGTCAGAGGAAGAGATTATACTAGAAAATCTCTAAGATCTTTTCTACCTTTGATATTAAATGATTCTGTAGAGAATATACTGTTATCCACTAACCTAGAGTCAGGTTACTATGTTTTTCTTTCCAGACTTTAGGGGTGCCTTAATGGGTTGAGGTTGTCTCTTCTCTACTGCCATTGGTTCAAATCCCCAGATGTTTTGTTTACCCATCTCAATAGGATCCTAGTTCCACACATCAATTAGCTTTTTCAAAAGGCTATTTATTGCAACTCTAACAATAATAAAAGGACAAATATTTCCCCACAATTTCCAGGGCAAGCACACTCTTCTATTTCCCATCTCAATTTCTAGGGAGAGTAGGCTCACTTTTTTCATAGTTTCTGTATAGTATTGATTCTACCAGGTGACTACTGGATGAAACCTTTGGGATTGGGCTAAATCCCAAAGAACGTTCCTTGTTTCTTGTAGAATTGATGTTGAGTTGACTGCAAATTCTGGATTCTGATATGCTCCCAAGCCTGTTACATAGATACTTGTTTCCTTGATCTTTCAATACTCATAAGGTCAAAATCTTCAATCCCTTCAACTAGAACAAAAAAGAATAAATGCAAAGACCAAAACCCAAGGTCCATTTCACAAGGTGTTCCAAGGCTTCTCCCTTCATACTGTCCCTCCCTAGTTGTCAGCAATACAGACCAACCAAAGTGAGCAGTCAGAGAGAAAGAGAAAATATTCAAAGCTCTGGTTGCTAGTGATTTTCTGAAGTATACTTATTTTTTATTATGTAGCCTCTTGAAAAGACTTTTTGTAACCACATATTTAACAGATTGGAACCAGTTACAGAATGTCTGCTGATGCTCTAAAGTCTCTCTAAGGCACTTCCATTATATGTCATCATGATTCTTCTAGGATCAGGCTCCCTAGGCTCTCCTCATGGGGAGGAGGCATCATCAGAGGTGTTTTGTACATGTAACTGTCTCATTACAATTCTATGATTCATGATCATTTCAATCTAAGAAATAAAATATCTAATTGCTCTCTAGGTAGAGTCACTGAGTAGGTCAGAAGGTACAGGAGGAACCAAAGTAAAAACAGAAGTCATAATTACTAATGTAAAGAAAGAAATAAAACATATATAAGGCTCAAATGGGACAAATGATCTCATAATGGATCTTTTTGGGTTTTTCCATAGATTTTGTGTCATTTCACTTCCCATGAGATGCTCTCTGACAAGCAGGTAGGAAAACAATTCCTACAACCCTCCTTCAAACATCATAAATGGATATTACAGTGGTTTGGTGAGAAATACATTAAAGTGGTTATTGGGGGAAAAAAATCTCTAATTGGCTCTTGTGAATGCTGTGCAGCCATATGTCCAGACCATATTATCTGAGAAAAAGAAAAATGCAAGGAGACTTGGGATAGATGACAAGATGTTATTGAGACTGAGTCTAAAAAGCACATATATGAATTGTAAGTGGCACTTTTTTTTAAGTGTCGACCCAGAGCTAGTTCATATTTTGTGAGTTCAAGGTAGTACTCTGTGGAATTTTTATGAGAACGAAAATTAGAAAATGGAATGAGCATTGTTGGCATAACTGAGAAGCTGCTGTGTCTAATTGCCCCCTCCCTTTCTGCAACAGACACATGTGTATGGACACATACACACATACACACACACACACACACACACACACACACACACACGCACAAACACAGTAGCCTCTCAAAAAAGAACTGCAATTTTAAATATGTTCACTTCCCTCACTCCAAATCCTGTGGAAAAGAATTCTTGGTAGGGCATGCAAATGTGCTGGTGACCTACATAAGGAATGCATAAACCCCTTAAATTGCTTCAGGCACTGGGAAGCTGGGGGAAAGGAAAGAGACAATATAATGGAGGTTTATGTTTGGAATTGGAAGGAGGGGGAGTTATTTTGAAAATGATACTCTACTCAGTGCAGTTGTTCTCTTTGCTACTAGGCCAAATGACACATTTCTATGAGATGTTATTATTCACAGAATAATAATGGTGTGAAATTATTCTACAGAAATTCTAAAGTGATGGCTTTCAATTCCATAGTCCTCACAAGTTGTTTCAGTGGAGAATTTATGAAAACAAGATTTGTAGAATTGAATTGTGTGATTTCAAAGGGTACACATAGTCACATTTATGGCTTATTGGTGCTAACTAGTTCTGCCAAAAAATGGACTTTAAGTGAAAAGATGTTAGAGGGTGCAGTTAGTTTCAAAGAAATTTAGTTCTCTTTTAGCTGTTGGCTGAATAGTGTTAGAATTAGGTGTGGTGATATTTTGTCAATGATATTTTTCTATCTATCTATAATCTATTAACTCATCTGACTGTCCATTCCTTCATTCCTTCAATTGTTTACTTGTTTACTTATTTATTTGTTTATTTATTTATTTGTTTATTCATTTACTTGTTTATTTATTTATTTCATTTTACATCTCTTCCAGGTTGGATGTGCAGTAGTCACTCACAACCTGGTCTTCCTACTAATCTTCATGGGAGCTTTGACCTGGGCTATTTTTTGTCCCTTCTTTGACTGTTTGGTGGCTCCTTCTCCCCCAGGGTCCCTAAGAGATTTAGTACAAATACCCAGTCTTCTTTAGTTCTACTACAGTACAGAGCCCCAAGCCTGAATCAATTCACTAAACTGAGCCTCCTTTATGGCAGGGATTAAACTGTAGTCACCATGCCTGACTATTAATGTTGTTATTGTGAACTGCCACTGGCTAGGGTGGAGTTACCTGGGATATGTCTGCACATGGGATATTGCTGATTCTTTAGCACAGTTAGGTAAGAAGTAGCAGCTTTGAATTTGACACATGGCTTTAAACACATTCTTTTAATAAGAATTTCTTCAGTATGTATTCTGACAGAACTGGTAATTGTTCAGTTATTTAGTCATGACTGACTTTTCATGACCCTTTGAACCATAATACGTCAGACCTTTCTGTTCTCCACTATCTTCCAGGGTTTGTTCAAGCTCATGTTCATTGCTTGCATTATAATATCTATATCTATATCTATCTATCTATCTATCTATCTATCTATCTATCTATCTATCTATCTATCATCTATCTCCAGTTCGTCCTCTGATTTCTTTTTCTCCTTTTGCCTTTAACCTTTCCCAACATCAGGGGTTTTTCCAGTGAGTCCTGTCTGCTCATTATGTGACCAAATTTAAGTTTCAGATTCAGTATTTATCCTTCCTATGAATAGTCTGAATTAATTTCTTTAAGTATTGATTAATTTGATCTCTTTGCTATCCAAGGGACTCCTAAAAAAAAGGTCTAACCCCCATGAAAAAAGCCTGGAGTTCTGGTCAGAATTTATAAGTCTAAGTAACCTTTGACTTCTGGGGGAAAAGACAGGAATCTAGAAAGTTAATACTACAAATATGCTGCCAAGTAGAACTTGGTGAATATCTCAAAAAAATGGGATTTAGTTTCTTAGGGAAACAATGTGGTCATGTGGAAGATGAAAGGATCCTATTTTGTTTAATGTCAGAAGGTTTTAGAATCAATCAGTGGAAGTTACTAGGGAGAAAGATTTGCATTCAATGATAGCAATTTTCTATTAATAATTCTATTATCATTAACAATAATTATAATTCATATAAATTAGAATTCACATAAAAGAGTTTACATAAAAATAAAAATTAGACTTCAATCATTTATTTGACAAACATTTAGTAAGTGATTATCATATACAGAATGCCATGCTAGGTATTGGTAGAAATGCAAAGATTAAGACATATGTCCTTTCCTCATTAATGAGGATTAGGGATATAGATGTCATATATATATGTACAAATAAATGGAGATGCATGTATATACTGTGCATACATGTATATTTATACAACATGCACACAAACATATATATGTTTATATACATATATGTATAGATTTATCTATATCTTTATATCAGTCCAGTGATAGAAGATGCCTTGCAAA
Source organism: Macrotis lagotis (assembly GCF_037893015.1). NCBI lineage: Eukaryota > Metazoa > Chordata > Mammalia > Peramelemorphia > Peramelidae > Macrotis > Macrotis lagotis. Next base: position 118,902,206 of record NC_133661.1, read on the forward strand.
TTGTGGGCTATCCATCAGCAGAGATAGTTAAGATCAGATGGCTTTAATCACAAATTAAATCTTTTCAACTATGTGCAACTCCCATGGCTGCTTCTGGACTATATCCTATAATTCAATTTTCTCTTGGAAGTTTGTAGTACTAAGAAATGCTTCCTTTCTTCCATTTCCCTGCCTTTTGCCAATACTTTTCCCTTTTCCAACTAACAAAATGCAATTGTTTTTAAGTAGCCTGGTATTTACTCAAAGTAGACTGTTTAGAGAGATTATTGTATGGAAAATTACATTTACATTCTTTGCTTCTAGGAAAGGTCAGGGTAGCCAAGAATATGTAGGTCATGTTTCCAATAATAAAGAAGCAACATTTTTTTTTTCTCCTGTAACTCAAATAAAAACAGAAAGGATGAAGGATAGCTATGTTGCTTGCATAAAGTCAATGGTGAAGGACTAGACTGCTGCAAAGATATTTTTTAAAAAACCTAACAAACAAAAAAACTCAATTTTATTACCTTACCACATGTGACAAACAGGGGGATCAGGGCAATGTAGTTTAGCATAGTTAGATGGCAGAGCCACTAGGTGGCACTATAAATATGAAAGGAAAAATAATTCCTTGCCATTTCCGAGATACATTACCTATCCAGGAATTAAGAGGCTGAGAAAGGTGAGATTTCCAATGTACTATATAAAATCTAGTACTATAATGTAAGAGCAATACCACTACATTAAGATAGCACCTTGGGTTCATGAACAAGATAGATACTTGAAGACTATAGTCAAAGAAGGTCATAATAACAGCATTTCCTTTAAAAAAATTTTATTTAATTAAAAAATTTTCATAGGCAATGGGATTAAGTGACTTGCCCAAAGTCACACATAATGATGGCATTTCAGTAGTAAAATTATCCATGATTTTAATAGTTGACACTCTCTTCATTGATGCAAATTGAGAGTCTTCTATAAAAGTACAGGGACTTATAGAATCACTGAGGCCAAAAATGTTAATCACTGGACAATAAAACATCTATGATCATCTATAAGCATCTATGACCTTAGAAATAAGTTGATGTTTCAACAACCACCATGCTGTGCCACACTGGGCTTGGGTTAAAAGCTTATACAGTTTAGTAGGACATGGAAGAGCTTAGGATCATAGATTTAAAACTGGAAGGGACCTATGATCCTAAGCTCTTCCATGTCCTACTAAACTGTATAACAGATGATAATTTATATATCTCTATCTCTGAAACTCTTTTTGTATATAGTGACACATACATATATCTATAGATATTACTTTACAATGTACAAAGTGTTTTATATCTAATTTCTCATTTGACTCTCACTTTAATCCTGTAAGGTTTCAGATATTATTTATTTCATTTTGCAGAGAAGAAAACTGAGCATCATAGAAATTAAGTGATTTGCCCACAGTCATCCACTTAGTAAGGGAATAGAACTGGGATTTGGTTCCAGGCTTTTTCCAGTTCTCTTACTGTGCTCTGCTTGCATTGTCTTTGAATTTTAGGATTCTGCTGGCATTGTTTTTGAAATCTAGGATTATGTCCTCACCAAGAGAAATCATCAGAGTAGAACCATAATGGAATTTTATTGAGTAATGATAGTGGTAATTATTATTCTTAATTAGTATTGAATAATACTGATTATCAAAACTACTAATTGTAATAATAGCAGTTATTTTGAATACTAAGTATTAATCAATTAATTATTCTTAATTAGTAATTCTAATTATTCATTGTAATTTTGCTGTTTTTTAATGTACAAGTACTCAATGTAATATTAATAATTATTTTGAATGCTAATATTTATAAGAACTATATATCCCTATTATTTCACTGCTAGAGGGAATTCCTTGAATAAACTCCCTACTGCAAAGCAGGTTGGCACTTTTCCTGGAAATTTTTTCCAGAGTATAGAGAAGTTAAGCAACTTACCAATATTTGTGAGGGACAGGTCTTGCTTGCATTTCAAGCTCTAAGACCACCTCTCCATCCACAATGTTGTGTTGCCTGCCCCAATCTGAAAAACAGATTTCTGTCACATTTTCACTGCTATTTTTAATATAATTAAGAGGTAATATTTTATAATAAAAATGGATATAGATGGAGTATAAACTACATTGTGTTTTTGAATATTGTTAGTCTACTCAAACAAAATACTTTTTGATAATAAATTAATAGATTTGAGAGAATTTAAGGGAATTATTTCTAGACAATATTAAAAAGATTGGATTTGGCTTATTGTCAACACACACATATATAGCAACATATGGAGTTTTTATTGTTAAAATAAATTTTATTTTTATTTTCACTTTTCAGCTCTAAATTTTCTTCCTCCCTCCAACTTCTCCCCAATCCACTGAAGAGGTAAGAAAAGTTACTTATTATTCATATGAAGTCATATAAAACATATTTCCATATTAGGCATATTGCCAAAAAAGGAAGAAAAATAAAGAAAGTGAAAAAAATGTACTTTAATTTGTTCTCAAGAGTCCATCAGTTCTTTCTCTGCAGGCAGAGAGAATTTTTCTTCATGTGTCCTTTGTAATCCTCAAGGTTGATTGATGAGAGAAGCTAAGTTTTTCACAATTAATTATTGTTATAATATTGTTGTTATTGTTTAAAATATTTTCTTAGTTCTGTTCATTTCACTTTGCATCAGCTTATATGTCTTCTTAAATTTTTCTGAAACCTTTCCCTTAGTCATTCTTAAAGCCTGATTTGCTCAGTCATTCCCCAATTGGAAACTTTCCCTTCAATTTCCCATTCTTTGTCATCACAGAAAGAGCTACTATAAATATTCTTGTACTTATGTTCTTTTCCTCTCTCTTTGTTCTCTTTGAGATACGGATCTAATAGTAATATTTCAGGGTCAAAGGTTATACACAGCCTTATAGTTTGTTGTGCATAATTACAAGCTATTCTCCAGAATGGAGGAATCAGTTCACAGCTCCACTAACAGTGCATTAGTGTACTTTTCTACATCTCTTTTGGTACTTTTATTTTCCTTTTCTGTTATGTTAGTCAATCTGATAGGGTGTAAGGTGGTATATCAAAGTTATTTTTATTTGCATTTCTCTAATTCTGAGTGATTTAGAGCATTTTTTTTTTTTAGTTTTTCTTCTTTGCAAGGCAAATGGGGTTAAGTGGCTTGCCCAAGGCCACACAGTTAGGTAATTATTAAGTGTCTGAGACCGGATTTGAACCCAGGTACTCCTGACTCCAAGGCCGGTGCTTTATCCACTATGCCACCTAGCCACCCTAGAGCATTTTTCAAATTATTATTTATAGATTTGATTTCTTTTTTCTAAAAGCTGCCTGTTTGCATCCTTTTGGCAAAAATCAATTGGGGATGGCTCTTATATTCTATAATTTTCCTTAGTTCCATATCTATTTGAGAAATAAGATTTTTATGGAAGAAAATTTGTTGAAAATTTTTTCCAAATTCCTACTTTCCTTCTAATTTTGTCTGTGTTGATTTTGTTTGGGCAAAAAAGCTTTTATTTCATGTAATCAAAATAATCCATTTTATCTTCTATGATCCTCTTTATCTTTTGCTTGGTCCTGAATGTTTCCCTATTCATAGATCTGACAAGTAATTTTCCCATGCTCCCCTATTTGGCTTATGATATCACCATTTATGTCTAAAATCATGTATCTATTTTGAACTTATCTTGGTATATAATGAAGTGCTGTGTATGATTAGTTTCTGTTGAACTGCTTTGCAGTTTTATAACAGTTTTTAGTGAATTCTGAGTTCTTGCCCTGATAGCTTAGATCTTTGTGTTTTTGAAAGACTAGTTACTATGGTCATTTACTTCTACTTATTAGGTACTTAATCTATTCCATTCATTAGCCCTCCTGTTTCTTATCCAGTATCAGATTGTTTTGATATATACTGTTTTGTAGTATAGTTTGAGATCCTGAACTGGTTGACTGCCTTCCTTTACTCCTCTCCTCTCCTCTCCTCCTCTCCCTCCACTTCCTCTCCCCACCTTCACCATTAATTTACTTAACATTCTTGATCTTTTGTTCTTCTAGATGATTTTGTTATTTTTTTTCTATGTAAAATAGTTCTTTGGTAGTTTTATTGATATGGCACTGAATGAGTAATTTAATTTAGGAGAGACAGCTATATTGGCTGACCCATGAACAATTAACAGTTGTCCAAAGCTTTAGATCTATGTTTTGTAGTTGTGCTATATATCATTCCTATATATCATATGTCTTAACATATTCCTATATATCATATGTCTCAACATATAAGATTCCCAAATCCCAAATATTTTGTACTGTCTGTGATTATTTTAAACAGAATTTCTCTTTTTATCTCTCTTTGATAGTTTTGTTGGTAAAAAAAGATCAGATTTGTGTGGGCTTATTTTCTATTCTATATTTTTGCTAAATTTGTTCATTGTTTTGACTAATGTTTTAGTTGTCTTAGATTCTTTTTATTTATTTTATATTATAATAATCTTTATTGTGAGAATAATCATAAACTCCCCTCCTCCTCAAAAAAACATGAGAAACCTCAAGAATAGTGAGAAAGCAAAAATAAGTGTATTTCAATATATGTTCAAATTCCAATGGCTCTGTCTCTGGGATGAGTTGCCTTCCCATCATAGCCTCCAGAGAAGTTGTTTAATTATTTTTCCCACAGTTACTATTGCTAGCTATATTTCTTTGCACTTTATTCCTCCCCACTTTCATCTGTTACATACTCTCTCTAATTTCATCCTGTCCCTGTTCAGAAGTGTGTTGTATCTAAGTACCCTCTTCCAAGATCTTCCCTCTCTTCTATCACCTTCTCCCCACTTCCATCACCTACTTCCTCCTCCACCTCCTCCTCCACCTTATCCCATTATTTTTCTCTCATTTTTCTCTAGGGTAAGATAGAGTTCTATACCCTATTAAGTGTGTATGTTATTTCCTCTCTGAGACATTTCTGATGAGAATGAAGGCTCACTCATTCCCCCTAGCCTTCCCCCATTCCACTCCATTGTAGCAGCTTTTCCTTGACTTTTATGTGAAATATCTTAGCCCCTTCTTCCTCCCAGTATTTTCCATTATTACCAATTGATGCCATCTTTTTACTATATTATACCATTATATTCAGTTTCTTCCTATGCCTTAACTATATATGTTCCTTCTAACTGCTCTTACAAATGAGAAAGTTCATATGAATTATCAGTATCTTCTTTCCATGCAGGAATACAAACCGTTCAATGTGATTAAGTTCCTCATACTTAGTCCTTCTCATTCACCCTCTCTATGGTTCCCCTGAGACCTGTACTTGGAGATCAAACTTTCTGTTCAGCTCTGGATGTTTCAATAGGAAAGTTTGAAAGTCATGTTTCATTGAAAGTCCATCTTTTTGGGGCGGCTAGGTGGTGTAGTGGATAAAGCACTGGCCCTGGAGTCAGGAGTACTTGAGTTCAAATCCAGTCTCAGACACTAAATAATTACCTAGCTGTGTGGCCTTGGGCAATCCACTTAACCCCATTTGCCTTGCAACAACCTAAAAAAAGTCCATCTTTTCCCCTGAAAGAGTACATTCAGTTTTGCTGGACAGTTGATTCTCAGTTGTAAACCAAGTTCTTTTACCTTCCAGAATATCATATTCTAAGCTCTACAAGCTCTTAATGTAGATGCTGCCATATGCTGTGTAATCCTGACTATAGAGCCATGATAGTTGAATTTCTTGTTTCTGGCAGTTTTTAGTAATTTCTCTTTGATTTTGGAGTTTTGGAATTTGGCTACAATATATTTCCTGGAAGTTTTTCTTTTGGGATCTATTTCAGGAGATCACTGGTGGAATCCCTCAATTTCTATTTTACCCTCTGCTTCTAGGATCTCAGGGCAATTTTGCTGTATTATTTCTTGAAAACTGAAGTCTAGTCTCTTTTCCTGGTCATGACTTTCAGGTAGCCCAATAATTTTTAAATTATCTCTTCTGGATCTGTTTTCAAAATCAGTTGTTTTTCCAATAAGATATTTCATATTTTCTTCTAATTTTAAGTATAGTTTTATTTCTTCCTAAGTTCTTGCAAAGTCATCAGCTTCCTTTAGTTCCATTCTGCACTTGAAGGAGTTATTTTCTTCAGAGAGATTTTTATCTCCTTTTCCAGCTGGCCAATTCTGCTTTTTAAGGCAGTATTCTTCTAATTTACCTTTTGTGTTGTTTTTTCCATTTGGCCTAAACTAGATTTTAATATGTTATTTTCTTCAGTATTTTTTTGTATTTCTTTTTACCAAGTTGTTGACTTAGTTTTCATGATTTATCTGTATCACTCTCATTTCTCCTCCCAGTTTTTCCTTTACCTCCCTTAATTGCTTTTCAAAGTCTTTTTTGAACTCCTCCATATCTTGAGTCCATTTTCTATTTCTCTTAGAGGTTTGGGATACAGAAGCTTCAATTTTGTCACCATCTGAGTTTGTATTTTGATCCTCCATGGGACCAAATTAATTTTCTGTGGTCAGAGTGTTCTTTTTCTATTATTTGCTCATTTCCTCAGCCTATGACAGACTTACTGCTCTTCCAAGGCTAATGTAGGGTTTTGGGGAGAACTCACAGGGAGCTTAAGTCCTCCAAGGTCTTATGAGAGTCTCTGACTACTCTCTTGCCTGTGTTCAGACCCTCCCTCTACCCTGGAGTTGTGAGGATGGTCCTTGCTCAGCTATGGTGGTGTTGTGGGGGCCCAAACTACAACTTGGATTTGAGTGTAGGCAAACATTTGAGTCCTGCCCAGGAAGAGCAGAGAGACCTCTGCAGTCTCCCCTGACTCCCTTACTGTCTAATGGATTGAGATCTCTGGATATGCCAGGTGGCTCTGCCAACTCCCCCCTGTAGGTTCTCACCCCAGGGCTACTCTGAAGTCTGCTCTGCATTCACTGTGGTGTGGCAGAGTTCTCTCACCACCCCTTTGGGCTGTCCCTGATAATCCCTGGGCTAAGAGGTCTGGAAACTACCCCCTCTTTTAGGGACCCAGGCCCCTGGCCCAACTGTGTTGCAATATGGCTCTGCTGCAGCTATGCTGCATCTTTTTTTCAAACCCCAGTCCTGGTGGAACACACCCTTCCTGTGGAACTTCCAAGTTGTCTTGGACTGGGAAATTGTATCACTCAGTCTTTCTGTGGATTCTTCCCCTCTAAATTGTGACTAGAGTCATAATTTGACAGCTTTTGGATTTGAGGTGGGGAATGAGTTTCTGGGAATTTCTGCCTTCACACTGCCATCTTGGCCCCACCCCCTGATTCTCTTAAGTTCTATATGAGATGAATGAAAACCCTGAGAGACATAATTTCTGGGCAATTAATAATCATTTTATTAATTTGGCCACCCAAGTAATCAATCATTGAAGATCATTGATTTCTCTTGATAACCAAAATTGCCAAAGAAGATCCTGAAATGTCTTAACTGAAATCCCTTCTGAAAAGGTACTCCCTATCAAGTGAAAAATCAACTCTATTGGAGGACATTTAATGAGGTAGGCTAAAAGTCTTCAGCTACATGCTGAGAAGATGATGTGATCATGAGAGTCAGCAACCTCAAGATGCCTGGACAAGGAGGAGTTTCATCTTTGATCTCTCTAATTAGTTTTCCCCCATGAACTGAGTTACCTTAAACTCTAATGAAGGGGATCAAGGACAGGGGGTTCTTCATCCAAGTAAAATCTCTCCCAGACAGGAGTTTATTTTTACCCTAAATAAAGTTGGGTCTCCCATTAGGGTTCCACCCAACTAATGAGCATTGCCTTTAGGGCTAGGAGAAAAAAATCTCATCATTTGGTCATTTCTTTCAGAGGATGACTGACCTTTTCAGGAGATAAGATTTTGTTGGAAATAAGGAAAAAAAGGTGGATCACAAATTAATAATTTTTTATTAATATAAATTATAACATTAATTTACCTCATCTAAGTATATTATATATCTGCAAAAAGTGATAGTTTTTGTTACCTTGTTGTCTATTTTTATTACTTCAATTTCTTTTTCTTGTCTCATTGCTATAGCTAGCATTTCTAGTACAATATTGAATAATAGTGATTATAGACATTTTCCCTTCATTCCTGATCTCACTAGAAAGATTTCTAGTTTATTATCCCTATTATATAAGTTTGCTGTAGGTTTTATATAGATATTAGTCATCATTTTATGAATAGCTTGATTTATTCCTATACTTTCTAGTGTTTTTAATAGGCCTGAATGTACTTTGTCAAATGTCTTTTCTGCATATATTGATATAATCATATAATTTGTATTGCATTTGTCATTGAGATGGTTAATTGTGCTAATAATTTTCCTAAAATTGAATCATTCTCGCATTCCTGGTATCAACCCTATCTGGTCATATCCTTGAGATATATTGTTGTAATCACTTTGCTAGTATTTTATTTAAAATTTTTTAGAAAAAAAAAATTGAAGGAAGAACAATAAAAATGTTTTGAAGGTCAACTGTACATACATACAAACATATGGAGGCAGATAAATGATCTGAAGATTTTGTGGATATTGAATTTAAAAAATTTAATATCTTTCAGTGATAGCTAATATATGTAATAAATGACTTCAGATTATATTCTTAAGAGTTTATATCCCTGAAAAAGAAATTATGATACTCCTACATTATATTTTCTGTTTTCTAGGTATCAATAAATCCTTTCAATGACATTATGAGTTAGGTAAAATAAAAGTAATATTTTCCCTTCATTTTATAGATGACAGAATTTAACATCAAAAAGGTTATGATAGTTGCTTTAATGTATTTGAAATGATGCTGGATTTGAAGCCAAATATCAATTGTGACACCAGTTGTGTGAATTATTTAAATTCTCTGGTTCTCTATTTTACCATATGCAAAATGCTGGATCAAAATGCTTCTTTTTATTGCTCTCCAAACAGGGTTATTCTAAGAATAAAAATGGGGCATTGTATGGTAAGAGTTTGATCTAAAACAGAAACAGTAGACCAATTTTAGTTACCATTTGGTTCACCCATATGCAAGCTCATGAGGGGCAGACCCAGTGACGCCCATATGACTCTAGAATCCAATAAAAACTACGTTTGTAATGTTGAAAGCCTTTTGCAATCTGGATCCATTCTAAACTCTCTAGTCTCATATATTGCTTCCCAGCACATGATCTATGATCCAGTCCAATTGGATCTTTTACTTTTACTTTTACAAACAATATTGCATTTTTTATCTTTGTGTCTTTGATCAGACTATCCTCTGTGTCCCATATCTACCACCCATTCCTGGAAAGCATTTTATTCTCACCTCTGCCTCTTATTGAAGATAATCCTCTTTTGGGAGTGGGAAAGGATTTCTCTCTGCCAGAATTACCTTGTAATTCCTTTGTATATATTTTGTATCTCTTTGTTTTTATATGCGTGTATTTCCTTTTTATGGGATGTGTGTGTGTGTGTGTGTGTGTGTGTGTGTGTGTGTGTGTATATCTGTGTCTGTGACTATGTAGACTCAGATATTGGTGGTAGAGGAATGTAGGAGAGTTCACTACAGCCCAAGTCTTTTCTTTTACCCTTCTTTCATCCTTGTCTTTTGGGTTATTATCATCCTTTTTGGACCATAGAACCCAGAACGAGCAGAGAATTCCCATGGACATCTGCTGAGGTCATTACATAATTGGAATATCATCTCTCTATTCCTGAAAACTCTGCTTCTCAATGCAGCTGAAGCTCTCACTAGCCTTTTTGGCATGTATATAATGATGATTCATACTGAGTTTGAAGTCCATGAATACCCCTATATCTTTTTTTCAGAATGGCTACGATCCAGCCATTCTTCCCATTTTACATACTTGTGAAGTCACTATTTGTATCTAAAGAAAAGACTTCATATTTCTCCCCAACTAATTTCATCTTTGAGATTCAGCCCAACACTGGCCTGTCAAGATTCATCATCTTGTGTGTTAGTTACCTTTCTCAACTTCATGTTGTTTGCAAATTTAATGAATGCTCCATCTAGGCCTTAATCCAAGTTATTGACAAATATATTACATAAGCAGAAAACCAAGTATAGATATCTGAGGAATTCAATGGTCACATTGATAATGAACCATTAAAAATGACTTTGAGTCCAATAAATTCTGAATACATCTAACTTCATCATTTATTCTTTTTCTCTCTTTCTTTTCCATAAGAAAAAAATGATATACTTTATCAAGACCTTGATAAAATTCAACAGACAACCCACAATATGATCTTATTTGTGAATTTTTCAAAGTGTGATATGATCCATTCTTTCTGAAATTGGGTTTGGTCAGTTGGGCTCTTTAAAATCCCTGCTTGCCCTTTAAAACTACATCTACCATCTTTTTAATGATCCATTTGAGAATGGAATCAAAGTGAAGCCCATTGATCTATAGTTTTTTAGTCTCTATTTTCTTCCTTTTTTGCAAGACCAGAATATTTACCTTTCTTTAATCATGTGGCATCTTATCTATTTTCCAAGATCTTTCATGTTTTGTGGTAGACCTAGATGGATTCCTGAGTTCTTTTGTCATTCTACGTCTCATGTTTACCCAATGTGGGCTAGGAATTTGCAGAAGAAACCCAAGTTGGGGATGTCTTGGGTGGGGAATGAATTTTCTTTCAGGTCCTGATAGTCTATAATACCTGTGTCTTTCACATCAATGAGAAAATGAGGCAAGGCAGAGGACACTGATTTGACAGCATGAGTTTTGTGAGTGAATGTTGAAAGGTTATAGGCAGAGAAAACCATTGACTCTTGAGGGATTAGATGTACTTAATGATTGACATACCTGGGAGATGGCATGAGCAGGCTGGCTATGCATAAATGGAATTGATATTTACAGGCAACAAGCTCTGTCAGAGTTAACATTGTGGCACTAGGGCTGTAAAAATGGTCCAGGTTTTTCTTTTTTTTTTTTTAAGGATCACAGAATCAGGGCAGTCAGGGCAGTGTTTGACCTCTGGTCAATAAGGGAATCTACTAAGCTAATTCCTGAGTTCTTAGACATGTTACTGAATTCATTCAAGCTGATTAAATAGTCAATGATTGGGATGTTCTCCTCTCATTCAACCCTTTCACTAAATCCTATCTTGCTTTGATTTTCTTTTGAAACTATTTGATTTTATCTTTCTTTGAATTCTCAGTGTTTAATCTATTTTTGATAGAGTGGATGCTTAATGGATGTCAATTTCTGATTGATTGATTGAAAAAGATTAAAACAAAGGATATTAAAAAAAGAGGAAATTGTGGATTTTCCAAGAGGTGAAGGAAAAGTAAAAAGCTAAAATATTCTTTAAATTATTTCAATTGAAGATTTTCATTCCAAGGGCTAAAGGAATTTGCAAATTTGACCTGGGAAACTTTACACACACACACACACACACACACACACACACACACACACACACACACACACAAACACTTCTTTTTTTTTTTTGTAAGGCAATTGAGATTAAGTTATTTGCTCTGAGTTACATTGCTGGTGAGTGTCAAGTGTCTGAGGTCACATTTGAACTCAAGCCTTCCTGACTCCAGAACAAATGCCACATCTACCGTACTACCTAGCTGCTCCTATCCACAAATAATTTTAAAGAAATTATGAAGAAGGGGCAGGTAGGTGGCACAGTGGATAGAGTTCTGACTCTGGAGTCAAGGAGTACCTAATTTCAAATCCCTCCTCAGACATTTAATAATTACTTAGCTGTGTGGCCTTGGGCAAGCCACTTAACCCCATTGCCTTAAAAAAACTAAAAAAAAAATGAAGTAAAGGAGAGGAGCCAGAAAGCAGAGAGGAAGGAACATATGTAGGAATTTGTAATGATGAGACCATAAAAATTGGATTAGTGAGGGTCATCTGTATGCAGAATGGAGGAAGAAGGGGGAGAAACTGAATAGAAACAACTCAATAATGAATGAAAAGGCTTGAGTTAAAATGTTTGAATGCTGGACTTTGAGTGAGGAAGACCTGTGTTCAAATTTTGCCTCAGATACTTATTAGTTGAGGGATCCTGAGCAAGTCATTTAACATTTCTTAGTTTTAGTATGCTCATCTGTAAAATGGGAGTAATAATAACTCCTAACTTACAAGGTTGTTATGAGGATCAAATAATAAATCACACTTTGCAAGTTTTTAGGTTGTATAGGACTGTTTTAAAATAAAGGTAATCAGTTAAAAGGAGATACATTTAATGTTGAAAGAGGGAAGAGAAGCATGAATGGGACCTTACAAGGTAAGAATAAACAGAATTTGGGGACTGATTGGATGTGGAGGGTGAAGAATAAATACAAGTCAAAGATGACTGCAAGTCAGAGTTGGACTAGGCAGGAGAATTGTGGTAATAGTAAGTGCTTCTAATAGTAAGGTGCTAAGGGGTAAGCAGAAGTCATTTGAGGGGAAGATAGGAAGTTGTTTTTTTTTTCCACACACAGAATTTTTGTGTGAAAGAAGAAATCTGGGAAAAGATGGCAAATAGGCCAGTACAAATTCAGGACTAGAATTTTGGTGTGAGATTCTGATGGGAGCAGTTCAGAAAGAGATGATAGTTAAGCCATGGGAATTGATGAGAGCTTCAAGGGACAGAGAAGAGGTCTGAGGATAGACCCTTGAGAAGTATCCTAGTTTACTCAGTGGAAAGAGATCAAATAGGTGGAATTAGACCAGGAAACAAGAGTTTCCTAGATAGTAAGGTGGGGCAGGAATTTTCAAAGTGGGTAACTTGTTTCAGTAAGATCAGGGAGTATAAAGACTAAGAAAAGATAAAGGCAATGGTGGGGGTCATTGGTGACCTTTGAGATCACTATCTCTATAAAAATATTGGTAAGGGAGTGGAGACTGCAAGATAAAATGCTTTTTTGACAGTCAAAGAGAGGCAATAAATATAGAATTTTAGTTCAGGCAGCAGCTGGATCAAATGAATAAAGAAAAAGGATAATGGAGTGAGCAAGGTTCTAGAAAAGATGGGTAAGGGTAGAATTAAAACCATATGCCCCTAAAGGATTAGTTTTAGACATGAGAAATGACACCACTTAATCTAAGGCATAGTAAAGGAAGCTCTCTCTCTCTCTCTCTCTCTCTCTCTCTCTCTCTCTCTCTGTGTTTATATGTGTAGACAAGACAATAGCTATTCAGGAGCTATTCCTGATTGTCTGGATTCTCAGAAATGCATATGACAAAGTCAGGTACTGAGAATAAATTTCAGAAGGATTGAAGAGTCTTGGAATAATGATTGGGTTTTAGAAAAGACTGGTTTCTATATATTTAGTTGTGAGATGGAATGAAAGAACTGAAAGGAAGTAGAGACAGATCTCTAAAGGCATTCAGATGGCATAGTGACTAGAATATTGAATTTGGAGTTAGAATCCTGCTTCAGACACTTAATCAATATAGAAGCCATTCCTGTTCAACCTTTAAAATATATGATTTATAGATAAAAATTATGTGTGTGTGTGTGTGTGTGTGTGTGTGTGTGTGTGTGTGTGTGTATCATCTTAAGATGACCCAAAGCTGAAAGGAGGGAGAATAAATATAGGAAGCAGTGGAAAGAGCACTTAATCAATGCAAAATGCTGCTGAATCAGTAGTCAAAAGGATTGGGTTTAGATATTATCTCGTCTCTTGTTATTTGTTCTTCATTTGCAAAAATGACCAATGAAGTCAGGATGGTATTGTTATGAATTTCAAAAGAATTAGATTTAATTGAGGCAGGGCTTGGCAAAGTCATCAGTTTTACTCTCTCCTTCAGAGGCATCTGGATCTAGTGATAAAATATAAGTTAGAATGGCTGGAGATGCCCATGGATGCAGTGGAAGACCTTGGTCTTTTTTTTTTTTTTGCAAGGCGATAAGGTTAAGTGATTTGGCCAAGGTTGCACAGCTAGGTTATTATTGTCTGAGGTCAGCTTTGAACTCAGGTCATCTTGACTCCAGGGCTGGTGCTCTATCCACTGTACCACCTAGCTGCCCCTAGACCTTGGTCTTTTTAAGCTAAGTATTTCCCAGGTCTCAATATGACAGAAGTAAAGCTCATTTAGTGATTAAGGCTAGAGAAGAAATGAGGCAAAGAATGACCTCTTTTAAATGGTCTTAAAAAAATCTGGATCTACTATCTACTTCCCAAATGATCTGGAGAAAGTAACTTCTATTTTCTAGCCCTAAGTTTCTTCACTTAGAAAACAACCTCTATGATTATTTTATCCTAATTTCATAGAAAGCACAAGTAGTATTAAAATTATTTTGATAGGCTAGGAAAACAAGAAAATTTTAAAGAAAATAAATACAAAGTCTTTCATTTAGATTAAAAAATTTTGACTGCATAAATTCTGCATGATAAAGACCCAGTCTGGTGGCAGTTCATATAAGGATGGAAGAAAAGATCTCATGGTTGCAGTGGATTACAACTTTAATTTTAGTAGCTTTCATTGTGAGAAAACTGTTAAAATGTGCTCTCAGAATAATAGACTTTTCTTGGATTAATAGCAATACCTACATCAAGAATACAACAAATAACATGCCCAATATATTCTTGTTTTGGGCTCCACATTCTATTAAGGTCACTCATGAGCAAAACTTTGTCTTGGGTAAAATATTAAAGAACTTGAAAACCATAAAAGTTAAGGAACAGTTGAAACTTTCATGAAAGCTAAGAAGACTGGGATGGAAGCAGCATGAGCACAGGCCTATTCAGGGTCCCAGACTATAAAGAAAGGCTCCTCTGTGGAATTGATAATAACCTTGCTAGCTTTATTGTTAGAAAGTATTCATTATAAGCACATTATCTTGAGGATATAGGAGGAGAGAGGATGGAAAGCAAGAAAAGGTATCTATTACCCTTGGGTTTGAGATATAGGATTTGGCAGCTACTGACTAGAAATAATCATAAGTCACAGACATGTACAATCAATGGAGACTAGATCAAGATAATCAGATAATGATTGAAGGCAATGACAAGTATGTGCCACTAGAATAACAGAGGGTCTCTCCTGGCTGGAGATTAGTCTTCATGAGTAGAGGTCTTTGCTAATGTATTAAAATGAGAATAAAAACAATGGCATGGGATTGATATCCCAACATATGGGAGTGACATTGAGAGGAGTGAAATAGCAGCAATACTTACGTCCATCATAAGCATGAGAGAAGAGTGAGATCTGATTTACTGAATATGAAGTCCTAAAATCAGAATGAAAGTGAAGATTTTATTTGAAGGGGTACCAGCAGAAGAGGAAGCAGACTTATCTTGTGTTACTCAAGAAGATAATACTTGTTATTTATTGAAATTTATAAGGAGGCATCCTTCAACTCAAAATAAATCAAAATTTAACAAATTAAGTACCAACTATATATAAAGATTCATTAGAAGAATTTTTTTGTTAATTAGAACTTCCCCAAAATAAAATGTGTTGCCTTAGGAAATAGTGAACTTCTTGTCACTAAGGCTATTCATTCAAAAGTTAGATGACTGTCTGTGAGTTATACTATCAAAGAAATATCCTGAGAGTCTTATCCTTCCAACATTTTTTCCCTCTTTTTTGAAAGAGGTCATTCTTGGCCTCTTCACCTCATCTTCTCTTACCTAATCTTAGTGACTGAATGGGCATTGCCTCAATCAAACTGTGAACTGAGAAATATCTAGCTTTAAATAAACAAGGTTTCCCACTGCATCCATGGCCATCTCTAGTTATCCTGATCCATATCTGGTCCCTGGACCCAGATGGTTCCAGTGGAGAAAATGTGGTTGGTGACTTGGAACAGCACCCCCTCATTCAAATCCAATTCATGGCATTACCTTCCTGATATCATGGTCTTCTTTGAGAGTGAAGGACATAACAACTAGAATCTAACATTTAAGAGGCCATTTTGTCTGATTCATACAGAATAAGAATTTTCTCTGAAATATAAAAGATCATTATCCAACTATATTTTCAAGACCTCTAGGGACAGAGAACTCATTTTCTCCCTAGGTAACCCATTCTGCCTTAGGATTATGGTTACTAAGTGTTGAAGTCCCCTTCTATCATTCCTGAATCCAACATTGCACCATTTTCATACTTTAATTTTAGTGGATCCATGGGATTCAAGCATTAAAAACCTATTCTCTCCTCTCTATGGTGGACCTTCAAATACTTGAGCATATCTTTCATGTCCATTTCAATTCCTCTCTTTATTAAGCTAAGCTTTTTAATTAATTAAATGATATAATATTGGTAAAATATATTTGCAAATTTAAGAGCACTATAAAAATATTAGTTAGAAATATTATTAGAACATACTTCTGAAACTATCTCTCATCTTGGTCACTCTTCTCTGGATTATTTATCTTTCCAAGTTCTTTCCTAAAATATTCTACTTAGGACTGAATATACTATTCTAGATGTGACCCCATCAAGGAAGAATAAAGTACAGCTAAAATATCCTTTGTGTTGTATACACTATGCATTTTCTAATTTGTTGACTCAAAGAGTTTATATTCCACTAAGGCTCTTAAAAACCATCACTAAAGATCGCTTTTAAACAAATTGCCATCTTTTATTGTTGGTGAGTCATTTCAGTTATGTTCAACTCTTTGTGAACCCATCTGGGGTTTTCTTGGTATAGATAGTATAGTGGAGTGACATTTACTTATCTAGTTCATTTTACAGATGAGGAAAAACTAAGGCAAATAGGGTTAAGTGACTTACTCAAGGTCATGCAACTAGTAAATGTCTGAGGTCAGATTTGAACTCAGGAAGAATCTGACCTGACACTTCATCTGTTCCATGTTTCTGCACAAATTGCTATCTAGCTACACTTGAACTGATGCTCATTCAGTGCATTTTGCTGTCCCTGCCAACTTTGTGTTATTGCAAATTTGACAAGTATGCCATCATTATCTTTGTTCAAGTTAATGATAATATGTGTACATATAAACACACATATGCATAAAACACACAGAAACATGTATATGTATATATACATAAAACATATGATTTGTGATCTACATATATATGTGCATATTCACTCATATATACATACCCCAAATATAATATATACATACATACATTTGTTATATATACATAAATACAGATGTATATATGTATACATCATAGATCCAGGGGGTAGATTCCTGGAGCATTGCACCGAAGGTCCCCTAAGACATTGTTCTGATTCAATGATCACAATCATTTGAATCAATTATTTGACTCAAAATTTATATCATTGTATGTTATATAGAACACATTATGTTCAAAAGAAAAGCAGAAGGCACAAAAAATGCCCCTGCCAACTTCAAATCCTATGATTTTTAAACCTGTCTCTTTCTATGGTCCTATGCATTGACATCAGTGATTGTAGCAATGTCTTTCACTGTCTTCTGTGATTGCTCATATAATTATCCAAATAATTAGGTATTCAAAAGTCTTTTGCTACATTGACACTTTTGCATTACTAACAAAAACAGGTGAAATATTGTTAGCCTATTTTAGAAATTCCAATTTTGTCACTGAATGTTGTTAATCAATTTTATACCATTTAATTCTTCTCTGCATCCACTCTGATCACTCTCCTACAGCTCTGATCTCCTCAACCCTTTTACAAATTTTCTTCATTTATAAGAATGCCTATTAATAATTCTGAGTGCTTATTGAAGCATACATTTTCATTTTATTTTCCCTTTTTTGCAATGTGGTTAATCTGAAATATGTTTTACATGGTTTCACATATATAATGGGTATCATATTGCTTGCTTTCTAAATGGATCACGGAGGGATAGGAGGGAGACAATTTGGAACTCAAAATTTAAAAAAATAAAGATTATAAATTATTTTTTCAAAAGAATGTAGTTCATAGAGTGGTCATGAGGTCTGCTCATCCATCCCTTACCTCTTATTTATAGTCAAACTACCACAGTAATTATAAAGTACTAAATGGTACTATGTGGGCGATAAGTGCAAAAGGAATTCATGAAAAGATTTCATTATAGACTGGGGTCCATGGAAAATACTTCATGGAGGGGTAGGATCGGAACTGGGATATGGAGATTGGGTTGGATGTCCAGAGGAATAAGGGAAGAGGGAGGATATTCTATGTAGGCTTGAATAATGGTATAATGGGAACAAATATGTTATGTATTAGGAACAATAGGGACAGACTTAAATGAAGAAGGCATTGTGTTTGTTGTTCAGTCATTTTCAGTTATATCTGACTCTCTGGAACACCATTTGGAGTTTTCTTGGCAGAGATCTTAAAGTGGTTTGCCATTTCCCTTCTCCAGTTCATTTTACAGATGAGGAAACCGAGGCAAAAAAAGTTAAAGTGAATTGCCCAGCTAATAAGTGTCAGAGATCAGAATTGAATTTAGAAAGGTGAATCTTCCTGATCCAGTCCTGGAACTCTACCCATTGTACTGCCTATGTTTGTTGGTGGATAGTAGAAAATGCTGTTGCCTAGATTATAGATGGATTTAAAGAATAGATTGACCTCAAAGTAATTGAGTCTATTTTGTTCCTAATTTACTAGCGATGCTGTTTTCCTCTTCTATCTTTGGATTTGACTCTCCCTTGCATGTAATAATCACATGCTCACATGTTTGTCAGGGCTCTATAACTAGAGAATCATGTGCTGTTTATGCAACATTTATGAGTGGCTCTGGGAGGGAGTCTGGTTGTGGTATGTGGTCATCCCTAAAGACCAGTTGTTTAAAAGCAAAAACATCTTGCTTGACTTTAAAAACATTATTATTTTGAGGGGCATATTTCTAATGTGGCCTTTTAAAATTTGTTCCAACAGATTGCTTTTCTTTTTTCATATATGTGTGTGTGTACATACACACTCACATATATGTTTTCAAAATGAACTTTATTTTTCTGTGTTGGCAGAAATTACTTTGTGGTGACTGGGGAACAAAACTGCAAGTATGAGGCAGATTTTAAACATTTAGAATCCTTGACCAAACGGTTCATGTAAACTACATCTTCTGCCTTTCCAGGAAATTCTTGGCCCTTAGCAAATGAGACAAACCTGTTTTCATACTCAATCAGATCTTTGCAGCTGATTACACTCAGTCTTTACTTCCTCTGGCTGTGTGATTATGATGTTTAATCCTTCATATATTTATTTTGACCTTGATTATGAAGGAGTTTTCACGGGAGATATAGGAAGCATTCCTTTCTTTTACCAGATTCCTCAGATTCCTCTCCACCTTACCTATCCAAGCTCTACCCCAACTGCCCTGTTTCCTCCCCAATCCTGGGCTCCCTCTCCATTCTCCTCTACTCCCCCATGGCCATATTGGATGCTTCTCTGAAAAACTGTGAGCCCAAATCAGCCTGAGGCATATATCTACTATATTATATGCGCAACCAAGTTTCCAAATTAAACACAAAGTTGTTTTCACTTAGCCAGGTTTTTTTTTTTTCTTTCCAATTCAGGCATGACCTAAAATGCTGGATTTAGGCAAGCTGACTTCTAGTGCTGGTTCTGATACTTGTCAGTTATGCGGCCTTGAAGAAGTCATCTCTCTGGGTTTCAGGTCACCTTTTACAAAATGAAGGAGTTGTGTTAGCTTTTGTATTATTTTAACATGTTTACCTGCCCTATATTGAAGTACATTTGAAAGAGGAGACTTGATGTTTTGCTGGGGAACCCAGGTGTCAGCTCAGAAGGAATAAAGCAACCAGGAAAAGCATGATGCCTATGCCCCAGGAGAGTAAAAGAACTATGAGAGTAGGATGATTCTGTTTTCTGGTTCACAGCCCCTATTGCAGAGCATCTTCAGGGACCAGAACCCTACAAAGTGTGAGGGAGGTGGGGTATATGATGCAAGTCCTCCTACCTGGAGTCAAAGAATCAGAGTCTCAGAGGTGGAAGGAATTTAACTAGTCACCTAATCCAATCCATATCTTGAATCAGAAATACTATACTTCAAATCTGGCATCAGAAACTTATTAGTTCTGTGAATCTGGGCAAGTCACTTAAATTCTGTTTTCCTCACTTTCTTCATCTGTAAAATGGATCTAATAATAGAACTTAATTTTCAGGGTTGTTGTGAGGGATAAATGAGGTAATATATGTAAAGCATTTAACATAGTGCCTGGTATATATTAGCCAATATGCATTTCTCCTCCTCCTCCTCCTCCTCAGTTGTGTCCAACTCTTTGTGATCCCATTTGGGGTCACACCTAGCTGACTTTAAAAGTCTCTGGTTTCAGTTAATGAGTTGGAAACCCAGAGAAATCCTGCTTGTGTGTGCCTAAGTAAGAACAGGGCTTACCAAGAAAAAGATTGCTCTCAAGTTCTATTTATTCTTTGTTTGTCAATAACTTTATTGATTTGTCCCCTTTTCTCCTAGTTATGGAAAAAAATGGTTGAAAGATAGTCTTTATCTTCAAGATTTTTTTATCATTCCTATATGGAAAGACATTGAATATATCTCATGTAATTTATGTTGAAGCAGGCAGGGTGTTGGCAGTGTGCCTTTTTATACTAGGTATTCAATAAATACTGACATGAATAAATGAATGCAAACCAGATCTAGTTACTTCTTTTATTCCTACAATGGATGCATTTTTGGTTTAAGAGAATTGCCCCTTAGATTTTATGGATTGGTTACACAGACCACTTTTGAATTTCTCCTCTCATTTACATTAAGTAGACCTAGGAAAGTATTTCAAATAATTTTCTTAAAATGTTTGTCTTTACTGACTCACTCCAACCTGTTCATTTTATTATTTCCTCTTCTAATTTTAAGGTGGAAGCTTTTTTTTTAACTTTAAACTTTAAATAATTCTCATTTCCTAAGTAGCAAATTGCCAAAGCTGTATGGAAGGTACATGAATATTAAAGTACAAACTTTAGAAATGGGTGAGAACCTCAGAACTCTCAATTAGATAATGTGCCTCTAAACCTAAATCAGATTTATATGACAATTCCTTTGGGTTGATTCTGCTATGACTACCATTCCATGAGCCAAATGTATGACACACAAAGGACTTACAGACTGATAAGGGAGGAGGAAAGAGTTGGGAAACAACAGTAATTTCTGGGGCAATGATCTCCAAAGATCAGCAACATTATAGTTGCGCAGGGCCTCTTGTGGAAATGGGAAAAGGAACATCCAGGTCACCTCCATGCTTTCCTGTTTTGCTGGAATCTTCTGAGGCTCTTCTGTAGCCTCTTCCATAGGCTTTTTCCATGCTTAGAGTTAACTCAACTTAGAGATGGGTACAAAACTGCACTACATTCAGACTACTGCAACGCTTTACTTTATCAGTGTTCAATGTTTTGTGAGGACAAAACCAAATCATTTCAAGGAAAGATTCTTCCCAGGTCTTGGGAAAGAGAGTTGTGGGACAGTCCAAAGACACAATATTGTTTGAGACCCTTAAACTGGACAAATGCAATCTAAAATATATTCCAGAGTCAACAAGAACAACCAGGAGTTCCAAGATAAATTATAATCCTAAATTGTCTTCCTGAGTTCAAATCTGGCTTTAGACACTTACTAGCTATATTAGTGGGGACAGGACATTTAACTGTTTGCCTCAGTTTCCTCATCTGTGAAATGAGCTGGAGAAGGACATGTCAAACCACTCTAGAATCTTTTCTGGGAAACCCCAAATAGGTTCAAGAAGTAGATACCTAGACTTTTAGTGCTAGAAGAGACCTTGGAAATATTCTAGTCCAACTCACATAGAACAAATTAGAAAAATGAGTTCCAGATAATTGAAGCAACTTGACCAAGGTCATCATGAGTGACTTGAAAGACCCAGGCAGTCTCACTTACAAACCAGAGAATTCCCTACTCCTTTACCCTGCCTCAGGAATCTTTCAATGAACCAAATGACCCATTTATAGCACTGTGGAAGATCAGGGTTTAATTTGAGATGAGAAATAGATATTTATCTCGATGCTTTAATCTCTTCCCTCTGATTCATAGGAGCTGGCACAAATGAATAGTAATTAATGAGCTCACTTCTAAGACTGATTGCCATTTGAATGCTGCTGGGTCTGCTTGTTGCAGGAAAGAATCCAATTTTAGAAAACAAATTAAAAAACTGTTTTTGAGCTCCATTTCAATTGGCTGGTGGCAAAGCCACTGATCAGCTTCCAAATTATTAAGAATTAGCATTTTTTATTCTCTTGATAAATATCTTGCCTTTTACAACCAAATTGCTACTCCCTTCTCAACTTATGTTTAATTCTGCAAAGGAAAGCTTTCTCTTAATGTTACAAGTGGAGGAATTTCTAGTCATTCAAATGAAACAATGCACTGAGAATTATTCATAGCTAGTGAGAAACTTCAAACATAATCATGAGCCTTTCTAATAGAACTCTTGTTAATGACTTGGAGTCCATTAAACTGATCCCTCCTCTTGAATAAATGTGCATGCATTTGATGTTGTAATGATCTACCTTGCAGGGGTGTCATAGGGAATAATTAGCTAATACGCACAAAACATTTTGAAAACGCAAAGTGCCAAATATTTTTAGATTATGGAATATACAGCAATATTATTATAATAGCATCAACCACATTGAGTAATTAGTTCCAAGCAAACCATAAAATGACCAGGAGTTAAATTTATATAATTTATATAGTCAATTGAAAGTGATTGGCTCAGTCTTTAAAACTTCTTGCTTTGCTATTTTAGGGCAAATTAAACCTTTTGTTAACTGTTTGGTGATCTCAGGATCCTTTATTTCAGCCCAATATCTAACCTGAACAGAATGCATTACTTCTCAGAACTTGTTCTTCTTCCACTATCAGATAGAGACAATATTTGCCTTCCTTCCCTTAAGTGAAATCAAATGAGAGAACATTTGTAAAGCTTTTAGTGTAGTGTCTGGTGTATTTAGGCACTTAATAATTGTCCTCCCCCACCCCACAAAATGGGGATAAAGTATATCACTATTTGCCCTCTCTGGCCTACTCTTGCTATTGTTGTTTATTGTTGTTTAGCTATCGTTACTCTTTTCACATGTTGCCATTTACTAGGTCTGCAATTTCTTCCATGTGGGGAAGTCTTAGTATTTTATCCTGATAAAATTTGAAACCAGGTTTTTCTGATCATGATATTAGCTGCCTCTTACAAAGTTAAGGAAATCAAATGGGATAATATATGAAGAGTACATTTTTATTATCACTTTTTTCTTGTTTATTTCTTGATTTTTTTAACCAATAGATATAAAATTACCAAATCATTGCAGACTATACATGAATGAGCTCAAGTGCTTTGGGCAAGACCTTGACTAGGGGAACTTCCCTTTCCAGGTGCACAATAGATGGATGGTTTAATTGTGAGCCCATCTACTACCCTCTCAATGCCTTTGTTACCCCATCTGGAAAATAAGGGTATAGATAATTAACCGCTTGTGCTGCTTAAGATGATCACATAAAAGAACCCTTGAACTAATTATCATTGCTATTTCCTGCCTAGAAACCCAGAAGGCCTCTCTTGTTAGGCAACTCGGCAGATCTTCTGATGCATAAGTCCTGTCTACCTAATGGAAAGTAATGCATGTTGCAGTCACCCTCATGATATTAATGACTTTTGTATAGTCCTCTCAGTTAACAAAATGTTTTCATGTGCATTGTCGTTTTTGAGCCAAGTAACAACAATTTAATTAAAGAGAATAGGTATTATTTTTTTCCATATACAGGTGAGGAAACTGAGGCCTATGTCAGTTAAGAGAATCAAGATAACATGGCCAGCAACTGGTAGTGTTAGGATATGAAATCATGACAGTTTTATGATTCTAAATTCAGAATCATTTCATTCATTAATATGAGTTAATTTCTGTAATTAGAAATTGTGGCACAGTGGATAGAAATCCTGGTTGGGTATCAGAAAGGCTCGTCTTCCTGAATTCAAATTTGACCTCAGACACTTACTAATTATGTGGCCCTGGGTAAGTACCTTAACCTTATTTGTCTTAGTTATTCATCTGTAAAATAAACTGGAGAAGGAAATGGAAAAACCATTCTAATATTATTGCCAAAAAAACCTCAAATGGGGCTACAAAGAGTTGGACAAGATTGAAAAACAACTCAAAACAACGGAATTTTCAACAAATTTCTCCTGTTTGATTTTGTGTGAGCTGGCATATGGTGGGAAGGAAAATGTCATATTCTCATTAAATAAATAAATAAATAAATAAATAAAGTTTTTCTATTTTTACTTCCTTAAATATCATGCTCCTTTCAAAGAAGCACTATTATCCACTGAGCTTAGGTGGCTGTTAGAGCAGAGGCATTTACTAGAAATAGGGACCACTAAACTATTCATAAGTATTCATGCTAGCTGCAAATAAACTTAGAAAACCACATATGGGCATTATCAACATTTTATTGTATTTTTATTTATTTTGTTAAATATTTTCAGATTATATTTTAATCTGGTTTGGACCAGTAGATCATGTATTTGATGACTCTACTCTGGTTCTTTTTAAGGTATAAATTGATTATTAAGATCTGAATATACTAAAATTAAAAAGTGGGGCACTCCAACTTTCCCCTCCTAGAACTAGATAAATCAAACCATAAAAGAAGTAAGAAAACTATTAGGGATTTGAACACAATTTTAGGAAAAATTAAATAGAATAGATCTCTGGAGAAAATGGAAGGAAAATAGGAAGGAATGTACCTTTTTTTAAATCTGTACATGGAACTTCACAAAAACTGACCATATATTAGGGCATAAAAACTTTACAAACAAATGCAGAAAAGCAGAAATATTAAATATAATCCTTTATAGACCACAATACAATATAAATTACATTCAATAAAGGGCTATGGAGACACAGATTATAAATTAATTGGAAGCTAACTAATCTAATTTTAAAACATGAGACAAAGAGAAGAACATAAAAACATTTCATTCAAGAGAATGATGAGACAAAATAGCTACATTTGTAAGATGTGACTAAAGCACTACTTAGAAGAAAATTTTTATCTCTAAGTATCTTAAATCTCTAAATAAATTTCTAAAAATTTTAAATATTTGTCAAAAAAATCAATAACATAGAAGAAGAGGAAATCAATTAATGGGATAGTCAAGACAAAACTAGAAAGGGAACAAATTAAAATCTCCTAATTAAACTCCTTCCTAAAAAGCAAAGTTGTGATTAATAAATTTAAAAGTAAAACAGACAATAAAACCCCAACTCTGAAGAAGTAAACACGTAAAAGGTATTGCATTTTCATCCATGATAAAATAGGAGCTGGTTTCATTCATTCATTCATTCATTCATTCATTCATTTTACCAGATTATTTTTGTTTATTATATAAATAATTTAATTTTTCTATATATACAATGGTAGTTTCTGCCAATCACTTTTTTGCAAAGTTTTGAGTTTTACAATTTTTTCTCTT
Organism: Macrotis lagotis; assembly: GCF_037893015.1. Lineage (NCBI taxonomy): Eukaryota > Metazoa > Chordata > Mammalia > Peramelemorphia > Peramelidae > Macrotis > Macrotis lagotis. The sequence goes on from NC_133661.1 coordinate 118,927,552, forward strand.
CTCTCCCTTCTTTCCCCAACTCACCCCAAGAGAAGGCAATATGATATAGGTTTTACATTTGTATCCATAAGCATAGATTGAAATTGAATGTGTTGTGAGAGAAGAATCAAATCCAAAAGGAAGAAAGAAAGCATCAGAAATAGCAAAATTACATAATGCATAAGACAACTTTTAAAAATTGAAGATAATAATCGCTGGTCTTTGTTTAAACTTCATAGCACTTTCTCTAGATACAGATGGTTTTTTCCCATCACGGATCCCCTAAAATTGTCCCTGATCATTATACTGATGGAATGAGCATGTTCATCATGCTTGATCATCACCCCATGTTGCTGTTAGGGTGTATAATGTTCTTCTGATTTTGCTTATCTCACTCAGCATAAATTTATGCAAGTTTTTCCAGGCTATTCTGAAATCCCACACCTCCTGATAGCTCATAGAACAATAACATTCCATCACACACAATTACCACAATTTATTCAGTCATTCCTCAATTGATGGGCATACCCTCAATTTCTAGTTCTTTGCCTCTACAAACAGAGCCACTATGAATATTTTTGTCCATCTGAGGTTTTTTACCCTTTATCATGATCTCTTCAGGATACTAGCCCAATAGTGATATTGCTAGATCAAAGGGTATACACATATTTATTGGCTTTTGGGCATAATTCAAATTGCTCTCCAGAAAGACTGGATCAATTCACAGTTCCTCCAATAAGACATTAGCATCCCAGATTTCCCACATCCCATGCAACATTGGTTACTATCCTTTCTGATCATATTGGCCAATCTGAGATGTGTGAGGTGGTATCTGTAATAATTTAGAGCAATTTTTCATATGACTAAAGATAGTTTTGATTTCTTCCTCTGAGAATTGCCTTTGCATATCCTTTGATCTTTTGTCAATTGGGGAAATGACTTATTTTTCTATAAATTTGACCCAGTTCTCTATATATTTCGGAAATGAGTCCTTTGTCAGAAACACGAGTTGTACTTGTTTCCCAATTTACTACATTCCTTTTGATCTTGGTAATAGTAGTCTTGTGCAAACCCTTTTTAATTTAATGTAATCAAAACAAGGGAATTTGTTTTTGTAAATGTTCTCTTTGGTTATTAACTTCTGTCCTTTCCATAGGTCTGACAGGTAATCTACTTTTGTTCTCTTAATTTTCTTTTATGTCTAAATCTTGAACCCATTTTTACCTTATCTTGGTATAGGTATGAGAGGCTGGTTGAATCCTAGTTTCTGTCATACTATCTTCAGTTTTCCCAACATATTTTATCAAAGAGTGAGTTCTTATCCCAGAAGCTGGACTATTTGGGTTTATCAAGAAGTAGCTTACTATAATCATTTCCAGCTGTCTCTTTTGTACCTAATCTATTATACTGACCTACCACTCCATTTCTTAGCCAGTACCATATAGTTTTGATAACTGATGCTTTATAGTATAATTTTAGATCTGATATGACTAGGCTGCCTTCTTTTGTATTTTTTCAATAATTTCCCTGATAATCTTGACTTTGTGTTCCCCCATATGAATTTAGTTACTATTTTTTTAGCTCACTAAAGTAATTTTTTGGAAGTTTGATTTGTATGATACTAAAACGTGGTTTAATTTAGGTAGAATTGTCATTTTTGTTATATTGGCTCAGCCTACCCATGAGCAGTTGATTTTTGCCCAGTTATTTAGATCTGATTTTATTTGTGTTAAAAAGTGTTTTATAATTGTTTTCATAGAATTTCTGAGTCTGCCTTGGCAGGTAGACTCCCAAGTATTTTATGTTGTCTGAAGTTATTTTAAATGGAATTTCTCTATCTCTTGTTGCTGTATTTTGTTAGTGATATATAGAAATGCTGAAGATTTATGTGGGTTTATTTTATACCCTGTGACTTAGATGATTTTTTGGGGTTCTCTAGGTATACCATCATATCATCTGCAAAGAGTTTTGTTTCTTCATTCCCAATTCTAATTCCTTCAATTTCTTTTCCTTTCTTTTTTGATAAAGCTATCATTTCTAATTTGATATTGAATAATAATGATGATAACAGGCATCCTTCTTTCATACCTTCTAGTTTATTGCCATTGCATATAATGCTTGATGATGGTTTCAGATAGATACTTCTTAGTGTTTTAAGGAACAATTCATTATTACTCTCTAGTATTTTAGTACGAATGAATCTTGTGTTTTTGTCAAAAGCTTTTTTTAGCATTTATTGAGATAATCATATGATTTATGTTAGGTTTGTTATTGAGATAGTCAATTATACTGACAGCTTTTTAAAAATTGAACCAAACCTGCATTCCTGGTATAAATCCTATTTGGACACAATGTATTATCCTAGTAATAATTTTCTATAATTGCTCTGCTAATATTTCATTTAAAATTTTGCATCCACATTCATTAGGGAAGTTGGTCTGTAATTTTTGGAGTTGGTTTGATTTTTTTTAAAAAGCTTATTAAAATAAATAAAACATTGATTAATTTGATGAAAAAAGGAAAGAAGAAAAACAAAAATGAAAAGTGTAAATGCATCATTAATAGAGATGAAATTAAAGTATTTATTAGGAGCTATTTTGTCCAATTGTATTCCAATAAATTCAATAATCTGAAATTGATGAATATTTACAAAAATTTGAATTGCCCAAATGAACAGAAGGGGAAATAGCATAGTTAAATAAACTTATCTTAGAAAATAAATTGAATATGCTAGGAGTCCCTTAAGAAAAAAAATGGACCAGATGGATTCAGAAGTGAATTCTACCAAATATTTAAAGAACAATTAATTTCAATATTATCTGAACTATTTGTAAAAATAGACAAAGAGTCCTCCTAAATTTTTTAGGACATATATATGTGTATATATATATATATATATATATATATATAGTCTCAATACCAAAACCAGGAAGAAAAAAATTGGAAAACAACAGACCAATTCCCTTAATGAATTTCATTAATGAATTCAAATAAAATACTAGCAATGAGATGATAGCAATGCATCACAAAGAATATAAACTATGATTAGGTAGTATTTATACCAGAATTGCAAGACTTCTTCAAGTTAGAAAAATAATCTACATAAGTGAACATATCAATAGCAAAACTAACAAAAATAATGTCATTATCTCAACAGATTAAGGAAAAAAACCTTTGACATTAACTATTAAAAACTTTAGAAATCATAAGAGTAAAAGGAATTTTCCTTAAAGAAGTAGCATCTTTCAAAAACCGTTCAAAAGTCTTCCCAATTAGATCTGTGGGAAGCATGATCATAACTATTATTCAATATTGTAGTAGTAGTAATAGTACTGCTAGCTATAGAAATTAGATAATAAGAGGTAATTAGCTAATAAGAGGTAATTGAAGAAACTTGAATAGTCAAAGAGGAAACAAAATCTATCAATATTTGAAGTTGATAAGGAAGTATACATGGAGAAACCCAGCCATTCAACTGAAAAAGTAGGTGAAATAATTAACAACTTCAGCAATATAAAACAAATCATCAGCATTTCTATATAATACCAACAAAGTATAGCAGCAAGAGCTAGAAAGAAAAATTTTTTATCTAAATCAACTATACAATAGCAAAAACTTAGAAATCTACCCCCCAAGACAAACTCAGAAACCATATAACCAGTTAGGTACACAATACACAGTAGAAAATGACCATAATGATCTAGTGTTTTATTAACCTCAAAACCTAAGCTTCCAGGACAAGAACTTGCTATTTGTCAAAAATTGCCTGGACAACTGGAAAGCAGTGTGACAGAAACTTGGTATAGATCAATATCTCACCAAGATAAGGTCAAAATGGACACATGCTTTAGACATAAGGAGTGATATCATGAGCAAATTAGGGGAGCATGGACTATCTTATCTGTCAGATCTATGGATAAGAGAAGAATTCGTGACCATAAAAGAGAAAGAGCATTATGGGAAGTAAAGTGGATAATGTTGATCACATTAAATCAAAAGATTTTCAGTTCAAACATATTCAATACAGTCAAGATAAGAAGAAAGGTAGAAAATCAGGGATTTTTTTCATATTTCTCATATAAAGGAGGCATTTCTCAAATACAAAGAAAAAATGTTGAGTCTATAAGAATGTCAATCATTTCCTAACTGTTTAAATGATCAAAGGCTATGAACAGGTAGTTTTCAGGAAAAGAAATTAAAACTATCTTTAATCATATGAAAAAAATGCTTAAAATCACTTTCATTAGAGAAATGCAAATTTAAACAACTCTGAGAGACAACCTTACATCTATCAGATTAAGACAGAAAAAAGCAAAATGACAAAATTTGGAGAAGATATAGAAAAATTGGGACAAATTGGGACAGTCTTATTGCCCTTTGTGCAGTTTCAAACAATAATGCATTAGTCTCCCAATTTTCCTGAATCTTTTCCAGCATTGCTTATTTTTCTTTTTGTCATCTTAGCCAATCTAATAGGTGTGAGGTGATACTGCAGAGTGGTTTTAATTAGCATTTATCTAATCAATAATGATTTGGAGCATTTTTTTCATAAGAAAACAGTTAGTTTTAATTTCTTCATATGTAAACTGCCCATTCTTAACCTTTGAAAATTTATCAATTGGAGAATGACTTGTTACCTTATAAATTTGGTTCATATCTCTATATATTTTAGGGATAAATTCTTTATTAGAAACTTTGTGAAAATTGTTTCCCAACCTTCTACATTCCTTTTAATCTTGACAGCATAGGTTTTATTTGTGCAAAATCTTTGTGTCAAAGATTTTTTTTAAACATCTATTGAGAAAATTATATTTCTACTAATTTTGTTACTGATATGATCAATTATGTTGAATTTTTTCTAATATTGAACTATCCTTATATATCTTTTTTATTTTTTTTTATTATTCTTTTTAGGTTTCTGGCAAGGCAAACGGGTTTAAGTGGCTTGCCCAAGGCCACATGGCTAGGTAATTATTAAGTGTCTGAGGCCGGATTTGAACCCAGGTACTCCTGACTCCAGGGCCGGTGCTCTAACCACTGTACAACCTAGCCATCACTATCCCTATATATCTTTGTCCCTTGCTAAAATTTTACTTCATTAGGGAGATTGGTCTATACAATTTTCTTTGTCTGTTTTGGCTCTTCCTGGTTTAGGTATCAGTACCATATTGGTGTCATAAAAGGAATTTGGCAGTCTTTCTTCTTCACTTATTTTAAAAATAGTTCATATAGAATTGGAATTAATTGTTACTTAAATGTTTAATAGAATTCACTTGTAAATTCTTCTGTCTTCCCTGGAGATTTTTTCTTAGGGAGCTTATTACTCATTTCTTCAATTTCTTTTTCTGAAATGAAATTATTTTATTTCCTTCTTCTTGAAATAAAATATAAAAATGTTTTGTAAATACCATTCACTTCAATTACATTGTCAAATGTGTTGTATACACTTGGAACACTCCAAACTATTTCTTTAATTTCCTTCTCATTGGTGTTGAGTTCACCCTTTTCATTTTTCATACTGGTAATTTTGTTTTTTTCTTTTCAAATCAGATTAACTAAAGAGAGGGCAAGAGAGAGAGAGGGGGAGAGGGAGATTGAGAGGGAGATTGAGAGGGAGATTGAGAGGGAGATTGAGAGGGAGAGAGAGAGAGAGAGAGAGAGAGAGAGAGAGAGAGAGAGAGAGAGAGAGAGAGAGAGAGAGAGAGGCAGGCAGACAGAGACATAGACAGAGAGACACACACAGAGAAAAAGTTTATATATTTATTAAGCATCTACTATGAACCAGATACTAAAGTGCTATATGCATGATGATACTTGCTGTGAGACACAAAAAATGATATATCTGGAGGAAAATTCTTTCCCAATAGTTTTATAATCAAAATGACAGGCTTGTTTTCAAATCATCATTATCATCAATGTTAATCTTAACATTATTAATAACAAAAAACTTAAAAATATGATAATCTCCTCCCTGTCCCTTGATCACCTTTTGCCATGAAAATATAATTCCACACTGTTTCCTTTGCCCTTATGCCTAGACATTCCATTTTCCATGTTTTTATGTCTGCTTTGGCATTTTGATGATCTCTGGTCTTTTGATGCATATACTCTTCTCCTAGCCTATCTTGACTCATTTGCTTCCATATCCATTCTTAAACTCAGGTTTCTGACTTTAATATTTCTCTAGCTTCTACCATTCAGTCTGGTCTCTTGCTCAGTCACCATTCCTGAGCTAAATACACATAACTTCCTGTAATCTGTATTTTGCTCTAATAAGCCACTGAAAACAAGGGCACCAACAATCTGCTTGTTACCAAAATCAATAATCTTTTGTTATTCCTAATATTTCACACTCTGTTGCATTTTATACTGGAGTCCATTTCTGTCTCTTCCTTTGGCTTCAGAAATACTATTCCTAGGTACCCAATTCTTACTCTACCTGTTCTTTGAGCTGCAGGCTATACTGATTCTTTAATCTGGATGTTCTCTAAGAGTATTTCCATCTCTCTCCTCTTCCTTTTCCTCCTTCCACTTACCTCCCTCTCTTCACACTCTCCCCTTTTGCAACTTCATTTCCTCCTTTCCTTCAATAACCATCTCTATATAGATGACTTTCAAATCTCCTTTCCAATCCAGACCTCTCTTTTGAATTTTATGTCTCCATATCCTGTTGTATAGAATACATATTCATCTGAACATCCAATCAGTACCCAAAACTCAACAAGTATACATTTAATCTTTCTCTCCAAACCTCCTTCTGATTTCATTATTATTCTCTGATATTGCCAGTCACCATATTTAAAACTTTGGGGCTACCTGCCTATATCCTATCTTTCACCTGATATACCCCGCTCAAAGTAGGAACTTATTTTACATGTGTTGATAATAGTCAAACAATCATTTATTTAGTACCTTTTAAAGCATCTAGCACTAGCTAGGCATTGAGATATAAAGATTAGAGTGAAACTATCCTTGTATTCAGAAAACTACATTGTATCAGAAGAATATTGACGTAACTAAATATATGTAAAGCACACAGAAAATAAGTACAATTGAAGATGAGAAGAGCCACTTGTAACTTGGGAAAATCAGAAAAGGATCTCTGTTAAAAATGGCAGAAGTGAGCAGGAAGGATATGACTCTGGATGTGGGGAAGAAACAGTCTGAAGGTCTAGGAATGGAAGATGGCATGCTATTTTAAAAGGTCAGTTTGGCAGCACTGTATATAGATTGTATGATTGGCATTTATTTTTAATAAGGTAGGAAAAGTAAGCAGTGACTAGGTCATAAAGGACTTTCATGCCAAATAGATGAGATTATGTCTTCCAGAAGCAATAGGATCATTCTTTATCCATTTGTCCTTGTTTGAAATATCAAGACATATAAAATAATCAGAGTAATTTCAATCATGTTAAAATATGTCAGAAGAGGACCCTACATTATTTTTTGAACTTAGAGGAAATTGCACGCAAATTCCCAATTTTAGAAAGACAGACATATGGATTAACTCCAACACTCCCTCACCATCTGAGGTAATTTAAAAATAATTACCAAAATGGGAATACTGTTTATTCTTTTTTTTTTTTAGGTTTTTGCTAGGCAACAGGGTTTAAGTGGCTTGCCCAAGGCCACACAGCTAGGTAATTATTAAGTGTCTGAGGCTGGATTTGAACTCAGGTACTCCTGACTTCAGGGCTAGTGCTTTATCCACTGTACCACCTAGCCACCCCTGTTTATTCTTTAAAGTAGAAATGTTCAATTATTTTGAAAATCCAACTCTTTAAGTGGATATCCAGCACACCTATGGTTCAAATGATTGTTATCTGGGTATTTTTCAGCTGTGGAAATCGCAGGAATGGTTAACCTATGAATAATCTAGTAGAAGGATTTCCCCTGGGTTTTGTGAATGAAATTTATTTTTTAAAATGCAGAATCTCTTTTGAAGCATGCTAAATCTGAAAATTTCTGAATCAAAGCAGTCATTTTTTTTACTTGGACTCATTTTCTTCTTCTTCTTCTTCTTCTTCTTCTTCTTCTTTGTCTTCTTCTTTCTTTTTTTCATTTTCTCCCTGAGGTTGGAAAGATAATCATTTCTCTCAGGAGGTCTTACTTCAGACTTTCCTCAGGGCCTGGAGAGAAGCTGGAGAAGACAGGGGATTCCTTGACTAACCAGCCCCTAAGGGACCTAGGCAACCTTCCTAGAACTCATTTAGCTATTAATTTATGGAGTTTGATTCTTGGGATAAGATTCCAAAGTGATACAAATATGAGAAAAGTCACTATCTTCAAGAAACTTATAGAAATAATCAGTGACATTTTAATAAAATTTCTAGTTTTATTTCATTTTACATTTATAGCAGCTTAGTGAAATAGACATGCTCAGGGATTTTTGATCTAGACTTATTATGATTTTTTTGGTCACAAAATGAAGATGTGTTGGAGGCAAGACTTGAACCCAGAACTTCCTATTTCCCAGGATAACCCTCTATAGTAATAATAGCTAAACCCTTATATAATGCTTATTTTGTGCCAAGCAATATATTAAATGCTTTACAGTTATTATGTCATGCTTGTGACCTAGCTGCCCTGTACCCTACAGTTTTCCTTGAAGTCTTTTACTATTGAGATTGGGCTAAAAAAGTGAAAGTCTCTTAACTTCATCTTATCTTTTAAGGCAACTCCTTGAAAAGAAAGCTAAACATTTACTATTTGGCAGCCAAGGGAAATTTTTATAATTATATATTTAACTGCAGTGAAACTGTACAATTTTGGATCTATAGTTTCATTACTCCACTATCCCTGGATATTTTCTCCCTTAGCTGTCAAATAATTAAGAGACTCAGAAATAGACTATATAGTATGAAATTGCAATGTCCTCCATCCACCACACACATACGTATATATATATATATATATATATATATATATATATATATATATATATATGCATGTATGTTACTGGGTTGTTTTACCTCAATTTGGGTTGGTTGGCTTTCTATTACACTGTTTCCCACCACTTGCATACTGAAGAATGCACAGACTATACATACACATGCACATTTGTGAATTCATGTATATAAAAACTCTCTCTCTCTCTCTCTCTCTCTCTCTATATATATATATATATATATATATATATATAGTGATTGAGATTTCTGAGAAAAAAATTATTTGAAATGACTGTCTTGAAAAATATGACAAATGCAGATTAAAGACAACTCTAGGCTAAAATCTGATTTTAGCAAGGGGAAAAACATTTAGATCATGACATCAGGGAGGTGATGCCATGAAAAGCATATGAATTGGATTTGAGTGAGGGGATATTGTGCTATGTCACCAGCTTCATTTTCTCCTCTTGAGTTACCTGGATCCAGTGGCCAGATATGAATCAGGATGATTGAAGATGGTCCTGGATGTGTATTTGGTATTTGTATAATATATGTGTGCATTTATATCTCTATCTCTATCTCTGTCTCTGTCTCTCTCTCTCTCTCTCTCTCTCTCTATATATATATATCTCTATATATATATGTATATATATATATATATATATATCTTTAAGGTAATTAAAATAATCGAGTCAACTAAACATTCATGTTAGGTAGTGTGTTTGACAGTGGATATAAATACAAAATTGAGAGAATTTGAAGAATATGATTTATTCACATATAAGTAAATATAATATAGATAGAAAAAATAAAACATTTTTGGTAGGAGATGTACTAACAACTGGGGATGCAAAGACATAAATGAAAGTTTAGCTTGTTAGAGCTATTATTCTAAATTCTTGTGTTTAGGGCAAGTCTACTAATTGCATCCTCAAATCAACTTTTTTAACCAAAATTCATTCAAGAAAAGGGGAAGAGACATCAGGAAACAAAGGTCAATAAGGCAGACAGAGGGAATATCCAATGTCAGAGGCTATGTTTACTCCTGACCCTATGGGGATTGATATTAGTGAATTTGTTGTCAGAAAAGAACAACAACTTTACTAAAGGGTGGTACTGGATTGGGCTGAGGAGATTCACAGAGTGTACTGAATTGCTGGGGGGGGGGGGAATCATTTTCTGGTAGCATTCACTAATCATTCTTCCTCCATTCTAAATTCACTTGTTTATACTCTCTGGAGTACAAGTTTTGTCAGCATTCTCTAAACTTTGGCACTCTTAGACAAATGCTTGATCACCCTCCCTTAGTTACAGCTCTGGAATTAGAAATGCTTATTTTGATTCTCTCACTTAGTGTGATTATGTGATTATGAGTGACTCACTTATATTTTAGGCCTTTGAAACTTGTATTTCTCATTATTCCCATTTAAGTATTCTTATATTCTGCCAAATTGGACTACTAGGTATTCCCCAAACTTAACATGCCATTTCCTACTTTCATGTATTTCTATAAAGTACTCCACTACCCCCCAATTCCTGGAATAGATTCCACCCTCATCTCTACTTTTCTGAATCCTTCTTGAAGAATTTATTGATTCTTCTTCCCCTAATTCTTAAGGGTTTCTCCTTCATAAATAAATACTAATCTCTTTTCTTCTAAGTAATAATTCTGTAAACTTTTCTGACCTTGCATAAGTTCCTTTAGAATAGGGTATATATTTATTCTGTATATATTGAGCAACTAATATAATTATATATATATGTATTATAATTATTTTATTTACTTATTATCATTATATAGTGCAGAAAGTTTGAGGTTAGCAAAGAAGTCATTGCAAAATCCAAGGGGATGAAGTAATATTCTTAATTATATTTAAAATTATTTAGTTAAGAATTAGAGCATTTTCCTCAAAACAATTGTGTTCAGAAGATGTTGGTCCAAATGGTCTGGTTACCCTCTGAAGAATTTCTTGCTTTTTTGGCTTGTCATCTCCACCTAGATAAATTGGGAACTTCTTATCTGACACCAACCTTTATGCATTCCTGATTCTTTGAAATCACTGAATACAAAACTCATAGAATGAACAAGTTTACTTATAATAGCTCAATGAAAGATAAATGATAAATAGCAATATCCACCAGAAAATAACCATTCCACAGAGATCTGGAAACTTCAGTCACTTAAAGACTATATAGTATGTCTCCTTGTTGAGTTTCCTATTCCTTAATCTCATGATATCTCCTCAAGTTGAGATTGTTTCCACAGTTGCTTGAACCATGTATGGACTATTGCTGATGGTTTTACTTGTGAATACTGGACTCATTTCTCTGATCAGTGTTTTTCCATTATAAGCCTCTGGGCACAACTCACTGTCTTCCTATTCCATATCACTTAACTAGTAAGATTTCAAATAGAAATGATCTAGGCAGGTTTCTTTTCAGGGTCAGCCTGCCTTCAGACCTGAAAAATACTCTTAAAGCTCTTTTGTTTTGACTAGCAACTTGGCAACTTCCTCCATACATTTCCAATACTTTACCAAAAGGCCTCCACTCTTGGTTTTTCCCATGTACTCCAGTTATATATTTTCTCATATCATATCATAGAACCATTTCTCAAATCAAAGAACTATTCTTAGCTATCAGAAAGACCCCATTTTCCTTCAAGCTCCATATTTCTTTCATAGGTAATTGTGTCAAATCCCTCTTCTAAAAGTTTGCTCCATCTTCCCAAAATATATTAGGTAAGGTGAAGAGTGGGGGAAGTCAAGAATATTGTTGTTCATAATTCTCTCTTAGTCTCTCCTCTTTCTCTTTTTCTTCTCCTATGCTGTGACTGTCTCTTGTCCCTTTCTTGTTTCTCTGTTATCTCTTTTCTTTCTGTTTCTGTCTCTTTTTTTCTCCTTTCCTCTCTGTTTATCTCTTTTTATCTCTTTCAGAGAGCATCTAAAGTAAGGATGTATGAGCTCAAATCTTGACTCTTATACTTAATTATATATTTAAGTCACTTACAATCTCTAATACTTGGTTTCCTTATGTATAAAATGAGCATAATAATACTTTTACTATCTAACAGAGCTGTTTTAAGGAAATCATTTAGCAAACCTTGGAGGATTATAAAAATTGAACATTATTGCTAGAGATTGATGTGTGTAAATGCATATACAATTTCTGTCTCTGTTTTCCAGTGTCTTTCTTTTTCTCTCTTTTTCTGTTTTTGTCTTTTTCGGTCTCTGTATCTCTGTTTCTCTATATGTACAGGTATATACATACATACATATATGCCTATATGATACAGTTTGATAATAAAGGAGTAACTCCCCTTTCCCATTTATAGGGTTAGCTGCCAGTAATTCAATAGAATTATTAAATCTTTCTAAACCATATCTGTGGTAGATGGAAACAAAATTCCTCTATTACTGATTAAACTGCAGGAACACTATAGGATTTATTAGATTGGGCATAGATTAGAGCTACAAGGTCTGAAGTCTTGTCCATATTTCGACATAAACACAGTTTCTCTACACTAAAGGAATTGCTAATTTTTTGGTAATGCTTGTCTGTAACACAGGCTAATAGGGTCAGAATGAATCAGTGCAGTGTAAATATTGAGAATCACAAATAGGATTTTGAAACCCAAGGTCTGTGATACACTTAGAATATATCTATTGACCTCTTGACCACACTAGATATTTGTCTGTATAGTTGATTGGTTGGTGGTTGTCCTTCATTCTGGAAGAGCACCAAAATGACATCATTCTGTTGGAGTAAAGGTACAATGTCATGTGTCCATGCATAGCTCATCATACTCTATCACAGATTCTATCAAGCTCTACCACAGGTCAGGCATAGAAATTCGATTTGAACATTTGGACTGGAGCTGATCCTAGATTTGCACATTTCATATTTCTTTTGTGCTTCTGCAATTCTGCTTTGCTCATAGATGTGGGAACATTATCCTGGGCGATTCTTTGCCAGTTTCTCCCATGTCACATAAAAAATTCAAAAGTTCTTCAGAGAGCTTGAGAGTGTCCTTGTGGCACATTCCATGTACCAGTAATGAGAAGAATGATCTTTGCAGAAGTTTTTGTATTTCTTTTTTCGACCACAGGGTGAGATCTTTCCTGACATTGAAGCAGACAATTTTTAGGACACCTTTCCTAATCTTTTCCTCAAGGCAGGAAGTGAGCAGTGTGATCTTTAAAAGACTGTTAGACAACCCAGGAGGATAACGAATCCTACTGCTGCTTCAGTACAGTGAGAAGATGATATTCTGGCCAGGGCTGCAGGATGTGCAGGGTGGGAACTACAACTCCCAGTGTATTCCCACCTGCTGCTTTGTCCCTTGTCTGTTGTTATAGGATTTTGAGGTAGATAAAAATGGTAAAACGGTATGGATGATTTTCTAATGTATAATTGTTTTCTCTATTTTCTGGGATCAAAATGGTCTAATCATCTTATTCTGATGGCAGATGCTAGATCTGAGCCTAAAAAGGTCTCTCATCTGGAAGATGGTAAAGGCCTCTCATCTGGGAGATAGTAAAAGTCAGCAGTCAGTGTGGTATGGTGGAAAATGAGTTGAATTTGAAGGTGGAAGTCATTGCCTTAAGTAAATAATGAGTCTAGAACAAGGAGGAATTTCAGAGGTCATGTAGTCTAGTTCTTTAATTTTACATTTTCTTCATTATGAGGAAATTGTGGTCCAGAAAGGTAATTGATTTCCCTGAGGGCAAGGTAGTAAACATAAGAGATAAAATATGAATCCAAGTTGTCTGATTTCAGTCATCTGAACCATTTTTTTTTCTGAGTTCTGATTCTTCTTCTTCTATGAATTTTCTATGAATATTACCTTAGATAAGTTATAATCACAGTTTCTTTATCCATAAAAGAGGATATTTAACTAGATGACCTATAAGGTCTCTTTTTAGCTCTGAATCTGGAATTCTAGTGAATTTGCTGCACTCTAGCTACCTTAACTTGATTGAAAGCAAATTAACTTTATTTGGGACTTTATGGTAGGACTATTAAAGGACAATTACCCCTACCTAGAAGCCATTTGTCAAAAAATGGATGGATGTTTTTAGAATTCTCTCTCTAAATCCTTTCAAATCCTTCAAAATACACCTCAAATATTAAATTGTTTTGTACTTATATGTGGCTTTCTGTTTATATTTTTCCTGTTGTGGGTTAGAAGCTCTTAATAAGCAAAAAAAGGATTTCTAACCTCTGGGGCAATGAGTGACTAACGTATAAAAATTTTCTATTTTAAAAGGTCATATAACATACTGGAAACTCCAGACTAGTCTTTTTAAGGTCATGCATGTGGAAAATGTTAGGAGTTCATTTGAAGTTTCAAAGTAAATTTTAATGGATAAAGTGTGGAAACTTGGAAACACCTCATTTGATTAACACTTGAGATGCTGCAGGCTCCTTGGATCATAAATTTCATTGGGACCAATGGCTGTTTTGCCTCTATGAGTTTATGAAGAAGGTCAGCTGCTGCATTCGTTGGGATTTCCACAGATGCTGCTGCCATGTTGTAAAGTTGATTGCTAGATCTTTTGCAGTGAAAGGATGTTGATGGTAATCTGAGTCATTTAGAAGTGAATTCTACCTCTTCTCTGAAACACTCAGAGCTGATGTGTGAGAAAATATATATTTGATTGACTTAGTATTCCACATATATGAAGTAGATTTATCCTGGAAAAGGTTTCTGTAAAGCAAATTTCTCTCTATAGAAATCAACGTGAACTTATTTATATGTACATTCACATTTATTTCTATTATAAAACCAGGGATGCATTCTTATCCAACTCCCACATTTTAGGAAACAGGGGTCTAGAGAGGTTAAGTGGTTTGTCCAGAGTTACCCAGCTATACACAGACAGTGTACAAAATAGAATTTGAATTTATTTCTTTCTAACTCTAAATCCAGTGCCCTATTAAATACACCAGAGGTGGGGAACATTTTTTTCTGTCAAGTGCCATTTGGATATTTATAACATCATTTGCAGGCCATACAAAATTATCAACTTAATTTGCTATATTTGGTCAAACATTTAAGTAATATACCCCTAAAAAGTTCCTAGGTTGTGGTTGTCATGTCAATGCCAGACCAAATGATTTCTTGGGCTGGTCTGTGGATGGAATGTAAAAGTCCCTGCACTACACCATGGTGGAGAGAAGCACATTAATTCTAAAACATAATAAAATAATTAATATACGGAAGATTTTAAATGCCAAATAATGTGATTACTAGATTACTAATTAAAGTAATGTGATTAAATAATGTGATTACTAGAAGTGTAAGAAATTGTGATGAAAATTCTCTGAAGAGCAAGAGGATGTTGAATGAAGATTGGAGGCACCTTGGGATTAACCCTTACCCTGAGAATCTTGTTCTTTCTAGTATAATAATCACAAAGGACTGAGGAAAGGAAAGGGATCAGATGAAGGTAAGACCTTTGGATATCTGAGTATGGGTTTCTATTTGTTTCCTTCCATTGCTTTACCAGAACTCTGAAAAATATTACTCAGATTCTTTGACACTTCCTTGATTGTGTTTTATCTCATCTATAAAATGGAAAGATGGATGTTTACTTTCCAGAAAACCCTTTATCCATCATTTTAACTATACCTTGAATATAAATCTGTCTTCTAGAGACCCTATCCTTTTGTTGCCACTTTCCTAGACTGAAAATCACACCAAAGAGTCCAAGGGCACTGATTGAAAGCAAAGTTTTCTTCTCAAGTAGTACCTCTGGAAAAGGCCTGAAATAAATAAAAATACATCTGAATTATATTGAAGAAATTGATCAAGTGTCTTATTTACTATGGCTAGTTATTGTGCTAGGTTCAGGATTTTAAAATACAAAGATGAGATATTTCTGCTCTCAGAGAGCTTAGGTTCTACTGAAGATATTCCTCAATATGTAAATGTAATATATATAGATACATAGTGATGTGGTATTTATAACTATAGAAAGAGGGTAAGGGGTATGAACTGGGCAATGAAGGGAGCTAGGAGTTCCTAGAAAAGGGGATGATGGAGAACAGTATATGTATTGACAATATGACTTTGCAAATACACAGAGATGGGAGATATTTTACTGGAAACAACAGGTAGATGTTTCAGTGGAATAAAGAATCCATTGGTGGTAGTGATTTTTAATCTTTCCTGACTAGATTGTGAAAGGTTTTAAATGCCAAATAAATGAACTTGTATTTTATTATTGTGCCAGTAGAGAGATACTGAAACTTCTTCATAAGGCAAATAATATGCCCATACTTTTATGTTTTGCTTTTATTAAAGCCTGTGGTCATTTAAATATAGATTCTACTCCTGTTCCTGCCAAAGAAGTCTTCCTTCCCTCTGCCAAAAAAAAGAAAAAAGAAAACTTCTAAAGTTAATTTAAGGTAATGTTTTTGAATTCCTTATCTGATATATATATATATATATATATATATATATATATTCATGTTCTATATGTATAACCTTGCCTATTTGGATATAAGCACACCATATGGGCCCTGTCCAAAAGTAGACTATCTTTAAGAATGGAAACAACAATGAATTAGTTATCAGTGAATATAGGCTCTAATCTTATTTCTGACATAGACTAGCTTTGTTTCCTCATCTGTAAAATAAGAAATTTAGATTAAACCATCTCTATAATCCTTGCTTACCCTTAACTAGCTACATTTCTAAACAATTTAATAAAAATTTGATTTAATGAAAAGCAGTATTTCAAATTGATTTTTTTGGATTGATAGAGAAAAACATCAGAATATAGATACTTAAGGTGCCTTTTTTATTAACTTAATTAAAACATCATTAATTCTAGTTAATTGGAAGGAGGGCCAAATTAAATGAATATTAGTTCAGAATTATAGAGAAACTCTAAAATTGAGGTCTGTTATATCTGTTTATGTAGAATATGTATGATATATGATATGTGTATATATACAAATACTAATATGTATATGTATGTATATATGGAGAGAGAATCAGAGAGAAAGAGAGACTGAGGCAGAGAAGAGAGAGAGACAGAGAGACAGAGAGATAGAAAGAGATAGAGCAGAGATAGAATAGGCAAGTTAGATATGGATTATGAGTTGTTGTGAATCCTTAATCCAGGAGTTTGTATTTTACTCCCTGAGGTTTTTTTGTATAGATAAGTGGTGGAATTAGCTGAGCTATGGCATAAGGGATAGTTTAGAAAGGAGAGAGACTGAAGTTTGGTGGAAACAGGAATGGAAAGAGGGATAAGTATTTGAAAAAGATTATGATGTCGGAACCAGTAGTATTTGATGGCAGATTGTTTTGGGGGGCCTGAGGAAGAAAGAGGAGCCAAACGTGGCTCTTGAGGTTCAGAGTATGAGTGACTGAGAGGATGGTAATGTCATCAACTGAATAAAGAGGTTAGGAAGAGAGGTGGGTTTTAGTGAAATATATTTAGTTTTGTGCAAAGTTGATTTTCAGATGTTGGTTGTATATGCAGGTGAGGTTACATAGCTGACAACTGGAAATGTAGTTTAGGTTACTGAGAAAAGATCTGGACTCTAGATACCCCCACCCCCACCCACCCCCAAAAGAACAACTTCCTAGTCATCAGGGAAGGGTAATAACTGAAGTCAACAGGCAGTTATGAAACACATCCATTCTTGGCACTGAGACAACATGAACTTAGGCATATAAGGTAAGGCAACATCATTTATTAAGCACTTAATTAAGCACTTAATTATTAAACACTTAATGTGCCTAATGTGCCAAGCAATGGGCTAAGATTTGGAGATATAATTAGAAGTAAAATGAAACACTCCCTGTTCTTATGGATGTAGCTGGATGGTGCAATGGGTAGATTTCCAGATCTGGAGTCAGGAGACTAGAGTTCAAATCTATCCTCAAATACTTACTAGCTATGTGACCTTGGGCAACTCTCTGAACCTCTATCTGTTTCAGTTTTCTCAATTATAAAATGGAGGTAATAATAGGATCTATCTCCCTGTAGTGTTGTGGGGATCAAATGAGATAATAATTGTGAAATGCTAAGTGCAGTGCTATTTATAAATTAATCATTATTAATTTTATTATCATTATTATTATTTCCCAATGGGGGTAAGGCAGCATATAAAAGGGAATCGGGAAGAGGAGTTACTCTCAGAGGGGCGTGAAGGCAAATTCTTGAGAATGAGAGGCACAATTGGGAGAATAAGGAAGGATTATCTTCCTTAGGGGCCTAGGTTCTTCCTAAAAATGGATGTCATAGAAGGAACTCCCCAATGGGAGGAGACTGGAGAGAATGGACACTCCAAACAGAGAAGAAAGCTGAATTATGGTAGAAGAGTTCAGAAAATCAGAAGCTCAGCTGAGAGAGGAATGAAGGATGAATAGCCTTGGAGGAGGGTGCTAGAGTGGCTGAATGTTTCAGAAGGAGAAGGCTACCTAAATGGGGAGGGAAGTTTCAAGAAGAGAAGGTGATATGATGGTAATGTCTGGTGAGTCAGAAGCATTGCTAGAAAAGTATTTAAGAATTTGGTCCAAGTATTCCACAAGATGAAAGTTCAGGAGGAAGTCATCAATGAGAGAAGGTGGATCAGCAGTTTAGAGAAATATTCCAGGATGAGAAGAACCTCAGATTTAAAGGAGATCCACAGGGAGAAAACAGCTAAGGAATATTGGTAAAGCCCAGAGAATGAGAAGCACAATCAGATGTGCAGTAGTATGGGGACAAGGGGCTTAGAAAGAGCAGGGAATAGCAAGTAGTTGTTTGGCTAGCCTCTCATCCAGGGACATCTTCAGTCATCCTGATTCATAGCTGGCCACTGGACCCAGATGCCTCTGGGGGAGAAAGAGAGGCTGGTGACTTAGCACAGCTCCCCCTCCATCAAATCCAATTCACTTGCTTGTCATGGCATCACTTCCCTCATGTTATATCTTCTTTGAGAACAAAGGACAAACATCATAGAATGAATGATAAGTAAATTGGATTCAGGTTTTAGAGGGTTTCTGAATATTCCAAAGGACTTCTGAGGGTTCAGCAAGAAGAGGCTGAGGTAGCCCTTCTCTTCCCTTATGTGATCCTTATTGCCTAGTTTCTACCAGGCTAAACATGACCTCTTGACTGGCTGGATGCTAATCCCTCCTCTTTATTCCTTTAATGGAGATCATACAGAACCCAACTCCACTAGAGCCCATTCAGAAGAATGCTGGAGCCAGATCAAAGGAACTGATGGCTAAATTTTCAGTATGAGCATTTATATTTTTGAAATCAGCTAACACTGCAAGTCTGGACTTGTTTTATAGATTATCTAGACCAATGTTCATCAACTTACAGTTTGCGGGCCAAATGTAACTGGTTTTTGTAAGGTCCATGAGCCAAAAATAGTTTATTTTATTTTAAAATGTAAAAACTATTCTTAGCTGCCGGACCATTAAAAATCAAACAAAACAAATTGGTTGGATATGCCCTGCAGGCTGTAG
The DNA here is from genome assembly GCF_037893015.1 of Macrotis lagotis. Classification (NCBI taxonomy): domain Eukaryota; kingdom Metazoa; phylum Chordata; class Mammalia; order Peramelemorphia; family Peramelidae; genus Macrotis; species Macrotis lagotis. The sequence goes on from NC_133661.1 coordinate 118,946,899, forward strand.
TTTACTGAGCCTTAGTCTAGACTTAATAAAGTGATGGAGAAAATATTTATAATGAAGTTATATTACTTTAAAGATTAAATTTAAAAGTGGATCATAGGTACATTGCCCCCCCCTCCCAACACCCCCCCCCCCCAGAGCTGGTTGTTAAACATTCATCAGTACATCAATGTCCACTACTCAGTTTTCAATTGCTGTTGTTCAAGGACATTACTTGGCTTAGCAGGGAGTCACTAGATACAATTATCCTGGTAAAATACTGGATGACCCAGTCTTAGCATCTGTTCTATGACTCTGCCCTCCAGACCTTTGGCCATTGCTATCTGATCTGTTGCTATAGCCTGACAACTTCTCTTCCTACAACTGTACCCTAAAGACAAAAGCCTTTCTACCTGCTCTGCAAATGAACACCTGGACACTCTTACACACACACACACACACACACACACACACACACCTACATACACACCGTGTGTGTATGTATGTGTGTGTGTATATATACATATACATATACACATATATATTAACTTACCTAATTAGAATGTGGGGTCCTTGAGAGCAAAGAACCATTGTATTTCTGTTTGTATATCTAGCACAGGGTTTGACATATAATAAATGATAAATAAATGTTTTTCTATAAATTATATTCCAAGTCATGAAAGCAAATTAGATTTCCCTTCTCCAGAGCCCTAAGGAAGACCTGCTGATGGGAGCCATTCTCCTTCAGGCTTCTTGCCAAAATTTCCTTCTTATCTTCTCCTGGCTAGATTCAGATCCTCTTATCCCAACCCTGTATTAAGAAAACCAGAATCCCCATATTAGATTCTTTGATTCCTCTTCCCAATTTCTAATAGTGGTGAGTAGGGTCTTTCCATCCTCCTTCTCCACTGTCCCCAAGATCAGACACATTTGCTTCTACTACTTCAATAAACTTATTATTTTATTAGTTACCAACTTAATATTTCTGGGAATATTAAAATCCTTCCAGACCTTATTATCTACTCTTGTATCACTTCCTAAGAACCTCTGGGCCTTAACAGTCACTCTACTGTTATACTCTTCACACCCTGTGGCATCTGATTTGCATAGAAACACTAAGGCTCATGAGGATGGCCATCTGTACACTCTGGTTTCATCATTAGTTTTTTTTATCTGTCCTTTTATATGCTGAGTTCTCCTAGATGTTTTCTTTCTAAATTAGTGCATAAAATTCTTGAAAGCAGGTGATGTCTCACATTTTTTCTGTTTGTATACTTAGAACTTAGCATAATTCATCTCACATTGTAATCTCTTAACTATATGTTTTTCTTTCCTTCATTCATTTCTTTTTTCTTTTTTAGTTTTTACAAGGCAGTGGGATTAAGTGACTTGCCCAAGGTCACACAGCCAGGTAATTATTAAGTGTCTGAGGTTAGATTTGAACTCAGGTCCTCCTGACTCCAGGGGCCAATGCTCTAACCACTGTGCAACCTAGCTGCCCCTTATTCATTTATGTATAAAAGAAAGAGATATAAAGAAAGAAGAGAAGAGGGTCAAAAACAGCCTTGGCAATGCTCACATACTTAGGGGATGGGGAAGAAGAAGACAAATAAGGACATGAAAAAAGTATGGTGTTATGGGAAGATGAGAATGTGGGGACTTCTCCTTGAGTGACTTTGATCTCCGAAAAATAAGAGGGGAAGATGTTGAGGTGGAATTATAGGATTTAAGGAGAAGAGGGAGGGTTTGGAATACAGATTGTAGGAATGTGATAGGGAATCAATGAAAAAAGCATATGCAGCAGTGAGGGCTTGAATGAAGGAAAAATTCAAGTTTGTGGAGGGGCTCACTGAAATAGCTGGACCATAGGGGCAAGATTAAATATAGAGGAAAGTGAGACCAAAATAGGGTTAATAGATTAGGAGAATAAAGATTAGAAAGGGGTTAGAGGTCACAATAAGGGTAAATAGTATTTGAGGAAAGAATGAGAAAGGAATTAAATAATTAATCATTATTAATATGTTCATAGTGCTTTTAAAGTATTTGATGATACTTTGTTCTCTTATGTAGACTAAACAATTCCTCTTATAATCACTTGTGCTTTAATTATTTGCTTAGCAAATTCCCTACCCCTATAAATATAATGATGTAAAAGAAAAATTTCAGCCTAGTACTGTTTAGATCATGATGAATTTCTAATTAAGGGGCCCTGAATTAATGAGGTTTTACTGTATGTCAGTTTTAAGATGACCTTTGACAACACTAGAGAACAAAAAAGTTTTATTGCTATAAATCAGTAGAAGAGTGTAGCAAATAATGAGCCCCAAGGCAGCCAGACAGAGCATTCTAGTCATTTACATTCTTGCCAGTAGGCAGCAAAATGCATTTTAATAAGGAGCCTATAAATAGGAAAACAGTTGAAACATCATACATGAAAGGGAAAGATCTGGGTCCTTTTAGAAAGAATGTTTGAGTGAGTTAAAACAAAAAAAAATCTTTCATGTTTTCAGTCCTTCTCTTGCAGTAAGAATAAAGCCAGTATCCACTGCTACTTGGGTAGAAGACTAGAGCAAAAAAAACCAGACTCAGTATTTTCCTAATCTATCCTAAGGTTTGTGATAGGAAAGGCATCTCATCTGGACTAAACTGTTTTTGACAGGAGAAAATGGGGTTGTAAAAATTGTTTAAGGAAAGACATCAAGCTATTGGAGATCCTCTTCTTAAATATGGGGCATAATCATAGCAACATTAAATGTTTAAACTTTAAAGGACAATAGAAATCTTCTTAGTTCAGCTCTCTCTTTTGAAGGAAGCAGTTATAGGAAAAAATCAAGTGCTTTTCTTGAGGACATGGCAATTTAATGGCAGGGTTAAATTTCTTTGACTCCTGTTTCTGTGTTATATGGTAGCAAGGAGTCCTTCACAGTGTTGTCAAATTTCAAACTGATTGAAGATGAGGGTCAGGTTCCTGATTCTCTTGATTCCAATGAAGCGATTAGAGTTGGATGGGGCTTTGGGGGTATTATTTTTTTTTAAAAGTTCAACACCAAATTAGCCCAATAGTTAATGAAAAGGTCAGAGACAGAATGTTCTTTCAGTCAATTGGCTAAAGCATGGGTAGTGAGAGACCCCAGAAGTAGAGAGGGCCAAAGCCTTCAGTAAACAGCACTAGAAAAGGACAGATCCACCACAGTTTACCCAGAAGTACCAAAAAAGCCCTTAGCAGTTTCCAAATACTCAACAGGGAGCTTGGTTTATCTCCTGATAGTTATGACTACTTGGCATAATATATAACTTATTGAACTTGGACCAGGAAGATCTGAGTTCCAAGACACTTATTAGATGAGTGACTGTGGAGAATTCATTGAACCTCTCTCAGCCTCAGTTTCTTCATCTGTAAAATGGAAACAGTGATAGCACCTAACCTCACAGTTTTGTTGTGAAGATCAGATGAGATACTATAGGAAAGGCATTTTGTAAATTTTGAAGTGCTATATAAAAGCCAGTTATTATTATGAAGAATGAAAAGGATCTGAGTTGGGACTACTGGTGGACAATATCATTACAGAAAGAGTCCTTTTGTCTATAAGAAATAGAAGTATGAGTGAAATAGAGGCATCAATTCATCTTCAGCTACCCTAGACTATAAAGAAAGAAACAACTGGAAAATATAGACAAAGAATCTGAATTGGAAGAACATCAAAGCATGATGTACAGAGATCAGAAAATGTTACATATAAATATGATTTGATTTTAGGGTTTTCTAGAAAAATACCAATATGTAAGATTAATGATGGTTTGATTTACATAAGATGGCTGTTGCATCTTTATTCCATCTCTGTCAAAGCCCTATTCAAATGTCATCTCATTGCATAGAGAGGACCTTGGGTTTTTTAAGGCTAAACTAATTGAAAATCAGAATTGTACAGTAGAATGGACACTGATTTTGGATTTAGAGACTTTGGAGTTAGAGGTCTGACTCTATCCTTTACTATCTTATAAAAGTAACTGAACTCTGAACTTAGTTTCATGTAAAATGAAGGTTTTTGTACCAGTTGAACTCTAAAGTTTCTTTCATTATCTACCTCATCAAATGAACTATGGCAGATTCTTCCAAGATGGAAAGGGTTTGAGAAAAGGCTGTGTATTGGATTTTTATTTTATTCCAGTGACTAACTTAGTTAGGAAAATCCCACAACAGTTTATGTGTTTGTATGATGATTTTAGACACTACAATTCTCAAATAATACAACTAAATCATTGTATACATACAGTCAGAGTTCATGTAGGGGCATCCACAGCAGCCAAATGAATAATTCTTGAATAATAAGGTTCTTGAATAATTAAGGATGTATATCCTAACCTGATAGATTTTATGACTTTTTTTGGTTTTATTTTTATTCTAATTTTATTCTAAATTTAAATACCAAAAACTGTAGTGGAATACAAACAATTAATTACTCTATATGAAACTATGAATCTCTATTTCACACTCCTTGATTTTTTCTTATGTAATGGAACCATGAGAGCTTGAAACATACCCAGATCACCTAACATGGAGTCCCCTTGCTTATATGGGTTCCCCTACCTATAGATGAAAATGTTGATTGATTAACTCCACTGAAAGCTAATCCTTTTTTGAGTGTATTCTTTTTACAGGATCCAGAAGATAAAGATTACATACAGTTCACCTACAGTGAGCATGTCATGTACTGAACTCAGGTCAGATGACCTGAGAATGATATTTGTGTTCTATTTCATTTTTCCTTCCAAGTTTCACAATCATAGTTTGAAACTTGCTGACCTCAGAGTCAAGATTCCAAATGAGAGGCTGGGGTCAGCCAGCCTGGAGAAGTTGGGGTGCCTGGGACTTGAGGCCCAGGACAATTTTGGACATGATACTGGGATTAGATTCTATAAGAATTGACCTAATCTAAGAAGCATTTCCTTTCTCCTTCCTAGAGCTTGAGATGGTTTTGAGAGGAAATTAAATCAGGGAATAAATTTGTATATTTGTATTTATGTCTTTTGAGGTAAATATTCCTTTGTGAAATTACTCTGACTGTTAGTGTTAAAAGTGGGGTAAAGGAAACTTACTCCCTATACTTGACGAATACCATCAATGGAAACTGAACCCATTGTCAAAGAGCCTAGAAACCCTCCATCTGCCTTAAAGTTACCAAGAACCCTGGCAGATATGATATAACTGCAAGAAGGTGAAGAGAGGGTGAGGGAGTCAGTGTTATATTGGAAAGAAAACATATATAAAATTCTAGACATTACTTTCAAAGATGTCCTATTTGTGTTTTCTTCTGAACTTTGTACTATTTTCTTCTGTGCATTGACAAAAATGTTTCATTGCACCTCACCCCCCACTTTGTTCCATCTTTATTACTGATCTTCTCTCTCCCCTTACCAATCTCTACTCAATCCAAAATTGAGAGAGGAGGATAAAAAAGAAGCAAAGAGCACAAAAGAAACTTGTTTACTAATACACTCAGCCAAACAAAATGAATCCACATATTAGGTCTAGTCCAGAAAATATTTATTCCTTTTTCTGGAGTCCATCACCACTCTGTGAGGAGGTGGGTAACATGCTTCATCATAAGTTCTCTGGTGACATGGTTGGTCATTGCATTGATCAACATTCTTATGTCTTTCAGTCTTTTTTCCTTTACAATATTGTTTCCTTGTAGAAATTGTTATATTCACTTTACTCTGCCTCAGTTCTTATTATCCATTATTCTCTGAGATACTGAAATATTTCAGGCAGTGTAACAATATTCCATTAAATGTATATACCATGATTTGTTCAACTTTTCTCCAATTTATAGTACCATAGCAAATTGCTTACAGTACATAGAAGTTAAGTGAGGAGCCTTGGGTCACATAATTATTAGGTATTAGATAAGGGATTTAAATTCAAGTCTTCTAAGAAAGGCTATAAATGGGTTATAAAATGATTTGTGGCAACAACCTTGGGAAAGTTAATTATCCTTTCTGAGTCTCAGTTTCTTTACCTCTGAAATGAAAGTGATGGACTAGATGGACGATTTCTTTTTTTTCCTTTACTATTATATTTATTTCATTCTATTTTTGTACAAATGATCTTTTTAATACATTACTAAAATATTCTTGTTTAAGAGTAAATATTAATACCCCTCTCCCTCCAAAAAAGATAGACCCTCATGAGCAATAAAGTAAAGGAAAGAGGAAAAATAAAAAATTAAAATTAATATAAATAATAGGGGCAGCTAGGCAGCACAGTGGATGGAGCACCAGTCCTGGAGTCAGGAGCCCCCAAGCCCAAATCCAGCCCCAGATATCCAGATATCCAACAATCCCCCAGCTGTGTGACCCTGGGCAAGCCTAACCCATTGCCCCACAAACACCAAAATAATAATAATAATAATAATAATAATAATAATAATAATAATAATAATAATAATAATAATGGCGGCCAGGTGGTGCAGTGAACGGAACACTGGCCCTGGAGTCAGGAGCACCTGGGTTCAAATCTGGTCTCAGACACCCAACAATGTCCCAGCTGTGCGGCCCTGGGAAGGCTACCCAATCCCATCTGCCACACAACCCCCCCAAATAATAATAATAATAATAATAATAATAATAATAATAATAATAATAATAATAATAACAACAACAACAACAACAAATGTGCTTCAGTCTGTGTCCAACACCACCAGCTCTTGTCATGGGTGGATCATATTCTTTAGGATAAGTCCATCACAAAAGCTACTTCCATATTTTTCTACTGTTGACATTGCTGTTGGCAACTCCCTCCATTCATACTTCCCCATTATCATACACTATATTTTCTCCTCTCACTCTGTCCCTCTTCTTAAATGTGCTGTAGGGTAGCTGAGTGGTGCATCAGACTGATCACCAGCCCTGGGGCCAAGAGACCTAGAGCCCACATACCACCTCTAAGGCCCAGCAACCACTTGGCCCTGAGGTCCCAGACAGGCCATCCAATTCCAGCTCCTTGCAAGAAGTAAAAAAAAAAGTGTCATATCTGATCACTCTTCCACACAGTCCACCCTCTCCTCCATCACTCACATCCCCCCCTTCCCCCATCCCCCTTCTTTCCTTCTTGCTCTAGATGTTTATAAATTATTGAGTATATATGCTGTTCCCTCTCTGAGCCACCTCTGATGAGAGCAAAAGTTCCCTCATTCCCCCTTGCCTTCCCTCCTTCCACATCACAGCAATAGCTCATTGTAACTAAAAAATCTTATTATATGAAATATCTTAGCCTATTCCACCTCTCCTTTCTCTTACTCCCAGTAGATTTCCCTTTCACCCATTGACTCCATTTTTACAATATATTATATCTTCAAATTCAGCTCTCTCCTGTACTTCATCTATAAAAGCTCCTTCTACATGATCTATTAAATGAGAAGTTTCTTATGAGTATTATCAGTATCATTTTTCTATGCAGGAATACATGTAGTTCATCATCATTAAGTCCCTCATATTTTACCCTTCTCCTCCACTCTCTGTGCTTCACCTGAGTCCTATATTTGAAGATCAAACTTTCTGTTCAGCTCTGGCCATTTTAACAGGAACATTTGAAATTCCCATTGTTCATTGAAAGTCTATCTTTTTGCATGGAAGAGGATATTCAGTTTTGCTGGGTAGCTGATTCTTGGTTGCATTCTAAGCTCTTTTGCCTTCCAGAATATTATATTCCAAGCCCTATGAGCCTTTAATGTAGTTGGTGCTAAGTCCTGTGTGATCCTGATTGCAGCTCTATGATATTTGAATTGTGTTCTTCTGGCTTCTTGTAATATTTTCTCTTTGACTTGGGAGTTCTAGAACTTGGTTATAATATTCTTGGGGATTGTTTTTCTTGGATCTCTTTCCGGGGGTGATTGGTGGATTCTCTCAATTTCTATTTTTGCCCTCTGCTTCTAGGATATCTGGGCAATTTTCCTGTAGGAATTCTTTGAAAATGATGTCAAGGCTCTTTTCCTGATCATGATTTTCAGGTATCACAGTAATTTTTAAATTATCTTTCCTGAATCTGTTTTCCAGATCAGTTGTTTTTTCAATGGGATGTTTCACATTTTCTTCTATTTTTCATTCTTTAGGTTTTGAAGTATTGTGTCTTGACTTCTCGTAATATCAGCAGTTTCCTTTAGTTCCATTCTACTTCTGAGGGATTTGTTTTCCTCAAAATGCTTTCTTATCTCTTTTTTCCATCTGGCCAATTATGCTTTTTAAAGCATTCTTCTCCTCAATAACTTTTTGAACTATTTTATCCATTTGATCTATGCTGGTTTTTTACATGTTATTTTCTTCAGCATTCTTCTGGATCTCCTTGACTAAGCTTCTGACTTCTTTTTCATGTTTTTCCTGTATTCTCTCATTTCTTTTCCCAATTTTCCTTCTATCTCCCTTACTTTATTTTCAAAATCTTTTTTGAGCTCTTTCATAGCCTGAACCCAATTTCCACTTTTCTTGGAGATTTTAGATGCAGAAACTTGTACTTCCTCATTTTCAGATTGAGTATTTTGATTCTTCTTGGTATCATAGACAATGTATTTCTCAATAGTGTTCCTCTTTTATCTGTTTACTCATTTCCCCAGCCTGTGCCTGGTTTGAGGGTACTTTCTGAGCTTTTGAGTATTATTGGGACACCCCCCCCCACAAGGATCTCAATGTATGAGGCTCTGTATTCCCTCTTGGTCTGTGAATGACCACAAGTGCACCCCTCTGCCATGGGAGTGAGGTGTGTGGGGGGGTGCCCTGCTGTTCTATGTGGGCCTAGACTATGATCATGATCTGAATGTGGTCAGAGCCCCAGAGTCGTGTTCCAGGTACAGAGGACAGGCCTCAGAAGTCTCTTTCCACTCCCCTAACTTAGGTAGGCTGAGCAATCAGGACTCAGTTACTTAAGGGCTCCTGCTTACTGGATCCACCTGCTTCCATTTTCTGGATCTGGGCTGCCCTGGCCATGCTGCTAGCTGAGTGCCCTGAGTGTTGGGCTTCATTCACTGGCTCTGGCAGAGCCCCACCCCCCAATTGATTTTCTGGTGCTCCCTGGGGTGTATGTCAGGAAATTGTCCCCACTGCCATGAGGCATGGCTCCCAGGCACCCTGGGGCTGCCTCTGGAAGGCTGAAGTTCCTTCACTTTGGTGGGCTGCCCCTCTAACCCTGTGAAGTGGAATCTTTCCACTATTTTCCAGGTTACCTTGGGATGGAGAATTGCTTCACTGGATCCATCTGTGTATTCTGTCTCTTGAAAATTTAGTTAGAGTCCTTATTTTATAAGTTTTGAGAGAGAGCACCTAAGAGAAGTTCTTTTCCTGTCGCCATCTTGGCTCTGCCCCCACCCTTTCTAGTGGATTATTTCTAAAAAAGAATACCTTCTAACTCTGTAATCTGTGATACAATGACTCTCATTCCAAATTCAGCCTAAATTGTGGTCCCTCCACCATATGATCCCCCTAAAAAGAGAGGACATTTAAAATTCATGTCACTTAAAGAAATAGCTAGGAATAATTATTGAGAAGAGGAAGGTTTCTTCTTTAAAGGACTGGAAAGTTAACTACTACTGCTATTCAGGGAAAAAATTAAGCATTGTATTTTCATGGACTCAGCTGTATCAAGACCACCATATTTTTCTTTTTTTCCCTCACAGGGAAGTAGGGAAAAGAAAATCATAGTTAGAATGACTTCAAAAGTAATCAGTAAAAGAAATCAGCCATTGAAAAAATTTTTCTTTTAAGCAGAGAACCTCCAAACCAGAAACTGAAGAGTCTCAAGCATTATTACATTTTTTTCCAAGGGACTCTAAATCTTGGTGCTGAGACTTAATGAGATACTTCATTTAGGATGAAAAAGGAAGTATAAGTGACAGACATGCCTCAGTTCCTACAAAAGAAGTCAAAAGAGAGGGGGTCCATGATAAGTGTTATTCTGTCTTCCTCATAGCCACCAAATTTTGAGTACCCTGGACTGATTACTTAGTAATGGTCTTATATTTTTTACTTCATGTTTTATCCATGTATAAATTTCATTATTCATCTTGCTTCTAAGCAAGATATTTGGATTTCCATTCCTTCCTTCTTCTTAGGCATTTCTCAGTTTCCAATCCTGGCACTGATCTATGAATTGATACAGCTCAAATAAAAATCCCAGATGTATATGAACCTACTGCTAAGATGGAAGAACTTGCATTTTGCTAAGTGGCCCAACCTGGAAATACTTATGTCTGTTTAACTATTTACCAATCATGTAGAAAATTTGACTGTAGAGAAAGATACTGCCTTTCTGAAAACGGTGGTTTGGTCAAGCAAACAAGAGACATCTTGCTCTCTCAGCCCAGGTGGCAAACTTGATGGAAGCCATCCAGTTCATTTATTGACTGAGTTGGCTGTGCTGGCTCCACCCTTTCCCCTTACTTCCACTGGGTACTATGACATGTCCCCTGGATAAAATTGCCAGATAAATTGGAAGAAATCCTGGACTTTTCTCCCTCTAAATGTTTATAAATCCTCAGGAGTACATATCAGATCAATAGAAGGCAGGGTTGCTTTGAATAGTTCTCAGAGCAGGCAGCTAGGAGAGCCATAAAGAAGACAGGTAGCTAAACGAATTGAAGAGTTCTAGTGGGTTTTTCTATAACTCCAAAAAGAAATCTTCCAGTTAGTATATCTGCCAGACTGTGTAGAGGAATGAATTGTCATTGACTTATTCCAATTCATCCTATGTTTCTAAGTAGATCTAACCCGACCTGACTGAACTTTTGTTGGCAGTAATGATTGTCCTTTCCTTGAGACAAATTTGTTCCCTTTTTTGGTCAGGCAGTTAGTATTGATTAAGTATTTCCTTTTGTTGGCAGCAAAGAAAAGAGGAGACAACCGACCTCCCTCTCTTCCTTACAGATGAGAAAAACTGACCTGAATTGAAGCTTCTTCACCCATTATCCAAGTTGATTCAGAACCATTTGTGGAGTGAGGGCTTTCTCTATTCCAGACTTAATTTAGCTTCACTTTCCCTATTTGTAAAATAAAGCTAATAATACACTATTTAACTGTCTCAAAGGTTGTGACAAAAACATTTTGTAAACCTTCAAGCCCTGATTTGATATGAGATCATTATCATTGTTATGGGGAACATCTTGGTTACTGGAAGAATCTGATTTGGTTTGTTGTTCAGTTGTTTTCAATCATGTCCGAGTCTTTGTGACCCCATTTGGGATTTTCTTGGCGAAGATAGTGGAGTGGTGTGCCATTTACTTCTCTAGCTTATTTTACAGTTGGAGAAACTGACAAAGAGAGTTAAATGATTTACTTAAGGTGACACAGTTACTGAAGCCAGGTTTTGAACTCTTGAAGATGAGCCTTCCTGACTCCTGGCTCAGCATTTTATCCACCATTCCACCTAGGTGTCCTTTAACATGGTTAAGTATTAGACATTTCTCCATCTTAATTGCCTTACCCTTCTGGCAACATTACCCAACTACCAAAAAAAAATCTAGATTTCAAAATACTTATCAAACTGTAGACAATTCATGGATCATGAGATTCAGCCTCTGTTAATGACGAAAGTTTGGTCTTATGATTGACTTGAATAAGAATTTCCTAAAAACCAATGAAGAATACTTGTAATTTCTCCTTTCACTCTATTTTGATTTACAGGTAACTTAGGTTGAGTTCATTTTGGCAAAGATTTCCTATGTAAATTCCTGATGTCACTTAATCCTGAAGTCTTTTTCAAAACAGAAGCAGATAACTCTAGATCTGGTCTCTATACTTGGATACAGCCTGTTTATTGTAAATGTGTTAGGAAGGAGATATTCACAGTGTCTTCTTTCTAGGCCTAATCTGCACTTTCCAAGAAGACTTTTTATTGTTTTAAACAGTAGAATTATTTGTTGATAGAAGGAGACACACTCCACTGTGTCTTTGACAAACTATTTGGAGGCTCTGGCACTGCCTGAATGCTGTCTCTGAATAATAAAGGTTTTAACTATGAGTTCTTTTCATACACCAATTCTCCCACTTTTCCAGGGTCTCAAGGGAGGAGAGCCAGGCTTTCAAAATTGCTGGTTGAAGCAAATATAAGAAACATGAAATTCTAAAAAGGACAGAGAAATTCCCCTAGAGCTTCCTAAATTGCTTCTAAGGAGTGTAGTTGAGCAGAAAGATTCTAAGAAGGTCCTTTGAGGTCTATTTTATTTGTTAAAGCACATTTCTTGGAGAGAAAAGAAGTTAAGAGTCACGTTGAAGTCACTTTAAACTTTCATTTATAAACCTGATTAAATTTTGCTTTAAATGCTTTGTTTTGCAATGTTGCAGTCTCTCTCTCTTTTAGAATTCAGTATGGAGGAATTCTCTTCCTAAGGAATCTATATCTAGAGCAGTTTGAAAAATTCAGGTTGCTATGGACAACCTTAGTTGCTAAGGGAACCAACTGTTCCCTTCTTTCTAACCTATAAACCTTTAAACAAGGAAATTTCAAGGTTAAAAAAACTAACAGCTGGAAATTCCATTCGGGAAGTTTCTTATTCCTTCCAGAGAAAATGGGAAGCAATCTTCTGATGAGAGACCAAGCGTGTGGGGTGGAGGTTGTAGGGTTTAGGTGTGAATGATGTGGAGATGTGTAAATGATGAAATCTTTCTGTTTTGGCTTCTTTCATATATAAGAGATGATGTGGGACTTTTATACAGAACCTTTAGAGAGAAGATACTGTACATCTCTTTCAGCTTCTACATATCCCTCCATTGTGGTTTGACCTTCATTCTCAAATAGAACTGAGGACATCATGAAAGTGATGTTTTGACTTGTAAGTGAATTGGATTTAAGTAGGGTACAGCTGTACATAGTCATCAGACTCACTTGGATTCAATTCTATCTCAGAATTACTTGTTCCCTGTGTGACCCTAAGGAAATCACCTCAGCTCCCTGGGTCTGTAAAGTGAGAGGTTGGACTTGAGGGACTTTAAGACCTTTTCCATTTAATAAATTTATTATCAATAACTGAGATTCATAGTTGTTAATGACTAATAAAAGAATCATCTAATTGTACATAGGTGTTTATTTCTTAGAAAGTTCACTATTGAACTAAATATCATGTTTTGATAATGCAAAATTTCCATTCTAAACAATTCCTAAAAGTACAATTGGTTTGAACAAAGCAGCCAGATAGGGTAGGAAGTAAAAAGTTGTTTTAAAAATCAGAATTAGCTTATTTCTGCTCTTTGTTAACCTTGGGCAAGTCACTTACTCTCTTGACTTTCATCTGCTGTTATATAAAATGAGAAGATGGAGGAGACAGTATGATATTCTGTTAGGATCCCTATTATTTAGAATCACAGTTTCTGGGGTTAAATCCCATCTCTAATATTTTCTACCTAGATGACCTTGGAGAGGTCACTTTCCACATCACCCAGTCTCAATTTCCTCACTTGTAAAAATGTATTGAGTTGAATTTTGCTTCCTTCCAGTTCTGATATCCTTTTATCTTCTGAGAGGCCACCACTGGGAAGTCCCATCTCCTGGTGGCATCTAACTTTAACTGAACTGCAGGTTTCAATTTTGACTTGAAAGAGCCCCTTGCTGAACTTGCAAATGTGAATCTATAAAGTGACAGCAATGATCACAGCAGTAATGAAAGTGTGGCATCCAAACCCTGAATGTGAACTCTTCAAGTTATCAAAGGGGAAATTGTTTCCAACCCGTTGTTTTATTGGATGTCTCATAAATATAGTTTAATCTGGATTGATTACAGCTTTGGAAGATGTTATACCAAAAGAGGCTTCAGGAAGGGGGGGTGAGGGAGCCATAATCCATAATTGATACAACTAAAGCATTTTGCAGATAATTGGGTCATGCTTCAATCTCCTCCAGAAGGTCTGACTACAGTTAAGAAAGGTATCCAAAGCTCAACCTACACCCCACCAGAAGGCACCTATGACAACTATATAGGAGCACGTCTTCATATTCAAACTATCAACCAGGGAGTGCAAAGCAATCAAATGTTAACAACCAATTAATCTCTCTCAATGATGTTTGTGGAGCACTTAGCTAGTTTCTGCAAATGAGCTCCCCCACGGGTCTGAGTTGCTATCCTGGTACAAATGCTCCCACTAGCTGCCGGTATTTGCTCAGTGAGAAGGACAGTATTAAGGAATCACAAACATATGGGGCCTCTCTCTGGTTCTATTTTTTTGGAGGTTGCTGTTGGTGCTGGAAGGCTTCTCAGAAAAGAACTGGGAGAGGTTTGGGGAGTCTCTCAGCATGGAGCCTTGACAACCTGCTGCTAAACTCTCCTCAGGAGAAGCACAAAGCCATGGGGAAGCAGCTGGGGATTAAAATTTCTTTTCTTTTTTTTTAAACAAATAAACAAAAAACACGACAGCTCTCCACCGAGAGAACCTGGCTTAGGAGTCTTAAAGGAGCAGGCCGTGTTCCATTCAGGAAAACCAAATTCACTGTAGGGAAACAAAAAGGCCCTGACAGTTATTCTCCTGGCTGAAGAAAACCATGTCCAGGGAAAGATGAGAGAGAGAGCTACATTTGATTTTGTTGAAAAGTCTTCCCTCCTCCTTTTGTCTGGTGATCATCTTGACAAAAGCCAATGATGTTTTTTTCATTTGGAATCTCCATATGGAAATGAGAAGAGCCATGTCTACTACCAGGGGTTTCCAGGGAAGGCCCCAATATTGGTGGAAAAACACACATACACACAACTCTGACTTTAAGCACAAACATATGGTCAGAGCAGAAACAGAAACAAAGCAAAAAACAGATTTTTAAGTCTGTGTCTATGTATCCTGCTGAGTTGGACACCCCACAGGGAAAGTTCAATAGGGCTGGGCCTGCCTGTGAATAATTATAATAATAGCTCAAATTTACAGAGAGTTTTAAGGTCTATGGGGTGCTTTCCTTAATAAGAAGATTGTGAGGTAGGTGGTAGAATTAGTCTTGTCCTTATTTTACCTATGAGGAGACTGAGGTACACAGAGTTGAAAAGAGTTGCCTGAGCTTATCCCAAGAGAAGAAATTTTTTCTTTTCACATCCAGCCATTTTTCTGATTAATAATAAGAGTATCACTTAGCCCCATTGCCTTGCAAAAATCAAAATAATTAATAATAATAATAATAATAACAGCAACAATAAGCAACAATAATAGTAGTTTTCTGGGGATGAGCCAAGATTGTGGCACAAAGCTGTGAAGCTCCCTGAGCTTTTCCTGAAACAATTTTGAATGTAACCTCTAACATGACAGAACCCACCAAAAAGTCTATGAAACATCTTCAGGATCTATCCATTGGTAAAAGGAAATTATAGCCCAATGTAGGTAGGAGACTTTTAGCCACAACTGCTAAGGATCCAGTGCAGCTCTTCCATCAGTAAGGGTCCCAATTCCAGCTTGGAGAGCAAGGTTCAGAGTCCTGGGAAGTTGGTGAGGTGTTGGGCTACCATGCAGGGTGAAAATTGGGAATTTTCAACAACAGAGGGGAAGGTCAAGGACCAGAACCCTATCCCCCAGCAAAAAATCTTGGAAATATACACTATACCAAAGGAAAAGAGCTCAACTGACAAAATGACCAAAAAACAAAAAATAAAAAGCCCAAAAGCCAAAAAAGTGCTTATAATTGATAGTTATGATTCTGATAGGGTTTATAAAAGTAAAATTGACCAAATGGGAAAAAACTGACCAATTGAAAAAGGAAACAAAAACAGTAGCTGAAGAAAATGAAACCTTAAAAATTAGAATTGGACAAAATGAAAATGAATGACTCTGTTAGACATCAAGAGTCCATCTCACAAAAAATATAGAAGAAAAGGTAAAGAACTTCTTAAGAAAAATGATGGTAAAATGATGAAAATAGATACAGAAGAGATAATTTATGAATTATTGGTCTATCTGAAAGACTGGATCAGAAAAAGAGCCTGAACAATATCATGCTGGAAATTATCATGGAAATAGTCCTCAAAAGAATCCATCAATTTCCACCAGAAAGAGATCCCAAAATAAAAACTACAAAAAATATTGTAGTCAAAATTCAGAATTCTCAGCTAAAGGAGAAAATAAGGACAGTAGCCCAAAAGAAACAATTTAAATACCAGGGAGCCATAGTTAGGATTACACAGGATTTATCAGCTTCAACATTAAAGGATCAGAGGGCCTAGAATATGATATTCTGGAGGGCAAAGGGGCTTGGATTACAAGCAAGAATCGACTGCCCTTCAAAATTCAGCACATTTTTTCTGGGGAAAAAATGGATTTACAAATGGAATTAATGACTTCAAACTTAGGTAATAAAAAGAACTGAACAGAAAATTTGATCTTTAAATACAAGACTCGAGATGAATGAAGAGGTAATGGAAGGAGGACAAATATTAGTTAACTCTTGAGAACTGTATCTCTCAGGAGTAGATTCTGATAATGATCAAACTTTTAGTTCTCCAGTGATTTTTGCTTTATATAATACTTTAACTATGAGAATTGTTTTTCTATAGAGGATAGAGGATGTGGTATAAACTGATTATTATTTGATGTTGTTTATGGTTCTTAAAATTGGATTTCTAATGGGACAATTGAGGGGAGTGTACTTTGGCAGAGGCTGTGGGTATGAAGTAACTATGAAGTAATGTTGTTTATCAATCAATAAATCAATCAATCAACCCTCAAGAATTGTTCTTCTATCAGGACAGATTAAAAAACCTCTTGATAGACATCATGGGTATAAGACTGGTTTAAAACAATCAATTCAAGAAAAAAAAATTATACTGGGAGAAGGTGAAGCATTAGAGGACAAATAACACCACATAAAGAGGCAAAAATAGACCTATTAAAGTAGAGGTTTGAAAGAAGGGAAGGTTTTAACAGTGAATAAATCTTACTCTCAACATATCTGGCCTCAAAAGGGAATAACATATATTTCCAGCTAGGTTTAAAAATTTATCCTACCCTATAGGGAAAGAGGGAGAGAAGGGAAAAGAAAGGGAAAGAAGGAACTGATAAAAGGGAGGGTGGGGTAAAGAAAAATTAAAAAAGAAAAGTAAAAGGGGAAAGGGAGAAGGAAAGGGAGAAGGACTGATTAAGAGGCAACAATCAGAAGCAAAACACTGATAAGGAGGGATAAGGGAAAAGAAAAGAGAAAAATATGCTAGGAAAATAGCATGATGAAAAATACAGAGTTAGTAATCATAACTGTAAATGTGAATGGGATGTGTTTTCTTTTTCAGGCTCCCCCCTTAGATGTAATTCCTCTTTCATAACATGACTAATATGGAAATATATTAAATACAAGTATATATGTAAAACTTTTATGAGATTGTCCACTGCCGTTGGGAAGGCAGAGAGGAGGGAGGGTAGTAGAAAAATGTGGAACTCATAAACCTGCAAATGGATGAATGTTGAAAAACGTTATTGTAAAAATAAAATAACATTAAAAACAAGAAATCCTGAGGAATGGGACTCTAGAAAAGCTTGGAAAGACTTGCATGAACTTATGCTGAGTGAAATGAACAGAATCCAGAACACTGTATATACTAACAACAATGTGTGATAATCAACTATGACAAACTTGCTCTCAGTAATACAAAAATCAAAGACAATTCTAAAAGACTTATATTGGAAAATTACCATCCACATCTAGAGAAGAAGCTATGGAGTCTGAATGCATAGCAAAGTTAATAATTTTAAATATTCAAAATTTGTTTTATATTATGTTCATTCCTCTCTCATGGTTTTTCCCTTGTTGATTAGATTCTTCTTTCACAACATGATTAATATGGACATATGTTTAACATAGTTATACTTGTATAACCTATAATAGATTGCTTTCTATCAGGGGGATGGGGAAGGGAAGGGAGGAAGAAAAATGTGAAACTCAAAACCTTACAAAAATAATTGTTGAAAATTATCTTTGCTTGTAGTTTGAGAATAACTAAATAAAATATTAATATGAACTTGTGTTCAAAGAGTGCTTTAAGGTTTACAAAACATTTTTCTTAATAATCTTATGAGATAGATAGCAAAGGTATGATTATTACCATTTTACATATCATCCATGACCCAAAGGGTACCCCACCTCAAGGAGCTCCCACTCTGTTCTTACATAGCTGGGGGAACATCATAGCAAAGAGAAGAGATTCATATTACCTAACACTTTTTGGATTGCTCTGCTCCTTCCCTGGAATAGAATTGGGAAACAGTTTACCATTAAGTTAGGTGTGACTAATGTCTCTGGTTTCCCCTAAAGGTTTAACAGAGTTTCTTCTAAAAGAGATATTCAATAGGCAAAGCAGTTACCAAATATATGAAAACTATTTCTTCTATGAGAAATGAAAGAATGCTTGCTCACAAAAGTAAAGGGTCATAAATGCACATAAACAACTACTTAAAAATAAAACAATAGCATACCACACCTATTTTACACTCCTAAAGATAGTTACTTTGCAGAAATGCTAAATAGACATTTCTCTTTTCCCTGAAGGTCACACTGGCCAAGTGACTAAAAAGGATCTGATTTCTTTACCAAGTAGGCTTGGCTTTCATTCCTCAGTTGTAGAATCTTCCTTATGGTGAATTGTCCTCTTCTGAAAGAAGAAACTGTTGTATATTCCCATGGCTATTAGTCTTGACTCAGAAATTCTGGATCTCAATGAGAAACCACAAAGACTACAAATATGAATTTCTTCATATCATTTTTAGTGACCTGGTTTCATGGAAAGAAACATAAAACAGAAATGGCACCAAGTCCTTCCTATACTTTCTGGAAGTTCAGGTACCAGGTTGCATGAGTTTGAGGCAACGCTCTTAAATGGGAGACAGGTTGCATTTTTCTATAAATTTTGTAGCTTTCTGAGATCATGGCTCTTCCTCACTGAGTTATCAATCATTTTTAACTCTTATTTTCATGGGGACCAAGGAACCAACAAATATCTAATGGTTGCCCATGTCTGTTAGCTATTGACCTGAGTATATGACCCATCATAAGGGACCAGAACACATTCTTATATTTATGGGAAGTGCTCAAATCCAAAATGTATGACACACAGAGAGGAAAAACTTTACTCTTAATTTTCACACTTGTTTTCCCTTCATGACAAGCTAATGAATTAGTTTTTTCCAAGAACATTCTATAATATAATCTATTTTCTCTTTTTATTTTTTTGAATGGGACAACAGGGTTAAGTGACTTGCCCAAGGTTACACAACTAGTAAGTATCAAGTGTATGAAGTCAGATTTGAATTCAGGTCCACCTGTCTCCAGGACCAGTACACTATCTACCCGGCTGCCCCACAATCTGTTCTCACTGCTCTGATTGTGCTCATTCATTCATTGTTCTTCATGACATGCACTAGCAGTCTGACAATCTCCTAGAACTATTAAATATCAACACTGAATGTCAACCAATTATTCTTCATTCTCCCCAGTGTTTAGAAGAAACCTTTGTGTGATACAAACTTCTTCTCTCTTGTGTGTTCAAATTTCCAAAATGTATCAATCCTTTCAAGACCAATCCTCCATGTCTTTTCCCAGGGTTGAACAGGATTTTCCAGGCTTGCCAGTGGTGTTGGTGGTGATGATGTCCTTACCCCTCTCGTGAGAGGATCCTTCCTTCCTTAGGGGACTTAGCATTCAAATATGCTATGACTTTTCCCTTCAGTCAGAAAAAACTTAATAGGATGTATGGGATTTCAGGAACTGCTTGAATTAATAAAGAGACAGGCACTGGGTGAACTGGAGGTTGGATAACAGTTTTTGGAGGAGATGAAACAATCATAGAGGTACCAGCTTATTGAGCATTAAGAAATGAGTGAATGGGATCAAAGTAGAATTAAGGAGAGTGAATGGATGATGGATCAGGATGATTTGAGGAAAGAATATAGAGGGAGAAAATCACTGGTCCTGAACTGAGCATGGATAAATTTTTTTCTGTGCCTCAGTTCCTTCTCTGTAAAAGTAAGGGTAGAGTGGAAAGAACACTGGATTTGGAATCAGGTAACCAATGCAAACCATTCTAGTATTTTTTCCAAGGAAAATCCCAAATTAGGTCTTGAAATTTAAGGCAGAACTGAAAAACAATAAATCAGAGTTCATGGACATCCTGGATTTCTGACTTTCTAGCTATATGATCTGGGTCAATTCACTTTCCCTCCTTTGGGCATTCTGAATTTTCTTATTTATAACATGAGATAGTTGAATAAGATGAAATCTGAGGTCTCTTCTAGAAGTGCTGTTCTATGGTTCTCTGGATGTATTTTTTATTTAATTTGTCCCTCAAACTCAACATGTCCAAATCAAACTGTTGTGGGGGAGTAAAGCAGATCCAGAATCCAGGACAAGAGGAGAAGAATATATGCCAAATATATTTTGTCAGAAGAGAGTCAGAAGCTAAGGAAGCAAACAACACAAGATGATAGAAGAGAGAAGAGAAAAATGTCTCAGACTCTATACAAACCTTTAGCAACCAACTATAGGGACTGGAAGGTCAACTAATATTAGCAATCTTAAAGGCCAGTCAATCAGCACCAAGGGACAAGAGAAGACCTGATATACAACAGCAAATAAAAGGACACAATACAGCTAACAGACAAGTAAATATAGCCAACTGGCAACCCAAATCCAAATTCATCCTCTCATCCTGGTGAGAATCTGGACTTGGGGCCTACAAGCAATTATACCTGAAAATAACTGACTAGTCATATAACCAAAGGACAACAATGATTTCAAGATTAGGTTCAACTCCTGCTTCTTACAATTCTTAGCTTGTAACAATAGACAAATAATTTAGCCTCCAGCATTCTCCATTTCCTTATGTATAAAATAAAGATGGCATTTCTGCTATCAACCTTTTGTGTCTGTCATGAGTCTTCACTTGGGTAGACTCTAAAAGTCTTATAAAGCAAGGCAGCTATATGGTGCAATGGAGTTGAAGTTAGAAAGGTGTAAGTTTAAATCCTTTTCCTAAGTACTTAATAGTTTTGTGACTAGACAAACCACATAATCTTTTTAATTCAGTTTCCCAATCTATAAAGTGGGAATCATAGAAGCTTCATTGGCTCTCTATTGCTAACCACATGAATCCCAAACTTCTCTAATTTTCAACTCCTGAAGGGTGTCACTGTGACCTTATTTCTATTACATACTAACAACATATCTTATTGCTAACATTCACCAGCTGTCTATGAGGAGATGATATAATTTCCCTTAGTCTTAGTTTCTTCATCTGTAAAATGAAAGAATTAGATGGCCTCTGATATCTTCTGTGGGGTCCAAAATCATCCAGCCTACAGTAAAAGAAATTGAGGCAGAGCTCCGAGTCTTTGTTAAAGGATCCCTGGGTTCCTCAACGAATGGACCTTAGATCTTCCTGACAATCTGAGATGTCTCCTTCCTTTCTGGTACTTAGTTTTAAAGTGGTTGATACCCAGAAAGTACAGGAAAAACAAACTAAAAATACAGAATCTCATTGGTTGACCTTATCCTTGATCTTCCAGGAGAGTCTCCATGAAATAATATTGATCTTATAGCCTCCTCTCCAGTCTGTCCAGTTTCTCTCTGTCTCTGTTTCTATTTCTCTCTCCTCTCTCTGTCTTTGTTTGTCTCTCTCCATCTTTTTTTGTCTTTCTCTCTCTCTCTCTCTCTCTCTCTCTCTCTCTCTCTCTGTGTCTCTCTCATACACTCAAGCCTTCTTTGCCCCAAATTTCTTTCTTTATTTTATTTTTGGCAAGGCAATGGGATTAAATGACTTGTCCAAGATCACACAGCAAGGTAATTACTAAATGTCTAATGTTGAATTTGAACTCAGGTCCTCCTGACACCAGGGCTGGTGCTCTATGTACTGGACCACTTAGCTGCCCCTGCTCTGAGTTTTAAAACATGAAATTATTCTTCCCCTCCCTTTGGAATATCCTCTCTTCCTTTTATCCAAATTCTACCCCTATGCTCAAGTTCCATTCTAAGGCTCACTTACTCCCTGCTGTCTACTCTAAGGTCCCTATTCTCAGGGAACACTTCAGGATCAGTACCACCTAGTTTAGTACTTAATTGATTTCTGATTGTTTCATATTTTGTCTACTGTCTAGTGTTCAGGAGGGCATGAGCTACTTCTTAGATGTCTTTGTATGACAAATAACACATATATATCACTGTAAGTTTTGTGAAGCACTCACATCATTTCATTTGGTTCTGGTAGGGCAGTGTTATATAGTTGCTATTATCCCCATTTTAAGATGACAAAGTCTAAGAGCTAATATAGTGAATTGTCCAGGATCACAGTATAGAATTCAAACCCAGGTTTCTCCTGATTCCAAGATACCCTGTATCATCTGGCACAGTGACGGTAACATAGTAAATAGAATGATATTTGAAAGCTGATGGCAGGCCCGTAACACCATCTTTATATATAAATATGTAGATTTATATATAAATATATATAATTATATTGGCTTTGCATCAAGATATGGTAATGTTCAATAATACAAGTATGTAAAAGGTACCTAGAATAATGGATATGGGGTGAGGATGATCTAGATTCAAGTCCCATATTTAAAACACATTAGTGGTTTGACTGCAAGAAACTTTCTTGTTTAGTACTTCAGATATCCCACAGAAAAGTAATGGAAAAAATGAAGCCAATTGAGGCAACTAGATGGCACAGTGGACTTTGAGGCAGGAAGATCTGAATTTGAATCCTCACATAGATACTGACTTGCTTTGTGATAAGTCAAGTCACTTAACTTCTGTTTGTCTCAGTTTTATCATTTGTAAAAATGACAAACCACTCCAGTATCCTTACCAAGAAAACCCAAATAGGGTCATGAAGAGTCAGACAAAACTTAAAGGACTCAGTGACAATAGCAATTGTACTTGCCTCTAAAGATGAGATAAATATTTGGAAAGCACTTTGCAAACCTGAAGAGGTATATGAATGCTAGTTGTTACTGCTATTAAACTGCAACAATTGATAGAATTTCCTCCTCTAGGAATTCCTCATATCAGTGAAAATCATAGGGGCAGTCCTTTTTCCTATCCTTACACTTGTGTTAAAAGGAAAACCTGGAAAGCATACTCTTTTCCTAAATGTTCTTCCACCCCATCATACATTTGGACCTACTCCATCATCTTGAATCTCCCACTAGTCTGGAGTAAGCAACTTCATTATACTTTGGCTTTTCCATCTATGAGATGCCCAGATAAATGCTAACTCTTGACTGCCTTCACAAAGTTGTCTTGAGTATTACATAATGGCTAGAGAGTTTTCTAGCAATTCAGAAAGTGAGGCCACGTAATTGTGAAGTAGCATCTGGGACCTGCTGCCTCCTTTATGCATTTCCTGCATCTTGACAGATAAGCAGATTTGAGCCTGGCAAAATTCTCTTCATCCCATTTCAGCGGGGGAACAATGGCAGAATTTTTCCTGAGGGGTATTAGCTATTATAGCTGAGTCTATTCCAAAGGTTATACCGTCTGTCTTTAATAGCTATACTCTGCAGTGCAGGCAGGCATGGGGGTAACATGGGATTTTCACACTGCAGCTTATAATTAAACAACATTCAAGCAGGGCTGAGTGGTATAAAGATTCATGAGGTGGTACTTCCCTTGCATCAGGCTTGCACAAATAATAGTCCACTGCAGGAGACTTTAATGGGGTGGAAAACAGCTCAAAGGAAAATGGATGTCAGTGAGCTGTCCCCATGCAAACCCTGCCCTCCTTGCTGAGAGTGAGCAAGCAGTGCCCAGGCAGTTAGGAAACTGGGAGGCCTCTTAGGTTCACAGTTATTATTTTCAATTCATCTTGGAAGCAACAGCCAGCTACTAGGGCCATACAGGGCAGGGCAGGGACATCCTGCCATTTTCAAGGATGGAAGCTAAAGAATGATGGGGGAAAAGCCAGCATGCTCACTGACTGCATTGTATTTCTTTCCCATTCATATGCTATTTGGCAACCTGCATATATTTTTAATGAGGAAATTCTATTAAAGCCAATCAGAGGATGCTGTATTGATTTTTAAGGAAGCATTAGGCCTATGAGACATGTCTCATATACAGTATTGACTAAGACCCATTATCTTACCACAGTCACACCAACCTTAATATCAGCTGACAAGGGGAAATAAGATAGTGGTGTTCAGGGAAGAATAAGGAAACAAAAAATATATCTGAGAATAAGAGAAGACTTTGTTTCACCATAGTCTCTTGCCAGTACAGAGTTTAAGTGACTCTTGATGAAAGGCAGGATGGCAGTTATAGCTTCATACATTTAAACAGTCATCTATCTTTTATGGTTGAGGAACTCAAAGTCTCTGCCTCTTTCCAACTCCTAGAAAACTTTTCTGATCATTTTGATCTCACCTTAAGTCATTTTGCAGTTCTTTTATGGTCATGGAATCAAGAGGGATATTCTTCCTAAATTCAAATCTGACTTCAGGGACTTTCTAACTTAGAGACCTTGGGCAAGTCATTTAATCTTATTTGCCTCAGTTTCCTCATCTGTAATATGTTGTAGAGAAGAAAAGACTAACTGCTCCAGTATCTTTGCCAAGAAAATCTCAAACAGCATCAGAAGGTATCTAACATGATGACTCAACAAATATCTATTCTAATTAAACTTATTTGCAAATGGCTTGCATTAGTCATCTCTGCAGAAAGGAACTGTCTTAATTGGAGATAGCTGGGTGCTTAGGTGGTTAAGTGAACAGAGGGCTGATAGTCTGGAAGATAGTTCTAATCCTGTTTCAGCTTCTTATTAGCTGTGTGAGCAAAGGCAAGTCCCTTAACATCTCCCAGACTGAATTTATCACCTGAAAAATGAGTGGAAAAAAACCCTACTTACCTCCAGGGGTTGTTGTGAGAATCAAAAGTACAGTGTTTTGCAAATCTTAAAGTGTATGTGAATGCTAGCAATAATAATACATTGTTTTTCATCTAGTGTCCAGTGTTCTTTGTCATTCAGTTATTTTAATTGTGTCTGACTCTTCATGACCTCATTTAAGGTTTTCTTGGCAAATATATTGGAGTAGTCTGTCATTTCCTTCTCCAGCTCATTTTACAGATGAGGATTCAGTGATTTCCCTAGGATCAAATGTCTGAGGCTGAATTTGAACTCAGAAAGATGAGTCAGGAAGAGTTTTGGTCTGATACTCTATCCACTGTCCACCTAGCTGCCTCTAGTACTCCACACTGCATATATTTATTTATTTTTGGATCCATGGTTTCAATATGTGGGGAACTCTCTAGGGCAGAAACTCTTCACCACAAAGATGGACAACTCCTTTATAATTTTTGGTTTTAGAGACATCAGGTAACTTCCCTGGGA
Organism: Macrotis lagotis; assembly: GCF_037893015.1. Classification (NCBI taxonomy): domain Eukaryota; kingdom Metazoa; phylum Chordata; class Mammalia; order Peramelemorphia; family Peramelidae; genus Macrotis; species Macrotis lagotis. Next base: position 118,972,188 of record NC_133661.1, read on the forward strand.
TTATACAACTAACATGTGTCAGTGATAAAACTTGAATCTGAATCTTTCTTCTTCCAAGATTGGCCCTCTATCTATTAAACCATGCTGCCCCTCAGTAGGTACTTAATGATTATGTTTTGAATAATTGTTGAAAACCATTCTCAACTTTAGCCTCCCATAAATTGAAATTCCCTTTTTTACAATTTAATGAATTAGACAACATGAGTAGTACACTCTGTCTCCAGAAGTCTATAGTTTAAAAATATCATTAGCACCTTAATACAAATTATCAGATTCTGGTAGTAGATTTTATTGGCTGGTATGCTGTTTCTGATTGATAGCAAGAGATATTATTATCCTTCTACAATTGAGGAAACTGAGATAAACAGAGGTTAAGTGACTAGATCAGAGTCAAGAACCTAGTAAATATTTAAGGCTGTATTTGAAATCAGGTCTTCCATTCATTATGTTATTAGAAGTAAAATAAAAGGATCCTGGCAACAACATATAGTATCAGGGTGTATTATTACTTATGAAATTCTGAAGCAACAATTATCACAACAAATCTTTATATTGCTATTTAGTACTTCCATTTTGTTGTTATTGCAGTTGCTTGGGACCTTAGATTATATCCTTACAGAGAATTCCTGGTGAAGAATTTCACCCTACTAAAGCAGATCAGCAATTACTTATTCTATAAGTCAGAGTCCCAGAGGGTTGTCTGTTCAAATAAATTGCCTATGGTCACATAACTGGTATGTCAGAGGCGAAATTGAACATAGGTCTTATTGTATCTGAAATTTGCTCTCTATTCTGCCACATGACTGACTCTCACCTATGACTCCAAGAAGCTGTAGTATAGGCAGAAATCACACCCCCAGCAAACTTTGTTGGCAGATGGGTTAAACCAATTAGAAAGTAACCTATAGGCTTCAAGCCCATTGGTGAGTTAGGGGTGTAACTACCTCAAGCATGTGAAGATTTCCCCTAGTAGAATGGATGGATGAAAACAATTTGCTCTAATGACCAAAAAGGCAACAAGCAAACACTGTGGAGCACTTGCAGCTTGGTTAGGAATCAAAGATGCCAAGGTCATTATCAATTGAATCTCTGACCATCACCAGTTTTCTTGACTTTTGACTTACCACTGGACTTCAATGACTCTTGAAGAGAAGCTGAAGACTTTTTACTATTCTGCCTACCTTAAACATTCAATTAATGAACATATATTATCCCCTGATGTCTTTGATCCTCTTTGAAAACAAAGGAGAAACAAAAGCATAACCACCTGTGGAACACTGCACTGGGTGTTCTGGGTCTCAGGTATTCAGATTCCTAGTTCAACACTTGGTCCATCATATTTTACCTATTTAGAAAAGAGTCATACAAAACAAGTGCAAAGGAAATAATACCTAGGTATGAAGAGGAATCTGAAGAGAGTGATGCATATGGAGGATGCTATTTGGAGGAGACTTAATGAGGTCCTTTCTTAGCCCCAAACTCAGAATAATCTTTAACATTAAGAACTATTTGACAGAAAACCACTTATACTGGCAGGATTACTTAAATGGCATTTTATATGAAAATGGAAATGAAGTCTGCTTAGGTTTAGGTTAACAGGCTTGGCAGGACAATCCCTCTTGAGAAGAGCAGTTTTGAAATATTTGAAATACGAAAAAAAATCTCAAAGTTTCCCTATGGCTGTAAGTTTTAATAGTTGGCAACCTCTCTTGTTCATTGCACTGTTTTTGAAGCAAACCAGTGTAGGATTTTTTAAAAAAAATTCCCTATCTCCATTACTCTGTGTATATGTGAAAGAGAGAGGGCAAGAGAAAGAGAGAGAGTGAGACAGAGAGACAGAGAGAGACAGAGAGACAGACAGAGATAGAAAGAATTACATATCTTACCTTATGATGCTTAATTATTTGGCCTTATTAATCTCATCAGGAATAAAGTTAGAAATTAAAAAAATACACTAAATATTTATCTTTAAGAACCTTAAGAAACTGTTTAAGGTATTCTATGCTGTATAAGGAAGAAAAGGGTGGTGGTAACTTCATACTGTCTTTAACTCAAAAATATATATTTATGTACATATATATGTATATCTATTTATCTCTCTCAGTCTCTTTCTCTTTCTTTCTGTCTTTTATTCATCCATCCATCCATCCATCCAACCATCCATCTGTCTGTCAGTTCATTAATTTTTCTATAATAAGTGGAGTAATATGGAGGGATTCTTTTCCTCATTCTAATGACACTGTTGCAATCTGTTCAGACTTCCTTCAGGACAGTTGAAATAATCAGAGTAGCTGATGAGTCTATAGGTATAACCCCTGATCAACAAAGGAATTTGATTAGCCACCCAATGTGCATCTTATCCAGTTTAGTCATGAATTGTAAATTTCAATTCCATATTTACCTCAGGTTGGAAATTTTATAAAGGGTACTGGCTTCTCTCTACTCTTGGGTATAAACCAGCATAAAGGTAGTGCTTAAGATCCCCTTGAGTGCCTCTTCTATCAATTTTGTAAAAAATTTTCCTCACCAACCTCACATATGCTTTGGTAATACTTTAGATCAAGACAAAAATGGCCTGTAAGGCAGTTTCATAGATTGTCAACTTGTCTCATATTTCTTGTTTTAGCTTCACCATGTTATAATTAAGTTCCCTTTGGGTTCTTTCCTTCCTTATGTCCAAACAAACTATCACATATAGATTGCAGGACTCAAGGAAGATTTTCAACACAAAACTTTTTTTTTTTTCAGTGACACTCATCAGCTCCTCAGGTATCTGACTGATCTGGGTTCATTTCTACCTCTCACCATCACTTATTTTGATGATTCTACCTGTATACTCCTTGGCTTGCTGCTCTTCTATGTGTAACTTTTCAGGGGGCAGCTAGGTGACACAGTGGATATAGGACTGGTCCTGGAGTCAGGAAGACCCTTCTTCCTAAGTTCAAATCTGGCCTTAGACACTTAGCTATGTGACTCTGGGGTGAATCATTTTGTTTGCTTCAGCAACCCATCTGTAAAATGAGTTGGAGAAGCAAATGGCAAACCATTCTAGTATCTTTGCCAAGACAACTTCAAATGGGGTCATAGAGAGTCAAACAACTGGACAACAGCTGCATATCACAACAAGGAGGTATACTAGAAAGTATACTATATTTAGAATCTTGCAAGATGAAGAATGCAGATAAATATGGGAAATATTATATGAACTGATGCAAAATGAAGTAAAAAAATGAAGAAAATGTATGCAGTAACTACAACATTAAGAAAAATTGAAATTGAATGTTGTGAAATTATAGTGACTAAGATTGCCCCTGAAAGAGGAATGAGGAAAATATACTTCTTTGCAGGGGGATCTTGTATTTATTACCAGACCTGGTTATATGTCATTAAATACTTTTTCTTTTTTCCATATATTATACACATATTTTATATCTATATCTATCTATGTAAATACACACACATATCTGTATCAGTCTCTGTCTCTCTTTAGTCCTCTTCTGCTCACCCTCTTCTCTCTTCCTCTTCCTCATTTATTCTTCATTAAAATAAATGTGTCAGGGACTTCTGGCCAAGATGGTGGAAGGAGAGAAGACAGACACTGTGATAGGTGTTTTCTCTCTCCTCTCAGAAATAAAATGAGAGAAACCTTTTAATGGAAATTCAATCAACAAAACCCATAAAAAGAAGCTAGGAGATCACTTACCAAGAAGGTCTGTTTCAGGGGACTGTGGGTGAAATGGGAGAAGAGAGCAGAGGATCAGCTCTATGGATGGCAGCTGGGTCAGGCCAGAGGGTCAGTGTCAGCCCTGGAGAATTCAGAGAGTGGCAGGTGCAAGATCCAGCTTTTGCTGTGGAGTCTTTGGCCAGGGAGAGAAGAACTTTGGGAGGGTGAGTTCCAGCACAGAGTCTCAGAGCATGCCTGGAGAACAACCAGCTGGGCCAGGGACCTGAGCTACATACTTCCAGTATGCCCAGAACAAACAATAAACAGCCATTCTACCACCACCACCACCCCCTCAGGGTGGCAGAGCACACTCAACAGAAAGAGATTACCTCCCTCCCCCAGGGTCCAGCCCAGTTTTCAAGGTCAACTCAGACCCTGCTGCTGAGGATCTCATGCCAGAGAAAGCAATAAGTACCCCTTACTGGTTGGCCCTTGGAATTACTAAGCCAAGTAAACAAAGCCTCTAGGATCCTCAAAAGCAAACCTCTGAGAGACAGCTCCCAACCCCCAACACAAGATGAAAAAAGGTCAGAGGAAAGGGGGGCCCATGGTGTAAAACTTGGAAGAGACAGAGCCTAATCCAGAGAAATCTAGCACTGCTGAGGAAAATATGAATTGGTCTCCAGCCCAGAAAGACTTCCTTGAAGAAATCAGGAAGGAGTTTAAAAATCAATTGGAAAAATTGGGAAAAGAAACTCAAGAGAAAATTAACATCTCACAACAAGAAATCAAATCCTTGGAAAAAACAATTGGAAAATGAGAATAACTCTCAGATATTCAATTGGGCAAATGCAAAAAGAAAATGATTCTCTCAAATACTCAATTGGGCAAATGCAAAAAGGAAATGATTCTCTCAAAATTACATTTGGGAAAATAGAAAAGTCCTTAAAAATAGAATGGGCCAACTGGAAAAGGAGGCGCAAAAAATATAGGAAGGAAAATCTCTAAGCAAAAGAATGGAATTGTTGGAAACTAATGATTTCATGAGACAACAAGATTGTTAAACAAAACGAAAAGATTGAAAAATAGAAAAAAATGTAAGAAACTTCATAAGCAAAACCACTGACCTTGAAAATCAATTGAGAAGGGAGAATCTGAGAATTATTGGTCTTCTTGGGAACACTGAAGAGAAAAACAAGCTTGGACTTAATATTATAGGATATAGTGATAGAAAATTGCCCTGATATCATGGAACCAGAGGGCAAAATAGTTACTGAAAGACTACATCGATCCTCTCCAGAAAGAGATCCTAAAATGAAAACACCTAGGAATGTTGTGGCCAAATTCCAGGACTATCATATAAAAGAAAAAATCCTATAAGCAGCCAGAAAGAAAAAAATTGAATATCAAGTAGCCACAATAAAGATTATGCAGGACCTGACCACAGCAGCATTAAGGGATCTAAGGGCCTAGAAGGGGACATTCTGAAGAGCAAGGGGGCTTGGAGTGCAGCTAAGAATCCACTACCCAGCAAAACTGAGCCTTCTCTTCCAGGGAAATTGATGGACATTTAATGAAAGGGGAGACTACCAAGATTTCATAATGAAAAGACCAGAGCTAAACAGAAAATTTGGACATCAAACAGGAGGCTCAAGAGACACATGAAAAGGTAAAAAAAAACCCAAAACTGCTATACAATAAGAAGAAACTGGCTATATACCCACTTGGAGAAAGAGTCTCATAACTCTTGAGAATTGTAACTCTATTAGAGAGAATATACATAGCCAGAAGTGATACACACTCATACCTTTCCTGTGACTCAGATAGAATGATTTAAAAACAATACCTCCTTAAAAAGGGAGGCAGTAAAGAGAAGGGAGGTTGGAGAGAGACTGAATGGGGTAAATCTCATTACATCAAGAGGTACAAAAGACCTATTGTAATTGAGGGGAGGAAGGGAGGAGGTAAGAACCACCTGAATCTTCATCTTATCAAACTTGGCTTAAAGGTAACTTAGACACACTTAATCAAGTTAAGAAATTTGTCTTATCTTTCAAGAATTAAAAGAAGAAAAGGGGAGGGGGGATGGAGAGGGGAGAAAAAGGGGAACTAACAGAAGGAAGGGAAAAAAAGGGAAAAGGGAAAGGGGGGAAAAGGGGAGAGGGGTCAATTTAAGAGGGCAAAAACACTGAAAGTGGAGGTATTCAGAAACAAGACACTGGGGAATATGGATAAAAGGAAAAAAGGGGAAAATACAAACAGAAGGAAGATAGCATGGAGGGCAATAAAGAGTTAGTTATTATAACTTTGAATGTGAATGAGATGAACTCTTCCTTAAAACATAAGAAAATAGTAGAATGGATTGAAAACCAGAATCCTAAAATATGCTGCTTACAAGAAACTCATTTGAAGCAGAGAGATACTTATAGAGTAAAGCTAAAAGGTTGGAGCAAAATATATTTTGCTTCAGCTGAAGTGAAAAAAACAGGGGTAGCAATCCTTATCTCAGACAAAGCAGTTGCAAAATAGATAGCTTTAAAAGAGATAAAGAAGGAAATTATATCCTCCTAAAAGGTACCATAGACAATAAAGTAATTTCAATACTAAATATGTATGCACCCAATGGGACAGCATCCAAATTCCTAGAGAAGTTGAAAGAGCTACAGAAAGACATGGACAGCAAAACTCTACTAGTGGGAGACCTTAACTTCCCACTCTCAGATTTAGATACATCAACTCATAAAATAAACAAGAAGGAAGTTAAGGAGGTAAATAGATTGTTAGAAAACCTAGACATGATAGACCTATGGAGGAAACTGAATGGGGATAGAAAGGAGTACACTTCCTTTTCTGCAGTACATGACACTTACATAAAAACTGACCATGTACTATGACATAAAAATCTAATGGTCAATTTCAGAAAAACTGAAATAGTGAATACATCTTTCTCAGATCAAAATGCAATAAAAAATCATATGTAATGCTGGGCCATGGAGATATAGACCCAGAACTAATTGCAAACTAAATAACCTCATTTTAAAGAATGAATGGATCAAGCAACAAGTTATAGCAAGAATTAATTGTTTCATCCTAGGTAATAACAATAATGATATAACATACCAAAACCTATGGGATACATTCAAGTGGCTATCAGGGTATATATTATATCTTTAAATGCTTACATGAATAAATCAGAGAAAGAAATCAATGAACTAAATATGCAACTAAAAAAATTAGAGAAAGAACAATTTAAAAACCTCCAATCAATTACCATTTTCAGAAATTCTAAAATTAAAGGAGAAATTAATAAAATTGAAAGTAAGAAAACCATTGAACTAGTAAATTAAAACAAGATCTGTTTTTATGAAAAAATACAATAAAATTGATAGACCTCTGGTCAATATGATGAAAAAAATGAAAGAAGAAAACCAATTTGCTAGTATCATAAATGAAAACAGTGAACTCACCTTCAATGAGGAGGAAATTAAAGTAATAATTTGGAATCATTTTGCCTAACTCTATGCCAAAAAATTTGACAATCTAAGAGAAATGGACAAATATTTAGAAAAATATGAGTTGCCCAGATTAAATGAAGAGGAAATTAAAAACTGAAAAAGAAATTCTACAAGCCATTATTGAACTCCCTAAGAAAAAATCTCCAGGGCCAGATGGATTCACAAGTGAATTCTATCAAACATTTAAGGAACAATTGGTTCCAATTCTATATAAACTCTTCGGAAAAATGGGAAGATGGTGCTGATACTTAAACCAGGAAGAGTTAAAACAGAGAAAGAAAATTATAGGTCTATCTCCCTGATGAATATAGATGCAAAAACCTTAAATAAAATCTTAGCAAAATGATTGCAAGTTATCACTAGGATATTACATTATGATCAAGTAGGATTTATTCCAGGAATGCAGGGCTATTTCAATATTTGGAAAACTGTTAGTATAATTAATTATATCAATAAGATACCTATCAGAAATCATATGATCATATCAATAGATGCTGAAAAAGCTTTTGATAAAATACAGCACTCATTCCTACTAAAAACACTAGAGAGTGTAGGAATAAATGGACTGTTCCATAGAATAATAAGCAGTATCTATATGAAACCATCAACAAGCATTGTATGCAATGGAGATAGGATAGAAGCATTCCCAATAAGATCGGGATGAAGCAAGGATGACCATTATCACCACTACTATTCAATATCATATTAGAAATGTTAGCTTCAGCAATAAAAGAATAAGAAATTGAAGGAATTTGAATAGGGAAGGAGGAGGCAAAATTCTCACTCTTTGCAGATGACATGATGGTATACCTAGGGAATCCACAAAAGTCATCTAAATTAGCAACTTTAGCAAAGTAGCAGGATATAAAATAATACCTCATAAATCCTCAACATTTCTTTATATGACTAGCAAGATGCAACAGAAAGAGCTAGAAAGAGAAATCCCATTCAGAGTAACCTCAGACAAAAATAAAATTCCTGGAAGTCTACCTGCCAAGGTAGACTCAAGAACTTTTTGAAAACATTTACAAAACTCTTCTCATGCAAATAAAATCAGATTTATATACTGGGCAAGCATCAACTTTTCATGGATAGGTTGAGCTAAAATAATAAAAATGACAATTCTACCAAAAGTAAACTACTTGTTTAGTGCCCTACCAGTCAAAATTCCAAAAAATTACTTTAATGAGTTAGGAAAAGTTGTAAGTAAATTTATATGGAGAAATAAAAAGTCAAGAATGTCCAGAGAGTCAATGAAAAAAAGTGCAAAACAAGGTGGCTTAACCTTACCAGATCTAAAATTATATTATAAACCATCAGTCCTCAAAACTGTCTGGTATTGTCTAAGAAATAGAGTTGTGGATCAGTGGAATAGACTAGGTACAATAACAGGAAACGATTATAGTAATCTTCTATTTGATAAATCCAAAGAGTCCAGCTATTGGGATAAAAACTCTCTCTTTGATAAAAAATGTTGGGCAAATTGGAAGTTAGTATGGAAGAAACTTAGATTAGACCTCAAACCCTAAACCTACACCTCACACCCTATGAGTTCTAAATGGATACATGATTTAGACATAAAAAACAATATTATGCACAAACAAGAAAATCAAGGAGTAGTTTACCTGTCAGATCTATGGAGAGGGGAAACAGTTTTTGACCAAGGAAGAGACAGAAAACATCATTCAAAACAAACTACATAATTTTGACTACATTAACTTAAAAAGGGCTTTGCACAGACAAAAACCACTGTAACCAAGATCAAAAGAAATGTAGTAAATTGGGAAACAAGTTTTACAACTAGTGTTTCTGTCAAAGGACTCATTTCTAAAATATACAGAGAACTGAGTCAAATTTTGAAATAAAACAAGCCATTCCCCAATTGACAAATGATCAAAGGATATAAAAAAGCAATTTACAGCTAAGGAAATCACAGCAATCCATAGTCATATGAAAAATTGCTCCAAATCATTACTTATTAGAGAAATGCAAATTAAAGCATCTCTGAGATACCACCTCACACCTCTCAGACTGCCCAATATGACCAGAAAGGACAATGTTCAATGTTGGAAGGGATGCAGGAAATATCGGACACTAATACATTATTGTTGGAGCTGTGAACTCATTCAACCTTTCTGGAGAGCAATTTGGGATTATACCCAAAGAGAAACAAAAATGTGCATGCCCTTTGACCCAGCAATACCACTACTGGGTCTGTACCCTAAAGAGATGATAAAAAAAGGATAAAAACATCCTTTGTATAAAAATATTTATAGCAGTCCTGTTTGTGGTAGCAAAATATTGGAAATTAAGTGAATGCTCTTTTATTGGGGAATGTTTTAACATACTGTGGTATATGCATGTCATGGAACACTATTGTTCTATTACGAACCAGTAGGGATGGGAATTCAGAGAAGCCTAGAGAGATTTACATGAATCTAAAAAAAAAGAAATGGAAAATAAAGAAAAATAATTTAACTTTGAGGAAACATATCTGTTAAAATTAACATACTAAGCCAACTTTACAAAGTTAATTTCTGGGACTTCCCCCCCTTCCCCAGTGCAATTTCTTCTTTAGTTTTTGCAAGACAATGGGGTTTAAGTGGCTTGCCCAAGGCCACACAACTAGGTAATTATTAAATATCTGAGGCTAGATTTGAACTCAGGTACTCCTGACTCCAGGGCCAGTGCTCTATCTACTGCTGCACCTTGCTGCATCCCCAGTGCAAATTTCAAAAGAAGTCAATTACTCTTTTTTAATTATTAAAAAAATAAATAAATCCCAGTTCCCTGTAGTGCAGGGTATGTCTTACTTGAAACGTATAAGCTGTTATTTGCACAGTGTCTGACAAGTTATAAATCAATTTGCATGCAATATATATATTTTTTGAATCCTCATAGCAACTCTACTTATAGCCATTTTTATGATGAATTGACTGAGGTTCAAAGAGGGTAAATTCCTTAACTATATTTCATGACTTCTGAATATCAAAAGTGGGATTCAAATCTAGGTATTTCCTGACTCCAAATCCAGAACATTTTTTATATATAGGACATATATAACATATTGCCTATAGGTGGTGCAATGGATAGAATACTGGGCTTTGAATTAGGAAGACTTATCTTCATGAGTCCAAATTCAGCCTCAGACACTAACCGAGTGACCCTGAGTAAGTCACTTAACCCTATTTTCTCAATATCCTCTTCTGTAAAATGAACTGGAGAAGAAATGGCAAATTATTCCACTTTCTTTGCCAAGAAATGCCCCAAATTGGGTTATGAAGAGTTGGACGCATTGACACAATTGAACAATGCAAAATTGCCTCTACTTTTATGAGAAAAAAATTGGGAGAGTCACAGATTTAGTTAACCTTATCTTTGAACATGATATATGAAGCTGGGTTTAAAAGTTTCAGAGTACAATGCCAAATAGTACTATTATTACTACTAACTTCAATTGGTCATATTTATAAATGCATTAAGACTTGGAATGTAAGGAAGATAATTTCAGTTCACTACATTTATTTATTATCTCAATTCATTCCATTTACATTAACCAATACCATGGTGATGAAAAGGAAATCTTTTTCTTACTTGTATGCTCATTGTATTCCCCACTACTCCCAAAAGATTGTAAGATGCTTGAGGGTATGGACTATTTGATTTATCTATTTCTGCTGAAGTCCCATCAGATTCATCAAGAACAGTGAAAGTCTTCAGAATTCAGACCAATATAGTTGCCAGTCATGACTTCAAAGGACACGTGGTTGAGAAAGTCTGTCTTTCTCCTTTCATCAGAGAGGAGGCAGATTATAGATACCTCCAACAAATCTTATAACATTTCTTCTGATTATTTCATCACCCATAAAATTGGAAGAATAATAACAACTACCTCACAGAGTTTGGGGGAGATTTTAAAAAAGATAGGTAAGTCAGCTATTATATAGACATATTATATACATAGTCCATGACATTCCTGACTAACCTTGAATTCTGTTATTTTTCAAAACTTTCTTCTTTCTTCTTTCTTCTGTTCCAGACTCCATCCTGAAGTTCCCCTTGCCGATGCCCATTTCACTTTCTCATTTACATACACATCCAAATGTGCTTCTTTTGAAGTATGTGCCTCTTATGAACCCAGCTACCACTCAGACTGGCAACACAGGTCTTTTAGACCTGTCCTCAAGGTGTATAGGGTAGCCTAAAAGTGATGGGGGAGAGAAAATTCTTTTTGGATGTTATAAGTTGTGAGCTTCTCACTGGTGTACTTCCTCCTGTGAATATCAATTGACATCAGTTAGGTAGCTAACTTTGTTGACTTTTAGAAAAGAATATTTACTAAGGTGATATTATTATAATAATTGGAAAAGTGAATAAATAAACGGACAAACAAGTAACTAATTAAACATATCCCCTCACCCCAAAAAGTCTATGGTATCCCAGAAGTACCTACTAAAATCTTTTTTTTTTAGTTTTTTTGCAAGGCAAATGAGGTTAAGTGGCTTGCCCAAGGCCACACAGCTAGGTAATTATTAAGTGTCTGAGACCAGATTTGAACCCAGGTGCTCCTGACTCCAGGGCTGGTGCTTTATCCACTGCACCACCTAGCAGATCCTTTAAAATCTAAGAATAATAAGATTTTTCTTTTCTGAGTTAGTGACCTAGGAAAAATACTTCTGTTAGTATATTGTGAAATCCACATGTATTTACTGGGACTGAAAATGGGGAAATACCCATCAAAATAGCTTCTATTAATTTTACTATTACTAATCATGATTACTATATTACAAGGTATCTAGGTACCAGAGTGGATAACAGGGGACTTGGAATTAGGCAGAAATCCTCATCAACTCAAATCTGACCTCAGATACTTTCTGTGTGACCCTGTGCAACTCATTTAATTCTGTTTGCCTCAGTGTTCTCATCTTTAAAATGAGCTGGAGAAGGAAACAACAACCCACTCCAATATTTTTGCCAAGAAAACTCCTAACGGGGTCCAAAGAGTCAGATACAACTTAACAGCAACAAAAGTTATATTATTATTATGATAATTGTAGTTACAATGAAATTGAAAATGACATTTCTATTAGTTGTTTTTAATAAAAGATTTTATTTATTTTGAATTTTACAATTTTTGCCCTAATCTTGCATCCCTCCCATCACCCCCAGTGCAAAGGCAGTCTGTTAGTCTTTACATTGTTTCTATAGTATACATTGATCTAAGTTGAATGTGATGAAAGAGAAATCATATCCTTAAGGATGAAAAATAAAGTATAAGAGATAGCAAAATTACATAATAAGATAATTTTTTAAATTAAAGGTAATAGTCCTTGGTCTTTGTTCAAACTCCACAATTCTTGCTCTGGATACAGATGGTATTCTCCATCACAGATACTCCCAAATTGTGCCTGATTGCTGCACTGATGCAATGAACAAGATTGATCATCACCCCCCATGTTGCTGTTAGGGTGTACAATGTTCTTCCATTCTGCTCCTCTCATTCAGCATCAGTTCATGCAAATCCTTCCAGGCTTCTCTGAATTCCCATCCCTCCTCTTTTCTAATAGAACAATAGTGTTCCATCACATTCATATACCACATTTGTTAAGCTATTCCCCAATTGAAGAACATTCACTTAATTTCCAATTCTTTGCCACCACAAACATGGATGCTATGAATATTCTTATACAAGTGATATTTTTATTATTTTTCATAATCTCTTCAGGGTATAAACCCAGTAGTGGTATTACTGGATCAAAGGGTATACACATTTTTGTCACTCTTTGGGCATAATTCCAAATTTCTCTTCAGAAAGGTTGGATGAGTTCACAATTCCACCAACAGTATATTAGTGAGCCATATTTCCTACATCCCTTCCAACATTGATCATTGTCCTTTCTGGTCATATTGGCCAGTTTGAGAGGTGTGAGGCAATACCTCAGAGAAGCTTTAATTTGCATTTCTCTAATACTTGGTGATTTAGAGCAATTTTTCATATGGCTATGGATCGCTTTGATTTCTTCATCTGTAAATTGCCTTTGCTTTTCCTTTGGCCATTTGTCTTTTGGGGAAATGGTTTCTTTGTTTTTTTTTTAATCTGACTCAGTTCTCCATATATTTTAGAAATGAGTCTTTTGACAGAAATACTAGTTGTAAAAAATGTTTCCCAATTTACTACATTTCTTTTGATCTTACAGTGGTTTTTGTCTGTGCAAAAGCTTTTTAATTTAATGTAATCAAGATTGTTTAGTTTGTTTTTAATGAAGTTCTCCATCTCTTCCTTAGTCATAAACTGCTTCTGTTTCCATAGATCTGACAGGTAAACTATTCCTTGATCTCCTAGTTTGCTTATAATATTGTTTTTGTGTCTAAATCCTGTATCCAATTTAATCTTATCTTGGGTATGAGGGTATAAGATGTTGGTTTAATCCAAGTTTCTGCCATACTAAATTCCGATTTTCCCAACAGTTTTTATTAAAGAGAAAATTTTTGTCCCAATTGTTGGGCTCTTTGGGTTTACCAAACAGCAGATTACTATAATCATTTCCTGCTACTGCACCTAGTCTGTTCCACTGATCCACCACTCTTTTGTTGACTGATACTTTATAATATAATTTTAGATCTGGTAGGGTTAATCCACCTTCTTTTGTGCTTTTATTCATTAAATCCCTGGAGATTCTCAACCTTTTATTTCTTCATATGTATTTACTTACAATTTTTTCTAAAAAGAAAGTATAAGAGATATACTTTTTTCATTAAAGAAAGTTTTTTTGGAATTTTTATTGGTAGTTTACTAAACAAGTAGTTCAATTTTGGTAGAACAGTCATTTTTATTATATTAGCTTCGCCTATCCGTGAGCTGTTAACATTTTCCCAGTTATTTAAATATGATTTTGTGTGGGAAGTGTTTTGTAATTGTTTTCCAAAAGTTCTCTGTCTGAAGTTACTTTGTTTTTTTCTTTTATCTTTAATATTTATTCTCATTTTGTACAAATGATGTTTTTTACATTAATAAAATATTCTTGTTTAAGAGTAAATGAAATACCTCCTCCCCCATAAATATAGACCTGCTCGAGTGATAAAATAAAGGGGAGAGAAAAAAATTAAAATAAAAAATAATATTAATAATTGTAGGTATGGCCAGGTGGCACAATGGATGGAGCACCAGCTCTGGAGCCACAAGCACCCAAGCCCATATCTGGCCCCATACACTCAACAATCACCCAGCTATGTGACATGCAAGCCACCTGAACCCCACTGCCCTGCAAAACCCCCCCAAAAGAAAAAAAAGATCCAAAATAAAATAAAATAGTAATAATTGTGGGGGTGGCTGGGTGGTGGACAGAACATTGGCCTTTGAGCCAGGAGCACCTGGGTCCAAATCTGGCCTCAGACACCCAACGATCACTCTGCTATGCGGCCCCAGGCAGGCCATCCAACCCCATTTGCCCTGCACCCCCCCCCCCCAAATAATAATAATAATAAATGTGCTTGAGTCTTTGTTCCAACACCAACAACTCTGTCACAGGTGGATCACATTCTTTATGATAAGTCCATGGCAAAAGTTACTTCCATATTTTTCCACCATTGCCATTGCTGATTGCAACTCCCTCCTTTTGTATTTCTCCACTACCATGTACTTTATTTTCTCTCTCCTTTCACTCTGACTCTGCTGTAGGGTAGCTGAGCGATGAAGCAGACAGATCCCCAGCTATGGGGCCAAGAGGCTCCAAGAGGCTTGTGCTTGATGCCCCCCAGGGTGTAGCTCAGGAAACTCCCTTGCTGCTGTGAGTCATGGCTCCCAGCATCCTGGGTCTGCCTGTGGGAGGCTGAAGTTCTTTTGCTCTGGTGGGCCACCCCTCTGGAGTGCTGCCCCTCCAACCCTGGGGAGCAGAACCTTTCTGCTCTTTTCCAGGTTACCTTGAGTAGGAGAACTGTCTCACTGGGTCCTTCTGTGGGTTCTGTCTCTTGAAAGTTTAGTTAGAGTCCTTAGCTTATGAGTTTTATGAGAGAGTGCCTAAGACATGATCCTTTCTTGTGGCCATCTTGGCTCCACCCCCTGAAGTTACTTTGAATGGGATTTCTCTTTCTAGCTCTTTCTGCTGCATCTTGCTAGTCAAATATAGAAATGTTGAGAATTTATGAGAGTTTATTTTATATCCTGTGACTTTACTGAAGTTGCTAATTATTTCTAGTAGTTTTTTAGATGATTTTTTGGGATTCTCTAGGTATACCATCATATCATCTGCAAAGAGTGAGTTCTGTCTCTTCCTTCCCAATTCTAATTCCTTCAATTTCTATTTCTTCTCTTATTCCTGAAGCTAACATTTCTAATATGATATTGAATAGTAGTGGTGATAATGGGCATCCTTGTTTAACCCTTGATCTTATTGGGAATGCCTCTGGCCTATTTCCATTTCATATAATGCTTGTTTATGGTTTCAGATAGATACTGCTTATTATTCTAAGGAACAGTCCATTTATTCCTACACTCTCTAGTCTTTTTAGTAGGAATATTATATTTTGTCATAAATGCTTTTAGCAACTATTGATAGAACCATATAATTTCTGATAGGTTTGTTATTTATATAATTTATCTAATTAATCATACTAACATTTTTCCTAATATTGCATTCCTGGAATAAATCTTACTTGTTCATGATGTAATATCCTAGTGATAACTTGCAATCATTTTGCTAAGATTTTATTTAAGATTTTTGCATTTATATTCATCAGGAAGATAGGTCTATAATTTTCTTTCTCTGTTTTAACTCTTCCTGGTTTAGGTATCTGCACCATATTGGTGTCATATAAAGAGTTAGGCAGAGTTCCATTTTCACCTGTTTTTCAGAAAGTTATATATAGAATTGGAACCAGTTGTTCTTTAAATGTTTGATAGAATTCACTTGTGAATCCATATGATCCTGCAGATGTTTTTCTTAGGGAGTTCACTAATGGCTTGTTGAATTTCTTTTTTCTGAGATGGGGTTATTTAGGTATTTAATGTCTTCTTCATTTAATCTGTGCAACTTATATTTTTGTAAATATTCATTGATTTCACTTAGCTAATCAAATTTATTGGCAGAGTTGGGCAAAATTATTCTGAATTATTACTTTAATTTCCTCCTCATTGGCCATAAGTTCACCTTTTTTGTTTATGGTATTGGTAATTTGGTTTTCTTCTTTCTTTTTTGAAATCCAATTTACCAGAGTTTTATCAGTTTTATTATTTTTTTTCATAATATCAACTCACAGAATCCTGTAATATTAAGTCCAGGCTTTTTTCCTCTTCATTGTTTTCAGGAAGACAATGATTCTTATGTCATCTCTTCTCGATCTATTATCAAGATCAGTGGTTTTGTTGATGAGGTATTTTAATTTTCTTCTATTTCTTCCATCATTTCTTTTGTTTAACAGAATCTTTTTGTCTCATGAAGTCATTAGTTTCCACAGATTCCATTCTTTTTATTAGAGAATAATTTTCTTCATTTACCTTTTGCAACTTCTTTTCCAATTGGTCAATTCTATTTTTGAAGGAGTTTTCCATTTGCCCAAGTGTAGTTTGGAGAGAATTATTTTCTTTTTGCTTTTGTCCAATTGAGGATCTGAGAGAATTATTCTCAGTTTGTATTTCTTCAATTGTATTTTCTAAGGCTTTGTTTTCTTGCTCTGAGATGTTAATTTTCTTTTGCAACATGTTAATTTTCTCTTGAGTTTCTTTTCCCAATTTTTCCAGTTGATTTTTAAATTCCTTCCTGATTTCTTCAAGGGAGTCTTTCTGGACTGGAGACCAATTCATATTCTCCTAGGAAGTCCTAGATCTCTCTGGGTTAGGATCTGTGCTTTCTAAGTATTTATCAAAGGGCCCTCTCTCTGTTGGCCTTTCTTCATTTTCCTAAAATCTTGTGTTTGGAGAGGGGTTGACTCATAGGTTTGCTTTTGAAAACCCTAGAGGCTTTGTTCACTTCGCTTAGTAACTCCAAGTGGGTCAGCCAGTGTGGGGTGCTGGTTGCTTCCTCTAGGTGTTTGAACCTCTCTCCCTAGACATGGAGGGAGTGAGGGGTGGCAGCAAGGTCTGATTTGTCTTTGAACAATGTGGGCTGGATCCTGGGGGAGGTAGTTAATCTCCCTTTCAGCCGAGGGAGCTCTGGTGCCCAACTTGAGCCTGAGAGTGGGTGGAGGTACACTTACTGGTTCCCAAGCCCAGTGTTGATGTCCATGTCTGCTTTGCAACACTCTGTGCTGGAAGTAGCCCTGCAGCCAGGCTGGAACTCACCAGACCTCCGCTCCCCCAGTCAAAGATTCCACACTAAAGTTGGTCCTTGTACTTGCCACTCATCAAAGCCTCCACTAAGGCCTATCCTCTGGATTCATCCCAAACCAACTGGCTCTTTGCTCTCTGCTCCTGGTTCACTCACAGACCTTTTGGTAGATGTTCTTCTCCTAGTTTCTCTTTCTGGGTTTTGTCGATCGAATTTCTGTTAAGAACTTTCTTTCATGTTATTTTTGAGGGGAAAGCAGGAGTCCTTAACACAGTGCCTGTCTTCTCTCTGCCATCTTGGTTGGAAGTTCCATTTCTTTAGGTTTTAAGGTTTACAAAGCACTTTACATGTATTCCCTTATTCTTAGAGTTTTGGTCCTGGAGTAAGGAAAATATGGGTTAAAATATTTTCTTCAAATGACATTTATGGGTGGGGATATGGAAAAGTCATAACTTTTCTGAATTTTAGTTTACTCATCAATAAAAAAAACAATGTTCTTAGTACCTTCCTCAAATAATCTGATGTATACAGAGTGATTTAAGATGTAAAAGCTCTATGTGAATGTCATTTATTGTTATATTGTGTGACACTAGTTTAAATTGAATTATATCAACTCAGTTAAATCCACAGGTTACTTACCATTACATTAATGTAAGAAACAATTAGTGCAGCTTCACAGTCTTAAAGTCAAAGTCCTGGATCATTAGCACTTGACAGTCAGTAATTAAGATACACTGCTAGACATGTCATTGACAAGAAACCAATTGTCCCAGTATGTTAGTATGCATTCTTGTCAGTGAGAACAGTCATTAAACAGACACACATATTTCATACAAACTTCATTTATAATTTTGCTTAAAATCCAAACTCAATTTTCTTTTTTTGTGTTGGCAAGTGACTAATTCTGTGCAGTATCTTGGGCAATTATTTATTTATTATCATTATTGTCTGAAAAAACTTAAGTAGTACTAGAAATACAAAGAGGTTTAAGACAAGTATCTTGTAGGGTGTATACTCTTATTGGGAAGAAAGGATGAAGAAAAATTCAACAATCCAGTGTAATTTAGATTTATGGTCCTATTTCTGATATCTGAAAATACTCAAACTTGAAAAAACAGGATTCAGTGATGTTCAGTGATGAGTACCAATATAAATGAATGGGAAAGGGAAGACCTGGAAAAAGCAGGGGGAGCACCTCTTCCATATCATAGCTGTGGTGGTGATGAAGGTCATTTTAAAATGCATTAATAGAAATCTAATTCCTATTTCATGAACAGTATTTTATATTCACTATCTCATTTTAGTGTCACAGTAGTCTCATGAGAGAGGTGCCAAGGTATTATTGCCCTAATTTTATAGACTCAAAGTCAATCAATAAGCTTTATTAAGTGCCTACTATGAGTCAGGTACTCTGTTAAAGACTGAGGCTGCAAAAATGAGACAGATGACAGTCTTTGCTTTCAAGGAGCTCACAATCTAATGAATTCACAAGGAAACTGGTTATTAGATGTACCAAATGGGAGAGTGGAATCCAAATGTTCTCCTGCGTGATCTGCCTCAGAAAGCCCTGAAACTCTTATTTAAAGACTCAGATCTTATCACTGAATTCTCCCTGTAATATGATTTGTCTTCTTGAGCAAGATACTGAAACCCATCTTGAAAGTAATGCTTCTGTTACCTCTTAGTCCTTGTTTTTTTCTTCCCTCTTTTGGGGATAGGAGTCTCCTTTTCCTGATTTAACAAATATCTGCCTGTTGCTGTTGTAAGGTTTTCATTTGTGTCCCCATTTGGGATTTTCTTGGCAAAGACACTGGAGTGGTTTGCCATTTCTTCTCTCACTTTTTTACAAATGAGGAAACTGAGGCAAAAAGGATTAAATGGATTGATTAGGGTTACAATTAGTAAGTATATGAGACTGGATTTAAACTAAGGTCTTTTTGACTTCAAGTCCCCCACTCTTATTATCTATGCTACTTAACATATCCTTGCTCTAATTAGTCCCCTTCTGAGACATTCTAAGAGGCTCATTATTAATGTCTACCATCAGAGAAGCCAGAATATTTACCAACTATATGGTTTAAGCATTTAAGCATATATGTGCACATATTTATCTATATAATCACCTGTCTATATGCACACATATACACATACCTAAATATATTACACACACACACACACACACACACACACACACACACACACACATATATATATGATAGAAGCTTGGTAGCACAGTAGTAGAGCACTGACTTTGGAGTCAGGAGTTTGAGAGTTCAAATTTGGCCTCAGACAACTGACACTTACTAGTTGCGTGACTTTGGACAAGTCACTTAACCCTTATTGCCTCTCTTCCAGGGTATCTCCAGTTAAAGTGATTCAAATCTGACCAGTGGTCCCAGATGGCTCTGGAGGAGAAATGAGGCAGGTGACTTAGAATAGCCCTCCCTCCCTCAAATCTAATTCATATGCTTGTCATAGTGTCACCCCTGGTGTCAAGGTCTTCTTCAAGAACAAAGGACAAACATCATCATACACACACACACACACACACACACATACACACACATAACATATATACACATATAGAAAAACATTATTTGGTTAATGTTTTTGCTTGCCTCCATGTTTTTTATTTTTTAAAATTTATTTAAATAGCATTTTATTTTTCCACAATTACATATCGTGAAAATTTTTGTTTATTTTTTATAAGATTTTTGAATTTCAAATTTTTCTCCCTTCTTCCCTCCCCATCTAAAAATGGTAGGCAGTTTGACATAGTTTATATATGTGCTATTATGTATAATATATGTCCATATTAGTCTCAGTTGAGGAAGAAGAAACAGATCCAAAAGAAAAAAAACCCATAAGAAAGAATAAAGTAATTGAAGAAAAAAATGCTTCAACTTACATTAAGAGTCCATCAGTTCTTTATCTGACTATGGACAGCAATTTCTCTCATGAGTCCTTTATACTTTCTTGGAGAAGAGCTATGTTATTCAGAGATGATTATCACACTATGTCTCTGATACTGTGTGCATTGTTTTCCTGGTTCTACTCATTTCACTTTGCTACACTCTTTAAGGGATACATTATTGTCTTGGTAGCTATCATAAAAGTTTGTAACATGAGTCTCTGGGTAAGCTGCATAGGAAGTAAAATAGGGTTTAAGGCAATGTACTCCATTTTCCCTTTAGAAACCATGAATGAGGGTGGCTAGGTGGCATAGTGGATTAAGCACCGGCCCTGGAGTCAGGAGTACCTGGGTTCAAATACGGTCTCAGACACTTAATAATTACCTAGCTGTGTGGCCTTGGGCAAGCCACTTAACCCCATTTGCCTCGCAAAAACCTAAAAAAGAAAAAAAAGAAAGAAAGAAATCATTAATGGTTTTTGTAATAGGCTCTTCTGAATATTTGGGAGAATTGAGCCTTTCTCTCTAGTATTTTTTATTTTTTATTTTCTTTTTCTTTTTTTTTATAGGAATGTAAGCGGGAGAATTTAAAATGAGTTCAGGAAGAATATATTCCCTCACCCTCAGAGACTGGGGACACACATCATAAATAGCCCTTCTCCAAAAGTCAGTATTTGATTACCTAAATCCCCCACACTTAATCCCAAAGGAATTTAGGAACCCTAGATAAATTTAATAGGCATAATTATCTGGAGGGAGATTTAAAAAAAAGTTTATATCAGGGAAACTTTGCTTCTGCTTTTACCAAATCTCCCTAACATCTACTAGTTCTTCACTATATAAAATATATTAAATTATAAAAATATTATATTATTAAATTAATTATACCTTTAAATAATAATATTAATTTTATTATGCAAAATATTTGTTTAAATTGTTCAGCTTTGTTTCCCTTAATAGGCTATAATCTCATTCAGGTAAAGATTTATTTCAATTTTATTTTTTGTATTTAATAGCACCTAAAATTGTGCCTCACCACATTGTAGGTGCTTTAAAAGCAGCACAAGTCTCTTTAGCATATCCTCCACACAGCTGCCAAAATGATATTATTAAAGTATAGGTCTGATCATGTCACTACTCTACAAGTTCCAGTATCTCACTCTTGCCTAGACGATGAACTATAATCTCTTTTCTTTGGCATTTAAAGTCCTTCACAATTTAAATGCAACCTAACTTTTCAGACTTGGTACATATTAAAATATTTTATTGAATGCTTTGGAAGGCTTTCCTTTCTCACCTCAGCCTTCTAACCTCCCTAGCTTCCTTTAAGTAGTATTAAAAGCCTGCCTTCTATAAGAAACATATCATATCCCAGTCTCCTTAATTCCTTCCCTTTGTTGATCACCGCCAATTGATTATGAATATATCATTTTTTTTCTTGTGCATAGTTGCTAATGTGTTGTTCCTTGCATTGGATTATAAATTTTTGAGAGCTTGGAATGTATTTTGCCTAATTCTGTATTCTCCAGTACATAGTGGTCAGTATATAAATTCTGATTGTCTGACTGGCTTTTTCCCTTTCATACTCTCTAAAGTCCAGTCATACAGACCTCCTTGCTTATACAAGTTCCAGCCTTTACATTGGCTGTCTCCCAGGCCTGAAACACAATTTTTTTTATCTTTAACTCTTCAAATCAATTCCCCAAGTTCCTTCAAAGATCAGATCAATACTCAAATGAAACCTTTCTTTATCCTCTAGCTACGAATACCTGCCCTGTGCCAAAATGACCCAAAGTATCTTGTGTTATATATATGTGATATAATATTATAATTAGATATGATAAAATATATTATCAATCCATGCTATATAAATTATAGTACTATATATAATAAATACTACTATTATATCAATAATATAATAATTTTATTAAAATTATATTTTATCATTATGTTACTTGTTCTTTTATTTACTCATTTTGACTGTTCATGATCTCATGGATCATGCAGTCCTTGAGGTTTTCTTGGTAGAGATACTGGAGTGGTAAGTCATTTCCAACTTCAATGTTTTAAGGTAATCAGAGGGTAAATGACTTGCCCAGGATTACAGAGTTAGCAAGTGTTGAGTTCATATTTGAATTCAGGTCTTCCTGACTCAAGGATACCTAGCTGACACAATCAATAAGAGTCTCAAGAACTGGAGTCAGGAAGACTCCTCAGGGAGACTCTAAGAAAGTTTAACACTATTGCCTCAGTTTTCTTATCAACAAAATTAACTAGAGAAGGAAATGATGAACCACTTTAGTTTCTTTGCCAAGAAAACCCAAATGGAATCACAAAGAATCTGACACAATTGAAAACAACTCAACAACAAAACAACCACTTTCTGAACCAGGCCCATTGCTCTTATCCACTGAGCCACCTCTCTCCCTCTCTCTCTGTATATACATATATGTACATGTGTATGTGCATTTTGTATAAAATATAACATTGTATGATTAAATTTATTATATTTAAATTACAATATTCATTTTATTATACAATATATTTATTTAAATTGTTCATCTTTGTTTTCTCAATAGGTTATAATTTCCTTTAGGGTATATATATATATGTATGTATGTATATCTATCCTAGGATAGTGCCTCACACATTGTAGATGCTTTAAAAAAATTTATGGTGATTGACTGATTTCAAATAAAGAGTTACCGCTAAAGGAAAAAGGAAAAGAGTGGGTTAGAGCAGAGAATGCTAGACATTGAAAACATAGTTTCACTTTAAATAAAATGTATTTGGTCATAAAGCATTTGTGTATCCACATTTCTAGAGCTGAACAACTGGTTTTTAGAAAGTTACCTA
Source organism: Macrotis lagotis (assembly GCF_037893015.1). NCBI lineage: Eukaryota > Metazoa > Chordata > Mammalia > Peramelemorphia > Peramelidae > Macrotis > Macrotis lagotis. The sequence goes on from NC_133661.1 coordinate 118,995,396, forward strand.
GCCAGTGAATCAACTCTCAGGCTTCCATGTGCCCCTCTGATGCCTATAGATATCATCAGATATAAATAGAATACAACTCCAGGAACAATCAATTAACCCATAATATCATTAGAAAAAGGATAAAGTTAGGGAATAGACTGTGATTTTATTGGCATTAGGATCTCTACCATAAGGAAATTCCTTCTACCAATCCAAGTCAACACCTTTTGTACCTTATGGTCTTAGAGAGTTGTATAGAGTATCCAAAGATGAATTGATTTGCCTGGGGTTACACAGAGTTGGGTACCTGTGGAGTCAGATTGAAGTCAGTGAAGAAGACAATGACATTTTCTCTTTCATCAACCACAACTGTGCCCTTGCTTCATCTCTAGTCTTCTATCACTTTTAATATGATTGTCAGGGAAGAAGAAAGATAAATGTTAAGTCTCTATCTCCTAAGGCAATGTTCTCAGATGTTAGCTCCACCATAGACACAATATTAGAGACAAAAAGATTTTAGGGGTCAACCAGACAAATTTATTTTCTCTTACAAATGAGGAAATTCAATCATACAACATTTATAATGCACCTACTGTGTTACAGGCTCTTTGCTAAGTATTGGGGATATAAGAAAGAGGTAAATAAGAGTCCCTGCCCTCAAAGACTTACAATCCAGTGGAGAAGACAGAATGCAAACAAATATCAATCACCATGAATTTTTGGATATGAGTGAAGGGTGTTGTGCTAAGTCACTAGCCTCACTTTCTCTTCCTGAACCATCTGGGTCCAGTGGCCAGATGTGAATCATGACCACAGAAGATGGCCCTGTATGTGGGACAATAAGGAATAAGTGACTTGCCCAATGTCATACAGCTAGTAAGTGTCAAGTGTCTGAGGCCTGATTCAAGCTCCCATCCTCCTGACTCCAAAGCTGGTGCTCTGGTGGGCCTAATTCATGCATTGGATTATATATATATATAGTCTAGGAGGTCCCTCCTCTCTCTAAAACTATTCTAATTACATGTTTATTTCTCCTCAATAGAATATATGCTCTTTGGGTGCTGGAACTCTTTTCATTTTTGTCTTCCTATCCCCAGCATCCATTCCACTTCCAGCCTCATAATAGTCATTCAATAAAGATTTTTTAAAAATATTAATTTGAATCAAAGCTACACTTTAGAGAAGAGAAAACTGATCAACATATTAGCGAAGTGACTTGTCCCAAAGTCATGTGACTATATTTATGATCAAGTTAGGAAAGAACCTACATCTTCAAATTTCTAATCCAACACTTTCTGGTACATGTGCTACACACACATTTTTAAATAGAAGACAAATGATCCAAAAGGAGAAGAGAGACATTTGTCCCTATGTCACCTCTGGATGACTGATTGGACTTAATAAAAAAAATTTTGGCTACAGTGCTATTTGGGGAAGGCCACCCTGAGCTGTTAATTAAAACACTATTCATATTTAGCATGCATGTTTGTATAGGGCCCTTATAAGATAGGATGATATGTAAATATATTTGCAAAGAACATGTGGTAACCCTTCCTGTTGTACATTTATTTCTTGCCAAGTTCTGTCACATGTGCGTGTACAACTACCAAGGATTTGATCTCTGTGTCCAAATGGCATTAAATTAAATCTGTGAATGAGATTTTTTTTTCTTCTAAGGGATAAGTATTCTGTATTCACAATGACTGATCATATATTGGCTACCAACTGTGTGAAGCTTAGTTAATCTTATTATATGAAGCCAGTGCCTCCTGATTTCTTAACCCCCTACTCCATTCTCCTTTGGGGAATAGTTTTAATGACCCGACAAAGGGCACGGCACAATGCTTGGCCTACAATGAATTTAAAATCATTTAACACATTTGGTTGTTAACTGAACTCTCCTGGCAGTGTATTGGATACCATCTGCCCAGTTATTGACAGCCTTGTCAGCAAAAGAGCTGGAGAGTCTGTGTTGGCAGACACCCAGCTTGCCTTAGCCGGGCTTTCTAGTGTCTCAGGAACAGATGCTGTGCCACATGCCTAGAGCTGCTGTTTGCAAATTGGTGTGTGCTCAAATTATTAATTTGGGAAAGGGGGCCTGGGGGAGGGGGACAGCTGTCCATTTTCCAGGAAATATTTTCTACTCCTTTTCTTGCTGAGTGTCTTTTTCCAGGTACCTTTTCCAGTAGTAAAAAAAAAAAAAATGAGTATGTGGAATGAAGAAAACCAGAGCCAACACAATCAGCCTATTAACCAGTCAGAAGAACAGAATAAGAATAGAAATAAAAGCTATGCAACCACCTGAAGTATACAATTATAAATTGAGCTAGCTAAAATAAGTGCCTTGAAAGCAAGGACTTAGTTCCTTTTCATTTTACATATGAAGACCTAGAATATTGCTCACACATAGTAGGTACTTAATAAAAGGTTTGGAATTGGATGAGCTTTATGAGTATAAAAGTATTCTCTTCCCACCAGGTCCTCACAAAAATATTTGCCCAAATATGCTCTAATAAATACCAAACAAACCAATATTTGAATTTTGAGTCATTTTTGCTAACATTTTTCTACTGCTGAGCATAATTCCAGTCAGTCAATTTATCCCAAATATTTGGAAATCAGACAACATAAGAAGAAGCTTGAACAGAGGGGACTGTTTTACAAGTTCCCATCAAGAAGACAGTGGCTCCCAATCTACTCTGATCAGGCTCTGTTGACTGCTTTTTGGGTGGCAGGAATGAACATATGCTTACTTTGTCTATGGGAACTTCTGTTCCTATCAACAGAAATAGAGGAAGAAAAGGAGTAAATAAACTATCATGTATTAAACAGCTACTATATTCTAGGCACTGTGCTAAGCACTAGAGATACAAAGAAAGTCAAAACCAGTCCCTGCTCTCCAAGAGTTCACAGTCTGATGGGGGAGATGATACGAAAACAATTTACATGTACAAAAACAAAATAAAACAAAACTTATGAGGATAAATTGGAGAAAATCAACAGATAGAAGATACTAGTGTAAAAGGAGACAGGAAAAGTTTCTTGTAGAAGATGGGATTGTAGCTGAAATTTGAAGGAAGCCAGAGAAGTCAAGAGATGGAGATGAGGAGGGAGAACATTACAGGTATGGGGGTGGGGGTAGCCATCAAAACTGTTAGAAAATTACATACTCCCATTATGTCCAATTTCAACATTGAATCCTCATATATAATTACCTCAAAGCATATGAGATAGGATATTTTATTTCTAGGACCGTCCTCTAAGGCATGAGGAGTAATCTTATTACCTTTTTAAAAAAATCTTATTTCTAGAATATATTAAGTGGCAAACTCTGTAACCAAGTTCTTTGCCTTGAGAAATGGCTGACTTTTATGTTCATTCAACTATAAGAAAGCATGTCTTGTATTCAACACTGTTAAAAATATCATAGGGTGATCTATTTAGTGGAAGAAATGAGAGGATTTGGACCTCTGGGAATTTCATTTCCTCTATTGCCAAGTTGACATGAAGGTTTGTTGTTCACCTGGAATACACTCAATCAGGAATGAGAGCATCAGCTTGACATAGTGGATAGGAAGATGACCTTTGATCAGGATCACTGGGGCTCATGTCTTGTTTCTGTCAAACAGAAATGTGACCAGGAACAAGCCATTCAATCGCCTAGTATTACTTCTCTTAGTCTGTCTGAAAGGCAGATTGCTAAATTACATTAATGGAGAGAGTTTCCATGCCTGGAATATTCTACAGGCATCTGAACCATCCCACCTCAAATGAAGAAATTCAGAAACATCTGCTATTTCTTCTTCTTTAGTTTTTTCCCCCCAGGGCAATGGGGTTTGCCCAGGGCCACACAGCTAGGTAATTATTAAGTGTCTGAGGTCGGATTTGAAATCAGGTACTCCTGAATACAGGGCCCATGCTCTATCCACTGCACTACCTAGCTGCCCCTACATCTACTATTTCTTAATAAGAACACTCCTCCAAAAAAAGGAGCCAGGAGACCTCAAGTTACCAATTTAGGATAGAAAAAACCTTGGGGTTTTTTTTTCTTCCAAAAGTAGAATTCTCATTAAACACAAGAACTGCATTTGGCCATGCTTATCGCAAGACAGAGAAAGAAATAGTCTTTTCTCTACATTGAAGGATATACAGAGTGGAGAAGCAAGACCATTAAGAAGTCACAGACATGCAAACACATACACAAACACACACACAGAACACTCTAAAACTGCACTACAAGAGAACTCTAGGCATACCTGCTACTCTCTATCAACAATCATTCTCCTCAGATAAGAAATCCTTTGTATCAAGACGATAGTTATGCAGAAAAAAAGTTTAATGCCTTAGAAATGACCTCCATGGGGTGGCTAGGTGGTGTAGTGGATAAAGCACTGGCCTTGGAGTCAGGAGTACCTGGGTTCAAATCCGGTCTCAGACAATTATTAATTACCTAGCTGTGTGGACTTGGGCAAGCCACTTAACTCCATTTGCTTTGCAAAAAAAACCTAAAAAAAAAAGAAATGACCTCCAGGCATCTCAGGACATGATGTCTAATTTAGAATGATACAAAAACAACTATTTCCCAATACCTCAGGTTTAAGAAGAACAACAGTAACAACAACTAATAGGCAGTGCCATACTAGGAAACTAATGGGTGTTCACCAAACATGTACAGTCTAGAAATGGGGATGATTATCAAAATACTAGAGAAGAAATTATAATCAGCCCTGGAAAGCATAAGAATAAAATTCTTGTGCATTTAAGTTAGTCTTGATTCTTATTGCTTTATTATTATTTCACATTATGTTTTCTGTTGATGGGGTTGCTTGGAACATGGATTAAGTAATAAAATTATAAGAATAGTGGAAGAGAATCTTTGTAGCTGGGAAAGACATGGACATTTGGGTGCCAGTTCTCTGGGCAATTTCATGTATTAGAAGCATTAAAAACATTAAATACATCTCATAAGATACTACCAATTTCTTTTTTTTTTTTTTACAGTGGAATTATAACAAAACTATTAGCTGAATTATGTGGATTGTATAAGAAAGTTGCCTGCATCCTTACCTTTTTATCAAGGACTGCTATTAATAGTTCTGATGCCTTAATTGTTCATGCAACTCCCATATCCTGTGTTCATTCTGCTTGTTCAGTACATGTGCTGCTGCTGCTATTAAGCCCACCTCACCATCAGTCTGCATAGACCAAAAAGAGTTAAAAAGACAGAGAAATAAGATTTGATGCTTTAAAAACACTCTGTAAAGGAGGCTGTGGATGAGCATGATATTTTATATCTATGCACCCTTAACTCAGCTTTTCCTGTGTTACCTCTTGCCAATATTGCTTAGCAACATGTGAAATGGGTGAGCTTCATTTCATTGGAGTCCATCATGTTCAATTCTAACTGTGTTTGTAGGCTTGATGTTTCTAAGGAACAAAAACACCCAGCAACCTTTTTATAATTGTCTTGTCTTAGAATTTGCTTCTTATCTTCGAAAAAAAAATGTTTCCCCGTCCTATCTCTCAGTCCTTCCTGAAATATAAGTTAGTTAATTTATTTTTCTGTTAATAATGTTTTATTTTTTCCAATTACATATAAAGAGAATTTTTAACATTCATTTTTCTTAAATTTTAAGTTCAAATTTTTCTTCCTCCATTTCTTTCTTCCCCTCTCCCCAAGGTAGCAAGTAATCTGCTATAAGTTATATGCAATCATAATAAGCTTGAATTTCTATATTATTCATGTTGTGAAAGAAGAATTAAAACAAAAGGGAAAAACATGAGAAAAACAACAAAAATGTGCAAATAGTATGCTTTAGTCTGCATTTAGACTCCATAGTTCTTTACTTGGATGTGGGTGGCATTTTTTCCATCACAAGTCTTTTGGAATTGTCTTTGATCCCTGTATTATTGATAAGAGCTAAGTATATTATAGTTTATCATCACAAAATATTGCTGTTAATGTGTACAATGTTCTCCTGCTTCTGTTCCTTTAACTCAGCATTAGTTATCTATGTTTTTACAGGTTTTTCCTTAAATCCACCTGCTCATAGTTCTTACAGAACAATAGTATTCTGTTACATTCATTTACCACAACTTGTTCAGCCATTCCCCAATTGACAAGCATTTCATCAATTTCTAATTTTTTGCTGCCTCAAAAGAACTGTTAGAAATATTTTTGTATATGAGGGGCCCTTTCCAACTTTGCACATATGTTCATGTTTTAATATTGAGAGGAAATACTTTTTCTCCATATAATATAAATGAAGGTCTGTTCCACTTTTTAAATAATCTTTTTGGAATATAGCTCTAGTAGTAGGTATTGTTGAATCAAAGAGTATGCATAATTTTAGAGCCCTTTGAGCATAGTTCTACTAATTTCACAATCTTCCTATCACTAAGCCAAGGTAAAAGGAGAAAGTCTGCATTTAGGTGGAAATAAAGTTAGAGTAGGTTTGGGGAAGAGACTGCTTTCTCTTTAATATTCACATTGCTGAGAGGCTGCATCTTGTAGCAGGTAGACTCTTAGCTAGAAAAGTAACTAGTAATTTTTGCTGCTGAACAAGCAGAGGGTGGAGGGAGTGATGTTATCATCTGATATATGGGGAAGAAGAGAGCCCTGGATATCAGGTGTTTCTATAACATTCAAAAGGGAAAGAATATGTTTTTAGAAATGTACTTCTACAAGTATAATGAGGACAGTAATGATGGCAAGTCCAAGTAAGAGATTAAGTACATCCCTGGGCACTTCTGTCTGTGAATTGTAAATTTTCTACTTTAGTGGCTTACCCTAGTTATGACTCTGCTACTAGTTCAACCATTAAGAGGTAAATAGTTTGTTTGCAGTTCAGTCACTTAACAAACCTCTGCTTAGTCATTGTATTTGCTTAATATCTGTGCCTTATTTTCTGTCATAAGGGTATTGAATTGAGTCAGTCATCCTTACCCTTATTTCTTTTATTTGACATAATACTAAGCACCACCTGTCCATGACACAGGAGTCATTTGGTCAGCACTTTCAATACAACTGACATACTTTGCTTTCCTGTTACAGACCGATGATTACATAGTTGCCCTAAAATAATTATCGAACCCTCCAACAAACACATTTAAACCTCATGAGTTTAGACTCTCTTTGGCTCAGGTCTCCTTGCATGGGCTTCCTGATCCAGGGATCTTGGCCTACAGTCATAGAATCACAAGATTTCAGGGAAAGAAAGGAAACTTTCTGATGCCTTAATAGTTCATGAACTGGGACAGCTAGGTGGTGTAGTGGATAAAGCATCAGCCCTGGATTCAGGAGGACCTGAGTTCAAATGTGACCCCAGACACCTAATAATTACCTAGCTGTATGACCTTGGGCAAATCACTTAACCCCATTACCTTACAACCTCTCCCCCCCCCCAAAAAAACATTGTTTATGGAACTCCCATGTCCCTTATTCATTCTGCTTATACAGTACATGTGTTGATCATTTTTATCCACTTAGTTCTAACCCACACTAGGAAAAAAAAAATTCCACTACTGCATATTTGTTGAATGGTTTTCTTGTTTCTGCTAAAATGTGAAGAAACCCATTTTCTCCAGAGGTAGCTCATTTTTGGACAATTTTAATTCTTAGACAACTTCCCACTTGGCTTTATTAAGTTTGTTTTTTGTTGTTAACTTCTACCTACTGATCCACATTCTTCCTTCTGGATCTGAATAGAACATATCTAATGATTCTTTCACATCAAAGTCTTTCAGGCACTTGAAGACAACTATCATGTCACTCCTGAGCCTTCTCTTCTCCTGGCAGAAGAGATCCAGGTCCTTCAGATGAGCCTCACATGAAAGGGGTTCAAAGTTCTTCACTCTTACTAGGGAATCCCTATTCTCTATTAGATCTTGCATGTCTTTCACAAATCACCACAGTTTCAAGTTCACATTTCCATAGTTAAATTAGATTAGTAAATGACTGGTAAAATCAAGAGAATTCATTAATATCAATCTCTCTTTGATCACTCATTCCCCAGGCAAAACACTTGTCCTTTTTGAACTCCCAAGTGGGAAAATGATAAGCTAATTTCTCTCTTATTTCCTGGCCTAAGACTGTGCTATGGATAGATTTGGTAATGGGGTTAGGAGAAGAGATAGTTTCCAAGAACTTTTGTATCTTAATGGAGAGAGAGAGAGAGAGAGAGAGAGAGAGAGAGAGAGAGAGAGAGAGAGATACAGACAGAGATAGAGAGACAGATACAGAGAGACAGAGAAAGATACAGAGAGAGAGACAGAGACAGAGAGAGCAGCAGAGAGAGACAGATACAGAGAGACAAAGATACAGAGACACAGAGATACAGAGAGACTGAGAGACAGGGACAGATGCAGAGAGACAGAGACAGACACACAGAAAGAGACAGAGACAGCTAGATATACAGACACATAGAGACAGAGAGACAGAGACAGAAGCAGAGAGATACAGAGAGATACAGATACAGAGGCACAGAGATAGAGAGATAGAGGGACTGGGAGGGACAGAGGGACTGAGAGACAGGGGGGAGAGAGAGAGAGAGAGAGAGAGAGAGAGAGAGAGAGAGAGAGAGACAGAGAGAGAGACAGAGAGAGAGACAGAGACAGAGAGACAGAGAGACAGAGAGACAGAGAGACAGAGACAAAGAGAATTAGTGGTTACTCATGACAATTAACTCACAATATTTGTTAGGAAAAAGGGAACCAGCTGCAAAGGAGATGATCTCAATCATTCCAGTAGTGGATATGTTCCAAGCTGGGTTATTGGCATGGCTTGAACTGCTGCAGGAATGCCAGCTTCTACACACACACACACACACACACACACACACACACACACACACAGACACACTGAACACACTCCTCACATTAGCTCCCTGAGTGGCACTAGTTCTTAGGGTTTTGTCTGACAGGATATGAACTCATTTATTCAGTGATATCCATAGCTTTATGGGATTCAAGGAATTACTGACTACTCAGTTCTAGGACTGAGAAAGGAAATGACCATAACCACACCAGTTTATCTTTTCTTATTGTTGATACATCCTTAGTCTTCATTTTTCCTTCAAAAATTCCTTTGTCATTCCTGTAATTTGTGTCACATTTTTTTGATCATGTATCTAATGAATGCTTAGCATCTAGGGAGAAGATAAAGTTACACCCTAATGTCCAAATATTGGTGAAGTAGAAAAGTTCTCCTTTTTTACCTTTTCTCTCAGATTTTCTTAATTCCTTTGCTATCTTCACACACAATATAATCACATATCCTTTCTGCCCCTGAAGAAATAAGATTTTTTCCTATTTTTTCATTTTTTTAGGTTTTTGCAAGGCAATGGGGTTAAGTGGCTTGCCTAAGGCCACACAGCTAGGCAATTATTAAATGTCTGAGGTTGTATTTGAACTCAGGTACTCCTGACTCCAGGGCCAGTGCTCTATCCACTGCACCACCTGGCTGCTCCTTCTTTTCTATTGTTTTTAAGAGAAATTTTAAACTGATAGCAACACCTAAAAATGAGTTGTAGTGGGTAACTATTCATGGAATCTTAGATTTTTTTTTGATAGAAAGAAACTTGGTGTCCATCTAATCTAAACCATTCCAACTGTACCATATCTGACACACAATCATCTAGCCTCTGCTTTAAGACTTCCATAGAGGTCTTATTATTCCCAAGGCAATTTATTACAGCTTTTGTATATTTCTAGTTATTAGAAAGTTCTTTCTGACATCAATCCTGAATATAACAATTTTCAACTTCCACTCATTACTAATTCAGCCCTATGAGTCCAAACAAAACTATTCTCATACTTCTTTACCATGATAATCTATCCAGTATTTGAGCATAACTATGTCTCTCCTTTACCCTCCCCCCAAGTCTTCTCTTCTCCAGGCTAAACATCCCCTATTCCCTCAACTGACCCACATGTCACCCAGGGCAATTTGGTTGTTCTCCAGTCTATCAATGTCCTTCTATAAAGATGGTGTTGAGAGCTAAATACACTTTAGATATAGCCTGACCAGGACAGGACAAAGTGGGACTCATACCAACAAGTTCCCAGAAACTGTCTTTCTCTATCCAGTTCCAGTTCACATTAGTTTAAGGAGGTGGAATGGGAGAGAGATGCATGGTTAAATCACATTATTGATTTTTAGAAAAATGAGGTCATTTGGTCATTCCAGATTTCTCTGGTTTATTTCTGGTTTGACTTAGTTATAGACTCTTTGCTTGGAGCTCCATTGAGCTTCCAGACATTATCTACTTATCTGCTTAGTTATCTACTTAGCTTAAGAGTTTGCTAAATCAGGCAGCTAGGTGGCACATTGGATAGAAGTATTGGCTCTGGAGTCAGGAGGAACTGAGTTCAAATCCGAACTTAGACATTTAATATTTACCTCCTGTGTGATGTTGGACAAGTCACTTAATGCCATTGCCTTAAATAAATAAAATGAAAAAAATATGAATTTGCTAAATTAGAGACCATTATTAGTCTAGGAAAGACTCTTTGATTTCCAAAAATGGACTCTTATTTCATTATATTCTCTTAAAGAGGAACATTTCTATTTGTTAGAACTAGTATGGTGTAATTGAAAAGAATTCTCAACAAACTGGAAATCATTATAACTTTTCCATGACACCCTCCTCCCTTCTAAACTTTTCCCTTTCTGTAGAAGGAATCACTTTTGTATCTTTGAGCATTTGTGAAGGAATCACTGTCTTTTCAGTCAACAATGTCTATAAACTCAAAATCATTCCTTACTCCTTTTTCCTCTCTTATGCAACTATTGATCAAAATCTCAATTCTAGCTTTTAAATATCTTTTGCTGTTGTCCCTCTTGCCTTCTCTCATGTGGTCTTCTAGTTTGACTTTTCATCCAGTTTTAATATATTTTTCATTAGATTATGCAAGTTCATCTGACAGTAGAATGATGCAAATATCCTCAAGCAGTTTTAGCTATACTTATTTATGTAACAAGGGATTAGCCAACAAGGGTCCAGTCCTTAGAGTGTCACATTATGTTCTACCTTGTATCAACCCATATGGAAACTTGATGAGCCTATTTCCTTAAATGTGTGGATAGAGGGGTCCTTTCTCTGCTTTAGGGTATGCAAAATATCTTTTGACTATTTATCATTAGTTTACTGTGTGGCTATCAGAGTTTTCTAACCAACTGTTCAATTAGAATTGAGTTTTAGATACAAAAGACTTGAATATAAAGAAAAAAAATCTGACTTTTTTTTCTGGTGGCATTCAAGTGAGGATGAAGAAACAATGCAGTGAGGCTCTTACAAGTATTAGAGTTGGGGAATAGCAGTAGGCAGTGCATCTGTGGTTGCTTTATCTTCCCACCTATGTATATCTTTTTCATTTCTTTGTGATTCTTCTTTTCTGATCTTAGATTAGACATCTGGTGATTCCTCCAGTTTTTCACACATGGCTGTAATTTAGTCTAATCTGGCTGCAGTAAAATCACCAAACCACCAAAAATCAACAAAGAATAAACACAAAAGAAGCTGAAAAATAAGCAGTGTCTAAAGACTAAGATTTAAAGACTAGACTTTCACTATTGAGTCCCTCACCCCATTATACTCATAGTGAATAATTTTAATAGTTTATCTATGAAACAGATTAGGCTATACTATAACTATTTTCCTATGAGAAAGATTTTCAGTCATTTTCTAAGAATATAGACATATGTTGGGATTTATAACTAGATAAAACTACACTTGGCAGAAAAGAGGAAAAGGTGTAATGATGCAGTGTCCCAAGGTAGTAACATGGAGAAGGGGCACCCTAGTCTGGTTCTTTCCCTATTAAGATAGGAGGAGGCTAAGTGACAGCAATTGTCTCAGAGATAGAGTTTGAAAGTGAACTGCTAAGGCCTAAGGTACACTTCCATTATTTTAAGATTCATGGGATAATTACAAGGGTTAGAGAATTGTTTGGGCTTTCCTTCCCATTTGTTAACATTTAGCAGCTAATAATCTCTAAATGAAAGCTATATTGTAAACATGATCCTAAACCATTAAAATGTGAAATTAAAAAATAATGAAAAACTCATTTTTCTAGGGAGGTTTATTGAAAGATATAAATTATTGAAGGCATGAATTACAGATTTCTGATGGATAGTGAGCACCTGGAATGTGAAAGCTGATTTTAGCTCCTTGGGAACTGCCAGATGAAGAATTTGCTCTTTTGTGCTTGCAACATATCTTATGGTCCTTTTTAGCCTACTCCAGGTTGTTACAAGTCATAACCATATGAAGGTCATAAAATAGATCTGGCATCAATACAGATTAAATGACTTGTTCATGGTCACATAGCTAAATAAATGTCCAAGATGGGACTTGAACTCAGATCTTCCTGCCTCCATGTCCAGCACCAACTTACTTCAGAAAAAAATTGTTATAAAGGGTGTATTTGTTGGCTAGGGTGGAAATACAAAATCTTGTTGAATTTTGAAGAAAAGGGAAAAAAGTAGACTTTGCACTTTTCAAATTTATGATGCTACCATTGATAATATAAAGAAAACTATTAACTTTATACAGTCAAACAAAAAGTTTCAACTGACCATACAAAAGTCTCTCATACTTAGGAGTTTCCCAAAATGTGAGTTGCCTCTGCAAATACAGTAAGCAATAATAATAACAGTTGAAACAACAACAATGCTGGCTTGATCCATCACGTATCCTCATTTCAGTAGGCAGAAATTCATGCACTAGTATGGAGGAAATGGAAATCACCAAATTCAGACAGTAAGACCATGAAAAAAGACCCAACGGAACAATCCTGATATGGTTGTCTTGGGGTGTCTTTGGGTGAGGGGCTAATTGTTGTTTACCACATGCTAGTTCTTAGAATCATAGATTAGAGCTGGAAATGATCCTAAAAATCATTTGATTTAACCTGCTCAATTTGCTCACGAGCAATCTGAAGCCTTAAGGTTAAGTGACTTGTCTGAAGTCACACAGGTACAAAGGTGGGATTTGAACCAGTGCATTGTTCATGCTTCAACTTCCAGCTCCAGATGAAACTCTTTCCATCACACCACATTGTACTTGGCATCCAATTTTTGAAAGCTCCAACCTCTATCAACACTTGTCACTGTCAAAGACAATGACAGAAGAGTCAGTGCCTTTGAGCAAATCCTGCTACTGGTACCTTTATTCAGCAACTAATAGCAGTAGCGCCAGTAGCAGAGTGCCACCTCTTTGCTTCCCCAGTGAGTGTCATTACCAGGGCTTTTTTGTGAGTCCCAGTTTGCTTTCACACTGTCTTGAAAGCTAAGTTACAACAGGTATGGAAGGTGGAGATAATCCTGTCTGACTCTGGGGAGGAAAGAACATGCATTGAACTGCAGCATAATGCAATTCTATCACAGCTTTTCGTTGTTGTTAGAGCACGTTTCATCAGTCAGGACAACATTATGAACTGTTTTTCTCAGTTCTGTAAGCAATAGCTCCTTTCTCACAAGTTAATTGTAGTCTGGGAACACTGCTTTCTGCACTCTACAAAGGTCAGTAGTCTAGAGGGAGCTATATACACTGATCTTTAGATTTTTTTTTTCCTAAAGGAAAGAGTTAAGCAGTCCTTAAAACAGATTTTTTGAAATCCCTTCAATCCTTTTTTAAAAGTTTTACATTATGTACAAGTGTTTTGCAGTATTTGGGAGTTGTTCTTTGGGAATTGTCTGCTGATCATTGCTAAGATAAGATTCTTTATCTGATGCTATCTTCAAAGTGACCTGGGATTCTGTTTTACTAAGTGTTTCTGACTTACTCATTAAGAAAACATTAAGGATTCCATATTGGTCTTATCTGATTGAATAGATTATTTCAACAACCAAGGGACATTTGAATCACAGATTCATGATATACTTAAGACAAAGGGGACTAGAATAGGGCAGGTTAAAAGGACTTGTGGAATAATGAGACAAGAGAAGTAGCTAAGAAAATGAAGTCACAAAGAGACAAGTTGTGTATATTATATAGTCAATTTAACTTTTGTGTCTTTGAGAATTTGTGATTTTATTAGTAACCTCACTTTTACTTTTGTATTGGTAGCCATACATATTCAAAGATATGTGTAACAGAGTAGAAAAGATGTGCACAAGGCTATGGAGCTGCTCATATCTTACTAGTTACTTTACTGGTTTTCCTCACCCTACCTTTGTAGAGCATGGATCTTTTCTCTGCTGCTTATGCTAATTTTGGGCTAACAATTAATAACAGGAAAACAGGTGCTCCATCAGTCAGCACCACATTTTCTCTATGGGGAACCATAGATTATAGCAAATGGAGAAGTTCTGAGTAGTGTAGATAACAGTATACTTAGCTTGACAGTACAGTTTCCAGGGTGGTACACATTCATAATGAGGTTGATACATGCATTGCCAGAGCTACTTTAGTGATTGGGAGACTGTGAAGACAGGTATGGGAAAGAAGAAATATTAGGTGGCCTATCAAACTGAAAGTCTGTATACAGACATCATCGTTGTATATCTGTGAAACCTAGACTCTATCAGTGCCATACTAGGATGCTGAATCATTTCCTTATGAATTGTCCTAGGATGATTCTGATCACCTGGAAGGATAAGACACCAGACACTGAGGTCCTTTCTTGAGCTAAATCACCAAGCATTCAAACTCTACTCCATAGAGGGCGACTACTATGGGCTGGCCATGTTGTTTGAATGCCAAATATATGTTTGCCAAAAAGACTATTTTATGGAAAACTCACATGGGCAAGCACTCACATGGTGGTCAAAAGGTATGGGAGGACACCTCTTTCTTATGAACTTTGGAATTGATTGTGTGACACTGGCACAGAATTGTCCAACATGAAATGTCCTCATTAAAGAAGGTGCTGTGTTCCATGAGCACTGTAGAAGCTAAAAAGGAACTGTAGAAGCTAAAATGAAATGTGAGATGTGAAAATTTAGAGAATCCATACCAAATGTTGACATTTTCTATTTGTGCCTGACCTGTGGTAGAGCATTCCAAGTTCATTTTGGTCTGATCAGCCACAGTTGGACACACTCTAACTTGACTCTTAAATAGTGCAGTCATTTTTGTTCTCTTTGAGAACAAAGAACAACAAATAATAGGATATAATATTTTATATATTATATTGTAAATATAATGTAATGCAACATCACCTACCATAACAATATATAATACAATTAATATATCATATCATATCATATCTATCTATTTATCTATCTAGATATCCCCTGTCTAGTATTCTGTCATACATACAGATACAATATGTATACATATAGATGAAAGAACACTAGACAGGAGACTTATGTTCTATTCCTTCCTTCCTTCACTTCCCCCCCCTCTACAAAGTTCACCATTAATTTCTTCATTGACAAATATAATAACTATTTCTCAATCATTCTTTTGACCCCTCTGCTACCTGTGATGCTGTTGAACACTCTGTCTCCTTCTCCATACTCTCTCCTCTCTAGGCTTTTATGACATTGCTCTCTCCTGGTATTTCTGTCTAATAAATTACTTCTTCTAAATCTCCTTTACTGGATTTTTAACCACGATCATCTTCTAACCAGGGATGCCTCCCCAAAGTTCTGCCTTCACTATTCTTTTCTTTCTGTTCTATATTATCTTGCTTGGTAAGTTTGTTGGTTCTCATGAATTCAATAATAATTTTATGAGATAATTCCCATATGTATAAATCCAGCTTTATTCTCTCTGATGAGTCAGCTGGGGTTGTCCATCACCAGCTAGTTGCCTCATGGACATCTCCAACCAGATTTTCTCTTGACATCTCAAACTCAATATATTCAAAGCAAAACTCATATTCTCTCCCAAACCCTTTCCTTTTTTCATTTTACCTATCCGTTCTGATGAGTTTATTACCATCCTTCCAATTATTTAGACCTGCAATCCTAGTGTTATCCTTGATTCCTTTCTCAAATATACATACTCCACATTTGTAAATTTTACCTAATTTTTTATATTGTATATTTCTATAGTCACACCATTTTTGTATTTGCTCCTTTATCTCTTCTCCCCTCTGCTCCCCAACAAGGCCACCATTCTGGTTCAGATTATTATTATTACCTCATGTCTAGACTTCAGTAATGATGGACTGGTTAATCTCACTGCCTTAAGTTTCTCCCCACTTGAATCCATCTTTCATTTTACTGGCAAATGTTATTTTTAAATCATAGATCCCATCAAGTTACCCTTTCTTCCTAACTTAGACTCCAAACTTCTTATTACATCCATGGTCAAATATAAAATTCTCTTTTTAACAATTAAAGCCTTTCATAACCTTGCCCCTTTCTATCTTTACATTTTACCTATGCTTTATTTCCTTTCAAATTTTTACAAGAAAATTTGCTTTCTTGTGGTTCTTGCACATGATACCCCTTCTAACTCTGCCTTTTTATTTGACTACCTTTTGGCTGTCCCAAATATGTGGAATACTCTTCCCTTCTCACTTCTGCTTACTGGCTTCCTGAAAGTCAGGAAGCATACTCTTCCAAAGTTCATATCTGCTTCAACACAATCACTAGCTATGTGATCCTGGCTAATTCAGTTAACCATCTTTGCCTTAGGCCCTCAATTATAAAATGAGCTGGAGAAGGAAACTGCACCAGTATATTTGCCAAGACAACCCCAAATAAGGTAATGATGAGACAGATATGATTAAAACAACTGAACTACAACAACAAAAACAAATTGATTATGAAACAACTGTTACTCATATCCTGGTAGAGGTGATGATTCAAGTTGAGGAACAAGGCTTACATTTTAAGATAAGGCCAAATGAGTATTTTTTTTTCCTTGAGGTGTGGTAAGAGGGAGAGAAGCAGTAGGGATCACCAAGTCTTTTCTTTTTCCTCCCCATCCTACTGAGAAGAGAACAATAGGAAGTCCAGGAGAAAACACAGACAAGCAAGACATATTTAGATGCTACATATTTAATATTAGGTACTTTAAAAATTAAAACTCTGCATAGTAGAAATTCAGAATTTCATGTAAAATCCTCTCATTCTGTTTTACAAAGAATGTAGAAAAAAACTTATTTATTTGGTTCCTCAATTTTAGAATAATAAAAGTAAAGAAAAAAATTTAAAAATGGGGCCTATCATGTAATTGTGTAACATATTCATATTTATTTAATAAGAAATCTTTACTACAGATTTAATCATATGGATAAAAAATTTCCCCCATATGCTCTTTAGTTTAGATAGGGAGTGATAATTCCTATTATGTCTATTGAAAAATAGCACCTTTCTCTCAGGAAGCTTTCAATTGCCAACACAGTTAATTTTAGTTGTTAGGCAAATACTATTCAGTTTACTGGAAGTCATTTCTTTGTATTTCAGATGGATCAGAATATCTAGGAGGTTTTTATTTTCAATTCTGAGTGTCTATATCTAAGAAAGTTAGGTGGTACTTTCCCAGTATCACACTGGCAATTTCTTGTGTCTTCACTAAAGGTGGCTTTTGCCTCTTGGGCAGCTGTGAAGTAAGCAGCTTGGCTCTCTTCAGAAGCAAGTTTAATTATCTTCATATCACACATGAATTCTTTTAATCAGTCTGCTGTTTTGTTAATCATTCAATTTTAATTCTTAATAAATACAATTCTGAACTACTCTCTCAAGGCAATATAACCAGAAGAGTGAAATATACCATAGGTTAAAAAAATCTTTTCCCATTACCTATTCTTTTTTCTTTCTATTATACTATCTAAACAAGCCCTCTGGCCAGTCATTCAGAGTTTTATTGACTTACTGTGATAAGCTTTACTTGATTTCCCTTATAGTATTGGGTTTTCAGAGAAGCCCTTCAGTTTGGTTTAACTAATTTCCATCTTTGCTAACCTAAACCTTTATATCTTCCCTGACATTAACTTATTCTGGAACCTTGATAAGGTCTTCTTTCAGCTAACTTGTTTTAATTCTTTAAAGTAAACTGTTCTTTTAATCTAGTAAACCCAAGCAAGTGCTTCCTCTATACTCCTAAAATGAATCTCAGTGTTAAATTTCATTATTCACCTCCCTCTGTCTTGTCCCATGTACTATTTAGTTTAATAACAAGAACCTCTGAACAGGTATCAGGTGTAGGTCTAGCTGTGGGCCAATGATCAGCCAGGACAGAATAGACAAGCCTTCCTCTATGGAAGTATTAGGCAATGGAGAGCTGTGGTCAAGCTCTCTTCTTTCTGGAAGCTGACAGGTCAGTTGTTTTCCTATTTAACCCCCACCCCCCACCCCCACCCAGCCTTAGCTCTGGTTAGAGTTCACTCTCATGGAGTTCTGAGCTTGCACACATTGGCCACATCTAGGAGAACATGTGAGAAGAACTTGGTGCTTTGGGATTCTAGCAATGCCTGCAAAGGCATGGTGGAGAGCTGTAGTATGTCAGAGAGTACTGGTAAGTGAACCAAGAAGAGCTTTCAATAATAGTTATATCACTGATACATATGGAAGATTTTGTCAGTGTGCACTTGTGAAATTTTTGTGTTTGAGTGTTCTATTACATTGCTTATTAAGGACCATTCTATTCCCATTTCTAGGGAAACATTCAATGTGAGTCAAACTTAAACTTCAAGTGATCCTTTCAAGGATCTAGATTGGGGCTATGTTCAAGAAAAACAGTCTGACTCTTATTATAGGACAGGTTCCCCAGGACTGAACCTGTCTGGCACTGTGGGTCTAGAATGAAAGGGTCCCTAGCCAATAAATGGAGAGGGCAAGTACTTAAGTTGAACAGTGGTTTTATGTTACTTATAGACACAAAACTTGAAGGTTTGTAAAGTGCTTCACATAATATCATCTGCAAAGGAGGAGCAATTATTTTCTCCATTTTACTGATGGGGATAATGAGATTCAGGGATGTTAAGGGATTTTTCCAGAATCACACAATTGAGACTTATTAGAGGTAGTGTCTAAACCCATTGCCTACACCACTTTTTCAATCTAATACCAGTTTCTTATTGCCAAAAAGTATAAAATCACAAATCTAATAGTGAACAGTAACTTCCTTAAGAGAAATGTGGATAAACTAATAAGAATGACCAAAAGACAGTTATTTAAATGAAGAGGATGCTAAATAGTATCTCCTATGAGAAGAGTTTGAAGAAACTGTCAATATTAGCTTGAAGAAGACTAAATAGACTTAGGGGAAGCAGAATCACATGATTTAGAATTATAAGGAGCTAGTCCAACCTTTCATCTCCAATATGGAAAGTGAGGTTCAGAAAAGGGAAATGATTTGCCTGAAGTCCTATAGATAAAAAGTAACAGGGCTAGGAAATCAGGATATGAACCCCAGTCTTTGATTCTAAACCCAGTGTCTGTTCTATCACATGAAGGTATCAAAGACAAATATATGTATATGTATATGTATATTATATATGTGTATGTGTGTGTGTGGGGGTAAATATATAAATTTATATTTACACATACACTTGAAGAGTGTGTAGAAATGTGTAGAAATTAAAAGGAGAAATTTTCTTGCTCAAAACCGAAAAGTAACTCCTTAATAGTGGAGATTTCCAAAAAGAGGGATCTGCCTCATGAAGGAAGGAAACAAGCATTTATTAAGTGTTTCAAATACTGCATCAAGCACTCTGCAAATACAATCTCATTTGTTCCTCATCTCAACTCTGGGAGTCAAATGCTATTATTATTATTCCAATTTTACAACTGAGGAAACTGAGGTTATTCTCTGACAGAAATTAAGTCACTTACCCAGGGTCATACAGTTAGTGTCTGAAACTGGATTTGAACTCGTCTGACTCCAGTCTCACTGTGCCACCTAGCTACCTCTTGTGGCAGTGAGCTTCTCAACATTAAAAGGATCTCATGAAAGAAAGACTGGATAACCATCTCAGAGGTGTTACAGAAAACATTCTGACATAGCTGAACAAAGTGGTATGAAAGGTCTTTTCTCTCTAAGATTTTTGATTCTAAAATAGCAAACATTAACCTATTTAGTATAAGCAGAAGGTCATTAATGGACCTGCAGAAATCAAATAATGATAATAGCTGTCATACAGTACATTATGATTTTCAGGGCCCTTTACATACATTATCTGATACATGGGACTTATTTTCTTTAGTGAATTTTAGGATGCTAATGGTTCATTTCAATGGACTAGAAGCAAGTATGCCTTTCATTCTGTTCAGCATAATGTAATTCTTTCTATTATTCAAGCTGTATTTCATTTCTTAATAAATACCAGAGCAATTGACTGAGGCAGAAGGGGAATGCCTATCCAGAGAAACCTAGAGAGAAAGCAAAAGAGCAACACATTGTTCTCAGAATTTAATGGTGTTTATGAAAAATATTTGCAAATGTATCACTATGATAGCCTTCTCATTTTTATTCAAACTCTCTCTTTTTAAATTTTCTTCCAAGATCCATAAGGTTCACATGAAGCAGGCTGACTGTGCTTTGGACCCTGCTCCTCCACCTGCCTAAGATTGCCCTTCTTCATTCCCTTTTAGAGAAACTTATGCATCCAAATTTGTACTGCAGGTCCTCCCCTGCCCACTCTCTGACATTTTTGTGCTTCTGACAGAGACTGGTAACTAATCAGACATGATCAAGTGAGAACCCAAACTAATCGACCTTTGCTGGAGGTGCAGACCTGCTTTTTTTTTAATGCATGTGATTAGTCCCCAGACATATATCATTTCATTTTGGAGGAGTAACAGAGAACTGATGAACCTGGGGACATGATTTCTGAGGGAAATCTCAATCTCTCTTTCTCTTTCTGTCTCTCTGTCTCTTTCTCTCACACATATCACTTCTCATTTTGTCTTTGCAATAATTTATGTAGGGCAAAGCATTGTATATGCAGCCTCATATATTTACTGATCTGATAATATGCAAGTCACTTAGTTAATCTTAGATTCAATTTCCTCAACTATCAGCCTCAAGATAATATTTATAGTGCTTATCTGTATGGTTGCTCTGAAGATCTAATGAGATAAAGTATTAGATGCGTTTTGAAAACTTAAAGCTACATAGAAATGTCAAGTTATTACTATGTGGGTGAAGTGACTGTTGACTTGACTCATAATGCTTACCCTCACTATGAGAATAGCTGCTGTGAAAATACACTGAGAGAAATACCAAAATAGTGCTATATATATATATATATATGTATATATATATATATTCAATTGAATGATAAAGTAAAGGGAGAAAAATCACTCATACATTCTCTTTCTGTTTCTATCTCTGTTATCTCTATATTTTTCCCCCCTCTTTTTTGTCTCCTTCAAACTATATACTATGAAGAGGAACTGTGGAAGTTCACAAAAGATAACAAGAGAAAAGGCAATAGAAGTTGAGATCATAGTTACCCAGAGAATAAAAGAAAAGGTTAAAAATAGAGAATGAGTCTAGAACCTCAAAGTGTCCTTAGGGATTTACAAAAGGTTTAACCCATAAATTGTGAACTTCAAATTCCTGGACACTACTGTTTTCATCTCTTACCATCACTCTCCACTTCATGGACTTTCTGGACACTATGACCCAGATGCAAAGTTATTACCAGCTTGGGGTAATATTGGTAGTGTTGGGAAAACAATGATGATGAAGATTTGATTTCTATTGCTCTAATTTAGTATGCACTTCTTCATTTAGCCACTGCTAAGCTTAGTTGTTAAAAGATGTTTATGGACTATCATGGGAAAGGAAACAGTTTATATTTAATAGATTTTTTTCTGTAGAAAACCTTTTATATTCCAAATATATTTTTCTATAGAAAATGTATATCTGCTATTAAGCATAACCCTTTAGTCCTGCATTTGGAGTCAGAAGACAAGGGAGATATTATGTATGTGGCAGTAGATTTTGAGGAAGTCATTTATTTGCTCTGAGTCTCAATTTCTTTATCTGTAAAATGATGGATTTGGAGTAGGGCTCTCTCTCTCTCTCTCTCTCTCTCTCTCTCTCTCTCTCTCTCTCTCTCTCTCTCTCTCTCTCTCTCCTTTCTCTAGCTTCTAAGTCAGGAACTGCCTACATAAAAACATATTCTTTTCTATCTTCCCTTATATTCTAAAAACTCCTTCAGCACTTTCATCCTTAGTATCTGGCATCCACAATGCTGGACACATTCTAAGCATAAAATAATATTTGTTGAATGAATGAATGACTGTGTACTAAATAAAATCTGCTTATGGATCCATCTCCTTTCCTCTTTTCTTCCCTTTCCCCTTATCTCCTTGTCAAGAATATATTAGGACTTTATATTAGATTAAGATAAAAACCCTGATATATTTTTCTTTTTTTAGAAAGATTTTACTTATTTTGAGTTTTACAATTTTCCTCCCATTCTTGCATCCCTCCCCCCCCACCACAGAAAGCATTTTGTTAGTCTTTACATTGTTTCCATTGATCTCAGCTGAATGTGATGACAGAAAAATCACCTGATATATATTTTTCATTCAGATACTTGGTGGTAAATAGAAACTTGCAGTTATCCTTAGTAAGTTTGGTTTTACCCAATATCAATTTTTATTGTTATTTTAGTTATAATTTCTACTAAAATAAATGAAAATTCTTTTCAGAGGAAAGTGCTTTTCTGAGGACTTTCAATGATTTTCTAACTTTTCATGAAAATATTGAAATATACTTACCACATTGAAATTGAAATTGATGACCTGGGGTAAATCATTGACCCTTGACTACTGAAATGTATTACACTGAATGAATCCACAAGTTTAAAAGTTAAGTAATACATATGCTTTTAATTATTGCATAATGATAAAGATAGCCAAAATTCTATCAAGTATAGATCTTTATTCTTTGATCGATTCCTAAACTCTTAAGGATAGATAAATGTTAGTTCCATTTTAAAGATCTCTAAGAGATGAAGATCCATAATCTCCTTTGATAACTTTTTAATTCAGCTCAGCATCTATTGACTGGTTTCTTCATGTAAGACAGAACTTGGATTTGTGAGAAAGACAGAGGAAGAACACAGAGACTGATAGCATTTGTTGAATTGACATGCACACCAAAAGGAGGTTGAAAGCTACTTTGGGGTAAGTAGATTCCTGAGCCTGGAGTCAGGAAAACCTCAGTTCAAATTCAGCCTCAATTATTTATTATCTGAATGACCCTGGTGTGTCACTTCGCTTCAGTTTGTCTCAGTTTCCTTATCTGTAAAATGGGGATGATAATAATAGCACCTACCTTTCATGGTTATTGTGAAGATAAAATGAGATAATATTTGTAAATAGTTTAAACAAGTGCATGATACATAGTAGGGAATAGTGATGATGATGATGATAATGATGTGAAAATGAAGTCAGACAGAAACAAAATCAGATGATAGGTGAGTCAGAAGAGATACTGATTCTCTAGAAGGGGTTTGATGAATTTCCCAATTAATATGTTTAGATTACAGGAAAAATTTTCAAGGGACCCAAAACTTTATGCAAATTTGTAGTGTCCATAGGTACCTTGAGAGGGCACAAGAAACATTTTGATGATTTTCCGACCCATTAAAGAAAATTGAAAAGAAATTTGAAGAGAATGATTAATTGAATGGGATTACATGAAATCACCTCTGTCTTTCAGTTTTAGGTCTATGGTATTTTAATTCTATAGCTTGCCTAGGCTCACATAAATGGCAAATATCTATTGGAGGCAGAATGAACCAACTTTTCATCACAATATTTATTGGCTATGGGTCTTTTGCTAATCTTTAGTTTGGGCTGGTATTTAGTGGATTATTATATTCCAAAGGCATCCAACTCCAAGAAGATGTGTGAATAACCTGTTGGGAGTCACTACTGCCTCCTATTATACATGTGCTGTGCTTCTGACAGGCTTAAAAGCTATGTGAGGATACATGTATCTCCCACATACTCTTATTCTAAACTGCCATTCTCATTCCATAATAGCATGCAGTCTCTCTTTTTATCTAAGAGAATTTCAAGTCAGTTCTGTGACACATGTACCTATCATCTTAAAGTTCAAGAGAAAAATTAAATCTCTGGTGTCTGACTTTCAAGAACATATAAAGGGGTAACTTTTTTGTGAGTGTGATTGTTTTGCCAGGCAATGGGGTTAGGTTACTCGCCTAAGGTCACACAGCTAAGTAAGTATTAAGTGTCTGAGGCCAGATCTGAACTCCAGTCCTCCTGACTACAGGGCCAGTACTCTATCCACTGTGTCAACTAGTTACCCTGGGTAACTATTTTAGGAAGAGTTTGTACTCCTGAGTTTTATTAAGACAAGCTCCATTAAGTGCATACTCACACTCCACAAGGAGGTGCCCCTCATCTTTGTTGAGTATGAACCTTTCTCCAGTGTCTCTGCATAACCTTCCAAAATGACCATGTTCTTAATCTGTTCTAGCATTAGGGTTTTTTGAATGAAAAGTGACTATGTCTTAGATAGAGGGAAGAAACGCTCCTTATATTAATTCTTCTCATAGTAAGAAGAAGAGGAGAAATAGGTTTTGGTCATCTTGCCTTGTCATTTTTATGTCTTCATGAATTCTATTAGTTTTCCTTATTATACCTATTCATTTTAGTTTCTGAATTGTTAAATCTCCTTTTATTAAATTTACAGATTTCCTTTGCTTATCATCTTTCTTCATATTTCCTTTCCCAGGCTCATTCCCTTTACTGCTGCAAAATTCTGCATCTATTTACTTTTTTTTCAGGCTCTTCATCATTGTGCTTTTCTGATTGTACCAGGTTTGTTTCCATTAGCTGTTTGCTCTCCTCAAGGAATTTATTCCTAAAGGATTCTAGGTCTGTTGTTTGAGAATCTCCTTTTTTGAATACTGCTTTCGTCCTTGCAAATGTGTGGAGTGTGTTATCCTTGCAACCTTCATAATCAAGCTTTTTTGGGAGTGAGGGGCTTAGACAAACTTTCAGTAATTCAATCACAATTTCTTTTTTTTTTTTTTTAGGTTTTTGCTAGGCAAATGGGGTTAAGTGGCTTGCCCAAGGCCACACAGCTAGGTAATTATTAAGTTTCTGAGACCGGATTTGAACCCAGGTACTCCTGACTCCAGGGAAGGTGCTTTATCCACTGCGCCACCTAGCCGCCCCAATTCAATCACAATTTCTATGATAATGGAAATGGTTTGTGAACATCTTCAATATAAGCCTTCACATGCTTGAAGACTATTATTCAGTCATTGCCAAGGTCCTGTTCAATTCTAAAATTCTCTATATTTTTAAATTATCTCTAATTCATGACCTAATTTCTACTATCAATCAATTCAAATATTCTTCTTTGGTACATTTCCAGTTTTTCCATTTCCTCCAATATCATATGATTCATATTTATATGGTATTTTGTGGTTTTAAAACATTTTCCTCAGAATTATTCCATGGAATAGATTGTATTTAAGTTTATATATATATATATATATATATATATATATATATATATATATGTGTGTGTGTGTGTGTGTGTGTGTGTGTGTACATATATAGATACATACACACACACACACACACAAACGTACATGCATATAATCCCCAATTTATGGAGAACAAAAATGAGTGTTTAAATAGCTGCACATAGGCTTATATTTAGTAAGTGTCAGAGCTGTCATTTGAATCTATGCCTTCCGACTTGGTGCCATTGCTTTTGACCACCTACTTAGGCTTCTGTGATCCGAGGTAACCAGATAAATTTACTGAGCTTTATTTTTTCTGTTTGAAGAGAGAAAGGTACATGAGTTCTATAGACTCAAATGTGATAAAACTATTTAGTGGATTTAATTTGTTAGGTCTCCATGTCCTAGGATTTATAAATGTATAAATCCTTACTTCTCTTAAAGAAAGAGAAAGTTAGAGATAGACAAGACCTCAGTGGTCATATAGTCTGACATGTGCCTCAACAAGAATCATCTCTACAACATGGTGAATTCAATTTTACTTAAAGACCTCCAGGGAGGATAATTCATTGCCTCCAGAGAAAGTTCATTCTACCTTTTCAAAATTCTAATAATTGGGGAAAAAATCTCTTAAATGATATCTAAATTTAACTCTCTGCAATTTATACATATGCCCCTAAATTTTCTTCTCTGAATTCAACCATATCTCCTAATATTTGACTCCATATTTAACATTATATCTCCTCCATATTTGACATTATTTCCATGGTAATGCTATTAGTTTATTTTATTAACACCTAGGCTCAAAAGGTTTCAAAACACATGATAGTTTTATTTTCATTTCATTTCAGAAATGGCTTATCTTTGAACTTACAAAGTTCTAAGAATCCATTGACTTCCAGTCAGCTATACAGTCCCTTGGAAAAACCAGACATTCTCATGACTTAACAATACTACACTGAACATGAATCTAACAATGGGGAAGAATGGGATCTGCTTCTCCACATTAATACTAGACATCTTATCATTCTTTGTCAGCAACACTGCTCATCAGGGTTCTGTTGATCTATTGCTTCTTATCTCCATTCTTGGTAAAGGTTGAGTTTTTCTATCCATTTTTGTATTCCTCTGCTCCAAGAAGGCATAATAAATCCTTTTGAAATTGCTTCTCTGTTATTCTCTTTTCAGTGATCTCCAAGATTTGGTTCTCCCTTAGTAGATAGTGCTAGTTATTAAAAAGCTGGTTTCATGGATGGAGAATATTGGAACACCATGAACTTAGGCCTTTCTTACTTGAAGAGAATTGAATGCTATCAGAATTTTAAAAACATTCTGTTGTATTACACCTTTATTACATAGAGCTTAACCCTCTATATAAAATATCTTTTAAAGTATCTATAGAAACATGTCCTTTTTGATTTACCTGAATTGGTCTCTGTTTTACATTTTGGATGAACTCATTCTGAGCCCAGAATGATTGATCTCTCTTCCCAACAACCAAATGGATTGCCTTCTGCTTATATTAATCCCTTCAGCCAGTTTATTTCTTTGGTTGGAAATTCATGGAAAGGACTGGGTTATAGAAGTTGCTCTGGGTTGCTGTTTTTCAGAGATCATAGATATACAAGGCATCTAGCTCAACCTTGCCACTTTATAGATGAGAAAATGGAGACCTGAAAAAGTAAAGTGACTAGTTGAAAGAGACCATAGCATTTATTTCATCATTGATTGCTCATATCCATAGAATGACTTGACTTTAAACCAAGTCCTTTGACCCCAAATTCAGCACATTTTCCACAGAAGCATACTACCTCTTTGAATAAAAAGGGGAGAGGATCAGAGGGAGTATGGTGGGAGGTCAACTATTCCTTGTGGGATAAGATTTATGCCCTCACCATACCATTTTGATTTCTTATGTAAATATTCCATATGCATTAATTATGCATTGGTTTTGTCTTGCAATTGCATTGAATACAACTTATGAATAGAATTCTTATATTTTACTCCCATTGTAATTACTCCCACAGTTCTCAGCTTGGTTCTGAGCATACAGGCTTTTAAGAATATTGGCTAACTCAATTTGAATTATGATCAGGAAAAGAAAGGGGCAATATGAAATTCTTCCATCTTGAATCTTCATATCTTTTTAGGGAGTTAGTCATAGTAGGACTAAGAGGTGGCATGTAATGAAGAAAGGTGAAATACTAGAGGGAAATAATGAAGTTTTTCAACTCAATCACTGTTCATCTGATCAAGTGTAGCTTTCTTAATGATAAAATAATGAATCTTAATGATGAGATTCTAATTAGAGGGAAGGGGTTGCCCAATCCACAAGGTAAATCAAACCAGCCAATTAGTTGCTGTCAACCCAGATGGAAATGAACCTAAAGAGAAAAGTGTTGTCTGGGGGATTTCCAGGTTCCAAATGATAAGAAGATAATTAGGAGTAGGTTCAGTTCGTGAATAAAATGACACATGGAAAAGTGGTTAGGTTGTGAGGAATTACAGTCCTTTGAGGGAAAAGCAATGCCTGAAGTTCACATTTTAATGAGAATTTTCTTGACACTCAATAAGTCATTTTCTTTTTTGCAGCATCCAAAGAGCTGTGATCAAACTGGAGGGGGAATGAAGCTTGTCATGAAGGAAAAACTCCTCAGGTTTGCTGGTTCATTGAGAAAAACTCTTCAGTGAGAGGGATTTCCATAGACAAGTTACAGAGTATGACTAATGAATTGTGTAAACATGTATTCCAATGGTATATAAATCCACACACACACACACACACACACACACACACACATATACATACACACATAAGCAATTTCTTTACTTCTACCTATGTTACATGAAAAACCTGGAGAAGAAGGAGGACTAATTTTTCTCACAAGCATTTTCCTAGGGCTTTTTGCATTTTGATATATAGGATTTCATTAATTTAAACAAGTATTTATTAAAAGTCCCAGACAGTATGATAGGAACTGTTTTCAGGGAAATTGCATCCTAGGGGCAGTTAGGTGGTGCAGTGGATAGAGCATTGGCCCTGGAGTCAGGAGAATTTGACTTTAAATCTGGCTTCAGACATAATAATTACCTAGCTATGTGACCTTGGACAAGTCTCTTTACCCCATTGCCTTAAATTAAAACAAAATCATTCTATTGGGGAAAACAAGATATAGAAAGAAAATTTTAAATAAAGACAGGAAAGACACTTGATTTCCCATGATTCTAGCAAAAGGAATCATAGTAGATAGTGATGTGCAAACAGCAGGGATTTAACAAATGTTTTAAAATTAAATTGAATTATTTCTTCCAGTGATCTGGGAACCAAAAATTTAAAATAATGTGGTCTAAACTGTGTTCATTTTTTTAAATCAGTCACCTGATTCCTTTGACTCACTTTAGGTTTTTGGGGAAGTAGATTATAATCAATCAATTAGCTGATCAATCAACAAACATGCACTTTGTGCCTACTATGTGATAATTACTGGATATACACACAAAACAACAAAAGACAGTTCTTGTCCTCAAGGAACTTATAATCTAGTGAGGGAGAAAAATACAAGCAAATATATATATATGTATATGTATATATTTATATATAAAATCAACTGTATACAGGATAAATAAGAAATAGTTGGCATAGATAAGACTTTGGAATTAAGAGGGGTTAAAGAAGGTCGAATTTTAGTTGGGATTTAAAGGAAACCAGGGAAGTCAGGAGTCAGAGCAGAGAAGGGAGATCATTTTAGTCCTGGAGATCAGACAGAGCAAATATTTAGAGCAGAGAAATAGAATGTCTTCTTCATGGCTAGGCTGGAGGCCAGTGCCACTGGATCAAAAAATACATTTTGGGAAGTAATGTTTAAGAAGACTGGAAAGCAGAAGGGAGCTATTAAGAACTATGAAGGTCATGAAGAATTTTGAATGCCAAATGGAATTTCATATTTGTTTCTGGGAGCAATAGGAAGCCACTTTACTTTATTGAGATGTGGAGATGACATCATTCTAATGACTGAAAGGAGGATAGTTTGGAGTGAGGAGAGACTTGAGGCAGGCAGACCCACCAACAAGCTATTGAAATATTCTAGATATGAGGTAATAATGGTCTGGACTAATATAGTGATGGTGACAGAGGAGACAAGGGGCATAATCAAGAGATGTAGCAATGATGAAATCAAAAGGCCTTCTTAATAACAACTTGGATAAGGGGTGGTGGTGAGGAATCCAGGACTAATCCTAGGTTTCTAAGCTGAATTCCTGGGAGCATGGTATTTTTTTTTATTAATTAAATACTTCATTTATTTTTTTTCCCCACTCCATGCAATAGTCGTTTTCAACAATCATTTTTTGCAAGGTTTTTAGTTTTACATTTTTCTCTTCCCTTCCATTCCCTCCCCCCTCCCTCTGACAGAGAACAGTCCAACAAAGGCCATCCATGTATATCCTCTATAATATTAATATGAGAAGTAAATTCCTAGTAATAGTGCAGCCAAATAATAAACTAGTTCACCTTAGTAGGCAGTGACCTCCTCAAAGGCTTCCTAATCCTCAGTCAGGGATATTGGAGAGTCCTCACCTGCATCATTTCCATATTAAACATTCTGTGTTGGATACTAGTAACTACCATGACTTTTGCTTTAGAATTTTCAACAGATAAATTGCAAGGCTTTCACTTTGGAAGGAAATGTGAAACAAGAATGGACATGTGGCAAATGCTGTAGAAAGTTAAGCATCTAGTGTACCTGGTTTCAGAAATTCTTGTCCTTAATGTGAGAATTACCAAATTTCACACAATGGTAACTGTTATCCAGTGGAGAGACTAACATGGATTTGATCTTTTCTTTGGCAAAATAGTCTCTCCCATTAAGCATTAAAATATTACTAATGCCAGTTTAATTGCTTTTCAGATTACTCTGAAAACCTCTTTAGAGGAGTCCCAAGAGAAAGGGAAGAATTTTTCGGTATAAGTAGAATTTTTTGATGTGTAGAGTTCGTTGAGGCTTTTTTTTTTTTGGTGGGAGTTTGCAACCCTTTTATGGAATATGGCTTTTCACCAAAAGGCATTTAGAAAGAAAGAACTTGATATATTCTGGGCTTTCTCCATGAGCTTTCTCCATGAGTATTCTAATACTAGATGAGTGACTAACACACTAATACTCCATGAGCACATCCCCAGGGTACTAACTTAATAAGAACTGGGAAATGGTTGAGAGGAGCTCAGTATCCAGTCAGCACTATGGATATTTTGTGACCCTGAGCCCTGTCTAGGGGAAGCCTCCACATAAGGACAAACATTTACATATTTTACAACATCTGGATCTGTAATTGTATGTTTCTGCTTCTTTCCTCCAGATATATGATGTTTTGTAGACATAATTTCTATGGATAATTCAAAAACAGACTTTCTCAAGATAATGAGTCCCCAGGGAAATATTTGAAACTAGACTTTGAGTCTTTGGAGGCTTGTTTCCTTTTTATATAGGTCTCCTGAAGGCTGCCTAATATCTTAATGGAAATGAAGAGAGAGAGAGTTCATTTTCCTCCCTTTAACTTTTTATGATTTATATTTATATTGGATCTTCTTTTGAGGAGACACCCTCTATCAATGCAAACAGGTACCTGCTTAGCAACTTATAGGCAGCTAAGTGATTTAATGAATAGACCATGGGACTTGGATTCAGGAAGGTCTGAGTTCAAATCTGCTCTCAGATACTAACTGTGTGATCATCCTGGGCAAGTCATTTAAACCGCTTTTTGCTTCAGTTACCCCAACTGAAAAATTGGAATAATAATAAGCCCTTATCTCAAAGAGTTCTTTTAAGGATCAAATGAGACAATATCTGGGAATTTCTTACCACAGTATATGGCAGATAATAGGTGTTTCATAAATATTTGTTTCCTTCTTTCCTTATAACCTCAGAGAGTTGTCTGGAGGCACTGAGAGATTAAAAGACTTGCTCCATGTCACATAACCTGTATGTATTAGAGGTAGCATTTGAAATGAGATCTTTCTAAGTCTGAAATCATTTGATCTTTCTATCTGCTATGCCATGGAAATGGTATTTGTTATTTGTTATTTGAGTATATCAAATTTTTGGTATAATCATTTTATTCAATTCCCTATTACTACTACTCCTCCCACTACTACTACTACTACTACTACTACTACTAACACTACTGCTACTAGTATTGCTACTACCACTGCTGCTACTGCTACTACTACTATTACTACTACTACTACCACCTCCACCACCACCATCCCCCCACTACCGCTACAACTATCACTACCTCTACTACTACCACTACTTCCACTGTAATCACTATACTACCTCTGCTACCTCTATTACCACTAGCCTCTACTACAACTACCACTACCTCTACTACCACTACCAATACCTGTACTATAACTACCACTGCATCTACTACTGCTGCTGTTGTTGCTGCTGCTGCTGCTACTACTACTACTACTACTACTACTACTACTACCACCACCACCACCACCACTACTACTACCACCACCACTACTACCACCACTACCACCACCACCACCACCACAACTACTACCACTACCACCACCACTACTACTACTACTACTACTACTACTACTACTACTACTACTACTACTACTCCTACTCCTACTCCAACTACTCCTACTACAATATTACTACTGGCATCTTTACTACCTAACATTATGAGCTAATAAGACAAAGACAATGTGACTTTTGTTCCAAATATATTGTAAAAGTGCTTCTATCAAGTGACCTTTTAATTTCTAAAGCCAATGACTTTTTGACTTTTTCTCAGACTCATCATCATCCTTGACCTCTCTGAATTATTTGCTACTTCTGACCCCTCCCTTCCTCTGAAAGCTTCCTCTTCTTTTAGATTTTGTGACACTATTATCTCTCCATTCCTCTGTCTAATAGCTACTCCATTATCTCATCTTCTGTTTTATTTTTGAAACCCCAGTGTAGTTGTCCTTAAAGCCCTGCCACCCCCAGCCCCGACTCTTCCCTTTCCCCTTTTTTCAGATTTTTCCTTTGGTAATTAGCACTTTTACTTCCATGGGTTCAATGATCACCTCTATGTCAATGGCTATCAAATTTTCATATCTAGTCATTCTCATTCTTGATCTCCAGTTAACCATTTCCAATTAACTGTTAGACATTGGGTATGTGGTTTATTGAGAAAAGAATAGAATCTGGAGTCAGAGAACCCCAGTTCAAATTCTACATCTGACCCTTACTATGGGGAGAGTTAGTTTGATCTTCCTGAGCCTTAGTTTCCCTATCTGGAAAACAAAAAGTAAATTCGACTAGTTGTCCACTTCTAACAATAGCTTTATGATCTTTACCTCAAAAGATATTCCATCAGTATCTTAAGGTTAACATATCTGAAATAGAATCCATAAGTCCCCCAACCAAACAAAACAAACAAACAAAAAAAATCACTCTTCCTTTCAGTTTCTCTATTTTTGGTGATAGTATTTTCATCTTCCTGATAATTCAGGCTCAAAACCTGAGTTCATTTTGATTTGATTTTTTTTTCTCTGTATCATCCATTCCTTCACCTTCCCCTCTCTAATCAATTGCCTAGTGATTTAATTCCCACTGTTGCTCTAACATTTATTCTCTTCATTCCACTTATAGTATTTCAGATACAAATTAGTTTGACCTGGACAGTATTTCCTGGACAAATGAAGAGTCAGAAGAAATCTCAGATATGATTTAGCTGAAAGTAAACCTGATCAAGTATCCATTTCCTGTGCAACAACTGATGAACATATGGTCATCCAGTCTGTGCTTGAAGATTTCCAAAAAGGAACAATATACTACCTGCAGAGTATATACAATATTCTTTTAAATAATTGGTAGTGAATTCTTTATATTAAACCCAAATCTATATCTTCAACTTTCATCCATTACTTTTTCTTCTCTTTTTTGGGACTAAATAAAATAATTTGTATCCTTCTTACACATGAAAAAATTTCTCTTTTATAAATGAAAGATATCATATTCCTCCTAAGTTTTTTGTTTGACAGGCTAAAATATCCCAAGTTTCTTTCCATTTCTTGTACAGTATGTCCCCTTGCCATCTTGGTTGTCCCTTTCTTGATATATATTCCATTTAGTCTATAATTTTCCTTGAAATATGTTTCCCAGAAATGAATACAATACATCAAATATAGCTTGACCAAAGCAGAGCATAGGGAATCTCTCTCATTCAAGGTATCATTTCCTTCTTAATGTGGACTGAGGGAGCCTCTACTCTATTGCAGGTCTACTCACTATCTAACTGAGGTTGTAGTTCACTAAAGCACCTAGATCATTTTTAAAAGGAGTTATTATCTATTCATGCCTCTCCTGTCTTGAATTTTTGAAGGTTATGTTTATATCAAGGTTATACATTTATAGTTATTCCTATTAAAACTTGTTTCATTTTATTAGTGCATCTTTCTACCCAGTGGATTCTGAATCTGTCATTTTGCATTCCAGTGAATCCTTCAAGTTTTGTGATATCCTTAAACAAGATAATTTATCCTTTCATTCAAATCATTTATAAAAAAATTGAGCAGTGCAGAAATTGCACATAAATCCATGTTTTTACTTCCCTACAGACATTGATCAGTAATGGACAATGCTCTGGATCTAAACCATTCAACTGATTCCAAGTATGCTATACTGAA
Source organism: Macrotis lagotis (assembly GCF_037893015.1). Classification (NCBI taxonomy): domain Eukaryota; kingdom Metazoa; phylum Chordata; class Mammalia; order Peramelemorphia; family Peramelidae; genus Macrotis; species Macrotis lagotis. The sequence continues at coordinate 119,029,426 of NC_133661.1, forward strand.
TATTAATTTGATCTATAAATCTCCCTCTTTTCCACAACTATAGATATCACAAAATGCATTGCTAATTGCTTTGTTAAAAATTTAGTATACTATGTTAATATTATCCTTTAAAAATGGAAGTTTATTTGTTCTTTTGAAGTATCCACATATCGTTTCCATATATAAAAATCTTTCAGACATTATTCATAGGATCTCATCAATCTATAAATTAATGAGCTTGTATTAAGCATATCTTATATGCCAAACACTTTCTGTAGATCCAAATACAAAGAGCTTATTTTGCTACCCCCCAAGAGCAGGGATCAACAACCTTTGACTCACATCCCAAATCAGGCCTATTGCTCTATTTTGTTTAACCTCTGATAATTTATAGATTTTATCAAAATAGACAGCATGATAATGTAAAATCATTATTAACTTTAAGGATAACAATGTAGGACATAGTAGGTCTGGTATATTATCTACATGGACATCACCAGATGATAAATATCATAATCAGACTGATAATATACATTGTAGCTAAAGATGGAGAAACTCCATACAGTCAATTAAAACAAGGTCCAAAGTTGCCTGTGGCTTAGATCATGAGCACCTTATTGCAAAATTCATATTTATGTTGAAGAAAGTAGAGGTATGACCTTAATAGCATCCTTTATCAATGAAGTGGCAGTCATGAATAGGTTTAAAGGATCAAACTGGTAGACAGAGTGACTAAATAACTATGAACAGAAGTTCAAATATTGCACAGGAGGCTGCAATGCTAAACATTACAAAGTAAAAGAAGACCAAAAAAGCAAAATATTGAATGACAAGGATATATAAATAGCTGAGGAAAGAAATAAAGTGAAAGGGAAAGGAGAAAGGAAAAGATATATTCAATGTAGAATTCCAGAGACTAGCAAGGGGAGAAGACTTTTCTGAAATAAGCAATACAAAGAAATAGATGAAAACAATATAATGAGAGATGCAATCTCTTCAAGAAAGTTAGAGATAGCAATAGAACATATCATATAGAAATGGGCATGATAAAAGACAAAAATGATAAGGAGTTAAGAAAAGTAGAAGAGAATAAGAAGGTTTGGCAAAAATTCATAGGACTATATAAGATCCTAATATCACCAAACCACATTCATGTGGTTACTGAACTAGAGCCAGACCTCCAGAGAATTAAATCAAGTGGACCTAAAAAGCATTATTAGCAATAAGGTTAGTGAAGGTAACAAAATTCCAGCTGAGCTACTTAAAAACCTAAAAATGTCATACTCAATATGCTAGCAGTTTTGGAAAATTCAATGTTGGTCATTGTCACTGAAAAGATCAGTCCATGTTGTAGTTATTTAGAAGAAGAATGCTAAAATTACCAATCAAGTGCATTCATTTCACTTACAAGCAACATTATATTTAAAATTCTGCAAGCTAGCCTTCAGCAATATGTCAAACAAGACTTACCAGAGGTGTAGGTCATTTTTGAAAGAGGTAGAGGATCCAGGGACCAGATTGCCAATATTCATTGAATTTTGGGGAAAGCAGGGAGTTCCAGAAAAACATGCATTTTTGCTTCATTAACTACACCAAAGCCTTTAACTGTCTAGCAAAATGTGGCAAGTATTGAAAGAGATGGGAGAAGAAGAAATGTATATGTGGGGCAAGAAGCAAGAGTTGAAACAACTCATTGGTTAAGATTGAGAAAGGAATATGACAAGATTGAATATTGTCAATTTATTTATTTAACTTATAAGAAGAGTATTTATATGCCAAGTTAGATGAATCAAAAGGCAGAATTAAGATTGCTAGGAGAAATAAAAACAGTTTCAGATATGCAAATGATACCACGTTGATAGCAGAAAGTGAAGAAGAGTTAGCAGCCTCTTGATGAAGGTGAAAGGGGAGTGTAAAGGCTGATATGAAGCTTTACATTAAAAAAATAAACCAAGAGCATAGATAGAGCTTCTATAATTTCCTGATAAATAGAGGGAGAAGAAAAGGAAGCAGTGTCAGATTCTTGGGCTCAAAGATCACTCTAGATGTTGACTGGAGCCATGAAATTAAAAGACACTTGCTCTTTGAAAGGAAAAGTAAGGCTAAACTGGAAAGCACACTAAAACGTAGAGACATCACTTTGCCAATAAAAAGTCTGTATAGTTAAAACTATGGTTTTTCCAGTAACAGTGAATGGGTTTAAGAGTTGGACCATCAAGAAAGATAAACACTGCAGAATTGACACTTTCATATTGTGGTGCTAGAAAAGACTTGAGAGTCCCTTGATCAGCTTGGAGATCAAATCACTCAACACTTTAAGAAATTAATTTGAATTATTCATTGGAAGTTCAAATAGTAAAGTTGAAGCTTAAGTACTATGGTTACATTAAGGGATATAGGACACACTGGTAAAGATTCTGATACTGGGTGAGTTTGAAGACAAAAGAAAAATAGAATAATAGAATGGTAGACTATGAGACAGATAATGTCAAGGAAACAACATGAGCTTGAACAGACTTAGGGAAATAGTGGAGGATAGAAGGGTCTGACTTGCTATTATCCATAGAATCATGAAGATTCAGACACAAATGAATGACTAAAAAAAACAACAGTTACAACAGGAACAGCAAAACAACAAAATATCTATAGTAGATGTTCTCAAAATGTGGCCCAGGTAGCCCAGATGGAGTTTTTAAAACTACTTCATCAATATTATATTATTTTAGTATTATAGTATAAATAGATTTCAATTAGTAATATAGTAGATATAGATAGATATGATCCAAATAAACAAAAGCTCTTTGGGAGGTCCTCAATATATTTTTTTAATAGTTTAAAGGAGTCTTGAGACCAAAAGCTTTTGAGAATTATAAGGAAAATCAGATGTGATTTTTAATTGACACTATACCAAAGGCCCTACTCCACAGAGATTCTCCTCCTTTTAAATGACATAATCAGTCATTAAAGCTAGGTTTTTATGGGAGTATACTTAGGACTGTCCCTATTTCATGTAAGTAGGAATTGTTTAGTGAAAAGTACATTGGACTGGAGAAGACCTGAGAACTCCTGAGCAAGTTATATAATCTTATTTGATTGAGAGTCTTATTGTTTTTGGCCAAAGCCCTTGTAAAAATTACTAAGAGTGATAAAGTGTCAAATGATGTCTCAAGTCCTGACTTTCTCCGAGACTGATTTTTGGCCTTTTTGTATTATATCTTTCCCTCCTACCCTCTTCTTTCAAGCTTCCCTGGCTTCTTTCAAGTCCCACCTAAAATTCTACCTTCTATAGGAAATCTTTGCCAGTCCCCATTAATTCTAATGTCTTCCCTTTGTTTATAATTTTCAATTTATAATGTATACAGCTCATTTGTTTGCACACTGTCTCATTCATTAGACTGCAAATTACTCAAGGACAGAGACTATCTTTTAGTCTTTATAATCCTAGTACTTAGCCTATCCAATCACATGGAGAATGATCCCTATCATGCTCTATTACCATAACATCATAGAATTTTCATAAGAACTTTTGGGGCTCTTTATATTACTAAAAAACTTCTTGAAACTATCTTAATATGTGGATTCTTGAGTAGGACCTTGGAAAAGGCAAATTTTTGAGGCTTATATTTTTCTCAGTTCTAGCCCTTTGTTTCCTTTGAGTAAGACCTACTTCTTGAAGGGTGTCATATGCCTTTATTATTGGTGATATTATATATTTGTGATATTGATACTGGACCAATTTACTAATGGCTTTTGGTCTTCTTTCCACATATGCTCACTTTGTTCTCTCAAATGCCAATCTCCCAAAGCTCAACTTCACATTTAACTAGACTTTTTTTTGGCCCCATTTAAATGGAAAGAAAAGATCACTTCACTCATGGAAACATTAGTAAACATGTCTTAGTCTCCATCTTTTTTCTTTCATTACCTAAGAAGGGGCCAATTTCAAATTCACACACCTCTTCATTCATTTAGAGGTTAATCATTTTATGGCTAGATATCAGAATTGTTCTCTCCAACCTCTAATCCCTTAATCAGAAACACTATCCTCCTGTGGCTGGTGACTTTAAGTGGCATAAAAGTCTAATGGACTGCAGACTGTATCATGAGGCATTTGCAAAGACTTCATTTAGAATGGTATCAAATGTTCTAAGGATAATGAGTTTATCCTTCCGAGAAAAGAAAAATGTACAAAATTAAGGTTGAGTTAAATTTTAAGTGAAAAGTAAGAACAATGGCTAAGATACAAAGAAGATTCAGAAATGGGACCCAAATTCCTCTTTACAGGCACAAAAACATGATTCTCAACTTGAACAATTCTTTCCTTTATCTTAAACTTAAGAACTAATATTTATGAAACACCTTCATCCATTTTTAAATGAACACATTCATCTGCAAAAGAAGGAAGCAAATTCTTGTCAGCTACTCAGGAGGGGGAAAGGAGGAGGAAGGGAATGAGGGTCAAGAAGGGAGGAGGGATGTTGAATGAAATGAACCAGAGTAACATTATACATCCTAACAATAACACAGGGTCAGAATCAACCATGATGGAATTATTTATTTCAGCAGTACAATAATCAAAGACAATTTTAAAAGACTTGTGATAGAAAATACTATCCATATCCAGAGAAGGAACTGTGGAGTTTAATTGAAGACCAAAACTTATTATCTTCAATTTTTTAAGGAAGATATTATTTATTTTGAATTTTACAATTTTTCCCCTCATCTTGCTTCACTTCCCCACCCTCTACAGAAGGCAATCTGTTAGTCTTTACATTATTTCCATGGAATGCATTGTTCTATGTTGAATGTGATGAGAAAGAAACCATGCCTTCAGGGAAGAAACATAAAAGTATAAGAGATAGCAAAATTACATAATGAGATAGGTGTTTTTTTAAAGTAAAGGTAATAGGCTTTGGTCTTTGTTCAAACTCCACAATTCTTTCTCTGAATAGATGGTACTCTCTGTCACAGATACTCCAAAATTATTCCTGGTTGTTGCACTGATGGAATGAGCAAATCCATTTCCAAATTTCTCTCCAGAAAGGTTAGATGAGTTCACCTCCCCACCAACAATGTATTAGGTGTCCCAGATTTCCAAAATCCCTTCCAACATTGATTATTGTCCTGTCTGGTCATATTGGCTAGTCTGAGAGATGTGAGGTGGTACCTCAGAGATACTTTAACTTGCATTTCTCTAATAAGTAGTGATTTACAGCAATTTTTCATATGACTAGAAATAGCTTTGATTTCCTCATCTGTAAATTGCCTTTGCATATCCTTTGACCATTTGTCAGAATGAGTTGTATTTTAAAAAATTTGACTCAGGTCTCTATATTTTAGAAATGAGTCCTTTGTAAAAAATAGTAGTTGTAAAAATTGTTTCTCAATTTACTTCATTTCTTTGATCTTGGTTACAGTGGTTTTGTTTGTGCAAAAGTATTTTAATTTAATGTAGTCAAAATTGTGTAGGCTATTTTAATGATGTTCTCCATCTCTTCCATGGTCATAAACTGCTTCCCTTTCCATATATCTGACAGGTAAACTATTCCTTGATCTCCTAGTTTGCTTATAATATTTTTTTAATCTATAGATCCTGTATTCATTTTGATCTTACCTTGGTATAGGGTGTGAAGTGTTGGTCTAATCCAAGTTTCTTCCATACTAACTTCCAATTTTTACAACAGTTTTTAATCAAAGAGAAAGTTGTTATCTATCCCAATAGCTGGACCATTTGGGCTTATCAAACAGTAGATTGCTATAATCTGTTCCTATTTTAGCACCTATTATATTCCAGTGATCCACAACTCTATTTCTTAGTCAATAGCAGACAATTTTGATGACTGATGCTTTATAATAAAATTTTAGATCTAGTAGGGCTAAGCCACCTTCTTTTGCACTTTTTTTCATTAAATCTTTGGAGAGTCTTGACTGTTTTTATCTTCATGTGAATTTATTTACAATTTTTTATAACTCATGAAAGTATTTGGAATTTTGACTGGTAAGGCACTAAACAATTAGTTTAATTTTAGTAGAATTGTCATTTTTATTATATTAGCTTGGCCTACCCATGAGCTGTTGATATTTGCCCAATTATTAAAAAGGATTTTATTTGTGTGAGAAGTGTTTTGTAATTGTTTTCAAAAAGTTTTTGAGTTGGCCTCAACAGGTAGACTCCCAGCTATTTTATATTGTCTTCAGTTACTTTGAATGGGATTTCTCTTTCTAGCTCTTTCTGCTGCATCTTGCTAGTCAAATATAGAAATGTTGAATTTATGAGGGTTTATTTTATATCCTGAGACTTTGCTAAAGTTGTTAATTATTTCTAGTAGTTGTTTAGATAATCTTTTGGGATTCTCTGTGTATACCACTATGTCATCTGCAATGAGTGAGAGTTTAATTGTCTCTTCCTTCCCTATTCTAATTCCTTCAATTTCTTTTTCTTCTTTTATTTCTGAAGCTAATATTTCTAATAAGATATTGAAGTAGTAGTAGTGATAATGGGCATTCTTGTTTCACCCTGATCCTATTGGGAATGCCTCTAGCCTATCCCCATTTCATATAATGCTTGTTAATGGTTTCAGATAGATAGTGCTTCTTATTCTAAGGAACAATCCATTTGTTCCTATGCTCTCTAGTGTTTTTAGTAGCAATGGGTGCTGTATTTTGTCAAAAGTTTTTTCAGCATCCATTGATAGAACCTTATGATTTCTGATAGGTTTGTTATTGATTTAATTAATTATACTAACAGTTTTCCTAATATTGAACTAACCCTGCATTCCTGGGATAAATCCTACTTGGTTATAATATATAATCCTAGTGATAACTTGGTATTGTATTGGTGTCATAGGAAGGGTTAGGCAGAGTTCCAGCTTCATCTATTTTTCCAAAGATTTCATATAGAATTGGAACCAGTTGTTCCTTAAAAGTCTGATAGATTTCACTTGTGAATCCATTTGGCCCTGGAGATTTTTTCCTTAGGGAGTTCAATAATGACTCTTTGAATTTCTTTTTCTGAGATACGGTTATTTAGGTATTTAAATTCCTCTTCATTTTACCTGGGCAACTTATATTTTTGTAAATATTCATCCATTTCACTTAGCTTTTCAAATTTGTTGGTATAGATTTGGTTAAAATAATTCTGAATTATTGCTTTAATTTCCTCCTTATTGGTGGTAAGGTCACTTCTTTCATTTATGATACTAGCAATTTGGTTTTCTTTCCTTTTTTTTACCCAATTAACCAGAGGTTTATCAATTTTATTGTTTTTTTTCTTAAAATTAACTCTTGGTTTTATTTATTAGTTCAATAGTTTTCTTGCTTTCATTTTTATTAATTTCTACTTTAATTTTTAGGATTCATAATTTGGTATTTAATTGGGGGTTTTTAATTTGTTTTTTCTATTATTTTTAGTTTCATATTTAGTTCATTGATTTCTTCTTTCTCTAATTTATTCATGTAAGCATTTAAAGATTTAATATATATCCTGGCAGCTGCCTTGAGTGTATCCCATAGGTTTTGGTATTTTGTATCACTATTGCCATCATCTAGGATGAGATAATTAATTCTTGCTATAATTTGTTGCTTGATCTACTCATTCTTTAAAATGAAGTTATTTAATTTTCCAATTAGTTTTGGGTCTATATCTCTCTGGCCAGTATTGCATGTGATTTTTATTACATTATGATTTGAGAAAGATGTATTCAGTATTTCTGCCTCTCTGCAATTGATTATTAGGTTTTTATACCCTAGTACATGATCAATTTTTGTGTAAGTGTTGTATATGGCAAAAAACAAAGTATATTCCTTTCTATCCCCATTCAATTTCCTCCATAGCTCTATCATGCCCAGGTTTTCTAACAATCTTTTTACTTCCTTAACTTCCTTCTTGTTTATTTTAAAGTTACATTTATCTAAATCTGAGAACAGGAGGTTCATATCTTCCACTTGTAGAGTTTTGCTGTTTTTACCTTCCTGTAACTCCTTCAACTTCTCTAAGAATTTGAATGCATTGGGTGTGTATATATATATATATATATATATATATATATATATATATATGTATGTATAGTATCGAAATTACTTTATTGTCTATGGTACCTTTTAGGAGTATGTAGTTTCCTTCCTTATCTCTTTTAATACTATCTATTTTTGCATCTGCTTTGTCTGAGTTCAGGATTGCTAACCCTGCTTTTTTTTTTTTAACTTCAGCTGAAGCAAAATCTATTTTGCTCCAACCTTTTACTTTTACTCCATATGTATCTCTCTGCTTCAAATGAGTTTCTTGTAATTAGCATGTTGTAGGATTCTGGTTTTTAATCCAGTCTGCTATTTGCTTACATTTTAAGGGAGAGCTAATCCCATTCACTTTCAAAGTTGTAATTGCTAACTCTTTATTGCCCTTCATGTTATCTTCCCTTTGCATTTTCCCCCTTTTTTCCCCTTATCCATATTCCCCAGCATTTTGTTTATGAATCCCTCCACCTTCAGTGTGTTTGCCCTCCTATATTCAACCACCATCCCCATGTTTTTCCCCTTTCCCTTTGCCCCTTCTTCTTTCCCTTCCTTTTGTTGGTTCCCTTTTCTCCTCCCTCCCCCCCAACCCTTTCCCCCTTTTAATACTTGGAAGGTAAGATAAGTTTTTACCTGAACTGAATGTATGTTAACTTTAAGCCAAATCTGATGAGAGTAAGATTCAGGCGGTTCTCACCTCCTCCCTTCTTCCCCTCTATTGAAATACGTCCTTTGTATCTCTTAATGTAATGAGATTTGTCCCATTCAGTCTCCTCCATCCTCCCATCCCTTTACTGTCCCCTTTTTTAAGGAGACTTTTTTAATATCATTCTGTTTGAGTCACAGAAAACTTATGAATGTCCATCATGCTGGCTAAGTATATTCTCTCTAATAGAATTATAATTATTGAGAGTTATTAGAGTCTTTCTCTTTGGTAGGGATATAGCCAGTTTCATCTATTGGATAGTAGTTTCATGAATAAGTCATGAGTGCCCATCACTTCTGGCTAAATATATTCTCTCTAATAGAGTTACAATTCTTGAAAGTTATTAAAATCATTCTCCCAGGTAGGGATATAGCCACTTTCATCTTATTGGATAGCAGTTTTTTCTTTTTTTTAACTCCACCCCTTTTTACCATTTCATGTGTCTCTTGCTTCTCCTGTTTGAAGTCCAAATTTTCTATTAAGCTCTGGTCTTTTCATCAGGAAATTTGTAAGTCTCCAATTTCATTAAATGTCCATCTTTTGTCCTGGAAGAGAAAGCTCAGTTTTGCCAGATAATGAATTCTTGGGTGCATTCGAAGCTACCTTGCTTTTTGGAATGTCACATTCCAGGCCCTTCAATCTCTTAATACTGATGCAGCCAGGTCCTGTGTAATCCTTACTGTGGCTCCTTGGTATTTAATTTTTTTCTTTCTGGCTGCTTTCAAGAGTTTCTCTTTTATCTGATAGCTCTGGAATTTGGCCACAATATTCCTTGGTGTTTTCATTTTGGGATCTCTTTCTGGAGGGGATCGATATATTCTTTCAACAACTATTTTGCCCTCTGGTTCCATGATGTCAGGGCAATTTTCCATCACTAAATCTTGTAATATTAAGTCCAGGTTTTTTTTTCTTCAATATTTTAAAGAAGACTAGTGATTCTTAGGGTCTCTCTCCTTGATCTATTCTTGAGGTCAGTGGTTTAGATGATGAGGTATTTTACATTTTTACTATTTTTTTGATTTTTTGGTTTTGTTTAACAGACTCTTTTTGTCTCATGAAGTCAATAAGTTTCCATAGGCTGCATTCTTTTATTTAGAAAAGAATTTTCTTCATTTACCATTTGTAAGTCTTTTCCCAATTGATCAATTCTATTTTTGAGAGTTTTCCATTTGACCAATTGAGGTTTTGAGAGAATTATTTTCTTTTTGCATTTGTCCAGTTGTATTTTCCAAGAATTTGTTTTATTGTTGCAAGGTGTTAATTTTCTCTCCCAAATTTTTCAATTGATTTTTAAACTCCTTCTAGATTTCTTCAAGGAAGTCTTTCTGTTCTGGAAGCCAAATTATTTTCTCTTCAGAGGTTCTAGGTCTCTGTGAGTTAGGATCTTTCTCTTGTAGGAATTTTTCTATGGACTCTCCTTTTCACTGGCCATTTATCATTTCCCTAAGATCTTGTGTTGGGCGAGGGGCTGCTTTACAGAGGTTTAATGTTGAGATCTGTAGAGGTTTTATCCACTATGTTTAGTAACTCCAGTCACTAAATCCAGTTACTGGGCTGGCCAGTAAGGGGTGCTGGTTGCTTTCTCTGGAGTGTTTGTGACCTTGATTTGAGGCCCTCTCCCTTGGTTTGGAGGGGGTGAATGAAGCTGTTGAATACTTTTATCTTTGAACAATGGTGAGCTATGCCCTGGGACAAGTAATTTCTCTCCCCATTCACTTGAGCCTGGGGTGCTGGGAGCTGGGCTATAATTGACTTTGTTCTGGGAAGAGGCTTAAGCTGAAATGAAGGTATGGACTCTGAGTTCCTCTAGACCAGAGGAGCCCAGGGAACAATGTCTACAGCTCTCCTGCACTGGAACTCACCCTCCAACCCTGTTGGTATGCCCCAGACTGTCAGTGTCACAGCCAATGCCTCCACTCCCCAGTTGGCTCAGGAACCCAATGCTTCCACAACTGATCAGGCTAATCCTGCTCTCAGACTTTCAACCTGTCTTGTGCTCCTGGCAGAGTCTCTGCTTTCTCCTCTGAGCTCACTCACAATCCCAGAAGACAAATCTTGAGGGAGATGTTCTTCTTCTAGTTTCTCTTTCTGATTTATTTTTGTCAAGCAGATATCTGTTAAGAGGTTTGTTTCATATTATATTTGAGGGAAGATCAGGAGACCTTAGCACAGTGCCTATCTTCTCTCTGCCATCTTAGCCAGAAGTTCCTATTATCTTCAATTTTTAAAAAAATGTCTTATGAATTGTCATTTTTTTCTCTCTAATGTTTTCTTTCTTCTGTTTGTATCTAATTTTTCTCTCACAGCATTATCAATATGGACCTATGTATGGTTATAAATGTAGAGTCTGTGCCAGATTGCTATCTGTCAGGGGGAGGCTGAGGGAAGGGAGGGAGGAAGAAAAATTGTAAAACTCAAAACCTTGCAAAATATGATTGGTTAAGAACTACCATTACATGTCATTGGGAAAACAAATAAATAAAATATTTTAAAATTCATTTAAAAAACTGGAAAAAAGGAGGGAGGGTACTTCCCTCCTGATCATTAGCTACAAGTCACTGAAAATCTTTTGTTACTATAGGAATAGTTAGGTGAGCTATCTTCTATAGTTGAACCTTGATAATGAAACACTCAGTGGAACTGGTATAGTATATGCTAGAAACTTAGTATCTACTTGGAAAGAGACTCAATCTTTGGGTTCACATCAGGACACAATAATCCTAGGGTAAAAACTGGGCAGAATAGCAGGGTGGTCTCCCAGAAATCAGAAGAAAAGGTTGAGGGTTTCCTGACCTTCCCCAGGTAGCAGACAATATGTGACCAGAATGTTGGTTGTTTTTGCTTTTTTTTTTTTTTTTTTGCAAGGCAATGGAATTAAGTGACTTGCCCAAGTAATGATTGCCCAAACAAAGTAATTGTTAAGTGTCTGAGGTCAAATTTGAATTTAGGTCCTCCTGACTCCAGGGCTGGTTCTCTATCCACTGTGACACAGAGCTGCCCCAGTGTTGGTCGTTTTTTAAACAAACATACCAGCAATTATATATACAATGACCTTGGGAGGTTAACTGGTTATTCCAAATATGCTACCATGCAGTTCTGTTTTGGGCACTGCTTTCCAAGATTGTGAGACAATTCTTTTATGTATTCTTGCTAACATTCAAAGCAAATATGAATCAATAAATTAATCAACACTTATAAAATATCCAAGTTCTTTAGAAGGAGTTGTAGATTTAGAGCAAAAGAAAACAAGACTTGTTCTTGGGAAACAAAGTCTAGATGCTGGGGACAACATGAATAATATTTATGTATATAGGCATATATATATATATAAATATATATAAATATATATACATATATATATATAATATACATTGTAAAGGGGGGGAGAGAAAAAAGAGAGTAAGAGAGAATGATGAAAGAAAATGATATGAAAATAGATGGTTGAATTGAGTCCCTAGGATTCTAAGAAAAAGAGACAGCCAGAGCAAAGACATGGAAGTAGGAGTAGTGTCATATTTGAGGAACGGTTAAAAGACCATTTGAATAAGCTCATTGTATGAGGATGGGAATAATATATAACAAGGCTGGAAAGGTAAATTGGGTAAAGCTTTGATGAAATTTGAATGTCAACAATAGGAGTTTACATTTGATTTCACAGGGAAGAATTAGAATGTATGGAGCAGAAATGTCTTGATCATGTCAAAGATCACTTTGAATCAAATCAAATGAATGAGGTAAATGGATCATAAAGATGCAGAGTACAATTTTGATTCAAACAAGCTAGGGCACTAAAAACCTGGATACAGACATGCTTATGCAGTTCTTGAACTTGATCTGAAGTCTCAAGATTTTCAGTGACTTCAGTGTTGGGATCCCAGGAATAGGAATTACAATGTGGTTCAGTATCTCAAAAGTAGTGGAGGAAGGTGTGGTTGCAGTCATTTCCTCATTTTAAAAATTATCTGTCTATCTGCCTGCTATTGGTGACATTTTTTAAAAAAGCCTTGCCTTCTACAATTATGGAGACTTCAGCATTTCAATAAAACTTTGATCTTCCTGATATTGATCATTTCAAGCCATGGGTATCTTTTTACTCTATGAGATTTTTATCCATCTTCTTAAATCCTCTCCAGAGGATCTACTCTGTACTCTAGAGGTCCTTCCATCATATTTTTAATAGTTCTTGTCTAACTGTAACTGACATGCACAGAAACTGGAAAAAGTGATTAAAATATAATCACTGAGAGACACTGTCAGCTTCCTAATAAGAATGAGGATGCTGGGACACAGGAGTGGAAGATTCAGGCAGCTTGAGGGAGAAATTCTTCTGAGGTGCTGCTATGGTGCTAGAGTTGGGGAGGGGGGAATAAGCTGAATCCAGTAATAACTGGTCATGATGGCCAGTTCTGGCACAGTGTTTAGTGAAGACTGGGGGGAGACTGAAGGAGAGGGAAGGGGCTGGTGTATGCTGAGTCAAAGTGGTCTATAAAATGATGAACAGAAGTTGTGGGGGTAGGAGTAGAGTCATTTAAAGAGGGAGGTCTATTCAATCCAGTTGCCTTGGATAGGATTTGCGTTATATTTCCTATGGTCAAAAATTCCTAGTTACATGGTAGTGTGACTCCTCATCAGACACTGGAAAAATATCTAGGTTAAAATTTATCAATAATTTAAAAACTAGGTGAATCACCTCTTTCTGTTCCCTTTTTTTATACCCTTCTATCCTCCCTGAAGAGACAGATGATGGACATCATTTAGTTTCTTCCTTTATTTCATGATCAAAGAACTCATCAGCAAGTGATCAGCCTCTCAATATTTAATTAGCTGGGCTAGTCTATTGAAAGCAGACTAGGTTGTTGTATATATGTATAGGGTGTTCAAAAGGACTAGCACTTCTGGTGTGAGGGCTTGCCAAGCCCTTTTCAAGGCTGTTCATCTACTTTTGGTATCTATCTGGCATTCTACTCTTACCTTTGACTCCAAGAAGCTGTAGTATGTACAACAGCTACACCACAGGAAACAGTCTAAGAAAATGGGCTAATCCAGGATGGGGGTAACTGACAAGCCTTAAAATTATTGGTGACTTGGTGGAGTGTCTATCCCAAGCATATGAAGACTTCTCCCAATGGAATGCACAGATGGAAATAATTTGTCCCAATGGCCATGAAGACAGCCTAAGTAGGCTCTGTGGAATGCTTAGAGCTTGATTAGATTTCAAGGATGTCATGGCTTTCTGCTGCATTCCAGGTCATCACCAGTTGTCTTGACTTTTGTCTTGCCACTGCACTTTGATTAATTTTTCTATTAATATTTTTATAATGAAAATATATTGACTAACTTCTTTTGCAAGATTTATGGAGATTTTTGAGGTGTGTGTTTATGTATGTTGCTTTTAACATAAAACATAACATAACATAGAAAAACAATTACAACATAAAAAAATTTAACCTCCATAAGTAGGTAGAAATCAGGTTCTGGTACCAATTGATTAATTGGTTGATTGATCCCAGGTATGAGGATGTTAGTGTGGTCAAAATGTCATGATCCTTGGCTCCTGTCCTGTCTCACCCTGCCTCGAACTTTAAGCTTTGTATCTAGGTAACAAATGAATGGGGGGAGGGGGCTTTAGTCTTTGAAGCAGAATTGTCTTCCTTAGATATATTTGGCATTTTTCTACTTCTAACTTAATCTGAGAATCCTTTGCACAGACTGCAGATTTCTCCTGCAAGGAGACTGTAAAGTGCTGAGGTTTGTGAAAATGAGCAGCCCTCCAAAAAAAGAGGACCCCAAATCAATTTTTCACCTGCTGAAAAATCAAGTTTGGTGCAAGGTTCAGATCAATTCTTATTTTTGTTCAATGCAAAACAAATCTATAAGCAGGTCATTGCTATGCATTTGCAAGCAGCCTATATATTTTTCACATAAATTTGACATAATTCCCTGGGCCCAAGATGAACCAACTGTTAAGATTTATTTTAAATTCAGAACTTGGAAACCCATTGTCTTACAGAAGTATATGATCATTATTGTTTTTATTTCGTTTTGTAAATTAGTATTCACTGATTGTCTGGATATATTGCCAAATACCTGGTTAAAAGTGGAAACACTCCATTGTTTCTGGATGCTTAGAACCATGCAGCAAAAGTTTTTCTGAATTTCTGCTGCACCCATTTAAGAGAAAAGGCAATGGAGTATAGTGAAAAAAAGACTGGGTTCCAAATCAAAACACCTAAGTTCTTTCTCCAATTTTGCTTGATTAAGTCTATATCCTCAGCTTTAAAATGGGGATAATAGATCTGGGTTTGAGTCCTGCTTCCAAACATGGAAGCTGAATGATCTTCAGCAAATGCCTTCTTTGCTGCAGGCAACTTACCTAGTTGTTGTTTTTTAAAAAATTTATTTATTTAAAGCAATGGGGTTAAGTGACATGCCCAAAGTCACAGTTAGGCAATTATTAAGTATCTGAGGTCACATTTGAATTCAGGTTATCCTGACTCCAGCATCAGTGTTCTATTCATTGCACCACTTAGCTGCCCCAACGTTCCCAGTTCTTAACCTTTTAAAAAATTTAATTAAATTTAATTTTTTTGATGTTTGTTTATTTCATGGACCCCTTTCACTCAATAAGGTGAAACTTAAGAATTTCCCAGAATAATGGTTTCATATGCACAAAATAGAATAGAAGGAATTACAAAGAAAGCCAATAATATTGAAATACAGTTGACATATTTGAAACAAAACAAAACAGAAGCCCATAGGTTCCAGGTTAGGAAATCCTACCTGTTTAGAAATTGCATAGCAGTTGTTGCTCTGCATTGGTAAAGGGAGTTTCCTCATGATGTTTTCTCATATCGATGAAATCCCAGGTATAATAATGATAATAAGAACAGTAATAATCATCATAATAATAAATAGCTAGTATTC
Organism: Macrotis lagotis; assembly: GCF_037893015.1. Taxonomy (NCBI): domain Eukaryota; kingdom Metazoa; phylum Chordata; class Mammalia; order Peramelemorphia; family Peramelidae; genus Macrotis; species Macrotis lagotis. Next base: position 119,045,045 of record NC_133661.1, read on the forward strand.
ATATATAACATTTTAAAGTTTGCAAAGCACTTTACAAATATCCCTTTTTTCTCACAACCTTCAGAAGTAGGTATAACTATTACTTCCATTTTACAGGTGAGGAAACAGGCAGCAAGAAGTGGTGACTTACCTAAGGTTAAATAACTAGTAATTATCTGAGGTTAGATTTAAACTCAAGTTTTCCTGACTCTAGGTCCAACACTCTATCCATTATTCTATTATTTCATTGAAGTTTTGATGGATATGGTCCTGAGACAATTCATTCTCCTGCTATTTTTCCTTTATCTTCTGTATTCCATGGATTCTTGGACTGGTGGATAAAATATTTGATTTTTTTAAGTTAAGAATAAAAAATTTGATGTAATTTCATCCTCTCTATATTCATTGAAAGCACTCTTAGAAGAACTCTACATAAAGATTAAAAAACAGGAAATCCTCTCCCTATTTTCTTTATTGATCTTGATTTCTTTGCCTAGTCCTTTATACTTTAAGGGTGTTTTGTTCAGTGTGATTTTGAGATAATATTTGGGGTAGTGACAGCTATTAAGATATTACTCTTAAGTTTTTTTTTGAGTCAAGTTAGGTCTGAATGACTGTGGGCCAAAGACAGCAAATGTTAATGGACAAGTTCCAATACATCTTATTAGTTGAGTACCCCAAGATATTTCAAAGCCTGTATATATTATATAGGAATTTGTCATTTGTCAATACTCAAAATGTAGCAAGTTGTTGGTGTATCATTATAACTGCCAAGTCATATTAAGTAAATGCTAAGTTTTTATAGCCTAAACTAATGTGATATTTACTGTCTCCATTTTTTTCATGTATACTTAGCACTAAATTCAGACTCCTTAAGGGTAAATTAGCTGTACTATCTGATAGCCCAGAACTCATCTAGAAAAGCAATCGTGAAACCCTTTATTTCAGCACACAAATCCATGTAACTCAATAATTTGTTTGATGCTTCTTTGTTAACATATTGTTTATAAAATTTATGCATATGTGACCCATGAAGGATCTTTTGATTCCATATTTAGATCCAAGGGAAGGTCAGCCACTTTTAGTTACATTTAACAATCCCAAAGGCAAGTTTCTGTTATTAGTCTGTAATATTGCTCAGTGAAGTAATATCTACTTTTCCAAACATTTTTTCCTAATTTTTTTATGTATTAAGACAATCAATAGTATTATTTTTTGATGTGAGAGTGTTACTATTTCTGTAGCTGCTACAGGGTGATGTTTTATTAAATTACATAAGTTTTTTTAGGGTACTTTCCAAATTTATTTTTAATCTATTTTATATTTTTAAAAGTGTTCAGGGTTGTGAACTATTGGGTGGCTAGATATATGTTTACATGAGTCTTCATGTGTCTGTGAGCACATAATGTTTTATGTTTGTTCATTCCTGATTTTTAGATAAACACATATCCAGAGATGGAATTGTAAAAGTGGCAACTTTCTGAGTTCAAGAAATACATCAAGAGTTCTTTCTACAATCAGAGTCATTGGCAGATTCTTTCTGTGGTGGTAGCATTGGCCATTGGAAGGAGTGCCCAATGCCTGAATAATTACCCACATACATAAGTGAAAAGTGAAAAGTGAAAAGCCAGGATGATGGTGACATTAGAGATGGTCATCCTTGAAAATAATAAAAAGCTATACCTAAGTGAAGAATTCTTTGAAATGAAAAAAAAAAAGTACTAGATCTCCTGACTGGCTGGTATACTTAGCAACCATCCTCAAAGGGAGGAATTCCTCTAAGAAGAGCTGCAGCATCTCTGTTTACCACAAACATGATTTATTAATCTGTTGCCACTAATGACCGACACATCAATCATCCTGCTTCTAGCACATCCCTCATTGCCATTCTCTGGGGAGAAATTCTTTTGGAGATCAGCGTTAGCAAATAGCTCTATATAGGATTCAACTCTACCTTCTCAGCAGTCATTACTATTGTGAAGACCCACAAAAGACATTTCTTGCCACCAAGTTGATTAAATGACTAAATGACTAAAAGGGATATGGTTTTTATTAATGAAAAATTTTCACTAAAGAGTATAAATTAGCAACTCCTTCACAACTGCATGTAATGGATCATTGTGTCTTTCTATCTAACATAGCTGAATTCTGCTATAGGTCTTTTCTACTCTTATTATAATAAAAAGTCCTTAAAATTAAGAACTATCTTAAATTTTTGTTTGCTTCCCAGGAGCTCAGATCAGTGGTTTGCATATTGTAAATACTTTATTTTTATTATTGCTTTTTTTTATCAAGTATGGTGTCTTCATGTACTTGACTCATGTGAGCTCTGTCAAGAAAAGAAGATGGGGGGTGGCTAGGTGGTACAGTGGATAGAGCAATGGCCCTGGAGTCAGGAGTACCTGAGTTCAAATACGGCATCAGACACTTAATAATTACCTACCTGTATGGCCTTGGGCAAGTCACTTGAACCCATTTGCCTTGCAAAAAAAAAGAAAAGAAGATGGAATTGAAATAAGTAATTTCATAATTATATAAGCTCTGGTTCTTACTATGACCTTTTTCACTTGGAGCAAGTCTGCGAATAACAGGAATAATAAGATTTATAGTACCTATATTACCTGGTTTCCTTTAGGAAAGTATTTGTAAACGAAAAGGTGCTGAATAAATATGGACTATTATTATAGTTGTAGTTTGCAAAGTACATTTGTTCTGTCTTTTCTTCCTTGTCTCCTGAGGAAGTTTGGATGATTTGCGAATGATGGATGTCCCATGACTAAAAAGTCTCTTAAATGTTTCTTAACATTCATTTTATTTTCCTTCAGTATTTCCTTTATTTTCATTCAGAATTTAAATGAAAAATATTATTTCACATTTGAATAGCACTTTAGAAACTTTCACACATAATTTTTCACTTGATAATGAGGCTAGCTCACATTTACACAGCATGGTAAAAATCTAAAAGCACTTTCCCCACAAGTGTGAGCTGTGTTATTCACATTTTACAGATGAACAAACAGAGGCTCAGTGAGATTAAACAATTTGATTATAGGAAGAGATCTAATTTTTAATAGAGTTTAGATGCTTTTTAGAAAAGGAATATTGTAATGCAATTACCCAAAGGCAACAGGATAACTTAGGGAGCATGGTGATGTATAATTTCATTGAGTCAGATTGCATATTCACATTGAAAGGTGATTAACTCTTCTAGAACATCTTCATTCTGCTAATCCATGGAATTTACAGGTTATACAATCTTTTTTTAAATAAGATCTCTTTTTGTAGTATCATAGAATATTGATATTGGGATAATTCATATAGTCTTATGCTCCCATTTAAAAGTTGAGAAATTTGAGGCTAGGAAATGTGAAGTGAATAACCTGAATAAGGTCAAAGAGCAGATAGCATGAAATAGAATGCCACTCTTTTATTCCAGCATTCTTTCTTCTATGCCTCATTGAATTGCATATTATTCATAAAGGAAGAAATATGGAGAAAGCTCACAAATTTCAGGTGATTTCAATTTCTGTCTTGCTTCTTTCTCTTTCTAATTGTGTATACTTAACAAAAAACTTCTCATACTCATGATTTTCTCAATCATACAAAATATGAAAAAATGATTTCTACTTCAATGCAACTCAGGGTTGTGAGCATCATACAAAATATTGTATATGAATACACTTAATTCACAAAATTCCAAAAAATTAATGAGTTAGAAAAAGTTGCAAGTAACATGAAATATTAGTTGTGATTATGATTGTGATGGTGATCATTTTCATTGGCATCAAATGCTTAATATTTGCAATATTCTCAAAGAAGTAGATAAAGATAGAAGTCCTTTAGAAGTTGAAACTAATAGTCATTGAATTTCATTGAAATATATAGAGAAAAGGGTGGGTAAAAGGGGAAAAATACAGAGGGAAGATAGCATGGAGGGAAATAAGGAGTTAGTAATTATAACTTTGAATGTGAATGAGATGATCTATCCCTTAAAATGTAAGTGAATAACAGAGTGGATTAAAAACCAGAATCCTACAATATGCTTCTTACAAGAAACTCATTTGAAGCAGGGTGATACATATAGAGTAAAGGTAAAATGTTGGGACAAAATATATTTTGCTTCATCTGAAGTGAAAAAAGCAGGGGTAGCTAGCAATCCTTATGTTAGACAAAGCAGCAGCAAAAATAGATAGCATTAAAATAGATAAGGAAGGAAACTTTATCTCTCTAAAAGGTACCATAGACAATAAAGTGATTTCAATACTGAATATATATACATTCAATGGGATAGCATCCAAATTGTTAGAAGGGTAACTGAAAGAACTACAGGAACACATAGATAGCAAAACTCTACTAGTGGGAGACCTCAACCTCCTGCTTCAGATGTAGATAAATCAAATCTTGCAATAGCAGGAATTGATTATAGTAATCTGCTATTTGATAACCCCAAAGAGTCCAGCTATTGGGATAAAAATTCTCTCTTCAATAAAATAAGCAAGAAAGAATTTAAGAAGGTAAATAGATTGTTAAAAAACTAGATATGGTAGACTTGTGGAGGAAATTGAATGGGGATAGAAAGGATTATACCTTTTTGCCTGCAGTACATGGCACTTACATAAAAATTGACCATGTTCTAGGGCATAAAAACCTAATGAACAACTGCATAAAGGCAGAAATAGCGAATACATTTTCTCAGATCACAATGCAATAAAAGTCGTATGCAATATTGGGCCAGGGAGATATAGACCCAGAACTAATTGGAAACTGAATGACTTCATTTTAAAGAATGAGTGCATTAAACAACAAATTATAGAAATAATTAATTATTTTATCCTAGATGATTACAATAATGATACAACATACCAAAACCTATGGGATTCACTCAAAGCAGCTGTCAGGTGATATATTATATCTTTAAATGCTTACATGAATAAATTAGAGAAAGAAGAAATCAATGAACTAAATATGCAATTAAAAATTATCAAAAGGACAAATTAAAAATCCCCAATTAAATACCATATTAGAAATTCTATAAATTAAAGGAGAAATTCATAAAATTAAAAGCAAAAACTATTGAATTAATAAATTAAACCAAGATTTAGTTTTATTAAAAAAACAACAAAATTGATAATCCTCTGGTCCATTTGATTGAAAAAAAGAAAGAAGAAAACCAAATTGTTAGTATCATAAATGAAAAAGGTGAACTCACCATCCATGAGGAGGAAATTAAAGTAATAATTTGGAATTATTTTCCCCAAATCTATTCCAATAAAGTTGACAATCCAAGTGAAATGGATGAATATTTAGAAAAATATTAGTTGCCCAGGTTAAATGAAGAGGAGATTAAATACTTAAACAACCCTATCTCAGAAAAAGAAATTCAACAAGCCATAATTGAACTCCCTAAGAAAAAATCTCTGGGACCTGATAGATTCACAAGTGAATTCTATCAAATATTTAAGGAACAATTGTTCCAGTTCCATATGATCTCTTTGGAAAAATAGGGGAAGATTGAACTCTGTCTAACTCTTTCTATGAAACCAATATGGTGCTGATACCTAAACCAGGAAGAGTTAAAACAGAGAAAGAAAATTGTAGACCTATCTCTCTGATGAATATTGATGCAAAAATCTTAGCAAAATGATTACAAGTTATCACTAGTATATAACATTTTGACCAAGTAGAATTCATCCCAGGAATGCAGGGTTGGTTCAATATTAGGAAAACTGTTAGTATAATCAATTATATAAATAACAAACCTATCAGAAATTCTATCAATAGTTGCTGAAAAAACATGACAAAATATAGCACCCATTCCTACTAAAAATACTAGAGAGTGTAGGAATAAATGGACTGTTCCTTAGAATAATGAGCAGTATCTATCTGAAACTATCAACAAGCATTATATTCAATGGGGAGAGACTAGAGGCATTCCCATTAAGATCAAGGATGAAATAAGGATGTCCATTATCACCACTACTATTAAGTATTGTATTAGAAATATTAAGTTCGACAATTAGAGAAGAAAAAGAAATCGAAGGAATTAAAACTAGGAAAGAAGAGGCAAAACTCTCACTCTTTGCAGATAACATGATGATATACCTAGAGAATACCAAGAAATCATCCAAAAATCTACTGGAAACAATTAGCAATTTTTGCAGTTTCAGGATATAAAGTAAACCCTCATAAATCCTCAAATTTTCTATATGTGATTAGCAAGACACAGCAGGAAGATCTAGAAAGAGAAATCCCATTCAAAGTAATCTCAGACAATATAAAATACCTGGGAGACTGTTTGCCAAGGCGGACTCAGATACTTTTTGAAAACAATTATAAAACTCTTCTCACACAAATTAAATCATATTTAAATGACTGGGCAAACATCAACTGCCCATGAATAGGTATAGCTAATATAATAAAAATGACAACTCTACCAAAACTAAACTACCTGTTTAGTGCCCTACCAATCAAAATAAAAAAATTACTTTAATGAGTTAGAAAAAGTTGCAAGTAAATTCATATGGAGAAATAAAACATCAAGAATTTCCAGGGATTTAATGAAAAAAGTGCAAAAGAAGGTGGCTTAGCACTATCTGATTTAAAATTATATTATAATGCATCAGTCATCAAAATTGTCTGGCATTGGCTAAGAAATATAGTGGTAGACCAGTGAAATAGACTAGGTGTAAAAGCAGGAAAGGAGTATAGTAATCTGCTGTTTGATAAACCCAAAGAGTCCTACTATTGGGATAAAAATTCTCTCTTCGATATTTACTGCTGGGAAAATTGGAAGTTAGTATGGAAGAAACTTAGATTAGACCAACACCTCACAACTTATACCAAGATAAGATCCAAAAGGATACCTGGATTTAGACACATAAAACGATAGTATAACCAAACTAGAAGATCAAGGACTAGTTTACCTTTCAGATCTATGGAAAGAGAAGCAGTTTAGGACTAAGGAAGAGATGGAGAACATCACTAAAAACAAACTAGATTATTTTGATTACATGAAATTAAAAACCTTTTGCACAGACAAAACCACTGTAACCAAGATCAAAAGAAATGCAATAAACTGGAAAACAATCTTTACAACTAATGTTTCTGACAAAGGACTTATTTCTAAAATATACAGAGAACTGAGTCAATTTTTTTTAAAAAAGCCATTCCCCAATTGACAAATGGTCAAAGGATATGCAAAGGCAATTTACAGATGAGGAGATCAAAACAATCCATAGTCATATGAAAAATTGCTGTAAATCATTACTTATTAGAGAAATTCAGATTAAAGCTTCTCTCAGGTACTAGCTCACACCTCTCAGACTGGCCAATATGCCCAGAAAGGATAATGATCATTGTTGGAAGGGTTGTGGGAAATCTGAGACACTATTTCATTGTTGGTGGAGCTGTGAACTCATCCAACCTTTCTGGAGAGAAATTTGGAACTACACACAAAGGGCAACAAAAATGTGCATACCCTTTGATCCAGCAATACCACTACTGGGTCTATACCCTGAAGAGATGATGAAAAAGATAAAAACATCACTTGTACAAAAATATTCATAGCAGCCCTTTTTGTGGTGATAACGAATTGGAAATCAAGTAAATGTCCTTCAATTGGGGACTGGCTTAGCAAACTGTGGTATATGTTTGTCAATATGTATGAACACTATTGTTCTATTAGAAACCAAGAGGGATGCGAATTCAGGGAAGCCTGGAGGGATTTGCATGACCTGATACTGAGTGAAATGAGCAGAACCACAAATACACTATACACCCTAACAGCAACATGGGGGCGATGATGAACCATAATGGACTCGCTCATTCCATCAACAATCAGGGACAGTTTGGGACTCTCTGCAATGGAGAATACCAACTATACCCAGAGAAAGAACTGTGGAGTTTGAACAATGATTAAGGACTATTACCTTTAATTTAGGAAAAAAACCTAATACCTTATTGTCTGATCTTGCTATCTCTTATACTTGATATTTCTTCTCTAAGGATATGATTTCTCTCTCATCACATTCAATTTGGATCAATGTATACCATGGAAGCAATGTAAAGACTGACAAATTGCCTTCTGTTGGGGGTGGGGGGAGGGAAGTAAGCTCAGGGGAAAAATTGTAAAACTCAAAATAAATTAAAATATTTAAAATCATAAAATAAAATAATTGGGAAATAAAAAATAAAAAAAAGAAATATAGAAAGAGAAATGGATTTGGAGTCAAAGGCCTGGGATTCAAGACCAGGTTCTTCCATTTGCAACCTATATAACCTAGGAGTCATTTTCCTTCCCTGGTCATCATCTTTCAAACAAGGGGACTAGATAAGTTCTAAGATCTCTAAATCTTCTGAAATTTTGCTGCCTTTAAATGTTATATGGTATTTCTGAAGGAAGACTTCCAATAACTTATCCATGTTCTTGTCACACCCATCCCTAGGAAACTTAACATGCTGAGAATATGGTTTCTTATTCTGTTCCTGAAAAAGATTCTGAACACTGAAGCATTTTAATGTCAAGAACTCAGAAGCCTAGGGAATTAGTAATGCCCAGAGAAGCTTCTGAAAGCTTACCGGTAGAGTACTTTAGTTATACCTCTGGGACTAGAATTGATGAGTTTCTAATTGCCAGATCATGACTTGATGACAGAAGACTATATTTTTATTCAAAGATATCTCTTGGGCCACATTTATATCTTAAGTGCATAAAACAATGTGGGTTTTATTCTCAGTTTATCTACAAATATATGAACAGTATGATACAATTGAATACTAACAGGTGCTGACAAACACATAGAGAAGACATGAGATGAGATACATTAACTAGGACAGAGTGTGCTATAGTACCAAACAAGGATGACCCTTCTGCCATTTCTCACTTTTTACCACCAAAACTGGGACAGGGTCAGAGAATGTCACTGTCTTTAACTGCAACTAGTAAGAACTAATAATGTTTGTCCTTCATATTTGAAGAACACCATGATATCTGGGAGGTGATGCCATAACAAGCACTTTCTCCTCCAGAACTATCTGAGTCCAGTGATCAAATATGAATCAGGATGACTGGAGATGCCCTTGGATGTGAGGCAATCAGAGATAAGTGACTTGCCCAAGGTCACAAAGCTAGGAATAGTCAAGTGTCTGAGATCAGATTCAAAGCCCCAGCTTCCTGACTCCAAGGTCATTGCTCTATTCACTGCAATGCCTAGCTGCCCTAGTAAGAACTATTGTAGAATGGATGAGAATATGAATCCTTCGCCAGTTTTCAGTATGTGACTTTCTCATATAATGCTATCATTATTCTCCCCATATGCTGAATACCTCTAGTAATATGGAAACTGCTTAGGGGTATGGATTTTTGCTTTCAACTATATATCCACAGTACTCATGGTAGATATACTATCAATAGTTACTGAATGAACTCAGAATGGAGTCTGACATGTAAAAAGTCTCATATTTTAAGGAATATTGGTTTGCTTTCCCTTTATATGCATCACTAATAGCTCATATTTATTTAATGCTTTAAGATTTGTCAAAGTCAAGGCATTATCTCATTTGGTCCTTATAACAAGAGATATAGGCTCTTACTCTTCCCATTTTACAAATGAGAAAGCTGAAGACTCAGAGGAGTTAAGTGGCTTCTTCAAGGTCACAGAACATAAAAAAAAATCTGAGATAGGTCTTATTTATTTTGAGATAGGTCTTCCTAATTACAAGCCCACTGTGTTGTACTGCCTCTCAACCAACCAGCTCATCTTCCTGTGATTTTCCAAATAGATTGACCTACTAAAAAGAGAATGTCTCACTCAGTTCCATTACATCAGGACTCAGTTACATTTTTTTGTTTTAAATTAAGTTTAATTAACTTTTTTCTAATTACATTCAAAGATAGTTTTCAGCATTCATCTTATTGTAAGCTCTCCCTTTTCTTCCCCTCTTCCCATGACAGAGCATTAGCTGACATAGGTTATACATGTATAATAATATTTATCAGTTATATTTCTAATGGCCAATTAATAAATTAGGATTTTGGTTTATTAATCAGGTTCCTGTGAGTTGTATTGATTTGATTCATTTCACCAGTACCAAGTCTCCTTGAGTTGAAAAGATAAAATTGAATTGGTAAGCTTACAAAGCTTGGAATCAGCCTCTGGTTCCTTAGGGGCCCTGGACAAATGCAGATACTTCTGAAGCCCAGCCAGAAGCAGATGACTAGTCTAGCATTTTAACTTCAAGCACAGGGAAAAGTGAGGCAAGAAGAAAAGATAAGAGAGATTTTGAAGAAGAAAAGGAACAGTATCAAGTAGGTTTATGATAATAAAAGGAAATTTTCACACCTTGAAATAAAAATGTAATAAAATGACTGTGGTACATGAGGGGAACAATAACTAAAGTAGCTAAAAAGTAGAAAAGAAACTTGTGAGATTAAAGAAAATGTCAGTGGAGTGAGAGGAAAAAGGTCACACATGATACTTAATTAATATCTTGTCTCTTTCATACTTCAGAAACCTGTTAGAAGCAAAATCTTATCTCTGGATAAACAAAACCAATAATAGGTTACAAGCATCAACCGTGCATATATGAAGAGAAAGTGAACCTCACATGTGTGGAGGAGTGGTCCAGCAATGCTGAGGCTTGCCATTTGTATGACTCAAGGGGTTTCAGAATAGACATTTTCCCCCTATTCTTTTCTGAGGGAGATGGTTATTCTTGAAAGGAGAAGAAGCAGGAGGTTGGGGTAAAAAATCATAGCAAAACAGAAATCAGAGAAAGTACACATAAGAGAATATATTCCAGACAACACAGAGGGAAAAAGTTTCCCAATTGGAAGTGAGAATGTTCTGGGTCTCAGGCAAGGGGAAATTCCCCAAAATTTCTAAAGTAGTGATGAAAGAATTTGATGAAGACTATCCATTCCTCTCATGTCTTCCTAGAGTCTTCTTTAGATAGACTGAAGTGTTGTTGATCTCTTCCCTTTTCTTTTTTTTTTTTTTTTTTGAGACAGATAGCCTGAAGGAGACTGATCCTGAAGAGTCCAGAAGGAGTACATATGTAGAAGCAACTTGCCATAGTGGCTAGAGTCAGGAAGAGCCAAATTAAAATTTCAATCTTGAATACAACCTGATCTTCAGTTTACTCATCTATATATTGGGGATAACAATATTGGTAATACCTACTCACTTGTTGTTGAGAGGGTAAAAGGCTTATTAAGAATTTTCTGAACTTTGAAGTGCTATAAAACATCCCAAAAGTCTTAGTGCTATTTTAAGCTTTAATTCTAAGCCTCTTCTTCTTTGACTTCTTTTTCTTATTATTCTACTTCTTCTACTTCATTTTCTTCTTCTTTTCTTCTTTCTTTTCCTCCACCTCCTCTTTTTTTCTCTTCCTCTTCCTCCTTCTTCTCCTTTTTATTCACTGCTATTCTGTTATCTTTTCCTGATATGGAGAAAAGTCAAGTTTTAAAAAGTTGTGTTAATAGTGCAAATTGTGTATGTCTTAATAAAGTGGGAAGTCTTTTGAGGACAGGTTCAGTGACTAAATATTATCCCAAGGGCCAAGTCAATCTTAGCTAATTGTGAGGAATTAGAAACTCAACAGAATGTTGGCCACCAAATGATGAAGTTTATGACAAACTCAGCTTATTTTCTATCCAAGGAATGGAGAAGTTGTAGTAATCATAGGTGGCATGAATTTTGCATCTTTTGAACATGATAGGGTCTATAAATATTTAAACCTCTGGTGCATAGTTTTGCTAGAAGAATACATGTTCCATTCCATATTCATCTAGTGTTTTGGGAAGCAATCATGGGTAAGATGATGCTATTCTGCCTAACTTCTCCCGAGAAAATGGAAGGGAATTGAGAAACAACTGAGGAGAGATTAAGTATTTTTCTAAGACTTGGGGAGTAGGTTAAGATGGAACCGGAGAGAGAAAATAGCTTGTATTGTACATGGGAAAATAATTCTCTTAGACATCTGAGAGACAACTTTTTCATGAAGCTGAAGTCGAGGAAACTATGGTACTAGGAATTTAGAAAAAAAGCTCTCTGGAATTGCACTTCAAAGTTGTGATACTTGGAGGTCAGAGAGTCTTAAATGGAGACCTGGTTCCCTGGGAATGAAAATGATTGTCATCTTTGGGAAATTGAAGAGAAATATATGAAGAATAGATTCCAATTAATCCAATTCATCCACTTAACATTAATTAAATACCCATATGCAATGCTTTGCTATAGCTGCTGACAATACAAAGAAAAACACAATGAAAAAATAATTTTCTTCCAAGGAGTTTATGTTTTATGAATGTAGGGAAGGAAAGGAGGAATAAAATATACAAGAGAATAATCATCTACATAATTGAAGTAGAGGGAAAGAGCACTAACCACTGGGTAGACCAGGAAAGTCATCCTTAGGGATGTGGTACATGATCTGACTGTTAAAGGAAGCTAAGCATCCTGAGAGACAAAAGTACATTTCAGGCACAAAGAACAGGTTGTGCAAAGATAAGAAATGGAATGTGAAAGTCAGAGAAGAAAGAAAACTTGTTTGACTAGATTGTGGAAGTGATGAAGGGAATAATTTGCAATAAGTCTGAAAAAAATACTGGAACCTTATTGTGAATGGTTTTTAATGCTAAATGAAAGATATTGAGGGAATTATTGGAGGTTCCCAAGAAAGGATGTGATATAGTCCTACTCATGTTTTAGGGAGTTTATTTGATAGTTTACAAGGAAGGTGAGGGAAGAGATGAGAATTCAGTCCAATTAGAAAGTTATTGCAATAGTTTAGGAAAAAAATGTGAAGTTACAGAAAGGAAGACAATGAATGGGGCATTGAAAGCTCCTTAAAGCCAATGACTTTCCATTATTCCCTTCATTTATCAAAGGGCATTGCAAAAATAATGTCCTTAAAAATCATTGCCAAAGTACTTATTTTCTTTTAGGTTTTTTTTGCAAGGCAATGGGGTTAAGTGGCTTGCCCAAGGCCACACAGCTAGGTAATTATTAAGTGTCTGAGGCAGGATTTGAACTCAGGTACTCCTGACTGCAGGGCAGGTGCTCTATCCACTGTGCAACCTGGTCAGCCCCAGACTACTTATTTTTTATAATACAGTTTTTTCCCTTGATTATGATAGCTATTTTTAAACTGTTTGCAAATTCAAATGGGAAAGATAATACTAATGTTAAAAGCAGGTGGTCATGTTTTTACTTTAAATAAATAGTTTTGAAGGAACTAACCTAACAAAGCATCTGAATAGTTTATTGAAAGTATTTTTTTACTATTTATTGTTAAAAGTTGAGGGGGATAATATTTGGTTTCTTTAAGAAACTCAGACAGTAAATACTGTCTACTCATTGAAAGAAGTAGTTATGCTCAAGATATAAATATGTTATATGGTTCTTTTTGGGGATATCTTTGAGAGATAAGAGGTAACCCACCTCGGGAAGATAAAGGAGGACACAACTGTTAAGGCAAAGGATGGCTTTCAGAGACATTGTGTCCTGGGTAGATGTAAGGTTTAAAGCAAAGAGTTCAATGGAAGGAAAGTGGTAATTAATTAATTAATGAATATTTTGCAGTTGATGAGCTGGCCAAAACAAAAAGAGCAATGACCTTTTCAAAGTAATCAATCAAGTGCCTCATTTGTAAAAGAAGTTCTTTTGTTTTGTTTTGTTTTTAGGTTTTTGCAAGGCAAACAGGGTTAAGTGGCTTGCCCAAGGCCACATGGCTAGGTAATTATGGAGTGTCTGAGACAGGATTTGAACCCAGGTACTCCTGACTCCAGGGAAGGTGCTTTATCCACTACGCCACCTAGCTGCCCTGGATCTTCAATTTATTAAAAAATAAGTTGGCAACTTCATGTTTCATTTGTCTTCTTTGAAATTATACATTTTTTATTGTATGCATTTAAAAACAGTATTTTAGGAAGAGGTCCATAGGCCTTTTACCAGGATCCCAAAGAAAAGCACAGCACCAAAAAAGAAGATGAGCACATCTGATTTATAAATACTAAGGAAAGTAAATGCATAACTCAGAAGAGTTGTACACCAGTAAAATTTAGTAATAGGAAAGTTTAACTTCATTAATACTATTCATTAATTCTAAGTTGGGCATTTATACAAATAGAATTTAAATACTTCATGTGGCATTATTTGTAATGAATAATATGCTCTCATATTCAATGATATCCCATAAGGTAATCATTTTAATCAACTCAATTTGTGATTGGAGTCAAGCAAGACCTGCTTCCAATGATTACTTTTGTGGGTATGAGTGAATATTATCTCTAAAAGAAGGAATAATGACACCTATTTCACAGTCATAGTGAGATATTTCCTGACTTTTAAAGTACTATAAGAATGCCAGCTACCGTGGTTGTTTTAAGCTGCAGTTATATATGGAGTGTTCAGGGAGGACTAGCAACTCTGATGTGAGGGCTTGCTGAATCCTTTCTTTTTAGGATTCACTACCCTTGGTATTTACCTCACAATTAATTCCTACCTATGACTTCAAGAATTTGTAGCATGAACAGCAACCATACTCCAGTGAAACAGTCTGGACAGATGGACTAAATCAGATAATGAGATTAATGGATAGGTCTCAAACCCAGTAGATGATTGGGATATCTATCCCAACCATTTCTCTGGGAGAATTGATGGATGGCAATGATTTGTTCCAGTGGTCATGAAGCCAGCCTGAAGCAGGTACTGTGAAGTGCTTAGAGTTTGGTCAGACATTAAAGATGTGCCCCAAGTTATCACCAGTCATATTCCTTCATCCCTCCTTCCCTCCTTCAAAAGGTATCTGGGAATTTATGGGCTAGATTTCTTTCTTAAGGGCCATGCTTTAATCCCAGATCACTCTGGCCTTCTGTGATTGGCCAGCAATAGGTACCAGGCCAAACCTCACTTGGTCATTGTTTAAACCCTCTTGGCTCACAGTAAATGTAAATAGCAATAATTTTCTGTTTTGGCCAGAAACCTAAAGGTCTTCCCCTCCCAGGTTCAATTTTTGTTTTTTTTTTTGGACTAGGTAAAAGAGACCTTTCTTGGCTCATTTATTTCTTAACTAGCCTTAATCCCTTGAATGGTTTTTGCCTCAAACTGAGAATTTTTAAAGACTTTAACTTTAAAAGGCCAAGGCATCCCAGCCCATTGACAGTTATCTCCAGTAATGATCCAAATCTGATCACTGGACTTGGATGTCTCCAGACCAGAAAGTGAAGCTGATTTCTTTGCACAGCTCTCTCTCTCTCTCTCTCTCTCTCTCTCTCTCTCTCTCTCTCTCTCTCTCTCTCTCCCTCACTTAAATACAATTCACTTTTATGTCAGGGCATCACTTTCCTGATGTTATGGTCCTCTTTGATAATGAAGAACAAACAACACCAACAACCAGCCATCTTGACTTTTGTCTTGCCACTGGACTTTCAATGAATTGGAAAGAGTGAGACTGATGACTTTATAGAACTTAGCTTCACTCAAATCTAATTCACATAGGAGTCAAACATCACCTTCTGCTGTTACTAGTCCTTTTAAGAAATTAAAGATGAACAACATTAGAATGTTCTTCCTTATATTGAACAAATATTTTGGACTTTAACTTTGAACTTTGACTTGGACCTGTTGATCTTCATTCTTCATTCCTTTCCATTATGTATTTTTTCCTTATCTAAGAAAGGATACAAAAGAAAACTATACTCTTTCGTCCTTAATCTGTTTTTTTTTTTATTCTGTAGACAGCATATCCTTCCTTCAAAAACATTTTGAAAATGATATGCATTCCAGACCACTTACATGGTTGCTTTTTTTTTTGGACATATTCCTTTAAATTAATTCCTTTTTTTTTTTACAAAGAGGTTCATGGACTTGACAGTAATATATTGCTACCTTAAATGTGGTGACTTCCTTTAATAGCTATACTTGGTGAGAGCTCTTCATAGTTATTTTCTTATGAGGTACCAAGGTTCAAATGTCAATTCTCCACATTACTGATATCAAGAGAGAAAACAATTCTTTTTACTGAGCTCATTAATTGGGATTTGATATGAAAATTCTTGACATTATTGCCAGCCAATGAGAAATAAATAGCTACAAAGAAAAAGTAGAAGATTTCTAGTGTCAGTGTTGCTTAGATTTATTGTCTTCAGTGTGAAGTATTTGAATTGTGAATATTCTAGTTAAGTTTTCTTGACTGCTTTCTTCAATTCCAGTGCCCCTGGACATTTTGGTATCTGATAATATTTAATTTACATATGACTACACATCTATAGTTGTCATTAGTACCAATTTATACACATGATTTGCTTCATAAAGTGTCAACTCTAAATTTTGTGTGGAGACAGGAATAGGGTCAGGGAAGTTTAATTGATTGTATAATGCAATTGAAAAGGATGGCAGGGATCTGGGCCAATCTGGGAACAGCTGTCTTTTAGTCATCAAAATTAAAGAACATCCCATTTGTGATAGCAGTGTGATTGCAGTTAGATATATAGCAAGAGTGAACAGGAAGAAATTGGGGAAAACCAAGTCAATATGTACCAGCTATGATAAATTTACCTAACTTTTGACCCTTTCATATTTTTTTTAATTTTCTTTGGATAAGTTTATTTTAATGGCCCCTAAGTGTAAAAACAACTAAAAACCAAAATCAAAATCCTGAAATAAAATCTTGCTTGATGCCTGTCTTGGAGGAAGAAGAGATATTCAAGACCTGGGTTGCAATCAGTCCAAGTATGGACTGGCAAGCAAGATACCTTGACCTATAGAATAATTTTTTAAAATCTTTCAACTGCTATTATGTGTGATTTCTGAACCCTCTAGAGACGTTGAGGAGGGATACTTATGGGCTAAGGATAATACTTCTTATCATTCATGGAATCATAGAATCTCCAAGTTAGAATGGGTTTAAGGAATTATCTACAAGTTAGGGTTAAACAAACAAACAAACAAAAAAAAAAGAAAGGACCTCTGTGGACCACATATTGACTTAGAGAACCACAAATTAATATTATCTATGTTGTATTTTCATTTTGTTAAACATTTCCAAATTACTTTTTGATCTTTCTCTTAAAGGATTTCTGGTAGCCTCAGGGTTCTAGACCATTACCTTTATCTCTCAAAGAGCCCATTTTAATTTTGGATCTTAAACTTGCCTTTCTTTAATTTCTACTCATTCTTCCTAGTTCTGTCCTTAATGAATTTCTAAATCCATACAAACAACCCCAATCAAGTGAAGACTTTTGGGGTGGGCCCCACTTCTTGCCTTTCCTCTAGGATTCCAGAATAAGGCAACCAACTCCATACCCCTTTTTTAAAATACTGGATCAGGTAAAATAATTGTCAAGCTCCTTTACCTAGGCTACCCCTTCCATGTTTCTTTTTGCTATAATTACTTGGGAATCCTTTATCTTTTGAGGTTCATTTATTACATCCCATTAAATTCAGAAACATGTCATAGTAGGATAGTCATTTTTCTTCCTTTCTTAGAAATTCAGTATAGGTCTTCCTTGGGGACCCAGTCCCCAACTTCATACTCAATAACTTAACTATTCACATCAAGATCCCCTTAAAAACCCTGATATACTGCTTTATTGACTTTCCTATCCCCCATTCTCTTCAACTTGGAAACATTCATCTTTATATGGTCTCTATTATGAGTAACCCTATGGAAAAACTATATCAGTCCTTATTGAGTATATTTCTCTACCTAGAAGATAGAATTACTTTTTGTAAGTGATTCTACAGTTCGCCTGCTATCTTCCTGATCATAGGCAGTTACTATGGTCATAAGGAAGATCAAAATATATACTCAGAAGAAGATGAAAAGGTCAAAGCTTCTACACCCAAAGCCTCAAGGAAAGCATAATCTTGACCATGAAGGAGTTAAAAATGATTTTGAAAATCAAGTAGGGGAGTTAGAGGAAAAATTGGGAAGAAAATTGTAAGTGATGTGGGAAACTAATGAAAACCAAGTCTACAGGTTACTTAAGGAGTTACAAAAATACCCAAGAAAATAAAATCATAAAAACCAGATTGGGACAAATGGAAAATGAGGGCCAAAAGACCAATGAGAGAAGAATGTCTTAAAAAGCTTAATTGACCATAAGGAAAAGAGATACGGAAGTTTACTGAAGAAAATAATTCCGTAAAATACAGAATGGAGCAAAGGGAAGCTGATGATTTTATGAGAAATCAAGAGACAATAAAACAAAATGAAAAGAATGAAAAACTAGAAGAAAATGTGAAATATCTTATTGAAAAAGCAACTGACCTGGAAAACAGATTCAGATGAGATCATTTAAAAATTATTGGACTACTTGAAAGTCAGTATCAAAAAAAGAACTTGATATCATTTTTCAAGAAATTAGTAAGGATTGGGCAGCTAGGTGGTATAGTGGATAGAGCACTGACCCTGGAGTCAGGAGGACCTGAGTTCAAATCCATCCTCAGACACCTAAAAAGTGCCTAGCTATGTGACCTTGGGCAAGTCACGTAATCCCATTGTCTTAAATAAATAAAATTAAAAAAAAAGAAATCATCATATAAAATTGCCTGGAATTCAAGAATCAGAGGGTGAAATAGAAATTGAAATAATCCATTAATCATGTCTTGAAAGAGATACCAAAATGAAAACTGTTAGGAATTTTATAGCCAAATTTCAGAGCTCCCATGTCAAAAAGAAAATATTGCCAATTGCTAGAAAGAAACAATTCAAATTTTGTTGAGCCACCATCAGGATAAACCAAGATTTAGTAGTTTCTATATTAAGGGATCATAGGACTTGGAATATGATATTCCAGAAGAAAAAATCAACTACCCATCAAAACTGAAAATTTTCCTTCAGGGGACATGATGGATATTTAATGAAATAGGGGACTTTCAAATTATCCTGATGAAATGACCAAGGCTAAACAGAAAATTTAATCTTTAAGAATAAGACTCAAGTGAAATATAAAACAGTAAACAGGAAAAGCAAATCATAAGTAACTTAATGATGTTGAACTACTTATATTCCTGCATGTAAAGATGATACTGATAACTCAGAGAAAATTTTTCATTTATTAGGGTAGTTAAAATAACCATAAATAGAAAAGGCACAGGTGGGAGTTGAATTTGAAGGGATAATATATTAAAAAGATGAAGCTAATGGGGGAGAGAGGAATATACTGGGAGAAAGGAAAAGGGGAAGATAGAATATAGTAAGTTATTTCATATAAAAAGGCAAAAATAACTTTTGCACTGGAGTATAAGAGGGAGGGGTAGAGGAGAGAGTGAGTCTTATTCTCATCCAGTTTGACTCAGAGAGAGAGAATAACAAACCATTAAATATAGTATAGAAATCTGTCACACACTAGAGGAAAGTTTGAGGGGAAAAGGATGGGAGAAAAGGCGGGAAGTTAGAAGGGAGGGAGTATTATGGGAGGGGGGTAGTCAGATGCAAAACACTTTTGAGGAGGGAATTGGTGAAAGGAGAGAGAATAAAAATGGGAGTGGAGGCAATTGAATTGAGGGAAATACATTTAGCATTAGTAACTGTAGGGGGGAAATATTGAAACAACTTTCTCTGATAAAGACCTCATTTCTCATACATTTCTCAAACTGAGTCAAATTTATAAAAAATAAGTTATTCCCCAATTGATAAATGATAAAAAGTTATGAACAGTTTTCAGATGAGGTTAGCAATATTATCTATTTAAATCATTTTTTAAATTTTCTAACTCACTGTGGGTTGGAACCATTCTGAAGTACTTCCCTTTACCTATTGGATTTGCTAATAGGGCAAAAAGAGAAATGACAAATGTTACAGGAGATATAGAGAAAATGAGTCATTAATGCACTGCTGGAGAAGTTGTGAAATGATTCAACAATTCTGTAGAGCAATTTGGAACTATGCCCAAAGGGCTATAAAACCATACCTTGACCTGGCAGTACCACCACTATACCTATATTCCAGAACAGATGAAAATCAGGAAGGAAAAGGACCTATATGTATAAGGATATTTATAGCAACTCTTTTCTGGTGGCAAGGAACTGGAAATTGAGGGGATGCTCATCGGTTGAGTAAATGGCTGAATAAATTGTTGAAGTGATTATAATGAAATGTTATTCTGTTACAAGAAATGATGAACACGATGCAATGGGAAATGTACTATATACAAAGTAATAGCAATGTTATAGGATGATCAGCTGAATTACTTAGCTTCTCGCAGTAATTCAGTAATCCAAGACAACTCTGAAGGACCAATGAACAAAGAATACTATCCATCCCAGAGTTAAGGGTTAATAGTGTCTGAATACAGTTTGAAGCAAATTGTTTTAACTGTTTCTTGAGGTTTCTCTTTGCTTGGGGTGGGGGTTAAGGTTAATTTTGCAACATGAGTATTGGGATAATGATTTTCATGACCACATGTTTCCAACTTATATAAAATATCTTGCTTTCACATTGAGGGGGATTGAGGTGGGAAGAAGGGAGAGAATTTGGAACTCAATGTTTTAAAAGTAAATGTTGAAACTTGTTTTTGCATATGTGTGTGTGTGTGTTTGTGTGTGTGTGTGTGTAAAGCTCTTCACAACCTAGTTCCCTCTTATCTTTTAGTTTTCTTATACTTTATTCCCCATAATGATCCCTTGATGCAGTGACATTAGCCTTCTGGTTGTTCCTCAAATAAGACATGCCATCTCTCTATTCCAGGCATTTTCTCTGCCCTATTCCCATACTTGGAATATTCTCTTTTTCATCTCTGCCTACTTCCTTGGAGTCCTTTAGGTCCTAATTCTCTCTCTCTCTCTCTCTCTCTCTCTCTCTTCCTATTTATCATATTTATCATCTATATTGCTTGCTTTGTACATATTTATTTTAATGTTGTCTCTGTCCATCAGGTTGTAAACTCCATAAGGGGAATGACTATCTTTTGCCTCTTTTTATATTGCCAATGTTTAGTACAATGCTTAGAACACAGGATTTATTTACTGACTATTGACTATTCAGTGTTCCTTAACCACATTCTTTAACTTACAATAATGCCCGTAGTGTTCAGAAAGCATATCAGGATTCTTAGAAGCCAGTGCTATATAAATAACTAGAAGGTGGTGATTAAGTAATTGAAAGGAATACATTTTTCAATTATTTTATTTTTTTCCCAAATATATGCAAATTCTTAAAATATGCACATTTAAAGATTTTGAGTTACAAACTTTCCCTTCCCTTCCCTACCTGATATGGTAAACAATTTAATATATATTTGAGAAATAAGGCATTTATTGGAAGGACTTACAAAATTTTTCCCTTGTTTTTTTTCTCTCCTTCTACCTTAGCTGTATTAGATGTTTAAGCAAACCCTTTTAAATTTAATGTAGTCATAATTATCCATTTTACATCTTGTGATGTTCTCTATCTCTTGTTTGGTCCTATATTCTTCCCTTATCAACAGATCTGACAGTTGTGTGGGATAAACATCCACTTAAAATATAGAGACTTCTCTGAGCAAAAATGTTTATTTTGGGTTTTATCAAATAAAGGGCATACTCCAAGTCTCACAAAGTTAGTGAAGATCAAGGAGCTGCCCTGAATTTACAGTAAAGCAAGATTATATGGCCTAACTGGATCCTCTCCACCTCCCTATCTTCGCTCTCTGTTGACTCATTGATTAGTCTTCAGAGTTCTACTTGTGAAAATCTACTCCAGCAACAAAGAAAAGAATGAAACGTTTTCATAAAATATTATCTCACCATCCAGATGGTAAGAATAACCTTCAGAATTATAACTATGTAATTGAAATGTAACTTGTTTTGGAATGCAAGATCTATGAACAATCTACTTATCATCAAACAAGAGGAGGCTTATGAGCTTCTTTGTAATGCAAGGTTTTTCTTATGGGAAAAAGTCTACTATCCTTCTAGTAGTCAGTAAAAGTAGTTTTATCAAAAGTTAGGAGAGTGAGACACCTGTTTGAATACAAGGAGCTTTCTTCTAGAAACAGTTTAAAAAATAATTGTACTTTATTTAATATTTCTTAATCCTGAGAGGATTTCACTAGGAATAATATCCCTGAAATGGTTTTATTGGGACTATTCCACTCACAGTTAAACCATTCTATGCTCCCCTAATTTGCAAATGTTTAAATCATGTACCCATTTTTTACCATATCTGGGTATACTGTATGAGATATTGATCTATTTTGATTTATCATATATATCTTATATAGTAATGTGAAAAAATGAATAAATTAAAAATGAGGTAAGTTGTAAATCAATTTGGTCCAGGAATTTGTTTTTCTAGGAATCTCACTGATGGTTTAATATCTTTTTTATTTAATTTACTTATTTTCACAGAACTATAATAGTCTTGTTGTAAAAGTAAATATAAAACCCCTTCCCCCCCAAAGATAGAGAAACCTCAGGAAAAATAAAGTGAAAGAAAAAAATGTGTACCCCACTCTGTATTCAGATACCATCAATTCTGTCTTTGGGATGGATCATTCTTTAACATATGCCCATCAGAGCAGTTGCTTCAAAATTTTTCCTATAGTTTCCATTGCTATCTGTATTTCCCTCCATCCTAGTCTTCCCCACTGCCATTTATTCTATTCTTTTTCTCCTTTTACCCTGTCCCCTTCTCATGACTACCCTGATTACCATCTCCCATGATCTTACCTCTTTTCTATAGTCTACACTTCCCTCTCCCCTCCCCATCTCTATTCTCCCATCCCTTTCTTCTTTGTTTTCCTCTATGGTAAGATACATTTTTATGCTCTACTGAATGTATCTGTTATTTCCTCTCTGAGCCATTTCCAATGAGAATGAAATCTTACTCATTCCCCCTCATCATCCTCTCTTTCCACTCCATTGCAAAAGCTTTTTTATTACCTCTTTTATTTAAAATATCTTAGCCAACTCTACCTCTCCTTTTTCTTTCTCCAAGTATATTCCTTTCTTTCCCATTAACTGCATCTTTATAATATATTATATCATCATCTTCAATTCCCTTCTGTGCCTTGTCTATATATTCACCTTGAACTGCCTGAATAAATGAGAAGGTTCATATGAGTTATCAGTATCATCTTCCCATGCAGGAATACATGCAGTCCACTATCATTAAATTCTTCATATCATAATTTGCCCTTCCCATCCAACCTCTGTATGCTACACCTGAGTCCTGTCTTTGAAGATAAACTTTCTGTTTAACTCTGGTCATTTCAACAGGAAAAATTGAAAGTCCCCTGTTTCATTGAATATCCATCTTTTTCCCTGAAGGAGTGTTTTCACTTTTGCTGGGTAGCTGATTCTCAGTTGTAATACAAACTCTTTTGCCTTTTATCCTATGAGCCCTTAATGTTCACACTCCAACATCCTGTGTAATTCTGACTGAACCTCCACTATATATGGATTGTTTCTTTCTGGCTGCTAGTAATATTTTCTTTTTGACTTGGGAATTCTGGAATTTAGCTATAATATTATTGGGAGTTTTATTTTGGGATCTCAGGAAGTGATTGGTGGATTCCCTCAATTTATATTTTATTCTCTGCTTCTAGGATATCTGGATAATTATCCTGTATAATGTTTTGAAAAATGAAGACTAGACTCTTTTCCTGATCACTATTTTCAGGTAGCCTGATAATTTTTAAATGATTTCTTTTGGATCTCTTTTCTAGATCCATTATTTTTCCAGTGAAATATTTTATATTTTCTTCTAGTTTTTCATAATTTTTGTTTTCTTTTATTGTTTCTTGATTTCTCACAAAGTCATCAGCTTCCCTTAGCTCCATTCTACATTTGAAGGAGTTGTTTTTTTCAGAGAGCTTTCTTATCCCCTTTTTCCTCTGGCCAGTTCTGCTTTTTAAGATAGTCTTCTCATTGACCTTTTGGACTGCTTTTTCCATTTGATCTAACCTGGTTTATACGATGTTATTTTATTCAGATTTTTTTTTGTATCTCCTTCATCAAGCTGATGACTTTGTTTTCATGATTTTTTCTACATGACTCTCATTTCTATTCCCAATTTTTCCTCACCTCCCTTACCTGATTTTCAAAAACCTTTTTTGGAATTCTTCCATAGCCTGAGATAAATTCATGTTTTTCTTGGAGGCTTTGAATACAGAAGCTTTGACTTTGCCATCTTCTGAGTATGGATTTTGATCCTCCATGGAACCAAAGTAATTATTTATGATCATATCCTTTTTTCTTCTGTCCTTTGCTCATTTCCCCAGTCTATGACCTGATTTTTAACTCTTTTTTAAGGTGGAAACCCTCCCTTTCCGCATGAACATCCCCCTCTCCCTATAGACCTCAATTCTTTCAAAATCTTATGAGAGACTCCAACTATTCTGACCTATGCTCTGGTCTGTGGATGACTACCAACACTCCCCACTGCCTTGAAGCTGTGAGGAGGGTCTCTGCTCCACTATGGCAATGTGGGTCCCAAGTCTGTGACCTGGATATGAGTATAGGCAAAACAACAGAATCCTGTCCCACAGATTGTTAAGGGATCTCTTACTCCTCTGACCTCCTTACCGTCCATGGGCTGAGAACTCTGGAAGCAGCTCTTGGGTTGCTCCACAGACCTGCTTCTGGTTCCTGGGCTGGGGCTGTACTGACGCCTGCACTAACCTGGGCTCTGCACTCATTCTGGTATGGCAGAGCATTCCCACTGACCTTCCAAATTGTTCTTGGCAATCCCTTGACTGAGATGTCTGGAAACCACCCCCACTACCTGGACCCAAGCACACCCAGGGACCTAAATGCCTTGTAGGCTATCCCTGGAAGACTGGAGTTGAGTTGTTCTAGTACAGCTTAGCCCAGGCTGAACTGTGACCCTTTCCCCTTATCCAACTCCAGTAGAATAGAATCTTCCAGCAGATTTTCCAATTTGTCTTGGACTGGAAAATTATTTCATTCATTCTCTATATGGGTTCTGCCACTTTAGAATATCGTTAGCCATAATTTTAAGGCATTGGAGTGGTCAGGGTGAGAGCTTCTGGGAACTCTTGCCCCTACTCCACCATCTTGGTTCTACTGCCCTTGTTTAATATCTTTTTATATGTTAGGATTATTTAAGTATTCTATTTCTTCTTCTGTTAATCTGGAAAATTTATATTTTTATAAATGTTCATCCATTTTACTTTGGTTGTTAGATTTATTCACTTACAATTTGGCATCATAGCTTATAATAATTATTTTAATTTCATCATCATTGGTAGTGCTATGTCTTTCTTTTTTGGCTTTCTTTCTTTTTTAAAGCAAATTAACTATGCTTTATTTATTTTATTATTTTTTCATATAATAAATTCTATGTTTTATTTATTAACTAATCATTAACTACTTTCAACTTTCTTAATCTCTCCTTGGATTTCAGCATTTTAAGTTTGGTATTTTGTGCAGAACCCAGAGCAAAGCATATAAGTTACAAAGAGGCAAATTTCTTGATTCCAGGGGGAAAGAAAAAAAAATTAAAATTCTGTGAAACTTCCTAACAATTGGAGCTATCCACAGTGGAATGCATTGTCTTGAGAGGTGACTTTTGCTCACTCTTTATAGGACTTTAAATAAACACCAGGCTGCTTTACTTTGGGACTTCTCTGACCTATTTCTGTACCATCCCCAACATCTGATGCTTTCTGCTTTTTAAGTTCTTCACCTTCCTTTTGGTTTTTTTCCATTAGATTTTAAGTCCTTTGATATTTATATCCCCAGCACATAGCACATTGCCTCATTTAGCTTAGGCACTTAATATATGTTTATTGATTATTGACTAAGTGTAGAGTATATGTTTTTTTCGGATGCCTTCTCCAACTCAAATGTTGCTTGATGTTGAGATTCCTGCTTCTCCTATGCTAAATGAGAGATGGTAACAATTAAGAAGATAGAGAATGGAATTGGTAATTGGAAGATTCACATGGTCTAGTAATGGACCAATAGGAAAGGTAGGCTGTGGGTCTGAGTCAGGCGTACCCAACTGAGGTCTTGCCTTGATAGAAGTGGAAGTATTTCTTCCTACCACATGAATTGAAAACAAAAGTCATCTCCTTCCAGAGGAGTGAGAGATTTGGTGCATTTCTGAAAAGTATCAAGAACAGAATCCATGTTTTTCTCTATTATTTCTACCTCTGAATATGCTTCTGACAATACAATATAGGAATGCAAGATATTTTTTATTTTAACTTCAGACTGAATTATTAATGTCATAATTAATATGCATAATAGAGATGAACAATTCATTAACTATGAATCCATTAGAGACACTATCAATCTTTTATTATGAAGAATATTATTTCAATCATTTTTAGCCTGATTAAATCTAAGTCATTAGTTCAAGGTGCATGAAAATGCACACTGAGTCTAGATCAGCTATATCATCAAGAAAAATTATCAGGCCACTGATTTAGATATGGAAAATACTAGAGGGTCATCAAATTCAAGGCACTCATTTTTTTCTGATGAATGGCACAAAACTCCTTTTTTCAAATGAGCATTTCTCCTCAGATCTTTATTTTTTCCAAAGGTTTTCTGGCTTCAGGGTAAATGCAATGACATTTTTATATTCTCTAAAGTCATAGCACCCTTTGGGAATTTTTACATGGTAGAAGATTAACTGAGATAAAATGTTTTGTGAGCCTTAAAGTTCCATGAAAATGCTAGCTACTGTTATTATTAATTTAGAAGGATACATGATTTTCTGATATTCAGAATGGTGGAAGATTGGTGATAGAGGAGTAAATGGAAGAAATGAATGCCAGGGATACCAATCATTAGATCATACTTGTGCCAGGACAAAAAACATCCTATTAAGAATGTTAGTGGTGTGGCTAGGTGGCGCAGTGGATAGAGCACTGGCCCTGGAGTCAGGAGTACCTGGGTTCAAATCCGGTCTCAGACACTTAATAATTACCTAGCCGTGTTTCCTTGGGCAAGCCACTTAACCCCATTTGCCTTGCAAAAACCAAAAAAAAAAAAAAAGAATGTTAGTAAGTGAGCCATATTGGAAAGAACATTAGATGAAGAGCAGATTGTTAATAAGGATTCTTTTTTGCTATCTCTATGACCTTGGACAAGTCAGTTATCATCTCTGAGAGTCAGTTTCTAACTCCAAAATGAAGAATTAAGTTTAAGTGAGCTCTAAGGTACCTCCACATTCTAAAATACTAAACTACTCAAAGTGTATATGGGTGTATGTGTGATGGGAGAAAGATAGCAGAAGAGTAAGATGAATAAGGAAAACTGGAGCAGAGGGGCAAGAGAATTTCTTCAATCCTAAAAGAAACACATTTTTCATAAGTAAGTGTAGGAGTAAGGACAACCACATGAGAGCATGAAATTCCCTTTTGTTGTCTTAGATTCCCTAAAGATGAGTCTCTATTTTTAGATAACATTCTCTGCAAAACCACAGATAGGAGCACAAATGTGCATATAAGTGGAACATCTGCTCTGGGCAACAGATGTGAGAAATGACCCTTAGTCAGCCTGCTAAAGATGCTAAATTGGCTGCTGTCTTTTTAGCCTAGGAGCTCCAACCACTCTGCTCCTGGGAAAATTCATCTAGAAACTTTGTCTGAAGCTATCAAGCGAATGAATGCTAATGTTCTAACTTATACATTAGTGGCTGTAGAGATCAATTTAAATTTATTTTTATTCTATTGCCAATTCAATTTGATCAACATTTATTAATAATTATGATAGCAATATGATCAAATAGAAACCCCAGTATTTGGCATGGAAAATGTTTTATAACCTAACCCCATCCTATTTTTCTGCTCTTTTCCC
This sequence comes from Macrotis lagotis, assembly GCF_037893015.1. Taxonomy (NCBI): domain Eukaryota; kingdom Metazoa; phylum Chordata; class Mammalia; order Peramelemorphia; family Peramelidae; genus Macrotis; species Macrotis lagotis. Next base: position 119,072,782 of record NC_133661.1, read on the forward strand.
TCTAAGTATACTTTTTCCTTTCACACAATATTCCATCCTTTGTTTCTATGCTTTTGTACAAGTTTTTCCTTCATGCTTTCTTAAAACTCTGGCTTCTTTCTGATGTTTGCCCTTCATTTGTTTGAAGAAGATCATGACCATCAAATGCTATGACAAGAACATGAATTGGATTGAGTGAGTGGGTGTAAGTAACCAGGCTCACTTTCTGCTCCAGAGCCATCTGGGCCCAGTGGCCAGATATGAATCAGGATGACTGGAGATGGCACTGGATATGAGGCAATCAGGGTTAAGTGACTTGCTCAAGATCACACAGTTGATAAGAGTTAAGTGTCTGAGGTCAGATTCAAATTCCTGAACTCCTGAGCTCTTGACTCCAAGGCCAGTGCTCTAGCCACTGCACCACCAAGTTACCCTGATAATATATTCTATTTGTATCTGTTCTCATTTATGTACATGTTTACTCACACATTGGAAAGCAATTTCCTTAAGGAGAAAGGCTATTTTATCTTTTTCCTTGGAATTTTCAGTGATTAGCAAACTGCCTAAATGCTTTATAAATGTCGATTGATTAATAATCAAAGTTAATATTTATATAATCCTTTAAGGTTTATAATCCAAATAGTCATAATGATTAATTCTAAAGCTTTATAAAGTTTTCAAAGTACTTTACAAATGATATTTCATTTGATCCTCAGAATAAATCTATGAGATAGGTGCTAGTATTATTCACATTTTAAAAACATAAAAGCTGTGATTGAAAAAGGTTAGTCATAGAACTAGTAAAATCTCTAAACTGAGATTTGAAGTCAGGTCTACTTGATAGCAAGTCCAACAATCTATCTTTTATACTCAGGCACTATGTTAGGCACTGGAGATTCAAAGATATAAATACAAATGTCTCTGTCTTTAAGGAGTATATATTTTACTGTAGACCTAGAGTCTGGGATCATAATGTAAGATGTGGAAGGGTGCTTAGAGGTCATTTAGATTATGCCCCTCATTTTACGGAAGAGAAAACTGAAAATTAAAATGGTTTTTGACTTACCCATGATCACACAGAATGACAGAGATGACACATGAACTTGTGTCCTCTGACTTCAAATTCAGTAAACTTCCCACTCTATGAACAGAAGTATCAATGTAGTCATATCAGTAATTTCAAGGTGAAAAAGAACCAAAAACTGGGGATCAGGAAAGGTTTCTTTGGAGGTGTCACCTTAGCTACACTATGAAGAAAACTATAAATATTTCTATAAAAGTTAGATATTTAACTTCAAGTGTTTTTAGTTTTCTCATCTATAGAATTTGGGACTGGATTTAATGACATCTAAGGTCTTCTCTAATTCTAAAATTAGATGTGTAATAACACTTTCCAAAGTAAAAGATTTCTTCTGGGCAGTTGGATGGACTTGGAATCAGGAAGACCTACCTCCATAAGTTCAAATTTGGCCTCAGACACTTACTAACTGTGTGACCTTAGATAATTCACTTAATTCTACTTACTTCAGATATTCATTTGCAAAATTACCTGGAGAAGGAAATAACAATCAACTCCACTATCTTTGCCAAGAAAACTCCAAAATGATGTCATGAAGTCAGACATGACTGAAAGATGACTTAAAAATCAATCATTCTTCTAACTCTAAAATCAAGTGTGTAATAAATAATACTTTTGACTGAATGAGGATTGAATTTTGGTGTATACATCTGCAAAAGAAGGCATACACATACTCAAATTAAATTATTCCATGCCATACCAATCAAACTACCAAAAATCTATTTTAGAGAGCTAAGAAAAATAGTAATAACATTCATCTGGAGCAAAATAAAGGTCAAGAATATCAAGGGAATTGCTAAAATCATGAAAAGGAAGGTGGCCTAGCTATACCTGATCTAAATCAATACTATAAATTGAGAAGTCATCAAAGCTGCCTGATACTGGTAAGAAATAGAATTATGAACCAGTGGATTACAATACATACAAAAGAAACAGCAGTAAATGATTATAGTAACCTATTGGTTGACAAATACAAAGACATTAGCTTCTGGAATAAGAGCTCATTATTTCTCAAAACTGTTGAAAAAACTAGAAAATAGAATGGCAAAAACTAAGCATAGATCTATCTCATCATACCCTATACCAAAAAAGGTCAAAATGGGTACAGGATTTAGACATAAAGGATAATACCAAATATCAATTAACATTTGATCAAAGAATACTCTATCTGTTGGATTTATGGAAAGGGGAGAAATTTATGACTAAACAAGAATTAGAATACATTATAAAATGAAAATGTATGATTTTGACCATACTAAATTAAAGGTTTTTGCACTAAGAAAACTAATGCAGCCAAAGTTAGAAGGAAAACAGAAAACTGGGAAGCAATTTTAACAGCTAGGGGTTCTGATAAAGGTCTTGTTTCTAAAATATATAGAGAATTGAATCAAATTTATAAGGTTATAGGTCATTCATCCATTGAAAAATGGTCAGAGGATATGAATAGGCTGTTTTAAAATGAAGAAATTAAAGCTATTATATAATCATATGAAAAAATATTCCAAATCTTTATTGATTAGAGAAATGCAAATTAAAACAACTATCAGATTGGCTAAGATGACTAAAAGGGAAAACCGTTAGAGAGGTTGGGAGGATTGAGATATGAATACACTGTTGGTGGGGTTGTGAACTGATCCAACCATTCTGGAGAATAATATGGAACTATGTCCCAAAAGCAATAAAACTGATAATACTTTGAACCAGTAATATCATTACTAGGTTTATATTCAAAAGAAATTTTTAAAAAATGGGAAAATTTCCACATGTTAAAAAATGTTTATAGCAGTTCTTTTTGTGGTGGCAAAGAATTGGAAATTTAGGGGAAACCCATCTATTGAGGAATGACTGAACAAGTTGTGATATATAAATGTTTAGGAGTACTATTAGTCTATTAAAGTTCATGAATTGTCAGACTTTAGAGAAGCATGGAAAGAACTGCAGGAACTTATGCTGAGTGAAGGTAGCAGAACAAGAGAACTTGTACACATTAACAACAACATTGTGAGATGATCAACTATGATGGTTGCAGCTACTCTCAGCAGGTCAGAGATCTAGGACAACCCTGGGAGAGTTGTGGAAAACATCATCCTCATTCAGAAGAAAGTAAAAGAAAAACAAAAATAATAAAACTAACTAGAGAATATGAATGGATACTATTTTGACTAAAAAAAGCAAAAAAACTTGTATTTTTCCTTCTTATCCCATGGTTTTCTTTCTTGTCCCTTAGTTCCAATTCCTCATGAACAAAATGAGTAATATGCAAACATGTTAAATACACATGTATTTGCCCAATTTTATTAGACCGCTGCTGAAGAAAGGGAGGTGGGAAGGGAGAATGGTAGAAAAGTGTTTATAAATATGCAAGTAGAAGAATGTTGAAAAACTTTCATGACATATAATTGGGAAAATAAAACGAAAAGCAAATTAAAAAATTAAACATTCACTAGACCTTTTTGACCTTATACTTTAAGAAATTTATCTATTTCCCAGGTCACAAGAATAATTCATTAGTGTGCTTTGTTTTACATAAAAGTCTTCAGAATAAGTTTGCCATCATGAGCAGTTCAATTCAATAGTTGATCAGAAAATAATGTGACACAAAACAAAATAAGTGAACAACTTCCTTTGTCAAAAGAGATTCCTGAAACCAAAAAGAATCCGGGTTTATAAACTCCTTCCCTTTCTTTTGTTACTAAAAGTTTCATCATGCACTAAAGGCTAAAAATACAGTGGGAGGAGGAAGTCAATTACATTTTCATACTCATCTTTTAACAGTAGGAGGTTTTTTTGGGTGATAATTTCTAAATTCTTTGCATGGAAACTATATGAGAAAGAATGGAAAAAATAAATGAAATTTATTTTTAGTGATTAGAGTAGTGTCTTTCATCATGGAGCATCTTAGTTTATTCAAGAGAATGTGTAGTCCTAAAACAAAACATGCTTGAAGGGCAGGAGGATGGGGGAGCACATACAAATGGTATAATAAGGTCATTTATAAGGATTCTGCTTAGCTCTAATCTGTTCCATGGCAGAGAAGAAAGGGAGTGACAATGGTACTTTGCACAGTTTGTGCTAAGACTAGACCCAACTCTAGTTCTGTAGCTATCTCTATGGCTTCTCCTAACCAGGTATTTATGCACAACCTTGTGCATACCAGCACAACTTATTATGGCAGACAAAAGTAATAAGAAATTTTATTGGGTAGCAATTCCTTGGGTAGATATATCTGTCTGGCCACCTGTGATGTGATAGGCAGCAAACTATTAAGTATTGGCAAGGAAGTGTTCAATTCAACCAGAGAAGACATATAATAGCCTGGGGAAGACAAAGGGAGGGAGGAATCTTTTAGGAGGGGGTGTGCATGTATACATAGCAGAAGCAGTGGTTCACAAATGAACTCAGGTGAGCCTTATGAATTTCAAGAGGTTCATAAACTCCTGGTTTCTGGTGTTATCACAGTAGTATAAATGGAATTTTATGGGAGCAATGTCCCCAAATACTTCAGAGAACTTGAAGAGTTTGAAAAAATACTCATTTATGGGTTCATTCATTAGCCCCATATTCATCAAGTACTCTTTGTGATGACTGGACCAATTCCAAACTTAACTGTTCTCCAAGTCCTGTATATAGAATTGTTTTTTTTCCCTTAATTTCCACTAGCAGGGTGAGCCTCATCCTATATGTAGAGTCCAGTATAAGACCCTGTGGATTCATAGATTGGTTATGAGGATCAAATCATGGTTCTTATTGTTTCTCATAATATAATGATTGAGCTCTTCTCATATTCCTTAGGTCCCAAATCCTCAGACCCCAGTTCTAGCACATGAGAATTACCTCTTTTCTTCTCCACATACCCCTGTATCTAGGTCTCAGCTTCTTTATTCAGTCCAAAACCCAACACCCCTGTACTAGAGTCTCTTTTTCCTTGTTATACTCTACCTGCCAGTTGGGGCATCCATCTATTGTGTCTGCTTGTCCCCTCTGGAACAATTTGACTCAAATCATCTGGTTCTGCCTTACCTTTTCACCCTTATTTCATACTCTCCTTCACAAACTCTCTTCCTGTTAAACTGTATTAGTCACTGTTCATTCAACTTGATATGAGTAGGTAAGTGACTCAGTGGATAGAGTGCTGGTCCATATATTCTATCCAACATCTTCCTGAGTTCAAATCTTAGCTCAGACACTTACTGTGTGACCCTGGGAAAGTCACTTAACCTTGATTGCCTCATCTGCAAAATGAGCTGGAGAAGGAAATGATGAATCATTCCAGTATTTTTGCCAAGAAACTCCATAGGTATTACAAAGAGCCACACAGGAGTGAAAAACAACTGAAACAACAACAAACTTGATATTTCATCTTCTACCTTTGCAAAAGTCATTCAATCTCTCTTTATCACTGGTTCTCATCAGCTATTCTGGCCTTAACCCTGAATAGTTTCCTAGTAGAATAGTTTTGACACAAACAAAATAAGACATTTGTCAATCATATAAAAACCATTAGCAGAATATTTACTCAACAGAAGAAGGATATTCAACAAAGCTAGGAATTACACACACACACACACACACACACTCTATATCAGATTTACTTGCTATCTTGTCGAAGGGGGATGGGAAGGAGGGATGGAGAAAAAATATTGAAACTTAAAATCATATTAAAATGAATGTCAAAAACTATTTTACATATAATTGGAAAAAATAAAGTGCTATTTACAAAAAATAAGAGCTATATAATAACATTATGTACAAAAAGAAGAAAAAACAAACAAAAACAAGGCTAGACATTGAGAGTCTCCTGGACTGATTTATATGAGTAAAACTCTAATTACAATCCACCAGACAAGCTTCACAGAATCTCTTCAGCTCTCTATGATTACTTTGTATTCTGGTGATGAGAAAGTGATGCAAATGATCTGAGTCCTTGGTATCTTGTCTCTGGGTCAACTGAGTCTTGGGTAATATATCAATGCCCTTTTAAGTGGAAAACAACTCAACTTAGATATGGGGTGGGATTAGGTTATTGCTCTTTCCCCTTTTCTCCTTCAAGGTTCAATTTAGATTCTGCCTTTTTGATGAAGTCTTAACCAATTTCTCTCCTACCCCAATTATTAGTGTTCTCTCCTTTCTCAGATATCAAGGAACAAAAATTCTTTGCATAAATATAGTATCTCCACTGCCTGCTCAGGAAATATAAATTTACTGAAATCAAGAACTTTTATTTTTGACTTTGAATCCTAAATGCTTTTAGCTGGAAGGGAAAGAGAAATAATAAAAATAGCAATAATAATTCCAACTGGTTAAAATATTGAATTTTCAAATTCTGAAGTTATAAAGGGAGGAGAAATGAATCCTAGAGTGGGATAGTTAAGATAAGATTGCTTAGCATAGTACCCAGCTATAGAACCTCATCTAATGTTGAATAGCCTATCTAAGATTGATTGATTGGTCAAAAGAGTTTAACAACTTCAATGAGAAGTCTTTCCTTATGCCCTTAACTCTAGAATTCTATCTTTCTCCAAATTATCTTGTATCTATTTATTTCTAAGTAAATACTGTTTTATTTACTTTATAAGTAAATATTTTTGTATTTACTTACACATTTACAAGCTGAAATCTCCCATATAGGCCTTGATAAATTTTTGTGTATCACAGACCTCTTTACCAATTAGAATAAAATAGAAAAAAATATGGATCCAGACTAATATTTTCAAATACACAAAATATAAATGAATACAGAAGAAAGGAATTATATCCAAATAGAAAATAATTTTTTCAAATAGTTCATGGACTCAGTTTAAGAATTCATCTGCCAAAAAAGGTCTTTGAGGTGACTCTCAACCCAACACTCTATCAATTGTACTACCCAGTTGCTTTACAGTTAAATTGCTGCAGTTTATTCATGATTTCATTCATCCTGGTGTCACTTCTGGATCATTCATTGGTCCCCATTATTATATTTCTTCTCATTTGAAGCACAGTGTGTCCTAATGTGAATGTGGTTGATTAGACCAATACAAGCTTGGAATGCTTGGGTACAAATAGTAAAAACTTAAGGTGTTTACTCTAAAATTACATATTTTATGTTTCCTTTGAATTCTTTCAATTTTGCCTTGCTCATGAAGTATAGCACCCTTTCTGATGAGGTCATGCTATGCTCAGCAGTCCTGTGTCATTGTCTCTCATGCTGTACAATCATTTCTAAAGTCCTTAAAAGAAACTTTCAGGGTATCCTTGTATTACTTCTTCTGACCCCTTTGTGAGCACTTGTCCCGTGTGTGTTTCCCATAAAATAGTGTTTTTGTCAATTGTACATCTGACATTCTAATAGTGAGGCCAACCTATCATAGCTGCACTCTTGAATGCCAGGCAGTTTAACTCGAGAAAGGAACTCAGTACTTATTTATCTTCTCCTTTCAGGTGATCTTCAGAATCTTCCTAAATCAATTTATATAGAAGTGACTCACTTTCTGACATGATTCTGGTAGACTGTCCAGGTTTCACAGACATACAGCAATGAGGTCAGCATAATGGCTCTATGGACCTTCAGGCCAATCCTCTTCTCTCCCATAATTTCTTTTTTGGAGCCTCTCAAATACTGAGCTAACTCTGGCAATGTCAGCCAATGTCATTATCATTGTGTACCTTCATGGAAAGAACACTGCCAAGGTAAGTGAACTCAAAACTTTTCCATTTGTTTTAATCGATGATTCCACATATGCATATTGTGGTGCTGACTGATGGAGCAACTGTGTTTTCTTGGTGTTAATTGTTAAGCCAAAGTTAGCACAAGCAGCAGAGAATGGATCCATGCTTTGTTGCATCTCAGAGGTTGCACTGAGGGCACATTCATCTGCAAATAGATCATACACCAGTACTCCCTTTGGTCTTGGTTTGCAGACTTTTCAAGTAGAAGAGTTTACCAGACAGACACTGAAGCATTTACCATAAATACAACAGTTGATCTTGATGCTGTGCTCATCCTCAGTGAAGGCATTTGATAAAATATCTGAAAACATCATGCTAAAAAGCCTGGGAGCAAGAACACATCCTAGTTTCACTCTTGGTGACTGAGAACTCTTGAGAGAATTTCTTGCTATTCAGAACACAGGCACGCATGCTATCATGACACTGATATATAATACTAATGAACTCTGGACAACCAAATTTTGATATAATTTTCCATACACCCTCATGACTGATGGTATCAAAGTCCTTGATCATATCTACAAACATGTACACAGACCTCTGCTCTGCTCCTGGCATTTTTTCTGGAGTAGTCAGGCAGCAAACACCATATTGACCACTCCTGGTTAACTTATATGATCTAATCAGATGTATTTCCATGAAGTTAACATATTCTATCCTGTGGTAACACAAGCATTGTGGTAAACCAGAGATTTATATCTTTTATGTGTTTCCACCCAAGAGTTTTCCTTTTCCTATGCTACAGACACTTTCCTAATTCAAAAATCTTTGTTTTGCCACCCTCTAGACGAACTTTACACTATAACCACTTAACTCTCCCTTCTCTTCTTTTTTCTATATATTTACATTGTCTTCTGGAATCAAGTTAGGTATTGTACTGCACCAGCATATAAAATGATACAACTTGCTATACAATGAAGGCAAAAACTTTAATTTTCTGATTTTGGAGTATGTTAAATAAGGCAATTTCTTATTTTCTCAGATTTTGACCCAAATATTCCCTCTTAAGGAACATATAAAACTACTTGAGACCATGTAATCCTAATTGTTCATTTTTGTATTCAGATTACTTGTTTGAATCTTTCACATAATAAAAATTGAATTTTATTGACTTCAATTTTGTAAATTTAAAATGCTATCTGTTGAGTTTCCTTAAAATGAATAATAACTTATCCTTGTTAAATGTATGACTTGGAATTAGAAATGTTTATATTTTGGCTATATAAATCTATCTGTCATCTGTCTGTCTGTCTGTCTGTCTATTTATCTATCTATCTATCTATCTATCTGACTTGAATAGATAGAAATATTGCCACCCCAAATAATTATTATCTTCTTAATAATTGATGTGACTTGCCTCAGAATCAATTGATCCCATATGAGATTATATGGTTTGAACTGTTTAGTTGACTCCATCATGAAACAGTTCTATAACTGCATTTTACAGATGTAATCAGAACAATTAGTCTTTATACAGTGCTTTAAGTTTACATCCTTATCTGTTAAAATGAGCAAAAAAAAATATATATATATATACATATACATATATATGTATCAAGGCATGTGAGAAATGAATCCCCTGAAGTAATTCCATGTACTTGAATTTAAATTATTTGAAATTACAATCATGTAAACTGTAGTCATTGGCTCTAGCCCAATAGAATTCTTTAGTGAAAATTTGAATAATATGATTACTTCAAGGGACTCATTATTTCTACTAATTAGTACCTGGTTCTACATATAGTATGGTTAATATCACTATAAATTATACTACGGTATTGGTATGCCTTTTTTTTATTTATCCACTCTTTCTGGATAATTTAACAGATAATTAAAGTCAGCTCTCATGGGTTCAACTATCATCTCTTTAAAAATGACTTTCCTATCTTCTTATACATCTCTAATCTATTTCTTGACCACCAATTCCATATCACCAACCAACCATTGACTATAGTTTGGTGTAAAGTTCAAATTCTGTAAATGTCTTAAACTCAAAATGTCCAAAATAGCTGATCATCTTTCTCCTCAAACTCTCTGCTCTTTCTATATTTTCAATTCATATTGAAGGCACCTCTGTTTTCCTAGTCATAGTGGTTTACCACCACACTTCACTCTGTTTTTCTCCATCACCTCCCCCATAGTTAACCAATTGCCAAGTCTTATTGATTTTACTTCCACAATACCCCCTGAGTTTGTTTATACCTTTCTTATCACTCACATTACCACTAATCTGTTAGGTCCTTATCAGGCCCAAGATTACTGCAATAGCTTTCTAATTGATATCCCTGGCTCAAATATTTCCTTTCTCCAGTCAAACAGAACCAGAAGAACCTAATTGTTGCTTAATAGTAACATTGTGTGATGATCAGCCTTGATAAACTTACATCTTCTCATCAGTAAAATGAAAAGACAATGCTAAAAGACTTGTGATGGAAAATGACATCCACACTCAGAGAAAGAACTATGAAGTCTGAATGCTAACCAAAGCATACTATTTTCAATTTTTAAAATCTATTTTATTTTTTATGCTTTTTTCTGTCTCATCATTTTTTCTTTTGTTCTGATTCTTCTTTCACAACATGACTAACAGAAAAATAAGTTTCACAAAGTTGCACATATACAATCTAAATCAAATTACTCATTATAAAAGAGAAGAGGAGGGAAGGGAGGTAGAAGAATGTGGAAATTAGAATTCTAAAAAATGCATGTTGAAAATGATTTTTAAATGTAATTGGAAAAAATTAAGAAAAATCATATAAAAAGGGATGCATATATTTCCACCTTTTCTTAATTGTTCAGGGTCCTCATAATGAGCATTCTCTCTTTGTGTCACATAGTACAACTTGACTTTTGATTATGCATTCTACTGTCATCTTCCTCGTTTTCAAGCTGTTAGATGTCATTTCCTGATACTGTCAGTGTAACTGTGTCTGTTCTTCTGCTTCTAATTTATCACTTCAAGAATATTGTGCACTAAGAAATCAGATGCCAAATTTCTTAGAATTATATGGAAAGCAAAAATGAAGTAACTCTGAAGAGGAGAAGGAAGTCAGACTTTAATACAAAAACTCTAGATTTGGGAATGGATGCTCAGAAGCCATTTTTGCTGACTTCTGGGATTGAGGCTATGTTCCAGAGAGTTGAGGTCACAGGAAGATCAATGAGCTATTACTATTTAATTGTCATAATGAAATATATATGTGCAGAGTTGCACTAAATCATTATTCAACTACAGTCTATTTATTATTAAGTCTTGAATTTTGATCACTTATTAAAGATTAGCTTTAACCTGAGAAATTTTGACAATTGGAAGAAATTCATGAACAAGATAGAAAACTTTTTCCATCTTTTCTGACATTTTAACAGTTATAGATCCATAGATCTAGAACTAAAGGGGTTAAAGGATACCATTTCAAACTCCTTCATTTTCTAGATGTGGAAATTGAGTCCCATTGATGGTAAGGTAATAACTTAAAGGTAAATGAGATGAACTAGATTTTGCTGGGGCCATATTCATGCCTTAACTTATAACCTTACTTATTTTTAAAATTTTTTTATTGTTATTTGTTTTTAATTAAGGCTAAGTAGTCAAGAGATGTATCACTCTAATGACCCTAGTTGGTTCTAAACTCACTTTGTTGTTGTTGTTTGTCTTTTAGGGAAAGGAACACTCAATTATTAAGTGCCTACTATGTGTTTGACAATGCAACAAGCATTTAATATATATTATCTCATTTTATTCTTACAGCAACTCTGGGGGTAGATGCAGTGGTTGTCATCAGATTTAGATCCCTAGAATATTATATTCATATTGTAGAAATCTATCATGGCCATGGCAGTTGTTATTAGCATAAATTTAGGGCTTGGGTATCCAAATAAAGCATAAAATGACATTGGGAATCATTCACCCTCCATATATTGACCATCAGAAAATTTTTCCTGTAAGGGCACAGAAGAAGAGATTCTGAGTAAAATTACTCATTTATTTAGTTATTAGTCTACCACTTGCCAAGAGAGAGGAATAGGAGAGACGATATGCTCTAACATAGCTGAGTTCTTAACATTTTTGTTTTATGAACTCCTTTGGGCAATCTTGTGCAATAGATAGATTTACTTAGAATAATGTTTTTAAATAATTAAGATAAGGCTAAATTTCAGTTAGAGGTTAGTGAAAATTAACATGTGATGTTTCTATCCAAATTCACAGATTTCTTCAGTTCTATCCACCAACCCCTATTTGTGAACACCTTTGCCTAGGCTTATGGTACTTTGAGGAAAGAAAAGTACTTGAAACAAAAGGAATTTAGAACCTGGGGCAAAGGAAATGAGTAATGATGGGACAGAGTTGTCTCTGTGCTTAAGGTGGTATTTATTCATCCCTCATACTTGAAGAGGACTAATGAAATTTCAATGTTGGAGTCAAGGGGCAATGTATTGTCTGTGATAATCAGAGTTTGGAAGACTCTACTGCAAGTTGGGCATATATAGTCCATTTGAACATTTGGGGTATAGAGAGTTCTTTAAATTTGCACATCTCACATTTCCTTTGTCCTATGGTGAGTCTCTTTTGTTCAATAACCTTAATTAAAGTAGATGTGATATAGATAATATGAGAATTAGGAAACTTAAAAAAAGCTGAAATTCAAGGCTTCTTGAAGGGGTGGGGATGGGGGTGAATAAAAATACATGAGTCAGGAATTAAACTTGGACTTGGAAGTCTATAGATCACAGCAAGAAGAATATGGATGAGATAGAGTAAACTTTCAAAGAGGAGAAGTGGTTATTGAGTGATGATATCAGGGGAAAAGTCCAAAAGTGTAATTGAGCAGAAAGATCCAGTTGCTTGTTCTGTCCCTGTATATTGAAAGAATGTGGGGAAAAAAAGAATAGTCAGCCTTGGCAAAGAGTTCTAAGAGATGCGATCACTTAGAAGGAAAGTTGGTTTCAGAGATCATCAGAATATGACCAGAAGATTAGAATAAAAGATTACAAATGAAAGGGAGTTAGTTAATAGTGCAAGAGTGTTCATATAGATCCTAACGTCTTATGCTAGTTCCAGCTTTAAAATAATTAAGACTTTATAATTAAGTACTAAGTGACATGGCATAATATAAGGATGATTTTGGGCAGTGATTCTCAAAGCATAGTCTGGCGACTCTGAGACTTTTTCAGGGGTATGCAACATCATGGTAATACAAAGAAATTTAAATTTCTAATATGACAGTTATTAATAGATATGATCCACATAAACAAAAGCCCTATAGAAAGTTTCCTAAAGAGTGTAAATTGATCTTGAGACCCAAAATTTTGAGAGTAACCCTTCTAGGACTCAAAAGATAAGAAAGATCTTTGGGTATGTGAGCACTCAGAGGATACTGCCTATCAGAAGTGAGACTTAAAAGTGGCATGACCAATAACTTATGCCACATAGATATGGATAGCACTTAAAAAGAAAGACCCAAATGGAAAGAGGAGCAGGTATTTATGAAATACTAATGTAATAAATACCATGCTAAGAAATCACTTCATGGACATTATCTCATTTGCTCTCACAACAATCCTGTGATAGGTAATAATATTCTCCTCATTTTACAATTGAGGAAACTGAGATACCAAGGTTGGGAATTGCTCAGGATCAGCTAGCTTTACTAGTGATGATACTGGATTCTAACTGAGGTCTTCCTGATTCCAGACTTAGTTGGGTCTCTTCATTGGGCCCCTAGATGCTGAACAAAAGACAGATAGAAATGAATATACTATACTCATTGAAAGGAAAGTTTCCTATTATTCATACATTTCCAATGAGTCAAACATGCTTGTTTTCAGATAGGACAGAAGAGACTATTGGAAATAAGCTACTCTAAGTTGCAATAAATATTCTCTAATCAAATATTCACTTCTAATCATTGTACAAATTTGGCCTTTGTAGGTAAAGAGGACAAATGATCTTGGGTTAAGGAATAAGAAGAAAGGAAATTAAAGATCTGCCTTGAAATTTGTTAAAATTAATAATGGTGCACTTGCTTTTTGTAAATATATATGTATATATATGTATGTATATACATATATGTATATACATACACATATATATGTATATATACATATATGTATAATATATATATATATATATATATATATATATATATATGACATTGTGTTTTGCTCCTGATTGTGGCAGGGGTTTAAATGGCCTTGAAGATAAAATAGTTATAATTTTCCTTTGTTGATAGTGAAGATACATCTTTTTAAAAAGTTAGTTAAATTTTAAAATTATATTTCAGCTATGAAACAAAATTAATCTTGGCCAGGTTTCAAAGAAACAAATCACTTTTAAATCAACAGAAAATCTAGAAACATCTTATAGAGTTGACTTATATGAGAAGATTCTACAGTCTGAATAAACAATTAGAGAACAACAAGCCAGAAAGTTCTATAGAACAAAGTGTGACTCAACCAACCATAATTTATTATTAGGGGTTATATGTGAGGTGCTTACTGTGGGTTGATGCAGCTGGGTGGTAAATGTAGAATGAGTACTAGACTTGGATCTGGGAAGACCTGAGTTCAAATTTAGCCTAAGATTCTTACTATCTTTGTCACTCTGAGCAGACTTTTAAACCTCTGGTTATGTATGTTTCCTCATGAAATAAGTATCATAATACCACCTACCTCAAATGAAATAATAATTGAAAAGTGCTTTAGTATTAACCCTGGAAAAATGTAAACATATAAATATTAGCTATTATTATAAGTTCATGCATGTTCACAAAGAAAGGGAGCTGAGAGAAAGCCTTGTAATTACATCTTTCATATTATTTGTGAAGTACAAGTATTCATTCAGAGAGATGACATTACTTCCAAATTGTATCTTTAGGGACAATTCATAGACACAAGGCCAGAACTCCTTTTGCACCAGGAGAATTCCTGCAGACATAAAGAAAGGGAGAAGATCAGGGTACTTCTAGGGAGAGAATGGAACAAATAAAACCCAGCGGAACAGGAGAATGTGTAATGTTGCATTTGGAATATATAATAATAGTTATCTTTTTGTGGGGGAGAGGGTTGAATAAAGATGATAATTACTAACAACCCATAATATTTACAATGTATCTACTTTATGTAAGTTGTTGAATCAGTTACATAGACATATGCTGGAAGGGGAAATTCAATTGAGCTTTTTAAGTACCAGTTGATTATATGGCACTTTATCCTATAAAAATGGGAAACTTTGAAGATTTTTGAGAATAAAAGTGACAAGATGAAAGTCAAATTTGTTTGGAGAAACTGCATACAGGAAACTCAGAATATTCCAGTGACTCCAGTGTTAGGAGTTGAAGGCTTAAACATAGGTAGTGAGAGTAGAAATGATACGTTGTATCCTCTGTAGAGGTCTTTCACTTCATAAAGTGAAAATACACTTCCCTTGATTTCTATGTTTAAAAATATTCTTTAAAGAAGGATATCAAAGTATGTAGAATCATGGAATATAAGAACCTTGGGACACAATTAATCTACAAATCTCTCCATGTTTGGTACTTATCTTGCCTAATAGCTATCCAATTTCTACTTCCTATATCCTTAAATCTGAGACTCAGAACAATTGCTCACAGAGGTAGAAACTTCATTTTAACCTTCCCATACATTTTCAACACCATACATTAGTTCCAAATACTTAAATTCCCCTGTCCTCTCTGTACACAGCACTCTAGAATTCTTGTTCTATTATGAAACATTTTTCTTCATCCTAGATCTTTTACACTCACCCT
This sequence comes from Macrotis lagotis, assembly GCF_037893015.1. NCBI lineage: Eukaryota > Metazoa > Chordata > Mammalia > Peramelemorphia > Peramelidae > Macrotis > Macrotis lagotis. Next base: position 119,088,313 of record NC_133661.1, read on the forward strand.
CTTTCGATATTTTCTTGTGGTCAAACAGGTAGGAGGAAAACCAGGAGAAAGAACTATTATGTCATGGAAGCCAAGAGAGAAGAGTATATTTAGGAAGAATCGGTGTTGAAAGGTGTTAAAAACTGTAGTGAGATAAAAATAGAATAGAGAATGTGAAAACATCATCAAATGAAATAATTAGGAGATAATTAGTCATTGAAAGAACTATTGCAATAGAGTGGTGAGATCATTAGCTAAATTCCTAGGGAGTAGGGCTAAATGGGTAGGAGAGAAATACAATACTTTCTGGAAGTTCCCCAGTGAAAAATAGGAGAGACATAGAATGTTATTTCAAAAGATGACAAGATCAAGGGGAACTTTTTTTAAAGCTCATTTCAAGTATATTTCCTCCATGAAGTCTTCCTTGTGTCACTCCTATAATATTCCTACAAAGAGTTCTCTTTTTTAGAGCACTTTCTCTCAGTCTTTTACTATTATACTGTATCTTATATTATAATGACCTGTTTACTTACATACATATATACACATACACATACACACACAATCTTCCCCCTATCCAGTAAATTCTTGTAGGTATTTTGATATTAAAAATAATCTTTGTATATCCAGAACTTATTGCCTTGCACATAGGTGTTTTATGAATTTTTGTTTAATTATATTGTTGTCTATTAAGGCAAGAGAGAAATTTTAGAAGTAGTTGTTCAATTAAATATTTACATCTTACCTATCCTCCAAGATTCAGTTCTAAAATTCCCATGGAACAAGTGAGGAAACTTGAGAAATTAAGTGATTAGCCCAAAATCTCAAAGTTAGTGTCAGAGTAAGAATTTGAACTCTGGCCCTCTGATCCTCAGTCTACAGTAATTTCTAATATACAATAATACATATACATAGATATATGAGTATGTATACACAAATACATTTTATATATATACATGCACATAATGATGATCAACATTCATACCATATATAATGTGCACACATTTACATACACTAAAATATACATACTCACAAATATACAGACACTTTACATACATGTGCATATATGCATTGGTGTTTTTGTCCTTCCTTTTTGAAGAGGATCATGACATTGGAAAGGTCATGGCATGGAAGTCACCAGTCTCTCTCTCCTTCAGAGTCACCTGGATCCAGTGGAAGCAAATAGATTAGGAAAACGGGGGTTGGTCCCAGATGTAGATCCCTTGGTCTTTTTAAGGTGATGTCTTTTCCAGATCTCAGTTTGTTTGAGGCAAAGCTCATTCAATGTTTAAGTTTAGATAAGAAACAAGGCAAGAATTGTCAGTTTTAAGACTTATAGACATATATATATATATACATGCAAATACATGTACACATTTCCACCAACATGTATACATACAAATGCCCCAACCCCTATATAAGCACAAACATGTTTGTGCATGTAACATACTATAATACTGAAATGTGCATATATTCACATGAATGTATGTGCACACACATAAAATATAGATAGAACATGCATAGACATGCACATATCATACATACCTATATACATGAATATATCATATACATGTATGAATTCATATACATATGCACACACTTTGAGTTGAATAGAACACAAGAAAATGTTTTAGAAAATATACAAACATAAAGAATGTCATCTTGATCAATGTTATGTGTTTTAGAGAATCAATGATGAAATCTGTGTTGAATGCACTTATACAGAAAAAGAAAAACTCTGTTTTTCCTAGCATGAAACTATTCTCAAATTCTATATTTTAGGTTTCAGCACAGAAGTTAATATGGAGGCTTAGTATAGTAAGTGTTAGATTTTAACTTTTCCAGGACATAAAAATGCAGTCCTATTGCCTGTACCAAATGTCTAAGGAGATGTAAAATGTTCTATTGAGGGTTGGGGAGGGTGAGGAAGAGAGGTAGGGGGATAGCAATAAAAAAGCAAGAATAGAAGCTAATTATGAGCAATTTAGACAGAGTTTTGTTTAGAAAATGTATCAGTGGAAAATGGCTAGGTGAATAGATTCCCACTGATTGCAGTTTTTTTAACATAGAATAGTGTCTTTTTCATGAGTAATCATTAGCAATTATAATATAGGCTTTAAATTGGCTGGAGCTGGGCCAGTGGTGTTTTATGAATACTAAATAATCTTATGTGGGTCTCTGTTCCCAGGCACAATAATGAAAACCATAGCTCAAGTACCTCTCTGGGAAATGTACACTATCATGTCAGCCTATCAGCTCAAGACTAAGTAATATTAATGCTCTCAGTTAGATGCTTTGTTGAGAATAGGACAACAGCAGGTTTGGCTGTTGGGTCATAGATTGGAATAGTTGGAAGGGACCTTAGAGATTATCTAACGTTACTGCTTCATTTTATAGATAAGACTACTGATACCCACAGAGATGAAGTGACCCTTCCAAAATTGCAATTTGATCTAGTGGTAGGGCTGGTACTGGACACTAGTCCTTTTGTTTCCCAGTCCAGAATACTTTCTAGTGTCCCTCATTGTCTCTCTAACTCCGAATACATTAATGACATGGGTTTGGTGGAAAATGCTTAGCTTGATTGAATGACTAGGATCCAAAAGGGTTTTGATTATAGGCTCAGATGATATGTCTTGTACAAATGGGAAGGAACCAAGAGAAGCTAATCAGGCATGGCTAACTTGAATCAAGATTGTTGTAATATTAGAAAGAACTACTAACTTATAGTGACTTGAGGACTGAAGACAGTGTTTTGAGTTGTTTTTGCTGTTGTTGTTTTGTTTTGTCTTTTCTTGTAAATTCGAAGATATGGACAATACAGAAAATGCCCTGTTCCCCCTTTACTATTTTAAAGGCTCATTGACTGTTGGAGCGCTCCTGCTTTTCATTTTTATACCTTTTACTGAAGCTTTCCACTTGGCATTTCTTTTAGGAACAGTTGCTTTTTTCACCACCATAGGCAGAGGTATATAAGGTAGTAAATAACCTTATAAACAATCCCTTTCATTGCCTTATAATTTTAAGTTTATATTTATATAGTCCTTTTACATAAACTTTCTCATTTGATTCTTATAGTAATTCTGAGATTTAGGTCATTCAAGCATTAACTCTCTTTTTTTTTTCAGATGTGGAAACTGAAGGAGGTTTAGAAGGTAGAAGTAACACAGATTTGTACATGGTATAACATTTCCCAGATCTTTTGGTTCCCAGACTTTTAAACTATATTCTGCTGCTTCATTTTGTAATTTTAAGAGATGAAAAGCTATCTGAATAATATCTTCCATCTGAATGATGGAAGAATAATCTCCATTCCTTAGTAGGCTATATTCTTTATTCCTTTAGTAGGATCATCATCATCATCATCATCATCATCATCATCATCATCATCATCATTATTGTTATTTCTGTGGTAAGGGACCATCCCTCAATGTGCAGTATATACAGATATTGTGGCACTCAATAGGAGGTAGAATAGACATTTCTAGCCTTTTCTTCTTCCATCCTTCTTCAAGGGAGATTAAGTAGAAGTTTTGGGAGGGCCAGAGGTCATTATTGTTATCAGAGAAAGAAATTTATCTATCTGTTCCCTTAAATGTTACTAATAGGGGGTATGATAAAGTTCAACCTATTTTTTTAGTTCAGCATGACTATGGAGGGAAGGAGAATCCCACACTTTATTTCCAAGGTTTTACCCCTTTCTTACCCTTCCAGTTCCACAATGAATATACATAGAAAATGGCAATGAAAACCACTTATCCAAATCAAAGCAAAGCAGAAATCAGAGAAGGATACATGTTTAACAATGCAGAGTGAAAAAATCCTCCCAGTGGGAGTGAGGCAACTGCTGGAACAAGAATCCCAGATCTCAAAGGTGAGTTTCCTGAATTCTCTAGGGTAGCAAATTGGAGAAAGGAATAATATGAAGATGGCCAACTCTTCTCATTTCTTTCCAGAATTTTTTCCTTCATCTGATGTGAGTTGGCTTCTTTTGTCTTCCTTCTATAAGTTGGTAACCAGAAATGACCAGAGTGCAGTACCCAATGCTACCTGAAGCTTGATGAGACCATGAAGTAGACTTAAAGACTGAAGCTCTCTCATTTTCTCTCCCATTTCTCAGTCAGGGCTGGACATTCATTTTTAACAATACACAGGGAGTCCAATACAGTGGGTTTTGGGACTAGGGTTTCATTCTTATTAGTTTAGAGCTGGAAGAGACCCTAAAAATCTCTTTCATTTATTCATTTTTTCACAAATAAACTGAAATTAATGTTAAGTGACATTTCTAGCTAATACATTTCTCTTTTTAAGTCTCTCTCTGTCTCTGTCTCTCTCTCTCTCTGTCTCTGTCTCTCTCTCTTCCTCCTCCTCTTCCTCCCTCCTCTCCCTCTTTGTCTTTTTTACTCTCTGCTAAAGCCCTTCTCTCTCCTACCAGCTCATACATATTGTTTTATAGGTAATATCTTTTGCTAAGTAGTGTAAGTCAATTCCATCTGGTTCACTGCTTCAGTAAGTAGGTGAGCAAACACAGATGAAATGAGATCTTAACTGCTTAGCAAAGATTCTTCAGATGGACCATATTGAATGATAAAATATAATATTGTGAATAGAATTTTCTTTACCACCAAAAGATTCTTTCTGTAGGCTACAGTTTTGGATTTGGCTGTGTATATTACTGCTTTCGATTCTGCCTTTCTGTAGAAGCTCCTATATTCAGGGGACAAATGGAGCAGAAAGATTGAAATAGACTTCATTCACAAGGTCAAGATATAGTTATATTTTTTCCAATGTTAAATTTTCACTTTATTTGCCAGAGAAACTATATGCCTTTTTTTAGCATTAAAAAAACACCAATTAAAAACAGACCAGGTCTCAAGAAGTAGGAGAGGGAGGGATATTCTGTATCCTCTGAAATATAGGTTTAAAATCAATTTTTATCCATAAGTAAGTTATTTGGTCCTATAACTTGAAAAGATTATCTTTTTGACCAGTATTTATGATGTTATTAAGAAAGGATGAACATCATGGTAGAATACTAGATGAGATAACATCAAAGAGCTTTGTGAATCAAATATTTTGCAACTATACAGATATCAGAGTTTAAGGATGTATTATTTTATTCATTTTTTAAATTCATCTATCTCTTTATAAGAAACATGTAATAATTTTCTACTCTGTTGGGTTCTGAGAATTTAAAAAAAAGTCCTTTCCCTTTCTTCAAGTTTCAAATGAAGTATCTTATCTTTCCTGAAGTTTCCTCAAGCACCATCCTCACTGCCCACTCCCACAACTGATGCAATTGTTCTACCTCTGATCAATCTTCTTTAACACTTACGGGATCCAGGAGGTGCCATAAAGAGTACAAGCTTGGAGTCAGGAAGATCTAAGTTCAAATCCTGCCTCAGATACTAACAGTGTGACCCTATTTGCCCTACTTTCCTCTCTGTCAAATGAGCTTTGACAAATGACCACTCCAGTATCTTTGCTAAAAAAACCCCAAATGGAGGTCAGGAAAAAGACTGATCAAATTCATACTTAGATTGCATTTGAAGGAGTATTCAGCTAGATGGTGCTTTGAATTGGGAATACTCCTCTAAATGAATTCAAATTTGGCTTTAGATATTTACTAAATATGTGACTCTGGGCAACTTAATTAGTCCTTTTTGCTTCATTTTTCTCACCTGTAAAATCACTGCTCCTTTGCCAGGAAATCCCAGATGAATGCACAGAGTCAAACATAACTGAAAGACTGAAAATCACAACTAGATCACTGCTTTGCACTTATTTAATTCCCTTCCATCTACTTTAATTATTTACCTACATCATTTTTCCTTCATTTATTATAAGCTCTCAAACATCAGAGTCTATAGCATAAAGATGTTTAGACCCCCAAAACATAACATTTATTAATCAGTCAATACATATTTATTATGTCTTTACTAAGTATTAATCACTACCCTGCACATAGTAGGTATAGAATTATTATCTTCGAATAACTTAAAATTTAATGTCTAAGGGGATACCAAATGTACCAAAAAAAAATGAATACAAGTTAGGTATAGTTCAGTTCATATAGTATAGGAGAAGGAGTACTGGAAATAGAAATTCCTTGAACTTGTTTCAAATTCCTTTTCTGCTACTTTCTATTTTTGTGAGCTTGGACAAAGCACTTCACCTACTCGAGTCTTAGTTCCCTCTTCTGTAAAATCATAAGATGATATCTAAGAGCTCTTCTAGTTCTTAATCTTCCATTATATTCATATACCTCAATTTGTTCAGCTGTCTTCACAAAGTTTTATCTTTACTAACATTTCATAGAATGATGCGTGCATTATCTTATTTTTATTATGATGAAATTTGGCTCACTATGTCCTATCTTGTAATTGTTTGTACTGGAGGTCAGAGGATGGAGAGAAAAAATCTTATGAGTAACTTGAGGATGGTCATGTAAGCATATACAAGCTGAGCCATTTTGATAAAAGTAATTTTTCTGTAACTATTATTTTAGATGCTTGTTATAGGAGTAGAGAGATGTTAGGAATTGACTATGCTTAATTCAAAGAATCAATTCAATTCAACACACTCACACAAACACACATACATATGTATCAGGTTCTCTGGTAATACAAAGGCAATAATGCATCCATCTTTACTTCTTTTCTATATTTAAAAATGATAAAATCAGTGAGATTTCAGACATCTTTGCTACAGGTTGCCTGTGAGATCTTGGCTGACAGCCCTCTTGTGGTGGCCTTTTTCATTGATGGGTTATACAGGTGAGAGATGGGGTATCAACAAATTATTGTTTGAAAGAAATGCTTATGGTTCTGATGATTATTGACTCTATTGTCTTTTATAGCTTTATTTTACTTGTCTTTCTTCAAGTTCTACATTTTTTAAAAAATTCAAATGATGGGGCAGTTATACAAATATGTCTACCACATAGTTTGCCTACTAAGTGAAATATTTAAGTGGCACAGTACATAGAGTACTCTTTCTCCAGTCAGGAAGATCTGATTTCAAATTTTACCTCAGTAACAGTGTTATGCTGGGCAAGTCACTTAACCTTAGTCTGCATCAGTTTCCTCAAGTATAACATGGGGCTTTGATACCTATCACATATTATTTTTGTAAAGATACAATAAAGCAATATTTGAAAAAATGCTTAGCACAGTGTCTGGAATATTTATGGAACAATTAATAAATCCATCCTTCCCTCCATCCTACTTCCTCCCTTCCTCCCTTCCTCCCTTTCTCCCTACCTCCCTTCTTCCCTTCCTCCCTTCCTCCCTTCCTCCCTTCCTCCCTTCCTCCCTTCCTTCTTCCCTCCCTCTCTCTTCTAATCTTCTAATCCACTCTTAGGTCAATTTACAAAACTAAGTTTTTGCATTATAGAAAAACTGAGCAGAACAAAAAAAATCTATAAGCAACTCAAACAAAAAGCATTTATTGAGTATTTGCTTTGTGCCATTAAATTCTGGGGATACAAAAACACTTGTTTCCAAGAGGCTTATATTCTATCAGAGGAGACAGCAATCTTATGGGGATTTATTTAAATAGATACAAGGTAATTGGGGTGTGTGTGTGTGCGATATTCAAATTGAATCTGTCGTTTTGAATTGATCCTATTAATTGATTTTGTCCATAATTTCCTCAGTATTTGTTTCTAAACTTAGTTCAGGATTCAGTTGGCCTGTAATGAGTAAAGTTTTAAAATCACTGTTCTAATCTTGTTTCTAGGATTTATGTTTTGTTATGCAAAGAAGTCTAGTCCACTCTAACCTTGAAGGTAGACTAGAAGAATGAACATTTCCTAGTCACAGGAAGAAAGGAGGGGATTTTTGTTAGCCCCTAATTATTGATTTCCAGCTAATTAAATTGCCTCATATTCTTCAGCTCTGTAGCCAATCTTATTGATTTTTCATGCATTATACTGAGTTCTTTTAACCAGTCATAGTTTATTCCCTGCCTATAAAGTCCTGTTCTTTGTTCTTCATTCTATACTCTCCAAAATTATAAAAGAGAGTTGGCCCCTTCATTTGGAGTCTTTGTTAAGGCAATTGAGATGCTATTTACTGGTAAATTTGTATTTTACTAATAATTTGACCATGCTCAGAACATTGCACCTCAGTTTATTTTGATTGTTACTGGGGAAAGGCATGAGCAACTATGTGTGTGTAGGGGGATAAGGAAAGGTTTAATGGAAAAAGTGCCACTTGACTTGAGCTTTGAAGAAAACTAGGAATACTATGAGAAGTAAGATCAGATTGCTTACTAGTTTTAGTGGTTGACCACTTTAAATATTCAGAGCTAAGAAATGGAGTATCTTGCTTGAGGATCAACCAGAATGCTAATTGAGCTATAGAGTAGCAGGTAATACAGAGAATAATGTGTTTAAAGACTGGAAAGAGAGGTTAATAAGTCAACATAAACTCTATACAAAGACAACATAAAGCAATTGGTGAAGGCAACAGTGTAATCAGTTCTTCTATAATGCCACATATGTGTTCCTAAAAGGACCACATTACACATAATAATGCAATAAACAGCACTGGATTTATGGTGAAAATGAGATAAGAGCCCTAGCACTTATCAGTAATAGATTAAAACAACAGAAGCCTAATTAAAAGCAGTAGCATAGTTTTATACATGATAAATGGATACGAAATACATAAACACTATAATAAATACTGGCATCTGTGGCCTCAGCCTGCTACTTAGCCAGTATCCTGGTTTTCACAGATCTGGTGTAACAAAGTCTCACACAGGTTGGATAAGCTACAGCTCCAGGATTAGGGATGGAGGTCTTAGAACAAGCTATGTTGGAATGTTTTGAATTCACAGCTCTCAGAAGATATACAATTAAAATGGCACTCTACTTTGACAAAAACCTAAAATTTGACTGTGAAAAAGGGCATCAGAAGGGTTGCTTGTTAGTGAGTTGTTGTGAAATGGTGTTTTGGGGAGGGGTTGGTATTCTTGTCATCTCATGGAAAAATGTGGACATAGGCAAACTTGAAAATGCTTCCTAATACATTAATAATTATGGAGTATAAATTTACTGCTTTCTGACTGTATCTGGTGGAGATTAGGAGACAGCTTGTGTAAAGGCATTGAGATGGGAAGTAAAATATCCTACATGAGAAAAAGCTATTAGGACAATGTGCGTGGAATATGATATATTGAGGGAAATGGGTATTTCTTGGATAGACAGGCTTAGAAGCAAATTGTGAAATTTCATATGCCAAACAGAGAAACACTCATTTTAGCTTTGAGGCAAAAGAGGGTCACTAGAGCTTTTTTGTGTAGAGGAGCAGCACAGTCAAAGTTGTGCTTTAGGTATATCACTTTGGAACAGATAGATATGGGAAAAATCTGAGACTGAGAGAATAATTAGAAGACTATTGCTATGGTCCAAGAGAAGTGATGAGAATGTTAGTTACATGAGTGGAGAGATGAGTACTAACACTTGTTAGAGCTTTAGTGGAGTTAGAATTAACAAGACTTGGCTTATTTATATCTACGTGGTCCTAAGGTTGGCAATGGAATTTTTCCAATAGAAAAATCTTATTACTGTCTCACATACCTTAAATTTTGCTGCCCTTTCTCTTTTTCAGTAGCATTACTCTAACATTTAAAAAAATCTTCAAATTTATCATTTACACTTATAGTTCTTTAGTTAAGATTGATAACCACAGCAACATCTGCTTCCAACTCTTATTCATAACATACATTCCTTTATATACTTTATATACTTGTCCTTTAGAACTCAAGCCTCCATTTGGTAACCTCAAGTTGCTGACATTCTGAGAAGACTGAGAAATGGGTTGTATTAGGCATGCTTTGAATTTATGCACAATTTTTACTCAGTTGGAACATGAGAAAATATCTAGAAAGAAGTTAATTTTATAAATGTGAGAATGGAGAGGAACAGGGGTCAGAAAATAACAACAGTAGGAAGGGAGATATTGCTCAATTCCATTAAGACAACTACTTGTTATGACAGTGTCTATCTTTTCAGTACTGCATACTATTAAAAATCAACCAAGGGTAGAAGGACTGACCAATGACAAACATAAGTTTTTCAAAGAGAACGAGAGGGCTTATATGAAATGATGCAAAGTCAAGGAAACAGAACCAAGAGCATGATTGATATAATGGTTACAAACTATAAATGAAAACACTAAAGCAAGCTAAACTCAGATGAAGGGCTATTACCTATTTTGATCACAGAAGACAGATAATAACAAAGCATATTTCTTACCTAATGGTAGTGTCAAATATTATATATATAGAATCTCTATGTTAGTTTTATTTAGATATTTTTGTCTTTATTATAAGGGAGGTTTTCAATGCAGTTTGGGAAGGATTTAATTGAAAATGACATGAATCAAAACTATAGCCATAAATAATTTTTCTTTTAGGTTTTTGCTAGGCAATGGGGTTAAGTGACTTGCCCAAGGGCACACAGCTAGGTAATTATTTAGTGTTTGAGGTTGGATTTGAACTCAGTTACTCCTGACTCCAGGACCAGTGCTCTGTCCACTGTACCACCTAGCTGCCCCATCATCAATAACATTTTAAAATAACTCAATGGTCCTTTTATGTTAAATACATTTCCATATTAGTGCTGTGAAAGAAGAATCAGAACAAAAGGGGGGGGAACCATGAGAGGGCAAACAAACCTTTTTTTAAATTGAAAATTGTATGCTTTGGTCTGTATTCAGACTCCATAGTTCTCTCTCTAGTTGTGTATGGTATTTCCTATCACAGTTCTTTTAGAATTCTCTTTGCATTGCATTTCTGAGAAGGTTTAAGTCTATAATAGTTGATAATCACTCAATGTTGCTCGTTGCTCTTAATGTGTAAAATATTCTCTTGGTTGTACTGCCTTCACTTAGGATCAGTTCAGACAAGTCTTTCCAGGCTGTTCTGAAGTCCACCTGCTTGTGATTTTTTTACAGAATAATAGAATTCCATCACATTCATATATATATATATATATAAATATATATATATATATATATATATATATATATATATATATATATATATATATATATATATATATGATTTGTGGAGTCAATTCCCAGTTGATGGACATCCCCTTAATTTGCAATTCTTTGCCGCTAAGAAATTTTGTATATGCGAATCTTTTCCCTTTTTATTATCTACCTAGTGATGGTATTTTTGGATCAAAGGATATCCACGGTTTTATTGCCCTTTGGTCATGGTTCCAAATATATCTGAGAGTTGTTTTAATGTGTATTTCTTTAATCAATTAAGTTTTGGAGATTTTTTTCTCATATGGTTACTGATAGCTTTATTTCTTTATCTGAAAACTGACTGTTCAAATCCTTTGACCATTTATGAATTGGGTAATGACTTGTATTTTTATACATTTGACTCAGTTCTCTATATATTTTAGAAATTAATACTTTATAAGAAATGCTAGCTATAAAAATTTCTTTTCCAAATTCCTGCATTCCTTCTAATCTTGGTTGCATTGGTTTTATTTGTGCAGAACCTTTTTAATTTATAATCAAAATTATCCATTTTGAATTTTTTAATGTTCACTATCTCTTGTTTGGTCACAAACCCCTCTTCTTTCATTAGATCTGACAGATAAACTTTTCCTTGGATTATGGTATAACCTTTTAGGTCTAAACCTTTTACCTATTTTGAACTTCCTTGCTAAAATGTTTAAGATCTTGGTCTAGTCTAGTTTCTGTCATACTATTTTTCAGTTTTCCCCAGTAGTTTTTGTCAAATAGTGTGCTCTTAGCCCCAGAAGATAGAGTCATTGGGATTATCAAATAGTAGATTGGTATAGTCACTTAATATTATTTCCTTTATCCCTATTATTTTCTATTGCTCCTCCTCTCTATTTCTTAGCCAATATCAAATTATTTTGATAACTACCACTTCATAATATAGTTTTAGAACTGTTACAATTAGGCTATCTTCCTTTGCATTTTTTTCTTTTCATAAATTCCTTTGATATTTACAATTTTTTCCTCCTTCAGATGAATGTTGTTTCTATTTTTTCTAACTCTATAGAGTAATTTTTGGTAGGTTGATTAGTATGGCACTAAATCAGACATTTAATTATGTAGAATTGCCATTTTTATTATAATAGTTCTGCCTAGCCATGAGCAATTGACATTTTTTCCAATTATTTAGGCCTGATTTTATTTGCATGAAAAGTGTTTTGTAATTGTGTTCATTTAGTTTCTGGATTTGCTGGACAGGTAGACTCCCAAGTAGTTTGTGTTGTCTACTTTTACTTTAAATGGAATTTCTCTTTCTATATCTTGCTATTGGACTTTGTTTGTCAGATATAGAAATGCTGATAATTTATATGGGTTTATTTTACATCCTACAACTTTGATAAAGTTTTCAATTATTTCAAGTAGTTTTTAGTTGATTTTCTAGGATTCTCTAAGTATGCCATCATATTATCTGCAAAGAGTAACAGTTTTGTTTATTCATTGCCTTTTCTAATTCCTTCACATAAGAGTGCTTTTGACTTAACCTCAACAGTTAACCTAGAGGCATATGAGAGCCATGTCTAAAGAATACTGTAACTGAAGAAAGAAAAGAACTGGTAGGAAGCAGCCACTAATAAATAGGCCAGGGTTAATAAATCAGGGAAGAAAATAATTTCTTGGTAGAGAAGAAAGAAGTAGTCTTCAGCAGGTCCAATGCAGATTCATCATGCTTAGGGGGAATGCCAGGAACACTTTATAATTGATAGAAAAGTAGTTTCAGAAATCAGAAGCTCTGAGTGACCTCTTTATCACCATTGTACTTCGTACATGTATTCTCTCATCTTGATTCCATTTTCTTGAGACTCTGTATATACTTGAAAGAGAGTGTTTGTATTTGTAAAAGACATTCTTCAGGGAAAGAGGAGAGGTTTTACAACTTTTCTCAGTTTTACCTTAATTAATGCCCCTTTTAAAAAGTTACCTAAGGTTGGTTAATTGGTTCTGCCGTGATAATCTTAAATGTAGGATTGGGAGGAGAAGCATACTTGAGGAGGTTTAAGCTTATATACCTTTATAAAATCACTTTCTGAATCCTCAAGAGTCTACCTGTAGAACACCAAGAAGGAGATATAACCTTCTGAAATCTGGGACTCCTCTGTGAGAGTGGCAATTGGAATAAAGAGCCTCAAAACTTTTAAGGTTTATATTTGTAACAAGATGAAGCTAGGTGGTACATAAATAGAGCATTTGGCCAAAGGTCAGACAAAGTCTGGACAAGTCACTTAACCTTGTTTGCTTCACTTTCCTCATCTGGAAAATGAACTGGAAAAGGAAATGGCAAATACTCCAGTATCTTTGCCAAGAGTATACCCAAATACACAGCTGAAAAATGACTCAACAACAACAACAGTTACCAAGATTTCTATTTTCCCCTGGTCCAGTCTCTTCATTCCTATATAATATTCAGGATTAAAGTAATCAACAGTTAATTATGATTGAAATGGTATTGAATTGATTTTTTTTGGTGGCATAGTGGATGGAATGGTCTGACTTATTATCACCTGGACTAGATGGAACCATCCTCTAACATAGGTGAGTGGAACTGAATAGGAGAGTCTAAAAATCAAACAGAAATTTAATTTCAAAGAGAGGAAAACATTTTGCAAGCAGAGACATATGTGTCAGAGCCCCTCTCCTAGTGGGGGGACCCAATTTAGTGTGGCAAAATCTCGATCCTTATACCAATGGCTGCACAATAAATTGTGGCTCTGACAATGAGGGATAATAACAACCTTGTGACAAATTTGATTCATAGCAGGGATCATGATCAGAACTCTGATACAGCAGGTGCTTATTCAAGCTCAGAGAACACCTGGTGCCGATCAAAGCAATACAACAATTATATAAAACAATTCTTGGACTTTGCTGTAGCTGAGATCATATAGAGGGTGAGAGCAAAGGCTTGCTTTGCTAACCTCAGAGCGACAGCTTACTTGCTCACAACTTGATAATACACTTAGGAAGACCTGAGTTCTTATCTTGCCTCTGTCCCTAACTGTGTGATCCTGGGAAAGTCTTATAAGCTCTGTTTACATAAGTTTTCTGAAATATAAAATAGGATCAAATGAGATCTTTGTGAAAAATCACTTATCAAAATGTCTGGAATATAGTCAGAGGAATATAAATGCTTACTTTTCTACTTATTGTGTACCCACTCTGTAAAAGTCAGTGTACTAAATTGTATTTGTTTTAAAGTTTTGATAGACTTGTGCTTTAGTTAAAATGGGCACTTTCCCCCATTACACACACAGACACACACACACACACACACACACACACACACACACACACAAACTCTTGTTTTTACAAGGCAAAGAAGTTAAATGACTTGCCTAAAAGAAAAAAAAGCTAGGTAATTATTAATTGTCTGAGTCTACATTTGAACTCAGGACCTCCTGACTTCAGGACAGGTACTTTATCTGCTGTGCACCCAGTTGCCCCCAGTGTAAATTGACAGGTAATTGAACCTTAGGAGAATATAAGCTCCTCAAGGAGAGGGACATAAGTTGTTTTTTGTTTTTTTGTTTGTTTCTATATTCCTTGTGCCTAGCACCTTGGTGGAACAGTCATTAATACTTTGTAGGAACTTCAGAAATATTTGACAAAGGATAATCCTTATTTTGTGATCATTTGTGTTGCTCAGTCATTTTTCCATTAGATTTGACTCTTCACAAAACTCATTTATAGCTAGTTTGGTAATGATACTGGAATGGTTTGTCATTTCCTTCTTCAGTTCATTTTGCAGATGAGAACACTGAGACAAACAAGGTTAAGTGACTTGTCCAGGATCACTCAGTTAGGAAGTATCTGAGGTCAGATTTGAATTCACAAAGATGAATCTTTCTTACTTTAGGCCAAGAATTCTGTCCACACTCTGTACTCCACCACTTGAACAAAGGTATAAAATGTCATGAATCTATTTGACTTAACATGATATTGTAGTCAGTAAGGGGATTTTAACCAATGAATTGTCAGTATGGGCAATATTGATTAGAAGTGATTGGTTTTGGAAATTATTACACTACTTCTTCAAGTTGTTTGAAAATGGAGGTAGTGTATAACTAAGAGGAAGATTCCAGTTGAATAGTGGGAAGAATTTATAACTATTAGAACTATCCAAACTTTGGAGAAAGTGTTGTATGGAAAAAGCTTGAGGAAAAATCTCTTGAAAATCAGGCTTCAAATCCTACCTCAGAAGCTGTTTGACTTAATTTCATTGAGCCTCAGTCTTTTCATTTTTAAAAAAAATGTTAGTTGAACTACATGACCTCTGGTGCCCCTTTTATCTAGATCTATTTTCCTATGGGATAAACTATTTTTTGTGACAATGAACTTCTCATTCCAGGAAGTATTTAAGCAGAGACTGAATGACCCTTATCATGGATACTGCAGAAAGGATTCTTCCTTTAGATGAGAGGTTTATTTATCCAACTTTGATAATCTCTTCTAACGTAGATTCTGAAAATATGTTTGTTTCAGGACCCCAAACAGCTGCAATACAAGATTCAAACAGTCTTCAGATATTTCACCCCTAGTCTGATTCCTGCCATATTGGTAACAGATTTCATAAAGCACAACAGATTTCATTAGGAATCTCTCTTTTTAAAATTCAAATACAATTCCTACAGATCATTTCTTCTGCACACCACTACCATTTGGTATTGTCAGAAAATCCTATGTTAACCAAACAATTACTATGTAAATGTAGCCCAGGGTCTTATTAGAGTTTAGTTTGACTATTTATTTTGGAGCACTTTTAGGAAACTGGGATTGTGAAAGGGATTTTCAAGTGTTCTCCACTGCTCTAATTGGCAGAAAAGGGGATTGAAAACAAAACAGAATAAAACATTAGTTTAGTTATCAGTTTCCTAAGATACCTGAATCTGGACATGGCTGCAAAGGGGGTGACATACTCTAAACTGAAGCATTCTGGAAGCATCTCCTCTGTTAGAATGAGAACTAATTCACTCTGAGCCAAGGAACTTCACCCCTGTTGCAGTTACCAGAAGGAAATCCAAGTGTTCCAAAGGCAAGCTTTCCCTAGACATTAAGGGCTATGAGTTCCTGAGGAAGCTGAACTTCTAGGATAGGAAAATGGTAAGATTTTAGTCTGCTCATAGTATTTAATAGAGTGAAGGGCAAATGATATAAAACTAAGATGACAGATTTGAAGAAAAGGGAAAATTCAAATGTCTGGTGATTCTAAGAAAAAAAGGTTAAAGGACAGATTTTGGAAGTTTGAAGGAATGGAAGAGGACTTGATGATGTTTGTCCTTTGTTCCTGAAAAAGACAATGACATCTGGGAGGTGGTACATGACAAGCATGTGAAATGGATTTGAGTTGGATGGGGGGGGCACTGTGCCAAGTCACTAGTCTCACTTTCTCCACCAGAGCCATCTGGATCAATGGAGAAATGTGGATTAGGTTAACTGGAGATGGTCCGGGTTGTAAGACAGTCAGGGTTAAGTGACTTTCTCAAGGTCGCACAGCTAGTAAGTATCTGAGACCACAATTGAACTCAGGTCCTCCTAACTTCAGAGCTGGCACTCCACCCACACCATCTAAAAAGAAGACTGTGGTCAAACAAGGGAATTTTAGGTCTCTAGGTCTTCCAAATCCAAGTGGGGTATTTCTGAGAGACAAGGATGGATGCTGTGATATGTCGTTATGTTAGTTGGTAGTGTTCCTGAAGTTGTACATGGTATGTTATATACTCCCTTCCCAAGTAGGTGGCTCAACGGATATAGTATCAGCCCCGTAGTCATGAAAATGTAAGTTCAGATTTGACCTCAGACACTTGACACTTATTATCTGTGCATCCAGGGCCATCTCTAGTCATCCTGATTCATATCTGACCACTGGACTCAGATGACTCTGGAGGAGAAAGTGAGGTTGGTCACTTAGCACAGCTCCCCCTCACTCAAATCCAATTCACTTGCATGTCATGATATCACCTTCCTGATATCATGGTTTTCTTTGAGAACAAAGGACTAACAACAGTTCCCTCTGCAAGAATATTTTCTTCTTGAGGATAGAGATTGTTTATTTAAAAAAAAAAAGTTTCCCTTTTTATTTTATTTTAAAAAATTCTTGGATCCTCAGGAGCCAGTACAATTTCTGGTATATATTAGGTGCTTAATAAATCCTTGTTGAATTGACTTAAGGAGTTGAATGTACTCTGTTTGAAGTGGTTGCTATAAGGGTCATCAAGGTAGATGAGAAAGACACCAAAGATAACGGAATCATTAATTTAAGGCAAGAAGGGATCTTAGAGATTATATAGTTCATTTTATAAAAAACAAAGATCATGTCCTGGAAAGTAACTCTTCCAAGGTCATGTTCATGATAAATAATAGAGCTGGGATTGAAACCCAGGACCTCCTACTTTAAATCCAATGCTTCCCCCCTTGCCCTATACAAGGAATGGTGAGTGAGAGTGTCTTATTCATGTTCCCAGTATTTAGACCAATGCTTGAAAATTCCTCATAAGTGTTTTAAATTCATTCACTCATTTATGCTAATACAATAAGAAGAAGGTTGTATATTCAAAGGTAGTAAACCTGAAAAAATAGAGGTTAGAGGATGATGGAAGAACAATGATTCTGAATATATTCATAAAATTAAGCAAGGAGTCTGAGTGTCTTCCTTGCCCTCAGAATCTAAGAATGAAGAAGGCTATTAGGTTTTTAGGAAGATATAAATGACATTAATTTAATTAAATGACAGTAATGAATTAAAGAGTCAGAAATAAGCTAGTCATAGAAGAAATAAGAAAGCTTGGTTTTCATTGCTAACTAACTGTGTAACATGGGACAAAATTAAAGTTTCTGAGTCCTAGTATCCTTGTCAGCAAAATGTGGCGGTTGATTTAGTTAACTGAGGTCCAACAATATAATGGAAACCACTGGATTTTAAATCAGAAGACCAATGTTTGAATTTTGTGTGTGATCTTAAATTTGTAAAATGAGAAGTTTAGACTGGATGAATTTTATGATTCTTTCCAAATATGATTCTCATCAAAATCCTTAAATGCCTTCCAGTCACTAATGATCAGAATGGTAGAACTTTATATTTCTTCTGAGGAGTAGGAAAGTACATGGCATTAGAAATCTCTCAGGGATGCTTTCTTGTCTCTTTTTTTCCCTGCTGGTTTGATCAATCATTTCTATACTGAGTGCTAATAATGGAGTTCAATATGTGCCAGATACTGTATGGAATCTGAAAGGCTACACAATTATAGTGAAGTATCTTAGAGAATAATAGAAGAGTGAATATAATTAGGTACCAAATTACATGATACTGGCAGAGTAGCTTTTAGATACTTTTAGAGTTGGCTATAAGAATTTAGGGATGTGAGATATAAAGACAGTCTTAAGCAGTCTTGGAAGTCTTCATGGAGGTGGTGAGAAACTGGTATTTCAATAGACTTGAAATTTCAGAGATTTGACAGAAATCATACTTGAGGGATGAAATTAGGCCATCTGGTAACCTACTTTCAGTGTGTGCTAAATTTACAAAAATAAATCTCTTCAAAAAACTCTTACTTGCATTGTAGCTGGTGACCTTCTGACACATCACTTTGATTCCCTCTCCAGGAAGATCTGGCTCACCAAAAGACCAAAAGCACAAAGAATTCCCAGGAAGTTTCAGTCCAGCTGTTACTAAATTGAAAGCTCTTTTTGGGGCACTTAAAAGAAACAGAGAAATCCAGGAAAGTAAATCCAATGTGGTCCTGAGTTTAGTCTTTCAGTAGAAATAATGAAACTAGGACTAGGGGCTTTGTAGAATTTAAAGTGTAAAAATAATCAAAACATTTCCTAGAGTAACACTGATGAAATCCTTCCAATTCTGTCTAATGAATTCAGTCAGTACAATGGGGAGAAACTTAAGGCCCAAGTTGGATATAACTGTTTATTCATATTGGTAAAATGAAAATCTTCCTGATATCTTAAAGAATCAAAGACTAGCTCTAACAGTCAACCCTGAGTTATCATTAATGAGCAGTTCTGTTTTCTCAAAAGTTCACTCTCCTTTTCTCTATTCTCTTTCCTCTTTCCTCTTAATTCTTTTGTCCCTTAGAACAAACGATGAATTTGTGAAGTGGGTTATTGATTGTGAGAATAGTGAAATTTAAAGCTACATAATCTAAAGAATTCTTTTCTCTCTCAGTAAAATTGTTGTCTTAATGTATTTTGTATGCAGAATATATTTGGTGACACTGAATTCTCTAAGCATAGTTAAAAAATAAAGATACAGAACTTTAGTGGGGAAATTGAATGGTGACTTTACTCTCAACTTGTATGGGTAAATACTAATTGCAGGAAATAGAGGAGAATGTTATTATGTTATTATTATTTTCAATGATTTGGTGGGGCAATGATTTCTAGTAATTTATAGACCTGTAATTTCATATATTAATATGGGGAACGCCTAGTGTAGAAATTCCTTGCACTTATGCAGATCAGTAACTTCTATGTAATTTGTAGACTGATAAACTTGCCTGAAGAACTGAGTTTAATAATTTGTCCATGATTTGTGACTTCCTGACTCCAGGGCTCTCTATTTATTAAATCATGTTACATTATTGATATAAATTATAGAGAAAATCAATTGAATACATATTGAGGGATATGACAAATCTTTGCTTTGTGCATTCTGGTGCTTAAAGTAAGGAAAAGTTGATCACTAAAGTTTAAGCTCTAATCCAAAGGCATAATGGGGAAATCATAAGATGAGTAATATTCCCTTAAAGCAAAGCCAAAAGAGTACTTAAATTGTCATCTGGAAGAGATGACATTTTTTTATTCAAATACATACATGGTTAGAAATCTATTTCTCAGGTAGCAGGAATGAGAGAGTCTGTAGAGTTAAGGTTCTCCATCTCTGAAGTAAATTATTATAAAAGTGCTTTGAATCCAATACAAGAAGGAGGAATGTATTTTTCATACTTACCATCCCCAAGGACCTTCTCAAAAAGCAAGCATCTAATATTACCCTGACCTTTACCATTCCACAATGATGCCATTAATACATTATAACCAAAGCTGTCTTTAGCATTCTTCAGTTGATCTATTATCTGAGACATAAATGGTAAGTATGATCAATGCTAATCCCAGCTAGCTTCTGAACCCCAATTTCAGTCACTCCTTTTAATGAGAGTTTATTTACTCTCTTATTTATAGCAATATCACTATGCAACCAACTGCCCCCTCTATAACGTTATGAAGAAAGAAAATTTATTTCCCCAAGGGCTGAACTAAAACAAGTGACATCATTGATTTTAAGGAAGAACACATAAATAATCTGAATCATCTAGCAATGAAATTGATTCTTTGAAAACATTGGGGGATCTCAGTCACTAAATCTATTTGGGTAGAGGTCTGAAACATACCTAGAATCAAGAAGACACTTTAAGACCTCTCTGTGACAAAAACTGTCTGGGTGATATTCAGCATGTTGTCACTTAAACACTCAGTATATCAGGAACTGGAAATTATAGGGTAGAGAAAAGGTTCTCTGACTTGTATTGATATGCATTTCTTATAACAATGATATCACTGATATGATGCCTGTATGTTTCTACATGTATATGTATAGTTATGCCATTTAGCATATATTTGATTTATATTTATATTATATATTTATGTATATCTCTATTCACTTTGCTACAGGCCCTTTTAACTCTCCCTCTAACCTTCCTTTTGATTTGGCAGTTTTACAAGACTTATCTTCTTTCCATGTCTGCAAGATGCCAAATATTTCATAGAATGGTTGCCAAATATTCCAGTTTACCAGTTTCATATGTCAAGTTTCTGGCATGTGCAAACCGTATTTGTATATGGCAATATTTTAAGGCTGAGGCTTCCTTTTCTGTCACTTCCCACACTTGGCAGTTGTCTGATTTGGTGTATCAGCTAACTGCATCATCTCTATTTTTGTTAAATGTGACACATGTGACTGGCCCCGTGGGACCTATCAATCTGGATGCTATACTTTCCCATCCAAATTGAATTCCTCACTCCCCGTAAACACACTGGATGACAGGTTTCCTTGTATTTTGTAATATTAAATCTACTCTATTTTTCTCAACGTTGAGGTCAATGGTTGAATGACATGAACCAAAGTTCATGAAAAGAGAGCATCTTTCCTGTGGAGGAGCCATCCATTCCAAAAGGGAGCCAGGGCCAAAATGATTGAAGCCATCTTCTTCACTCTATCCCTTTATTGAAGTGTTGCTTGTTATAACTCCTAGATTGTTGCTGTTGTTGTCTAGCAATCACTTTTCAGGGTTTATGTGAAGATTAGATAATTATTGTAACATGCTTAGCATCATAGCAAGCACTTAGTAAATGTTAGCTTATTACTATCTTTCTCCATGTGTATGTATATGTGTGTATGTCTGGGTGTGTGACTTGAGTATTTAGAAGAGTTTTCATAGTTTCAAATACTCATACTTTAAAATGAAAGTAGAATTTATCTACTCATACAGAAATCATTTGTCTCGGAAATTTGGATATGTTGCTAAATGTGGAAGTCAGGTTAGATGATCCCTAAGGGTCCTTTTAGCTTTAAATTTGGTGATTTTGAAAACTGAAGAATATTGGCTATTTTATGGTAAACACAAAAATTAAAAAGAGATTAAAAAATAAATTTCTCTCTTATTGGATATGAAATGAATTTGGCAGAATCAAGTTATTTCTACTTTAGAGCTATGAAAGTTCCAAGAACCTGAGAAAACACTTGCTATTCAAGTTATTATTTTTAAATGTTTTGTAGAATTCACAGGATACAGGTTAACAAATCCAGGTTTACTGTTTCTGTAGGCTAACTAGGAAAAGTGGAAATAAATTTTTTTGACATGGAAGTTCCTTTTAAATTATATTTTTCTGCTTATATGGATATTTTTTAAAAAATTCCTTGAAGTTTAGTTTATTGTTATCTTGAGGCATTTCAGTTGTATCCTACTCATTAGGATTTTCTAGGCAAAGATACTGGAGAGGTTTGCCATTTCCTTCTCCTGCTGATTTTACAGGTGGAGAAACTGAAGCAGACAATGACTTGCCCAGGATCACGCAGGTAGTGTCTGAGACCAGAGTTGAACTCACAAAGATGAGCCTTTCTGACTCCAGGCTCATTGCTCTATCCACTGAGTCACTTAACTGCTCAAAGTTTATATTATATCAGAAATAATAAAATAAATGATTTTCATGTTCACATATTTATAATAAGAGTAATAGCTGGTATGTGCTAGGCACTGTCTACATTTTTTTTTCCATTGAATATGCTGGTATATGGGTCCTATTATTATACCCATTTTACAGACAAGGAAATTGAGGTAAATAGAGGTTAAGTGACTTGCTCAGGTCCAGTCACTTTCTATTCAGTGTCTAAGGCTAAATTTGAACTTAGGCTTAACTAACTTTGGACATTGGCACCTGGTTGCCTACAAAGGTCATTAAAATGTTAACCATACTACATACATATAATTCCTATATTATATTCTTCTTCTATTAATGTAGGCATAAGTAGTGAATAGAGGATTTATTTAAGTGCTCCCGTGTTGGGGATTTCTTCATGATAGTCTTCTAACAATTATATCATTAACTAAAGAAAAATTAAAATTTGTTCTTGTAATAATTGAAAAATACTTTACATACTATCATTTCTTTCACAATACTATGGGACAGAAAGAATTAGAGCTATCATAATTCTCTTTTTGCAGATGGGGAAGCTGAGACACAGGTCAAATGAATTGGTCCTGATCACACAACAAATAAGAATTAGAGTCAAGAAGATTCAAACCCATCACTCCCTGGCTCTAAATATTGTACTCTTCACAATTTCCCACTGCCTCTGGTTTAGTTATATTTGTTATGAATCAGTCCTTTCAAATAGGCAAGCATATTATTATTCCCACTTTAGTTGAAGA
The DNA here is from genome assembly GCF_037893015.1 of Macrotis lagotis. Classification (NCBI taxonomy): domain Eukaryota; kingdom Metazoa; phylum Chordata; class Mammalia; order Peramelemorphia; family Peramelidae; genus Macrotis; species Macrotis lagotis. The sequence continues at coordinate 119,111,273 of NC_133661.1, forward strand.
AACCACAATAGAGTTCTCCTAAAGTGTTGATTTTGGTAGAATTTCTTGATTTTGTAGGATTGCCTTAAAAATGAACCATCCAGGGTGGCTAGGTGGTGCAGTGGATACAGCACTGGCCCTGCAGTCAGGAGTACCTGAGTTCAAATCTGGCCTCAGACACTTAATAATTACCTAGCTGTGTGGCCTTGGGCAAGCCACTTAACCCCATATGCCTTGCAAAAAAACCTAAAAACTACCCCCCCCCAAATGAAAATGAACCATCCTAAGATGAAGTTCCTTTATATCATTCCCACAAATAGGAATAGAATTCTTAAAGAAATTGACTTTGGGACCAAATTCTCTCTGTAGCAAATAAAGATATAACAAACAAGGATCCAGTGTGATGTGGAGAAATAAATAAGTTGACCCCATGTGGGCTATACCATGTAAAAAGTTCAACCTTCCCAAGTGCTCCAGTTCACTGTGAACACTTAACAGTACACCCACATGTGTGAATAGTTTGGCAGCTTAGAGAATAGATCATCTGCATAAAAGCAGCTGGGAGGATTTAATCAGCCTTTTCTATGGCTGAAGTGAAACATTATCTAATGCCCATATAAAGAACCCCTGCCAGACTGTTACAGGACTGACTGCAAGTCCATGGTTTGAGTGTGTATCGTTGTGGTACACAGAGGATCATCTCTTTGAAATAGTTATGAAAAAACAATATTTTGAGGGACTAGAAATGGATTGTTTTTTGTTTATTCTTTTTTTGCTGTCTTTCATGTCTTTATATCTTACATTCATTTCTTTGATGTCTTCCTTCTTTCCATTGCTCCCTTCTTTTCTTCCTTCTCCCTCCTTCCTTAACCTCTTTACTTTCTTACCTCTTATTGTCCCTTGTTCTTTCTGTCCTTCCTTCCCTCCCTCTCTTCCTTTCTTCCTTTCTTCTTTATATTCTTTCTACCTTCCTTTTTCCTTCTTCTTTTCTTTTTTCTGTCTCTCCCTCTTTTTCTTCCATCTCCCTCCCTCCTTCCTTACCTAAACTCTTTCTTCCTCTTGCTGTCCCTTATTCCCTCTGTCCTTCCTCTCTTCATCCTTCCTTTCTTTCTTCCTTTTTCCTTCCTTCTTTCCTTTCTTCCTTTTGTCCCTTCCCTTCTTCCTGTCCCTTATTCCCTCAGTCCTTTCTTCCTCCTTTTCTTCCTTCTTCTTCCCTCCTTCTTTCCCTATGCCCTTTTTCCTCTTCCTGTCCATTATTCCTTCTATCCTTCCTTCACTCTCTTTATCCTTCCTTTCTTCTTTCCTTCCTTCCTTCTTTATTTTTTCCTTTCTGTCTCTCCCTCCTTTTCTTCCTCTTCCCCCCCTTCCTTACCTATGTCTTTTATTCCTCTTACTGATACCTTGAAGCTTACAGAATGACTCAGTGAACAATAACTACAACTTGGCGGCAGGGGCTTGGTTCCTCTGGCCTTAGTCCAGGGAGATTTGAATGCTCTTCCCTGATCCAGGCTTTGGATTCAGTTCAACTCTTCAGCATACATTTATTAAAAGCCTGACTGGTTTTCAAGGAATGAAGGCACCCATTTTTCCTGGTGCTTATCATCTTGGCAGATGCTGCAATACTGAAGAAGTATGTCTCATTGTCAGATTGTCACAGGGACATTTTGCATTGCATTCACTTCTATGATGTATTTGTCATCCTTTGGGAGAGGTTGGACAAAGCAAATACCTCATTTACAGAAAGAATAAAGCTTGAATGAGGTTCCATTCAAGGAAGTCAATGAGGTTACCAGATGTATACAGGTATTTTCACATATCTACCTCTGACTATAGGATCTGCTGCAAAAGACCCCATTGGAATTGGTTTGTCCTTCCCTAAGATTCTCAATAACATTGTAACTTTTAAGCTTTTGCCATCTAATTTGCTCTTTTTATGGGCATTTGTGTTAGGATCCCCTTAGAGTAAGAATTCAGTTTCTGGAATGTTTTAAGTTTCACCAGGACTTCCTTTATAATCACACTCTGAGGGCAAGAGTACAAATAATATAGAAGCTCAAGATTTGTTATAAACTCTAACTTCCCAGGTTAAAAATTCTAATCCATACCTAAAAAATAAGAGAAGTGGAGTGTTCTGTTTACCAGAGCAGTCTATTTCCTATTTGGATAATTCTCATTTTTAGAAAAGTTTTCTTCCTCTCATGCCCAAATTGGTCTTCTTGCAACTTCAGCTAGTGTTGTTTGTGTTTTCTGAAGCCAAACTACAAATCTATTCCCTTTCCAGATGACAACTCTTCAAACATTTGAAAATAGCTATTATATGCATCTTATTACTATTAATTCCGTTTTTATCAGTGAGGAAACAGAAATGAAGTGACTAACCCAAAGTCATAGGACTAAAGTCAGAGTAAGCATTACAAAACCAATCTCCTAACTCGAAGTATAACATTCTCTATTATTAGAATGTAAACTACTTGAGAGCAGGACCTGTGTTATCTGTCTTAATATTTTTTTTCAGAGCACCTAGTACATAGGCTGAGATTACACATCTTTTTAAAGTATTTTTAAACTATTAAAAGGATATTTTTCTTCTGGAGAATAACAACTAAATGTGTGAACAATAAGGTTGAATTCATCAATATTTCAACAACTACAGAAAGTTTAAGCTCAATGGGAGATGAGTCAGGAAATATGGCTTTTACTTTTAACAATCACCAAGTAGCTGCCTGGAGAATTCTTTGTTTCCATCTTCTCATTTTTTAAAGAGATAATACTTTTTTGTATTTATAAAATTAAGAGAAATGTTTTTGATTAGTGTTATTTCTTAAACATTTATGAGGATCTAAGAAGTAGAGTTCCTTTAATGCTAGACATGGATGTAATAAAACATGAGTTCAAATCCTGCCTCAGACACTTCCTAGCCATGTAAGCTTGGATAAGTTACTTAACATCTCTCAGAATCATTGCCATCAATCATAAAATGGAGAATAGAAAATGAATGACAGAATTGTCATGAAGATCAAATGAGATAGCATATATAAGGTGCTTTATAAATGCTAGTGGTATGTGCCAACAAAGTTTCAAATCTCTCTTCTTGCCACATTGACAAAGTCAGAAAGAAAGCTTTGTGTGGAATAGACAATATTGTTGGAAGTAGTATGTAATCCAATGGCCTTAATTATAATAACTAAATTATAAAGCCCATTATATTTGAAAAATACGTTATTTAGATGATCTTTCTTTCCAAAAAGACTGTAGGCGCTATAGATATGAAACCCCGATGAGACATGTGATTAGCACAGCATCACTCAGCTAGTAAGCTTCAGAAATAGGATTCAGATCCACACAGTTATGGTGATTTCTACATCATTACATTGACTCTGTCATAGGAGAAGATTCTTAGCCAGTTACAAATTAGGCTAGATTGAAATTCCTCCAAAGGCTAAAGTTTTGTGATACAAACTCAATGAAACCACTAAAATCTAGTCTTTACCAAATGTTCATGTGTTTAATTTTGGCATAGGAAAATTAGGTAGTACCAAGATTTTAGAATCAAAGAATCACAAGAATCTCTAGGGATCTTAGGTGTCATTTAATCAATATCTTATCCTCTGTAAGAATATCTTCTGAAAGATCCCTGGCAAGTGATCATTCAGTCTCTAACTGATTATGATGGTGATGGAAAAGTAGTTACATCATGCAGCAAACTAGTCTCTATTTGATTTACCCTAAATGGTAAAAGATTTATTTTTTCCTTTTAAAAATTAAAAGTTTGATCTTTTATATTTCCCCCATATTTCTCTTTCTACTCTCTGGTAAAAAGAAATAAATGAAATTATTTATTAAAGACAAGTAATTTCTCATGCAAAAAACCATTTGAATATTTGAAGAAATTTTTACCCTCTTCTTGCCCCTTACTAAACTTCAACCTTCACCAGTATGGGCTAGTCTCATAGAGTTGGAAGTGACCTCCAGTCAGCATAGTATATTCCTTATACATATACTAATGAGAGCTACTGCAGGCTCTGTTTTTAGATCACTAGTGACACAACTTGGTAAAGAATTTAAAAGCAATTTGAAAAATTATTTTACAGAGAAATTTTTCTTTGCTTGAAGCCTAATATTGTGCCTCTTCCACTTCCATCTATTGCTCCTACATGAATTCTTTGATTCTGAACAAAACAAATACAATCTTTCTTCCCTATTATAGTGCTTTGAATGTTTCAAGATTTCTCTGACTGCCCAATCTTTCTTTTTAAAATTTTTTTCTAATTAGATGTAAATTATTTTAACATTATTTTTTAAAATTTTGACATTCAAATTTTCTCTTTCCCTCACCTCCTCTCTCATTAAGCAATTTTAAGTAGATTATATATGTGCAATCATGAAAAACATATTTCCATATGAGTCATGTGAAAGAAAATGTAGACTTCCCTTCAAAAAAAATTAAAGATGAAAATAAAGAATACTAAAACAAATCTACTTCAACCTTCATTCAGATTCCATCAGTTCTTTCTATAGAGGTTGATGGCATTTTCTTTTAATTTTTGCAAGGTACTGGGGTTAAAGGGCTTGCCTAAGGCCACACAGCTAGGTGTCTGAGGTTGGATTTGAACTCAGGTACATGACTCCAGGGCTGGTGCTCTATCCACTGTGCCAACTAACTGCCCTGATAGCATCTTTTTAATAGTGAATCCTTCAGAATTGTTTTAGATCATTGCATTATTGAGAATAGCTAAATCATTCACAGTTGATCATTATCAATGTTGCTATGCTTGAATAATGTTCTAGTTCTGCTCACTTCACTTTGCATCAATTCATTTAAGTCTTTTTAGGTTTTGCAGAAAGCATCCTGATAATTTTTTCTTTTGGAATAATAGTATTCCACCACAACTTGTTCAGCCATTTCCAATTAATGAGCAACTCCTTAATTTCCAATCTTTGCCACCACAAAAAAAGAGCACTATGGATATTTTTTGTACATATAAATCTATTACATTTTATTTTTAATAACTCTTTGGCATACTGACCAAGTAATGTTATTGCTAGGTCAAAGGATCAGCATAGCTTTATAGCCTTTGGGGCATAGTTTTAACCTGCACCACCAACAATGTTCCATTTTTCCTCCATTCCTTCCAACATTTGTCATTTTCCTTTCCTGTTATATTGATTCTATCATATTGATTCTGTCATTCTGATAGGTGTGAGGTGCTACTTAAGAGTTGTTTTATTTGCATTTCTCTATTAGTGATTTAGAGTATTTTTTCATCTGACTAGAGATAACTTTGACTTCTTCAACAGAAAATTGCCTGTTCATATCTTTTGATCATTTAGCATTTGGGAAACAATGTAAATACTTATAAATTTGACTTAGTTCTTAATGTATTTGGGAAATGAGGACTTTATCAGAGAAAAACTTGCTGTAAAAATTTCCCACAGTTTCTGCTTTTCCTTCTAATCTTGGTAATAATAATTTTATTTGTGTGAAACTTTTTTGACTTAATATATTCAAAATTATCAATTTTACATTTCACAGTTCTTGCTATCTTGTTTGGTCTCAAATTCTTCCCTTATCCATAGATCTTCCAAGCAAACTATTCCATGCTCTCCTGATTTGCTCTCTTTATGTCTAAATCATATACCCATTTTTGACTTTACTTGGTTTTATATCTAAGCTTCTGTCAAACTATTTTCTTGTTTTATCAACAATTTTTGTCCAATAGAGAGTTCTTACTTTAAAAACTTGGATCTTTTGTTTTATAAAATACTAGATTTGAATAGTCATTTATCATTGTGTACTATAAACCTAATCTATTCCACTCTATTTCTTAACCAGTATCAGATTGTTTTGATAATCACTGCCTTGTAATATATTTTGAGATCTACATGCTTAATATTTCTATGGCATAGGTATTTTATTTCCTTTTACCATGATGACTGACCTCTTTTGAACACATTTTCATGTGTTGGTGTCCTTTAAAATATGCCATCATATGTGCTCTAACAAAGGAATATTGCAATAGGACTATTCCCTCCCTTATTCTTTATATTTTTTAGGGTTTTTTTCCAAGGCAAATGGGGTTAAGTGGCTTGCCCAAGGCCACACAACTAGGTCATTATTCAGTGTCTGAGACCACATTTGAACCCATACTCCTGACTCAAGGGCTGGTGCTTTATCCACTGCACCACCTAGCTGCCCCTCCCTCCCTTATTCTTGACATTGTGTTTCTATTTGTATAACACAGATTTCAGAGTAGCCAATTTATAATGACCTGTTAGATAAGTAGCTCACCATCTCTCTCCACAAACTTACTTGGCACATATTCAATAAATTAAATCCAGGGCTGTGGAATCGTAGATCTGCACTGCCAGCATTGTGTTGATCAAATCCAGATGGTGAACTCTTTTGAGTCAGGTATGACTGAAGACCATGACATCATTGGTAGATGCAATTGAAATTTCTTGAAGGGAAGTAGATATCTTATCAGCTGGTTTTTGGAAAGTTGTTTCAGTGACCAGTCTGCCTTCCAGCCTCTCTCTCTCTCTCTCTCTCTCTCTCTCTCTCTCTCTCTCTCTCTCTCTCTCTCTCTCTCTCTCTCTCTGTGTATACAAGCATGCTCTGCCAATTCCTACATCTGACACTAATAAATTTTCATCTTTAAGTTGATTCTAACACTTTTCACATTCATTCATTTTCCAAGTGGTGATCCTATCTCCACAAAATTTTCACATTTATTCCCTTCTCTCTACTTTTATAGTTATTTATTGCCCTTTATTTATACTATTGTTAGTTTCTCAATTAACTTTACTGCATCATCTTTCCACTCTCCAATCCAATACAAACTTCTCCTTTTGCCATGTAAAATCCCTCACAATATGATTCTCTCTCTTACCTTTCTAATCCTGCTTTGTATTATCTTTCTTCATTCATGCTATACGATCTGCTCACACTGACCGATCTTCTGTCCTTCTTATATAACATTCATCATCCTTTTCTATGTGTCTATGCAGTCTGTTGTTCTCCATGTCCAGAAAGCACTCCCTTCTTGTGTCTACCTCTTAGAGTGTTTATCTTCCTTCAAAGCTCAAATCAGGTTCCTCCACCTACATGAAAACATTCCTGATCATCCTAGTCACTAGCTGAGCACCATGAAATAGATGACTTTTTATTATGCATGTATTTCGCATTTACTTATATGCACCTATTGTATTTTCAACATAATGGAAGCCAGCAGGTAGCCTTATGGATCAGTGGCCCACAATTTTTATTTGAGTTTGACACAACTGCCAGTGGTCATATATTGATTCCCTTCCTCTTTGGAAAGGATTATTCTCCATTTGATCTTCTAGGATGTCACTTTGATTGCATATATGGGTAGAAATAAATAGTGTGAACAGCAGTAGAATAAGTGAAAGATTATATTGACTTGACTATACATCTGTGCATTGGTGTATTATGGTCTTCAATGTCTTATTGAATCTTTCAAGGTTTCTTTGTGTGGTACTGCATTGTTTCAAATATGTATATAGAATATGATGAAAAGGTGACCAACCAATTTGGGGTATTAAAATTATTCCCTGATCTCTTGGGTAAGTGAACCCTTGAGACCAACGAAATCAAGGTATCTTACAAGATATCTCAGTATGTGCTAATAATGAATTCACACTGTTTAGAAGTATAATTATGTAAAAATATGTTAATTGGTTCCAGCCTAATGGAAATATGTGGAATAATGTGACCACTAAAAGTGATTCATTATTTTCACTAATTGGGACATAGCTGTCATATTTATCATTTATATAAAATGAAAACACATCAGGAAACGGAATTGATTAATAATTTGCTACAACTAAGAAAGGGAATCCCCATTGTGTTTGCTCATGGAACTCTAAGATATCCATTCCACCGAGGGTGAGCTTTAGAATCATAGGTAATGACTCTTGGGATGTTACAGTGTATTTCTCTTACAGCTTTGCTGGCATCAATTGCAAGTCTGGAAATGTTTTGTGATATCCATCACCATAGGGGACAAGAAAAAAAATTAGGGACACTTTATCAGGTCCTATGTGATCTTGTAAACAACCAGTCATAGCCCTCTTATCAATATTACTGAGGCAGTGCCAGTTGACATAATTCCTCTTTGTCTCTATTTCTACTTTCAAAACTTATGAGAACAGATCAATGGAGTCTTTTCTAAGATTTTGCTGTAAGTAGGAAAGGTGGTTTTTAAACTGATTATGCGATCTGCCTAGCAATAAACTAATTGATTCCATTAGTGAGATCTCAGAGATACATATTTTGGAGGATCTGATGTAAAGATAAAGGAGGAGCATTTAGGATATCTATTAGTGTGCAGATAGTCAAGTGTGACCCATGTGATTACAGTCAGTATCGTAAGATGTTCTGTCCCAGTGGTCATGATAGGAACGACTGTGATCACTACAGTGGACTTCCCTTTTACTTGGGTAATCTGAGTGTATTTCTAGCTTATGTTGTACATGGAGATCACAGCTAAGGAGCCACTGTTTATCAAAACTTTCAGCTTCTGGGGCAGCTAGGTGGCACAGTGGATAGGGCACCAGCCCTGGAGTCAGAAGGACCTGAGTTCATATCCAGATTCAGACACTTAACTATGAGACCTTGGGCAAGTCATTTAATCCAATTGCCTTAATTAAAATTTAAATAATAGCAAAACCTTTCAGCTTCTGTTTGTAGGCCTCAGTCTTTTCCTGAAGAGCCCACAGATCATAAGCAGATATAAAACTGGCCTTCAATTAACATAGTGTCATATTCCATTTATTCAAGTAAGCATTGTAGTAAAAAGGTAGCCCATCTGCTGCTTAATTTAGCAGGGTCCTTTCCTTTTCTCTTCACCCCAACTCACCTAAAAAAAGTACTCCAAAGCAAGACCTTTGGTCAGTCACAAATATTCTAGACTTCAATTCCTCCTCTGTTCCCTCTCTATAAAATAAACATTAGGCTAGATGATCTCCAAGGTTTCTTCTCATTCTAAAATCTCCAAGGCTTAAGTTGTTCACCAGTAAAATTGGAAAAAAAATGATACTTGAACCACAAATCTGTTGCTCACAGAATTATTATGGCGAATACATTTTGTAAATTTTAAAGAACTCTTAATGCGTGAGTTAGTTCTATTTTTTAAGCAAATTTTCTGGGACGAAGGAAGGATTGAATGAAGGAAGACATAGAGTAAGGAAGAAAGATGAAAGATAAAGGAAGGAAGGGAAGAAAGAAGGAAAGGAGGAAAGATGGAAGGAAAGAAGGAAGGCAGGAAGAAGGAAGGAAGGAAGAAGGAAGGAAGGAAGGAAGGAAGGAAGGAAGGAAGGAAGGAAGGAAGGAAGGAAGGAAGGAAGGAGGGAAAGGACAGAAACGTTTCTTACAAACTCTATGCCAAAAAGATTGTATGAGAACCTGAAGCCTATTAAGTTGGTAGTGCTTACTCAAGACTTTTATTTTTCTCCTTTCCTTAAAAATTTGAGGGTCCTAGCTATGCAGTACACAGCTCATCTTTAGACATTTCATTATTCAAAAGGACCATAAATCAAAAAGGATGAGCTAAGGCATTGAAAGGGAAAGAATAGAGCATCAATAAAGCCCAAATAGATGACTTTCTTTTAAAGGCTAAATATAACCAGTCAACAGCAGCTTATAAACAAATAAAACAGATGCTCCTGAGGATGCACTGTTTTTTTAATAGTAGAGGAAATATTTTGACTTTGAACCCACAAGTCAGTGTAGTATAAGAGAAAGGAATTTTGAGTCAGTGGACATAGATCCTAATCCTGGTTCTGGTACTTATTAACTATATAACTGATCAAATCATTTCATCACTCCAAAGCATTGATTTTTCATCTGTAAAATGATGGAAATGGTCTAGATCATGAGTGCTTTACTCAGTGCCAACAAACACAGGTGGTCTGTAAACTTGGATGGGGAAAAGCAAATCATCAATATCAAGTTAAGTCAACAAGCATTTATTGAACATTTATAGTGGTCAGGTACTGTACTAGTTGGTATACAGGCATAAGTAGAAAGTAAACCCTTACATTCTAATGGGAATAGACACATAAAATCAAGCTACAAAGGGGGATAAAGAGAAGAAAAGACTAAAGTATTAAGAACTAGGGCTGGAGTAAAACTGGGAGCAAAGACATGACTGGATTGGATCTCCTCCTCAAAATAATGTTTCAAAGAGGAAACAGCAAATCTGAGAGAGAGGATGCAGAGACAGAAGTTACTTCCAATGAGTATAGACCAGATGTAGAATAAGCTTCTAAGGTGAAGAGGTTTCAGGGGCATTCTAGAATATTACTGGGAGTATCAAGATTTCAGCCTAGAGAAGAATGAAGTATTTATTTCCATTAGCTTCTAACTGAAATTTAGAATTTCCTTCAATTATTCAGAGGTAATGAGGAGAAAGAATGAACAGAACACTAGGCCTAGAGACAGGAAGACTTAAGATATCATCTTAGACTTTTACTACAGGCATATCAGTTGATCTTTGTTTGCCTCAATTTCCTCAACTGTATAATATAGCTAAAAATAGCACCTATTTCTGCTTTCCTGAATACTTACTGAATACAGATAATTAATCTCACAGATTGCTGTGTGGATCAAATAAGACAGTATTTGTAGAGCAAAGTACAGTGCTAGTACTTAACAGGTTCTTAATTAATACTTTTTTCCTTTCTTCTTTAGTTTCCTAGATGGGGGTTCATAGGCTTTTCACCAGACTTCCAAAGGGAACCTGTGACACACAAATGGTTAAGAACCTGATGATCTCCAGAAAAGAGAACAGTCCGGATAAAAAAGTGTTTTAGGTTTGGAGTCAAAGTCTCTGGTTCATATCCTGATCCCTTCCCTTATTAACTGCCTGGCCTTGAGGAAATTGCTGGTTTCTTCCTCTTTAAAACGAGATGGTTGTTCTAGGTCCCCTCTTTCCTTCTTGCTCCAAATCTGTGGTTGTATATCAGAGGTCTCTTCCATTTCTAAATCTATTTTTCCATGCTTTCTTTTTTTCTGTCCCCAGTCATTTTCTCACCAAATATTTCACATTCTATAGGGATGCTATTTGAATTAAGGAAACACAGTAATTCCAAACCCAGAGTGTTTGGCATTTGGATGATTATACCCCCAATGGATTAATTAGGAGGAACCTTATTTACATAACAGGAAGGTTCAGCATGGGGTTCCTTTATATAGTCTGTTCCACTAGTGCATATAAGATGATTCAACTTTTAGACGATTTGTCTGAACAATAGCTATTGTAGAAAAGACATCTGTACTATGGTTGGCAGCCTATGTATGATGCTTTCTCTTTTCCTTTTAATTGAATATTTAATTTTATACATGTTGGTGGCTCTTTGTGATAAACTACCTATTCCCTTCAAGATCAGCGTTTTTTCCCCTTGAAATTTAGAATTTCCATATGCCATGAGATATAAATGACTTGTTTAAGGTTACAAAGTTAGCAGATTTTTGCCTGCTTTTTAAGGAGTCTCTCTCCAATGTCATCATGTAAGGTCCATGGGTCTGCATTAGGGGCCAATCAGGGGAAACCCTCTGATTGATTGGACTAGAGCACTTTCCTTGAAGCTGGACATTCATGCTGGCTTTTTGTTCATATAATACAGATCTGTGACAGAATTTATATCTAATTTTGGGGAGATACAGTGGCTAAGTAAGTCAAGGCTTCCCCAGTCACTTATATTTTACCTCCAAAGATCCAATTGTAGAAAGGATTTTTTTCTTGATTATCCGAAAAACAATTATTTTCTCAGACAGAAAACCCAGAATAGTCAAAAACTAAAGACGCAGTGTTAAAAGACCTGTATTCTATTCTGTGGCACTGTCATTTATTATATGTTTGACACTGACATGTCATATCTATGAATTTCATTTTGCTTATAGAATTTCAGATTCTCATTGGAAAGGCCCTCTGTAATGGTGGGAGAATAAGACTGGAATTTGATATCTCACAGGGTTGCTGAGAGGATCAAAAGAGATAATAGATGCAAGAGTGCTTTGTAAACTGCAAAGTCCTATACAAATGTAAAGGATTATTTTTAGGACAAAGACAGCATTTCCATCAGTCTTTAGTACTACCCAGGACACTGTACAGACTGCTTCAAATGATGTCAACATTTCTTCATCTTAGAACTTGGCTGTGAGTTTAGTTTTGAATGGGAAACTTTACTTTGCAGGAGGAGGGGAATCATACTGTTGTAAAGAGAAGAAATAGGAGAGAGAGGAAAGATGAGAATAGAAGAGGGAAATGAGGAGAGAAAGGATGAAGAGAAGGAGAAAGAAAAGGGAAAGTGAGACTAAAAGAATAGGAAGAAAAAATGAGAGGGCAAAGAAACAAAGAAGGGACTGGGAGGGCAAAAAAAGGAAGGAGAGACTATTTCTTTCTCCCTACTTAGTATAATGTTAAGTACTTAAAAAATGATGTTTTCCCAAATTCTTAAAGATAATTTTTCTTGTCAGAAATCACATTCTTCATGAGAAAAAACAGACGGCTCCACTCTGTTGTCCATTAGGATTCCATAAATTGCATCCTGAAGTCAAATCTTAATCATTTCCACTAATGAAAGAGAGAATTGACCCAGATAATCCCAATGGTGAGTGACTAACACAGAAGACATTCTTGGCTCTGGGATGTATTTTACTGCTTTTATTTGAATATGGGTGTGTCTGATCTGAGAATTCATTCTTCATAGAATAATGAAGCTTCACTGTAAAGATGTCATTTAGCAGGGGTTAGGAAGCTGGTCAGTATATCTGAAAAAAAATGAGGACTCTGCTCCCATTAGTAATGAATTGCATTCAGAAATGAAACTCAGTGAGCACTTCAGATACTTCCTAACCTAAATATCCTAAAACTTCAGTAATCACAACATTTATTGTGATTTAGATCCCATCCTAAAGTTAGTAATTAACTAAAATGGATTTCCAGAGAGTGAAACATTCATTTCTTAACAAGAATTTTTATGTTTCTGTTTAGAAATTGCCAAAACTTCCCTTTCATATAGTTAAAATGTTGAATCATTTTCTCTTCATCTTTATAAGTTGGGTGTCACCTTGGGAATATCTGATGGAGAGTTTTCCCCTTCCTGCTCCCTACTCAACTTCAGAACTGCTTAGATATTCTCTGAATGCTTCTTGTCAGTTGTGAAGACACTTTTAATAGGCTACTAAGGCAGAACTCCTTGGCTACTCTAAAAGAGAAACAATTACTCATGTGACCCTTCTCTTGATCTCCCTTTCAAAGATGATACCTTATGTTCCATGGGATATATCCAGAGGAATACTCTTCCTCATCAGGTATCAAATCCTGAGCTCTTGTCCTCCTAAATCAATTTGTGTTTGAAATGGTGTCTCTTCCTGTTTGTGTTAGTTTTCCTTTGGTTCAAGGATTTGTAAGAACTTGAAAGGCATTGGATGTCCTCCTCTTATTGGGCATTCAAGTAATAGCATACTGGCTTCTTGAGTGGTTAAGGTCAAATTAGCAGCAGAGGCAAAGCCTACTTATGTTGAACAGTTGTATTCAGTGGAAAGGAATTGTAAAATACCTTATGATCAGCCCTGTTGCAAAAGTTCTTATAAGGCTTGAATCCTTTTGATTGAAATCTTTCATTTTCCCTTTATTGCTCCATGCTCCCTTACTTCTATGAAAATAAAATTGCCTTTTCTATACTTGATTAGACTAGAGTCCAAAGTAACATTATTCTTCAGAAATATGAGAAAGGCATGAAAATGAAGCATTAGGAGCCTAGTTGCCCTATTGAGGAGACAAATATTTCGCAAGTGATGAATTTGAGGGTAGGTTGAGGTAAAAGATAGGTTGGTGATTTTACTTTGGCAATGTAGAAAGGTCTTCTAGTATGAGGAACAGTATGAGATGTAGCATTATATAATGCTGGCACATTTAACTTGGGTCTATGGTTACATTTCAAGGGGTCCATGAACTTGCATGAGGAAAAATTGTTATTTTCACTAACCTATAACTATAATTTAGTACTTCTTTCCAATATAAATGTGTGTGTGTCAAGCATTCCAACATTACTACAGTGAATGCAACTATGACATGCTAGCACATTGTTAGAATGCCAGAAATACACTTGCCAAAACTATTTTATGGAGAACTCACACAGGGCAAGTACTCACGGGCGGGGGGAGGTCAGAAGAAGTGATACCAAGATACCCTGAAGATTTCTCTTGTACAGCATGGGAGATACTGGCACAGGACCACCCACCATGGCATGCCCTCATCAGTGAGGGCACTGTGCTCTATGAGGAAGGCAGAATTGAAGCAACTCAAAGGAAACATAACATATGTAAGTTTAAATTGTTCACCCCAGGGGTTCACATGGATTATTTGTGCTCAACCTCTGCCCAACAAAGCTCATATTGGAATGATCAGTACATTCATTTACACTATAATTTACCTCAAGCATAGTGATGTCATTTTGGTCTTCAATAATGGACAAGAACCAACCAAGTGTGTATGTATGTGGTGTGTGTATACATATATTTATAATATACACATACATGTGTACCTGTGCATGTAGATTTGTATATGTGTATGTTTGTGTATATGTACACATATTCACCATGCATATTCACACATTCTTCACAACTTGATGCGACCAGACATTTCAGAGTCTCAAAATGAGTCACAGAAAGGTAGTATTAGATAAGACCAGAAAGGTAGCTTAATTCAGGTAGTAAAGAGAGAAATGAAGGTCCAGAAAGAGAAAGAAATTTATCTCACGTTCTACAGTCAGTGATTAGGTCTAAATGAACATTAAGTTTCCTTCCAGCTCTAAATCTATGATCTCATGATACCAGTAGGTATTTTTATCATCATGACCTGCTCTTGCAGGAAGTGATCCAAAGAGGTAACTATGATGATTCCTGTTTTTTTACCGGGATATAAAAAGACAAGCAGATATAGAGAATTTGAAAGAATATGCTATCTGTAAAGCAGGTTAGACCAAGATTTTGTTAGGATGATGTTTGTCCTTTCTTTTCAAAGAAGACCATTAGGGAGGTCATTCCATGACATAAACATTAATTGGATTTGAGTGTGTATGTGTGTGTGTGTGGGGGTGCTATTCTGTCACTAGTCTCATTTTTTTCTCCAGAACCATCTGGGTTCACTGGCCAGATACAGATCAGAATGACTGGAAATGACCCTGGATGCGAGGTGATAAGGGTTAAATGACATATAGCGAGTAATTGTCTGATACTACATTTGAATTAAGGTTCTTCTGGCTTCAGAGTCAATGCTCTACTGATTGTCCTAATTGCCATGTTATAGACTCACCCAATGAATTGCAAATAATAGACATTTAGTAATTATTTGTTGATTTTAATTGACTTAAAAAGAGTAAATATATATATATATATGTATATATATATATTTTTCTATCTTTATCAATCTATCTATCTATGATTTTTTAGGGATTTATGGTCTACTGAGTATTGATGTAGCAAACAGAAAATTACAGAGGGGATATGGATATAGATTATATCTTGCCTCTGATATTTACTAACCTTGTGATTATGAGCAAGTCACTTAAACCTTCTTGTCCTCAATTTTTTAAACATAAAAATGTGGATAATAAGGGCCATAATATCTATTTCACATGATTGTTATGATTCTTAAATGCAATAATATATGAAAAATTCTTTGCAAACCTTAAAAGGCAAAATAAATTTCTGGTAAGTATAATAAAAGGTAGATCACATTGAGGCATTAGAGAGATATAGATGTTCCAGGAATATTTGAGAATAGAAAGAGCATTTTTATTTATGAGATCAAACATGAATTTGTGTAGGAAGACACCTCAGAGCAGTCTGAAGGAAAGATTTGAACTTCAGACAGGAAGGTATGGAGGATGAAGAGTATGGAGATATGGGGGATGGTCTGTGCAAATGAATGGTGGTAGAAGATAGCATGTTAAAATACTAAACAATGTCTATAAATTCTGTGCTTTCTCCTTAGGATAGAAGGCAGGTCCTTGAGAATATGGACCATTGCATTTTTGTCTTTCCATCTGGCACATTGTATGTGTTTAAAAAACAACAGATTGGTTATTTAAGTCTGGAATCTCCTGACCCATAATGGATGCTATAAATCTTCAGACCCTTTCTGGGACGCTGCTCTGCTAGACACCCTTGCTTCACTAATTTAATTGCAGAATCAACATTTCAGAAGAATATTGAATTAGAAAGACCCAGGTTCAATTCTGCTTTTCACGTATACTGATTCTGTGACTGGGGGCAAGGCATGAGGGAGCAATACCAAAAAAGAAAATAAAGGAAGACTTGTTGATGGAGGTGGCACTTGCATTATACTTTAAAGCAGGGGCAGGAAACCTCTGACCCTCAGGTCATATTGATCTGGCTTTGCCAAGGCAACTGCATATGGGACTTGAAATTTTATAAATCTAGGAGCTTTTTAGGAGTGAATTAATTGGATATTTGACCAAATATGACTTGCAAATAGTGTCAGAAATATTCAAATGTCCCTTGGCAGGAAAAAAGTTTCCTCATGCCTGCTTTAAAAGTTGAACAGTAAAGCATCAAGTGAAAAGGTAGATTGAAGACATTCTAGAACAGGGAATAGGGTTAGATTTGGAATGGATGACAAAGGTCATATTGTCCAAACTCCACAGTGAAGAAACTGAGAGTACAAAAGATGAAATAACTTTCAAAGATATGTAGCTAATAAGTGGGAGGACTAGGATTTGAAATCAGGTGATTTGACTCAAATCCAGAACTTGTTCCATTGCATTTTTTGTATCCTCATTTCATATGCTTATTGATTGATTTACTACATTGTGCTGCCTTCTTGTGAGTGAGGTCATGGAGGCATAGAAAGGGATAGTCATAGGCTAGTGAGGAGTTGAGTTTTGTTGGATTTTGTGTGACAGAAGTAGTATGGAAAAAACATGGGTGGAGAGGTAGAGGGGAAACAGGTTGTAAATATGCTTGAGTGCCAGGACCAGTAGGTCTTATTTTTTATTAATAGGGGATAAGTAGGGTGTCATATATATGCTTCCCCCTCCCTTCCCTCCTTCCCTTGACACTTCCTCCCTCCCTTCCTCCCTCTGTTCCTTAGTTCTTTCCTTCCTTCCTATTTCTCCTTCCTTTCTATCTTTTCTCCCTCCTTTTCTCCCTTCTGTCTCCATCCCTCTCTCCTTTCTTCCCCTGAGAAGCTTTTTTAATGTCTTGCAAAATGCCTATCAACAGCATTTTGTAATGTTAGTTGATGTGCCCCGGTAACACTGGTATTGCTATGTTAAATTTGCCTGTAATTGGAAAGGCAATTTGCTTACAAATACTGCTCGATTCATATTCTTTAACCATGCCTCAGTCAATGACTTGCAGAATTGCTTTTCACAACATTTAGGCAAATTATATCAATGCAAATGCTTGTACTAGAAAATGGGCCAGAAGTCCAAGAGGAAAGTAAATTAACATAAATGCTTCAATCCTGTAATCCTGTACCCTTACAGCAGGGGCCTCCTAAACCCACAATTGTCATGCATACTAAATAAATTATTCCCTTTCTCAGTTTGCTACTTGGTTGAGCATATGTTTAAGGAGGAGAAGGCATATCATGAAGCAGTTTAGACTTATGCACTTGGGAGTTGTTCATTTAATAGGTCAAATGTTTATTACATGCATGTTGCATTGCTTGAGCAGAGAAGGAAGGTCTTTATTCATTTAACTTTCTTTTTTACTATCAGTTATTTTTTACAAGGGTTTTATGTGTTTAGGGTCTGTGAATAAGTCTGCAGGAGATAAAGGTTCAACAGGTTAAATCTTGCATTATATTTACTTGGGTGGAATTAATTTCTACCCACATATTTTTGCTGTTTGTGATCACCCTAGCAGCTGAACAAATGTAAAACTTATCCAGTTGATGCTGCTGCAGCTGATGCTGATTATCTAGTAAAAAAAAAAAAAAAGCTCTGAATCTTTACCAGAATAAAAGGAGAATTAAGTGTTTTTCCACTTTAGTCCTCTGACTTCATTCAGGAAGATATATATTTTTGATAGAAACGACTCTGTATGAAGGAAGATTTTGCACATGGACTGATTTGGATTCAGAAAGCTCAGGTTCAAATTCTGGCTTTATCATATTTACAATGCATATGACCTTCAGCAAGCTGATTTTCCTCTCAGACTTTCAATTTTCTTATGAAAAACATTTGATGATCATGGGTTCTCAAGTTGATAAAAGACTTTAGAAGCCATCTTGTTGAACCCATACTAGAAGAGGCATTTCTTAACTTTCTTAAGATGGGGCTATACAGTTTTTGTTTTAATCTTCTAGTTAGGAGAAAGTCATTACTTCCCAAGAAAACCCATTCCAATTGGAGATAGTTCTAGCTGTTAACAAGTTTCTCTTGACATTGGTCTAAATAAAGAATAATTTCTACTCATTGTTCATGATTCTGCCCTCTGAAGGCAAAGTAAATTTAACCCTATTCCATATGACAGGTCTTCAAATACTTGAAGAGAGCTATCATGTCCCTCTCCTGCCCCCTTCTCTTTTCTATTCCCATGATCTGAGTTGTCCAAATCTGAACATGTTTTAGCTTTTTAATGCCTTTGTTTCTTAGAATAATATGAAATGACAAAGAGAGATGCTAGAATAGTTTTGTGGAATAGCTTAATTTCTAGTAAGAATTTGTATTTTATCCTCAGTTTTTATGGACTCCTTGAATATTTTTGATTGGGAAAAGATATAATCAGACTATTATTTGAGAAAGATTATTTTAACCTGATTTATGAACAATGTATGGAATAGAAAAGAACCCAGAGACATGATACCAGTAGTAACTATTCTAATAGAACAAAGAGAACAGGTTTGAAAGTTGCTACAGATGTAGAAGCAGTAGAAGTTGGAAACTGAATGTATAGAGGTAGAGTAGTAGAAAAGGATATTGGAGGACAAGTTTAGGTTGAGTTCAAGGTTATAATAATAATAATAATGATAATAATAACTACTATTTATATGGTACTTTAAGTTTTCAAAGCACTTTGGAATGTTATCTTGATCCTTACAACAACCCTGGGAGGTTTGATGCTACTATTCTCCCCATTTTACAGATAAGAAGATTGAGGCAGACAGAAGTTAAGTGACTTAATCAGATTCAAACAATTTAGAAGTATTTGAAGATCGATTAAAAGTCTCCAAGTTCAGCCTTTCCTCATTGTTCCACCTAATTGCCCACTGTGACTTGGAAAATAATAATTCCAGCAGCAGAAATGGTGAGAAATTTATGAAGAAATTTATCACATGCATCTTTGTTTGAGGAAGTTTTCCTGACATTAATTTTGTAGGACTAGCTTATGCTGACGTTAAAGCATATTGTCATAACTGTTTTTCCTCTATACATTATTCTATGTATCTGCAGGAACAGCTTTAGCATTATAAAAGCATGGATTTTAGGACTGAAAAGGAATGTGGAAAGTATTGAGTCTGAATCTCTTGTACTATAGATGAGCACACTTAAGTAAATTGTCAAGGGTCATTCAATTAGCAATGACCATGGTGAGATTTGAACTCAAATTTTCTTGGCTCTAAGTATGGAACCCTAATCACTATCCATCCTGCCTTTCTACCTATGCCCTTTGTACAATCCAGATCTTATAACTTTTTATTACAAAGCAAATAGATCCATGGCTGGGAACTAGTCTCAGCTATATGATCTTGGGTGGGTGATTTCCTTATTTAGGAACTCATTTTCTTCATATTAATTGAGGGGAGTTAGAAAAGATGGTTCTGTATGATCCTTTCCAACACTCAACTTATAGGACTTTATGATCATCTTGCCTACCATTCCAATTCAATTACCTTCCTTCCTGCTGATTCTCTGAAAGGTTTAGCATTGCTGCAGCATGTATAGTATGAGCTTATTTATAAAAGCTATTTTTCCCCCGGAAACATCACCAACCCAATCCTTCCCCTGCCTGTCACTCTTTGACAAGAAAGAAGATGTTTTTAGTGCATTGTTGCATTAATGGCCCCTTAGTGGTTTGAAAGAGTTAATGTGGATCCTTAAGTGCTTCTCTCACTACTAGGAGTGACTTGGAATGGGGGCAATAGAGGCCAATGTATTTGTATATTGGTTTAGTAAATGCCAGCCTGTCATCTTAAATCTTCTCTTGCAATTCATGTCTCCATTAGTCATTGATTTCTCTATGACTTTATCTGCTTGTGCATTCAGGGGGAGTCAGACAGACATAGGAGAGAGACCTCCTTTGGGTCAGAAAGAAATGTGTTTTCTTTCACAGTGTGACATCTAAAAATGCTGCCTCCTGTGTGGCATTAACAAGATAGTCTACGGTTCCTTTTAAATCAGTTTCCGAGAGAAGCCACATGCAATTTACATATATAATGAAACTTTGCTCTCTTTAGCCCATTCCTTTGTTTAATTTAATTTTTTTAAAATTTTAACTTAACAATCATCAAGGAACAAGAACATTTCAACATACAAAGAATGTGTGTACAAAAATGTGAACTTCCACTAGACACAGATTTAAAAATATATATACGTATATGTTCAATATGAATATGATAATTTCTAAACTACCATTTGTCTGTGCCCTTTTGAGCTCCTCAGGCTTTCTTTTGGGTGTATTTTCTTCATATTTCATTGACATGATTTTTCATTCTTTTCCTTTTAAAAATCATCTTTTCTATTGAACTCCCCACCCCTTTGAAATAATAAGAATAGATAATCAATAAAATCAACCCATTGGCAATGTCTATATATGTTGTGAGGAAGACTGGTGCTGGAGGAGGGAAAGCTTGAGTTTAAATCTAGCCTCAGATATTTAGTAGTTGCATGACCCTGAACAAATCTGTTTGCCTCAGTTTTCTCATCTGTACATTGGGAATAATCATTGTACCTACTTCCCAGGGTGGTTGTGAAGATCAAATGAGAGCATAATAATAAAGTCCTTAACATGGTCCTATGACACATAACAGGTGCCTTAGAAATATTAACTTTACTTATCATGTTTATAAATATATATTTCATTATGAACCTAGTTTTCATGCTTCTCTTTAGCCTATCTGTGAGGGGAAGTACAAAAGACAATTCCAGAGTATATTTTCTAACTCCTAGAGAATTTGCTGAATGACATGCTTTATTCTTGTATATTATCATGCTCCTTGAATACTTGACAAACTGGAGTTCAATTTACCCTTTTTCTTATTTTACCACTTTCCTCCTCTTGAACTTTATTGTATAGGAGCAAAAGTTCTAAGAGTTATGTGGATGGGTGAGTGGGTGGGTGGGGAAGGATGCTTTGCATATCTATGACAATGGGGAATCTGAGGATTTGAGTAAGTGACATAGTAGATAGGGGACATAATGAACTTTGAATCCCAAAGACCTGGGTTGAAATCAGATATTAGTTGAATGATTCTAAGGCTATATCTATGATCCAATGTGCTTGGAATACAGCTTCAACTGATTAGTCATGTCCTCTCTGAGAACTTCATTGACCTCCACATGCTTTATGCCTAAGGGTAATAACCTGGCACAATAGTTCAAGGGAACTTGGATCTCTTATATAGTTAAAGTGTAGTTCACAGTATAAGTGAGCTTAGTGCATTCCCAGAGGTTCTAAAATGGAGCTACTCATGTGAGAGGCACTAGAACCTTACTTCTGAGAGTTAAAACTGGTATAAAGATAGAACTTAGACATGCTGTTTTTGCCTACCAAGTTGTTGAGAGCATTCTCTTTTTATTAGCCATGTAACTAGAACTGTCTGTATTTTGAAAACTACCTGATTGAAGCACAGGCTGCTGTCTTTCTGGGCATTTCTATTGAAGAGTGAAAGACTTTTTTATTCAAAGCAAATGACACCATGAAACAAGGAAAGAGAAACATGTCACTTTCCTCAGGCCATTTGGTACAGATTACTGGGCTAGTGATTTTTGGGTTTATTTCATTTGTCCTTTTCAGTTCTAAGTGAAAGGATTAAGTCCAGAAAATCAAGTCTAAGAGGTCAGAATACCAGACCTGATGTAGCCTACACAACAGGGAAACCCTGAAGAGCAATTTTTCTAGTTTTGGACTTGAACATGGTAATGTTAATGCTATGTAGAAAACTGAACTAAGCTGTAAGCCAAATCCCTTTTTCTTTCCCAGAGACTAAGGTGGTTTCCCACCCTCTCCCTCCCTCAGCTATTAGAAAAGATGTTTGTATTGTCTGTTTTTGCAATATCTTTGCTGTAAGGAAATCTCTGCAAAACCTTATTTGATGTTAAAATCTTATCTGATGTTAAGTTGCTAAAATGGAACTTGCTAGGAACAAAGCACCTAAAATGCCTGAGAACATAATCAATTTGGAATTGAGTTGATGGCCGTAGGGCAGAGACAATCTCCTCAGGTTACTGCAGAACCCTGTATAAGTAGAACAGAATCATAAAGTAAAGGTTGAGGGTACCTTAGAGATCCTCTGTCTTTTGAAAAATAAGGAAACTGAGATCCAAAATGGAGAACTGACTTGCCCAAGGCCACATGAATAATAAAAAGTAGAGTTAATGGTTGAAATCTTCTAATCCTCTAATTACAAATCCAGGACACTAATTATAGCATCAGATCAGGCCTTTAGGAAAGGAATAGCACAGTTTCCGAATGCTGGAAAGAAATCAGTGTTGAATGAGGTCTTACTCTCTACCAGGTCAGTATAAGGGATTGAGTTCCAAAAGAAAGGAATGAAGCCCTCTGAGTAGAGACATATAGAACCTGCTCTTGAGAGTGATCAACAAAAACCATCCAGATAAATGTAAAAGTTGAGAACTCTCAGAAAGTCAAAAACAGTAACAAATTGATTTGGTATCTTCCCCTCCGTTTTCCTCATGTCTTAAAACTCAGGTCTTTCGATGTCTAAGGCAATATTCTCCAACTATATGAACATCTTTTGTTCTTGGCAATCTGCTGCTTTATATAAGTAGTTGACTTTGTAAGAATTTCCCTTAAATGCATTCCCTATCACTTGTTTGTATGTAAACCTATCACTTTTTCTTTCTACTCCCACTGCTTTCTGAACATTCTTGCTGTTCATCCCAGTTGGCTTGGCATTTTACTCTCCAGTAATAATGTCATTTGCAGCCTTGGGAATTTCCCTGTATCCTCCCTCTTCCAGATCATTTATAAACATGTCAAATGAGACTTAATTCATTGTTTACACTTCTCCATTGAAAGGGGGTTCCTTTACTCCTACTCTTTATCTCTTTTCCATCAATCAATAGAGGAAGTGACTATTAAGTCCTGAGACTATGCTTCATATGTGCCTTATGGGCTTAGTCTTAGTCCCTTACTCTAAAACACATAACATATTAATTTAGATAACAAAGAAGAAGAAGAAGGATTGCACTTGCTGGGTAGATTTGCTTGTGGTCTGATGCAACAGAGAAGAGGGAAATAGTGGGGGGATTGAAAGATAAACTGAAATTTTGCAGAGGGGGTCAAAAGGAAAGAGATGGTCAAGAGAATGACTTGGTACATGGGAAAAGGTGATGAGTTTGATTTTAGTACCCCTAAGGATACTTCTAAACACAAATATGATGACCTGTATAAAAACAACTCATATAGTTCCATGAAGTACAGACAGAAACAGATATATTTACAAACTTGTGTGTCCTTAAAAAAACCATCAGGAGTTCAGGCTGTCATGTGGGTAGACATCCACTCAAAACAAGAGCTCACAAGTTCAGTGGGATTCATTTACTTGTCAGAAGATGAAACTTATACAAAGTGAAGATATTTAGAAAAATAATATTTTTTGTTGTTTAGTCATTTTCCATCATGTTTGACTCTTTTTGATCCTATTTAGGGTTTTCTTGGCAAAGATAATGAAGTGTTCACCATTTTCTTCTCTAGTTTATTTCATAGATGAGAAACTAAGGTGAACAAGGTTAAGTGACTTGTTCAGGATCATAGAGTTAATAACTGTTTGAGGTCAAATTTGAACTCAGGAAAATGAGTCTTTCTGACTCTGGTCCTAACACTGTATCTATCTATTATGTTACCTAGCTGTCCAAATATGGCAAAATATCTTCCAAAAGTGCCCCTAAATTGCTATTGTAATGAGAGACTACATATTGAAAATTCAAATATGAAAATCACCCAAGCCAGGTCACATATATAATGAGGCACAAATTCAAGAAACATGTGACCAGAGCATGTATATGGAAAGCATGCATGTGAAGGACACACATGTCAACAGGTAACATGCATAGAGAGAATGTGGGGAGGATTCTTACCACCATGGGGTTCATCACACTTTCTCTCAAAAGGATTGGGTTTGGAAGAAAAAAACTGGAGATTGAGTGCCTTCATCATATCTCTATATCTGACTCTACTATAGACTGTGGAGGATTGAAGGAATTTACACACAAGATGGGAGCATTAGTTTAATAGAAATGAAACAATGAGAACAATCTATAAGAGTATCTAAGTGCTATAACATAAGTCAAAATCTATTTGCCAATACTTAAATGCTATATCATAAGTCACAGATTCGCTCTTTTATAGCAAATTCATAGGAACATAGATATAGAAGTGGACAGGGCAAGAATTTCAAAGACCATTTACCAATCATTTAATTCCAGGGAGATGAAGAAATAGTCCAGAAAATGGGGGAGAACAGGATAGACTATGAAGTCAGAGAAAGTTTCATGGATAAGGGAGAACTTTAACTGTGCCTACAAAGATGAAAGGGATTTGAATTTATTGGGAATAAAGGGAAAAACTGAAGTCAAAGTAAACATGAATGAAGGCATGATGGTAGGAATGTTCACAACATGCTCCTTATCCAATAAAGATACAATCTGAACTAGGGCAAAATATGTATAAAGTTATTTTTATATAATCTATGACCCAGAACACATATGCTTTGTGTTCACAAAGATTAGTTTAAACTTAAGAGTTTTTAAAAGTCTGTTTCTCTTCTGTTCATAATATCTCCACCCCCAGAGTAGATAGGCATACTCTGGGAAATCTTTGAATAAAGTTCCAGATAGCTCTCTAGTTACTCTAGTCTTCACGGTACATGGAAAATGGTGCCTAATAAAATGATTATACTTTTCAGAAAATATACAAAACAAAAATGATTCAAAACAGTTCATAAACAAATGCAATAAAAGCATATAAAGAAATAGATTATTAAAGACAATTCCCTAGTGATCTCACTTTTTCATGGGGTTCTAAATTCTTCTAAATTCAACACTATCCCCCAAATTTAAGTTCTTGAACATTGCAATGTCAGTAACACCCAAATATTCTACCTCTCCTTCTCCCCTTCCTTCTCCTCCTTTCTCTCTCCCTTGCCCTTTTGCCTCTCCCTCCCACTTTTGGGTATGGTGTCATTTCATGGTTTGGACTGCTTCCAGAAGGGAAATACACTTTGGTTTTCCTAAATCAGCAACCCACATCCCATCAAAGCTTTATTGTTCCAAAACTACTGTAATAATAAGAAACAAAGTCAAGATCTTTTGGACCCATACAATGTGGGTTTAGTCATTCCCTTACTATTTCTTTATTTACAGTGGGTGGTAGTAGGGGCAATGAATGTGGGTGGTCCTCTTTTCACTCTATAAGGCCCAAATCTAAGAAAATTTTTCTTCTCCATAGAAAAAATCAGAAAACCATATCTCCTATCTGTCAAACTTGGGGTTACACTTTAGGCAACCTCTAAGACTGTCACTGCACAAGAATTATCCATTCTCTGAACAGAAGACAAGTTCCTGCAATCATGTTCCCTAACAACCCTTTCTCTACCTAAGAGATTAAATTATAAGAACAACACATGATCCAGATAGCTCCAATGTGCCTCTCCAAGATATTCCATTACTGTTACTATCTTCTGAGTCCATAAAGTCCACCCTAAGGTTTCTGTTCCTTAACCTTAAAAAGAGAACAAGAAAGGTACAAATAGACAAAAGCATGCCTCTTAAACCTCATGGGTAAACAAATGCAACTCCCATGTATTTTTGTTCCAAGTAGATATTAACAGTTGTGGCAGGGGTGAGGTT
Organism: Macrotis lagotis; assembly: GCF_037893015.1. Taxonomy (NCBI): domain Eukaryota; kingdom Metazoa; phylum Chordata; class Mammalia; order Peramelemorphia; family Peramelidae; genus Macrotis; species Macrotis lagotis. The sequence goes on from NC_133661.1 coordinate 119,137,343, forward strand.
AGGGGGGAAAAAACCCAACTCTTCATTTATTATACTCAGGGAGGGAGAAGATAAATGGTGAAAAGTAGCTGAAAATACTAAACAAGTATGTTGGTGCACTTTTAAAGGCTTATAAACACACAGTTGTCTTAACAGCAGAGTCCATTCTACAAAAAGTATTAGCTAACCAATTGATCATAGAGCAGCCATAAATCACTGAAATTCATCCCCCAAGAAGTAACAAGGGTTGATTTCAAATCAAACAGTAAACCTTCAGGCATCTATAGTCACTGAGACTCAATTAGGAATTATCTTTTGTACTTTAGATAAGGTGCCAATAGGTATGTCTATGGGACAAAAAGACAAAGTCCCAGTACAGAAGTTCAACCACTTAAAAGCTAATCAAATTGTTCAAACTGGGTCAAAACTCACCTCTTTCAACTTTTCTTTAGAGTTTATCCTCAATTATGAACCATAAAGTACTATATACACAAGTATTTTTGTTACTGTATCCATGGATATGATTTATTCAAAGCAACCCCTTCCTCTCTTCTTTGCCTGAGAGGGAAAGTTCCGTTCATGAATGAGACGGGGACAGGAGAAATTGGGTTAAGGAGATAAAAGTTTCACTTCTAAGGCTAAAGGTCATTTTTGCCCAACTCTTAGTAAGAAAAGTAAAGTAAATATTTTGGGTTCCTTTTAAGCTGATGGCATAGAACCGGAAGAGTCCAGAATTGCAATGTTGATGATGAGCCATGCTGGAGTCTATGGGACAATATCATCAGGAAATTCAAGTATTTATGTTCCAGAATTGCATGAGTGTGGGGGGGGATTGAAAGGGAGTATGGGATCCAAAACTCAAGTTTAACTTTTCTCTTGCCTTTAGTCCTGTTTGACATATTCCAAAGTATAAAATTCTGACTGAAGAGCGACATGGAGTCCATGCATTTACTACTCAGTTTGGGAGTTTGGAGAGCCTACATCTCATTGGCATGTAAGGGTGGGAGGAAGACAAGTGTCCTTAGCAAGTATAGCTAATTCCACTTTAATTGTGCTTTCGATTCTGTTCAGGTTTTGATTGTTATTTTTTCTGACTGTTCTTTGTTTGGCTCTCTAAATATTAACAAATGAAATTTAGATCTTTGTTAAATTCAGGTCTCAGTTTTCAAAATAGGGAGTGAGAGATAATCTGAGAGGGTCTAGTAAGTAGAACCTGATGGGTTACAAAATTTTCATAGATTTTTTTTAACTTAAGCTGTGAAATTCTGCTAATGTTAAATTGCCTTTTTGAAAAATTCTATTGGAAATTTTGATAGTGAGACAGGGTTTCTAGCTATGACAATAACTAGAGCCAGGGAGCAGGGAAGGATGAGGTGAATAAAAGTCATTTACATTTTTTTTTGCACTTCATTTTCTATGGGACTGATAATAGCAGGATCTTCAAGGTTTAGGCTGGATATTGTCTCTGCAAAATCTTTAGTTATTTGGGATAAAAGGTAGTGAAAAATGTAATATAAAGAATGAAAAATATGAATACTTTTTAGATAGTAGGGAATAAACCTTAGGTCAGGAGATCCTGATATTGTCTGCTCTATGGATCTTTGAGATTTGGAAGAATATTAGTGTATTAGGACAAAAGTCAGTGGGTATGCAGGAGGCAGCTTGAACTGGTTTAAAAGAGTCAACTGCAAAATTTTCAGTGTGAACTTTAATAACTTGGAAATAGGATACAAATCAAGGTTCAATTTATTGTTTTTTTGATTATCTGAAAAAAATTGATGTTGTTCATTTGAATTCAAGGTCAACATTTTGCGAAACCATTTGGTATTTTCTTGAGGAATCTACTATAGTGGTTTGCCATTTCCTTCTTTAGCTCATTTTACAGATGAGGAAACTGAGACAAACAAAGTTTAGTTTCTTGACCAGGGTCACATAACTAATAAGTGTTGGAGGCCAGATTTAGATCTTGCTGACTCCAGGTCCAACACTCGTATTGTGAACCTGCCAGCATCTTCCCTTCACACCAGCACCATGTTAATAATGGAAATTAAATTTAAAAGTGTATTCAGGTAGTTAAACATTTTCCAGAATACTTTGGAAGTTAAAACTTCTTGTACTACCCATTCAATATGAAAGAAAATAAATTCCAGGATTTATTATGCATTTGCATATAAAAATTAGGTAAAAGATTAATATATAATGAAGTTTTTCCTCAATATATAGCTTTTCTCCCAACAAAAACTCTGATTTTGGAATATTTCAATAGAATAATATGATTATATATAACAAATAATCTTTATATTCCCTTGATAAGCTTCTTGTATGTACCTTTAGTGGTATAGCCTCCATAGGTTGGAAACCATTGGATAGTGGCAAGGATGTAGCAAGATATTTGTAGAGAGTGGGAAGATTTCCCCTTAGGGCCAGGTTTGACCTTTTCTTCAGTCCTTGAAAAGTGCCTATTTTCTTATAACTACCTCCCTAGTAAGGGGATAGGGAGATTTATTGTGATTATTTCTTTCAGGACTGACTAAAGATTTCCTTAGAACGGTTGAAGAGCTAGATCTAGTTACTTAGCTGGGGAAAAAGGATGATAGATGATTACTCAGTCTGAGCACAGTCCAAGTGAACAAAAAATATTTGACTTGACCTACTCCATTATCTCAGAACCCAGGGCTGTGTTCTGTACTCATTTTTACTTCAGCCTCCATTTCAAACCCTCTTTTCTTCTTCTGTTATTAATCTCTTCACCTATTTTCTCTCCTTTCTATCCTTACTTTGTGTCTTACCATCTTTCCAAGTTTTTATTTCTCTTCATTTTCCCTCTCTTTCTTTGTCTTTCCTTTCCTACCAACTCTGCTACTAAACTTTTAATAATTTTATTTACATTTGCTTTTATGAAATGTAAGAATATGTTTTAAATGAATATATTGGATTGAGAATTTTCATTTTATTTCCCAAAACAAAACCTTCAGTGCAATTATTTTTCTATTAATATCATCAAAAATTCCCTTCTCCCAGGTCTGTCATACTCAATAGTAAAAAATCCCTATTAGTTTAATTTCATGGTTGTCCAAACAATGGAACAGATTTTTTTTAAGATGGCTGAAAATTCTCTTGTAAAAACTTGGGTCTGATTAGATAATGGGGGAATGGCTTACTCATGATAGATTAGCAGAAATAAGGAAAATAATGGTGAGGAATTGCTCTAATACAAAACCTGGGGTATAGTGAGAACACAGACTGAATAGAGGCAGTGTGGGTGGAAGATAAAAAACTAGTCCTGGCAGCAAAAAGACCTGGGTTTAAGGGTAATTTCTGTATCATAGAAATTGTGTGACTCTACAGGAGGAGCTTAGCTTCTCCAACCCTAGATAAATTATCTTAGATTACTTTATAAGATTTGGAGACAACATTGCCCTACATTTGTGAAAGGGATTTTCACCTATTGGAATTCCTTGTCCCAATGAAATACAACATCCCAGCCTTATGCTGACATTCATCATTCAGAAGGTATTATAATTAATGCTTAAATAGGTAAAAAGTCCAACTTTTCCCTCAAGGACTTTACAAATAAATGTTGGGGGGGGGGGAGATGCGAATAAGTATATTATAGATTCATATTATTTTAGAGCTATAAAAATCCTTATAAGGAATCCCTTCCTTTAACAATCATAAGCTCAGGAGCCAAGATGGCAACAGGAAAAGATCCTCACCTAAATGTTCTCTCCATAATATTTCAAAAATCTTGAAATTATGACTCTAAGTAAATTTTCAAGAGACAGAACCCACAGAAAGATCGAGTGAGGCAATTCTCCAGACCAAGGTAACCTGGAAAACAGTGGAAAGGCTCCACCCCACAGGGTTAGAGGGGCAGCCCACCAGAGTTAAGAAAATTCAGCCTGCTGGAGGCAGCCCCCAGGTAGCTGGAAGCAGCAAATCATGGCAGCAGGGGCAGTTTCCTGACCTACACCCTGTGGAATACTGGGCACAAATTGGAGGATCAGGGGCAGGGTCCTCTGCCAAAACAAACACGTGAAGCCCAGGCCATCAGGACATTGTGGCAGTCAACGTGGTCAGCAGAGCAGTGGCAGCCTTGGCAGCCCAGATCCAAGAAATGGAAAAAGGCGTGGAGCTGGCAAGCAGGAACCACCAGGCAACTAAAGCCCATTGAAGGTAGGGGAGGGGGACTTCCAAGATTTTTCCTCTATACCTGGAACAGGACTGTGGGGCTCTGACCATGTTCAGATCCTGATCACAGTCTAGGCCAACTGTGTAACAACTCTCCCCCCCCCCCCACCCAACATCAGCTCCATGACAGAGGGGTGTGCTTGTGGTCATTCACAGACCCAGAGGGAAGTCAGAGCTTCATGCACTGAGATCTCTGTGGTGGGGTGTCCCAATAATTCTCAAAAGCTCAGGAAACATCCCAAAATCAGACACAGGCTGGGGAAATGAGTAAACAGAGAAAAAAAGAGGAACACCATTCAGAAATACATTGTCTATGATCCCAAGAAGGATCAAAAGTATCAAAATACTCTGAATAATCTGAAGATGAGGAAGTACAAGCTACTACATCTAAAGACTCCAAGAAAAATGAAAGTTTGGTTCAGGCTAAGATAGAGCTCAAAAAAAAGATTTTGAAAATCAAGTAAGGAAGATAGAAGAAAAATTGCTAAAAGAAAGTTGCAGGAAAAACATGAAATAGAAGTCAGCAGCTTAGTCAAGGAGATCCAAAAAATGCTGAAGAAAATAACATGTTAAAACCCAGCATAAGTCAAATGGATAAAACAGTTCAAAAAGTTATTGAGGAGAAGAATGCTTTAAAAAGCAGAATTGGCCAGATAGAAAAGGAGATAAAAAAGCTCTCTGAGGAAAACAAATATCTCAGATATAGAATGGAGCTAAAGGAAGCTGATGACTTTGACAGAACTCAAGACACAGTACTTCAATACCAATAGAATGAAAGATTAGAAGAAAATGTGAAACATCTCATTGAAAAAAACAACTGATCTGGAAAATAAATTCAGGAAAGATAATTTGAAATTATTTGGATCCCTGAAAATCATGATCAGGAAAAGAGCCTTGACCTCATTTTTAAAGAATTCCTGCAGGAAAATTGTCCAGATAGCAGATAGCATTGTCTAGAAGCAGAGGGCAAAAATAGAAATTGTGAGAATCCATCAATCTCGCCTGGAAAGAGATATATAAAAAAAAAAACCCAGGAATATTATAGCCAAGTTCTAGAACTCCCAAGTCAAAGAGAAAATATTGCAAACAGCCAGAAGGACACAATTCAAATATCATGAGCTTCAATCAGGATGACACAGGACTTAGCAGCAACTACATTAAGGGCTTGTAGGGCTTAGAATATAATATTCCAGTAGGCAAAAGAGCTTGGAATGCAACTGAGAATCAACTACCCAGCAAAACTGAGCATCCTCTTTCAGGGGAAAAGATGGACTTTCAATGAACCAGGGGAATTTCAAATGTTCCTGTTGAAACAACCAGAGCTAAACAGAAAATTTGACCTTCAAACACAGGATTTGGGTGAAGCATAGAGAGAGGAAGAGAAGGATAAAATATGAAGGACTTAATGATGGTGAACTGCATGTATTCCTGCATAAAAAAATGATACTGATAATACACATATGAAACCTCTCATTCAATAGAGCTGGGTAGAAGGAGCTTATATAGATGAAGCACAGAAGAGAACTGAATTTGAAAATATAATTTATTGTAAAAATGGAGTCAATGGCTAAAAGGAAAACATATTGGGAGTAAGAGAAAGGAGAGGTGGAATAGGCTAAGATATTTCATATAAAATATTTTTTTATTTTATTGCAATGAGCTATTGCAATGATATGGAAGAGAGGGAAGGTGAGGGGGAATGAGGGAACCTTCAGTCTCGTCAGAAATGACTCAAGGAGGAAACAGCATGCACACTCACTAGGGTATAGACATCTAGAGTAAAAATGAGTGAAGGGGGAAAGGGCAAAGTGTGGGGATGTGGGTGATAGAGGAGAGGGTAGATCATAGGAGAGAATAGTTAGATATAACACATTTTCTTTTTTACTTCTTGCAAATAGCTGTGATTGGGTGGCCTGTCCGGGACCATGGGACTGGATGGTTGTTGGGTCTCAGGGGTGATATGTGGGCTCGGAGTCTTGGCTCCAGGGCTGGTGATCAGTCTGCTGTGCCACTCAGTTACCCTCCAGAACATTTTAGAAAAGGGACAGAGTGAAAGGAGGGAGAAAATATAATATAAGATAGTGGAGGGAATTGTAATTAGCAACAACAAGAGTGGAAAAATATGGAAGTAACTTTTGCGATGGACTTATAAAGAATGTGATCCACTTGAGACAGAGCTGATGGTTATCAGAACAGAGACCAAAACACTTTTTTCTCTTTCTTTCTTTTACTTTATTTCTCATGAGGGTCTATATTTTTTTGGGGGAGGGGTATTATGTTAACTCTTAAGCAAGAATATTTTAGTAATGCAGAAAAAAGTCACTTGTACAAAAATAAAAAAATAATTAAAAAAAATCATAAGATCACACATTTTGAGGTATAAGAAACTTTGAGAGCTATTTGAGGGTTATCCACTTCATTTTACAGATGAGAAAACTAAGGTCCAGGGAAATTAATTGACTACTCCAAGGACATATGGTTAGCAATCAACATAATCATGATGAAATGTCCAGATTTCCTTTCTCTAAGACTAGCACTATTTCTGCTACACACACTGCTTTTTGTTGTAAGAAATGTATGAGCAAAATGGTATTTGTTAAAAGATGGAAGAGATCATTGCTTGTGAAGAGGATCAGGGAGGTTTTCATTTAATAAGTTAAACACAGAGTCATGAGTGATTATTGAGAGGACAATTCACAACTTGGAATGTCTTTTGAAAGAGGCCCAGTTGAAGCCAAAAAGCCAGGCAGGGAAATTGGTCCCAAGTGTCTGGAACTCTTATGAGTAATACATTTAAATTGCTTTCCTTTTTCCCCCTTGCCTAATTACTAGTTGCAGTGAATTCTGGAGAGAAATAGAATTCATTCTGTTGGTGACATGAGAGCAAATGGAGAACTTTTGTGTCCAGTCTTTCATTGGTCTCTATGTACTTTATAAATGAATTTAGATGATAATGCAATTAAAGACCTAATGGGGTCCCAACTCTCTTATTAAATGAGTCATAGCCTGTGTTAAGAGTCAACAAGTTTAATAAAGGTCCAAGAACTGAAACTTAGAATATATAGGAAAACAGTGCTTTTCCCATTAGTTCAAGGCATACTGGTGGGTGGGAGGGAGACAGAGAGATGCAAAGACACAGACACACATAGATAGATAGATAGGTAGATAGATAGATAGATAGATAGATAGATAGATAGATAGATAGATAGATACAGACAGACAGACAGACAGACAGAAGCAGAGACAAAAAGGTAGAGACAGAGATAGAGACAGACAGACAGAAACAGAGACAGAGAGACAGAAAGAGACAGGTAGAGACAGAGAGAGGCAGAGATAGAAAGAGAGAGACAGAGGCAGAGACAGAGACAGACAGACAGAGGCAGCGATAGAGACAGATAGACAGAGCCAGAGAGTGAGAGTGAGAGCGAGAGAGAGAGAGACAGAAAGACAGACACACACACACACACACACAGAGACAGAGACAGAGAGACAGAGAAAGAGCCAGAGAGACAGATAGAAACAGAGAGACAGAGAGAGAGAGAGAGAGAGAGAGAAATATAGTAGGGAAAGGAAAAAAAGGCAAAATAGCTAAGTTAGCATATCTGTTGTCTGCTTTTTTTTACTTTAGCATAAAGAGGCAGTCCTTCCTACATAATTAATCAGTTGATTTTGGGGCAATTCCCATCAATGTCTCCATATGTGTGTATATGTGTGTGTTATATATAGAGAGACACATATATTCTATGTAGCTATCTATGTACAAAAATAGTGTATATTTATATATATTTATATATACATGTATGTATGTATATATATATATAAATATATAAAATTTATAAACACTATGCATATATACATGCCTAGGCATAGAAGGAAAAAAAGTACCAAAAATGCTTGTTACCTTTTAAGCTCAAGATAATGAGATAATCTTATGCAATGAAAACAGAAATCAGCAAAATAAAATGACAGGAGGATAGGATTCCCCCATTAGATGTGAGGGCAGATACTATATTTGACTTTACCCTTTTTATTATCCCCATAATTCAGAGCAATATATGACACAAAACTAAGTGTTTATTAAATGCTTGTTGACTGATGACTTATTTACCACCCAGAGACCAGGGTTCAAATCTCAGCTCTTAAGTTTGTCACCTGTGTTAAATAGGAGCATGTATTTATACCCCTTTTTAACTAAAGATAATACATTAACTCACAAAGTTGTGTCACTGTGAGGAAAATGATTTGTAACGAATAAGATGAAATGAAAATGTTAAGTTATCGTTGCTACAAGATAATTGAATTAGAAATTAGAAGTCCTATACTCCATTATTTTCCAGCTATGAATACTTGGATAAATCATGTAAATCAGTATTTTTCCCTTAAAATAGGTTTAATAATTCTGCCCTGTGAAGAGAAAAGAATGAAATGAAGATTGTTAATAGAGATAGTATGGTTAAACCATCCTACATTCAGAATTACCAAGATAAAAATTCTAACTAATATTAACTAGATATAGTACTATGGACAAATTGCTTCCCTTATCCTCATACACAAGATGGGAAGACTAAGTCCTAAAGGTAGCCTTAAATTTCAGAGTTGATCTTAGATGATTTAACTCACAATATTATTGTAAGATTCCTTTGCAAACCATAAAATGCAATATAAATATTAGCAATTACTACCATCATTATTGTTGTTCTTATTGTCATCAACATGTTATAAAATAATGTAAATTAATAAAATAATGATTACTAAATAAAATTTAAATTAAAGTTAATTGAAAAGGACATCTTATATATCAGCAGAATGAGGAAAAGGAAATAGAACACATTAAATTTTTTACATTAAAGATCAAAAAGATGTATATAGCTGGAAAAGATTTCGGAGGTCTTCTGACCTAACTCTCTAGGGTATACATGACATGCGATCACCTAGCCTCTGCTTAAAGATTTCCAGTAAGGGTGAACCCACAACCTTCTTGGTTCATCCTGTCCTAAATTCAACAAGCACCCTAGACAACAAGAACAAAAGAAATGTAAAGAAATATAGCAACTAAGGAATGTATATGTAACAAAATAAATTATTCTAAGGAAAATAAAGAAAAAAAACTAGAAAGAGAAAGATGGTTATGGGATTAAAATAATAACAAAATAACACAGAAATCATTCAGAGAATTATTTTTAGAAGTGTACAAGTAGATAAGAAATAGGGGAAAATTAAATAGAATATTGATGATATGGGAACAGGTCTGAAATATCAATTACTCAATCCCACAACAGCCTGCATATGTATATGTATATGTGGATATCTAAGAAACAACTGCAAAATAGGAGGGTACATATAAGGGAAGAAAGAGGAAGATGATAGAAGGAAATCCCATTAATGATTTAAAATGAATGGAAATCATTTCTTCAGTCCCTCAGGAAGAAAAGGGTCTAAAGAAGCAAGACCAAGGTGGCCAAAGAAGGGACTTAAATGGGAGAAGAGGAAAAATCTTTATTCACAGTTAACAGAGATTCCTAAAGTGGGATTCCCAGTGGAAATCACCACCTTTCTCCTCTTCCTTTCAAGAGTAACTCACACAACTCTGCCTCCTCAACAACTCCAAACTTTAAGGGTTGATCATCTAGTTTCTACTCTTTTCATCATGTAAAGAACTAAAAACCCCAGAATATTTTGTGGGCACTTAGCTTTTGCCAAGGGTTGTTACACAATATACTAATAATAAAATTCAGGAGGCAAAAAAAGAAAAGGAAATATTCACAATAACTACAAAATGTGTGAAACATTTGAAAGTCAAACTACCAAAGCACAAACAAATTAATATAGATTAAATCACAAAGTGTACCTTAAATAAAGATAAACATAAATCACTGGAGGAACATTCAGAATTTATGACTGAGCCATGCCAAAATAAAAAAAATGAGATTACTCCTAGAGTTAATATATAATTTTTTGATATTTCAATCAAATTATCAAAGGAATATTTTATGAAACTTTTTAGAACAATAGCAAAATCAATTTTGAGAAAAAAGTTTTGGCACATCAAAGAAAATAATAAAAAGAAGTAGGAACAAATGGCATAATATATCTTCAAGCTATGTTATAAAATGGAAATCATCAAATCATTTGATATTTGTTAAACAAAGAGATACAGATCAATAGAACAGAACAAAGGAGAATCAGAAACAATGGCATTCAATAAAAATATGAGTTTGATGAACTGGAAAATATAAATTATTTAGAGAAGAAATTTTGATTTAAAAAAAGAGTACTAGAGGGGTGGCTAGGTGGCACAGTGGATAGAGCATCGGTCCTGGAGTCAGGAGTACTTGAGTTCAAATCCGGCCTCAGACACTTAATAATTACCTAGCTGTGTGGCATTGGGTAAGTCACTTAATCCCATTGCCTTGCAAAAAACTTAAAAAGAACCCCCCCCAAAAAAAACTACTGGGAAAAGTAAGTATTCTGGAAGAAATTTGATTTAGACCAATACCCTATATTATACAACAAATTCTTTTATTTTTTATTTTTTAATTTTTAATTTTTTTTAGTTTTTGCAAGGCAAATGGGGTTAAGTGGCTTGCCCAAGGCCACACAACTAGGTAATTATTAAGTGTCTGAGGCCGGATTTGAACTCAGGTACTCCTGACTCCAGGGCCCATGCTCTATCCACTGTGCCACCTAGCTGCTCCTATACAACAAATTCTAAATGAATTGATGACTTCTATAGTAAGGTTACCATAAAACAATCAGAAGAGAAGTAGATCATAGACCTCTCACAGTTAACCAAAAAAAGGGTTAGGAGCAATTATAAAAGTAAAATTGGTAAGTTTAATTACCTGGAAGTGAAAAGCTTCTGCAAAACTAAATTGAATACAGCTAGGATAAGAATGAAAGCAGTCAAATAGGAAAAAAAAATCTTTGTATGAAATTTCTAAAATAAGGGTTTGATATTTAAGATTACATAAACTACCAAAATATATAATACAAGTATATGATACAATATATACAAATATGTATATATGCACACATATAAATCTATACCTTTATATGTATGTGTTTATGTGCATCATTGTATGCAAGCATTTGCATATGTAATTCTTCTTTGCACACATGTATGTATTCAGATGTACATAATGTGTCTATCTATCCATCTATTAATGTCTAAAAGTCATTTTTTCAATAGATATGTGGTAAAAAGATAGGAATAAATACTTCACAAAAGAAGAAAAGTCAGCTTAACAATCATGTGAAAGAAAGCTACAAATTCACTAAAAGAAGAGAAATGAAAAATTTCCCTGTGGTTTCATATCATATACAACACATAGTAAAAATGCTAAAAACTGAGAATAGTCATTGTTGGAGAAATTGTGGAAAGGGGAAATTTTGGTTATTAAAAAACAAAAGGTTATAATAACATTTTATTTAAGAAAAAATACTAGGGAGTTTCTATTTAACTGATCAATATAGACTAAATCAATTATTAACTGTCTCTGTACAATATTCAAATGGACTGTTTTTCATTGTCAAGATACCTTATCACAATAGATACCATTTATAGTATCTAAACATCAGTCATGTTGTCATTAATTATTGAGCTGATTTTTCCCTTTGGTCAAGAGAAAATATTTTGTTATGCCACATTGAACATGGGATCAAAACATTTTGGCATGTGATAAATTAGATATCATTTCAAGGAGAGTGTCATAATGCTTTACCATTAAAATATTATTTGCAGATTGAGAAATAAAATTTTCAAAATTTGTATTTTATTAAGATCCCTGGATAGTGTTCTAAAATCTGACTATGCAAAATAGATAAGTATAAGATATTTTAAGTTCCATACTTGAACTATACTCTCATTCTTTTCTACCACATGCATTTAATGCACAGTGCAAGAATCATCTTCTATTTGAAGTTTAACTAATACTTCAAATGCTAGTGACCTCCCTCCTAAATAGCCATATATTTAAACTATTTTTGTAGCTCTTTGCATTTATTCCCTTTATATTGTTATCTATATATATATATATTCACATATATGTGAATACACATGCATACACATATATACACACATATATTTACATACACATTATATATGTATATGCTTATACATACTTATAAATATACTAGGCTTCTCCATTAGAATAGAATTTCCTTGTGAGTAGGGATTGTTGTGGTATTACTTATTGTGGTATAACTAATGTAGATCTAACTCGGTATTTTTAACAAAGTAGAGATAATTTTTATTGATTTATTGATTGATTAAGGTTATGCTTTTTAAATCATATCCAGTCCAATACAAGTTATAGAATCTCACCAATGCTATATCATTGTTTGCTTTATCATTGGAGGAGAATAAATAGTACTAAATGAAAATGCTCTGTAGTTTGTTGGACTATATTCTAAATATCTGTATTTTTCATAACAAGCATATTGAACTCTTATTCATTTATTACATATTTTACTCTAGGAAATTGCTTAATATAGTCTGTTAAGGAAATTTAAGCAGTGAAGACTGACATTTATCCATATATGCATACATACATACATATACATAAACATATATATTTGTAATATTACAGACCGACCAATAACCAGATGGAATTTTTGATGACTCTGAATACTAACTACAAAGCCCTGAAGTAAGGCATAGAATGTTTCTCTTGGGCAAGACTAAGTTTATTGCATGATGAAATTAATCTATTGCATAATTAAAATATTGGCAATATTATTATGGAAATTTTTCATTTAGAAGTGCAAAATATATGATGAGATCACATGATACTATCAGGTTGTGATATATTTCCCACAAAGTGCACTCCTTAAGTTTAATTCTACCGTGATCTTGATACCAAGAAATTCATTGCTAGGAAACTCATCATCACATGAGATTGTATCAACTTTGACTGAAGAACTAGAAGATATAAAAAATAATTTCTTCCAAAGCTGCCATTTAAAGAACATGGCCAGACCAGTCAGTGTTTCATTTTCACCAGTCATTCTTGAGATGAATTTCATCATGCCATTTCTTCCCCCATCTCTAGCATTTCAACTTTCTTTTTTTGTTTTTACCTTGTTAGATTGTGAGTTACTTGAGAAGAAGGATTTTGTTTAAAAAATTGTTTCCCTGACAATGCAATATCTGGAATATAGGTAACACTTTATAAATGTTTATTGACTGATACTATTTATCACATTCATTATAACCATTACTCTTTTTAAAAATGAACTGATCTATATTTTCTATTAAAAGGAGGAATCAGATGATTGAATTCAAATGTAAATAAATAGACATGATGTCATTTCAATAGAGTATATTCAATAATAATCAGAAGTTATAAAATAATGGGAGTCTATTCATATAGTTTAAATAATTTTCTAGAGTAGTAATTGTAACTAAAGGAAAGAAGCAATGATACTGTTGTATTCCAAGAGTGACTATGCATACACAGAGCAAATTTGGACTTTCTATATATTCCCACCATATTTATATCAAACAATTTCACTTTTATCACAAAATATAATAATTCATACTTTTAGAAAGTACAATGAAATTAAATTAAAACAGAAAGTAAGAAAATATCCAGCACAAAATATATGATCTTGTTAGCTAGATTATTTTGATTCTTAAAATGATTGAATAAAAATATTATGCTCATTCCCTTTTGCATTTGGATAGTGTAACTTAAATATGAACTTTATATAAAATTTCACTTTATTGTATTATGTGGTGAACTACCTTCAGGTAATAAATTTTCCTCAGTGTTTTACTTCACCTTCAAAAATAAAAAAGTCATTTTTCCTGTGATTTAGTTTCATAACAAGAAATAGCTGTGGGGAAGGTTGTTAGTAGTACAACAGAATGAAAGTTAATTTTTTTGATAAAGAAACCTTTCTTGGAAAATTCTATTTGCATTTAGTTAAGGAGATCTATCAATAGGCAATGTATTGCTTTCATTGTTACATAAAACCTTTCATGCTCAATTTAATAAACTAAAATCCATCAAATTTTATAATTATTTTGTGCTTAATCAATTTTATTGTAATCTTAAATATGCCAGCACCAATGATATGTTATCAATATCTTGTAATTTTTTCTGATTCTTGCGGTTATCTAAATATATAACATTGTTTATCACTTTATTTACTGTTATTACTTTTTTTTTGCCATTTCATGTTATTTTATAGAGAGTTTCTTATTTCTACATATTCTTCTTATTTGACAGTCTTTTCAATAAAATGGTAATTCAATGAATTGAATATAGGTATCCAAAGTAATGATGTTAACTCAAATAGAAACCTTAATAACTATTTTATTTTTGTTTATTTAAATATTAATGTTGAAGATTTTTTCAAGTTCTTGTTTACTATTTATTAATTTTATTTTGAATTATGTATTCAGATTCTTTGGAGACTTTATTTTAATTTTGCAAGTTTGTTTTAGCTTTCTATACAAATGATTAGTCATAACCTTTATTTATTTCATTTATTTTATTTAAGTGTTCTGTGGTAATATTTTCCCCGATCTATTGTTTTTCTATTTCTCCAGTTTTAATATGTTCTCTATTCAAAATGTCATTTTTCACTATTTACAAGGAAACTCTATATTACCTTTCCCTGAAAATATTGTCATAATAACATTCTTCCTATCTTATAACCAGGATTCCGCCATGACATTGTAACATTTTGCTATAACATGTGTAACATTTCTAACCTAGTTCCAGTAAAGCAAACTCCTCCATTATGTTATTTTGGCTAGCATGATTTTTATGGAACCAATTAACAATGTTAGGCAGGGCATACTTTGTATAATCACCAGCCTTGTCGCCAATCTTTTTCTTTCACTGATTCGATAATTAAAAATAAAAATCTCCCTTAAGTCTGAGATGAGCATACTATGCATTTTTGGAATGTTTTTAATAGCTTAGAAGTATAATTGTAGATTTTTAAAAAAATATATTAATCTACTTAATATTGGTATTCCCTATATTGATGGAGCATGCTATCTGTCCTGCCCTTTCTTCCTATTCAATTGTGTTCAAGTATTCCCATAGGTCCTTTAATAAAGGAATTAATTAGCCAGTGTCATACAGGCTTTCTTCTAGGCAGTCATTCTTAAAGGGTGGTCATAAACATATGAGGGTTCCTGTGAGTCCCCGAGTTGAAACATCTTTTTTAAAATAAATCATAAAACTGGACGATTTTCTAATATGATACATGAAAATAGATTTAACTCAGAAAACAAAAAGCTCTTTATTGGTATCCTCAATAATTTTTAAGAGCATAAAGAATTCTTGAGACCAAAAAGTTTGAGAACTATTGCTTTAGGTCCTTAAAAAATGTGTACCAATGAATCACCAAAGCTTTCTAAATTACCAGTCCAACGATTTTCAACCGTATGTTTAATTTGGAGAAGAAAAGTAATTTTATAGATCATGTAATTCTCAAGGTTAAATATGTTACCCAAGATCATAGAGCTTACCAGTGGGAGAAACAGGGCTCAATCCTCAGTCCTGTAGCTCAAAACTATCTTTCCATTGCACTATAGTGCCTACTAATTCCTAAAATGTAAATTGTTTTTAAAAAAAAGTTTTTTAATAATACATTGAGGATTCAGATCTTGAGTTCAAATGCTATGGGAATCTGTCATCAAATAAATTTATTCTTTAAAGAATGCTGACTATCCCATTTTCCACATTTTGTTTCTGTTCCCTTGCCAATTTCATTTATAAATTTTCTTGGAATAATGTTGACTTCATTAAAAATGTGGTGCAGTCTACAACCAGGGAAAAATGCTATGTGTAGTGGGTAGAGAAGGGGCAACATACTACATACCTATGTTAACTTTGTTGTACAGTATTGTACATACTTCATAATTAATTTTACTTTTCATATCATAATTTTTATTATCATGGTACAGTACTTAATTTGTCTCCATTTTAGTACATTTTGTGACTTGTATAAAGGTATTCCTCTGTATGCCTCTCTTACATAGGCTAAATAAAATAGACAAATTCACAAGTAAAAATCACTTTACATAGAGGTCTGTGGAATGGTCCACTTAACTATAGTGACAACTGTCTTTATAAGATTTTTGAGCATGAGGAATGAAGCATATGTTTTCAAAGAAACAGGAAGATTTATATGAAGTTATATAAAAATTAGAAAGTATTCAAAAGAACACATAATATGGCATGTCATTAAATGACAACTCCAATCAGAGATAGATGATATCTTATTAAAGTTATAACTATCTTCCTTTTATTTTATTTTATTCCAACTATTGCTGAATATAATAAAAATGACAATTCTACTAAAATTAAATTACTTATTTAGTACCATACCAATGAAACAACCAAATAATTATTTTACCAAGCCAGAAAAAAAATGGTCAACAGAAGGTTAAGAATAGTAAGGGAACTGATGAAAAAATAATGTAAAAGAAGGTGGCTTAGCTTTACCAGATCTAAAACTATACCATACAGGAGCAGTCATTAAAACTGCATGGTACTGGTTAAGAAATAGAGTACTGGATCAGTAGATTAGGATAGATGCGACAAAAATTGCAGTAAATGACTACAGCAATCTACTGTTTGACAAACACAAAGACATCAGCTTCTAGTATAAGAATTCACTGTTTGATAAAAATTGTTACGAAAAGTGGAAAATAATATGGCAAAAACTAGGTATAGACCCACACCTCACACCCTATACCAAAATAAGGTGAAAATGGGTACAGGGATTTATACATAAAGGACAAAACCAAAGATAAATTAATAGACCAAGACATACTCTATCTATCAGATATATAGAAAGGTGCAAATTCATGACCAAACAACAAATAGAGTACATTATAAACTGCAAAATGAATGATTTTGACTATATTAAATTAAAAAAGTTTTGCACTAATAAAAATCAATGCTGTCAAAATTAGAAGGAAAGGGACAGCTAGGTGGCACAGTGGATAGACCACTGGCCCTGGAGTCAGGAGTACCTGAGTTCAAATCCCAGTCTTAGACACTTAATAATCACCTAGCTGTGTGGCCTTGGGCAAGCCACTTAACCCCATTTTCCTTGCAAAAACCTAAAAAAAATTAGAAGGAAAGCCGAAATCTGGGAAACAATCTTCACAATTAGGAGTTCTGATAAAGGTCTCATTTCTAAAATTTATGGAGAATTGCATCAAATGTATAAGGTTCCAAGTAATTCTCATTTGATAAATAGTCAAAGGATATGAACATACAGTTTTCAAATGAAGAAATTAAAGTTATATATATATATATATATATTCATATGAAAAACTATTCCAAATCATTATTGATTAGAGAAATGCAAATTAAAACAACTTTGAGGTATCACCTCACACCTATCAGATTAGTTAAGATGAGAAAAAGGGGAAGATGATCAGTGTTGGAATGGATGTGGGAGGATTGGAACATTGATGCATTGTTGGTGGAGTTGTGAACAGATCCAACCATTCTCGAGAGTAATATGGACCCATGCCCAAAGAGCAATAAAACTGTTCATTCCCTTTGACTCAGCAATTTCAATTCTAGGTCTATATCTATAAGAAATTACAAAAATTGGGAAAAGTTCCAAAATATTCAGAGCAACTCTTTTTATAGTGGCAAAGAATTGGAAATTGAGGGGATGCCCATCAATTGGTGAATGACTAAAGAAGTTATGGTAAATGAATTCTATGGACTATTATTGTTCTATAATAAACCATAAATGACCGGACTCTAGAGTAGCATGGAATAATCTACATGATCTAATGCTTAGTGAAGGGAGCAGAACCAAGAGAACAACGTATATATTGATGACTACATTGTGAGATGATCAACCTTGATGGAAGCAGCTCCTCTCAGCAGGTCAGAGAGCTAGGACAAACATATTAGACAGGTTATGAACATTGTTATCCTCATCCAGAGGAAGAAAAATAAAGCAAAAAAAAACAAAAAACCCTTAAGAATTTGATAACACTTAATAAAATTATCTCTTATGTATCTTTTCTCCTTAATTCTAATTCTTTATACTGAAAATTACTAATCTGTAAACATGTTTATCAATATATGTATATACAATGTTAACCTGACTGCAGCTGTGGGGAAGAGAGTGGAAGGAAATTTTGTAGCTTAAAAATATACATACGCATATGGATGAATGTTGAAAAGAACTTTCATAACATGTATTTGGAAAAATAAAATATCCATTAAAAAGTGAACTATTAGTGAATTCCAAAAGATTTAAGGTTGTTTTTAACTAACTGTTAGAATGACTCTCTTTCCCACTCTATTTCTGTCTTTGTTTTTCTGTCTGTCTGTCTGTCTCTCTCTGACTGTGTTTGTCTCTGTGTCTGTCTGTTTTCTCTCTTTCTCTCCTTTCTCTTTGCCCCCTCAAAGAAATCAAAGCTATCTTTTGTCATATAAAAATCATTTTTAATTAGAGAAATACAAATTAAAAGAACCCTGAGGTACCATTTCACACCTATTGAACTCTGACCTAAAAGGAAATGTCCAATGTTAAAGGAGGTATGGGAAAATTGGGACACTAATGCATTGTTGGTGGAGTTAAGAACTGACACAACCAATTTGGAAAGACCTATGCCCAAAGAGCTATCAAACTATGCATTCCTTTTGATCTAGCAATGTCACTACTGGTCTGTGAGAGAAAAAAAAAAAGTTTTTTAAAAAATGAACCTATTTGTACAAAAGTATTTTAGCAGCTCTTTTTGTGTTCATTAGGAATTGGAAATTGAAGAGATGCCCATCAATTGGTGAATGGCTAAACAGGTTGTGATATATGATTGCAATAGAATAATTTTGTGTGAAATGATGACCCTTTCCCTTCTCCACTTATTAGCTCTACAACAATCACTGGAATTTTAATTTCTCATTTTAGCCATGGCAATTTTCTACCAAATTGTTCCTTCTGTTTCTATTGGTCCATCTTTGTAGAAATGACAAGCAGAAAAAAATATGGAAAGACCTAAATTCACAAAAAAGATTAAAGTGAGAAGAATCAGGATGACATTGTACACAGTAATAGCAATACTGTATGAAGAACAACTTTGTATGACTTAGCTATTCTCAACAATACAATGATCTAAGACAATTCCAAAGACTCATAAGAAATGCTATGTACCTCTAGAGAAAGGACTGGTGTCATCTGAATATAGAAAAAAGCATATTATTATTATTACTTTGTTTTTGGTTTGAGTTTTTTTAATTTAAAAAATTATTTAAGGCAATGGGATTGAGTGACTTGCCCAAGGTCACATAGCTAGGCAATTATTAAGTGTCTGGGTTCAGATTTGAACTCAGGCCCTCCTGACTCCAGGGCTGATTCTCTATCGACTGTGCCACCTATTTTTTTTTTTTGCACAAAATGAATACAGAAATGTTTTATGTGATCACAAATGTATAACATATCAAATTTTTTATAGTCTCCAGAAGGAGTCATGTGAGGAAGGAAAGATAGATTATGGAACTTAAATAAATGCTAAAATTATTTTATGTATAATTGGGAGAAAATAAAATCTTATTTAAAACAATTTTTTTATGTAAATATTTCTTTGTTAAGGTGTTGGAGTCTGCTTATATGCACATGGCATCAACCACTTGCTTAAATTAATCTGGTTGAAATTGTTTTAATTGCACATTTTTCCTTCTTTTTTATTTTTCTATTTTATTACTATTACTATTATTAATTTAAATAGTCATTTAACTGAATATAGAAAGTTAATTCAGAAGTGACTCCTGCATGATTAATTTCTTTCCTACCTACAATATTCTTTGTAACATTACTAGATACCCTATGTTTCCTGTCTTAATTATTTTCTCAAAGAAATTGTTGGTGATGTATAGGCATAAGACTTGTATATAATTTAAGTTTGTGCTCTCTCTCATTCCTTACATCTGAACCAACATATTCTTCACTCTTTCCCTATGTCCACATTTTCCTTGAAGCCACTTAGTACCGAAGTACATGTTTGTTTATTTTGTTTGGTCTTATCTAAGTGTTCATATAATTTCTCTACTTCTTCATTCATTGTGACAGATATTGGCATTTAAGTTACATTTTTTTTCAGAGGGGTCTTTTTGCAAGTACTTTTCAGGATCACTGACCTATGAAATACTAGGGTATTCTATGCCTTTAGACTTAATTTAAACTCATGTATACAATTTTCTTTATTTGCCTCTCCGAGGAGATCTGCATCCCACCTTTCTATTTATATACATCTATTTTGTCTTTTAAAAAATATGACAAATGTAAAGATTAATATTATATGAAAAATTTATGTCTCTCCTTGTCCATTAAACAAGGACCTTGCTTTTCTACCAATAGCCAAATTAGCATTGCCCTTTGACCCAAGGATACATTCTTCATTTAAAAAATAAATTACTATGTCTTGACTGATGTATGAATTGGGTTTAAGTGAGGCAGAGTTGTACAAAATCATTAACTGAATTCTTTCTTCTAGGGTTATTGAAGATTACTGGTGATACAAAAGTCAGAATGACTGGTGATGGTTCAGGATGATACATTTTTGGTGTTTTTTTGTGTGTGGTTTTTATTGGCAAGGTAATGGTGTTAAGTGACTTGCCCAAGGTCACCTAGCTAAGTAATTATTAAGTGTCTGAGGCTGGATTTGAATTCAGGTCTTCCTGACTCCAAGGCTGGTGCTCTATCCATTGCACCACCCAACTGCCCCTGATTAAGTTCTAAATATTGTAAAGCACCTGCTTGGGACATCTTCATGGTCACTGTAGTAAATTGCTTTCATCTTCACTTTCAACTAACCAGAGGGTTTGAAATATATCAGTTATCCTCAACCCAGTTTAGAAGCTGTAGCAGTAACTACACTTGGCAGAATAAGGAAAGCAGAAGAAAGGTGAAGAATTGAGCTGGGAATAATTGTGATATGCTGTCAGTTTGGATAACCAATCTTTTTTTTTACCACAACTCTTTTTAAAATATTTCCTGCTTTATAACATACACACACACACACACACAGACACACACACACACACGCACACATACACACAAAAGATCTAAATACAAATTTAAGTGTTTTATTAATTAAATTAATTCTTAAAATTAGTTTTAGTTGCTATATTAACCCAACACTAACATTTGCTTTTCTAGTCTTTCATCTGGATGGTAGAATGGAAGGAAGGATTATTTCCAGTAAAGGGAATTCCAAGTCAAGAGATTCCCTGGAATATTAGAAGATATGCTTTAGCCCACAAAGTGAGGCTTTGTATGGGTGCTGATGTGTGTAAATTGCTGATGTGTGTAAATTGGGAGGGAACTAAAGAATAATAAGAAGCATTCTCTGATCTTTGGCACCTACAACCAGTAAGAACTGTTTGGGATGGAAAAGACTTTCCACTGGAAAAATCTGGAATCCTTCATGTCATGGACCAAGGGTAGGGAACATCTGGCAGCAGATCATATAAGGTCCCTGGTCTGGTTCTGCCACAGCAATTGCAGGTGGGATTCAAAATTCAATAACTCTAGGAACTTTTAGGAGTGAATTAGTTAAATATTTGACCAAATATAGCAGCTGAATCATGTCCTAGATATCAAAATGGCCCTTGGCAGAAAAATGGTTCCCATCTCAGTCACAGGAATTTAAGCTATGTGATTCATAATAAAATGAACCATTTTCAATAACTCCAGAATCTGAAAAGAGATTTTTAGAAATGAAGACCAATATGATTTTTTCCTATTGTTTAATGGGTTGCAACTGTCAAAGAATTTAAAACCAACTGGCTACTTATTATACCAGTGGTGATGTCTATACTCAGCTAGTCTATCATTAAGATGAATTTATTGCTAGGATGATGTTCAAAGATTTTTCAGAAACTTTGTCAGAGCTTGTCATCTACTTGCATAGACTTTGAGAACCCAGAACCTGTCATTTGGAATAGGATTTTTTAGACATAAAATTTCTAAAATTTGTTGGGGAAATTATTGTGTTCTCTTTTCTACCAGTCATAAAACAATAAATAAAAACAATAAGGTTTGCTGAAGAAAGTTTCTCAGAATATGTTATTTTATCCTTCTCAGGATAAACATTAAGGAACCATTTAACATGTAAAACATTTCAAAAATTTCGAATATGCAAAGAATAAGCAAAGATGAAAAATTATCTTTTCCCACTAAATGCCTAGTGCATGAGATGAGCATGCATGTCAATGAAACTTATCTCTTTAAATTTGTTAATTTTGGAACTTAATGTGAACAGAACTATAATTTTTCCTGCATAGATCAATTTATAGAGGATTCAAATGAGTATCATTACAGTAAAATAAAATTATATTATTAATAAAAATGCTTTACATGATGCCATAGATATCTGTAGATATAGAGTTTGGTGGTTAAGAACTTATGTATTATTTTGCTTGGGTCTCATCATCACAGTCTGAGGTGGTGGATAGTATTGTTATGCCCATTTTTTCAGGGAAAAAACATAGGATAAGAGACTCTTTGCCATGTTCATTTCATTAACTTGGACTAGAGAGTCACACTCAGATCATCCATCTCCAAGTTATGTGCTCTTGCCACTGCAACATCCTATTAACAATCTCACTTATCACCTGAGCACTTCTGTAAATGCCCAGAATTCTGTAAGTTTCCTCCAGCATATGAGAGAAAATTATTGAACTACTTATTATTGAAAATTATTGAATACTCATTAGTATTTGGATTTTTATTGATTTGTTGTATGTAGGGTTGAGAGACTGGATGTCCAGTTTTGCCTGAAAAATGCCAGGATGAGGTAAGAATTTGCCTATATCTTTTGAATGGCCCTAACAAGACCTTTCTATTTAGAGAAGACCAAAAGAAAAGAAATATTCCTTTTCTATTCAGAACTATGTATATTTGCTTGTGAGTATTATAAAATAGAGAATGAATTGTGTTCTCACATAATGTTCTCTCTTCCAGGATTAACTGCGTGCTCAAGATTGAAATGCTGTGGTATTGCTTGGATACCAGAAGATAGATTTTGGAATTAGTACCTTTAAACTTTGCTATGTGACAGCTTTCTAAATTTCATTCTAATTCTAAAGTAGGGAGAAGGCCAAATACATTTATGTAGTAATTAAAAATTTGCTAAATCTCCCATAAATAATAATTCTCTTGAACCTCACATCACCCCTGTATAGAAGGCATGAAAATATCTACAGGTGAATTAACTGTATGTATTCATATAGTTCCTTGGATTTGTTTTGAGAGGTAGACTTCCAAGTATTGTTTAAAGTTATTTTTCAGTTATTTTAAATGGAATTTCTCTTTCTATTTCTTCCTGTTGGGATTTGTTGGTCCTACAAAGAAAAGCTGAAGATTTATATGGGCTATATTCTGCAACTTAGCTAAAGTTGCTAATTATTTTAAGAAGTTTTTTAGATGATTCTTTAGAATTCTCTTTACATATCATCATATCACCCTCAAAGAGTCAAACTTTTTTTCCTAATGGCCTGTTTTATTTCTTAAATTTTTCCTTCTGTTATTGCTACAGCTATAATTTCTAAGACTATTGAATATCTTTGCTCCAAATCTGATCTTATTGAGAAGACTTCTAGCTTATCTCTTTTATAGTCAATGCTTACTAATGGTTTTAGATAGGTACCATTTATCACTTTAAGAAATACTTCATTTATTCCCATGTTCTTTATTGTTTTTAATAGGAATGGGTTTTGTACTTTGACAAACCTTTTTCAGCATCTAATTTGATAATCACATGATTTCTGATTTGGCCAATGATTCTGATAGTTTCCCTAATATATTGTACTAGTACTACTTTCCTGGTATAAATCCCATGTGGTCATAACATATAATCCTTGTGATATGGTGCTGTAATTGTTTTGTTGGCATTTTGCTCAAAAATTTTGCATTGATATTATTAAGGAAATTGTTCTATAATTTTCTTTTTGTTTTAACTCTTCTGACTTAGGCATCAGCATTATATTTGTATCATAAAAAGAGTTTGGTAGGACTGCACCTATTTTTTTCAAATAGTTTATATACAATTGGAATTAATTGTTGTTTGGTATAATCTGCTTGTGAACCAAATTGTCCTTGGGAAATTTTCTGAGGGAGATCTTTAATGACTTGTTCTATTTCTTTTTCTATGATTAGATTATTTACACATTCTATTTCATGATCTATTAATATTTTCATACATATTCACTGAACTAACTCAGATTTCAGATTTATTCCCATATGACTGGGCAAAATATTTTATGATTGAATTTCTCCTTCAATGATGGTGATTTCACCTTTTTCAATTTTGATACTAGGTATTTAGTGTTCTTCTATCTTTTTTAAAATGAAATTAATCATTAGCTTATCTATATTAGTTTTTTTATAAAACCACTTTCTACATTTGTTTATTAAGTCAACAATATCTTTTAAACTTTAAATCTTGTGATTTTTAAGAATATCTAATTTGGTGCTTAATTGGAATTTAAAATTTGTTCTTTATCTAATTTTACTTTTTTTAGTTGCATGCCCAATTCATTGATCTGTTCTTTTTCCATTTTGTTGATATAAGAATTTAGAGAAGTAAGTTTCCCCTAAGTACTGCCTTGACTGTATCCCATAAATTTTGGGTGGCTGTCTCATTATTGTTATTCTCTTTAATGAAATTATTGATTGTTTCTATGATTTTTTTAACCTACTTATTCTTTAGCATGACATTATTTAATTTCCAATTAATTTCCTTTCCACTGCCCTTTGCAGAATGTAACTTTTATTGCATTCTGATCTGAAAAGAATTTATTTAATATTTCTGTCTTTCTACATTTGATTTTGAGGGTTTTAGGCCATATTGCAGTCATTTTTTTTTGTGTAGGTGCCATATGCTCTCATATTCTTTTCTTTTCCCATTAAGTTTTCTCCAAACATGCTATATATAAATTTTCTAATAATCTATCTACCTCTTTACTTTTTTTCTTATTTATCTTTTGGTTGGATTTAATGACTTCTTGGAGAAAATTCACTTTAGGGCCCCCACTAATCTATTTTTACTGATTCTTTCTTCTTGTAATTCACTTAACTTCTCTTTTAAGAATTTGAATACTATACCATTCGATATTGGTATTGCTTCATTATTATTTTTTTTAGGTTTTTTTTTTTTGCAAGGCAAATGGGGTTAAGTGGCTTGCCCAAGGCCACACAGCTAGGTAATTATTAAGTGTCTGAGGCTGGATTTGAACCCAGGTACTCCTGACTCCAAGGCCGGTGCTTTATCCACTACTCCACCTAGCCGCCCCTGCTTCATTATTTAGAATACCTTTTAGCAAGATGCATTTTTTCTGTTCTCTTTAAATTAGATATATTTTTTAAGTTGTGTGAGATCAGAATTGCTACCCTCCCCCTTTTTTAACTTCAGATGAAGCATAATAGATTCTGCTCCAGTCGTTTTCCTTTTCTCTGTAGATGGTTCTCTGCTTTAAGTGTATATCTTGTGAACAACATATTGTGTTCTGGTTTCAGATCTACTCTGCTCTATATTTCCATTTTAGGGGAGAGTTTATCTCATTCACACTACAGTTATGATCAATAACTTTGGATTTCCCTACATCCTATTTTCCTTCCTTTTGTCCTATTTATCCTTTCACCCTTTCCCTCTTGACCAGTGTTTTACTTCTGAGACTTTGCTTGATCTGCCCTTTTCTGTTATTGCTTTTTTACTTAACCCCCTTTCCTCCTGCTTCTGTCAGGTAAGATAGATTTCTATAGAGTAAGGTCCAAGCAAAGCCCATTTCCTACCCTCCCATTTTCCCCTGTAATATAATAGGACTTTTGTGTCTCTTCATATAAAATAATCTACCCCATTTTACCTCTCCTTTCCTTCTATACCCATTGTACTGCTGTTTTTCATCCCTTAATTATTTATGACATTCCCTCAAATTCACCTTATACCCATACCATAACTTCTAGCTGTTCTAGTGATACAATTTTTAAGTATTATATATATCTTTCCATGTGGCTATTTTGAATGAATCCCTTAAGTTTTCTTTCCCCCTTTTTTACTTGTTTATGTTTTTCTTGAGTTTTTGATATTGTAGATCAAATTTTTGGTTTTATTCTGTACTTTTCCTTATGACCATTTTCCCCATTGATATATTATATTTAATTTTTCCAGATAAATGATAACTTGGTTGTAGTCATACCTCCTTTGCCTTCTAGAATATCATCTTCCATGACCTCTAATCTTTTGATATTACAGGACTTGTGGTTGCTAAATACTGTGTAATCCTGATTTATGGCTTCTTGATATTTGAAGTCTTTTTGACCACTTTTACTATTTTTCCATTGTCCTGATAGTTCTAAAAATTGATTATAATGTTCCTTGGAGGTTTTATTTTAAAATTTCTTTTTTAAAGTGATGTGTATTCATTTCTTTTTCCTTCTGGGGTAGTTTTCCTTAATTTCTTGGAAGATGATGTCCAGATCCTTTTTTTGATTATGGCTTTCAGGTAGTCCAATGATTTTGCTATTATTTCTTCTGGATTTATTTTCTAGGTTAGTTCTTTTTTCATATGAGGTATTTTCTATTTTCTCCAAATTTCCATTCATTTGTATTTGTTTGATTCTTCATATTTTGTAGAGTCAATAGCTTTATCTGTCTAATCTTAACTTATAAGGAGTTATTTTCTTCAATTACTTTTCATATTTTTTTCCTTACTTTTTAAAATTAGTTTCTACCTATCATTCTATAAGGTTTTGAATTATACAATTAGATAAATCTAACCATAAAATAAACAAGAAGGAAGTTAAGGAGGTAAATAAAATGGTAGAAAACCTAGACATAATAAATCTTTGGAGAAAATTGAATGGGGATAGAAAGGAATATACTTTTTTTTCCACAGTGGCACCTACACAAAAATTGACCATATACTAGGGCATAAAAACTTCATAATCAAATGCAAAAAGGCAGAAATAGTGAATACTTCTTTTTCAGACAATAATGCAATAAAAATCACCTGCAATAATGGGCCATGAAGAGATAGACCTAAAGCTAATTGGAAACAAAATAACTTCATTTTAAAAAATTAGTGGATCAAACAACAAATTATAGACAGATTTAATGATTTTATGTTAGGTAATAATACTAATGAGATAACATACTAAAACTTATAGGATACAGCCAAGGCTGTTATTAGGGGATAATATATCTCTAAACACATGGATAAAATAGAGAAAGAGGAAATCAATGAACTAGGCATGCAACTAAACAAAAATCAGAGAAAGAGCAAATTAAAACCACCCAATTAAATACCAAATTAGAAATTCTAAAAATTAAATCAAAAGCAAGAAAACTACTAGACTAATACATAAAGCCAAGAGATGGTTTTATGGAAAAACCAATAAAATAGATAAATCTTTGGTTAATTTGATTTAAAAAAAAAGAAAGAAGACAACATTTTGTACTTTTTTAAAAAAAATTGGTCAATTCTACTTTAAAGGGGTTTTTTCTTCAGTAGATTTTTAATTGTTTTTCCTATTTGGCATATTTGACTTTTTTAAAGCAGTTTTTTTAAGTTGTTGACTCTTTTTTCCATTGTTCTGTTAAGTAAATCTCATTTTCCCCAATTTTTTTCTACCTCTCTTATACAATTTTTATACTCCTTTTTGAGATCTTCCTTGAGTTCTTTCTGGCTTTGAGAACATTTTTCCAGTTTTTGTTTGGGGTTTTGTCCACTGGTGTTTTGAACATTGCTGCCCTCTTCTGAGTTTGTTTCTTAATCTTCCTTGTTACCAAAATAACTTTCTATGGTCAGATTCTTTGTTGTTGACACTTTTCTTATCTTTTTTTTTTTTTTTTTGAATTTTTTCCTTTCTTTTGTAATTGAACTCTGTTCCCCGGTTGGTAAGGGCACTGCCTCAGGCATCTTGTGTCAGAATCTACAGGTGCTGACTGTTTCCTTGATATTGCACTGATAGTATCCTGAGGTCTATGGGAGACCCTCATGTCTGTTGCTTTATTGAGGATACGGAGGAGTTTATAGGTGTCTGGCAGCTTACCTAGTACTTAAACAGGTGTCTTAGTGCTGGTGTCTGAGGTACTCATTTGTGTATTTGCCCTGGGCTATACTGAAGCATACTCTGGGATCATAGATTGCCTATTTTTCATGAGGCTATGCTGAAGTACTTGGTCATTCTTGGAGCTGGAGTCTGCTGGTTCCTCTGGCTATGTGAAATACATCAGAGGCCTATTGTTGACATCTGCCTGCTTCACCATACTGAGGATCAGGATCTGAAATTGGATTGCTCATGAGGGGCTTGCTGCTAGCTTGCTGGGATATTTGCTCTCCTGAATTGCACTCCCCATTTACCCTAGTGAAACAGACCTTTCCTGAAGTTCTTCCAAGTTTTGTGGGCTCAAAGATTTTTTTCACCCTGGCTTTTTGTGATTCTTCTCTTTCAGGATTTGTTTTGAGGTGCTATTTTATGACTCTTTGGAGGTGAATATGGGAGAGTTATGGCAATTTACTGCTTATTTTACCATCTTGCCTCATGGAAATCCTCGTTTCATATATTTTCGAGAAGCTGTTAAGGACAGATACATCAACAGAGGTCTGGGAGTTCAAGATATTTTGGATGTTTCCTTTTTAGCTATGGAGGGATGATGCAGTAGTGTGGAACTAACTCTCTACCGATTATTTGTACCTCGTCACCAACACAACTGAGGAAGATCATTAGTGAGTACAAAGACCATAAAGTTAGAGATAGTCTTATTGGATGCCTTTTTATGGGATAATAGCTTTGCTTTCTTCTTTTTTACTTCACATTTCAGGATATGGGTAAAGAAAAGAGTATGATTTTGAGATCCTATCTAGCTTAATGGTATCTGTGAGGAATTTCTTCTTAAGACAATTCTTTTCTCTTAGTCTCAGAAGATAAAGCTCTCTTTCTGTTTACCAAAATTATCTTCTATACCTGTACCTTTCAGTTTTTCCTGCCTCCATGACCTTGACTTTAATCCTCCCTTACTTCAATCAGTGAACAAAAATTTATTAATAATCTACATAATACATATTCACTCATCTAGCTGCTGGAGACACACACACATGCACACACACATGTGTGTATGTGTTTGTGTATATATGGGCATATATTTATACACAGATATTATATATATAAGCATATTTAAACTATCTCTATAAATTTATATATATATGTATATATATATATATAAATACAGAGATATAGATTTCCCTCTCACTCTCTCTATTTATATCAACATGAACAGTAGAAAATGTCCTGGATTTGAAATACAAGGGCCTGTGTTCAAATTCTAGCTCTGCTACTTTTTTATGGGTGACCTTGGGAAAGTGAAATTTGTCTCTCAAGTCTTTGGTGTCTTTATCTATATTATGAATGTTAGATTATATAATAGATCTAATAGTATTCTAACTAAATTTATTATTCAGCCATCTAAGTCAATTAAATATCTATGAAGTAATTTTGAGAGGCATTAGAAGCTGGAAGGGGATCTGGAAAGGTCTCATTCAGGAGGTAGAGTTTGATTTGAGCTATGAAGAAAACTAAGGATCCCATATGGCAGAGGTGGAGTGGAATCATTCTGAAAAGATTCATTTTCATATATCTTTAATTACTCTTTCCAGACTTTTGCCTCAGTGGACAACTATTATTAAGATACAACTGTCTTTTAAGAAAAGCATCTTGATAATTCTATTCCCTATAGGTTAGTTTCTTACTTTTCTTCTTTTTATTGTCAAATGTATAAAAAGTCATCTATGCTTGCTGAGTCTCCCACATCCACATTTATATCACTCACAATCAAGCTCTTCTTACCTGTCTATACTCATTTAAACTTAAATTCTTCAAGCCATAAATGAGTTCTTATATTTGCATCTTACTTTCTGTTCCCATGATACTTGCCCACTCTGTACTATTTAATACTATGAATCAACCAATCCTTCAAGATAATTTTTATGTTATTAAGAACAACCAAAAAATTATTTAAAAATTTTTGGGACAATAAGTAGAATAGATTAGGTATACAATAATACACAGAGTAAATGACCATAGTGATATAGCAATTGATAAACCCAAAGATCTAGGCTTTGGGTACAAAATCCTTATTATTTTAGTCTAGAATATGAAGGCATTAATGAAAAATGTAAAGGCAGTTGGCCTAGCCATAACAAATCTAAAAATATA
Organism: Macrotis lagotis; assembly: GCF_037893015.1. Lineage (NCBI taxonomy): Eukaryota > Metazoa > Chordata > Mammalia > Peramelemorphia > Peramelidae > Macrotis > Macrotis lagotis. The sequence goes on from NC_133661.1 coordinate 119,167,724, forward strand.
GTATAAAGCAGCTGTCATCCATACTGTCTAGTGTAATTAGGTACAAAATAACTATAGTAATCTACTGTCTGATAAATTCAAAGACTCCAGATAAGAAATCACTATTTGACAAAAATTACTATGAAAACTGGAAAATAGTATAGAAGAAAGCTGGCATAGATCAATATCTAACACTCTTTTTATACCAAGATAAAGTTGAAATGGGTACATGATTTAGAAATAACGGTGAAACCATAAGCCAACAAGGACAAAAAGGAATAATTTATCTATCATATCTATGAAGAGAGGAGTAGTTTATGACCAGAGCAGAGATGGAGAACTTTATAAAATACAAAATGAATAATTTGATCACATTAAATTAAATAAAACCCAATGTAGCTGAGATTAGAAGGAATATAGAAAGCTGGGAAATGATTTTTATTTTGTTTAGAAATGACAAAGGAGTCATTTCTAAAATATGTTTGAAAACTCAGCAAAGTTATAAGAATACAAGTCATTCCCCAATTGTTAAATGGTCAAAGGAAATAAACAGGGAGTTTCCAGATGTAGAAACTAAGGCTATCTAATGATGAAAAAAAAATGCTCCAAATCATTACTGCTTAAAGAAATGCAAATTTAAACAACTCTTGAGTTTCCACCTCACACCTCTCAGACTAGCTAAAACAATAAAAAAGAAAACTTTTCCATATTAGTGGTAATATGAAAACTGGGACACTAATGCATTGTTGGTGAAGTTGTGAAGAGATCCAACCATTCTGAAGAAAAATTTGGAATTATGCACTAAGGGCAATTAAACTTCATAGCCTTTGATCCAACAATACTGCCACTAGATCTGTTTCCCAAAACAATTATAAAAATGTAAAAAATATCCAAATGTACAAAAAATATTTATAGCATCTCCTATTTTGCAGTAATAAAGAATTGGAAATTAAGGGGATGACTAAGCAAATTATGGTATATGTATATGAGGATAATTTTTACTTTGTAAGAAGTCATGAATAGGTGAACATAAAAAACTCTGGAAGGACTTGCATGAAATGATGCTGAAGTGTGCAGAACCAGGGGAAAATTGTGCACATTAGCAACAAAATCATGTGATGATCAACTTTGATGGAATTTGCTCCATTCAACAGTTCACTAATCAAGGAAAATTCTAAAGAAATGTGATGGAAATTACTATCCACATCCAGAAAACAAAAAAAAAATAACAAACAAAAGCCCCATGGTGCCTAAATGCAGACCAACGTATACTAGTTTTACTTTTCAAAACTTGTTTTATTTTTCCTTTCTCATGATTTTTCCCCCTTTAGCTCTGATTCTTCTTTAACAATAAGACTAATAGGGAAGTATGTTAAACAGGATTGTACATGTATAACATCTCAGATTATTCACTGTAATGAGGAGGGGGAAGGGAGGGACCTAGAAAAATGTACAATTCAAAAACTTATGAAAACATGAATCCTGAAAATTATATTTGCATGTAATTGGAAAAAATAAAATAAAAATTTAAAACAACAACAACAGCAAAGCTTCAGCTTCTGGGTTGGAACCATACTGGTGGTGTGAAGCTAGGAAGCTCCTAGACTATTCTAGGAAAAAAAAGAGTAAAACAAGTTTTCAACTCAAGATATTGTGGAGGAACTTCTGTAGAGGTCTATCTCAATTAGGTCAAAGGGGAGGATAGCCCGTTGAGTTGGGAGAACTGGAAAGCCATTGTTCGACTCTTAGCCACAGCACAGCTCAGATCAAGGCTCAACAACTAGCATTGCAGCAGGATGACAGGGAGGTTTCCAACCTCAACCAGAAGATCAAATCTGAGCCCTGGAAAAGCTGGTAAATAGAGGGGACTGGTGTGCTACCATAATGAAGGGGAAAAGTTTTGCATAGACAATAACTTAAGCAAGCCAAGAAGCCAGGGATGAAACTCCTAGTCCCAGTGCAAAAAGCTTTGGATTCTATACCCTGTACCCCAGGAGCAGAGGTCAACTATCAAAGTGAACACAAAAAATCATTAACCATTGCTAGCTATTATTCTGATATGGATGGTAAATATGCCATCTCAGAAGAGGAAAGCAGTAACAATATGTCTATATGTGAAGTTAATAAATTGACTTCAAATCCCAAAAGACTCTTGGAAGAGGTTAAAAAGAATTTTGAAAACCAAAGCAGAGAGGAAGAAGAGAATTGGAGAAAAGAAATGAGAACCATGCAGTAGAATTATGAAAATTTGACAGAAGGAATCAACTCCTTTAAAAGTAAAATGGACCATATGTAAAACATGTAGAGATTGATCATGAAAATGATGATGCTTTAGTTGATACTTTAGATCATGAAGTTTATATTTCTATTGGGATAGTAGGAGGAAGTGTACTTAGAGCTGTGTATGTGTGTGTGTGTGTGTGTGTGTGTGTGTGTGTGTGTGTGTGTGTATACAAATGGATAGAGATTTTGTTTTGTTTTGTCTCCTTTGTCTCCTTTACCCTACCTCATGCAAACATCTAATCCATGTTAGATCATATGGATTCTATTACAGTATACAAATTCTGTCAGGACAGATAAAAGCAATATATCTTGAAAGAGGCTGTAGCTACAAGACAGTTATAAGAGAATTAAGATTATACTGAGAGAAGGCAAGGCATTAGAGCTTAAATAATACCACATGAAGAGGTACAAAGACATATTATATTGGAGTCAAAGAAAGGAGGGCATGAATACTGAGTAAATCTTACTCTCAACAGTTTTGGCCCAAAGAGGGAATAACATACATTCCCAGGTGAGTTTAAAAATGTATGAGAGGGGGCCTGGGCACGGGGGCCTACTGCTGGGGGCGCCTCCTGCCATTGCTGCGGCTCCGAGGGGCGGCCTGGCCCGGGTCTCGGCCTCCGCCACCTCCGCGGGGCCGCGCTGCCGCCTCGGTAGTGGGCGCGCGGGAGCTCCAGGGTGGGGCGCGGCGGGACCAGGCGGCAGGTCACACTGGACCCAAATTTGACATCGATCTGCTTGTGTCTCTCCTAAGGCAAGAAAATGCAAAAGACATTTATGTGATCCAGATTTCTCCAGAACTGAAATACACGGATTATTTTGTGGTTGTGAGTGGAACCTCCACGAGACACTTGCAGGCTATGGCCCAGTACGTGGTGAAGATGCATAAGTTCCTGAAATCCAAAAGTGATGCTTATGTTCGAATTGAAGGGAAGGATGCAGATGATTGGCTGTGTGTGGATTTTGCATAGTGATTCGTTTTATGCTTCCCGAGACCCGAGAAACTTATGAATTGGAAAAGTTATGGACTCTGGGCACTTATGATGATCAGTTAGCTGAGATCACTCCAGAGTCGCTGCCGGAAGACTTCATCCTCGGGTTTCCCTCAGAAGAGGAGCCTGCAGCATGGTCTATAGTAGAGGCCCAGAAAAAATAAAGTAAGCTTTGGAGCCACTCGAATTGGGTACTGTCATTCTGAGGGTCTGTTTGGATCTGTGTTAGGATGAATGAAGTTCGGAGTCCTGTGATGCTTGGTGCTCTGGGTCAAGCCCCGCCCCCCCGCCCACCATGGGCACCTGATGTTGGAAACTGGGCTGTGGACCCACTTCAGGGACTCACTAGCTCAGCCTTCCAGACAGACTCTCTTGAGCACAAAGCCCTGCCACCAAACATCCATGCAAGTGGCTGATTTAAGCAGCTACCCTAAATTGCTTCAGCATTTCTCTAATCAGATTTTTGTGGAGCTGTTTGCCTGACTTGACTTCTGCTCACCTCTGGAGGAGTCACTTCTTATATCATTTAAAGAACTCTTTTGAGGGAATGAAATGTTTAGAGGTGGAGTTAGCGTATAAGTTTAATAAGTGCAGAAACGCCCCTTTATTTATGGAACAACTTACATGGGGAATCATCTGTACTGTGTCTCTATTTTTATTTGTGGGAAGAAAAGAAAACCTCCATGTGAAAAGTAGGCACTTCAACATGCACTGTTTCTAGATTTGATATTAAAAAACATTTGAAATAAAAAAAAACGTATGGGAGGGGGAGGGAAAGAAAGGGGAAGAGGGGAATGATAAAAGGGAAGGGAAAAGTAAAAGTAAAGGCACAGTTAAAGTCAAAGATAAGCTAAAAGAAAGTAAAAGGGCTATATAAGCTAAAAGAAAGTAAAAGGGCTATAGAAGGAATGGCTAAGGCAGCAGTCAGAAGTAAAACATTATTGAGGAGAGATAAGGTTAAAGGAAAGAGGAAAAAGTACAAACTGGGGGAAGATAGCTTGGAGAGAAATAGAGTTAATAAAAATAACTGTAAACATGAATGGGATGAACTCTCCCATAAAACACAAGCCTATAGAAGAGTAGATTTAAAAACCAGAATTATGCAATGTTGTTTATGAGAAACATTTTTGAAGAAGGAGGTATACATAGGGTTAAAGATAAAAGTGTGGAATGGAATATTTTCTTCCTCAAGTGAAGTGGAAAAAAGGCAGGGTAGCAATCCTGATCCCAGACAAAAGAAAAGCAAAAATAGATCTCATTAAAATGAAATGAAGTACTATCAGTATTAAACATATATGCATCTAGTGGTATAGCATCTGAATTATTGGAGGAGAAGCTAAATAATTTATAAAGGATACAGACAGCAAAATTATATTAGTGGGGGATCTCAACCTTCTTTCAGAATTCAATAAATCAAAGCACAAAATATACAAGAAAGAAGCTGAAAAGGTGAATGGAATTTAAGAAAATTTAGATATGATAGACTTCTGCAGTTCATAGTACCCACAAAATAATTGACCATGTATTAGTATATAAAACCTCATAATGAAATTTACAAAGGAAGAACTATTAAATGCATCCTTTTTAGATCATGTTGCAACAAAAATTATATGGCAATAAGGGCCATTGAAAGATAAACTAAAAATCAGTTGGGAGTTATATAAACTAATTTTAAAAAAATCAAGGGGATCAAACAGCAATATTGGGGTAAACAAGGATGCCCATTGTCACCTGTATTATTCAACATCTATTAGAAATGTTAGGTATAACAATATGAAAAGAAAATGAAACTGAAGGAATTAAAATAGGAAAAGAAAACAAAACTCGCTTTTTGCAAATGATAATATTTTTTACTTAGAGAACCTTAGAAAAATCAGCCAAAAATAACTTGAAATAATTAACAACTTTAACAAAGTAGTATGGTATAAAACAAACTCACACAAACCATCAGTATATATATATATATATATATATATATATATATATATATATATATATATATGTATATATACATATATATATATCCCACAAATCCCTAGAGCTGGAGATGGAAAGAGAAATTCTATTTAAAGTAACTGTAGACAACATAAAATTTTGGGGAACCTACCTCCCAAGAGAAACCTAGAAACTATATTAACACAATATAAAATATGGTTTACAAAATTTAATTTAGATCTAAACAACTGGAAAAATGACAATTGTTAATATTTAGGCAGAGTTACTATGATAAAAATGAAAATTCTACTCAAATTAAACTACTTATCCAAGCAAACTACCCCAAAACTATTTTACAGAACTAGAAAAATAATAAAATTCATCTAGAGCCACAAATGGTCAAGAATATCAAGGGAATTAATTAAATCCCTGGAAATTCTTGACTTACAACTTTTCTAATTCATTAAAGTAACTTTTTGGAATTTTGATTGATAGGGCACTAAATAGGTAGTTTAGTTTTGGTATAATTGTCATTGTTATCGTATTAGCTCCACCTATCCATGGGCAGTTGATATTTGTCCAGTTATTTAAATGTGATTTAATTTGTGTGAGAAGTGCTTCATAATTGTTTTCAAAAAATTTCTGAGTCTGCCTTGGAAAAATACTCCCAGGTATTTTATATTGTCTGAGGTTACTTTGAATGATATTTCTCTTTCTAGTTCTACCTGCTATAGCTTGCTAGTCACATATAGAAAAGTTGAGGATTTATGAGGGTTTATTTTTTATCCTGCAGCTTTGCTAAAATTTCTAATTGTTTCCAGTAGTTTTTTGGATGATTTCTTGGGATTCTCTAGGTAAACCATCATGTCATCTGCAAAGAGTTAGATTTTGTCTCTTCCTTCCCAATTCTAATTCCGTTATTTCTTTTTCTTCTCTAATTGCTGATGCTAATATTTCTAATATGATATTGAATAGTAGTACTGATAATGGTCATCCTTGTTTCACCCTGTTCCTATTGGGAATGCCTCTAGCCTCTCCCCATTGAATATGCTTGTTGATGGTTTCAGACAGATACTGCTTATTATTCTAAGCAACAGTCCATTTATTCCTACACTCTCTAGTGTTTTTAGTAGGAATGGGTGCTGTATTTTGTCAAAAGCTTTTTCAGCATCTATTGATACAATCATAATTTCTGATAAGTCTGTTGTTGATATAATTGATTATACTAGCAGTTTTCCTAATATTGAACCAACCCTGTATTCCTGGGATGAATCCTACTTAGTTAAAATGTATTATCTTAGTGATAACATGTAATCATTTTGCTAAGATTTTATTTAAGATTTTTTCATCTGTATTCATGAGGGAGATAGGTCTATAATTTTCTTTCTCTGTTTTAACTATTCCTGGTTTAGATATTAGCACCATATTGGTTTCATAAAAAGAGTTAGGCAGAGTTCTGTCTTCACCTATTTTTCCAAAGAGTTGATATAAAATTGGAACCAATTGTTCCTTAAATGTTTGGTAGAATTCACATGTGAATCCATCAGGCCCTGGAGATTTTTTCTTGGGGAGTTCAATGATGGCTTGTTGAATTTCTTTTTCTGAGATAGGGTTATTTAGGTATTTAATCTCCTCTTCATTTAACCTGGGCAACTTTATTTTTGTAAATATTTGTCCATTTCACTTAGATTGTCAAATTTATTAGCATAGAGTTGGGAAAAATAATTTCAAATTATTACCTTAATATCCTCCTCATTGGTGATGAGTTCACCTTTTTCATTTATGATACTAGCTATTTTGCTTTCTTCTTTGTTTTAGTTATTCAAATTGATCAGAGCTTTATCAATTTTATTGTTTTTTTCATTAAAACAAACTTTTGATTTTATTTATTCAATAGTTTTTTGCTTTCGCTTATATTAATTTCTCCTTTAATTTTTAGAATTTCTAATTTGGTATTCAATAGGGGATTTTTCATTTGTTCTTTCTCTGATTTTTTTTAGTTGCATATTTAGTTCATTGATTTCCTCTTTCTCTAATTTATTTGTGTAAGCATTTAAAGATATAATATATCCCATGACAGCAACTTTGAGTGAATCCCATAGGTTTTAGTCTGTTGTTTCATTATTCTCATTATCTAGAATAAAATAATTAATTCTTTCTATAATTTTTTGTTTAATTCACTCATTCTTTAAAATGAGTCTATTCAGTGTCCATTTAGTTCTGGGTCTATATCTCCCTAGTCCAATATTGCATATGATTTTTATTGCATTGTGATCTGAGAAAGATATATTTACTATTTCTGCCTTTCTGCAGGTGACCATTAGGTATTTATGCCCTAGTACAGGGTCAATTTTTGTATAAGTGCCATATATTGAAGGGGAAAATGTATATTCCTTTCTATCCCCATTCAATTTCCTCCATAAGTCTATCATATCTAGTTTTTCTAACAATCTATTTACTTCCCTAATTCTTTCCTGTGTATTTTATAATTCGATTTATCTAGATCTGAGAGCAGGAGGTCGAGGTCTCCCACTAGTAGAGTTTTTCTGTTTATGTCTTCCTGTAGTTCTTTCAGCTTCTCCTCTAAGAATGTGGATGCTATCCCATTGGGTGCATATATATTCAGTATTGAAATCACTTTATTGTCTATGGTACTTTTTAAGAGGATAGTTTCCTTCCTTATCTTTTAAATGCTAGTTATTTTTGGAGCTGATTTGTTTAAGATAAGTATTGCTACCCCTGCTTTTTTCACTTCAGCTGAAGCAAAATATCTTTGTGCTCCAACCTTTTGCCTTTACTATATATGTATCTCTCTGTTTCAAATGAGTTTTTTTGTAAGCAGAATATTGTAGGATTCTAGTTTTTATTCTACTCTGCTATTTGTTTACATTTTAAGGGAGAACTCATCACATTCACATTCAAAGTTATGATTACTAGCTCTTTATTGCCCTCCATGTTATTTTCCCTCTATTTGTATCCCCCCCCCTTTTCCCCTTTATCCATATTCCCCAGTATTTTGTTTCTGAATATCACATCCTTCAGTGTGTTTGCCCTCCTATATCCAGGCCTCTCCTCTTTCTTTCCCCTTTCCTTTTTCCCTTTTCCTTTCCCTTCCTTCTGTTAGTTCCCCCTTTCTCTCCCTCCCTGTCTCTATACCCCCTCCGCTTTTCCCCTTTTAATACTTGAATGGTCCCATGTTTTTTTAAGTGAAGTGATTATGTTTTTAAGTTAACTTTAAGCCCAGTCTGATGAGAGGAAGATTCAAATGTTGCTCATCTCTTCCCTTCTTCCCCTCTATTATCATAAATATTTTATATCCTCTTAATGTAATGAGATTTGCCCCCATTCATTCCCCTCGCTCCTCCCATCTCCTTCCTGTTCCCCCCTTTTAAGTAGGAGGTGTTTTTAAATCATTCTATTTGAATCATAGAAAATTCTGAGTATCCATCACTTCTAGGTAAGTATATTCTCTCTAATAGTGTTACAGTTCTTGAGAGTTATTAGAGACTTCTTCCCAAGTAGGGTTATAGCCAGTTTCATCCCATTGGATAACAGTCTCATGGATAAGTCATGAGTGTCCATCACTTCTGGTTAAGTATTTTCTCTCTGTTTGAGTTACAATTCTCAAGAGTTATGAGAATCCTGTCCCCATGCTGGGATATAGCCAGTTTTATCGTTTTGGATAGCAGTTTTTTTTTCTTTATGCCCCCCCCCCCTTTTTAACCTTTTCATGTGTCTCTTGAACTTCCTGATTGATGTCCAAATTTTCTATTTATCTTTGGTCTTTTCATCAGGAATTTTTGGAATTCTTCCATTTCATTAAGTTCCATCTTTTCCCCTGAAAAAGAAGGCTCAGCTTTGCAGGATAGTGGATTCTTGGCTACATTCCAAACTCCTTTGCTCTTTGGAATATCTTGTTCCAGGTTCTGCATAATCCTTACTGTGGCTCCTTGGTATTTCAAGTGTTTCTTTCTGGCTGCTTGCAGGATTTTCTCTTTTATCTAATAGTTCTGGAATTTGGCCACAACATTCCTTGATGTTCTCATTTTTGCATCTCTTTCCAGAGGTTATTGATATATTCTTTTTTTTTTAGGTTTTTGCAAGGTAAATGGGGCTAAGTGGCTTACCCAAGGCCACACAGCTAGGTAATTATTAAGTGTCTGAGACTGGATTTGAACCCAGGTACTCCTGACTCCAAGTATGCTGCTTTATCCACTACACCACCTAACCGCCCCAGATATATTCTTTCCATAATTATTTTTCCCTCTGTTTCCATGATATTAGGGAAATTTTCCATCTCTAGATCCTGTAGTATTAAGTCCAGGTTTTTTTTTCTCTTCAAGTTTTTCAGGAAGACCAATAATTCTCATATTGCCCCTTCTCAATCTATTCTTGAGTTCAGTGGTTTTGCTGATGAGATATTTTACATTTTCTTCTATTTTTTCTATTTTCTGGTTTTGTTTAATAGGCTCTTGCTGTCTCATGAAGTCATTAGATTCCACAGACTCCATTCTTTATTTTTAGAGAGGAGTTTTCTTCATTTACCTTTTGCAACTCCTTTTCCAATTGGTCAATTATATTTTTGAAAGAACTTTCCATTTGCCCAGTTGAGGTTTTAAGAGAATTATTTTCTTTTTGCATTTGCCCAATTGAAGATCTCAGATAACTATTCTCATTTTCTATTTGTCCAACTGAGGATCTGAGAGAATTAGCCTCATTTTTTATTTGTCTAATTGTATCTTCCAGTGATTTGTTTTCTTGTTGCAGGGTGAAAATCTTCTCTTGCTTTTCTTTTCCCAAATTTTCCAATTGATTTTTTTTGTTTTTGTTTTTTTTTAGGCTTTTTGCAAGGCAAATGGGGTTAAGTGGATTGTCCAAAGTCACACAGCTAGGTAATCACTAAGTGTCTGAGACCGGATTTGAACCCAGGTATTCCTGACTCCAAGGCCTGTGCTTTATCTACTATACCACCTAGCTAGCCCCTTTTTTGTTTTTTTCAATTGATTTTAAAACTCCTTCCTTATTTCTTCAAGGAAGTCTTTCTGTGCTGGAGAGCAGATCATATTCTCCTCAGAGGCTCTAGGTCTATCTGAGTTAGGGTCTTTTCGTTCCACGAAATTTTCTATAGGTCTACCTTTCCTCTGACCTTTATTCATTTTGCTAAGACCTTCAGTTGGGGATGGACTGGTTCACTGAAATTTGGTTTTGAGATCCCTAGAGACTTTACTCACTAAGTGTAATATCTCCAGCTGTCCAATAGGGGGTCGTAGAATATTTGCTCACTGAATGCAATTCTCTGGCTGGCCAGTAGGGGGTGCTGGTTGATTTCTCTGGTGTGTCTGTGACCTTGATTGAGGCCCTCTCCCTTGGCCTGGAGGGAGAGGCTGAAGCTGTTAAATATTTTTGTCTTTGATCCATAGTAGGCTCTACCCTAGAGTGAGGTACTCACTCTCCTTATTGTCATCTGAGGTGGTTCTGGGGCTCACACACACCTGGGCCTGGAGCAGAAATGGTAGATAATTGTGTTTGTTCTAGGAAGTTGCTTCAACTGAAATGGAGGTTTGGCTTCTGATTTCCTCCTGACCAGAGGGCCTCAGAGATTGTTGTCTGCAATTCTCTTGCACAGGAACTCTTTCTCCAGCCCTGTGGACAAGCTCCAGATGGTCAGCACCACCACCAATGTGACTGCTCCCTAGCTTACCCAAGCCCCTATGGTCTACCAGGCTCTAGCTCCTCTGTTGATCAAGCCATTCCAGTTCTCAGGCCCTCAGGTTTCCAGACTCCTACCCTGCCTATCAGGCTAATCCGAGGTTGATCCATGCTCCCACACTCTCACAGGTGGCGTGCTGCCAGCAGAGTCTTCCCTCTGTGCCTGGACTCACCCACCATCTGGGAAGACAGATCCTGAGTTGGATGTTCTTCTCCTAGCTTTTCTTTGTGGGATTTGTCTAATGGAGTTCTGTTAAGAGGTTTGTTTCATATTATTTATAAGAGAAGATCAAGAGACTTTAGAACTGTACCTGTCTTCTCTCTGCCATCTTGGCTGGAAGTACTATCCCCTTTTTTAAGGAAATGTTATTTTTAAATCATTCCATCAGAGTCACAGACAAGTCACTAGTGCCCATCCATTCCTTCTGGCTAAGTACAATTCTCAAGAGTTATGAAAATCTTTCTCCCAGGTGGTGATATAGAAAGTTTTATTTTATTGATATTTTATTTTCCTTTTCCCCTTTTTACCTTTTCATGTGTCTCTTGAGTCTCCTGTTTGAAGACCAGATTTTCTATTTAGCTCTAGTCTTTTCATAAGGAAATTTTGAAATTCTCCTATTTCATTAAGTGTCCATCTTTTCCCCTGGAAGAGGAGGCTTAGTTTTGGTGAATAGTGAATTCTTGCCTATGTTCCAAGTTCCTTTGCTCCCTGGAATATCATATTTCATGCCCCTCAATCCCTTAAATGTTGATGCAGCCAGGTCCTGTGTAATCCTGGTAATTGAATTGTTTTCCTGGCCACTAGCAGGATTTTCAACTTGATCTGATAGTTCTGGAGTTTGGTTATAATATTCCTTGGTGTTTTTATTTTTGGGATCCCTTTCAATAGTGTATCGATGTATTCTTTCAATGACTATTTTGCCCTCAGATTCCAATAGATCAGGCCAATTTTTCTTCACTATATTCTGAAGTATGAACACCAGGCTGCTTTTTTTCTCTTCAAGGTTTTCAGGAAATCCTGGATCTATTTTTCAGGTCTGTTGTATTTCCAATGAGACATTTTACATTTTCTTCTATTTTTTTTCATTTTTTGATATTGTTTAAAAGCTTCTTGGTACCTCACAAAGTCATTAATTTCCACAGAATCCAATCTTTTTTTTTAAAACAAGAATTTTCTTCATTTATCTTTTGCATCTCCTATTCCACTTGGACAATTCTATTTCTGAAGGATTTATTGTCTTTTTCTATTTGTCTAATTTTTTTATGAGAATTATTTTTGCACTTGTCCAAATATATTTTCCAAGGATTTGTTTTCTTATTGTAAGATGTTACTTTTCTCTTGCATTTCTTTTGATAAATTTTCCATTTAATTTTAAACTCCTTTTTGATATCTTCTAAGAAGTATTTCTGGGCTGGAGACCAATGCATATTCTCCTCTGAAGCTCTAGTCTTCTCTGAGTTAGGATCATTACATTCAAGGTAATATTCAGTGGATCCCACTTAATGCTGGCCTTTCTTCATTTTGGAACCAATTCCTAGGGTTTTATGTTGGGGGTGGGACTGTTTTACAGACCTTCAGGGTTGAGATTCCTAGGGTTGACATGCCCACTCCTGGGGGTTACTCAGTGGACCAGCCTATAGGGATTGCCAGAAAATTTCTCTGGATTGTCTGTGATGCTGATTAGTCCCCCACTCCCTAGGCCTGACAGGGGCAGAGGGGAAGCAGCAAGAGCTGGGCTGTCCTAGCACAATATGGACAGAGGAGCATCAGTTAATCAACTTAATCTTCAGTAATCACTGGGGGAAGTCTGCTGCCAACACCTGAGCCTTTGGGCAAGATGCAAACACCTGGGTGCTTTTACTATAACCCACAGGAATGCGGGGGGGGGGGGGGTGTCTTAGCTGGAAACACAGGGGCTCCCAGCTTGAGTCTTCCAGACCCCTGAGTTGGCCAGATAAATATCTGGGTTGCCATGCTGGAGCTTTCCCACTCACCAGGCACATAGCAAGTGCTTCTGCTGCTGTTCTTACATTAGTCCCCTGGCCTCACCGCACTGCCCCTGAGCTGGGTCTCTGCTCTCTGCCCCCAGCTCAACTGTGCTCCTCTGTGACAGACATCAGTGTAGCATTAAGTAAAGACAGCCAGTGCTTATATCTCCTGTCACAAGAAACAGTGCCTCTTCTACCTCAAGAGCAGAGTTCACATTTAAAAGAAAAATGGGAAAAGGGCAAAAAAAATAGTGGAATCAAGAGAACATTGTTCACATTAACAGCAATCTTGTGAGATAATTATCATGGGTGCAACTCTTCTTAGCAGTTCAGTGATAAAGTTTATTAAAACTTCTTTTTCTTTCTTATGTTTTTCCCCTTAGTTCTAATTCCTCTTTCACAAAGTTATTAAAATGGAAATGGGTTAAACACTATTGTATATGTATAAATTTTATCATGTTATTTGTTGCCATTGTTAGGGAAGGGAAGGTGAAAGTAAAATGTAGAACTCAAAAACTCATAAATGATCAAATGTTCAAAAACTGCCTTTGCATGTATTTGGAAATAATGCATAATAAAGAAAAAATCTCATTATTTGACAGAAATTATTGTTAAAACTGGAAAATATATGGCAAAAATAAAGTGTAGAACAGCATCTTACAGCATATAGAAAGATATGGTAAAAATGGGTTTGATATCGACATAAAGAGTGATATCATAGGCAAATTATGAAAGGATAAAATAATTTGCCTGTCAGATCTATGGATAAGGGAAGAATTTAGAACCAAATATGATATAAAGAGCATTACAAAATATAGAATATAAAATTCTGATTATATAAAATTAAAATTTTTTTTGGAAGTAAAATGAATGACACCAATAGTAGAAGGAGAATGGGAAACCAGGTGAATATATTTTACAGAAATTATCACTGACACAAAAGAGTGATATTAAATTTATAATTATATAAGTTGTTCTCCCATTGGTAAATGGTCAAAGGCAGTTTTTACACAAAGAAATCAAAACTACACAACTTTATAAAAATGGTCTAAAACTTTATTAATTAGAAAAATGCCAATTAAAACACCTCTCATGCACATCACAGGTATGAGGAAGGCTAATATGACAGAAAAAGAAATGACAAATGTGGAACAGAATGTGGGAAAGCTGAGACACTAATTCAACCAATTTGCTCAAAGGGCAGTAAAATTGCATATACCCTTTGTTCCATCATTTCCAGATATGTATCCCAAAAAAGATTTTTAAAAAAAGTCAGTAGTGGGAAAGAACCTATTCAAAAATATTAATAGTGTCACTTTTTTACTTGCTTTTAATTGGAAACTGATTAACCAATTGATTAGTTCTCCTCTGTTTACCCCAGAGCAATCATGAAGTTAACATTCTAAAACAAAACCTGGTAGTACTAACAAAAAGACAGGGTGAAACAATCTCTTAGCAGAGAGACTTTGAAGATGGGCAAGCTAGTTCTGTCTCATTCAGGTGAAAGGGGCTGAACTAAAGAAGAGGATAAAAGCATCCCAGCAAGTCATCAAATCAGCAGCAGATCCCAGATTAGTGAAGCAGGGAAATGTCAAAACCAGGATGGATCCCTACATTCCTTGGCATTAGCTAGGGAAACTAATAGACTCCACCTTCAAGAACTACCTCATGCCTCCTTGTAACCCCAAGCAAATAGGCATTTTCCAGTGTCAAGAATTCCATCTGCTTCAGCACAGAAGAGGTAAGTAGGCATCCTTCAGCAGCTAGAACTTTATGAGCTTCAGCATAGCCTTGAGCAAACAAGCAACCTCCAGAGACCAGACATCTGAGTGTTTCAGTATAAATCTGCGAAAACCTCACAAAACCACACCAACGTCAGCACACACACTCCAGACCCTGCCACTAAGGCCCCAGCTTAGCTCTTGGTAAACTGCCCTTATCTTCCAGTAGCACCAGCTACCCCCAAATCCTATCAGCACAGTAATTACTTAAAGAGTATAACTGGCCAAAATGTAAAGAAAGTCCAAAAGCTAAGTGAGGAACATAACATCACAGTGAGAGTAGACATAAAGAATCAATCAAACAAAAATGAAAGAATGAAAAAAATGGAAGGAAATGAAAAATACCTCCTGGGAAAAACAAGCAACTTGGAAAACAGACTTAAGAGAGACAATAGCAGAATAAACGGACTAACTGAAAGTTATAATAAAAAAGGAGGACATGGACAGCATTTTTTCAAGAAATTAACAAGGAAAACTGTCCTTACATCTTGGAATCAGTGCAAAAAATGCATTAAGAAGAATTCATTTATCACCTCAGGAAAGTGATCCCAAAATAAAAATTAAAAGGAATATTATAATCAAAGTTCAGAACTATTACATCAAGATAAAAATACTATATAAGTGATCAGAAAGAAACTATTTAGATATCTTGGACCTGAAAAGCATAAAAAGGGAAAAGAGAACATAAGGGATTCAACAGAGCTAAGCTGTTTACATTCCTAAATGGGAAGAAAATACTAATTAAAAAAGAGCAGAAACCACTTCTTGCTAAAAAAGTATCTTAGACAATGAGACAATATCAGACATAGACCTTGAGTGAGGAAATTGCCATGGAGAGGATGGGTTGGCAATTTTCTCACTCATCCTTTTGTTATTGTTATTTCTGTATATATCTTTAACATACACATTGGATTTAAATTATGAGTACAAGGTCTGTGTGAAAATGTGTTGATATTTCTGATACTTAGGGCATTCCCAAGTACCAATAGATTTATATATATATATATATATATATATATATATATATATATATATATATATATATATTTGTTGCAAGGATGATTGTTATTGAATTATATAATACTTTGACATAGGAAAAAATGTTATTTTTCCTAATGAAAATTATATTTCATGGAGAAAGCTTTTATAGTAGAAAATACAGTATTTCTGAAAGCAGAATTTACATGTTTCTTTACTTTTTTAATTGAATTCAGAAGCTTCTACCCTAAAGTAGACATTCATGGATCCAGCTGTTTCTCTGATAAAAGGCACAAGTACAATTTACAAAGTAGAGTTGAGTTTCAGAGAGTGTTGTTTCATTGACAGTTTAACCAATTTATAACTGGAACTTCCAAATAAGCAGGAGCATTCAGGAATCTCAGTCTCTTTTAAACTCAGTCTCTGGTTTAATGGTGTGTGATTGTGACCGTGTCTGTGACTATTGGGAAGGAACCTGATCATCAGTCTATTAGTTTGACCATGAATAAATGAACATTTATTAACTCTAGATAAGTAGGGATTACATACATACACACAAACACTAATATAGCTTTAATTTCATTGAGAAAGAAAAAAACTCTTATCTAGAATAACATTGCCAATCTATGTCAATGTCCTGATTTGAACCTAGGTCAACTTCATTTCTAGGATATCACATTTGAGCTCTAGAAAATACAGTAAATGTTGTTACAATAATAAATGTTGTATTTTGAAACGTACTGGATATCTTGTTTTTGTATTTGTATCCCCAGTACTTAGCTTAGAACATAGTGAATAGTTAATAAATGTTCACTTATTCATGGTCAAACTAATAGACTGATGATCAGGCTCCTTTCCTAACAGTCACAGACACAGACACAGACACAGACACAGACACAGACACAGTCACTATCACACACATACACACACACACATACACACTCACACACACAAACACACACACACAACAGACAATTACATCACTGATTAAAAGAGACTAAGTTTCCTGAATGCTCCAGTTACAAACTGGTTAAACTGTCAATGAAACAACTCTCTCAGTAACTCACACTCTCTTAGAAGTCTACTTTGTAAATTCTACTTGGTGATTTCTCTTCTACTTTTTTCTCCTGTACTACACAATAGTAAATCTTAAAATAAAACCAGGAGAGAGATATGTTGAAGTGGAATTGTAAATCTGTGTCTCTTTTGAGATCAATGTAGTTTAAGAGGAATCCAGAGGGATGAAAGGGAGAGCTCAGTAACCTTTGGACTACAAAGCACAGAAAACTAGTCTGGGGAAATCTTAGAAATCTCTAGGGGCTTAACATGTACAAGACCTGAGTGACCTCTCAGTTACTACAGAATTGACAATCTGTAGGAAATGTCTAATCAGGACTCGACCATGAAGGATTAGCTTTTAGAACAAGATTAAGGTTGAATATTTAGATTTGAGAATCACCTAAAAAGAGAGGGTGCAGTCATAGGAGCTAGCAAACTTGCAAAGGAGAGAAGTGTGCCAGAATCCTGGGGAGCAGATGGGAGAGGACTGAAGTTCAAGCAATGAAGTAGGAAAGAAAACTGGAGAGACAAGAGAAAGCTGTATCACAGATATCAAGACAGATGAGTGTGTCCTGAATTTTGAAGGAAAATAATATTAGATCTTTAACAAATAGAAGGATTGTTCTCAAATTGGAGTCTTGGTCAAGATAGAGAGGAAAAGAAAAATCTCTATCTCTATCTCTATCTCTATCTCTATCTCTCTATCTCTATCTCTATCTCTCTCTATCTCTATTTCTATCTCTATCTATCTCTATCTCTCTCTATGTGTGTGTGTATGTTTAGAAAAAAATTAAATAGAAATTGTATCTTTTTAATACTCAAACATTATTTTAAATTTTAAATCAGACAAAAATTTCCAAAACTAGTCAGGAAAAAGGGTTCTCTAATTTTCTAGGAATTCTAAATGGAAGAAGAAAAGGAATAGGAAAAATCACTCCAACAAATTTTTGAAAAGAGCAGGTACAACAGAGAAATCAAAACTGAAAGGGTTCACAAAGCAGCTAGGAGAAAATACTTCAATAAAGTCACTCTTGGGCCAGTGGTGGAGATATTTTGAACTATCAGAATAAAGGAAGGTTTTAAATAGCATATAAAAGAAGAAAAAGAATATCCCATACTAAAATAGGTCAATACAATTCTAGATCTAGCAGAAGTTACAATAGAAAAACATATGTTTCTGTGGGCTAGAGGTGAGGGTAAAAAGAGAAAAAGAGCATGTCTGCCATACTTTAAAACATATAAAAATAGTAATCCAGACCCAGGTTTGGCTCTCAGTGAAAATAGTGTTTTCATTGAAAGAGAAGACAGAAAGAAGAAGCAACAACCTCAAAAGAGACAAATAATTTGCTCAGACTAATCCAGGAATTTAGAAGGTATCCATAATCTGGATGATATAACACTTACAATTTGGAGGGGGAACATAGAAAGTGGAGGACAGAAAAATAATAAATAATGTGTTCTAACTTAAGAAAGCAGAATAGGAAGAAACAAATAAAGAAACAAACAAACAAAAAATAGGCACAGTGAGGGAAAATGAGGAAACTTGCTAGCTCTGGTTAAGTACTATTCAATTTCTCTCCAAATGGGATCAAGAAATAAAATTTGTAAGTACTAAGAAAAGAAAGGAGGCACTTAATGAGCAAATGTAAGCACTATGTGCAACCTGATGACAGTGGTGAGATATTTTCATTTGAGAAAGGAAAGTTTTTCCCATTTAATTGCAAAAACTCAATGACAGGGTTTCACACAGCTGCAAAACTTTTCTCTCAATCCTGGTTTCTGCCAGCCCCCTGGATAGAAAGGCAGTTCTCTTCCTTCTGTGCAGTAATTAGGAACTGAGAGTGCTAACCACTACTGGCAATCAGGTCTTTTTTTTAACTGGAGAAATTAAATGCTACATTTGAACTCTATATTGGATCTATCCCATGACTATGATAAACAGTGAATGCTGTTGAAGAGCTTGTTTCTATCCATGTTATACCTTACTTGATATTAATGATCAAAAAGTCATTGAAAAAATTCCAATATAACGATTCTGGTATAATTAGTCTATAATAAAAGCAAATCAGATGTCACCATCTGGCCCAATAACAATAGCTGACATTTATGATCTTTTTATCGTTTACAAAACTCTTTAAATAATCTAATTTGATCTTCTTAATAACCCTGCAAGGCAAGTGCCAACATTTTTTTAGTTAACTTTTAAAAATTTTATTGCTACCTTCTATTTTTATATCACCTTCATTTCCAAATATATGTATATATATATGTATATATATACATATATATATGTATATATATATATATATGTGTATATATATATATATATATATATATATATATATATATATATAACCAGGAGGAGAAAACAAAAAAAAATAAAAAGTGAAAATGATTTCCTTTGATCTACATTCAGAATCCCTAGTTCTTTCTCTGAATATGATTGGTGTTTTCCATGGCGAATCTTTTAGAACTGTCTTTGATCATTGTATTGCTGAGAAGAGCTATGGCTATTTTAATTGGTCATTGCACAATGTTGCTATTAATAAGTAAATTTTCTGGTTCTGCTCATTTCACACAGCATCAATTTATATATAATTCTTTCCATGTTTTTCCAAAATCTTCCTGCTCAACATTTCTTTTAGAACAATATTAATCCATTATACCACAACATGTTTATCCATTCCCCAATTGATGGGCATTCCCTCCATGTTCAATTCTTTGCCACCATAAACACAATTGTTATGAATAATTTTGTACATGTGGATCTTTTCTACTTTTATAATCTCTTAGAAATATCAAACTAGTATTGGAATTGTTGGATCAAAGGATATGTGTAGTTTTATTGCCCTTTGGGCATAGTTTCAAATTGCTTTCCAGAATGATTGAATTAATTCCCAACTTCACCAAAATGCACTAGTGACTGAGTTTTTTTTGCATCCTCTCCAAAATCCATCATGTCCTTTTCTGTCATATTATTCAATATGATAGATGTAAGCTGGTACCACAGAGTTGTTGTAATTTCCATTTCTCCAATTAATAGTGATTTAAAGTACTGCAGATAACATTATGCCAACTGGTGAGAAGAGGAGATGAAGACTCAGAGAAATATATTTGCTTGCCTTGATCACTCAGCTAGTTAGTTGCAGATATTAGATTTAAAGCTTCATCTTTTCTGTGAATGTACAGACATCAGAGATATAATGTTGAATTAGAGGAATAGGTGTAGTTTAATTTTGCTGAAATTTAGAATGCATTTAAAGCGGGAAAGGATTAAACTAATGTAATGTTGGAAACATAGACTAAGGTCAAATATATTGTGCAGGGCTTTGAATTCCAGACCAAAAAGTTTATATTACCCTAGAAGTAATAGGGAGTCACTTAAAGCTTTTGAGCAGAATAGTGGATTTTGAGATTATTTCAGCTTCTGTGTAAAGAATAGATTGGAGAAAGGAGAAACTAGAAGGAAAGAGACCAATTAAGAAGATATTACAGTAAGCTAAGTGAGAAACCTGAATAGGGAGGTGGTCAATGTGGTTCAGTGAATGTAATACTAGACCTGTTCCAAGAATATCTAGGTTCAAAACCAGACATTTACTCATACTTTGACCCTAGAATAATCATTCGATTTCTGAAGAAAGAATGAGATATTTGTAAAGCACTTTGCACAGTGACCCATAGTAGAAGTCTAATAAAATGTCTGGTTTTTTTCCCTTCCAGGTGAATAAAGATAATGAAGCTCATGTGAGAAATATTATGGAAGCAGAATCCTCAGGTGAGAGCAAATGATGATGAGTGGTGAGAATGAAGGGTCATTTTTAATTCCAAGGTTTATATCCTGCATGATGAGGTAGATGGTGGCATATTCAATAGAAAGAGAGAATTTTTGAGTAAAGAAAAATATTTCAGAAAAGCATGATGATTCCATTATGCCCATACTGAATTTGAAGTAAATGACACATTCAAGTATAATGGAAAAGTAATGGTATAGGACTAAAATTTGAAAGCAAGGAAATTTGCTATATTACTCTGGATGTCATCTTCCCAAATTATAATTGGAAGATGAAATGGAAGAGGATAAAATCACAAGGAAGGCAGTGTTGAGAGAAAAGAAAGGAAAATAGGGAAGGTTCTTGTACATTGGGGGAGATGATAATCTATTGATTGGCAAATAAAAATAAAGTCCAGATTATTTTCTTCTGTCACTTTTATCTCCTCTTTTTATCCCTTAAAATAAATCTAAAAATATCCACAATGTTGTGTAATCTTCATTATGAACCCTGTTTTTATTAAATAATTGATCAACTGCTCTATTCATTCTCAATGGATTTTTAATTGATATTTTATTTTAATTTTTCTAATTTCACATATGAAGATTTTTCAACATTAATTCACATGTATAAGCATATTTTTACATTACATAATTTCCTTCCACCTTCCCATCCCATGCCCCTCTCCTGAGGGACAGTCAAGTGAACATTTTACATATACACATTTATATTTAACATGTTTACACATTAGTCATTTTCAGTCTGAGGAATTCGGATTAAGGGAAAAGAAAGAAATCCATGAAATACAAAAGAAATACATAAGAGAAATTTTAAAAAGTGAGTGTAGTGTTCCTCATTCAAATTCTGTGAGGATTTTTGTTTGTTTTGTTTTTCTTCCTATGAATGGGGTAGCATTGTTCATAGCTGGTCTCCTAGGGCTGTCTGAGCTCTCTCAATGCATTTTCTAAATCCTCATGGAACACAACTGAGACTATAATGTTAGAATTCAAATATTGCTCTAATTTCATTGAGGGGCAAAAATATTTGATAAATGAGATTATATTTAACTAGTGCCCTTAGCTGTCATATCTCTTTCCCGGACAAGATCAAATGTTTGCTGACTGAAATGGCATCTAGCCTAACACAAGTATTAATAGTACTGTTATTTCACATAAAGAATCAGAGTCAGAGATATTAAGTGACTTGTTCATGTTTACCCAGCTAGTAAGTATCAGAGTTAAGACTTGATTTAGATTCTGGCTTCATCTTTTTTTTTTCTATTACAGAAACCACAATGCCTCCTAGAACATTGGAATCAATATATATTGGTAATGGGGAAAAAGAAACAAAGAGAATCATGATCCCTAAGCTGAGGTAGCAAATGGAGAATTTTCCTATTTACAAAGAAATTTCTACCAGTTATCTTTCAAATATGCTTTTGCATTTGTAGAATGTTTTTCAGTTTTCAAAGCTCTTTCATAAATATTTGATCTTCAAAACAATCCTTTGAGTTAGGTAGGCTACTTACTATACTAGCTTATAGCAAAGGAAACTGAGGCTAACATGCAAAAGTGGAAAAGAAAGCAAACTTTTCTGAGTCAATAGTACTACATAAAATAGAAATATTAGTGTCATAACCATCTTATTATTATGATTATTATTTTTAGTCTTGATTTCAGAGCTCTAGGCTTTAAAGTTATCCTTAACCTTGTCAAGTATCAGTTTACATATAAGTATGTCTATATGAATATTTCATGTAAGAAGACTACAACTTTCCATTTCCCCAGCTAGTCCTTCAAACCTTAGCGGACTCCATTGTCTGAGTCAAAAGACTTTTATCTTCTAAAACCAGGAAAGACAAAGGATCAGGAATACTTTTCTTTGCGGGATGTGTGTGGGGTAATAATCTTTTTTTAATTGGGCACTGTATTTGAACCTCTCTGGTTTTTTCTCATCCTGTCAGTAATTAAACAATAAAGAAGGAATCAAAGATTTCAGGGTCTATAAAAGCCAGGCATACTATGAAAGATAACTAAGGCAGGGATGATATCCATATTTGGGAGTAACCCTTTTAAGTCAATTTTCCAAGAAGCATTCTATTCTTTTCTCTTTACCATACATTAGAATACATCAACAGACAAGGCAAGGACTTTGGCTGATATATAAAATCCAAGTGAGTATATTGGAGTCACAGAGTTTGAAACCCAGGCATGATGATGTT
This sequence comes from Macrotis lagotis, assembly GCF_037893015.1. Taxonomy (NCBI): domain Eukaryota; kingdom Metazoa; phylum Chordata; class Mammalia; order Peramelemorphia; family Peramelidae; genus Macrotis; species Macrotis lagotis. Next base: position 119,190,420 of record NC_133661.1, read on the forward strand.
CCTTGGGAAATGCAAAATTGTTTCTAGTGCCACCTACAATTAGAGGTAGTCATCACCTGTTCTTGTTTTCCAGATCTCCTTAATCATGTGTAGTTCAATAATTAGCTGTCTACTGTTGGGAGTATGGTGAGATCAACTACATACTGAAGGCAGTCAAAGTTTTAATAAGTTTCAGACATTTAAAAGGGCGTGCTTATTCTACATGGTATTGCTTGTAATTAGTAGCTATTTCTGTATGTGTTGCATACATCCAATTCCTGCATTAATAATCTGAAGAATTACCCACTCACTCTGCGATTAACTTACAGAGCATCTATTATTTATAGCAATATTTGTTTTTTGACCTATCTCCCTGACATGATCCATTTCTATCCATTAAGGCATTATCTACTTTAGTGAAACATGCATCATAAATGAAATATTGATTTAAAAATGCTTGACTTTTTCATAAATAATTTCTATACTGTAAAAAATGTATTCTAACCTGGAAAAGGAAAAGGGTTCTATTTAAATAAGTTCTGTGCTATTCAGATTGTTAGAAAAAAGATCAAAACAATGTATTTTCTTAGTATTTCTTTGGGGGATGGAATTCATTTCTTAGATTGTAAAATGATGAGCTTTTGAAATTCCTCTTTGCTTCACTACACATATTTAAGCAGTTTCAGGTATTTTATTAAGTCAACTTAAATATGGAAGAAAGAATTAAATGGAGATTATAAATTTGGTTTGCAAATTAGCTGAGTCTGAGGTTGGGAAATTAACTGGGAGTTCAGGGAGGCAACACAGGGTTACAACTATTCTTTCATTCTGAAGGTATATTGAGAATAAGGTGCTCTGCATAAATGCTACAATGCTGGTCTTTTAAATTCTTGCTTTTAGTAAGAATTCTTTTTTCCTTTCTAATGGTTTAAGTGGATTTGCAAAACTTAGCTATTACACTTAGAATGGTTATTTCTTTTGATAGAAAATGACTTCTAGTGAAGAAGGCAGAAGAATTGATCTAGGACTATGATTTATTCTTCTAACTACATCACTTAATCACTATCACTTCTCTTCTCTGAGCCTCAGTTTCCTTATCTGCAAAGTGGGAAAATTTTTCATAGAAATTTGTAGAATAGAAAATATTTAGAGTAAATGGGCAGTGCTTGGTGTGATAAAGGATATAACCCAACCATAAGAGCAAGAAGCAGAAAGGATCTTGAAAGGCATCTCACTCAGCTCCCTTAATTTACCCATAAAGAAAGGCCTAGAGAGACCAAGACTGTAAAACTGTTAATGATAGAACAGGAATTTAAACCAAGATAGTCTAATATTAAAGTTATAGGCCCTGGTCTCCTGAGTCAATATTCTTTGTGACACAATTTCTTTACCTGTAATATAGGGCATTTTGACTGGATAATTTATAGGATTCCTTCTGTAATTATAAAATTCTTATAAATGGGATGGTGATAGGTGGATGATTAAATCCTTTTTCATTGAATAGGTATTTTGAACAAGGTTTTTGCTACCTCCTTTCTCCTTTCACACAGGTTTGGGTTCATAGAGGGAAAATAAATTTAAAGATTTTTTTGTTTAATGTATTAGGTAGTTTGTACTTTCTCCTTAAAAATTTCACTTTTATATTGTCTTTAGTACTGTGGTGTTTTATCTGTGAAAAAAAATTAGAGTGTAATTTTGTTGATAGGAAGAGTAGAATATTACTTATCAGCTTCTGATCTTCATAAGGTCTCCTGAGATACTAGGATAAAGGTTTTAAAATAAAGTTGAATCCTTTCATAATATGAAGTGACTAAGTTAGGGAAAACAATAATTTCTGTTTCTGAGACCTTGGAAAACTTTGTTCATGAAAATGTACCAATTGCACCTCTAGGCATAAATGTTGTAGGTAATAACATTTTGGTGAGCTAAATATAGATTAATATAAATCTAAAAAGTGAGATTTTTTTCTGTTAAAAAAATTCTGTGTCTCAGTGACTGATCTCATCAAGAACAACGAATATAAAATTTGTAAAATGCTTTGTAAACCTTAGGATACTGACTGAACACTAGTTATTCTATTCTACATCAATGAGTGAATACTCTTCACTGGAGCAGAATGTAATACATTCATGACTGTCATACCTGGCTTTCTGTTGTTCATATTCTTACAAAGCCCCCCAAGAGACCATCCATCCAATCTTTCATAAGCCTTCCTGACTCTTCATACAGTTCTAAAATATCACTGGAATTCCTAGCCTGTCTATAGTTAGCAGGTTGTTATTCATCCTTCATTTTTGAAGACCAATGATATCATGGGGTGAATGCCTTGACTTATATTCAAAGCAGATTTAAGTGAGACAGAATTGCACAAGGTCATGCATCTCACTATTTCTTCCAGAGTCATCAAAGTTCAGTGGTAACACACAAAAAAATCACAGTCATCACACTTACCATACATGTAACCTTTATGTAAAACTGTTAATTGTAGGGCAGGAATGCTGGTCCACCATCACAAAAACAAATGTTCACATTTAGGTAATCTGCATTTTGTCCTTGGCTCTTGACCTCTCCCTCATTCCATAACATTCTAGTCAAACTGGGGTAAGCATTTTTTAAAATGTATTTTTCCAATTATATGTAGAGATAATTTTGAACATTCAATTTTATAAAGTATTCTCCATCCTACCCTTCCCTCTCCCCATTCTAGGATAGCAAGAAATCTGATATAGATTTTACATATATAATCATGTTACACATATTTCCATATTAGTCACTCTGTGGAAGAATCAGAACAAAAAGGAAAAAAAAAAGAACTACAATATGGGAAGAGCAAGCAGGCAAAATTAAAAATCTGCAAATAGTATGCTTTGGTCTACATACAAATTCCATGATTTTTTCCCTGGATGTGGATGACAGTTTCCAAAATAAGTCTTTCATAATTGTTGGTGATCACTGTGTTGTTGAGAAGAACTAAGTCTAACAGAGTTGATCATGAAAAGTGTACAATGTTTTCTTGGTTCTGCTCACTCCACTCAACATCAGTTCATCTAATTCTTTCCAGGTTTTTCTGAAATCTGTCAGCTCATTTTTTTCTCATAGAGCAATAATATTTCATTGTCTTCATATGCCACAATTTGTTCTGCCATTCTTCAGTTTAGGCATCCCTGCAATTTCCAATTCTTTGCCTTGGGGTAAACTTCTAAACCTCATGGAGAAAATGATGATATTCTAATAATAATGAAAAAAAGAAATAGTTCCCTGAGAGAGTTTTAAAGTAAATGCATGTGTAAAAATATTACTGCTATGTTATCCTCTTCCAAGTAGGGTATGGGAATTATATAGGCACAATTATAGAAGCATATTGTTTTTAATTATAATGGTACTGGGTTTAAGCCCAGCAGGAGAAGAGGAGTAAGATGCCTCCCTCACCCACACACTTTACTCAAAACTAGGAAGAACTTCTACAAATTATAGAAATTTAGAGGAAGAAGAGATCTTATAAAATACCTAGTTAAGACACTCAATTTACAGCTATGGAAATGAAAGCCTAGAAAGAGGCCACATTCAAGGCCATTCCAAGATAAGGTGGCAGGCAAAACTGGTCTTTGAACCAGGTACTATGACTCCAAATCCATCTCTATTTCTATTACATTGGGGTTTAAAGCCCCATTCTATTAAATTATATATATATATATATATATATATATATATATATATATATATATATATATAAAATAACAACACTTTACAAATATTATTTCATTTTATCTAACTGAAGTTAGCCGATGTTAAGTGACTTAGCCAAAGTTACAAAGCTAGTTGAGTGTCTGAGATTGGATTTCAATGAGAAGTTCCTTTCTATAGGGTTAATGCTCTATCCATCTCAATGGATATTTATTATTTTATCTGCCTCTCAATTCAACAAAAATAAATACTTATGATGTTTACCTTGTTTATATTATAGACTGCTTTGTTTGAATAACCTTTAGCATTGACTTATAATTTCAGGAAATATTAAGTCAAAGCCTATCTCTACTTTCTAGGTATTGTTTTCTTACCACTCAGATTCATAGTTAATCTCTCTTTGCTTTTTTTAATGACCCAAAGATATGTTGGAAGTCCCTTTCCAGGATGCAAGCACTAGGGGTATTTATTACACACTTTTTTCATGTGTTTGACCTTATTTACTTTTCAAAAAAAGTTTGTCCACTGTTGTACTTCATACCTGTGCTCCTATTTAGTTTTCTCCAAAGGCATGTAAAAGAATATTATTGTTTCTTATGAAATGATGCAATGTACAGCTTTAGGTGGGAAATGGGAGGACTTTTGTGAGCTGATGGAGAGCAAATTAAACAAAACAAGAATGATTATTACACTGAGAAGGCATTTTCAAAGAAAATTAACTTTGGAAGACTTTAGAACACTCATCCACTTAATGATGAACAATAAATGCAACAGAGTAAAGATGAAATATGGCACTTATCCTTTGAAAGTTGAATTTAAAATAGAGATAAAATTTTCAGATATGGCCAAGGTGGGGATTTGTTTAGCCAAACTACTATAGATATTGAGAGTTCTTTATGTTGGAGTAAGGTAAATATTAAAAAACAACACTCTGTGTGTATGTGTGTGTGTGTGTGTGTGTGTGTGTGTGTGTGTGAGAGAGAGAGAGAGAGAGAGAGAGAGAGAGAGAGAGAGAGAGAGACAGAGAGAGAGAGAGAGTTGAAAAAAGGAAAAAAGATTATAAGAGAAAAGCATAAATAAATTACAAAGAGCTATGGCTATATTGATTAATATGTAATTAAAGCTAGAACACTTTAATAGAATTTATCCAAAGCAAGCTCATTCAACAACATAACACGATTATGATTATTTTTATTTTTAGAAGTATCTTTGGAAGATTGTGTTATTTTTACTTCATGTTAAAGACTAGTTTGTTTATCAATAATATTTCATTAAATTATTTTATGAGGAATATTTGAAACAATTGATTCCTTTAGAATCCATTTTTTCCTCTTTATAATTATGTTTAGCTTTGTAGGTCAAGGGAGAATTATTTTTAATTCATTGCCCTTTAGACTTCAAGATATCATATTCCAACATTTTATTTAACATTGTTGATGAGTATTCATAGATTATGACTAGTATTACTTACTAAATGAACATTCTTCTTTAAGTCTCTGGGTAAAACTTATTTAACCTTAATTCTAGAATATGGTGACTATTTTTCTGGATGAGATAAATCTGAGATTTTTTTGCCATCCTTGTAGATTCTGTCAATCTGCACTTTAGATTCTACTTGTAATGCTTCCAAGAATTTTTCACTTATGATTTTCTGAAATATAGTATTCTATCTTTGTTTCTATTTTTCTGGGTGAAAAAATTGCTCTAAGACTATCTTAAAGAGTTTTTTCTTAAGTTAGTTGCTTTGTTTTATAGAAAACATGTTCTTCCAACTTAATGTTTCTTGTTTTATCTTTGAGTTTTTAAGATTTATCTCTTCCATTCTCTTTAAGGGTGTTCATAGACTATAGTTTTACTAGGTTTTATTATTAATAAAAATTCTCTTTTCAAGTTTTTTTAAGATTCTATTTTTACTCCTTCTCTTAAATTAAATCTTTACAACCACTCTGGGAATTATTTTTTCTCTTCCATCTTCAACAATTGGTTCTACATGTCTTTGTTGCTGATTTAGCCCCTTTTATTTTTCTTCATTGTATTAGGGAGGGTTTTGGGTTCTTTTTGTTTTTTTTTTCTTTCTTTCTCATTTTCTTGCCACCATATCAGGTTTTATGTGCATTTTTTTTGTTCAGATGATTTGTTTTTCCTCATGTTGATTTTTACATTGATACATTTCTTGCTAGAGATGAAGAGAAGCAAGGCTTTCTCTCTCAGGTAACATTCTGAAGACATTAATTATTTCTATCAAATCAAGGAGGAATTCTTGGAAAGGATTTGAGCAAGAAAAAGATAACCCTGCACTCAAGGAACTTATAATATAATTGTGGGGTACAAAAAAGAAATATGGAAAGGGGGAAGTGGCCAGAGGCTACCTGTCACATGGGCATGATGTTTGTGGCACCGAAATCAAACAGAGTAATTGGTGGAAAATGAAGACGTGACTGGAAATTCTGAGCCTTTATAAAGGTAACAAGACTTTGGAATTTAAAATTTTTTATTTATCTTTTTTTGTTATGCCCTACAGTCTTCCAATCACCAAGAAAAAGGATATGAGAATATTTACTTATTTTTTAATTGAAGGTTGGTGACAAAAGTTTTAAATAATATCTTTTCTTTAAAACCTTGCTCTATTTGATATTTTACCATAAATAAACATCTTCAATGTTTATTTCCAATTTTAATAAATGTGTTTTAATACATATAAAGACAAATCTAGAAAATCTATGGCTCTAACCTGAATTTCATGGACAATCGCATTCTCATTTATAATAGAAAGCCATGTAAATCTAGATACTTACTGCCTTCTAGTGACAGGATATCTTGATCACTACAGGCAATATTTCATTCCTCTCATCCTCCTCTTTCTCAGTCTCTTTATCTTTCTCTTCTTTCCTGTATCTCTTCATCTTTCCTTTCCTTCTTTCTTATTTCCTTTCCATCTTTCCTCCTCCCTTCTTTTCCTTTCTCCTTCCAGTATTCTTTCTTATTTGCTTCCTTCCCCTTCCTTCTCTGTTAATTTGCAAGAATAAATTATGATTTCTTTCCCCACAATTCTAAAAAATTGAACATTAAATAAGAACTGTGACTGAAATCCCAATTAAAACAACAGTTCTTTCATACCTTCCCTCCCCTGACTTCCTCCCTCCCTTATAGCCCATTGACATTGTTGTTTGAGACTATAAGCACAAGATTAAGAGTCTCAGTCCTTATAGTACCCTAAACTAAAGTTTCAATTGTCTTAGTCTATAGACTGTATTGAATCACTTTTGCCACAAAATTCACCAAACAGCTGGAAACCAGAAGTATAAAAATCAGTGTCTGTTCACCACTGCTGAGAAATATTATTTCCAGGAATACATTTTCTTAACAATTTTGGGGTTGCTGAGAAATGTTATACAGCCAGGAGTCAATTAAATAATATCTACTACACTTGTTGGAACTTTTAAAATGTAATACATAGAAGCTGTACAAATCTAGATTGCAATTATTTTGTATCTGATACTGAAGAACTGCATAATATCTGTGCCAATGTTGTAATGTTAAAATAGGTTATTATAATTAGTTCTAACTATATTGCCTATAAGAATTCACTCTGCTTGTAACCTAACAAGCTGTCAGCTACCAATGTAATTCTGGCTAATGAGTGAACAACTTTCTTCTGTTCAAAACAGAACTGATGAACTTGGGGGTAGACAAGGAAAGAAAATGCAAAGGATAAGCAGAGGTCAATAGCAGCAAAGTTGGTACACACAAAGAATGAGAGAAGAGAGGTCCCTGTCATATTCCTTTTATGGAATCAATTAATGAGCTAAGAATTATTGGTATCTCTTACCCCCAACCAAAAAAAATTTCAATCTTTTCTAAGGGAGAATAAAAATATCAGGAGTTAGTAAAGTCAACTTTATAATTTTGGATACAATCATGCAATGCAGATTGTATATAGAAATGTATGAATTAGATGCAAAATTTTAAAATGTTTACCATGCACTATGGATTCATAAATAAGGTTTGTAGGGATACTTTGACATCAGTGATTGGATATTGTCAACAATGTTGCCTTGGTTATGGCCTAATTGACTGAATATTTTGACTTCAGTCACATATGTTGTCAATTGTAAATATAAGAGATCAAAACAGTTTTCTTTTCCATTGTCCCTTTTCTCTCAAGTTGTGAAGTCAAAAAGTAATTATTAAGCACTCCCTATATAGTAGGGCCTGTGATGAGGATCTAATGCATCTTTATACTGTAAATGGCTAATAAATTCCAGAATACACAGTAAAAACCTCTAGTTATGCTAATAAGGCACTGATAACTTTGTTAACATGGATATAATTGATAATTTTCAGAAGATATTGCTGTAATGAGTAAACCCTATGGTAAATTGTTTAAAATTATGCTATCTCCAACTATCAAAACTCTTTAAGAGTGGGATTCAGGGGTGGTTAGGTGGTGTAGTGGATAAAGCACTGACCTTGGAGTCAGGAGTACCTGGGTTCAAATCCGGTCTCAGACACTTAATAATTACCTAGCTGTGTGGCCTTGGGCAAGCCACTTAACCCCATTTGCCTTGGAAAAAAACAACTAAAAAAAAGAGTGAGATCCCAAAACCATCCACTCATCTTGGGGCTATGGTGTCTGTGTACTCTTATATTCAATCTATGGTTAGGTAAGTGACTCTATATACTCGTTTCTCTACATCTCTTCCCCATGATACTTCCCTCCCTCTAGCCCATTACTTTTTTTTAGGTTTTTGGCAAGACAAATGGGGTTAAGTGGCTTGCCCAAGGCCACAAAGCTAGGTAATTATTAAGTGTCTGAGGCCGGATTTGAACCCAGGTACTCCTGACTCCAAGGCCACTGCTTTATCCACTATGCCACCTAGCCGCCCCACTACCCCATTCCTTTAATGATTTTTTACCTTGAAATTTTCCCCTTAGAAATTCCAGTAAAATCATTTGCCATTGGAGTTATTCCCTACAACTTCCATGTCATACTCAGAACAGTTTTCCTTTTATGTGCAAAGGATGTGAATAGATCACAGTCAAACAGTATGGTGCTATAACTATCTTTTCCTTAATTAGAACTTTAATTATCACTTTTTAAACAAATAATAAAACTGTCTGTCCTTCATTCTTGGAAAACACCATAACATCAGGGAAGTGATGCCAGGACAAGCACATGGATTGTATTTGAGTGAAGGGGAGCTATGCTAAGTCACTAGTCTCACTTTCTACTCCAGAACCATTTAGGTCCAGTGGCCAGATATGAATCAGGAAGACTGGAGATGGCCCTGGGTGTGAGGTAATCAGGGTTAAGTGATTTGCCCAATGTTAAGTAAGAGTAATGTGTCTGAGGTTGAATTCAAATTTGGGTCCTCCTATCTATTGTGCCACCTAGCTGTTTATATTTATTAGATAAGGGTGATGAGGAAAATGAAGGTAGTCTTGGGTATAAGAACTATATCTTTCCTAGCATGGGAGGGGAAGGGACACACTGGAAACACCAATATGTTTTCCTGGGAAGAGAACTGAATTAATTGCTATTCCCTATTGCTTCAACTTTATTACTTCAGTGGAAACTTGTGTGAATTGATCTATGCATTTTATAGTCTTTTGGTATGATTTATAACATTTAAGATACAGAGCTTTGAAAAACAAATATTTAAGTTTTTGTACAAGAATCTATTTTCTAGAAGGGTAGGTATAATTTCACAACAATCTGAGATAAGCATATTTAAAATAGAAAATAGTTTTATGAAAAGAAAACCAGTGGCAAAGTAATTTATCATAAGTTTAGAACTAGAAAGGAATATAGATACAATTAGGTCCACTTTTCATTCTTTCTTTCCCTTTCCATTTTTCATTTCTTTTTCCTCCTCCTCCTCCTCCTCCTCCTCCTCCTCCTCCTTCTTCTTCTTCTCCTTCTCTCTCTCTCTCTCTCTCTCTCTCTCTCTCTCTCCCCCTTCCCCTCTCTCTGCATCTCTGTCCTTTTGTCTCTTTCTCTCCCTGTCTCTTTCATTCTCTCTTTCTTTTCCTTTTTTCATTTTTGAGGAAAACTATTAACTGATTAAGGTATGTTTTGAACTCAAATTTTCCTGAGCACTATTCATTTAAATATGTTGTCTACAAAAGACAGCTAAATGTTGATAGATTTTGGAATGATACAAAGAAAATCAAGAGCAGGACCATGAAACACATTTGTATGGAGAGTGACATTGGTAAGTGAGAAAAAGCAAAAGTTCATGGATAGCCAAGCTTAGTACGAATAAAAGATCTTAGATTAAAAGACAAAAAAGATAAGAAGAAAAAATAAGAAAGAAAAGGAAGAATGCAGATGGAGGGAAGGACTGGAGAAAAGAAAGAAAAGAAAAAAAAGGAAGGAATGAAAGAAGGACCAAAGGAAACAGTACAGAAAGAAGGAAGGAAGAAGGGTAGGAAGGAGAGGCCAAACTTAAGATGATGGAGTAGAGATGGCAAACTCAGTTGAACTCCCACAATCTTCCCCTCCAAAGCAATTTTAAAAAATGTATCAAATCAAATTCTGGAGCATCATAGTCAAGAAAAATTAGGATAAATCATTTTTCCAGACTAAGACAAAGAGGTAGAATGTGGCCCAGAGTTCATGAAACACCATCACCAATAGTCAGCCTTGGAACAGGTTGTGACAGCAGAAGCAGAAGCTTTAGGAGATCTTAGTAAAGAGACAAGGGACTGGAAAATTGGGCAGTAAAAGATTAAAATAAATCCTATGCTGTTACTGGGTCCAGGTCCAGGTGCTATTTGGCAATTCCATTGCGCATAAGTAGTTTGGCATTGTAGTGCCAGAGCAGAGAGGAATATTAGCACTTGTAGATAGAGAGGAATGGGGACACTGGTCACAGTTTGAGGGCAGGGAGAAGTGCTAGAGTTTGATCTGCAAAGAAACGGAAGCTTTCCCTGGTAAAGACAAAAGGACACTAGGGAAAACACTGTCCACACATCTTCCTGGATTGCACCAAATTGAAAGTACCAAAAATTTACAGGCAACAAGAAGTAGGACTGAAAATAGCACCTTGAAAATGTCTGAAGCTTGGAACAATGCCTCCTCATCAAAAAATGGATAAAACTTAACTTTAATATGAGGTTCAAAGTGAATAAATAGACTGTAAAAATTATTAAATCAAAAATAATGACATTAAAAAGTCACTATAGCAAAAAAAAGGAAAATCAAGACACAAATTCAGAAAATCAATGATGTCAAAACTGCTAGGAAAGCCTCAAAGAAAATGAAGTGAATTGAACACAAACTTGTTAGGGACTTTTATGTGTGAGAGTGCTGTGAACCTTCATCACCTGATACCCTTGCTTTACTAAGTGCCTTGGGAGTGGGAGTAGATTAGAGATTGGGGAGAGATATTTAAGATATTTAAGCACTTGTGTTTTGGTGAATAAATGGAGACCTTGGAGATTATGGAGTAAAGGGAGAACTTGTCTTCCTTGTTTCTCACCCCTCCAACACTTGCCTGGGGAAAGGCTAAGGGAGTCCAGAAAGGGATTCAACACAAACCTAATAAGAATCCTTGAAAGAAATGAAGAAAAAGAAAAGAATAATGAAGAATTGGAAAAAGAAATGAGAGATGGAAGAAAATGGTGAAAAGAGAATTAACTATCAGCTTGGGAAAAAAATACCAAAACTACTGAAGAAAATATATCTTACAAAAACAGAATTGGCCAAATGGTAAAAGAGATTTAAAAATTTACAGCTGAAAAGAATTCCTTAATATGCAGAATTGGACAAGTGAAAGTTAATTACTCCATGAGAGATCAAGAGAAAATAAAACAAAAGAATGAAGGAAAATATAAAGAAAACTAGAAATAAAAAACTTTTTGGAAAAATAATTGACCTAGAAATCTATCTAAAAGCCATGATGATAAAAGAGCCCCAATATCATATTTTGAGAAAATAACAGAAAACTTCCTCAATATTTTAAAGCAACATTTTAGGATAGACAGTAAAAGAATCCACTGATCACCTCCCAAAAGAGATCCTAAAATGAAAATTATCAGGAATATAGTGAAATTATAGTGCTCCAAAATCAAAAAGAAAATATCACAAGGAAAGAATCACTCAAGTATCATAAAGTCATAGTCAGGATTACAAAGGATTTAGCAGCTATCACATTAAAGGGTGAAAGAATTTGAAACACAATATACTAGAAGGCAAAACAGCTACCCAGCAGACTTGAATACACTCCTTTATGGGAAAAATGGTCATTCACTGAAGTAGAGCACTTTGTAGTATTCCTAATGAAAAGACTAAAGGTAAATAGAAAATTTGTCATTCAAGTACAAAACTCAAGAGAAGCATGAACAGGAAACTTGAAAAAGAAATCATAAGAACTTAATGAGGTAGATTATTTGCATTCCTATATGGGATGATGCTACATGTAACTTTTGAGAACTTAATTATTATTAGAGAGGTTAAAAGGAGTCTATACAAACAGAGACTAGAGACATAAATTGATTATGTTGGGATGATCTGAAAAAATGAAATAGTAAGAAAGATGTAAGAGGGAGAAGGGAGAGAAAATATGGGGGGAATTATCTCTCATAAAACAGGCAAAAACAAAAGAACTTTTATGGTGTAGGGGAAAGTGTGGGGAGCAATGCATAAACCTCACTCTCATCTATTATTTCAAAGAAGGAAGAATATTTGATTAAAATACAGAAAAAAGGCAAATTGCTAAAATGCAAAAATGAAAAGACTGAATACATCAGTGATGAAGATGAAATTAAAGAAATTATTTCCCCGATTATGTCAATACAATTGATAATCTAAGAGAAATGGAATATTATTTACAAAAATATAAATTGCTAAGATTAAAAGCAAAGGTAATAGAAGACAATTCTACATTTGAAAAAAGAAATTTAGCAAGTCATAAATGATTTGCCTCTGAATCAATCAGTAGGACTAGATGGATTTACAAGTTCATTCTCGTAAACATTTAAAGAAGAACTAATTCTGTTACTGTTTTGTTCCTGTTAGACCAGTTGCTCAGGAAATGCTAGGTTCCTGCTGCCTAGCTTACCCTTACCTAGGCTAAAGTCAAAGGGGCAGGAGACAAGGGTGGCAAGTTCTCCAAGTTCTCCAAAATCTCCTGTATCTCCAAGATCTCCATTTATTTACCAGAATACAAGTGCTTAAATATCTTCCCCAGTCCCTGGTCCACTCTGATGACACTCTCCAATCAACCAATAAAACAGTGCTCTGCTACTGGAGGAAACCAGGTGATGAAAGTTTATAGTACTCCCACAAACAACAGCCACTTACATATCACCCTTTTTGTTTTTTTAAGCAAAATTCCTTAATTCAATTACATAATGAATGCCCCATAAGTTGTAAACAAAAGTTCAAAAATAGTATAAACAAATGTCAATTGAACAATAGTAAAAGCAACTAAGCATTCTAGTCAATTAACATGACTTATTAAATTTTACAAAATAATATTTCCATCATTATATGATGCATGATTTATCCCACAGATTTATCCCAGAAGGGGGTCATAATTTGTGATATTTCCCTTAGCATAACCATGTGATGATAGATGAGACAAAGATTACACACTCATTTCTTTTTCCAACAAAAAAAACTTTTAAATCAAATTCAAAATCCAAACTAAAAGGAGTAACATTTAACTCGGGTAACTGTAACTATTTCAGATCTGAATTACACACACACACACACACACACACACACACACACACATACACACACGAGTTTTGACACAAACATAAACACAGAAACAACTCTCTTGTAGCACATTTACCAAGCTGAGATTGATACCTATTGATCATTAAATACACATAATAATACACCAAAATATTAGCCATAAGCACAGGCTTCATTCAAAAGATGAAATCTGAATTTCCCAGTTCCAGAAAAAGTCTTGTTCCCCCTTTTTCTTGACTAATTGACCATGGAGCTTCCCAATCAATAGTCTAAGAAAAACATAACATTGCCCAAATCCCTCCTCCCCAAACCATGAAGGAGGCATGGGGGTCCCTTGATTTCCTTGTTCCAACTTCCTTAAAAATCAGCCCCCTGGTAACAATGAACCTGTTACTTCTCTGAAGTCCTCTGTTCTGGGATGTTGTCTGGAATTTCTCTTCCTTGTATCTGCTCGTCCTTATACCGGACTCCACTCAGATAGCTATGCCTTTGCATCCCTGTTTGGGCACCATTTGTTATGTTCCTTAGAATAGCTACTTAGGATGGGTTAGGTTCCTGCTGGCTAGCTTACCTTTACGCACGCTAACTTTGAAGGGGCAGGAGAATAGGGTGGCAAGTTCTCCAAGTTCTCCAAGATCTCCTAGATCTCCAAGATCTCCATTTATTTACCAGAATACAAGTGCTTAAATATCTTTCCCAGTCCCTGGTCCACTCCCACTTCCTTGACACTCTCCAATCAATCAGTAAAATAGTATTCTGGTGCTCAAGGACACCAGGCAATGAAAGTTTACAGTACTCCCACACACAACAGTCCCTTACATATTACTATAATAAATATTTGAAAACGTTGTTAAGAAAGGAGTCCTGTAAAGGGTTAAAGTTAAGAATGCTGGCCATGAAGTTCTCTTGAGAAAACATGAGACCCAGATGTTTGCACAAGGTCAGAATGCTCTGATAACAGCAACTGAGTGTGCTCTGTACTCAGGGAGGAGCTCTGGTCCTTCTTTACTTAACCATTTTCTTACCCCTTTGAAGTTGATAGAAAAGAGAACATCTATTATGAAAGAGGAAGCCTGGGAAAGATCTTTGAATTATACCGTTTTGCATACCTAAAAGAGGCTGATAGAGTAGTCTTACATGTATAAAAAAGGACTGTCTGCTTGCAAATGCAGAGATGTAGTGGCCTGTTAATAAAACTTGTTACTTGTCTCTCCTGGTTGAACTCTCATTATGGAACAGGCTGGTCATATCAGATGGCCCTGAAGACCTCAGAGAGAAGGTATGACTTGGCTGCCCAAAAGGAAAAATCAAAGAACTTTTCAAGTGGCACCCCAAACAGGGATGGGAATAGGGCAGAATAGGAACCAGGACCCTGTCAAAACAGAAAGACAGGAAGTAGTGAGAGTACCCTGAAAAAGGTTGGGAAGATGGGAAATTTGTACTCATAATTAAACCAGAAGAACAGGAAGTTTGGGCTCAACAATTATATAAAATTGTAAAAAAAGCAAGGAGTAACTATAAATCTTCCAGATTTAACGAGTTTCATAGAAAGAATTCAGACTGTTTCACCATGGCTTCAAGATATAGAATTAACTCCTAAAAAATGGAAAATAGTAGGAGAACAGATGACTAGCTACAAACAAGAATGCCCTGATTATCTTAATGAACTAGAGTTCTTGATATTTAGTATAGTGAAAAATGCTTTTGGGGGAAGGGAGCAACCTAAAAGACATTTCTCTATAGAAAGCCAAACAGACAATAAAACTGTACAAGATAAAAAGGAAATAGAAAAAAGAAATAAAGTTATACAGGAGAATGAAATTTGGCCTTCTCCTTCCCCACCACCTCCTTCTTATTCATTCTATCCAGATCTTACTAGTTTAAGAAAGAATCTCCCCTCATGGCATTCCTGAGACGTCAGAAATTTGCCACTGGCCTGTGTTTGTGGATATGTGTTGAGATTGTCAGTTTGGAAAATTCTGTTGCATTTGTGTGATCTATGCTTGTGCATCATCTTTCTTTATGTGTTTAGATTTTCTGTTTACTTGTGTGTTCAGGTTCTTCTATTGATTTGCTAGATGGGGAGAAAAGTTCCCCTAAAATTGTCCTTGGGTTGCCTCATTTAAATTGCTGCTCTGTTATTTTGGGCAGCTAGGATTTTTAGGCATCTAATGCCCTCACTGGCTCTCCCCTTGAGCCTGCTTTCTGCCTGGGTTACAGTGAGTAATCTGTTCCCTCCCTCCTCACCCCTGCCTTGTCTCTTGAGCACTTCCAACAGGGATTTTTTTATTTTTATTTTAAAAAAAGGAATGGATTTTGCTGTTAAATTGACTGTAGCCAAACTACTCACCGTTATTTTACTATTATGAGAAGCCCTCCCCCTAGTCCTTGTTTATGTTCCCTTCTCTTTCCTGTTCTCCTTGATTCTGTGGTGCCAGAGTGTTTCCCCCTCCCTCCCCCTTTCAGGAGGGAGAGCTACTTCAGGAAGAATTAATAAAGTAAATGTTGAAAAGGACCTTATTTTGGTATTAAAGAAACAGCAAATATTACCAAATATGTTAAACAAAGAAATCATAGAAAGAAATGCTATTTTAATTTGAAAATAGGGAAAATAAATTTCAGAAAGACAAGAGAGTCAAGTTAATCCTAAATTGTATAATGTGGTTACCAAGATGCCCGTATAGGGGAAACTAAATAATTAATTTTTTTTTTCCAGAATGATATGATATCATTCGGCCTTCAGGAGTTTATCAATATAGATTCAGATATTGTTAGTTTTTACAGAAAATTATGGGACATGTATAAAAAAGGACTATCTGCTTGCAAATACAGAGATGTAGTGGCCTGTTAATAAAACTTGTTACTTGTCTCTCCTCTTCTCTCATTATTGAACATGCTGGTAGTATCTGGAGGCTCCCCAAAAGACCTTGGAAAAAGGTATGATCTGGTTGATCAAAAGGAAAAGTCAAAGGACTTTTCAGAGTCCTACCAAATATCTTTCATGGAGCCAGTATGATTTGATACCTAAAATAAGGAGTGTAAAAAAGGGGAAAGACAACAACAATTCCTAAGTATTATCTATCTAAAACCAAGAGCACACTTTATCTGTAAAAAGGAAGCCCTTCCCAATAAGATCAAAGGGGAAGAAAGGATGTTTACTGGCGATACCTGATAGCTTCACTTATATCAATAAGACAAGAAAAATAAATTGAAAATAATAATAATCAATGAGGAAACAGAAGTTTTATTTTTGCAAATGATATGGTATAATTAGAGAAGTTTAAGAGCATCAACCAAGAAACTTGTTGAAACAATTAAAACTTTAGCAATGCTATAGGGTATATAAAAAAAATTACATAAAATCATTAACATTTCTTATATTGCCATCCAAATCCCTAGCATAAAGAGGTAGAAAGATAAGTATAATCTAAAATAATTGTAGACAATATAAAATATTTGACAAGACAAAATCAATAAACCTAATTATAGAACATCTTTTATATGAAAAAAGACCTAAAAATTGTGAAAAATATGGATTTGCCAAGCCATAATTTTAAAAAATGACAATTCTACTTGAATCAATTTACTTATTCAATAAGACACTGATGAAAACTACTAGAGAATTATTTTACAGAGCTTGAACATACAATAAAAAAACTTCATTCAGATGAACAAAAGAATATCGAAAGAACCAATGGAGAAAAGGTGAAGGAAGGAGACCTAGATGTATCAGATTTCAATCTAAATTACAAAGTGATTAAAACCCTCTAGTGCTGACAAAAAACCAATAAAACCACATAAATCAATTGGCTAGATAAAATATACAATTAACTGTAGTAGTAAAAGACCATTGTAAGTTAGTGTTTGATAAATCCAAAGATTCCACCTTTTGTGATAGAACTCACCATGTGATTAAAATTGCTTTCAAACTGTAAAGCATTTGAAAGAAACTAGGCTTAGGCCATCTCACAGCTTATACTCATTTAAATTCATAATTGGGTAAATGATCTAGATATAAAGAGTGATACCATAAATAAGTTAGATGAATTTAGAGAAATTTGACAGTCAGAGCTATGGATAAGGGAAGAATTTATAAACAAATAAGAGATAGAGAGAATCATGGAAAACAAAAATGATTAGTATATAATCTTTCTGAAAAAAATGACGAATATTCAATGAAATAAGGGACTTTCAAAGTTGAGCAGAAAATTTGATCTTCAAATACAAGACTCAAGAGAAGCATAAAAAGGTAAAGAGGAAAAAATGGTATTAATTTAAGTTAAATTTTTTATATCCCTACATGGGAAGTTGATATTTATGTTTTAAGAATAACATCACTATTAGGGCATTTAGAAGGATTAAACAAAGACAGAGGGTGTGGGTATAAGTTGATTTTATTGTGAGGATAAAATACAAATTACGGATGGAAAAAAGGATTGTACTGGGGAAGATGAAAAAGTAGGTAGAATGGGGTAAGCTATATTACATGAAGAGGAATGAAAGACCTATTACAATAGTAGCAAAGCAGGGGTGTTGGTGAGCATTATTCAAACCTTTTCCTCATCAGATTTGGGTCAAAGAGGGAATATCTTATATACTCAGGTAGCAAAATCTAACGTACCCTATAGAGAAGTGAGAGGGAAAAGAGGGGATCAAAGGTAGTGGTACTAATAGAAGAGAAGGCAGAAACAAGAAGGGAATGAGTAAAGAAAAAGGAAGTGTGAGCGAGCGGGTGCGGCGGTGTGATGCGCCAGTTCCAGCATGGTTGCCCCTGGAGGCCACGGCCTCTGCTGCTTCCCTCACCCCTGCCCCCGCCCCCGGGCTGCTGGGCTTCCTGTGGCTGGTGTCCGTGACCGTGAGCGCGGGGCCATGGGGGGCGGCACCGCCGTGGGGGGCGATGAGACGCTCAAGTGCGAGGACCTGAGAGTGGGACAATATTTTTGTAAAGATCCGGAAATAAATGAGGCCACTCAAGAACCTGTTAACTACACAAATTACACAGCTCACGCATCATGTTACCCAGCACCCAACATAACTTGTAAGGATTTTAGCGGCATGAAACCCATTTTACTGGAACTGAAGTTGGTTTATTCAAGACCATACCTTGCAGTAATGTAAACGGCTATTCCTACTGGGTGGTAGTCACTCTTTCTCTATTTCTTGGCTGGTTAGGAGCAGACAGATTTTACCAATGATACCTTGCTTTAGATTTGTTAAAGTTTTGCACTGTAGGATTTTGTGGAATTGGCAGTCTGATTGACTCCATTCTCATTTCAATGCAGATTGTTGGTCCTTCTGATGGCACTAATTACATTATAGATTATTATGGAACAAGACTTACAAGACTGAGCATTACCAATGAAATATTTAGAAAGACACAGAAGTACCCATAGAGACTTGGAAAACAGCTCAATGGTTTTGTGCATCATTGATTGTAAGAGAACGCCAGAGGGTGGAATCCTAGTCTTTCCAATCGTCCCTGTTAGCACAGCACACACCGTGGTTGCTTCAATGTGATTTTTACTGGAGATTTTTTTAGATATGTTATTCTGAGATGTGGCTGACTGGAGATTTTCTCCGAGGCTCTTGTCTCCCTGTGAGGGCTTTATCACCCATTGATCACCTTCCTGTCCCACCCCAATTCCTTTTCCATAGGCAAGTTGTGGCTTGTTGTCTTTTCCTTCTTCAAAATAAAACAAAAGAATAACCTCAAAAAAAAAAAAGGAAGGGGACTGAAAGAAAAGAGAGCAGATTGGGGAGGGAGTGGTCAGAAACAACAATGGTGAGGACTGACAGAGTGAATGGAGAGAGAAAAGTATAAAAGATATAATTTAGAAAAGTATAAAAAGTATAATTTAATTTATGAAAATCTGATAAGAGGGAAATATATCAAAATGTATTAAAAAACATATGTTGCTTAAAAGAAACACATTTGATTCAGAGAGATTCACATAGAGTAAAGGTAAAAGACTGGAGCAGAATATATTATGCTTCAGCTGAAGTTAAAAAAAAGACAGATATAGCAATCCTTATCTCAGACAAAGCAAAAGTAAAAGTAGATCTCATGAAAAGAGACAGGTAAGGAATCCTCATCTTTCTAAAAGGTGCCAAAATCAACAAAGTAATATCAAAACTAATTATATGTGCATCAAGTAGTATAACATCAAAAATTTTAGAGAAGTGAAGTATAGGAAGAAATCATAAAATTATAATAGTGGGGGACCTCAACCCCCTTCACAGAACAGGATAAATCTAACAAGGAAATAAAAATAAAGAAGTTAAGAATATGAATAGTATTTTAGAATAGATATGTCCTAAATTAAGACCTTGATATAATATTTCTTAAAATTTCTCCTCTGGAGAAAATTGAATGGGGATAGAAAGGAATATACCTTTCTTTCAGTGTAACATGGTACCAACACAAAAATCAATCACGTCTTAGGGCATTAAAAGCTTTACAGTCAAATGCAGAACCATAAAAATACCAAAGTGACATTTGTAGCCCAGTTTTCTATTGGAGCCTCAAGTTCATCTCAAGCATATATAGTATAAATTTGAGAATGGCTAATGGATATAATGTTTGGCTTGAAAATTTTTCCTTGCTGTAAGTCTTAACCTAACTATATCTTGTCCTAAACTATAATTTAGGCAAATAGCACATTTCAAAATGTTCAGGGAAAGATCCATTAGGTCACAAAGTCATTAAAGTTACATTAATACTAATTCTGTATCATTTCCCCCTTGTCATGTGAAGAGATAGGATATCTGAGACAGCTGGAATCAGTACCTTGATTAAATTATTATAGAAAACCCAAATCCTTACTACAGAAGAATTGTGGGAGAAATTTGTTGTAACACTGAATCCAGGAAGAGGTGGGAAAAGGATAATGAAGAGGAGCATAATGACAAATGTTAATGAATGCCTCTGTGAAAATTTTAAACATTTTCTCTATCACTTTCTTAAGTCTAGAAAATCAACAATACAAGCTAAAAGTAGCTCCAATTTGCAGTATTTGCTTATTTCCAAAGTAGGAGTGCTCATGTTGAGAATTTAACAATCATCTCTCAGGAGCTGGTATGAACTGGCTCCAGAACATCAATGATAATGATTATGTTTTTCAAGTCCATGTAATAGGAAGTGAGGGACATGAAATAATTTGACCCACAGCATAGTAAGTTCATGAGAACTACATATAAAATCAGTTCATGTGAAAAGAACTTTTAGAGATTAAATTTGATTATGTTCAATATGAGCTAACAATGACTGGCTGCCAAAATACTAATGTGCTTATAGCCTGCCTGAGGAGAACTATTCTGGCAAAAAAAAAAAATAGAGAGGCAAATTGTCCCTTTGTCCTCTGCTCTGATCAAACTACATTTGGGGTTTGTGTTCAGCTCTAGTTGTTTTAATTTGGGTGACATTGAAAACCTAGAGAGCATCCAAAGAAGATGGCAAGAATAGCAAGAAAGCATGGAACCATGGCATATGAGGAACAGTCGACATTGTGTAGCAATGAACTTGAATTTAATCAACTTGGCTTCAAGTTCCAGCTAAGGCTCAGAAACTGACTGCTACTACTTCTAACTACTATTTTAATAGCTCTTTGAGATTTATAAAGAACTTCATGAAGATCTCATTTGAGGCTCTCTATTTACACTTGAGATAGATTCTATAGGTAACCCTGTTTCACAAAGGATTAGTAGAGACGTTGAAGGAATTTTTGAATTTCTCAAGGGCATAGAGCTGGTTAACTGATCTTCCTGACTTCATGATCAGCATACTATCTATTATACAATGTCATTTCTTTACATGATACTGCTTCTTTTTTTTAAACATCTCAGTCTTAGTTTCGTCATCTTCCTGTATCCAAATGAGGATAAAAATATTTGTGGTATCTGACTCATAGAATCTGTGTATGATGTTGCAAGAAAAGAATTCTTTAAATTATAATCCCTTTATGAATATATGTGACTTGCTGTTATTAGGGAGTATTTAGATGATTAAAAAAAGATATCTTTCTTGTATCTCAGTTCCTCATCTTGGCATTACCCTTGACACCTCATTTCATTTCACTCACTATATTCAACCAGGTCAACTGCCAATACCCGACATCTTGCTATTTCTACTTTCATTACATCTCTCCCATTTGACTTTACATTTGCACAACCATGTCCTAAATTTAGACCTTGATTATCATCCACCTTGCTTATTGCAGCAGCTTCCTAACTGGCCTCCTTGTGTCTAGTCTTTCTAGTCTGTCCTACATGCTCCCACCAAAGGAATATTCTGATCATGTGACGCCTCTAGAGTTTTCTTATTATTTCCAAGAGAAAACATGTTTGAAGAACCTAAGCCATTTGGACCAAATCCATCTATCTAGAATGATTAGAAATCATTTCCATTATCCAATTCATTGATCAAACTAAATTCACCTGAACTCGGTAATTTCCTACACCTCAGAATTGCTAACTTTCTTTATAATGGAGTTGAAACTCAAGACAGATGAAATCTTTCCTGATCTCCCCAATTTCCAGCATACTCCATCAACTATATCATATTTAACCAGTTTGTATAATTTAGATATAACTACAATTTTTATGCATGTATCAATATTTTTATCCTGCATGCTTTTTTATATGTACTCATCTCCCACATTCAATTATAAGTACATTCAGAAAGGAACATTTTATTCCTTGTATGTGTAATACTAGCTAACATAGTGCCTAGCACATACTAAATATCTGCTTAATATGTATTGATTGATTGATAATTTTTAGCAAATACAAAAAAGGACTATCATCTAGATGGAATGGGAGGAAACCAAGTTTCCCTTAACTAACTTTTGGGAGATTCATAGCACCTGTGTATATATGCTTAATAAATATTTGCTGAATTTAGATTTGTTGAAAATAGACATAAATGATAATCAGCAAATGAGGACACTTATTGAGCGCCTATAATATACTCAGCAATGTGCTAGGCACTGTGAGGAATGCAAACAAGTAATTAAGATATCCTTTTTTTTAAGGAGTTTATAATCCATTCAAAATACAAAAGCATATACAAAGCATCAGAAGGCAATAGAAACTACTTTATAGAATCTCAAGAGTTGGAAGGAACCTTTAATATTCTTCCCAGTATATTAATATCAAGTCTATTTAGGAATCCGGACTTTTATTTGATTTCCCCCCCAAATACTTATATTCTAGTGCTGTCTGCCAGTGATCCTCCCTGATCTCTTTCCTATGGATTACATCCAAGTATTTATTTATTTTTTAATTTTTTATTTTTATTAAAGATATTATTTGAGTTTTACAATTTCCTCATCTTACTTCCCTCCCCCACCCCCTCACTGAAAGCAATCTGTCAGTCTTTACTTTGTTTCCATGTTGTACATTGATCCAAATTGAGTGCATCACAACTATTGCTTAAAGTACAATAATATTCCATTACTACAATTTGTTTAGCATTACCTAATCAATAGGTTTGCTTAAAATTGTTACTATCATGAAAAAATGCTAATATAAATATTTTAATGCATTTGTGGTCTTTTTCTTATCATTGGCCTCTTTGGGGCATAAGCCTAGTAATGGAATCTCTGGGTAAAGGGTATGGATATTTGGTTACTCTATTGATATAATTCCAAATTGATTTCCAAAATCGTTGTACCACTTCTTAGCTCTACCAGCAATGAATTAGTTTACTTATCTATCCTGAGTTCTCCAAAATTTATCTTTCCTATCTTATGTCATCTTTGCCAGTTTGGAGGGTGTGAAGTAAAGCCTCAAGATTATTTTTACATATTTTCTTATATTGTGTCCTTCTTGTTAATAGTTCATGTTTTATCTTTTTAGAGTTTTTTATTTATTTATTTTTTTAAATTTATTTTTTATTCTCAATTTGCACAAATGTTTTTTTTACATTAATAAAATATTCTTGTTTACAAGTAAACAAAATACCCCTTCCCCCCATGGATATAGACAGACTTGCTTGGGCGAAAAAAGGAAAGGGTAGAGAAAAAAATTAAAATTAAAAAAATAATAGTAATAATTGTAGGTATGGCTAGGTGGTGCAATGTACGAAGCACCAGCCCTGGAGCCACGAGCAACCGAGTCCATATCCAGCCTTGTAAACCCAATAATCACTCAGCCATGTGACATGCAAGCCACCCCATCCCCACTGCCCTGCAAAAACCAAAAAGAAGAAAAAAGAAGACCCAAAATAAAATAAAATAGTAATAATAGTAGGGGTGGCTGGGTGGCAGACAGAGCATTGGCCCTTGAGCCAGGAGCACCTGGGTCCGAATCCGGCCCCAGACACCCAAAGATCACCCTGCTATGTGGCCCCAGGCAGGCCACCCAGCCCCACTTGCCCTGCAGCCTCCCCCAAATAATAATAACAAAAAATGTGCTTCAGTCTTTGTTCCAACACCAACA
Organism: Macrotis lagotis; assembly: GCF_037893015.1. Lineage (NCBI taxonomy): Eukaryota > Metazoa > Chordata > Mammalia > Peramelemorphia > Peramelidae > Macrotis > Macrotis lagotis. The sequence goes on from NC_133661.1 coordinate 119,214,226, forward strand.
AGTCTGTCATGGGTGGATCACATTCTTTATGATAAGTCCATCACAAAAGTTACTTCCATATTTTTCCAACCTTGCCATTGCTGATCGCAACTCCCTCCTTTCTTATTTCTCCACTACCATGTACTATATTTTCTCTCTCCTTTCACTCTGACTCTGCTGTAGGGTCGCTGAGTGGCACAGAAGACAGATCCCTGGTCCTGGGGCCAAGAAGCCCTGAGCCCCCATACCACCCCTTAGACCCCGAATCCACCTGGCCCTATGGTCCTGGGAAGACCATCCAATCCCAGCCCCTTGCAAGAAGTAAAAAATAAAATGTGTTATATCTGACCACTCTCCCCCCATGGTCCACCCTCTCCTCCTTTTTTTCACATCCCCACCCCTTCCCCCTGCTCCCCACTCCTTCTTACTCCAGATGTCTATACCCCATTGAGTATATATGCTGTTTCCTCTCCTAGCCATCTCTGATGAGAGCAAATGTTCCCTCATTCCCCCTTGCCTCCCCACTTCCATATCATTGCTATAGCTCATTGTAATAAAAAAAAATCTTATGTGAAATATCTGGGACTACTCCCCCTCTCCTTTTTCTTTCTCCCATTCCATTTCCCTTTTTTTCTATTGACTCCATTTTTACACCATATTTTATCTTCGAATTCAGCTTTCTCCTGTACTTCAACTATAAAAGCTCCCTCTACCTGCTCTATTAACTCAGAAGGTTCATATGAGTATTATCAGTGTCATTTTTCTATTCAGGTATACATGAAGTTCATCCTCATTAAGTCCCTCATATTTCCCCCCTCTCCTCCAATCTCCATGCTTCACCTGAGTCCTGTATCTGAAGATCAAACCTTCTGTTCAGCTCTGGCCATTCCAAAAGGAACATTTGAAATTCCCCTGGTTCATTGAAAGTCCATCTTTTTCCCTGGAAGAGGACGTTCATCCTTGCTGGGTAGTTCATTCTTGGCTGCATTCTAAGCTCTTTTGCCTTCCAGTATATTGTATTCCAAGCCCTATGAGCTTCCAATGTAGTTGCTGCTGAGTCCTGTGTGATCCTGACTGCAACTCTACGATATTTGAACTGTGTCCTTCTGGATGCTTGTTATATTCTCTCTTTGACTTGGGAGTTCTGGAACTTGGCTATAATATTCCTGGGGGTTGGTTTTTTGGGATCTCTTTCTCTGGGGGATCCGTGGATTCTCTCCATTTCTATTTTGCCTTCTGCTTCTAGAATATCAGGGCAATTTTCCTGTAGTAATTCTTTGAAAGTGATGTCAAGGCTCTTTTCCTGATCATGACTTTCAGGTATTCCAATAATTTTTAAATTATCTTTCCTAAGTCTGTTTTCCATATCAATTGTTTTTTCAATGAGATATTTCACATTTTCTTCTAATTTTTCCTTTTTTTGATTTTGAAGTATTGATTCCTGATTTCTGGTAAATTCATCAATCTCCCTGAATTCTATTCTTTGTCTGAAGGATTTGTTCTCCTCAGAGCGTTTTCTTATCTCTTTTTCCATCTGGCCAATTTTGCATTTTAGAGCATTCTTCTCCTCAATAATTTTTTGAACTGTTTTATCTATTTGACCTAAGCTGGTTTATACCATGCTATTTTCTTCAGCATTTTTTTGGATTTCCTTGACTAAGCTACTGACTTCATTTTCATGTTTTTCCTGCATCTCTCTCCTTTCTTTTCCCAGTTTTTCCTTCCAACTCCCTCATTTGATTTTCAAAGTCTTTTTTGAGCTCTGCCATAGCCTGAGCCCAATTTCTGTTTTTCTTGGAGTCTTTAGATGTAGGAGCTTGTGCTTCCTCATCTTCAGACTGAGTATTTTGATCCTTCTTGGGCTCATTTGCAAAATATTTCTCAATGGTCTTCCTCTTGTTTCTTTGCTTGCTCATTTTCCCAGCCTGGGCCTGGTTCTGGGGTGTTTCCTGAGCTTTTGGGACACTCCCACAAGGGTCTCAGTGTGTGAGGCTCTGTCCTCCCTCCTGGTCTGTGAATGACCATATGTGCCCCCCTCTGCCATGGGGCCGAGGTGGGGGGGCCCTGTTGTTCTATGGGGGGCCCAGACTGGGATCAGAATCTGAATGTGGTCAGAGCCCCAGAGTCCTTTTCCAGGGGCAGAGGACAGAGCTCAGCAGTCTCTCTTTACTCCCCTCCCTCAGCTCAGTGGGCTCATGCCCTGGGGGCTCCTCCTTATGGGCTCCACCTGCTTCTGTTTCCAGGTCTGGGCTGCAGAAAAACCAAGCTGATGGCTGTGTGCACTGAGGGCTGGGCTCCAAATGCTTGCCCTGGCAGAGGTCCCCTGCTGTTCCCCCACTTTGTTCCCGGTGCTCCCTGGGGTGCAGCTCAGGAGACTCCCCCACTTCTGTGAGCCGCAGCTCCCAGCTCCCTGGGACTGCCTCCGGGAGGCTGAAGTTCTTTTGCTCGGGCCACCCCTCTGGCAGGCCGCCCCTCTGACCCCGGGGAGCAGAGCCTTTCTGCTCTTTTCCAGGTTACCTTGAGTAGGAGAACTGCCTCACTGGGTCCCTTTGTGGGTTCTGTCTCTTGAAAGTTTAGTTAGAGTCCTTAGCTTATGAATTTTTATCAGAGAGCTCCTAAGACTTCATCCCTTCATGTCACCATCTTGGCTCCGCCCCCATTTTACATCCAAGTATTTAAGAGGAAGCAGTATGTAGGTCAATTGGAAAGACTTAAAGAATTAAGTTGGAGAGATTGCAGAAGATTAATAAGTGGAAAAAATAATGCATATATATGTCTTTTATTCTGACTAGACTATATAGGCTTGGAGGACAGTCAAATACTAAATTTTGTAGTACTCTCTTTGATATACTAATCTTCTAACTGTTCCTTACACAAGACATTCAATCTCTTGACTCCTGATATTTTCAATAGATGTTCCCCTGTGTCTGGAATTCTCTTTCTGCTCATCTCTATCTCTTCTCTTCTCTGGTTCCCTTATCATTCCAGATAAAATTTCACTTTCTACAATTTGCTCTTCTTGGTTTCTCCTTAATACTATTGTCTTTGTAGATTACTCCCAATTTGCTCTTTATATACTTTGATTGGACTTAATTATCTACATGTTGTCTCTCCCATTAGCTTCTGAGTTTTTAAAAGCAGTAACTCTTTTGATTTGCTTTGTTTTTGGTTTATGGTCATACTTTTCGTTGTTTTCCCAGAACTTAAGCACAGGGTATAGCATGTGGTAGACACTAAATACTTGTTGAATGGTTGATATCCAGTAATATTATCCCTGTCCATCTCACTTCTAGGCTTCCCTAGTTTTTTCAAATCCCAATTAAAATTCCACCTTCTTCAGGAAACCATTCCCTGCACCCTCTTAATTTTCTGGTGTATTCCCTTTGATTCCCTTTGATATTTGTCCTGAATATAGTTTCTTTGTACATATGTTGTTTGTTGTCTCTTGCAGTAGACTGAGTTCCTGGGAAGCAGGAATTATCTTTTGCCTTTCTTTGCATCACTAGCTCTTAACCACAGTATTTAGCACAATAATAGACTCTTAAATGCAAGTTCATGGCCTGAGTTCTCCACTATAATCAAAATTAGAGTTATAAGAACTGGATTCAGTATTTGGCTCTGCAATTTACTACTTGATTTTTGTTATTGCTCAATTGTTTCTGTTGTTTCCAAATCTTCTTTGGGGTTTTCTAAGCAAAGACACTGGAATGTTTTCCATTTTTTTTTCCAGCTAATTTTATTGAGGAGGAAACTGAGACAAAAAGGTTAAATGACTCACCCAGTGTCACATAGCTAGTTAGTATCTCTACCCTCAGGCAAATCACTTTAGATTTTAAAAAGGGACAAATTCCAGTTATGTTAAATAAAGAACATTAATTAAATGACATTTGTTGTCTTTCTAATGCATATAAGGGAATTCTGAAACTTCTCTCCAGTTTCATGTACATTGTTAAGATGGACAGTTTACTTTGTTATAAAATAATATATCAAGCAATAATGTTTATCTTCAAATTTTCTTATTGAGAACCACACTTAACTAATTAATTACTCATTCAAACAAGACTGAAAGGGTGGCTCTTCAGAACCAGAAAAACATTATACATACTGACAATATTGGGTGATTATCAAATATGATGGACCTGCACCTTTCAGCAGTTTAATAATTGAAGAAAATTCTAAGACTTGTGATTAAAAAATATCAACCATATGCAGAAAAGGAACTGTGGAGTCTAAATATAGACTAAGGCTTACTATCCTCAATTAAAAAAAAAGTTTTCTATGTATTATGTCTTTTTTCTCTCTTAATTTTTTTCCCCATTTGAATTTATTCTTCTGTCACAGCCTGATTAAAATGTATCTAAGTTTAATATGGTTATACATGTGAGCTTGTATTAGATTGTTTCTGTCAGGGGATTGGGGAGGAAACAGAGGGAAGGAGAAAAATGTGAAACTCAAAATCTTGCGAAGATGATTGTTGAAAACTACCATTGCATATAGTTGGAAAAAAATAAATAAAAAAATTTTTAAAAAAGAAAATATGACTCTTGCTTTGAGATAGAGAGTAGGAAAAATATGCCTCTACCTTGTAAAACATTTGCTAAGGTGCCTTTGTGTGGACAGTTGATAATTTCAAAACATAAAACTAACATTTTACTTTTAGACTTGTTTCAATGTGTGTATTTGCATCTTTCTGCATCACATCCCTTCTATATCAAAGCTATTCAAATTTGAAAACAACTTCCTATCTTCTCTTGTGTATTCTTACTTGCAAATGAGCAGAACATTTCTAATCAAATCTATTCTAGTTTTCATGTGTAGCCATAGCTTTTAGGTATCTATGTTATAATTGAAATGCCCATTAAAAAAAGAACCCTGCTTTCTTTTGTAAACCTTTCCAACATTTTTAAAAATTTTAATAGATATTTGGCATATTACCATGAATTTTTTCACTTTTTTTAGAGAAATTTTGAGGATAGAGACAAATTTTAAAAGCTTAGCAGATAATAAACATATTCTGAAAGTTCAAAATTGTATACAAGAATAAATGAGAAAAGTGATAGTTATAGTTCAAAAATATTACAGTTAAAGCAAAGGCCTCCAAAACTGACTTGCCTAGTATGCTATTGAGTTATATAAAATGACAGCTCAGAAGTCTAAGCTACAGAGTTTCTAATGAATAAATTTTGAGGTAAAGTTTTATTTTTAGTTATGCACAGGCAGTATGAAACTTTATAGAGGCTTAAATATTGTTAAAATGATTAGATTCATCCAACAGCAATAAGATTATATAGAGTGGAAAAGAGGCATTTATATAAAGATTGACCATCTATCATTAAATTATTTAAGTAATTGTTGAAAGTCTTTTGGCTTATATAAGTTCATGTTAGGAACAAGATACCCCCCCCAATATTCCAATAAATACCTAAAAATTTAATGTCCATTTAGATATATCTTTCCTTTGTTCTTCTTGAGCTGATGATTACTTTTAATTGCTTATGATCTGCAAGGTTTATTATAGCTATGTCTTTTTTTTTACATTTATCTGCAATATTTCTGTACCCTAATATAGTCAATTTTTTGCAAAAGTTCTGTGTTGTTGAGAAATATTTATATTCTTTATCAGTCACATTTCAAAGATGTCATGCCTTTTACTTCCTTTTTTCTGCAGAAATTTGTTCAATTCTGTATTTTCATTACATATTTTTGTATGCTCTAAATCACTATTGATCAGAAAAATTCAGCTCTGGAGTAGCAACTCATACCTATAAGAGTGGCTAATGTGACAAAAAAAGAAAATGTTGGATTTTGGAGAGAATGTGATGAGTATGGTACAATAATACCCAGTTGGTGGAGTTGTGAAAAGCAATGTGGAACTATGCCCAAGGGTGATAAAACTGTGCATCCCCTTTGATCCAGCAATACCCTTGCTTGGTCTTTACCCTGAAAATGAAAAAAGGCAAAAAAACACCTATTTTTACAAAAAGATTTATAGCAGCTCATTTTGTAGTGCTAAGAACTGGAAATCAAGGGATATCCATCAATTGATGAGTAACTAAACAATTTGTGGTGTATCATTATAATGGAATAATTTTATTCTATAATAAATAATAAGCAGGATGATCTCAGAAAAAAATCTGGAAAAACTTATGTGAACTGATGCATAGTAGAGTGAACAGAGTCAGGAAGGGTACTGCATACAATATCAGCAATACTGATTGATGATCAATTGTGAATGGCAGTTATTCTCAGCAATACAATGCTCTAAGACAATCCCAAAGGACTACTGGTAAAACATCCTATCTGTTTCAATGAACCAATAATGATTGAATACCGAGAAGCATGCCATTTTTCCCTTTAATTTTTTTTTCAGTTTGGTCTTATTTAAAATGACTAATATGAAATTGTTTTACATAATTGCACAGGTATAACCTAGATCTGATTGTTTGCCCTCTTAATGTCATCTTAATTCACCTGATATATTGTAAAGTTTTGTTCTAATCCCTCTTATTTATTCTGTTTTTTTAGCTATATTTCTTGTAAGCAATAGTTGTGGGGTTTTGTTTTGTGAATAGATGACTATTATTTAGCTCACTTAATCCATTTACATTTAAAGACATGAGAGTTAGATTAGAATTAAATCCTTCCTTCTAAACATAGTCTAGGAAATGATTTTTTTAAGATCCATGCACTTTCCTATTCACTCTCCCTTGATGTGGAAAAGTGCCCTCTGAGAAGTCTGAAGGTATCCTTTCTATCAAATGCTAGTTATATAATAAGCCCATCAGAAAAAAAAAAATGAATAGTAATCTAAAAATAGGGAGTATTTGTTTGAGGTATTCTTCTAAATTTCATTTTCCTTTCTTATTCTTTCTCTTCTTCTAAGGACTTTTCCCTGAAATAAACCTTTAATCTGTCTCAAAGCTTAATGACCAAAAAACTATTCTCCTAGGGTCTCACCAACTCTATCCCCACATGCAGCACATTTCATAAGCACTCTATTAATAAGGAAAATATTGTGCATATTTTCATAGTTTTCAGTTTTATCTTGCTCTTCATGACTCCATTTGGGATTTTCCTCCCAATCTCTGTTCTTTTTTGAAAGCCTTTGCAAGGTGATGAGATTAAGTGATTTACCTAAATTCACTCAGCTAAGTAAGTATGTGTTGGAGGTTGGGTTTGAACTCAGTTCCTCTTGACCCATGGCTGATGCTCAATCTACTGCACGACCTAGCTGCCCCTGGTTTGGGTTTTCTTGGCAAAAATGCTACAGTGATTAGCTATTTCCTTCTCTGACTCAATTTACTGATTAAAAATAAGAAAAACAAAACAAAACAAAACAGGGTTACCAGAGTTAACCAAGGTCACTCAGCTAGATGAAAACTTTGTTCTTAACTACAGACCTGTTCTCTTTACTATGCCTCCTAATTACCCCAACATCTAGACTTGAATTCTGGCTTACATCAATGTAGAAAAAATAATTACTTCTAGAAGAATAAGATATTCAATGTTTCTTAACTTGGGGTCCCTGAATTTTTAAAATATACATTTTTGATACCTTTATTTCAGTATATTTTTTCTCATTTATTATCCTATGCAATTTATTTAATGTATTTAAAATATCGTTTTGAGGAGAGGTACAGAGATTTTATTGTCCGAGACTGTCAAGAAACATAAAATGTTAAGAATCTCTCCTCTTTATCCAGATATCCTTTTTCTTTATGCCTTTATTTAACAATAGATTTGATGGCCAGATAGTCTACATCCTGAGGTACAAATCTTTCTGTTTCGGTCAGAAAGAGAAAAAGAGCATGATTGCTAAATCTGGACAGACTAAAATGTCCGACTGCTCCTCTGAGAGCTTTGAATAACAAAAAGAATCTTAGCAGTTTTGATTGAGGAGTCTATCTCAGTGGTTCAAAATTTCAGTTAAGGAGCTCAGGACTCCAAAATGAATCAAACCTTTAGGAAGGAAATTCTTTTGAGGGAAAGATTTTCTTTTTCTTCCTCTCTTCTTGCCACCCTCCACTGCCCCAACTTTGATCAAACTGTCAGAAAAACTAAACAAGTAAATATGCAAAGTAACACAAACTGAAAGCCAGACCTAGAAAGACACAGAGTAATAGTTACCTGTTAGAGGCCAATGATAGCAATGAACGAGTGGTTTCAGTAGAGCAGCATGACCTGGTTGAAAAAGATTCTGTACTAAATATACACAAATTCTAGTCTGACTCCTTTTTTTCTTTCTTGTTTCTTTCCATTCCATCTTTTCAAGAATTTTTCTACAATCTTAAGAGAATATATCAATGAAACTGAATCTCAATTTAATATCTGCAGCCCTGATGTATTTTCTGATTTCCAGTTGCACATTTCGATATCCCTAAGAGATATTTTTATATACAAGTCTTCAAACTCAACATGCCTACATTGGAACCCATCATTTTGCTTCTCCTCCCAAGTTCCTCCTGACTACCTTACTTTTGTTAGCACTACAACTCCATCCATAGAACATAGCTTAAAATTTTCAAATCTTTCTATACTCTTTTGTGTCCATTCCTACTTTAATCCAATAGCCTTTAAATGTAGCAAATTCTTCCTTTGTAATATTATCTAAACACATCATTTCATTTCTACCACAACCAACCTATTGCAGACCTTTCACTATTGCAATAAGCTCTTAATATACTTTCCAAGAGAGGCCTCAGTTAGTCAATAAACTTTTAGCATTCACTATGCAGCAGTGTTGTTCTAGGTAGTACAATAGGTAGAATGTTAGACATGGAGTCAGAAAAACCTGAGTTCAAATCTTACCTCAGATACTTACTATTTATGTGATTCTGGGCAAGTTAATTTACTCCATTTGCCTCAGTTTCCTCATCTGTAAAATGAATTGTAGAAGATGGCAAAACACTCCATTATCTCTGCCAAGAAAACTCTGATGGGGTCAACAGAGTTGGACATAACTGAAAAATGATTGAACACCAGGACCTATGCTAATCATCTTCAGTCTCTCTTCTCCATTTCATACTACATATGGCTGCTAGTGTAATTGCTCCAAGAAACATTAATGTCTTCCCATTTGCTAAGGTATAAAACTTAAAAAATAATTTTAAAATTGCAATTAAAAATTAAAAAGACCTTTATTGATCTTCCTAATTGAGATCTCAACAATTTTCTCAAGTCTTATTTATAAGCACCCACCAATCTTCAAAGAATAATTTAAGTGTTAATCTATAATAAGAGATTGGACTAGATGAATTCCAATCTAATTACTTTACAATTTTAAATCAATGATTCTGTAGCCCTATTATTTTTAAGTGATAAACTCCTGAACTACAGTCACTTTAGGGAATGGACCATAGATACAGAACTGATCTTATCAGTAATTGGATTTCCTTTCTCCCCCCACCTCTATTTCTTTGCTGGTTTTTCTCATAGTTCCTGGTTGGCTATTATTGAAACTCAGTTTTGGAGGCTTTAATGTTCCATTAGATTATCCAACTCTTTGCTTCTCCATTTCTTTACTTGTCTTTGTGCTTCCAGGGAAAAATAATAACAAAAAGGTAGAACTCAAACCAAATCAATTTGCTATCTGAGATTAGTATTAATAAGTAGTAAATTTAGGAAGAGGGCAGGAATTTACTTGAGAATTTTGAATTTTATATAAGATTACAATATGCTTCACTTTCCTGTCATTAGAGAATTCAAGTTCAAGAATGTGAGATTTGTTTTTAATTGTGGAATATTTGGGCCAGGCGGTGGAGGGTAAAACATAAAAAAAAACCAGGAATCATTTATTATAACCATTTAAAAATATTTAATGGTTTTCAGCATGTGTCACTGTTACTGTTCCTTTATAATTCCTTTATAAAAAGGTACTTTGAAGGCTGTAGTGAAGAAGAGTTTCATGTGAACAACAGTTGAACATGGATCATTTAGACCTGAGAGACAGGTGAGCAGTGTTCATAATGGAAGGAGGATAGTCTCCATTTGCACTCAGGTGATAGAAAGCAAATCAGGTTTAGATCCCTGAATTGGGAGTGTCTGAGACAGGAGCCGTGAGGCAACCAGTGCAGTAATGTGATCAGTCCCAAAGAAGATTTCTCCCTGAGAGAGGGGCCCAAGCCTTGGAAAACATTGCATTCTGGTAGAGTCTTGTGAGCTCAAGCTTTAGGGAGAGTCTAAGAGAGTAGAGCACCATAGACCTTTGAGTGACAATCCAACATTGTCCCCATATTAAAGTCATTGTCAATTGCATCATACTGATGAGTAGCTCAAAGGTTTAAGGTTTGGGAAGAAAGGCCATACTGACGATTAGCTCATTGAGAGACAGTTGAGTATATATCGAACTGATGCTTTCTGTTGTCAGATGTCATATGCTGGTGATACCTCCATGTGGTGCCTCACTGATACAAGAGGAAGAGAAATCAATTCCAATCCAAAAAGATCATCACTAGTAGTCCTGTTTTCTATCAATTTGGAATAGTTTTGGTAAAGGCAAGTAAGAAGGATGCCTTTTACACAGCATAATTCTCATTATAAAATAAACATACTTGTGCAAGTCATACCACACATCACTTGGTTGGTTGATATGGTCCTATTATCTGAAAGCATCTGATCTGGATAGAGAAGATCTGGACTAAGGTTCAAGAGCCTTAGTTACATTCTGGTTCTTTCATTGATATGGGAGAGGAATTCATTTGACTATTTTAGTTTAAACTCAATTTTTCCACCATTTATTGAATGGGGAGGACATGATGTCTTCTTTCCAATCTGTTCAGGTCTTTACTATAGCAGGTATTTTCAGAGGCAATGCAATGTATTAACTAAAATCCTGAGAATTAGGAACAGCTAATCCTGCCTGATGTTTTATCCGTGTGTTATCTTAGTTAAGTCATTGAACTCAGTTCCATGTTCTTATCTATAAAAGTATATATATATATATGTATATACATGTGTATATATGCATATATATATATATATATATGCATATATATATACAAGTATGTCAGCTACCTCACTAGATTGTCTTGATCAAATGAGCTCATATATGGAAAACTCTTTAGAAACCTTAACATGTAAAAATGCGAGGTCTTGTATTTAACTATCACAGGTATCATCTTTGAGTCTTTTCCTAGGGGGGAAAAACACTATATCAAATATGAAACTACAGGCTGGCTCAGTATTTTCAAGTGTAAAAGAAAATTTTTATTCACATAGAGATAAAATATGCCTGCTTTTCTGTTAATGTAATTATTTACCTATATTCTAATTTTCTCCTCTTCCAGATGGTGGTTTCTAACTCTGCAACACTTGGCAGTTGTTTTTTTCTTCTTAGTTTCCTTTGCCATCTCAAGGGGATTTTCACATACTCTGTTACCTGTTTCTCCCATCATTAAGTTGACCTACAGAGGGCCAACAACTGGTTTCTGCATTAGTACATTTTTTAATATGTTTCCTTTGTTACATAGCAGACCCAAAGCCAATAAACTCCCTTCTAACTAATATACAGCATACTGTAGCTCAAGTGTGATTGCATTTTCATTGCTAAAAATAAGTGCTTGTTTTTAACTCTCCATAAAAGCTCCATCTCTCAGCATGGATGACCTCCTCCTTACTTGTAAACCCATTATGCTGAGATACAATTCACAATATTCCTGGGGAAATCCAGGTTTTTAATCTATAGTTTAAAAGTGGGTGAGTCCATGTTTTTGTCTCCTTGCACATTGATTCATCTTCTTCCAGAGGACGGGAAAAATTTTTCCCTGATTTCTGCATTATTTCTAAAATTACCCAGAACTTAAATTGAAACATAGAGCCTTTAACCCAAAATAAATATATGGAACCTCAATAAGGATGCAAAATCTTTTTTTCTTCCTGATGTGGCCAATCCAAACACAAATGACTAGAAATATATTCCCTTCACCTCTCATATTGTGTCAAATTTCACTTTCTTCATTTACCTTCTGAGCAGGATATTGAAAAAGCTTATAAACTCCATACGGCTTCTAACCAACTTCTTTCATTTCCTTTGACCCATTGATGTCATTTTTTCTGGGCTTCAAGAAGGTCATATCTTCTTTAAAAGCTTTCAATGTTGATTTCCTCAGAAAGCAATCCTTTCTTTAGTTCGTATTTCCCCTTTTTCTTTCTGCATAGCAATTCTCAAGATACTACCTGAGTATGATTTTTGTGCAGAAATAAACCAAATCTCTATTTTGCCTTCTCGTATTTGCTTAAATATTCTATTTCCAGGGTTTCTGTCTTTTGTGGATCTACTAGATTTAAGATGATACTAACTGATATTTTTATGTGCCACATAACTATTTCTTGGCTTCTATTATGGAAATGAAGAATGAACAACAACGAAATGTGTATGATATTGTACTTTTAGAATCTAAAGTCTTCATTGAAATAATACAGTGTGGTATAAGGGAAAGGTCCCTAAGTTTAGGATTATAAAATCTGCATTCATTTCTTTGGGTCTATTACTTTCTGTACAATCTTGGACAAACTTCACCACTTCTCTAGTTTCCTCATTTATAAAATGAGACTGTTGGAATGAATGAATTTAAGATCTCTTCCAGTGCAAAATTTCTATCATATTAAATGGTAGTCTTTTATGATATAAAGACTTTACAATATGAATCAGATAATTTACCTGCTTATTATCCTCATACATTTTGATCCAAGCTAGTGCAAATCTTCCTCCACTGTTGTAACTTGATAACTCAACTGTAATTTTAGTTGCACTGGGAAGCAAGTGATTTCCTCATGGTCACACAACCAGAATGCATTATAAGCATGACTTAAACTCATAGCATCCCAATTTGAAGGCTATTCTTTTATCTAATACATCATACTGATTCTTATAATATTTCTTATCACTTATATTTACATAATACTTGAATGTTTGCAAAGATCTTTCCCAGATTATGTCATTTGAGTCCATAACTGTCCTGAACAGTGATGATCTTTTCAAAATGAGGAAACTGATACTCAAAAAGGTTAACTATCTTAACCTTCTGTTACAGAAATGTCAGAGGTAAAGCAATATCTCTTTTGAACCTCATGTCCACTATTTTTCCTACTCCTCCATAAACAGAGCAATTAGAATATAAAACTATGCATTGATAGAAATTGAATTCATTGAGAGAGAGAAATCATATCCTTGAGGAGAAAATAAAATATTATAGGTAGCAAAATTATGTAGTACATAAGACACTTTAAAAAAAATTGAAGGTAACAGACTTTGGACTTTCTTTAACTATACGGTTCTTTTTTCTGGATACAAATGATATTCTCTGTCATAGGTACTCTAAAATTGTCCCTGATATTGCATTGATAGAATGAGCTAGTCAATTAAATGTGATCATCACCCCCATGTTGCTATTAGGGTGTACAATGTTTTTCTGGTTCTGCTCATCTCACTCAACACTAGTTCATGCATATCCCTCTTGGTTTCTTATAGAACAATAGTGTTCCATAACTTATATACCACAATTTGTTCAGCCATTCCCCAATTTTTGGACATTCACATGATTTCCCATTTTATGCTACCAAAACAAGGGTGCTATAAATATTTTTGTACAAATGATGGTTTTACCTTTTTGCATGATCTCTTCAGGGTATAGACCTAGTATTGGTATTGCTGGATCAAAGGGTATTCACAATTTAATGCCCTTTGGGCATAATTCCAAATTGCTCTCCAGAAAGGTTGGGTGAGTTCACAGTTCCACCAACAATGCATTAGTGTCCCAGATTTTGGCCATTCTGATGGGGTGAAAAGGTACCTCAGAGATACTTTAATTTGCATTTTTCTAATCAATAATGATTAAGAGCAATTTTTCATATGACTATGGATAGCTTGGATTTCCTCATCTGTAAATGGCCTTTGCAAAACCATTGATCATTTGTCAATTGGGGAATGGCTTGCTTTTTTGTTATAATTTTGACTCAGTTCTCTATATTGAGTCCTTTGTCAGAAATACTAGTTGTAAAAATTGTTTCCAAATTTGCATTTCTTTTGATCCTGGTTACAGTTGTTTTTTGCAAAAGCTTTTTTAATTTAATGTAATCAAAATTATCTAATTTTTTTTAGGTTTTGCAAGGCAAATGGGGCTAAGTGGCTTGCCTAAGGCCACACAGCTAGGTAATTATGAAGTGTCTGAGACCAGATTTGAACCCAGGTACTCCTGACTTCAGGGCCAGTGCATTATCCACTGTGCCACCTAGCCGCCCCTCTAATTTGTTTTTAATGATGTTCTCCATCTCTTCCTTGGACATAAACTGCTTCCCTTTCCATAGATCTTATAGGTAAACAATTCCTTGATCTCCTAGTTTGCTTAAAATATTATCGTTCATATCTAAATTCTGTACCCATTTTGATCTTATCTTGGTATAGGTTGTGAGATGCTTGTCTAATCCAGTTTCTGCCATACAAACTTCCAATTTTCCCAAGAGTTTTTTTTTTATCAAAAGAAAGTTCTTATCCCAGAAGCTGGACTCTTTGGGTTTATCAAACAGGAGATTGCTGTAATTGTTTCCTGTTGTCTCTTTTGCACCTAATCTATTCCACTGATCCAACACACCATTTATTAGGCAATACCAGACAGTTTTGATGAAGGATGATTTATAATATAATATTAGGGCTGTTAAGGTTAAGCCATTTTTTTATTAAATCCCTGGATATTCTTGAATTTTGTTTCCCCACATGAATTTAGTTACAAATTTTTTTCTAGCTCATTAAAGCAATCTTTTGGAAGTTTGATTGTTAAGGCACTAAGTAGTTTACTTTAGGTGGAATTGTCAATTTTATTATATTAGCTCAACCTATCCATGAGCAGTTGATATTTGTCCAGTTATTATTTATTCATTTATTTGTTTGTTTATTTATTTATTATTTGAACTTCTGTTTTTCTTTATTAACAAATTCTAATACATCATCATTGTCACTAATATATATATGTATGTATATATATATATATATATATATATATATATAGAGAGAGAGAGAGAGAGAGAGAGAGAGAGAGCACATGAGTAAGTTACAGACAATTATTGATTACCACTATTTTAATGATTTCTTACCATCATTACTCAATTACTTGACTGAAATAGTAAGCCCCTACCCCCATAAAAACAAATGATTATTGAGGAAATTAATGTGAATCATAATTGTCCTGTATAAAGGCTACTATTTTCTTTGCTTAAAACTATTTAGATACTTTTAAAATGTGTTTTCATTTGAATTGAAATATATTTACCTAAAATAATCTTGAGTTTTAAAAATAACCTCAGTTATAAAGAAAAAGATCAAAGACAGCAAACAGCCTGAGTGGCAGAAGACATTTTCAAAATGCAGTAGTATTTCATTCTCAAATTCACACTATTGATTTTCTTTTAAGAAAAAAGTTTTTAATTTGAATTTTACAATTTTCCCCCAATTTTGCTTCCCTCTGCCCACCCCCCACAGAAGGCAGTCTGTTAGTCTTTACATTTTCTCCATGGTGTACATTGATCTAAATTGAATGTGATGAGAGAGAAATCATATCCTTAAGGAAGAAATATGAAGTATAAGAGATAGCAAAATTATGTAATAAAATAATGGTATTTTTTTAAGGTGATAGTCTTTGGTCTTTGTTCCAACTCCACAATTCTTTCCCTGGATAAAGATGATATTCTCCATCATAGATAGCCCCAAATTGTGCTTGACTTTTGCACTGATGGAATGAATAAGTCCATTAAGGTTGACCATCACCCCCATGTTGCTGTTAGGGTGTACAATGTTCTTCTGGTTCTGCTCATCTCTCTCAGCACCAGTTCATGCAAATCCTTCCAGATTTCCCTGAATTTCCATCTTTCCTGTTTTCTAATAGAACGTCATTTCCCAATTGAAAGTCATTCACCTAATTTCTAATTCTTTGCCACCACAAACAT
Organism: Macrotis lagotis; assembly: GCF_037893015.1. Taxonomy (NCBI): domain Eukaryota; kingdom Metazoa; phylum Chordata; class Mammalia; order Peramelemorphia; family Peramelidae; genus Macrotis; species Macrotis lagotis. Next base: position 119,230,141 of record NC_133661.1, read on the forward strand.
GGCTACTATGAATAGTTTTATACAAGTGATACTTTTTACTCTTTTTCATAATCTCTTCAGGGTATAGACCCAGTAGGGGTATTTCAGGATCAAAGGGAATACACATTTTTGTTGCCCTTTGCGTAAAATTCCAAATTGCTCTCGAGAAAGGTTGGATGAGCTGACAGTTCCACCAAAAATGTATTAGTGTCCCAGATTTCCCACATCACTTCCAACATTGATCATTGTCCTTTCTGGTAATATTGACCAGTCTGAGAGGTGTGAGGTGGTACCTCAGAGAATAATTAGTGAATTAGAGCAATTTTTCACATGACTATGAATCGCTTTGATTTCCTCATATCTGTAAATTACCTTTGAATGACTTTTTACTATTTGTCAATTGGGGAATGGCTGGTATTTTTAAAAATTTGAGTTTTTTAAGAAATGAGTTCTTTGTCATAAATACTAGTTGCAAAAATTGTTTCCTAATTTACTCCATTTCTTTCGGTCTTGGTTACAGTGGTTTTATCTGTGCAAAAACTTTTTAATGTAATCAAAATTGGCCAGTTTATTTTTAATGATGTTCTCCATCTCTTCCTTGGTCATAAATGGCTTCCCTTTCCATAGATATGATAGGTAAACTGTTCCTTGATCTCCTAGTTGGCTTATATTTTTTATGTCTAAATCCTGTACCCATTTTGATCTTACCTTGGTATAGGGCGTGAGGTGTTGGTCTAATCCAAGTTTCTGCCATACAAACTTCCAATTATCCCAACAAAGAAAGAGGTTTTAGTCCCAATCACTGGAGTTTTTGGGTTTATCAGCAACAGATTACTATACTCAATTCCTGCTATTGCACCTAGTCTATTCCACTGATCTACCACACTATTTCTTAGTCAATACCATTTTGAAGACTGACAATTTATAACTTTAGATCTGGTAGGGCTAAACCACCTTCTTTTGCACTTTTTTAAAATTAAATATCTGGAGATTCTTGACTTTTTATTTCTCCATATGAATGTACTTACAGTTTTTTTCTAACTCATTAAAATAATTTATTGGAATTTTGATTGGTAGGGAACTAAACAAGTAGTTTAATTTTGGTAAAATTTTCACTTTTATTATATTAGCTTGGCCTATATATGAGTAATTGATATTTGCCCAGTTATTTAAATCTGATTTTATTTGCATGAGAAGTGTTTTGTAATTTTCAAATCTTTCTGAATCTGCCCTCACAGGTAGGGCTCTTAAGATATTTAATTTCATCTTTATTTAAACTGGGCAACTTAGAGTTTTGTAAATATTCATCCATTTCACTTAAGTTATCAAATTTATTGGCCTAAAGTTGGGCAAAATAATTCTGATTGTAATTTCCTCATTGGTGAGTTCACCTTTTTCCATTATGATACTAGTAATCTGGTTTTCTTTTTTAATCAAATTAACCAAAGGTTTATCAATTTTACTGTTTTTTTACATAAAGCCAATACTATTGTACTAAATCTGTAGTTTTTCAATAGTTTTCTTGCTTTCAATTTCATTTTATCCTTTAATTTTTAGAATTTCTTAATTTGGTATTTAATTGGGGTTTTTTGATTTCTCTATTTTTTTAGTTGCATCTTTAGTTTATTGAGTATCTTATTATTGTAAGCAATTACACAGATATCCCCAATAACTTCCTTGGCTATAATCCCCAAGTTTTGGTATGTTGTATCATTATCTAGGATGAAATAATTAATTCTATCTATATTTTGTTTGATCCACTTATTCTTTAAAATGAGTTTAATTTCCAATTAATTTTACCTGTCTCTCCATGGCCCATTTTTGCACATGATCTATATTGCATTATGAGATAAGTATTTACTATCTTTGCCTTTCTGCATTTGGTTATGTTTTTATGCTCTAGTACATGGCCAATTTCTGTGTAAGTACCCTTTACTTCAGAAAAAAGAATATTCCTTTCCATGTCCATTCAATTTTTTCCAAAGGTCTATCATGTCTAGGTTTTCTGTCATTCTATTTACCTCCTTAACTTCTGTATTTTATGGTTAGATTTATCTAAATCAGAGAAGGAGTTTGAAATCTCCCCCCCGCAGTAGCATTTTGCTGTCCGTGTCTTCCTATAATTCATTCAGTTTCTCTAAAATTCTTGGTGCATATATATTTAGTATTGAAATTGCTTCATTATCTATTATACCTTTTAATAGGATATAGTTTCCTTCCTTATCTCTTTTAATAAGATTTTAGCAGCTGCTTTGTCCAAGACAAAGTTTGCTAGACCTGCCTTTTTCATTTTGCTTTAAGCAAAATATATTTTCCTCCAACCTTTTACCTTTACTCTCTATGTATCTCTTTGCTTCTAAATAGTTTCTTGTAAGCAACATATTGTAGGATTCTGGTTCTTAATGCACTCTGCTATTCATTTACATTTTCTGGGAGAGTTCATTCCATTACCATTCAAAGCTATAATTACTCTTTATTGTTCTCCATCCTATCTTCCCTTGGTATTTTTACCTTTTTTCATTTTATCCATATTCCCCAGTATTTTGTTTCCGAGTATCAAGTGTTTATGCCCCTTTATATCTACCCCATTCCCCTTTGCCCTTTCCTTTTTCCCCTTCTTCCTTCCCTTCCTTTAGTTCTTTTCCTCCCCCCTCCCCTTCTAATATTTTAAAGATAGTTTAAGTTTCTTAACTGAGTAAGTATTTTAATCCTTCTTTGATCCAAGTCTGATGAGAGTAACATTCAGGCAGTTCTCACTGTCTCCCTTACCCTCTATTGAAATAGGTCCTTTGAACTTCAAGTAGTGTGGTTTACCCCATTCAATCTCCTCCACCCTCCTTTTTACTGTTCCTTTTTAAGGAGATATTTTTACATCATTCTGTCAGGAATAATTCATGTGTGCCCATTTCTTTTGGCTGAGTATATTCTAATAGAGCTATATTTCTCAAGAATTATGAGCATCTTTCCTCCCAGGTGGGATATAGCCAGTTTCAAATTATTGGATAGGAACTTTTTTTCTTTTCCCTTTACCTTTTCATGTGTCTCTTGAGTCTCCTGTTTGAAATTCAAATTTTCTATTTAGCTCTGGTCTTTTCATCAGGAAGAAATGGAAGTCTCCTATGTCAGTAAATATCTATCTTTTCCCCTGGAAGAGAAGGCTCAGTTTTGCAGGAGAGTGAATTCATGACTGCATTCCAAGTTCCCTTGTCCTTTGGAATATTGAATTCCAGGCCCTTCAATCCCTAAATGTTATGCAGTCAGGTCCTGTGTAATCCTTACCATGGTTCTTCAGTATCTAAATTGCTTCTTTCTGGCTATTTGCAGGATTTTTCTTTTATCTGATAGTTCTGGAGTTTGGCCACAATATCTTTGGCATTTTCATTTTTAGGATTCCATTTAGGAGGAGATCGATGTATTCTTTCAATAATTATTTTTCCCTCTGGTTCCATGATATCAGGGCAGTTTTCCATCACTAAATCCTGTAATATTGAGTCCACTTTTTTTCCTCTTCAAAGTTTGCAAGAAGCCCAATGATTCTTAGGTTGTTTCTCATGGATCTGGTGCTGTAGGTTTTGTCAATAAGGCATTTTATGTTTTCTAATTTTTTGGTTTTCTTTAATATCTTCTTTTCTCATGAAGTCATTACTTTCCATGGATTCCATTCTTTTTTTTTTTTGTTTTTTTGCAAGGCAAATGGGGTTAAGTGGCTTGCCCAAGGCCACCCTGCTAGGTAATTATTAAGTGCTTGAGACTGGATTTGAACCCAGGTACTCCTGACTCCAGGACCGGTGCTTTTACCTACTGCACCACCTACCCGCTCCGAATTCCATTCTTTTAAAGAATTTTCATTTATATTTTGCAACTCCTTTTCCATTTGCCCAATTATGATTTGAATTTTTTTGCACTTCTCCAATTGTTTTTTCTAAGGATTTGTTTTCTTGTTGCAACGTGTTAATTTTCTCATGGGTTTCTTTTCTCAATTTTTCCAATTGATTTTTAAACTCCTTGATCTTTTCTAAGAAGTCCTTTTAGGCTAGAAACCAATTCATATTCTCAGAAGCTCTAGCTCTGAATTAGGGTCTTTGACTTCAATGTAGCTTTCAATGCACCCCTCTTTCCTCTGTCTTTTCATTTTCCTAGGATATTGTGTTGGGGGAGGGGCTGGCTCAAAGACCTTTGGTTTTGAATACCCTAGAGGCTTTGTTCACTGGGTTTAGTATCGCCAAGCGGACTGACCAGTAGGGGGTGCTAGAGGCTTTCTCTGGAGTGTCTGTGACCTTGATTTGAGGCTCTCTCCCTAGGTCTGAGAGGATAGGGGAGCAGTAGGGTCTGAATTATCCCTGAACAATGTGTGCTGGACCCTTGGGCTATGTACTTATTATTCACTCAGTACTGAGAGCTATGCTGCCCACACCTGAGCCTGAGGGGTTAGTGCAGTTGGAACAGTGCTTGTTCTGGGAAGTGTCCCTTTCTCCCAAAGGGATGGGAGGGGGACACTAAACCAGAATATATGGGGCTCATGGCCCTGATCTTCCAGGCCATCAGAGCTGACCAGATTTATATCTAACAGCTGTGCTGGAGCTCTCCTGCCCACTCACAAAGTCAAAGCTTCCAAGGCTGTTCTCAGGTTAGAACTGGGTCTCACCCCACCACCCCTGCTCTGGCTCTCTACTCTCTGCCTCCAGCTCACCCATGTTCTCTTGAGACAGACCTTGTTGGTAGATGTTCTCCTCCTTTGCTCTTTCTAGATTTTGTGGATCTGAATTATTTTAAGAGGCTTGATTCATATTAGTTCTAAGGGAAAGCCAGGAGACCTTAGGACAGTGTCTGGCTTCTCTCCACCATCTTGACCAGAAGTGCATTGTATTTTCTACCAGTTTCTTGCATTTTATTTTACCCAGATTCTACCGGCTTTCCTTTATATTACATAAAGTTTTATGGTTTGTTATTGGAGTGTTTGATTCATAGACTTGTAGATTGGGGGATGTCCGAAGGGATCTTAGATTTCTATTTCAACTTGCTCATTATGAGGCCAGTGTGTTATATAATTTGGTCAAGATCACATAGGTAGGAAATAACAAAAATAGGATTTGAATTCAGGTCCCTAACTCCAAATTCAGCACTCATCCACAATATGGTTAAATGGCTTGCTTATGGTCATGTATATGGTATATATAAAAGGCAAGATTTGAATCACAGTATTCCCAACTGAAATCCATCTTTCCTCTCTATATTATGCCTTTTTACCTGTCTCAAATTGCTATTATGAAACACTTTGGCATTAAAAAGAAATGAAATATTTCACTTTAAGAAAATCCAAAAGAAGCAATAACCTTTGGGGAAAACTTAAAGAAGCCTTTCCTTTCTTAGTGTCCATAAAAACCTATATGAGAATTATTCAGAAAAATGGTTCCCATTATTTTCATTCTTTAAAGGGACACGACATTAATGGATTATTATTCATTGCATCCCTCTTTTCCAAAAAAATCAATTCTTGAAAAATAAAAATTACAGAAATCATTTTAAAGAAGTGATCTAAACTACATAGGATAAAAAGGCAGTGGACCTAAATGATAAAATTAACACTTACATGGGTTATGGAGGGTGTTTTCTTCTGACTCACTCTCCTTGGCTTCTCCTTCTTTTGACCCCAGTGCCTACTCTTTCCTTTGGCACAATTTCATCTCCCTTGGCTTTCATTCCACTAGTCTTTCCAGTTTCTCCTCCTACATGTCTGACCAACTCCTCAGTTTCCTTTGTTAGATCCTCAACCACTGCCTTTCATTTAAGTGTGGCTGCTCCCTAAGGTTCTGCCCTGGGTTGTCTTTTATCATTAGACACTCCCTATACAAATGTTAGATGCATGAGGAAGATATTATTTTTGGCTTTCTTAGTATCACTAGTGCTTAGCATAGCATCTAGCACATAGTTAGCACTTAATAAATTCTTGTTAATTCATTGTTTAAATTTATCCATTCCTCTGGTTCAGTTGTCAGCTCTATGTAGATTATATATATATATATATATATATATATATATATATATATATCTCCACTTATATGCATATATGTATATGTGTATATGTACTCTATAATTAGATCTAAAGAATTACATTTCCAGAAATCATTTTAAAGAATTAGTAATCTTAACTGTACTGAATTAAAAGCCATTAAATAAATTATGAAGTAGATAAAAATATGTGTGTGTGTGTGTGTGTGTTTGTGTGTGTGTGTGTGTGTGTGTGAGAGAGAGAGAGAGGGGTGGGGGAGAAGGGGGGAGAGAGAGAGAGAGAGAGAGAGAGAGAGAGAGAGATATCCATAGTCATTTTTCAGTTGTGTTCTTCATGACCCTTTTTGGAATTCCTGGGGTGATTTTCTACTTTCTTCTCTATATCTTTTTACAAGTATGGAACTGAAGCAAACAGGGTAAAGTTACCTGTTCAAGGTTACACAATTAGTAAATGTCTGAGGCCAGATTTGAACAAAGAAGATGAGTCTTTCTGATTTCAGGCCTATTACTCTATTCACTGTGCCACCTAGCTTCCCTGAACATGAATGTGGGTGAAGATCTGGATTTCATTCTTATTTCAGATATCTACATCCAGCAATGTCACCCTGAGCAAAGCACTTGCAGCTCCTCACTTTCCTCTTCTGTAAAATGGGAATGATAATACCTGTCTCACAGTTATATGGATCAAATGAGATATTATTTAAAGTGCTTTGTTGATTTTAAAGAACTATTATTGTCACAATTATTCACAATTATTGCTGTGAAAGCCATTTTTTCACATCCATTTCCTTTTCTCCTTTCATAGAGCTGCCATTCTAGCTCAGGTCACAATTATATATCAATGAACTTTTGTAATAGTCTTCTCATTGATTTCACTGCTTCTAGTCACTTCACTCTTCAGTCTCTCATTCAGATAACTGCTAAAACATTTCGGAATATGTTGGTTATCTCTCTGCTTAAAATCTTATTGCCTATAAAATAAAATACAAACTATTCAGCTTGGCATCTAACACCTTCCACAATCTGGTTCCAATCTGGCTTTCAAGTATTATCACACATTGCTACACCCTTTCATACACTCGCTGTTGCAGTTAAAGTGGTCGACTTGCCATTCTCCAAGTTTGATATCAATTTCCTTCCTCTATAGAGCTGTATAATCTATAACCCATCTGTATTCTTTTCATTCCTGCTTTCCAGCATCGGTATCAATTCATTTCAACAAGTAAACATAAATACTTACATGTGCAAAGTGCTATATTTGTCATTCTGGTTAGTTAGAAAAACAAAAGAAAATTAGTCTCTACACTTAACAAGTTTACTTTAGTTTCAGTTGAGGTGTTATGCTAAGTTTTTCTTTCTTTTTCTTTCCTTGCTCTCTTTACCTTATTTTCACCTATTCATTTACATGTTTTATTCGCTACACAGATTTAAGTTTCCTGAACTTGGGGTATTTATTTCATCTCTGTCATTGATTCCCCATAGTATTGAACACTGTAGGTGCTTAATTAAAATGTATTGAATTGAAAGGATAGTATACCAGATTGAAGTGATAATTTACTTGTTTCATCTTTGGGTAAATTAGTGGATTCTTGAAAATTTTAATCAGTAAGCTTTTGAAATATTTAAGGTATACCAGAATTCTTAGTGTATTTTAAAGCTATCTATGCTTTTAAAATGAATGAAAATTTTGGGACATATTGTATAATAAATATGAATGAATATGATGACAAATAAATGATTTTAAAGATACATAAAATGATTTCAAACATATATGTGTTTATTTCTATTGGTAGGTACTCCTGTACCTAATTGATGTACTTCCCAGGTCATCTTATTCCATGATATTTTTGTTTCTGTCTTTCCAAGAGATTAACACAGAATATTCACTGAAGCACAAGAGACATTCTTCTAATATGTCCAGAGAATTTTTATATTTCTATATGTAAAATCTGAGAAAATGTGCAACCTCAAGAAAAATGTTCAGAAATCCCTAATATCAAGTCAGTCAAATTAAAACAATTCTTGAAGTTTTACTTTATGCTAACCATGTTAAAGCAGATAATAAAAGACATTAGTCAATACTATAATGGCTGCAGATAGTCAAGAATACTAGTATACTCTTGAAGGAATTTTGAATTGGTCCAAACAATCCGGAAATCTATTTAGAGTTATGTAAAAAAAATTGCTAAGTTATAGCATGATAAACTTAAAATTAATCTATAACTCCAATATAAAAAGGGTACAACATTTTTAAAAAAATAGGAAAAAAATAAGATCAGTATCATTCATTTCTTTGACTAGGTAAAGAATATTTCACCAAACTTTTTCCTTACTGTCAACAAAGACTATTCTAAAACTACATCTTCTTTCCTCAAACTACACAAAGTTTTCTCTCTCCTCATACTCTCAACTGAGGACCTTGCTTCATACTGCAGAAAAAAAGCAGATGATACTCACCATGATCACCTTCTCCCCCTTCTCTCCATCTCACAACCCTTGGCATCATCTTCCACTTTTACTTTATTTCAATCTTTAATAATGAGATGTCCCTTTTCTTCTCCAAGTCTATTCCCATTATACATCATTTGTGCCACCTCCTTGTTTCATCCTAATGACTTCCCCTTCAATCATTCTCCATTTCTTTCTAATTTCCCAAGCTTCTGTATCTACTGCTTCTTTGCCTGCTGTTTGCAAATATACCCAAGCCTTCTCTCTCTTCAGTAGAATCACTTCAACCTATCATTCTATATTTCTCTTCTTTTTGACAGCCAAATTCCTCGAAAAAAAACTGCCTGGTATTCATTATTTCTACTTCCTCTCATCTACTTCACCTTTCACAATATGTCTATTTTCTTCTTCACTCTTCACTTATTTGCTAAGACTTACCTGACAATGGCCTTTCCTTAAACTGTTATCTAATACTAATCATCCCTTTCTCCTGGATATTCTTCTACCTTTTCATTTTTTAACCCACTCTTGCATTTTATATATCTCATTGTTCTTTCTCAGTTTTCTCTTTTGGCTCATCACTTCTATCAAATCTCTTAACCCCTTAGACTTCTATTCTGTGTACTCCTCTCTGTTCACAGTGCTTTATTTGGTGACCTCATTTGCTCAATGGATTTAATGATTATCTCTATGAAGATGACTACCATATATATATATATATATATACATATATATATGTATATGTATGTATCTGTATCTGTATCTATCTGTGTATGTATGTATATACACCTGTCCCCAGTCTCTCTCCAAAGCTCCAACAACTTTCTATTAGTTTAAATTAGATTTTCCCTAGATCTCATCATTTTCTAAACAGAACTCAACCAAACCCATTCCTCTTCCAAACTTCAGTGTTTCTATCAACAGTATAGTTATACCTCTAGTCTTCCAACTTTCCAACTACTATAATTGACTTTTTACCCTCCTTCACCCCACATAACAAATCAGTAACTAGGTCTTATTTTTATTATTCCTCTCAAGATCTCTTGCATCCATCACTTCTCCCTAATCACACAATACCTACCTTAGTTAAGAATATCATCACATTTTACCTGTATGATTGCAACAATCAAATCACAATAATGACCTACTTAGTCTCCCTGTGTCAAAACTCTCTTGAATCCAATGCATTATCCAAGCAGTTGCTAGTGATTTTTTTTAAGTTCAGGATTGGTATTGTCACTGCCTACTCAATAAACTGTAATAAATGAATTGGGAAAAAAGCATTTATTAATTCATGCATTATTCTATGTGCTAGGGATACAAATAGAAAATTGTGACAGTCCAAATTCTAAAGAAGATCACATTTTAAGAGGTAAACACATCTCATAAGGGAAGTTGCAGTATCAAATCAGTTGCAAAGGCCCACTGGTCCTTAGATTGTATTAGCAAACTGGATGACAACATATCTACTATAGTGACATTTCCAGTGTTAGATTCTGTTTCTATTGCTAATCTACTTGATAGAGTAAAAGACTTTGGTAGTATCAACTTTTTTCCCTTGGCCTTCAGTTGCTGTGGCTACCAAGGAGAGGGGTTTCAAATCCACAAGGCTTGCTACCTTGGAGGATGGCTTTATAGGCAAGGCTGGTATAAGAGGGTATTATGCCTCTCAGGCTCATTTGCCTAGCATTATTCGCAGTTTGTTAAATTGGCATCAATGGTGTGAAGGATGATGACTCCTTCCTTACAAGATTTGTCATCCTTAATGGTGACTATGATGAATGGACTGGAAGCATGGTCTGTAGCCTGGAAAGCATTGCTCTTCCTAGGGTTCCTGGGCACAGGATCTTATACTATCTCCACTATGATCTAAAGGGAAGAAGTGATTGGGACAGTAGTAATCGATTTGATCCAAATCTCCTTGAGTTGTCTTGATGTTTCAGTCAAATTTACTTAATGGAAGTTAATGTTGGGGTTTGCTCCCCTGGACAACAGTAAGGGTTGTGAGACACTTGGGAATTAGTGAGTTCTTAATAAGTTTAGGATAAAATATAAAATCCTATTTGACCTCAAATGTTCCTTTTCACCAACATTGTACTTTCCTCTCTTTCTCACACTTTGCAATCCAACCAACCAAATGACATACGATATTCCATATCCTGCTTGTATACCTTTATTTGGTTCTCTAATGTGTCTGGGATGCCTTCTTTCATCACCTCTACCTCTTTCTATAATTCATTTATGACCCAGTTAAAACACCAGCTTCTAAAAGAAGCTCCTCCTGATCTCACCAACCACATGAGTCCAGTCTCTCAACACTCAGATTGATTTTGTATATGTTATGGCCATACTTACCTTTGTGCATATTTTTCCCCACATAGAATGCAAGCTTCTTGGAAGTAGTACTTGATTCATTTTTGTCTTTGAATTTTCAGATCCATATGATACATAACAGAGACTTAATGGTTCTTGAATAATAGATTGGACAGTTCAGGCCATTTACAAATACACACTCTTGTTTAGTCCTTACCTCTCTTCTTATGCATCTAATAATTGGTGGGAAATCATAAAAGGAAGAAAGGAGAAAATATGTTATGAATCTGAACACTGTGTTTATGGTGTAATTGAGAGAAGCGTGGACCTTAAGTCAGGAAGCTTTGGGTTTGAAATCAGCTTCGGACATTTTAAAATTCTAAGATCATGGAAAATCACTTTACCACTCTGAAGTCAGTTTCTTCAATTGTAAAATGGGTGATGCTATCTTTAGAACCCACCTTGTAGGGGAGAATCCAATAAGATAATTTATGGCAAGTATATTGTAGTAGTTAAAGTTATATATAAATGTTAGCTATTTTATTATAGGAGAGACCTAGATACGCTCTCTCAGTTCATATAAGGTACTCGTAGTGAGAGATACCTTGTCAAGACAAACAGCAGTGGGAAAGGAAATATTAGATTAGATGCTGTTCCATTGACCAAGTTATTTGACATAATTTCTGCCACTTTTATGGTTGATTCCAATATGTCTAAAATGACCTGCTTCATATTTAGAACAGAGCTGCATGATATAGAGAAGCTTTGTCTATTGTGGGCTTCTATGATTCAGTGTCTTGAAAATTTTGCACTCAATTAATTGAGTGCACTCAATTTATCGAATAGAGTTGCATTCACTCTAAACTTCCAGAACAAACAATGTCACTGTCGAATTATTCTTCTCCTCCTGTCTGTCTGGCACAATTATCCATGGAGAGTACATAGGAAAGATTTAAGGAAGTTAATCCTTAAGGGAATGAAACAGAATCTCATATGCTACTTCCTGATTTCCTCCTTCTCTCCAATAAACCCCTCAACTGGCTCCTGATCATCTCAAGTCCAGTCATAGATTAAGAGCATGAAAAAACCCTTGAAACAGAACTAAATGGGAAATACCTAATGGGTTTTCCAGCTCCTTCACTAATGGTTAAACTGAGTTATTCTCTATGGTGTACTGAATCACAGAGTCAAAGCCACTGCTAAATGGTCTGCTGCTTCTCCCCTGTTCTTTAGAAGCCTTTTTTTCAGTATGCTAATAAATCTCTGCAATCCTTTTTTCCTGATGCTCAACCTAGATATCCTCCTAACCTCTACCTCCATCTAATTGATTTGGTTCTTACCTTTAAGTTTATTTAAAGAAACACATTCTTCATTTAATTGGTTCCTGTCCTGTCTTTTACCCGTTATTAAATCAGTGTGTTGACAGAATTTCATATATATATATATATATATATATATATATATATATATATGTATATACACTTGTCATTGTTTGCCCCCAGGGACAAAAACAGGAGGAAAACTACATGCATTGACAATCAAACCTGCTCCAAATACACAGAGAGCAGGGGAAGGAGGACCTCTCCCTCCTCTTTCCTATTTCTAAGGGCGTCCCTCAGGGGTAAGAGAGTTTTTCTGCCCACTTCCTTTCTATGGTTATGGCATCATTCTGGGCATTCTGCCTCATGAATCTGAACACTGGGATTCAGATGGTGACTTACAATTAAAACAAGTTGACACTGTTAACCTCCATTTCTCTTGCACAGCAGACCTATCCTCCACTGGATAGAAGCAGCCACCCTTAGGACTGAATCTTTACCAAAACTGAATCAGTTTTGCAGATCTGCTGGTTTCTTTCCCCTGCTCATTAAGTCTCCCCTTTCGTCTTCTGTTTGGCATCTGGACTGTGTCAATACTTTAGGAAGTTTGGTGGTACAAGCAGAGATTGGAGGCGTATCCTCTGAATGGAGCCCAGAGCAAAATTGCTTACCAAGGATTTTTTTTTTCTCAATCTGGAAAAGGGACTTCTCCTCTGGGGTATGCATGGGTTTTGATTATTCATCAGCAATTATACACATCCAGAGAAATGACCTCATATATTCCACAGACATGAACCAAAAGTATGACACAGATGTTCTGGAATAAACAGTGTGAGTGCAAGCACATAGCTTCAGAGTACTGTAATAGCTCTTAAAGAAACTGGGTCAAAAGTTTCTCCCCATACAAACACATACAAACACACACACAAACACACACACACACACACACACACACACACACACACACACCATAACTAACAGAAAACATAAATCTTCTTTCTTCTGCTCTCATTCAGTTCTACATTTTATAGATGACTCCTGAGGGTCTTTCTCTGTACTCCTTACTCCATAAAGTGATTTGTGGCGTAGAAATTCTTCTGACTCTAGAGATTCTGCTGTGAGATTCAGAATGATGAATCTGAGTTTCCTTTTCCCCCCTAATATGCCTTTAGGTTTTTTTCCTCTTTAGATCTCTAGAGATCTGGGTTTTTGTTTTGTTTTGTTTTTACAGATGTTTTACTTGATACCGAACTTAGATTACTTAGCCTGACCTAATAGATTGAGGGATGGAACCTGGGATAAGTAAGACCTGGGTTCAAATTCCATCCCAACATTGAGTGACCCTAGGCAATCCACTTAATTTTATTACTTTAGTTTTATTAATTTCAACTTATTAAACTAATGAAATTAATTTAGTAGTTATTTTTCTAGTGAGTATTAGTGTCTTCAAATGTAAAGTAGGTCTAATAGGAGTTCAGTGCCTACTTAGAGACTTGTGAGGCTTCTGGGACATAATGTATGGAAAGACATTCTGTGATATTTAAAGGACTGGAATAAAGAATAGACCTTTGATTTTATAAATATAGGAAATTCCTTTGAGCAATGTAGATATGAACCTTGTCTGAAACTGATACACTGCCTAGAGTACTGAGAAGCTAAATGAATAACTTGGAATCAAACAACCACTAGAGTCAGAAGCAAGACTTAACTGAATTTGTTGGTAAACCCTCTAGCATACCACAGTCTTTCCTCACCAATTTTAATTTTGAGAACTATATGTATGACAATTGTTTTAGTATTATATATAAAATGAATCAGCTGGCAGGTTTATATTTAAACTTATATCTTGCTCTTTCTCTTTAAGGTACCTTTGTAAAATTATTGATAACAAAGATGTCTTATATTGACTTAGGAAGAGAACACATAGTAAGCAATAATGAGCATTCATTGCTAATATTATTTGGAGAATGAAGAGGTAAAAATGCCCATCACTCCATATTTAATGATTTTTTGAGAATATTTAAGAAAAGGTGTGATTTTGAAGTTGCGATAAGTAGAAAATAATAAAAATCTTATTACAATAATGATGATACAATAATATTTTTTTGTCTTAGAGGTAGGAAAAAAACATTTGTCTAGGGAAGTGAGGTTTGGCTAGAGGTAAAACTAAGTGAGGAAATTTTTAAATTGCTCATTAAGAGTTAAAAGAAAATAATATCAAACTCACATAGCATGTTTTCTAATTCAGATTCTCTACTCATTTTCCCTCATGGATTTATAATTCACCAAATATTCACCATGTGCCTACATGTGCCAAGGAAACTTTCTGATATTGACAAGGTTAATTATATAATGAAAATCTTATTTACATTTTACATGGAAAAAAACAACTTGAAGGTCAGAAATAAAGTTGTGACTTGAACACAGTTTTCATAATTGCACATACAGAGCTTCTACTTTACCATGGTTATATCTGCTCAAAAATTGAAACAATGAACCCTTTCTCATGGACATTGGAGTAGTTTGTGAAGTATTTTGTTGGCTCCCTTGGTCATCAATAGATAAGATTACTCATTGAGGTCTGCCCAGAATCAACAGGTTCATTTTAGGGAAGTGGAAGGAAGGGGGGGGGGAGGGATAATAAGTGATGGAGATAGGCATAGAAAGTGTATGGAATGTTTTCTCCTCAGCATTTTGGATACCCTAAATTAAGAAAGTGGGGAAAGTTTATTCTTGCCTTTACAACTAAATGAGATTCTGCTTTACAGTTGGTGATGAGGGCAGCAGAGTTCTTTTTCCCAACAGAATCAATCACTTGAATTCCATAAAGTTCCTTTCAGTTGAACATCTGAGATATAACTTGAATGTTTTGTGAGCTTAGAGGGGCAGATAGAGAAAGCATGGTGTAGTGGATGGGTCCTTCCCAGGGAGTAAGGGAGACCTGAGATTGAATCTTTCCTCTGAAACTATGTGACCTTAGGCAATTCTTTAAACATCTCTGGTTCCAGTTTCCTCACCTAGAAAATGAGGGAGTTGAATTCAATGATCTCTCCTTCTAATTCTGAAATCTATTATCCCTCAGTGCTCATTTAAGGGCAAACCTACTTGGGAATGGATTAGTGAATTCTTATGATCCTATGTAGCTATGTGGTTCAATAAATTTATAATTCTGAATCAAAATATAACATTATTAAGCATGTATTATATAACAGTAACTGTGCTAAGCATTGGAATACACATAAAGAGAAAAATAATCTCTGTTCTCAAGAAACTTGCAATTTAATGGAGGAAGACAACAAACAAGGAATTTGAGAGGGGAGAAAAATTTGGGAAGACAGCACTTGAAGAAGCATGAAATAGGTGGTTCTCAAATCTAAGCCCTGAAGCTGATGGGAAATGGAGTTGCTAGAACTCTCTTTTAAGGGAGACTTTGGGAGGAATTTTGTACTCTGTTCTCCAGTCCTTCAATAAGAGTAGAAGAAATGGAGGGTACTGATAAGTTATTTCCAAACTCAGTTTTTTAGATAGGTATTGTTAACTTTTTCTGCCCCTAGCAATTATTTTCCTATAAGTTGTAGGAGAAACTAAAATTTTAATGAAATTATTTGGGTTATTGCTAAGGTTTGTGATTTTACTATGACTTAAGCAGCTATATGGAAGATAGATTCATCTTCCTCAGTTCAAACTGGCCTCAGACACTTACTAGCTATGAGACCCTGAGCAAGTCATTTAACCCTTATTTTGCCTCAAATTCCTCTTCTATAAAAGGAGCTAGAGAAGAAAATGACAAACCATTCCAGTAACCTTGCCAAGAAAGCCCTAAATGAGGCCATGAGAAGTTGACTATTACTGAATAACAAAAAGTATGTGTTTAAAAAACAAAAGAGCCTTTGTTTTATTCAAGGTTGGAAGAATTTGTTCTTGCTAACATTAATACTACTACTAACTATTAGAGGCATGTAGGGCAAGTGATCTATAATGAGAAATGATAATCTTAGAATTATCTTTTCAGAGAGGCAAAGATCTTTTGGAATCATTCAGTCCAACTTCCTCTATTTGTTGCATCAATTCCTGAGTATTATCATTGAGACCATAGAATCTAAACTAGCACTTAAAGAATTAGGAAGTTTTCTGGAGCCCTCCAGTTAAGAAATTTGTCTTGAGTCACAAAACCAGTATAATTTAGAGGCAAAACTTGCACCCAGATCTTGATGGTTTTGAGGTCAATTCTCCATCCCAGGAGTTCTTACTCTGGTATCTATGAACTTTGGAAAATAATAACTTTTATATCAATAATCAATATTGGTTTCCTTTGTAATCTTATTTATTTTGTCTTAGGCATTTATATCTATTATTGTAAGATGGAGTCCATAGATTTCACTTAACAGCTAAAGGTATTCAAGGCAAATTAGATTGCTCCAGCCTCTCTACCATGACTACTCCTCATAAACATTAAAGCACTAGATATCAATTATTATAATCACAGTAATGATAGTTAATAAGATTCTGCAGGCAGGTGTACATTTAGAATTCAATCTAAGCTTCTTAGTGCAAACTTCCTGATGGCAGAGAACTAAAGTTCTTTAAGGCATGTAACACATAGTATATACTCAATAAATTGTTATTGAATGAATGAATGAATGAATGAATAATGATATACTCATGTTTTCTAACCTGAGGAGGAAAAAAGTGTTATGTGCAGATCACTACTTCATGAGGTAACTTTGTGGTATGTGTTCAGTTAGAAAATTCTCTTGTGGAGCCTTTGAGTTGGAAACCAAAGTGAAGAGAAGTGAATGATTTACTAGCTGTGCAACCTTTTAGTCACTTAACCTCTATTTTTACCTCAGGTTCCTTAAGTGTAAAAGGGTATAACGATAACACATCCCATTCCCAGGTAGACGGTGAGTCTCAAATGAAAAAATACTGGTAAAAAAACTTCCTAGCACAGTTTTTCAAAAATTTTATCTTTATGACTTCACCCCTTAGTTACTACTTTGTTTTTGGAAGATAGAGTAGTTCCAATGATTTGGCCAGAGGCAAATAATGAGTAATGCAAGTAAATCCAAGAATGGAGAAAATAAAAGGCAAGTTCCTTGAGGGCTTAGAAATTTTTTGTCTGCATCCCCCAAGAATAACCCATGCATGATACCTAATTAGTTGATTTTTTTTGTTTTTTACTCCTTATCTATTATGCTAATGAAAAAACAGGACATAACTTCTCTTTCAGATAATCAATTATTAGCCTGAGGCTTTAAATTGCATAGGGTCAAAGTCTATGATGTGTAGTTCATAAATAAACTGGCTTGAGGTCATTTAGAAAGAGATCTAGAAAACAAATTTTTAAAAAAGGCTTGAGCCAACTGGAATATTGTTAAAGATCATAAATGCTTTCTAGGAAAGGAGTATTTTCTGCTTTATTCTTGGCTTGAATGTGTTCTATTTTGGTCATACAAAAGAGGCATTTATTATACTCTCTCACCACTCTCTACCTGCTTTTTGCAAATAAAAAAAAGTAAAAAATTCCTAGGAACTATCAAAACAGCTTTGTGTCTTCATAACACATTATTAACAAGAGTAGTTTCTACTAGATGCAGGCACATAGCAGACAATTGCAATGATTATGCTAAGTGACAGATAAAAGCTTCAATTTACTTGGTCTAGCTGAAGCCTTGATACAATCATTTCCAGTCTTAAAATGTATCCAACAGTTTGAAACTCAGAGTTGCTGAAATCCATTGACTCTGCTTATTGCTGCCAAGGCACATTATCCTCCTGCTGAGCATTCTCCTAATAATTTCAAAACCATTGAGAAGTACCCTGGAGTCAATTAAAACAATCCCCACTAAATTAGGTTTCAAGTGTTGTCTATTAAGCCCTGGCAGCAACATTGCCCTTTCATTGCATTGGTGAAGGATCGAACCAATTCAGTCCAAAGAAGGGGTGGGGTTGGGTTTAGGAGGCAGGAGAGAGAAGGATTCTAGAATTAGAGGCACACTCATGAATATGGAAATATCTCAGAGATGTTATCTTTCAATAGCTTGTTCTTTTAATCATGTAATCCAGAGTGGTTTAGGGAGATTTCTTGTTGCTTTTGTCTGTGATTCATTTGCATAACATATCTAGCATCATATTTGAATAAATCAAGGACAAACCCAAAAGCTTAGAAATCCATAGAGAAAAAGGTTGTGATGCTCTAGCAGAAAAAATGTCCAGTCTTTGAGACAGGGTAAACACTAGGCCTGGGGTTGGCTCCTAGGTTCTCTTTAGAAGGTTAGAGGGAGAAACAGAATAGGTAGAACACTAAAAGAAAAAGATGTACAATTTGAGGGAAAGATGGTATCACTTCTGATTCTGACTCTAGTGTAAGAAAGAGCTGTGATCAAATTCTATCTCTGGAAATTATTACTTAGTGGTCACAATGTTTCTGGACCTTGGATTAGAAAGCCTCTGTAGGAGCAGCTAGGTGGCGCAGTGGATGAAGCACCGGCCCTGGAGTAAGGAGTACCTGGGTTCAAATCCTGTCTCAGACACTTAATAATTACCTAGCTGTGTGGCCTTGGGCAAGTCACTTAACTCTGTGGTTCCTTCTAACTCTATAGCTA
Source organism: Macrotis lagotis (assembly GCF_037893015.1). Lineage (NCBI taxonomy): Eukaryota > Metazoa > Chordata > Mammalia > Peramelemorphia > Peramelidae > Macrotis > Macrotis lagotis. The sequence continues at coordinate 119,248,814 of NC_133661.1, forward strand.
TAATCTTCTTTAAGGGGCAGTGGAAAGTGAAAAACAAGATATACAATATTGCTTCTTTCATATAATAAAGAACATGATGTTAATAACACAAAACATTTACTTATTGCTTTAAAGTTTGCTATTTTACACACACACACACACACACACACACACACACACACAACCCCAAGTCCTATGAGGTAACTATTCAATTAGATTTATTAAGCACCTTCTATGTGCAAAGTATGCGTATTGGATGTAAAAAAGTAAAAATCAAAACAGTACCTGATCTCAAAGGGCTATCTTTCTTTAAGAGAGATATAATAAGCATATAGAGATGCAAAGCAAATACAATGGAATAAAATCATTCATTTCAAGTGGGAGAGGAAAAACTAGGAAAATGGGTGGTTTTGTGTGGTTGGAGGGGTTGAAGCTGGACAGAAGGAAGAGCTTCATATAAGAGGTAGCATCTGAGTTGCATGTTGAAGGAAACCAGGGCATTTACAGGGAGAGATGAAAAGGGAGAGCATTCTTAGTGAGGTGTCGGGTGTTATATACAGGAAAAAGTGGGCCAGTTTGACTGAAATAAGAGAGAGAGAATACTTGAAAGTCACATACAAAATTAGACTAATTTAGTATGTAGGATATATATTACAAAGAGCTTTACAAGTCAGTCTGGGGAGTTTGTATTTTATGCTAGAGGCAAGATGACTTTTGAGCATGGAAGTGACCTTTGTGGCTTAGAAAAATCAAATTGGCAGCTGGGTGGTGTTGAAACAGAAGATTTATTGTCAGTAGTTCAAGTTAGAGCCAAGGAGGGTCCAAGAAACTGAGTGTACAGAGGGAACAGATGCAAGAAACATTGTGAGGTTAGAATTAAAACTTCACCTGGGCATGGCAACTTTATTTAAAAAAATCCAGGGAAAAGTGAACAATCACAATGTACTCCTAGATTTTAAACCCAGGTAACTAGAAAGATGGAGCTGATTCCATAAGTAGTGGAAAAAATTTAAAGAATTCTGAAGAAAATAAAAGTTTAATTTTAAGACTTGAGTTAAGAAAACCATGAGAAAGGTGCTGCTGAATAGGCATTTGGTGATAACAGACTAGAGTTTAGAAAAGATAGTGATACATATATAAATCAGAGAGTTATCTTCAATGAAATAATCATGAGACCTCTGGGAACAGAGGAAATCAACAAAGGGGAAATTACAGAGAGATGAGAAAGAGGGCAAGGGAGCAAACAACCTTTCTTTGATGCCCACACTTACTTAATAGAAGAATGATAATCCCAGAAAAGACTTGTAAGAAAGGCAGAGAACTGGGAGAGAGCAGTGTCACAGAGGTCAAGGAAGGAGAAATACCAAAAAGATGGGAATAAATCAATATTACCAAAAAGTAAAGTCAAATATAATGGAGAATGAAGGTCATGATGTTTAGCAATCGAGAGATTGCTTGTCACCTTGGAGAGGATAGTTTTAGTCATGTAGTGGGTTTGGAAGGTAGATTGCAAAAGGACTAAATTAGTTGGAATACCAAAAAGCTCCCAGGATCCTTATTGGTTATGCTCTTCCTTATTTCTATTTGACCAACACATATTTTTTTTCAGTCCTATGGCTCTTTGATAGCATTGTTCATGACAGGCCTCATCCATTATTTTTAATATGTTGTAATGTACTTAAATCAACCAAAGACTTCTTTCTTTTACCCTTTGGGAGATCCTTAATTTCAATTCTTCAGCTCCTACAGTATTCCTTATATACTATCACTAGTGATCTATTCGTTATTTAAAATTTGGTCTTTTGTTTCAGAAAAAAAAAATCCTGGGGTCATTAAAGGAACTTTGAATTTCCCAAAGGCAATTTAAAGTCTATTTTTGTCCTGTTCATTTCTAGGCCCAAGTCACACACTAGTGAAATCTAAAATTCTTCTGTAGACAAAAATCTGTCTTGAATTGTGTTCTATGCTATAAACACAAGGGAAAGTCTGAAGCAGTGAAAGAATGTTTATCAACATAGGAAAAAGAATAGGGAATTCTAAATCTCTTGGGAAATTTCCAATGACCTTGGCAGACTAGAGGCACAAAAATAGCTGAGTCATGGGCTTGATTATAAAGGTGTTTTTTACTGGGAAATTTTGAGGAACTAGATGATAGCAACAAAATTTTTGTTTTGTATTTGGGAATTACATGTCTATGCTTCAATGAAATGAGGCATTATTACTATTTACAAAGTATTTTTCTAAGTAATGGGGATGTAAATAGAAAAGTCAAGACAGATCCTGCTTTCAAGGAACTTACATTCTAATGAAAGAGAAAAGACACATAGGAGATTTCAGTTCAAAGTCAAATGGAAAAGTTCCAGTGGCCAGACAAATATCAAGATAGCTGGCAATGACATGGGATGCAGCAGAAAAATTTGACATCTTCAATATCAAATGTTAGGTGCTCCACAGCACCTGCTTCAGTTTCTTTCATATTTTTGCAACAAATTATTCTCCTCTGTCCATTCTGCCAGGGGATGTCTTCATACTTTGGGTGGACACCACCCTAATTCACCAACAGGCTTATGGCCCATCAGTTACCTTCAACATGGTTCAACTTGTCTAAATCTACTAAAGCTTCTTGGAGCCACAGGTGAGAGTTAGGTGATCAGTTGTGCACCAAAGAAGGAAAGCCAGTTCTCACTTCGGTATTTATTAATCTGATGTCATGACTCCTATAGCATCAGAGCTCCAAAACAGCAGAAGCCAGAACTGGAGTGGGCAATGCCAAAGGATACGATTAGATTCAGCATAAAGCTGCCTATTTGAATTCTACCATCTAAGCCTACTCCTGATATCTCATACCTAGATCCAGGTACTCAGAAATGGTCATCAGATATATATGACACCATAGAATTTCTCTCCCTCTGAAAACTACTAAGAAATGTTTTAAAGCTATAAATTTCAGCAATTTTTTGTGAGAACATGATTATTAATACAATTATAGTGATAAAATTAAATCGACCATGCAACAAAACAAATCTAAAGATATGAGATTTAAATAAACAAAAAACAATCCAACCGAGGAAAAAAACACTCTAGCCTGGGGTAAATAAATAGTTTTAAATTGACTGTATCCATACTAATCACTCCTTTGCTTGGTGATTCTTAATTATGTAGTTTCTATCCAGAACCCTTCCATTACTTTTAATCTTATGCATTTCCCCTGGGTGTATTTCCACAAATTCTAAAATAAGAATTTACTTAAAGAGGGCCTCCCTTCCTTCCTTCCCCCTATTTTATTTTATTATTCCAATTACATGCAAAGGAAGTTTACAGCATTTATACATTTTAGAAGTTCCCTCTTTTTCTACTATTCTCTCTTCCCTCCTCTGTCCCCAAGGTGGTGAACAGTTTGGTAAAAAATTGTAAATGTACAATTGTGGGCATATTTCCATATTAGTCATGAGAAAAATAAAAAAAACATAAAAGAAGTCTTAATTTTAAGTACTTTTGAAAATTTGAGACTTTTCCAGGTGTTTATGATCTCTTTGGGATGTAGATCTAGTAGTGGTATTACTGGATCAAAGGATATGAACAATTTTATTGTCATTTAGGCATAGTTCCAAATTACTTTCCAGAATGGTTGAATCAGTTCACAACTGTGTCAATGGTATATTAGTATCCCAATTTTTCCACAACCTTTCCAACATTAATCATTTCCCCTTTTTTTCATGTTAATCATTGATAGTTGTAATATGGTACCTCATAATTACTTTAATTTGCATTTCCCTAATCAATAATGTTTTGGAGCATTTTTCATATTATAGAAGACCCTTTTCTTAGTCTTCTGAAACTTCATAAACACAGAATAAATGGTATTATCCTTATGTAATCTATTATTCCCAGTTAGTTATTATGCCATTTCCATTTTTGATCATATGCAAAAGGGAGGAAGAAGAAAATTTGCATTTATTAAAAACTAATTATATGATAGTCACTGTGTTCAGTGCTTTAGAAATAACTCATTTCATCCTTATAACAACCCTGTGAGGTAGGTGTTATCATCCCCTACTTTAATGGTCAAGGAAACTGAGACAGACTTAAGTTAAGAGACTTGACCAAGGTCACACAGATCATAAATGTCTGAGACTGGATTTGAACTTAGGTCCTCCTGACTCCAAGCCCAGTACTCTAGCCACAGACCTACCTAGCTGTCTTCTGTTATTTTTTTATACCAGCTCTTGCTTGCAGGCTATCACTACCAATATATTACAGTCAAATTATATTTATGATACATCCCTTTATTTACCCATTGGTCACCTGCAACCTTGATTCTTTGTATAGTTTCTGTAAGTCACAGCCATATTGAATTAATGGGAAAATATTTATTTAGAAAACCTAAGGGTTTTCTAAGTCATGGCCATATTGAATTGATGTGAAAATAGTTATTTAGAAAGTCTAAGGGTCTGTGTGTGCAGGTGTGTGTAAACTACCTTGGATCTTTGAAAACACAATGTAAACAATTTGTCTTTAAATTGCTTATATTGGGTATTCTTTTCTAGGTTTATTTAGTCTTCCTGATTAGACTGAATACCTCAAGGTCATAGGCATCTCTGTTGATTATTCTGTCTACTTGAAAGAGTCTAGAAGGACATTCTACTGTAATAAGAAAAAAGGACTTTGCCATTAAAGATTTTTTGACAAAGGAATTGCAAAGAACAAAAAATACTTAGAAAGATTTTGATCTTCTCATGGAGTGAGGAGGTGGCATTCATATAGATGAAATAATAGATCAAGGAAAGCCTAGTTTTCTATACATAGTACATATAGTAGATATTAATATGAAGTTATTGAATCAATGAATGGATCAATGTCCCTCAGACATATTACTATTATCATCATCATATGCCATTATTGCTTTTGGTGGGTTAGATAATAACTACCATTGTTTATATGGTACTTTATGGCTTTTGAGGACTTTCATATCTGTTATTTTTTCCTCTCAAGAGCTCCATGACAAAAATAGGATATTATTATGATTCATTTTTTCAGATGAGCCAATATAAGCCTCATAGAAGTTAATTTACCAAACATCATTAAGATAGATAAATTGGGGAATTTTGATTCAAACCTTGTTTTTTTGACTGTGAACCTATTTTTCATATATATTATGCCTCTCTATATGACCAAGGTGCTGAGAGGATAACTAGATTTCCTGTTTAAGCTATATCTACATTTATACCTATAATTAACCATATAGCATAAAAGATAAATTGACATTGGATATCTTTATCTAAATAAAGGTATATCTGAATCATCTAGATCTGAATATCAATGTCTCAATATAGTTATGTTTATGTCTATCTGCATATTTGTACACTCTTATAAATTTTAAATTCATTTCAAGCTACATTTAAGCAAGGGCATGAAATAGGTCTAAAAGTTATTAATAATTCCAAGAATAAAAAATAATAAAGATGGAAGCAGATGTAATTAGTGGTTAAAATTATTTTCTATATTATGGAACATGATATTTAATTAGCACAATCCTGCAACATCATATTACATATACGGGCACTATTAATTCCAGGCCTATGATATGCATCGCAGAGACAAAACAATAAGAATGTGACATACTGTGTAAGAGGGCCAGGATTTCAGAGTAAAAAAATCAACTACCAGGGCAAGCTCTCATGAAGTATAAATGATAAGTTATTGTTGAGATGTCAGAAAAACCAAAGGGAAAACAAGTAATAGCTGATTTAATTCAATAAGTATTTCAAAGAATACAAGAGTAAAAAGGACCATCTGGAACAGCCCATATTTGAGGGTAGAAAAAGGAAATTGTCTTTAGAATATACTTACCAAATGGCCATTAGGGCTTATTTTATTGTTGTTGAAAGTCTTCCTAGGGATGCCTATTTACACCCAAGGAGATTCATTCTACTTCTGGATACCCCCAAATAATAGAAAAATTTTCTCACATAAGTATAACTTTTTTTTTTTACTTTTTTTTGTAGTTTCCACTTGCAGTTCCTAGTTCTACCCTCTGGGGCTGAGCAGATCAAGTTGAATCTCTTTTTCAAAGAATAGCCCTTAATTCCATGCTATGCCATAGATATTGAATAGTTTCTTTAGAGAGAAGAATCAGGGAGACTGAGGTTAAAAATTCTACTCTGAAACAAGCTATCTATGTGGTCCCAAGCAAATCAATTAACATCTAAATGTTTTAAGTCCAAAGCATTCAACTTTGGGCTGCATGGCTATCTGTTAAGTATTTCCAGAGAAAAATTAAAATAACATTGGGAAATATTTAATAACAATTAAAAGTATGTTAAGATATAGATAATATTACATTTTAAAACTAAGTGAATATGTAGTGTTGAGGCATATTTATGTCTATTTGAGTTGGACAACCTGTTCTAGGACTCTTTCTAAGAATATAAGTTTTGGAAAAAGTACAGGTCTTCATTAGTAATAGAAATTTTAGTTGTTTCTAACTCATTGTGATACCATTTGAAGCTTTCTCTGGCAAAAATACTATGGTGGTTTGTTATTTCTTTCTCTGGTTCATTTCACAGATGAGGAAATTGAGGCATATAGGATTAAATGACTTGGCCAGAAGCACATGATTAGTGTTTTATGTCAAGTCTTCCTGACCTTCAGAACTCTATTCATTGCACAACCTAGCTGCTCAAGGGCTCAGTGGCCTTGTTCTTGTTCTTTGTCCTTGCTTTCAAAGAGGATCAATCACATCAAGATGATGTTTGTCGTAAGGATTTAAGTGATACAGAGGTATATAAAACCAATTTCACTTTTTCCTCCAGAAGTCATTGAAATCCAGTGGCAGGACAAAAATCAAGGTAACTGGTGATGACTCAGGATACAGTGGGTGGCCTTGACCTTTCTAAATTAATGTCTTTACTAAATAAATCTCAGTCTGTCTGAGTCAATGTCCATTCAATGATTTAAGAATCAGGTACTGAATGTATTAGACTAATGTCCAAAACTACAGGAATGAATTTCCCTTTGGTGAACTATTTAGCACACTTTGAATTCATGCAATCATTTGAACACTAGTAAATATTTCAGTACTAGATCAACTACTTAAAAGATTTTCCCATTTCCATTTATTTCTCATTTTGCTTTCAACAGTTTTCCTTAGGGGGAATGGGAAGTGGAGCCAAGATGGTAGATTAAGGGCAGTCACTTAGCTGAATTTTCCCAACATTTCTTCCCAAAGAACTTTTAAAATTTCACCTCAAATCAAATTTTGGAGTGTCAGAGCTAACAAAAGGTCAGGCTGAGATGTTTTTCAGCCTTAAAAACTTAGTTTGGTATGAGAGGTCTGCCATGCCACAGTGGGAGTTTGGAAACACAAACTGGTGGCAATAGTGGCTTCAGCAGCATCAGCAGCAATTTGGGGAGATTTCAATCTTGAGAGTAGATAACTAGTCAGAAGGAGACACAAAGGACCCTGGGTACTGCTTGTGATTATTGTCCATATGAATTTCTGGGTTGCTATTCCGGGGTGCAGAGGATTGTTGGTGGTTATTCACAAGGGACCAGGAACCCTAGTCACTTTCAAAGTGAAGAGGAGCATGAGCACTTGTGGTTATTGGGGACCAAGGCCTTTCTTGGGTAAAGATCAGTGTGCAAACTAGGAGAGCAATGACCCCTCCCAGGATCACAGTGGAAGTACCATATACTTTCAGAACCCACCCCCTCAACCCAGAACTAGTTCTGAAAACAGTAGCATGAAAAAAAAATTTCATGCTTGCGATAGCACACCCCCAAAGTACTATCTAGGTGATCAAAGTCCAATTTTAACAAAGTTCAAAGTCAAAAAACAGGCCAGTGACATATGACTATGTAGAGAGTGCCAGAAACAAAAATATAAACCAGATAAAGTCCCCAAAATGATAGACCTCATAACATGTATTCAAGTGATTTATTCAAAAGGATAAAAGTTTTATAGATTAGCAGAAATATCAGGGCCAAATTGACAAAAAGAGGTGGGAATATAAGGAAACAATGAAATATTTAAAAGAAAAGTCTTTGAATATTTTTAGAAGGCAGTTGTCAGGATGGCACTGTCTTTTGCTGCTGCAGGACAGCTTATTAAGAGAAGCTTGTTTGGGTAAATGTAATGATTATGATTAAATAATAACGAAATAGACATTTGCCTTAGCGGATTTCTGTGGATATTAGTGTAATTAGTTGATTTCTTTTACAGCCATGCAAGAGAAGGAACAGAGAGCAGAAATGATAAGGTATTAAGGTCATAAACTACAAAAATGGGTCTCTCTCAAGAATTTTATTAGGCAAGACAACATTCTCTGATCAAATGGAATTAGAGCATATCTAACCATTAATTAGTCAAAAATTTGTCATCCTCCTGATGGCCCTCTAACCAAGTTGATATCATTCCTAACATTCAGTCAGCGTAAGAGAGGTCTGAGGACTATGACCTCTGGAAGAAGGGAAGAGAGAGTATGGGAGAAGAACCAGGTCTTGAGAGGGAGAATTATGTTCCAGCTTTTGTGAGAGGTAGGAAATTTCTTTCTTCTTCCTCTCTCCATCATTCACATTGTCTTACAGTAGACAGCTATTTTCCCAGTAGGAAATGTTGGAATTAATAACCCAAGAACACATGTCTCTTCATTACTGTAAATTGATTGGAAGAGTTTGTAAAATATATGTTGAAAAACAGCACAAAGAATGAGGACATGACTTGTAAATTTCTTAAAAGCTTGCTTGAACATCAAGAAATAAATTATTCTTCATTTGCCATCACATTAAGAAGAAAGTCAGAATAAGCTCCCCTTTCAAGTCAAGTTTCCTCTAGTTTTTTTAAGAGTTGAAGGAGGTATGTCAGGAAATTCTAAATATAGAAAAAAGAACTCAGTAAAAAAGAACTAAAGAGAAATGATGTATAGGTGATAAAGAACAATAAAAAAAGAAGAAACAGAAGGTATTGAACTCATAAGTTCAAAACACCCCAATTCAATATGTCAATAAATATGTAATCTCATCAGAGGAAATAGTCCCTCTATTAGAAACTATTGTGATCTCTTCACACACTCTTGTCCAATGACCTAAAAACAGAAAAACCCTAGAAACAATTAATAGATCTAAATGTTAATTAGCAGACACAAAGGAACTGAAGATGAATTTAGAAGGGCACCAAACTAATAACAATTTAAGTTGCTCATGCTTCAACTAATGCAAAATACAGTTAAAGCTCAATTAACCAGAGTAGTAAGGCAAAAAACTATTCTAGCTCATTGCATTTTCTGATTAACTAAAACTTAAATAGGATATTTTGTTCTTAACTAAACTTTTTTTTGATGCTTTTAAGTCAATTTATCCAAGTAATTTCAATTTTGTTTAAATATGGGGTTGAGTATTCACTAGTTAGTCTTTGATGATGATCCATTGAACTATCTATTAAGCACATTGACTTCCCACACTTGAGTAGGTGTATAAATACATGCATTTTTATATTAAGAACCTTTTCTGTGCAGAACACTATACCAGGTAGCTGAGAGAGATACAAAGATTAAGCTATAGTACATGCCATCAACTGGTAGTCTAACAAAATAAGACACCAATATAAATCATCATACCCTTTTAATATGATATGTGAATTAATAGAGGTTAGATTTGGACTCAGAAGGAGTCTTCCTGATTTCAGGCCTGATACTTTAAACAACCTTGAAAACTGTCAAAGATTAACAAACAACAACGTAAAACAAGGTGGACACTCGAAGTTAAAGCAGTTAGAGTACTGTTGATGTACCTGTGAAGCAGTATATCCATTTTGGAAAACAAGCAAATAAAGTAACTAAAATGTCTTTACCTTTTCAATCATAGATTCTACTAGCATATATTATACCATATACCATTATATTCTATATAATACACACCAGGTATATATTATTAATAACAAGTAAGTCCCCATACATACTGCACATATGCATATGTGTGTATGTGTATATATGTTGCAACATTTTTTGATAGAAAAGGAGTGGAAACAAAGTAAATTTCCATTAACTGGATAATGCCTAAAGAAATTGTGGTAAATAAATTCGAAAGCATATTAGTTTAAGAAGTAATGAATATGATAAAGCTAAAGAAATATAAAAAAAAATTCTATGGATTGTGAAATAAGTGGAGCTAAGACAATATACACAATGACTACAACTATATTAACAGAAAGGAAAATCACAAAATAATATAAAATGAATTTTGCAAAATTACAAAGTACAAAAATGACTCTAAAGAAGAAATTTTGAAAAGATACTCTTTTGACTCTTTTGCCAGGAGAAAATTTAGGTGGTAATAAAACAAAAGATACTATTATAATTTTCATAAAGAAATTTCTCAATATCAAGCTGATGAGGTAGATAGTACAAATTTAATCTGCAGTAAAATTTTTTCCATTACTTTCTTAGATCTAGACAATAAATATAACAATATATTGAGCATATAGATAGATGCTTATCCTGAAAATTTATCAATTGACTCTTACAAGCTGGCTCCAGTGCACTCCAGTCTGTAATATTGAAACAAAATGTTCTGAAAGTCTGATGCTGCAATGAATGATAAAAGGCAAGCAGAATAAGGGGTATTGGTCATCAAGCAGTAGGCAGAGTAAGATTTTATCAATACGTCTTTAAAACATTGGCTAGCATTAAGGTTATTTGCTTAGATGATCAACTATCTGGTTATAATTGGTAATAATTATTTCTCTACTGTAAAAAAATTAATCAGGTTATCAGATTGAAAACACTGGTGACATAAAATAAACTCTAGGGATTAGTCAACTCTGGATAAGAAACCATCAAAATTCTTGACCTTCAGGCCTGAAACCTAGAACCTAAAGTTGAGGAAGAAAACACATTTTTACCTTTGTTACTTATTATATCCTATGATGATATATTGACATTTGATATCTTTTAAACTACTGGACCTGTTCTTTCAACTGTATAATAAGTATAAATATATTTGTATATTGACATATCACATGATACTTTTGTGAGAGCAAACTGTGAAACATATGCTAAACCTCCTAAGCTATCCCATTATGGTTGCTTGTGTCCAGTTTATCTCCTACGCTAAAAACTAAGTTCCTTGCCAATATGGAAACATTTAGTTTGTATTATATGCCATGCAGTCATGTTGAGCATTGGAAACAGAAAGTCAAGACTTGCCCTCAAGAAGCTTACATTCTAATTGGAGAAGACATCATACAAAAGGGAGTTGAAATGGGGAAAGGATGTAGATAAAGGGCCTGGGTAGGGCTATGGTAAAAGTTTGGAATGCAGACTATAAAAAATTGAATACTTGACTGGCTTGAGTGTTCTTCTTATGTGAAGATTCAGGGAGGAGCCATATTAACAGAAGGAAAAATTATAGGTATACAAGATATAACACTTATTACATTAGGTTCACAATATTATTTTGTAAATAATATATATTGCTCTTCACAATATCTCAGGTTCAATATTTCAAAGGAAAAAGAAACTTGCAATCATTTAACTTAGCTATAGAAAATTTGATCTGGCTTTAAAAATAGACAATAATAAAATGGGTATTTAACACCTAATATGTGCTAGAGATGCAAAAAGAGGCAAGGAGTTCACAATTTAATGGGTGAGAAAAGGAGCAAATATATACAAAACTAGCTATATATAGGATATATAAGAATTAACAGAAGGAGGGCACTAGGCAACAATAGTTACATTTTGAGGACTTATAGACATTGAAAGCGTACAGAAGACATGCCACTCTTTTGCTTTATTTTCATCCTCCGGGTTCTCATCTTTGCCTTAACTGGGGGAAAAGAAGCTACAAAGATAATTAGTCCTGGAAAGTCTGCTCTAGCCAGACATATGGACATTAATGGTTTTGTGATTTTATACTAAGACAGGCAAATGTGCCATTTTAGTGTAAAGAGTCTTTATGAACCTTTGACTATACCAATGGTGAATAAAATAGATGAAACTGAATACAGGAATTCAAAAATTTCATTTGCAGTTAAGGGACCGAATTCATAAATATTAGTCACTCTAATATATGTCCTTCATTTAGAAAGAATATCCTCTGAGTTTACAAAAATATAAAAGTGAAACATTAAAAACTAATACTAACTTTTCATAGATGATGAATCTGAGTTTAAGAGATCACTAAAGTGACTTGGTTAAAGTGACTCAGATTTTGTCATGATCAGGATATGAACTCCCAGATCTTCTAATTTGGTTTATAACTCACTTTTATATCATTCTAATTTCTATTTGAAAGAAAGAAAAAAGGAGGAAAGGAGGGATGAAGAATCTAAGAAAGGGAAAATATTTAGAAAGTAAGAAATGGAGAAATAAGAAAATGAAGAGGAGAATCTTTGAAATCAAAAATGATTATCCAAATGTGAGGCAGCATTGTTTTGTCCAAATCAATGAAGTGACTGAGCTTCTTAGATTAGCACTGTGATCAACTTTAGATATCATAGTCTAATATTAAGAATTTTCAGCTGATTTTGAAAATTCTGACTTTGCATTTGTGTTTAAGATATTTACAAACCCAAACTTTTGAATCATAAAACTCTAGTGACTAAAATCTATTTCCTTGGAGTTTTACAAATACAGGGGAAGTTGAGTGGAAATCTCCTTTAGGTTTGAGATTGAAAAATTAGCAATCAGGGCAGCTAGGTGGCATAGTGGATAAAGCACTGGCCCTGGAGTCAGGAGTACCTGGGTTCAAATCCGGTCTCAGACACTTAATTACCTAGCTGTGTGGTCTTGGGAAAGCCACTTAACCCTGTTTGCCTTGTAAAAACCTAAAAAAAAAAAGAAAAAAATTAGCAATCATTCTGGACAAATTCTTCCTAAGTTTTGGTAACAAGCTATGTGAGTCAAATAAATATCAAAGTGAAGCTTTTCTTTTTGGGGGCTTAGGCTTCATTCCCCTCACTATAAGGTCATACATACTAGCAATCTAACCCAATGAGCTCATCTTTATTAACTGTCTCTTTTTAACTTTGACCATATTTTCTTCATCCACGGTGACTTAATGGACTATAATCAGCAATTAATGGCTTTCAAATCATCAGGGTTACTGAATTGCACAGTAACCTGAAATTAATTATTTAGGGAAGCTTTCAGACCTCCATCTTGCCAAGCATTTAAAAAACTCTCTTCCTAGGCATTTTCCCAGGCCACATTCAACCAGGAGTCTGGGTTTATGTGGCTGTTTACTTGCCTTTGCCCCAGACTTTTAGTAACTGCAAAGCAAACAATGTATGGCTTCAGAGGAAGGCTGCTACTCTTTTCCCCAAAGCAGATATAATCCTATACAAACCAGATAATTGTAACAATCATAAAAGCAAAGTAAATAATATGTTCTATTTATTTCCCTTCTCAGTTATCTGTTCCATGATCTCCTCACACTTCCTTTTTTTTATGAGGAACTAAGCCCTAGGGAAATTATCACCTGGCCCCAAATGAACTTGCAGTGCCAAGAAGTAAAGTTGGGATTAGAACCGAATTCCACATCCAAAGTTCTTTATGATATAATATACCTGAATTCTAGGATTCCATACTTGACAAATAAGGCCTAATAACAGAAGTATCCTGCTTACCCCATAATTGTTTCCTACTCCTGCTGAATATGCACTTGCTATGCAAAATGTCTTCATTATAGCCTCTGGATCTTCACTACTGATGTGTTCTTCTTTGTTTGAAAGATACTTTCTGCTTCCAAAAATTAAAAATTCATCTCAAGTTCTTTTTCTTTGATTAAGTCTTCCCTGACTACACCAGCTCTCATTGATCTTCCTCTCTTTTGCACATTTACAGAAGGTTTAGATTTATAGAGAAGTTCCTTCACATTTGTGAGAGATACTTTCTAGATAATCTGGGCAAATGATCTTCTTGCTCACTTCCTTTCTAACTCCTCTCCATCTCCCATATGGGCTGCCAAAGTGATTTTCAGGGGAAAAAAGGAATATACCTTTTTTCAGTAGTATATGGCACTTACACAAAAATTTATGCATAAAAACCTCATAAATAAATACAGCAAGGCAAAACTATTGAATGCATCTTTTTGAGACTTTGATATGATAAAAATCAGGTGCAATAAGGGACCATGGAGAGGAACCTAAATTAATTGGAAACTCAATAACCTAATCTTAAAGAATGAGTGGAACAAACAAAAATCATACAATTCATGATTTCATCCAAGATAATGACAATAAAAAGACAACATATCAAAATTTATGGGATACAGTTATTAGGAGATAATTATATCTCTAAATGCTTACATGAATAAAATAAAGAGAACAAGGAACAAAGTACACAACTAAAATAGAGAAAAACAAATTAAGAATTCCCAATTGAACACTAAATTAAAAATTCTGAAAATTAAAGTTAAATAATAAAATCAAAAGCAAGAAAGCTATTGAATTGATAAATAAAACGAGTTGATTTTTAAGAAAAAAACAATAAAATAGATAAACCTTTGGTTACTTTGATTAAAAAAAGAAAACCAAATAATGAATATCAAAAATGAAAAAGATGAATGCACCACCAATGAAGAAATTAAAGCAATAATTTGAAACTATTTTGCCCAAATGTATGCCAATAAATTGGATAAATATAAGTGAAATTGATGAATATTTACAAAAATATAATTTAAAAGAAGAGGAAATCAAATATTTTATCTCAGAAAAAGAAATTCACTGAGCCCAAAGAAATGAATTCCTATGAAAAAATCTCCAGGACCAGATGAATTCAAAAGTGAATTCTATTCAACATTCAAGGAACAATTAGTTCCAATTTTGAAGAAAATGGTGAAGACTTCTCTTAATTTCTTAGTGCTAAAACCAAACCAGAAGAGTCAAAGAATAGAAAGAAAATTATAGATCAATTTCCCTAATGAATATAGATGCAAAAATTTTAAATAAAATATTAGCAAAGTGATTACAGCAAGTTCTCATCAGGATAATACACCATGACTAAGCAAGATGTATAGCAAGAATGTAGACTTGGTTCAATATTAGGAATGTATCAGCATAATTAACTATATCAATAACAAACTTAACAAAAACTTAGCTCAATGCTGAAAAAGCTTTTGATAAAATACAGCACCCATTCCTACTAAAAACACCAGAGAGTCTATGAATAAATGGATTTAAAATGATAAGTAGTATTTATCTGAAACCATTAACAAGCATTATATGTAATGGGGATGAGTTAGAAACATTCCCATTAAGAACAGGGATGAAACAAGGATGCCTGTTATCACCACTATATATTTTTTAGAAATGTTAGCTTTAGGGAGAAGCTTATTTGGTACAGTGGATAGAGCACCAGTCCTGGAACTTGGGGCAGACCTGAGTTCAAATCTGACTTGCAGACATTTAACAATTACCTAGCTGTGTGACTTTAGGCAAGTCACCTAACCCCATTGCTTGCAACAACCCCCCCTACTCCCCCCAAAATAGCTTTAGCACTGAGAAGAAAAAAAAATTGAAGGAATTAAAATAGGTAATGAAGAAAAAAACTGTTACTCTTTGCAGATGATATGATGGCATATCTAGAGAACCCTGGAAAATCATCTGAAAATTTACTGGAAACAATTAGCAACTTTAGCAAAGTTCCAGGATATAAAATAAGCCTACACAAATACTAAGCATTTCTATATCTTACTAATAAGATATAGCAGCAAGAGATAAAGAGAAATCCTATTGAAAATAACTTCAGACAACATAAAATACTTGGGAGTCTACCTGCCAAGGCAGACTCAGAAACTTTATGAAAACAACTTTTAGCACAAAATCAGATCTAAATAACTGGACAAATATCAGTTGCTCATGGGTAGGCCAAGCTATTATAATAAAAATGACAATTCTACCTAAATTAAATTACTTATATAGTGCCATGCCAATCAAACTTCCAAAAAAATACTTCAGTGAGTTAGAAAAAATAGTAACTAAATTCATATGGAGGGACAAAATGTCAAGAAATTCAAGTAAATTAATTGAAAATACAAAAGAAAGGAGCCTAGCCATATAAGATCTAAAATTTTATTATTATAAATCAATTATCAAAACTGTCTGGTACTGGCTGAGAAATAGTGGTGGATCAGTGGAATAGATAAAGTGCAAAAGAGACAGCAATAAATGTTTATAGTAATCTGTTTGATAAACCTAAAGACCCCAGCTTCTGGGATAAGAACACACTCTTCAATAAAAACTTCTGGGAAAAGTGGAAGACAGTATGACAGAAACTAAACTTAGGGCAACACCTCACACCCTATACCAAGATAATGTCAAAATGGACACAGGATTTAGACATAAAAGAATAATATATGATATGATATAATATAATATAATATAATTAATATGATATGATATGATATGAATATAATAAATATAATAAATATAATATAACATAACATAACATAACATAATATAATATGATATATTATGATATGATATAATATAACATAATAGAATATAACAAATATAACAAATATAATATATACAAATATAATATAATATAATATAAAATATAATATAATATAATATAATATAAAATATAATATAATATAATATAATATAATATAATATAATATAATATATGATATGATATGATATGATATGATATAATATGATATGATATGATAATATAATTAATATACATTAATATAATTAATATGATATGATATGATATGAATATAATAAATATAATAAATATAATATAACATAACATAACATAACATAATATAATATGATATGATATGATATGAATATAATAAATATAATATAACAAATATAATATAATATAATATAATATAATATAATATAATATAATATAATATAATATAATATAATATAATATAATACTAAGCAAATTAGGAGAACAAGGAATAGTTTACCTGTCAGATCTATGGAAAGGAGCAGGAGAAGTTTATGACCAGAGAAGAGATAGAATTATAAAAAGCAAATTGCATAATTTTGATGATTATTATTAACAAAATCACTGTAAACCAAGTTCAATGGAATGTAGTAAACTGGGAAACAATTTTTACAACTAGTGTTTCTGACAAAGTACTCATTTCTAAAAATTAAGTCAAATTTCTTTTTAAAAAAAGGCATTCCCCAATTGACAAATGGTCAAAGAATATGGAAAGGCAATTTTCAGATGAAGCTATTAAAACTATAGAAAGTCACATGAAAATTTCTCCAAATCATTATTGATTAGAGAACTGCAAATCAAAACATTTATGAGGTAATATCTCATACCCCTCAAATTGGGCAATATGACCAGAAAGGATGATGATCAATGTTGTAAGGGATGTAGGAAATCTGGGACATTATTACTTTGTTGGTGGAGTTTAGAACTGTTTCATCCTTGCTGATGAGCAATTTGGAATTATTCCTAAATGACAATAAAAATGTGTATATCATTTGATCCAGCAATACTACATTACTGGGTCTGCATCTGATGAGATCATTTAAAAGGGTGAAAATCCCACATGTACAAAGATATTCATTATAGTTCTGTTTGTAGTGGTGAAGAATTAAGAAATTGAAGGAAAGCCTATCAGTTGGGGAATAGCTGAGCAAATTGTGACATAATATATTCTATAAGAAATCATGAAATATGGCCTCTCAGAAAAGCCTGGAAAGACTTGCATGTATTGATGCTGAGTGAGATCAGTAGAACCAGAAGAGCATTATGCACACTAACAATATGGGATGATGATCAACTACGATGGATGTGTTCACTCCATAAGTGCAATATCATCTATCCAGAGAAGGAATTGTGAATTTTAAATGATCAAAGATTATTATTTTCATTTTTAAGTTGTCTTATGCATTATATCATTTTGCTATTTATAACGTTTTCCTTCTTCCTATTGGATATGATGCTTCTCTCAAAACACATTCAATTTCAATCTATGCTTATCATGGATGCAAATGTAAAGATAATATATCAGATCACCTTCTGTTGGTGAGAGGGAGGAGGGAAGAGAGGGAGGGGGAAAATGTAAAATTCAAAACCTTGCAAAAATGATTGGTAGAAAGTATTATTATATGTAATTGGAAAACAAATAAAATATGTAATAACAAAAAATAAAGTGATTTTCATAATGTATGATATGTATGACTGTCAAATTCTTTCTTATACACAGTAAGTTTAAGCGGCTGCCTCTCACATGCATTATAAAAGACAAACTGTTCTCCCTAAATTTAAAGCTGTTTATAATTTGTACCCTGCTTTCTAATTTTCTTTTTTTCCTTTTTCATTTCATTTAATTTATTTTTATTAAAGATATTATTTGAGTTTTACAATTCCCCCCCATCTTGCTTCCCCCCCCCCCCCCACGGAAAGCACTCTGTCAGTCTTTACTTTGTTTCCATGTTGTACCTTGATCCAAATTGGGTGTGATGAGAGAGAAATCATATCCTTAAAGAAGAGAAGAGAAGTCTAAGAGGTAACAAGATCAGACAATAAGATATCTGTTTTTTTTCTAAATTAAAGGGAAAAGTCCATGCACTTTTTTCAAACTCCACAGCTCCTTATATGGATACAGGTGGCACTTTCCTTTGCAGACAGCACAATATTGTTCCCGATTGTTGCACTGATGGAATGAGCAAGTCCTTCAAGTTTGAACATAAATCCTATGTTTCTGTTAGGGTGTACAGTGTTTTTGTGGTTCTGCTCAACTCATTCAGCATCAGTTCATGCAAATACCTCCAGGCTTCCCTGAAATCCCATCCCTCCTGATTTCTAATAGGACAATAATTTTCCATGACATACATATACCACAGTTTGCTAAGCCATTCCCCAATTGAAGGACATTTACTTGATTTCCACTTCTTTGCCACCACAAACAGGGCTGCTATAAATATTTTTGTACAAGTGATATGTTTTACCCTTTTTCATCATCTCTTTAGGGTATAGACCCAGTAGTGGTATTGCTGGGTCAAAGGGTATGCACATTTTTGTTCCCCTTTGGGCATAGTTCCCAATAGCTCTCCAGAAGGGTTGGATGAGTTCACAGCTCCACCAACAGTGTAGTAGTGTCCCAGATTTCCCACAACCCTTCCGACAATGATCATTATCCTTCCTGGTCATATTGGCCAATCTGAGAGGTGTGAAGTGGTACCTCAGAGAAGCTTTAATTTGCATTTCTCTAATAATGATTTAGAGCATTTTTTCATATGGCTATGGATTGATTTGATCTCCTCATCTATAAATTGCCTTTGCATATCCTTTGACCATTTGTCAATTGGGGAATGGCTTTTTGTTTTAAAAATGACTCAGGGGGTGGCTCGGTGGCGTAGTGGATAAAGTGCCGGCCTTGGAGTCGGGAGTACCTGGGTTCAAATCCGGTCTCAGACACTTAATAATTATGTAGCTCTGTGGCCTTGGGCAAGCCACTTAACCCCATTTGCCTTGCAAAAATCTAAAAAAAAAAACAACAAAAAAATATGACTCAGTTCTCTGTATATTTTAGAAATGAATCCTTTGTCAGAATCATTAGTTGTAAAGATTGTTTCCCAATTTACTACATTTCTTTTGATCTTGGTTACATTGGTTTTATCTGTACAAAAGCTTTTTAATTTAATGTAATCTAAATCATCTAATTGATTTTTGATGATGTTCTTCAACTCTTCCTTTGTCATAAACTGCTTGCCTTTCCATAGATCTGACAGATAGACTAGTCCTTGATCTTCTAATTTGCTGTTTTTTTATGTCTATGTCCTGTAACCATTTGGATCTTATCTTGGCAAAGGGTGTGAGGTGTTGGTCTAATCTAAGTTTCTTCTATACTAACTTCCAATTATCCCAGCAATTTTTTATCAAAGAGGGAGGTTTTAATCCCAATGGCCGGACTCTTTGGGTTTATCAAAATTTTGGGGAGTCTATTTGCCAAGACAGACTCAGAATCTTTTTGAAAACAATTATAAAACACTTCTCACACAAATTAAATCAGATTTAAATAACTGGGAAAATATCAACTGCTCATGGATAGGTAGAGCTAATATAATAAAAATGACAATTCTACCAAAACTATCTGTTTAGTGCTCTACCAATCAAAATTCCAAAAAATTACTTTAACGAGTTAGAAAAAATTGTAAGTAAATTCATACAGAGAAATAAAAAATCAAGAATTGTCAGGAGCTTAATGAAAAAAAGTGCAAAAGAAGGTGGCTTAGCCCTACCTGTTCTAAAATTATATTATAAAGCATCAGTCATCAAAACTGTTTGGTATTGGCTAAGAAATAGAGTGGTGGACCAGTGGAATAGACTAGGTGTAAAATCAGGAGAGGATTATAGTAATCTGCTGTTTGATAAAACCAAAGAGTCTGGCCATTGGGATAAAAACTCCCTCTTTGATAAAAATTGCTTTCTAATTTTCTTACATATTTACACTTCTCTGTGTATTCTTTGTTCCAGCTCAACAGTCCTACTTGATGTTATGTGCAAAGCTTCATTTTCCATCTCTTTGTGTTTTCACTCTTTATTACCCCATGCTAGAATGTTTTCCTCTCACTTTCACCACTTAGAATTCTTGTCTTCCCTTGAGACTCAACTCAGTTATCACCTTCTGCAAAAAGGTGTTCCCAAGTATTTTAGCTGCCATTACTCTTCCCTCTTAGTTACCTTTTATATAGCTTATAATTTGTACATGTTGACTCATTGATTAGAATTCAAACTCCACTTTTATATTTTTATCTTTAATTCAGAACCCAGTAGAAATTATTTAATTTTAATATTTATTTCTTGGTGACTGATTGTATGATTGATTAGAGGTCATCTAATCAATTTACTCAAAATCCAATGCTCCTAGGTTAAGAAACATTACAAGTGACCTCAAAGATATTATTTACCAATGAATTCCTGTCAGAACCATCTAGGATTATTTAGGAAATGTTATATGATATACAAAATAACAAAGAAAATGACTTTAATCAGCCTAGTTGAGTATAATCTAATAGCCAAAAGCCACCCCCCACCCAGAAAGGTCCTTTGGGAGTTCTACCTTATCAAAAAATCACTGTAGAAATAATAGTTTATGCACTTGAAATTCTGGTGAACACTGTTCACCTGAAAGGTAGGAATGAAAAGGATTATCATCTGAGTCAGGCATGGAAGATAAAACAACTGTAAGATTATAAGAACTAGATAGGATAAAGAGAATGAAGAAAAAGAATGGGTTTATTGAAAAGACTGAGGGACAAAAAAACTTGCAAAATCCAGTGAATGTGAAGCTGACTTGAAAGAGAAAAAAGAGAATCCTAGGATCACATATTCTTCCAAAGAATATTAGTGATTAAACTTATTATTTGGCCTTTTTCCCATTTTTTCAAAATGAAGTAAATGAAAGGGATGGGATAAGGGGGGATGGCGGTGGGGGGGAGGGAAGGAGAGAATAGGTGATAGAAGAGAGTGGAGATAGTGGGAGAGGATACTTGGATACATCACTTCTGAGCAAGGACAGGGCAAAAATAGAGAGTAGAAAAAATGAGAGTGGGAAGAAATAGAGTGGAAAGAAAAATAGCTAGTAATAGGAAATATGGGGAAAATACTGAAGCAACTTCTTTGGTAGGCTAATGATAAAGAAGGCAGTTCATCCCAGAGACAGAATTGTTGGAATCTGAAACAAATAATTTTTCTCATTCACTATTCTTGAGTTTTCATCCTATACTTTGGGAGGGGGGTTTATGATTACTCTCACAACGCAATCATTGCAATGATATATATATTTTTAAATTAAGTAAATGGGGGCAGCTAGGTGGTGCAGGGGATAGAGTACCACCATGGAGTCAGGAGAACTTGATTTCAAATCTGACCTCATAGAATTAATTACCTATCTATGTTCCCTTGGAAAAGTCAATTAACCCCATTGCTTTGAATGAATTTTTAAAAAAAGAATATAGCAGTCTTTTGGATTTATGTACATGTTCGGGTATGGTTGTGTGTGTCAGTGGAGTTAAGCGACTTGTCTAAGGTCACACAACTAGTTAGTATCAAGTGTTTGAGGCTGAATTTTGAATGAGATGAACTTCTTAAAGAAATACGAATAAGGGCCAAGATGGCAGAGAGAAGACACTGTTCTAAAATCTCCTGATCTTTCCCCTTATATAATATGAAACAAACCTCTTAACAGAAATCTGATCAATAAAACCCAGAAAGAAAAACCAGGAGAAAGAACGTCTACCTCAGGATTTATCTTCTGCAGTCTTGGTGAGTCTGGGTGCAGAAGGGAGATCAACTGCAGATCAGCCTGATTAGCAGCAGGGTTGGAGCAAAGGGGCATGAGGTCCCAAGAGCCAGACCTGCTTGACCAGTGGTGCAGATAGACACAGGGTATTGGATCAACTAGGTAGCAGAGGCTTTGGTGCTGGTGCTCACACTCTGGAGTTTGCTTGCAGGGCTAGGGGAGAGTTCTGGTGCAGGAGAGCGGAAGACATCATTCCTGGGCTCCTTTAGTCAGGATTAACTCTTGAGTCCACATCTCCATTACAGATGAAGCCTATTCCCAGGAAAAAACATAGTTGCTTCTTCCCCAGACACAGTGTGTGAGCAGAAATACTAAATCAGCTGACAATAGGAAGAGGGATGACCTCATCCCGGGTAAAGCCCACCACTGACTGAAGACAGAAGTATTTAACAACTTCAATCACTCCCTCCAGGCCAAGGGAGAAAGCCTCAATCAAGGTCACAGATATTCCAGAGAAAGCAAAAAGCACCCCCTACTGGCCAGCTGCAGAAATTACACTCAAATGAGCAAATATTCTAACACTCTTACTGGCCAGCTGCAGATATTGCACTCAGTGAGTAAAGTCTCTAGGGATCCCAACATCAAACCAATGTGAACCAGCCCCTCCCCAACTCAAGATCTTAGCAAAATGAAGAAAGGTCAGAAGAATGGTGGATCCATAGAAAAATTTTTGTAAGGAAAAGACCCTAACTCAGAGAGACCTAGAACCTCTGAGGAGAATATGATCTGGTCTCCAGCACAGAAAGACTTCCTTGAAGAAATAAGGAAGGAGTTTAAAAATCAATTGGAAAATTTGGGAAAAGAAACCCAAGAGAAGATTTACACCTTGCAACAAGAAAACAAATCATTGGAAAATACAATTGGACAAATACTAAATGAGACTATCTCTCAGATCATCAATTGGACAAATACAAAATGAGAATAATTCTCTCAGATCCTCAATTGGGCAAATGCAAAAATAAAATAATTCTCTTAAAACCTCAATTGGTCAAATGGGAAGCTCTTTCAAAAAATAGAATTAACCAATTGGAAAAGCAGTTGCAAATGGCAAAGGAAGAAAACTCCTCTCTCAAAAAATGGCATCTGTGGAAACAAAAGACTTCATGAGACAGCAAGAGCCTATTAAACAAAATTTAAAAAAGAAAAAATAGAAGAAAATGTAAAATACTTCATCAGCAAAACCACTGACTTCAAGAATAGACTGAGGTGGGGCAACCTGAGAATTATTGGACTTCCTGAAAACACTGAAGAGAAAAAAAGCATGGACTTAATATTACAGGATCTAGTGATGGACAATTGCCCTGATATCATGGAACCAGAGGGCAAAGTAGTTATTGAAAGAATACATTGATGCCCTCTCAAAAAAGATCCTAAATTAAAAATATCAAGGAATGTTGTGGTTAAATTCCAGAACTATTGGATAGAAGAGAAAATCCTACAAGCAGCCAGAAAAAAAACAATTGAAATACCAAAGAGCCACAGTAAGGATTATGCAGGACTTGGCTGCATCAATCTTAAGGGATGGAAGGGCTTGGAATGAGATATTCCAAAGAGCAAGGAAGCTTGGAATGCAGTCAAGAATCCACTTTCCCAGAAAACTGGGCCTTCTTTTTGAGGGGAAAAGTTTTACATTTATCAAAATTGGAAGAATTCCAAAAATTCCTGATGAAAAGACCAGAGATAGGAGGTGGAGCCAAGATGGCAACAAGAAGGGATCAAGTCTTAGGAGCTCTCTGATAAAACTCACGGGCTAAGGACTCTGACTAAACTTTCAAGATACAGAACCCACAGAGGGACCCAGTGAGGCAGTTCTCCTACTAAACGTAACCTGGAAAAGATCAGAAGGCTCTGCTCCCCGGGGTCGGAGGGGTGGCCAGCCAGAGCCAAAGAACTTCAGCCTCCTGGAGGCAGCCCCAGGGCATTGGGAGCCTCAGCTCACAGCAGCGGGGGAGTCTCCTGAACTGCACCCCGGGGAGCACCGGCACAAAGTGGGGGAACAGCATGGGACCTCTGCCAGAGCAAGCACGTGGAGCCCAGCCCTCAGGGCACACAGCCAGCAGCCTGGTCTTTCTGCAGCCTAGACCCAGAAACAGAAGCAGGTGGAGCCAATAAGCAGGAGCCCCCAGGGCATGAGCCCATTGAGCTGAGGGAGGGGAGTGAAGAGAGATTGGAGATCTCTGTCCTCTGCCCCTGGAACAGGACTCTGGGGCTCTGACCACATTCAGATCCTGATCCCAGTCTAAGCCCCCCCATAGAACAACAGGGCCCCCCCAACTTGGCCCTGTGGCAGAGGGGGTGCTTATGGTCATTCACAGACCTGGAGGGAGGACAGAGCCTCACACACTGAGACCCTTGTGGGAGTGTCCCAAAAGCTCAGGAAACACCCCAGAACCAGGCCCAGGCTGGGAAAATGAGCAAGCATAGAAATAAGAGGAAGACTATTGAGAAATATTTTGCAAATGAGCCCAAGAAGGATCAAAATACTCAGTCTGAAGATGAGGAAGCACAAGCTCCTGCATCTAAAGACTCCAAGAAAAACAGAAATTGGGCTCAGGCTATGACAGAGCTCAAAAAAGACTTTGAAAATCAAATGAGGGAGGTGGAAGAAAAACTGGGAAAAGAAAGGAGAGAGATGCAGGACAAACATGAAAATGAAGTCAGCAGCTTAGTCAAGGAAATCCAAAAAAAATGCTGAAGAATATAGCATGCTAAAAAACAGCTTAGGTCAAATGGATAAAACAGTTCAAAAAGTTATTGAGGAGAAGAATGCCATAAAAAGCAAAATTGGCCAGATGGAAAAAGAGATAAGAAAACTTTCTGAGGAGAACAAATCCTTCAGACAAAGAATAGAACTCAGGGAGATTGTTGAATTTACCAGAAATCATGAATCAATACTTAAAAACCAAAAAAATGAAAAATTAGAAGAAAATGTGAAATATCTCATTGAAAAAAAACAACTGATATGGAAAACAGACTTAGGAAAGATAATTTAAGAATTATTGGAATACCTGAAAGTCATGATCAGGAAAAGAGCCTTGACATCATTTTCAAAGAATTACTACAGGAAAATTGCCCTGATATTCTAGAAGCAGAGGGCAAAATAGAAATGGAGAGAATCCACCGATCCCCCCAAGAAAACCAACCCCTAGGAATATTATAGCCAAGTTCCAGAACTCCCAAGTCAAAGAGAATATATTACAAGCAGCCAGAAGGACACAGTTCAAATATCCTGGAGCTGCAGCCAGGATCACACAGGAGTTAGCAGCAACTCCATTGGAAGCTCGTAGGGCTTGGAATACAATATACTGAAGGCAAAAGAGCTTAGAATGCAGCCAAGAATGAACTACCCAGCAAGGCTGAATGTTCTCTTCCAGGGAAAAAGATGGACTTTCAATGAACTAGGGGAATTTCAAATGTTCCTTTTGGAATGTCCAGACCTGAACAGTTGGTTTGATCTTCAGATACAGGACTCAGGTGAAGCATGGAGATTGGAGGAGAGGGGGGAAATATGAAGGACTTAATGAGGATTAACTGCATGTATAGAAAAATGATACTGATAATATTCATGTGGACCTTCTCAGTTAATAGAGCAGCTAGAGGGAGCTTTTATAGTTGAAGCACAGGAGAAAGCTGAATTCGAAGATAAAATATGGTGGAAAAGTGGAGTCAATAGAAAAAAAGGGAAATGGAATGGGAGAAAGAAAAAGGAGAGGGGGAATAGTCCAAGATATTTCACATAAGATTATTTTTATTACAATGAGCTATTGCAATGATATGGAAGTGGGGAGGCAAGGGGGAATGAGGGAACCTTTGCTCTCATCAGAGGTGGCTAGGAGAGGAAACAGCATATATACTCAATGGGGTATAGGCATCTGGAGTAAGAAGGAGGGGGGATCAGGGGGAAGGGGTGGGGATGTGAATAAAGGAGGAGAGTATGGACCATGGGGGGAGAGTGGCCAGATATAACACATTTTATTTTTTTACTTCTTGCAAGGGGCTGGGATTGGAAGGCCTGCCCAGGACCATAGGGCCAGGTGGATTTTGGGTCTAAGGGGTGGTATGGGGGCTCAGGGCTTCTTGGCCCCAGGACCAGGGATCTGTCTTCTGTGCCACTCAGCAACCCTACAGCAGAGTCAGAGTGAAAGGAGAGAGAAAATATAGTACATGGTAGTAGAGAAATAAGAAAGGAGGGAGTTGCGATCAGCAATAGCAAGGTTGGAAAAATATGGAAGTAACTTTTGTGATGGACTTATCATAAAGAATGAGATCCACCCATGACAGAGTTGTTGGTATTGGAACAACGACTGAAGCACATTTTTTGTTATTATTATTTGGGGTAGGGTGCAGGGCAAGTGGGGCTGAGTGGCCTGCCTGGTGCCACATAGCAGGGTAATCTTTGGGTGTCTGGGGCCGGATTTGCACCTAGGTGCTCCTGGCTCAAGGGCCAATGCTCTGTCTGCCACCCAGCTACCCCTTCTATTATTATTATTTTATTTTATTTGGGGTCTTTTTTTTTCTTCTTTTTGGTTTTTGCAGGGCAGTGGGGATTGGGTGGCTTGCATGTCACATGGCTGGGTGATTGTTGGATTTACAAGGCTGGATATGGACTCGGGTGCTTGTGGCTCCAGGGCTGGTGCTTCATCCATTGCGCCACCTGGCCATACCTACAATTATTACTATTGTTTTTTTATTTTAATTTCTTTTCTCTCCCCTTTACTTTTTTCACCCAAGCAAGTCTATCTATATTCATGGTAGGGGTATTTTGTTTACTTGTAAACAAGAATATTTTATTAATGTAAAAAAAAACATTTGTACAAAATGAGAATTAAAAAAAAATTTAAAAAAAGATAAAAAAATAGACCAGAGATAAATAGAAAATTTGGACACCAAACAGGAAGTTTCAAAGACACATGAAAAGCTTAAAAAAGGGGGAGGGTAAAGAAAAAACTGCAATCCAATAAGATGAAACTGGCTATATCTTAGCATGGGAAAAAGATACTTATAAGTCTTGAGAATTTTAACTCTAACAGACAGAATATACCTAGCCAGAATTAATGGACACTTATGACTTATCCACGAGACTGCTATCCAATGGGATGAAACTGGCTATAACCCTACTTGGGAGAAAGACTCTAATAACTCTCAAGAATTGTAACTATATTAGATAGAATATACTTAGCTAGAAGTGATGGATATTCAGAATTTTCTATGACTCAGATAGAATGATTTAAAAACACCTCTTCCATAAAAAAGCTGGACAGAAAGGAGACAGGAGGAATGAGGGGAATGAATGGGGTAAATCTCATTACATTAAGAGGTACAAAAGACCTGTGGTAATAGAGGGGAAGAACAGAAGAAAGAGAAACACCCGAAACTTCTCATCAGACTTACACACATACTCAGTTAACTTAAAAAAATCTTACCTTTCAAGTATTAAAAGGGGGAAAATGGGAAGGGGGAACAGAGAAAGTGAGGGGGAGAAAAAGGGAGAACTAAAAATAGGAGGGGAAGGGAAAAGGGAAAAACATAAAGGGGAAAGAAAGGGGAAGGAGTGGATATAGGAGGTCAAAAAACCTGAAGTGGGTGGTATTCCAAAAGAAAATTCTGGGGAATACGGATAAAGGGGATAAAAGGGGGAGAATACAAATCGAGGGATGATAGCATGGAGGGCAATAATGAGTAATTATAACTTTGAATGTGAATGTGGGGAGCTCTCCCTTAAAACTTAAGTAAATAGCAGAGTGGATTAAAAGCCAGAATTCTAAAATATACTACTTACAACAAACACATTTGAAGCAGAGAAATACATATAGAGGAAAGGTAAAAGGTTGGAGCAAAATATGTTTTGCTTCAGTTGAAGTGAAAAAGAACAGGGGTAGCAATCCTTATCTCAGACAAAGCAGCTGAAAAATAGATAGTGTCAAAAGAGATAAGGAAAGAAATTATATCCTCCTAAAGGTACCATGGCCAATAAAGTGATTTAAGTACTGAATATATATGCACCCAATGGGATAGCATTCAAATTCTTAGAGGATAAACTGAAAGAACTAAAGGAAGACATAGACATCAAACCTCTACTAGTGGGAGACCTCAACCTTCTGCTCTCAGATCTAAAGAAATTGAATCATAAAATAAATAAGAAGTTAAGGAGGTAAATAGATTGCTAGAAAACCTAGGTATGATAGAATTATGGAGGAAGTTGAATGGGGATAGAAAGGATTGTATCTTTTTCTCTGCAGTACATGGCACATATACAAACATTCACCATGTACTAGGGCATAAAAATCTAATGACCAACTACAGAAAGGAAGAAATAGTGACTACATCTTTCTCAGATCACAATGCAATAAAAATCATATGCAATATTGGGCCAGGGAGATTTAGACCCAGAACAAATTGGAAATTGAATAACCTCAATTTAAAGAATGAGTGGATCAAACAGCAAAATATAAAATTATTTTATACTAGACAATAATGAAATAACACACCAAAACCTATGGGATTCACTTAAAGCAGCTGTCAGGGGATGTATTATATTATTAAATACTTACATGAATAAATTAGAGAAAGAGGAAATCAATGAACTAAATATGCAACTAAAAAAATTAGAGAAAGAAAAATTTGAACCCCCCCAATCAAATAACAAATTAGAAATTCTAAAAATTAAATGAGACATTAATATAATCTAAAGCAAAAAAACTATTGAATTAATAAATAAAACCAAAAGTTTTTTTAATGAAAATAAAACAATAAAATTGATAAACCTGTGGTCAATTTGATCAAAAAATAAAAAAATAAGAAAACAAAATTGCTAGTATCATAAATGAAAAAGGTGAACTCACCACCAATGAGGAAGAAATTAAAGTAATAATTCAGAATTATTTTGACCAACTATACGCTAATAAATTTGACAATTTAAGTGAAATGGATGAATATTTACAAAAATATAAGTTTCCCAGGTTAAATGAAGAGAAGATTAAATACCTAAACAACCCTATCTCAGAAAAAGAAATTCAACAAGCTATCATTGAACTCCCTAAGAAAATATCTCCAGGGCCTAATGGATTCACAAGTGAATTCTACCAAACATTTAAGGAACAATTAGTTCCAATTCTATATATACTCTTTGGAAAAAATAGGGGAAGAAGGAACTCTGCTTAACTCTTTCTATGAAACCAATATGGTGCTGCCTAAACCAGGAAGGGTTAAAACAGAGAAAGAAAATTACAAACCTTATCTCCCTGATGAATATAGATGCAAAAATCTTAAATAAAATCTTAGAAAAATGATTACAACAAGTTATTACTGGGAAAATACATTTTGACAAAGTAGGATTCATCCCAGGAATGCAGGGTTGGTTCAATATAAGAAAACTGTTAGGTTTGTTTTTGATATAATTGAATGTACTATCAGAAATTATATGATCATATCAATAGATGCTGAAAAAGCTTTTGACTAAATATAGTACCCATTCCTACTAAAAGCACTAGAGAGTGTAGGAATAAATGGACTGTCCTTAGAATAATAAGCAGTATCTATCTGTAATCATCAACAAGCATTATATTCAATGGGGTGAAGCTAGAGGCATTCCCAATAAGATCAGGGGTGAAACAAGGGTGCCCGTTAGCACCACTACTATTCAATACCATATTAGAGATGTTAGCTTCAGCAATTAGAGAAGAAAAAGAAATTAAGGAATTAGAATTGGGAAGGAAGGGACAAAACTCTTACTCTTTGCAGATGACATGATGGTTTACCTAGAGAATCCCAAGAAATTATCCAAAAAGCTACTGGAAACAATTAGCACTTTTAGCAAAGTTGCAGGACTATAAAATAAACCCTAATAAATCTTCAACTTTTCTATATATGAGTAGCAAGATACAGCAGGAAGAGCCAGAAAGAGAAATCCCATTCAAAGAAACTCAGACAATATGAAATACCTGGAAATCTATTTGCCAAGGCAGACTCAGAAACTTTTTGAAAACAATTTTAAAATACTTCTCACGCAAATTAAATCAGATTTAAATAACTGGGCAAACATCAACTGCTCATGGATAGGTGGAGCTAATATAATAAAAATGACAATTCTACTAAGACTAAACTACCTATTCAGTGCCCTACCAATCAAAATTCCAAAAAAATTAATGAGTTAGAAAAAGTTGTAAGTAAATTCATATGGATAAATAAAGAGCCAAGAATTTACAGATATTTAATAAAATAAAGGTGCAAAAGAAGGTGGCCTACCTTATCTAAAATTACATAATAAAGCATCAGTCATCAAAACTGTCTGGTATTGGCTAAGAAATAAAATGGTGGACCAGGGGAATAGACTAAGTGCAATAGCAAGAAACAATTATAGTAATTTTCTGTTTGATAAACCCAAAGAGTCCAGTTATTGGGATAAAAACTCTCTCTTTGATAAAAACTGCTGGGCAAATTGGAAGTTAGTATGGAAGAAACTTAGATTAGACTAACACCTCACACCCTATACCAAGATAAGATCCAAATGGATACAGGATTAGACATAAAAAACAATACTACAAGCAAATTAGAAGATTAAGGAGTAGTTTGCCTGTCAAATCAATGGAAAGGGGAGCAGTTTATGACTAAGGAAGGGATGGAGAACATCACTAAAAAACAAGCTAGATGATTTTGATTTCATTAAATTAAAAAGCTTTTGCACAAAATCACTGTAACCAAGATCAAAATAAATGCAGTAAACTGGGAAACAATCTTTACACCTAATATTTCTATCAAAGGACTCTTTTCTAAAATATACAGAGAACTGAGTCATAATTTTAAAAAAAGACCATTCCCCAATTGAGAAATGGTCAAAGGATATACAAAGGCAATTTACAGATGAGCAGTTCAAAGCAATCCATAGTCATATGAAAAATTGCTCTAAATCATTACTTATTAGAGAAATGCAAATATGAGGTACCACCTCATACCTCTCCGACTGACCAGTATGACCAGAAAGGATAATGATCATTGTTGGAAGGGTTGTGGGAAATCTGGGACACTATTACATTTTTGGTGAGGCTCATACAACCTTTCCAGAGAGAAATTTGGAACTATGCTCAAAGGGCATCAAAAATGTGCATAGCCTTTGAATCAGCAATACCACTACTGGGTATATATCCTGAAGAGATGATGAAAAAGTGTAAAAATGTCACTTGTACAAAAATATTCCTAGCAACCCTGTTTGTGGTGACAAAATATTTGGAAATCAAGTAAATGTGTTTCAATTGGGGAATGGTTTAGCAAACTGTGGTATAAGCATGTCATGGAACATTATTGTTCTATTAGAAACTAGGAGGAATGGGAATTCAGGGAAACCTGGAGGGATTTGCAAGAATTGTTGCTGAGTGAGATTAGCAAAACCAGAAAAACTCTGTACATCCTAACTGCAACATGGGGGCAATGATCAACCTTGATAGACTTGCTTATTCCATCAGTGCAACAATCAGGGACAATTTGGGATTCTCTGCAATGGAGAATACCATCTGCATACAGAGAAAGAACTGTGGAGTTTGAACAAAAACCAAGGACTATTACCTTTAATTTAGGAAAAACCTGATATCTTTTTGTCTGATGTTGCTATCTTTTGTACTTTATGTTTCTTCCTTAAGGGTATGATTTTTCCCTCTCATCACATTCAATTTGAATCAATGTATACCATGGAAACAAGGTAAAGACTGACAAATTTCCTCCTGTCGGAAGTTGGGGGAGGGAAGTAAGATTAGTGGAAAAATTGTAAAACTCAAAATAAATAAAATAGAGTCAAAAAAAAGAAAAAAGAAATGGGAACAAGGGGTTAGCAGAATGAGTGAGAAAGCAAAGTCTAAGGATTTTCAAACAAGAAATTCATGGAGGTAGAGTCAAGATGGCAGAATAAAAGCAGGGACACTCCTGAGCTTTCCCCCAATTACTCACTCCAAATACTTTTAAACTTTGACTCTATACAAATTCTAGAGTGGCATAACCACAGAAAGACTTGAGTGGAACAACTTTTCAGCTCAAGAAAACTTGAACCATCCACAGGAAGGGTCTGAGAGAGGAGTGCACTGCACCCCAGAACAAACAACCCTAGAAATCTAGGAACAGGCAGTGGGACATGTGGGTAAGTAGCAGGTCTGGCAGTTTCCAGAACTCTCTGCTCAGAGATTTTTAAGGACAATTTGGAAGGTCAGCAGAAACAGTCTGCTACAAACATGTAAGAGTGGAGCCGTCAAGCACAGGGCTCAGGAGCTCAGACCTGACCTCAGCAGACCAGAGGAAGCCCACGCTACAGCAGAGGCAACTGCTCCTGGACCTCTCAGACCACAGATATTAAGGGGATCAGAAGGAATTTGCAGGAAGCTCTTTGCTATCACTGAATCAAGACTGTTGCTTTGCTCAACTAGGTTGCAGTCTTAGGCAGCAGAGGAACAGTAGCACAATAGTCCTTACTATCTCAGGGGATCAGGGGACCCTCCTCACCATTCCAGGGCAGAAAGGCATGCTTGTGGTCACCCCAAAACAGAGCATATGTTAGGAGAATAGTCAAAAATGTTTTCTCAGATCATACCCCCTTAAAGCTACTGAAAACCTGTATGTCCCTGGAAGCATTTCTGAAAACAACCACAAAAACTCCAAAAGCTTGGGACAGTGTACCCTCCACCCTGGAAGCAGAGTCCTTCCTTAACAAGAGTTAAAATCAATTCGTTGACTAGGGAAACAAGCAAACAATAGAATAATAAAATCTTAACATAGAAAGTTAATATGGTGATGGAGAAGATCAAAATACAACACTCCAAAGAAGATAGCAAAGTAAAAGGGTCTATCTCCAAATCCTCCAAGAAAAATATGAACTGGTGTCAGGCCATGGAAGAATTCTAAAAGAATTTTCAATATCAAATAAGGGAGATAGAGGGAACATTGGGAAGAGAAATGACAGTGATATGGGAAAATTGTGAACACTGAATCAGCAGTTTAGTGAAAGAGACAAAAAATTCTGAAGAAAATAACTGCTTAAAGAACAGTCAACAAGGAGAATACCTTAAAGAAAAACAGAATTGTCCAAATGGAAAAAGAGATACAAAAGCTCACTGCAAAAAATAAAACCTTAAAATACAGAATGGAGCAAAGGGAAGCTAATGACTCTGTGAGAATTCAAGAAACAATAAAACCAAATGAATGAAAAATTGAAGAAATTGTGAAATATCTCAATGGAAAAACAACTGACCTGGATAATAGATCCAGAAGAGATAATTTAAAAATTATTGGAGTACATGAAAGTCAAGATCAAACAAAGAGCCTAGACATTATCTTTCAAAAAATTAAGAAATACAGCCCTGATATTCCAGAAACAGAGGATAAAAGATAATTTAAAAGAATCCACTGATTACCCCTGAAAGAAATACAAATACAAAAACTGTCAGAAATATTATACCC
Organism: Macrotis lagotis; assembly: GCF_037893015.1. NCBI lineage: Eukaryota > Metazoa > Chordata > Mammalia > Peramelemorphia > Peramelidae > Macrotis > Macrotis lagotis. The sequence goes on from NC_133661.1 coordinate 119,282,513, forward strand.
AGATTTCCTAGCTTCCAGGTCATGGGGAAAAATATTACAGATGGAAAGAAATATTGCAGATGGCCTGGAAGCAATGGAACCATAGTCAGGGAAACAAAAAAGATTTAGTAGCTTCTATATCAAGGGATAATAGGGTTTAAAATATGATATTCTGAAAGACAAAAGAACTTAGATTACAATCAATAATCAACTACACAATACTGAGTATACACTTATGGGGGAAAGGTGGACATTTAATGGAGGGATTTTCAAACCCTTTTGTTGAAAAGAACAGAGCTAAACTGAAAAGTGAATTTTCAGATATGAGACTTGGGGAAGCTTATAAACAGGAAAGACAAATCATAAGGGACTTAAGGATGTTGAACTGCTTCTGAACTTCTTCTTGCATGGGAAGATGTTACTAACAACATGAATTTCTTATTTCTTAGGGCAGTTAGAATATATAGATGAGGCACAGGTGAGAATTGAATTTGAAGGGGAAATTAAGTAAATGAAGTTAAGTGAGAGAGAAATGTACTGGGAGAAAAGGAGAGGGGAAGGGGGAGATAGAATGGTCTAAGTTATTTCACATAAAAGAGGAAAGAAAAAGCTAATGCAGTGGAGTCAGGGGAGTGAATGAAACTTCCTCTTAAAGAAATTGACACATAGAGGAAAAAACATAACAATTGGGTGAGAAATCTATAGATAGGAAAGGAATCTATAGGAAGGAATGGCAAGGAATTGGAAATTGATGCTATGCCCATCAGTTGGGGAATAATTAAATAGACTAGTATGTAATTGTGATGGAATGCTATTCTGCTATAAGAAATAATGAGCAGAATGCTCTTAGTAAAAGTTGGAAAAACTTACACGAGCAGATGCAACAGAATATATGCTATGAACAAAGTAAGTTAGGATGATGAGTTTTCTCATTGATGCTCTGACCCAAGAAACTCTGAAGGACCTAATATTAAATAATACTATCCATTCAAAAAGATAGAATTGATGGTATCTGAATACATATTGAAGGACACTTTTTTACTTTATTTTTCTTGATTTTTTTTGGAGGGGTTCTATGTATTCTTTCACAAATGTTTTTCATGACTACACATTTTTAATCCTTTTCAAATAACTTGATTCATCAATGAGGGGAAGTGGGAAGGGAAAGGAGAGAGGAAACTCAGAGCTCAAAAGTTTTTTAAATGAATGTCAAAACTGCACATATAAACATGAAAACATTAAATAATACAAAATAAAATATGTTAAAAATAGTCATGGAGATGAATCGATATAAAGCTTCTAAGTGTTTAATATTTGTTAGGCATTTTGGAGTTAATAAATTCAAGCAACTCAATGCTCACCCTGAAAAAGTTTATATTCTTCTGGGGAAGGGGAAAGATAAAACAGAGATGGGAACTGGAAATGGGAAGAAGAGGTACAGAACAGGACATAGAGACTATGCATGTGGAAGTGTAATTTGGAAACAAGATGGAGACATTTCTGGGCAAGATAAGACAAAAGCCCCAGTTGTTTTGAGGGTCCCAGTGGTGGTACATAGATGGTGATAACATCATGATTCAATCTGGTGATAAATGGAGGTTACATTTATTGGGTCAAAATGGCAGGGGGAAGTGGAATTTAATAAGCATCATCTAATTCTATCTTGCACAAGACATTGGTTAAAATACATATGATCACAGGATATTAGGATAGAGATTATATTATACTTAAAGGTACAACCTAAGAAGACCTGGGGTGCAAGTCTTGCCTTTAAGTAAAAATCATATTGGCTAAGTGGCTTTGGGCAAATTATGTTAACACTAGGACAGCTAGGTGGCACAGTGGGTAGTGTAATGGCTTTGGATTCAGGAGGACAGGAGTTTGAATCCAGAATCATACAGTTGCTACTTACTAGCTGTGTGACCTTGGGCAAGTCACTTAACCCTGATTGCCTTGCTTCCAGGGCCATCTCCAGTTATCCTGATTCATAGTGGCCACTGGATCTAGATGACTCCAGAGGCGTAAAGGAGTAAATGAGACTAGTGACTTAGCACAACATCCTCCTCACTGAAATCTAATTCATGTCCATGTCATGGCATTACCTCCCTGATATCATGGTCTTTGAAAAATGAAGGAGAAACATTATTATTATGTTAACACTCAGTGACTTAGGAAATAGTACAATGAAATGGATGAGAGAAGGTTCTGACTCATATTGATATAGGTAATTATTCCTCAGAGAATTTCCTTAATAGTAAATTTCCTATCCTACTAAATATGTATGAACAGAAGTCATAGCATATAAACACTTAAAAGAAAGACATATTGAGTTATAATAATTTTTAGGAATAATTATAGGTGACTTCATCTGTATACTTCATATTTAGATAAATCTAATGTTTAAACAAGAATTACTACAAGGATATGAACAGAAAATTAGGAAAACTAGAATGACTTAATTTTTGCTGTAAAACAATGGAATATTAAAAAAAATTTTGAGGACCAATGACACAATTTTACAAATATTGATCATATGTTAAAGCATAAATAAATTTTAAAAATGCAGGTATATAAATGCCAAATATATCCTCTATAAAGTTTAACAATAAAAGTTTAATTAGTGAGTTAGCTAAACAAATTATGAAAGAATTAAACTTATTGGAAAATAATTTATAAAATAAGTGAATCAAAGAACAAACTACATAAACAATAATTACATGAGAGAAAATAATAGTTTGACAACATACCCAGATTTTTTTTTTGCATGCATTTAAACTAAACCAGAGTATGAAGTTATTTTTGCTTATGAACACTAATTTATAACAAAAGAGAGAATGAAGAGAAAACTAATGCCAATTTAGAAGACAACAAAAAACTCAACAAATAATCTCCAAAACAGATCATAGGTTAGCCAGATAACAAGGCCTTATTAAGCAACTAGTATGGACCACATTTGAACAAAATATTTCCTGCTTTCTAGAGGAACTGTTAATCTAATGGGGAGACAACATGCAATGAAGGGCAAAATACAGAGAAGAGTTCTAAGTGGCCCAGTAAATAGAATGCTAGGCCTGAAGACTGGAGGACTAATCTGAATTAAAATGTGGATTCAGATGCTTACTAGTTGTGTGACCCTGGGCAAATCATTTGACACTCTTTGCCTCAGTACTTTCATCTGTAAAATGAGTAGGAGAAGGAAAGGCAAACCACTCTAGTTAAAAAAAAAAAACCAGCTCCCTAAATACAATCACTGAGTCAGGACAGAAAACAACAATCTGTAGATAATCAATAGAGGGGAGACATTAGAATTAAGGGAGATAAGGAAAAACTTTCTGCAGAAAGTGGGATTTTAGTTGGAATTTGAAAGAAGCACGGACTTGACAACAGATAAAACATGGCATTCAGAGAAAATAAATAATGAATAATGACCCTTAGAAGGTGAAATGGGGGTAATTGAGAGCATGATGCTGTCTTTGTTCTTTTTTTTTTTATTTAGGTTGTTCAAGGCAATGGGGTAAAGTGGCTTGCCCAAGGCCACACAGCTACGTAATTTTTAAGTGTCTGAGGCCAGATTTTGTCTTTGGTTCTAATAGAAAAATTAAGTCTGCAAAAGTGAACTATCTGATTATTTTAAAAAATATTGAAAGCAAAACATCCTATTGAGCTGATAAAGTAAATAACTTTAAAAAACCCAGTAAAATTAATAAGCAATTAGAAATGTTTATTTAAAGGGAGAAAAATTACATAATGAAAGAAATCCCTAAAAAAAGGGGAGAATTCTCTTTGAATGGAAGTAAATACAAATATCACAATGTTATCCTTAATGAAATATTAACAAAATTAAAAATCAAATGAAATACTATTTTCAAAAAAATGCCATATATTGATGATCAAAACAAAAAAATCTAAACAATTAAATTTCAGAAAATGAAATCAAGAAAATAAAAAACACTCTCCAAAGAAAACAAGCAATGCACTTTTTTTAGGTTTTTGCAAGGTAATAGGGTTAAGTGGCTTGCCCAAGGCCACACAGCTAGGTATATTAAATGTCTGAAACCAAATTTGAACTCAGGTATTCCTGACTCCAGGGCCGGCACTCTATCCACTGTGCAACCTAGCCACCCCACAATATACATTTAGTACAGAAGAATTCCTAAGCAAATTCTACAAAATGTCTAAAAAAATTCTAATTCCAAAGAAACTGTTCACAACATTCTAATGACACACTTATGCACTTGATGCCCAAACTAAAAAGAGATAAACTAGAAAACTTAAGATAAATATCCCTAATCAATATTGATCCAAGAATGTTAAAGAAAGATTTGCAAGGATACTACAGAAATATATTTTTAAATTTCACAATGAATGAATTGGGCTTTCATCATATTTTTATGGATAATTCAATAATAGGAAAATTACAAATGCCTCAAATAAATTGATAAAAATAATACTCATATTTTACCAGTATGCACAAATATAGTCAATGATAAAACACAGTGCTTTTCTGTGCTAAACAACTAAATTATGGGGGGGGTGGCTAGGTTGCTCAATGGATAGAGCAGTGGAGTCAGGAGTACCTACCTGAGTTCAAATCCAGCCTCAGGCACTTAATAATAACCTAGCTGTGTGACTTTGGGCAAGCCACTTAACCCCATTGCCTTGCACAAACCTAACATAAATAAATTATGATTACAAATAACAGTACTAAAAGTATCCTTAATGAAAGTTTTCTCAGTATCATCTTATATAGCTATATGAATCTGAGGTAACATTTTTAATAGAGAAATTCTGATAATTTTCCTAAGAATTTAGGGATGAAATAAAAATTCTTATTTCCTTTATTATTTGATATTTTGCCAGTAAGTTGAGTAAGAGAAGAAAATATAAGTTGAAAGAATATTCTTAAGCAAAGAGGAGGTTAATGTATTTTTCAGTTGGCCTAATGATTCATGTATAAAATTGTAGACAATCCAAGAAAGCATGTTAGCTTTATTATGTTAAATTTATTCAGTGAAATAGTTAAAAAGCAAATTGAAAAAAAAATCAGTTTCTCTTAATTAGCAATGAATACAGAGTAATGACAAGATAAATTCTTTATAGCATCAAAATGCATTATTTATCAGAGAATTGAGCTATAAAAACACAAAGGACTTACACAAATAAATCTAAGTTCAAAATAAGTCAAAGAAGTTTTGAATCATGAAAAACTGTCAGTTTGTCATGACCAGGATATAGCAATACAGTAAAAATGGCTATAATGCAAAAATTGCTATTACAGATAGAATGCTATACTATTCAAATTTCCAATGAAATATTTTATAGAATCAGTTTGTCAATAATTATTTTCAAGTATTATGTTCTAGCAGTTATGTTTAGCTCTAGAGATGCAAAAAGTAGTGATAAATTGTTGGTGATCTCAAGGAGTGTACATTCTAATGAAGAATACAATGTGAAATTATCTGGATATGTATAAAACATAAAGAGCATAAGAAGGTATTGAAAGAATAGCAATTGAGAGATGGGAAGACCAAAAACTGTTTTTGAGCTGAGTCTTTGGAAGAAGCCAGGGAAATTAATAGTCAAAAGTAGGAAAGGGGACAGCCAGTACAAAGTCACATAAATAAAGAAGAGATGAAATCTTTAAGAAACTCCAAGTGTATCTTGTTCAAAGAGCATATGGAGGGGAATAAAAGCAAGAACGTTGAAAATATATAGGAAGGATTATGAAAAACTTTACAGATAAAACTAGGTTGTTATTTGAACCTTGTGAAAATAGGAAGTCATTTAATGGAGTTCCATGGTCAGGGATGTCATCTAATCAGATCTGTGTTAGAGGAAAATCACCTTGGGGAGACTAGTCAAGATGGTATATTGAAAGAAGGAAATACAGCTCAGCTTTTCCTATAACTACTTAGTGTGTGATAGCTGACTTTGATGACATTCTCATCTTAAAGGTGCTTAACATCATCCTTGACAACATCATGCTTAAAAGCCTGAGAACAGGCACACAAGACATTTATTATCCCAGAAAGGGGAATAATAGTCTTAGCCCCCAAATCCAGTTACTGCAGCATTTTGTCACCAACTCAAGAGAGAGGATTTCAGACTTAGCCTAGAGCAAGAAGATTTTAGACCTATTTCTCTTAGTCAAAGTGGGTTTTGAAGTTGCAGTTCTTGAGCAAAAGATACTAATAAGCAGGGAGAATGGCTGGAGAACTTTCTAACAAGGTGACAGAGAATGTAGTCTGCAATTGTCTACTAAAGCTCTACTCATAGGAAAGACTACAATGCATTGTTTAGGACTTGTCAGTGTATATAGACCATTCAAAAGCCCAGGGGGCATTAATCAAGTCATTTTTTAACATAACAATATGAATCACTCAAAGGCTTGAAACTCTATCTCAAGCTGCTTTGTGATTCTTGAAGAAAACAGTATGAAATAGTATGAAAGAAATTGAATAAACTATTAATAAAGTCCCTAACAAAAAATTTCCAGGTACAGATGGATTTACAAGTGAATTCAACAAAACATTTAAGAAACAATTAATTCCTATTCTACATAAACTATTTTTAAAAATAGGAGAGGAAGGAGTTCTGCCAAATTCCTTTTATGACACCAACACCTAAACCAGGAAGAACCAAAACAAAATTATAGAACTATCTCCCTAATGAGTATTGATGCAAAAACCTTAAAATAAAATTTTAGCAATGAGACTACAGCAAGTTATTACTAGGATAATAAACCATGATCAGGTAGGATTTATATCAGGTGGGCAGGGATGTTTATATTAGAAAAATACTCGACATAAATGTATCAATAGTAAAACAAACAGGAATCATTTTATTATCTCAATGGATACTGAAAAAAGCCTTTGATAAAATACAGCATCCATTCCTATTAAAAACACTAGGAAAATTTAGGAATAAATGGAATTTTTCCTTAAAAATAATAAATAGTATCTCTCTAAAACTATCATGTATCATAAGTTATGGGAATAAACTCAAGGCATTTCCAGTAAAATCATGTGAAGAAAGGATGCCCATTATCACCATTAGAAATGCTAGCTATAGAAATAAGAAAAGGAAAAAGAATTCAAAGGAATCAGAATTGGCAGTGAGGAAGCAAAGCTTTCCCTCTTTGCAGAAAAACAGTATGGGAGGTGAAGCCAAGAGGGCAGAGGAAAAGGCAGTGCTAACCTGAATCTTCTCCCAAACCCTTCTGAAGATCTTTAAATAATACTACAATTTCTGGAGAACTCACAAAATCAAAATTCTGGAGAACTCACAAAAGGACAGTGAAATAATGATAAAATGAAAAAAGGTACAAAAGTACCAATGAGGAGAAGAATGATTGAAAAGAAGACCTGGGTAAACAGAAGAACAGACATAAAAATTCAATGAAGGAAAAACATTCCTTAAAATGTAGACCAAATGGAAAAGGAGGTATACAAGATCAATGAAGAAAATAATTCCTTTAAAAAATTAGAATCAGGGGATGGCTAGCTGGTGAAGTGGATAGAGCACTGGCCCTGGAGACAGGAGTACCTGAGGTCAAATATGGCCTCAGACACTTAATAATTACCTAGCTACGTGACCTTCGGCAAGTCACTTAGCCCCATTGCCTTGAAAAAACCTAAAAAAAATTAGAATTTTGTAAATGTAAGCTAATGACTATGATAAATAAATAAAACCAAAAGAATGGAACAATAGAAGATAATGTGAAATATCCTATTAGAAAAAAATTGACCTGGAAAACAGATCTAGAAAAGATCATTTCAAAATATTAGACTACCCGAAAGCATCATATAAAGAGCAGGCATCATCTTGCAAGAAATTAAGGAAAATTATGCTGATGTTCTAGAATCTGAAGGCAAAATAGAAATTGAAAGAATCTACTTCCAAAAGAGATCTTCTGAAATAGACCAGTGAGATCTTAAGAACATATTTTACATTAGCTGTGTGACCTTGGAAAAATCATTTAACCCTTTAGCCTTGCAAACCTTCCCCCCTAAAAAAAAGTCATTTTACTTATATAGTACTTCCACCTAGTTAAGTTCTATTTGGAGTAAAAATAATTGATGTTGTGACTAAAGAGAATATGAAATCAATTAAGTGCTCTTATGTCACTCACAAAAGTAACTCAAAACATTTTTTTCCAAATTAGACTTTGCTTTGTAGTTTTTCACTGATTTCGACAATTTTTCCCTTTTTTCAGGAAATGGAAAAAAAATTAATAGGTAGTTTCTAAATAACAATTATACACAACCCCCCCCCCGAACTTTCCAATTCTTTCTATCCCTATTAATTTTGATCTACATTTGAATTATTGAGTAAGGACTCAAAGGTATAATGCAACATAAGTCCAACCTACCCAAACAGTCAGTCTGACTGGACCACCAATAATCAATTCCTACAAATCTTTTCTTCTGTCTTTGCTTACTAGTCTCAAAGTCTGGATTTTCTTTTCCTGATACCTTCATTCTGCTTCTTTACTGGTGTTGCATTACTACCTACCCTTCAAGGTCTTATCAAGATGTTCCCATTTTCAAACTACTGATATGATAGCTGTACCTGCTATTATCCTTATTGTAGCTTGTATGTTATTTAAGTTCCTTAGAATCCTTCCATACTGTCATCTCTAGGAGGGTATACTTTTTGCATTCCATCCAATTTCTCTCCCTAATTCCTTCACAGACACAAAGTGTCTCGCCTATGTTAAGCACTCAATAAATAATTATTAAAGGAATGAATAGAACAGGAACAGATCTGTTGCTTATAAGTGCAAGGAGTTTCAATTCAATTCTATTCTATGCTGTTGCCTGGTTAATTTGCTCTTCTATGCACCAGACACTGAAGAATGGCAGCAGCATCCAAACTACTCCCAATGCAGCATATTGGAAGAGCCCTCAGGCAAAAAATATGATTTAATATTTATCTCCAGTAACAAAAGGACCATTTCAGGGCTGATTATTTGGAAGAACCTACTGTGTCAGGCGATGAGTCATATGTCCTAAGTGAAATGATTTTACAGAATAGCAACTTCTGATGGTTATATTTCACCAAAAGAATATGCTACTATGTTCACGTGCATTCTTTTATTATGTTCCTCAAAGGAGGTTTTGCAGTTAAAAATGAATTGGAAGCCAGAAAAATGAGGGTTAATATCTATTCTGCTACTTGCTGCCAGTGAGATCTTAAGAAAGTCACTTTACTTCAACAGTTCTTCTACTTGGTTACATTTTTTTCTTATTACAAGTTAAAACGAATTGATTTTATGACTAAAAGAAATATTTGATCATTTAAATTAGAAGGAATTTAGAGATTATTTAAAATGTAAACTGTAAAGCAACTTAAAGATACCTTATCTGTAAAGAGGTGAAAGAAGTTAACTAGAAATCACAGTAAGTAGATATTTTCCTTTTATTATACAAATGATGTAAATATCTTGGAATTATGACCCTGAATTCAGACTACTTCTTTATCACTCCCCCCCCCCAACGATTTCATATACTATTATGAAGCAAATTCCCAAAACCTTCCTATAGAGTTCAATATAATGACTTGGCCATGGTCAAGTAACTTCGAAATAATATGATAATTAGTATTCTATATCTTAACTCCAGAACTGATACTATATCCATTTTGCCAATTACCTTCCTGTTTTAAGAGATGTAAGGAACATTTAAGATACAAATACATATCTCTCCTTTTACAGAAGAGAAAACTGAGACTAGAGAGATTGTGAATTGCCTATGATCCTACAGGTATTGAGCATCTAAAGCAATGTTTGAACTCAATTCTTTCTAACTTCTGCCTAAACACTATCCATTACAAACTTTGTAATTGATCTTCATCCCCCTCAGATGCTTATAAGTCAAGGAACCCTGGGCACATTACACAGGTTCCTCAAATTCCTCACAAAGAATGTGGAGGTCATAATGGTAAAGTTGACATATCAGGTCTTTAGTAAATTTTTATAAATTTACAAGAGTGGAGAGCACACAAAGGAGACAGAAGGAGAAGAATGATAATTGTAAGGTCAACAAAAATTATTTGCTGAAAGCTATATACCATGCTGATGATAGAGCCAAGTCTGATGATTTCTTGGCTATTCTCATGGTCTTCTTCTGTCTTCTTGATAGGCAAGAAGTAGTTTGTTTTCTGAGAAATATTTACTGGGCTCAAGTTGTAGACACTCATCTAACTTTAAGTCACAACCTGCATCATTAAAAAAAGAACTGAAAAGCTACAGAAGGTACATAATATAGTTCTATTGGCCATTGTTTCCAATTTAAATATGGTTTGAAAAACTTATAACTTGAATATAAAAGAATATAATCCAAAGTCTCACAAATATATTAATATAGGACCTACTTTTCCATATTCTAATTGCTTGACTAAGGAAAATTCACTTAACCTTTCAGTGGTAGAGGTAATTATCAAAAAGCTAAATGAGAGATGAGTTAACAATATTGTCTGGTGGAAACAGTTTTTCTAAGGATGAAATTTCAGGTCTGAACCAGAAAGTAATCTCACAAAGGAAGCTCAGTATAGTACACAGGAACTGATTGGTACTTTGGACTTTAAAAATGTTGATCATTTCTACAAACTTGTTTCATTTGTTTGCATCCTGTGAAAGTGCAGTCCCTTTTGTTCCCTCTTTTTCAGCTTCTTCCCCAACTCCTGCCCTTTCCTCTTACAAATGCTGAATTTGAACAATATCAAATAGCAAAAATGGAGAGAGCAGAGGCTTGTCTATTTCAAACCTATTCTCTCCAGCAGCAGGTCTTTGAGCTAACCTCTCTAAAAGGAGTTAACAGATATTTTGAAAAACTTCTCCTGGGAATCAAAGTATAAAAAAATAGACCAGGCGTATTTAATGGAAGCCTTGCAAAACATTCCATTAAAATTGAGTACCCCACATGTTATTGTATATCAGCTGTCTGAAGGGAGCAAAGGGGCTTGCTTCTTGCCACTAGTTTCTTGGCTCAACCCATATTTGGAAAGAAAGCATCCCCAACCAGCATGGAGGTGATCACAGGCATAGATTTTGCATTTTGCTGTTTGTAATCATGACTTAATGTGCTATTGATCCCAGAAAAATTTCATGGAATCATAAAATGGTCAAGTTACAAGTGAGCTTGGTTATCAACTGGTCCAACCCTTTTAATCTGCAAATGGAAGAAATGAAAATTCAGAAGGGCAGCAGTGAATTATTTAAAAGTCATAGAAGGTAAACTAGGGCTCAAGAGGCCTCCATAGGCCTCCAATCTCCCACAAATACTTTTCCATTTCACTCTGCAGTACAATGGTCCTTAAATTTCACTTACCCCTGTGCAGTCAGATCAGACTAATACTTAATACACAGTATCTTGTCCTGATTTGCTGTTTAGACAAACTGTCTTCATGATATTCTTATACAGGCATATTTATGATATATAACATATATCATCTATGCATGTCTGCATATACATATATGTATAATATAACATAAAATAATATAACATAAAATAATGTAACATAATATAATTAATATGATGTGATATGATATGATATATGATTATATGATACGATACGATATGATATATGATATGATATAATATAATGTAATGTAATATAATATAATATAATATAATATAATATAATTAATATAATATAGATCAAATGAGATGTTTATGAAGTGATTAGCCAATCTTAACATTTAAATATAGGGATGTATATGTATATGGATAGTGTCAGTTAGGTGGCTCAAAAGATAGCCAGGTTTGCAAAGATTCAGACAAGAATGCAAAAGAATTAAATAACAAAATTACAGTAATATACATCTATTTACATTACTAGATTGTCAGATAAGTTCAGACTTTTTAATTCAAAGCAAATATTTCTTCTGCATTTCCGAGGAGTGGGGAAATTTTTCTTTTTTTAGGTTTATATATAATGTAGTCATACAAAACATACCATATTATGAAAAAGAAAACAAATGTAAAAAAGAAAACAAGAAAAGTTTCATTTCAATTTTCATTCAGACTTCATTGGTTCTTTCCTTGAAGACAGAGAGCATTCTTTACAAGACCTTCAGAATTTCCTGGGGCATTGTTGAAAATAGCTAAGTCAGTGGCAGAGGCAAGATGGCAACAGAAGAATCTCTCTGCCATAATTTTTCAAAAATCACAAAATTATGACTCTAACTAAATTTTTGAGAGACAGAATCCACAGAGGGATCCATTGAGGCAATTTTCCAGAACAAACTAACCTGGAAAATAGTGGAAAGGCACTGCTCCATGGGCCTAGAGGGACTGCCTGCCAGAATGAGGAATTTCAGCCTCCCAGAAGCAGCCCCAGGGCACCTGGGAGCTGTGGCTCACAGCAGCAAGGGCAGTTTCCTGACCAACACCTTGGGGAGCATTGGGCACAACTTGGAAGATCAGCTGGGGAACTCTGCCAGAGTGAGCATGTGAAGCCCAGCCCTCAGGGCAAACAGCAAGCAGTGATGAGAACAGCAGCCCAGATCTAGGAAATGGAAGCAGGTGGAGCCAGTAAGCAGGAGCCCCCAGGCAACTGAGCCTTGAGTGCTCAGCCTACCAAAGATAGGGGAATGGAGAGAGACTTCCCAGGTCTGTCCTCTGTACCTGGAACACAACTCTGGGACTCTGACCTCATTCAGATCATGATCACAGTCTAGGAACCCCATAGAACAGGAGGGACCCTCCCCCCACCTCAGCCCTGTGGCAGAGGGGTGCGATTGTGGTCATTCACAGACCAGGAGGGTACACAGAGTTTCACACACTGAGATCCTTATGGGGGGAGGTGTCCCTATAATACTTAAAACCTCAGGAAGCAACCTCATACCAGGCATATGCTGGGGAAATAAGAGATAAGTAAACAGCAAATAAAAGAGGAACACCATTGAGAAATACATTGTCTATGATCCCAAGAAGGATCAAAATACTCAATCTGAAGATGAGGGAATATGAGCCTCCTGAATCTAAGGACTGCCAAGAAAAACAGAAATTGGGTTGAGGTTATGACAGAGCTCAAAAAAGATTTTGAAAATCAAGTAAGGGAGATAGAAGGATAAAGATGGGAAAATAAATGAGAGAGATGCAGGAAAAACATGAAAAAGAAGTCAGCAGCTTCGTCAAGGAGGTCCAAAAAATGCTGAATAAAATAACATGTTAAAAACCAGCATATGTCAAAAGGATAAAACAGTTCAAAAAGTTATTGAGGAGAAGAATGCTTTAAAAAGTAGAATTGCCCAGATGGAAAAAGATATATAAGAAAGCTCTCTGAGGAAAACAAATCCTTCAGATCTAGAATGGAGCTGAAGGAAACTGTTGACTTTATGAGAAGTCAAGACAATACTTCAACACCAAAAGAATGAAAAATTAGAAGAAAATGTGAAACATCTCATTGAAAAACAACTGATTTGGAAAACAGATTCAGGAAAGATAATGTAAAAACTATTGGGATACCTGAAAGTCATGATCAGGAAAGGAACCTTTACCTCATTTTTAAAGAATTCCTACAGGAAAATTGCTCAGATATCCTAGAAGAAAAGGGAAGAAAAGAAATTGAGCAAATCGACTGATCTCCCCCAGAAAGAGATACCAAACCCCCTCCCAACACCCAGGAATATTATAGCCATGTTCCAGAACTCCCAAGTCAAAGAGAAAAATATTACAATCAGCCAGAAGGACACAATTCAAATATCATTGTGCTACAGTCAGGATCACACAGGACTTAGCAGTAACTACATTAAGGGCTTGTATGCCTTGGAATATACTATTGCCAAAAGCAAAAGGACTTTGAGATGCAACCAAGAATCACCTACCTAGCAACACTGATCATCCTTTTCCAGGGGAAAAGATAAACTTTCAAAGAACCAGGTGGAATTTTAATTGTTCCTGTTGAAACAACCAGAGCTGAACACAAAGTTTGATCTTCAAATACAGGACTAAGTTGAGCATAGAGACTGGAGGAGAAGGGTAAAATATGAAGGACGTAAAGATGTTGAACTGCATGTATTCCTGCATAGACAAAATTATACTGATAATACTCATATGAAACTCCTCATTTAATAGAGAAGGTAGAAGGGGCTTTTATAGATGAAGCACAGGAGAGAGCTGAATTTGAAGATATAGTATATTGTAAAAATGGAGTCAATGGCTAAAAGGAAAAGGTAATGGGAGTAAGAGAAAGGAGAGGTGGAATAGGTTAAGATATTTCATATAATCAGATTGTTTTTATTATTGCAATGAGCTATTGCAATGATATGGAAGTGGGGAAGGTGAGGGGGAATGAGGGCACCTTCACTCTCATCAGAGGTGGCTTGGAGAGGAAACAGCATATATACACAATGGGGTATAGACATCTAGAGTAAAAAGGAGAGAAGGGGGAAAGAGGTGATGTGAGTGATGAAGGAGAGGATGGACCATGGGGGAGAGTGGTCCAATATAATATATTTTCTTTTTTACTTCTTGTAAGGGGCTTGGATTAGATGGCCTCTCCAGGACCACAGGGTTGGGTGGTTGTTGGGCCAAAGGGGTATCAAGGCCAGTGATCAGTCTGCAGCATCACTCAGCTACCCTAAAGCACATTTAAGAAGAGGGACAGAGTGAAAAGAGAGAGAAAATATAGTATATAGTAGTGGGAAGGTATTAATGGAGGGATTTGAATTAGCAATGGCAATAGTGGAAAAATACGGAAGTAGCTTTTGTGATGGACTTATCACAAAGAATGTGATCCACCTGTGACAGAGCTTGTGGTGCAGGAACACAGACTGAAGTACATTTTTAAAAGTTTTTTTATTTTAATTTTTTTCTTTTTCCATTATTTTGTTGTTCATGAGGGTCTATATTTTTTGGGGGGAGGAGTTATTATGTTTACTCTTAAGCAAGAATATTTTATTAATTTATAAAAAGCATCATTCATACTAAAATTTAAAAAGTATTAAGAAAAAAAGAAAATAGCTAAGTTATTCTCAGTTAACCATCATACAATATTGCTGTTACTGTATATTATATCCTCTTGGTTCTGCTCATTTCACTTTCAATCGATTCATTTAAGTCTTTCCAGGTTTTTCTGAGAGTATCCTTCTCATTACTTCTTTTAGTGCATTTCTTCAATCACTCCCATATTGAAGGTCAGTCTCTTATATTCAGTTCTTTGCCACCTCATTAAAGCTGCTTTAGTTTTGTACATATAGCCATTTTTCTTTTTCCCCCTTTATTTCTTTGGGATACAGACCTAATAGTAGCATTGTTTGGTCAAACAGTAGTCATGGTTTTATAGACTTTGAGGAATAATTGCAAATTGTTCTACAGAATGGATGAATCAGTACATTAGTGTTCCAATTTTTCTACCTCACCTCCAAAATTCATTTTCTTTTATGTTTTATTAGTCAATGAAAAGTGTTAGAACCTACCTCAGAGTTGTTTTGATTTGTATTTCTCTAATCAATACTAATTTATAGCATTTTTTCATATGACTATAGATATCTTTGATTACTTGCTTCATCTGAAAATTACCTATTCATAGCCTTGACCATTTATCCATGAAGGAATGGCTCTTCTTTCTATACATTTGACTTAGTGCTTGTCGCACATGAATTGGATTTGAATTGGGGGGGGCATTCTGCTAAATCATCAGTCTTACTTTCTCCTCCATAGCCATCTAGGTCCAGTGGCTAGATATGAACCAGGACAACTAGAGATGGGTCTGGATATGAGGCAATCAGTGTTAAATGACTTGCCCAAGGTCACAGGGTAAATGTCAGACTGGATTCAAACAACTTTCCTCCTTACTCCAAGACCAGTGCTCTATATCCACTGCACCATGTAGTTACCATATAATCTTTTTTTTTTGCAAGGCAAATGGGGTTAAGTGGCTTGCCCAAAGCCACACAGCTAGGTAATTATTAAGTATCTGAGACCAGATTTGAACCCAAGTACTCCTGACTTCAAGGCTGGTGCTTTATCCATTATGCACCTAGCCGCCCCACCCATATAATCTTTAAAGAAAAAAATGTATATTCAATGAAATAGAAAACTTTTAATGCTGTTCTGATGACAAAATGGAGCTGAATAGAAAATTTGAATTTCAAATACAAGATAGGCATGAAAAAGTAAACAGGAAGACAATTCATAAATGATTCAATAAGGTTAAATGTTTTTTATTCCACATGGAAAAATAATACTAATAACTCCTAAAACCTTTCTCTTTATGAACATGAACAGAGGGAAATAGTGTGAATTTAATTTGACGGGATGCTTAAAAAATAAAATTAAGATATGTGATTAAAAGGAACACATTGGGAGAAGAGGGAAGGGAGAGATAGAAGGGAGTAAATTATCTGATATAAAAGAGGTACAAAAGAGCTCTTACAGTGGAGGGGTAGATGGGGAGGACCATATGAACCATATTCTCATCAGGACTGGTATTAGGAGATAGTAAGATACACACTCAGTTGTATATAGATGTCTATCTTACCCTATGGGAAAGTAGGAGAAGAAAGGGATAAGAGAAAGTAGGAGGTGTCCATAGCAAGGTGGGTACATTGATACTTGGTTATAATTTTAGTTCTTTTGTCCTCTGGATTATCATATTCCAAGTCCTCTAATACTTGGTTATAATTCTAGTTCTTTTGTCCTCTGGATTATCATATTCCAAGTCCTCTAATTCTTTAATATAGAATCTGCTAAACCTTATGTTATTCTTTGGTTCCATGATATTAAGACATTCTTTTCTTCATTGAATTTTTATGCTTCTTTTTACCAGTTGACCTGTTTAAGATTTTTTTTTCTTATTTTCTTCAGAATTTTTGTGCTTTCTTTACCAAAGTGTTGATCATTCTTTAATGATTTTCTTTCATCATTCTCATTTCTCTTCCCATTTTTCCTCTACCTCTCTTGATTTTTAAAATTCTTACTTGAGATCTTTCAAAGCCCGAGACCAATTCTTATTTTTCATTGAGGTTTTAAATAGAGCAATTTTGACTTTGTTGCCTTCTGAGTTGGTTCTTTGATACTGCCTATAATCTTCTATAATCAGGTTCTTTTTCTTCTGTTTGCTCATATTTAACTCTATGCTAATATAAGGCTCTGCTTCCAGATGGGAGGTGGCACTGTACCAAGATTTAGTTTTTTGTTCAACTCTTTTCAAAGGTAATTTTGGATATCTGTAAGTTTTCAGTTCTTTCAAAATGGTATAACCTAAGGAGAGGTGTTTACTACTTTCTGGTCTATGTTTTGGTCTATGAATGCCCACTAGCATTCTTTTCTGCCCTAAATCTGTGAACAGGGTCCCTGCTCTCCTGTAGTTGCAAGTTCTGGTGTCCTGGGGCTCTTCCTCACCCTAGAACTCAAAGAAATATGAACAATGAAACAGAGACTCTTCCCTAATGCCAGAAAAGGAACCCCTGAAATCTCCTTCTGAAGAGTTTCCTGTCAGACAGACAGACTCCATTAACATCTGTGGACTGTGAGGTCCAGCAACCACCAATATTTCACTGATTACCCCCTAAGTTTACTGCTTGTTTGTTGGTGTGTGACCTATGCCAGACTGTAGAGCACTCTGACCTGGTGGAATAGATCTTTCTTGCTGAGCTTCTGAGTAGTCTTGGGTTGGATAATTGTTTCACCATTTCCTTTCATGGGTTTGGCCATCTGAGAATTTGTTTCTGAAACCTAATTTAAAAGAGTTTGGAGGTGCTTGGAGGGGAGCTCAGGAGAGTCCTTGTCTTTTTTCCTGACATCTTGGATCTTAACTGGGGACAAATCCCTGCAAACTGAGTGCATGTTGAGATTTTTAGTCTTTCTGGACTTTTGAGATTGAACCATCACAGACTGTGTAGAATTTTGAGCTAGTTGGAGACTTAAAATATCACTCTGTGAATGATGCAAGAGTAGATGCTTGAAGAAGTAGACACAATCAGAGGCACAGATAAGGAGCCTATAATGAATCTGGAAGAAAGTGTCAGCACTGGGACCTAGCAGCAATGAGGGATGTCTTCTATGGGAACAGATGATAAGCTTTGAGTAACTGGAACTTTCATAGATACTCCATTTACTGGAAGAATTCTACTGAGAAGTGACAGAATGGTTGTTCCTTGAGAATGCAAGTGGCTAATGGAGTGTTTCTTTTTTCCTTTTCTTTTCTCTTTCTCTTTTCATTTGAAATGATAGATGGCTGAAATCCGGTGCTTTTATCTTCTTTTTTAATAAAAATTATTTGTTTCTTTCAACAGTCCTTTCTCCAGACTAAATATATGCTTACTTATATTGTGTTTACGGAGTAAGTCTTCAATAGCTATTAGAAGGAAAAAAAAGGATGTCTTGAATGTACAGGGATATAAATGGGTTGTGGTACCAACCTTGAAAATTTAAGAAATTTCAAGTCTGATTTGAGGACTTGATGATCTTTTATGAATTTGTAAAGAAACTGCATAATTATACTCTCCCAAATTGCAGAGAAAGGGACCTATGTGGAATTGAGGATTATTGTCCATAGACTAAAAATACCAAGTTCTTTTATTAATTTTCCTTTGGGTTAGTCACTTTAAATATAGGCTCTTAACATCCACAGGAAGGTGAAGTCATAGGAGAGATCAAGGACCAAAGGCATGGTCATATCCCTGTCTCGAACAGTGGGATGAAAAAGATATGGTTGGGAAGATCATCTCCTCTTTTCATCAGGGAAAAGGAAAAGCATTTCCTCAGCAAAGCTCTGCCTGGACATTGACATTTGTTGGGAATGATATATCATACTATAGATGTATTTAATTCATGAATTAAATTAAGTAAACCCATTCTAAAAATTTAGATCAGTAAAAAGAGGTCCCAAACTAATGAATCACAGAACCTATCTCCATCTCCCAGTCTAAGCAAACATGTTGTGTCTTCCATTATAATTACTTAAAGGTAGAAATTTTTTCAGTTTTTAATTTGTAAACCTAGCACTGAAACTTAGTATGTAACTTATACATGCCTATTATTTGCTTGCTTAATTTACTGATAGATTATTGAGAGGAGTGGGGCATAACAGTGGACAGAGTTATGAAACTGGAGTCTGAGTACAAATTGCAACTAGAACAGGTGCCACAGGGTACAGAAAGTGACATGTTATGGATGTTGCCAATATAGGAATTCATTTTTTCTTAACTCTATTTGTTAAAGGGATAGTCTTCTTAATTTTCTTTTCTTTTTTACAGTTGTGTGAGGTGTGGGTGGAAGAGAAAAATAATTTTTAATAATTTATAGGAAGGAATTATTGTTAACCCCTTGTGACCCATAACTTGTGGAAAATATAGCCCAGGCAAGATGATCTCTGGTTGCTATATATGAGATTCTAGTCCAAGAAATTACTCATGCTGCAAGATAACATTTTTCACCTCTCTTCAGAATTCTCACTTCCTCATTGATTGATTTCCCTTTGGTCTCCAATATTAAAATTTGACTAATATAAATCATAGGCAATATTCCTAGTGAGTATCTTATATTTTACAAGCACTTATAAACTCAATCATATTTCCCATTAATTAAATGTTTGAGGGAAATATTTTTTTTGTGCAGAAAAGCATCTTATATCTTGTAGGTCTTTAACCCTAACCCAACATGAAATGAGATAACCGTCTGTTGATTTTTGAAAAGGAATCAAGTTATACCTCTCTAAGAGACACAGTAATGTAGAATTGTGTACCATTGTGGAATGGGCACTGATCTTAAGAGTCAGCAATTATGACTGATGACATTCAATTTTGTGATGGTAGGTAAATATATTAAAACCTTGCATAAGTTTTATAAACCTTTGTGGTAGGGATAATTATACTCTTCCCTATTACAGAATATTGTAAGGTAAATTCTTTAGACATTCATTTATTTAGAACTGAAAGAAACTAAATTTGGAGATTATGTTATCCTGTCCCCTTAGATATAGCAATGGAGGTCAAGAGAACTCATGTGACTTATTTAGTCACATAAAAATATACAACAGAAAAAAAGATTGGAATCCTGGTTTTCTAATCTGGAACCACAATAAATGACAATCTTACAGTGAAACTTCCCATTGAAATGGAAGTGAGAGAACTATATTTTTGAATAAATGGGAGTACTTGATTTTAGTTGAGTTGCTTGAAGTAACAGAAAATTAGGAGAGTTGATTTGGAGTTATCAGTTTCTATTATTTCTTAGCTATGTTCCCTGAAGCAAATCACTTAATGGAATCAACAGATTTAGAGTTTTAAGATACTGTAAACTTAGAACCTCAGTTTTGCCACTTGCAACATAGAGATAATAATACTTATAAGAACTATTGTGAGGAAATTATTTCATGGGACTCAAATCTTGAGCCAATTAGTCCTAATTTCACTTATTTTATGGATAAGAAAACTGTAACCTAAAGTGTAAATTAAGACCCTTGCCAAAAGATATAAATATACTGGAGGTTAGCCTTGAGATTTGACCTCCAACCTTGTATATTCTATCCTTCTCATCACCCTCCTCTCTTCCTCATGAGGGTAATAATGGGGGTTGGAATGGCAGACTTGAAATTTTCATCTCTAATACTCTGTGATTCCCACGTTTTTTAAGTGTTCAAATGGTCCTTTCTGAAAAGCAATAACCTGATTGTAGAAATGCTGGGCCTCCCAGGTAACTCCCATTTTGGAATTAATGGCCAAATTTAAGACCTCCCCTTACACACTTCCATCATCTATTTCTCATTATACTCCTTGATGAGATCTTTAGGCTTCACAGAACACTGTCTAGGCAGTTAATCTGAGGCAATACTAAGATCATAGAACTCCTTGTGTCATTCTGATTAGGTTAATCAGGAAACCTAGTGAAGCAAGACTTTTTCTTTTTCTTTCTTTTATTTTTTTTAAAGATCTGCCAGATTTGGAATCACAGATCAAAAGTTCACTGGGCGCTGACCCTTTTGCCCTAACTGGACATCCAAAGTTAGCTGAATGGCTTAATTGTGTTGGGGGTCAAGTCAACCCAGGCCTTCCCATTTGCAATTGTTTGGGCTGAGAAGGGACATTGTAATGTGACAGATGAACTGCATTTTCTCTCTCGGAAAACTAAAGGTTTTCACCTCCACTACATCTACAAGTGCCCAAGTGATCACAATGGCAGTTAGGTGATCATTGTTCCTCTTCAACTAAGCCTCAAGTTTTATGACAGAATGTGATTAAATGGCTCTTGGGGCTTCATTAGGGAAACAGTGGTGAAGCCCAGCAGAAAGCCTCATTTCCATAGGGTTAGCCAAGTGGGAACAAAACCTGCATTGTGACCCAGGGCTGACATTTCAGTGCTGCTAGAGAGATGTCTATTCATTGCATTGTCTGGTGATTGCCCCTATGCTTTTTCATTACCTTGGTTGGAAGTTACAGGGAGGTAGCTTTCAGTTCCATAGAAGGAAGAACTTTTTAACCAGAACCATTCAAAAATCAAAGAACCTGACTCAAAACTAGTAAAGTACCCAGCAATCAGAGTGTTTGCCCCAAAGAGCTTGGGTGGTCATCTGTCAGGGTGTCGACTGAGAGATTGAAAAGGATCACTGCAAGCATCATAGCAAGGATCTGGTTAACTCTCAGAACCCATGACTACATTTCTATCTTCCCCTTAAGTCATATATAATATTATAAAGATAATAGACACTTCAGAGGCCATCTAGTCCAACTCACAGAGGAACAGGTAACACATTAGACAATAGAATCAGAGGCCAAAGTGTTTACAACTGGCTAAAATAACCTGGAAAAGAGGACACTAGATATGACAGACATAAAGTCCTATCGCTGGGTTAAAAAAATTAGTTTTACAAATATTATATGGGCAGTCATTGCAAATAGAGGTTCATTTTAAAATGATAAAACTTTGAATTTAGTGAACTGAAAGACTAATATATACCAAAATGAGGCAGAAAAAGCAGAAAATTTTACAACATAAGGCTAGAATATATACCCTTTGATAGAGCAATATCACCACTAGGTCTAACTAAAAAGATCATGAAAAATGGGAAAAAAACCCAGATATACAAAAATATTTAGAGTAGCTCTTTCTGTAGTGCCAAAGAACTGGAAACAGAGGGAGTGTTCATCAATTGAAGACTGTCTAGAAAAGTTATGTTATACGAATGTGATTGAGTACTATTTTTCTATAAGAAATCATGTGCCAGTCAATTTATGATAATTCTGGAAAGACTTGCCTGAACTGATGCTTAATGAAATGAACAAAACCAGAAGAATATTATATACATTAACAACAACATAATGAGATGATCAACTATAATAAACACAATTCCTCTTAGTTGTTCAGTGATCAAGAACAATGTTGAGACATGTTGGGGAAAACGCCATCCTCCTCAAGAGGAAAAAAAATTGTAGAATCTGAATATAGAGAAAAACACTCACTTTTTAAATTTTCTTTTATGTTTTTTTCTTCTATTCCTCCCCTTAGTTCTAATCCTTCTTTTACAACATGATTGATATGGAACTATGTTGAACATAATTGAACATGTGCAAGCTATATGTGATTGTTTGCTTCTTGGGAAGAAATGAGAAAAGGGAGGGTGGTAGAAAAATATGGGACTCAAAGTTTGCAAAAGGATGAATATAGAAAGCTAGCTTTGCATATATTTGGAAAAAATATTTAAAAATTAAGGAAAGTGTTCATAACATAGGCTATAATAATCCCATGTTCACATCTGAATTATCCATTTGTGAGTGTCACATTGTGAGGACTTTGACAAGTTGGAGAAAGGCTATATAAATGTAACCGGGATGGTTAAGGATATGTCTCTAGGATAAAATAAAGCTACTCTGTTTGGAACTTGTACCCTTCCAAAAGTCCAGATTCAATTTATTTTTTAGTTTCTATGCATAATTTTTCCCTTTATACACTCTTCATGTCATCCTAACTGACCTCCTTGCTGTTCCTCCATTTTGCTTCTTCATGTCTCTGTCTATTCTGTCTTCCCTATACCTTCCTGAGAATATCTGTTGCCTTCAAAGTTCTTTTTATATGAGACTTCCTCCTTGATGCTTTTCCTGCTCCCTCAACTTTCACTACTTCCCAATTCATATATTCATGTATATATGAAATACACACAGTCATATATATGTATACACACATGTACACACATGAAATATTTATGCATGTAAATAATGAATTTAAATGTGCATATAATATATTATATTTATATAAATTATACGTAATATATTCATATAACTATTTAAATAATATATAAATGTGTCTATAAAATATACATATAAATGTATAAATGATTAGTTGATTGATTAATCTATTAGAAATGTGTAGGTGTTAAAGAGACAGATTTAGGTTTGTTATAAGGAAACACTTTTTCATAACTATGTACAAAAGCACTGCCCCTGCAGTACTGTGTTCCTATTCATTTGGGTATTTAATATAATGTTGAATGACCACTTGTTGGGGATTTAATAAAAGACAATAATAGTCCTCTATGGTTTTAGCTAGAAAAACTGAAATTCCTATCACCTCTGGAACTTTGAGTATGTGTGTTCAACTCATTCCAAAAGTTAACCTTTTTCTAGAAATATGACAAACTGAAATAGTCAATATGACATCTGACTAAGATGTGTCATTAGGGTATTTCATTCAGAAATATGTTTTAAGAGGTAGTATAGACTATTACAAAAGATACAAAGGGGTTTAATTAGATGATTTCTGAAGTTCCAGCTTCCACACCCTATTATTCTTTAATTCACATGGACAGATGTAAAAATCTTAGAGTAGAATATATTCCTAGCCAGCTATACAAAGTAGGTTTTTTTCTCCTATATAATGGTGACACTCCTAAATAAGCAATGCCCCTCTCTTGACTGTTGTTTTGCTTTGAGATGACTGGTTTTTAAAAAGAACACCAGACTTGGACTGCTATAGATTCTCATCTTCTAAAATTCTGATCACTTTCTTTCATCTTAGATTTTTTACTACTTTTCTTTCCCTTCTGATTTTGTCTTCTAGAAAGTTTCTATTTCCCTTCTTCTCCTTACAAGCAATACAGAAAGAAGCAGAAGGAGAATAAATAGAAAAGAGAATAAATTGTATGAGGGTCAGACTTAACTTTAGAAAAAGACTCCCTGAAAACCAAAATAAACATTATTGAAAGTCAAAATAAATTTAAACCTAAATGGTCACATAAGAAAGCGAGGAAATATCAGAATCAAATCAAGACTAAAGAAAGTATAAAGTATAAAGCATCTACTAAAAACCATCTAACCTATAAAATATGTCAAATAATCTAAGAATTATCAAATTACTTGAATACTTTGATTAAAAATAATTTTGGATGCCATATTAGAAATTTCATCAAAGAAATTGCCTAGTGCAATTAGTATCAGGGGACAAATTGAAAGTTGAATCCTCTGTATATTACCTGAAAAAAATATCAAAATGAAAACTAAGAATTACATTGAGAGGGCCAGCTAGGTGGTGCAGTAGATAGAGTGTCGACTGTGGAGTCCGGAGTATCTGAGTTCAAATCTGGCCTCAGTTAACACTTAGCTAGGCACCTAGCCATGTGACTTTGGGCAAGTCACGTTGCCTTGCCAAAAAACTCAAAAATAATTACATTGAGATGACAGATAATAGCAAAATAAATATGCAGAAAGAAAAGAATGCAATTATAATAGAGATGTCTAAAGAGAGAGAAAATACAGTCCTCCAAAATGAAGATATGAAGGATCTTGGTTCTAGAAAGGCATTTTATTATAAAAAAATACTTTACTTCCCTACTAGACATAGTTCCAATGGAAAGTACTAACCATATAATGAGAGATGTTAATTATTTACACTACAAGAACTTGAGGGAAATTTAGTCTATATTTTCCTTGCCTTGCTGGGTCTAAATGAGATAGATAATGCTTAAAGAGAGGAAATGTGGATACATGGATATAGGCAACTATTTTCCTTTTTTGTGATTACTCTTTCCTGTTTCAGGTGAAGAAGACTGATGATGATTGTGATCGTTTTATCTTTTCCATTACTGGAGAGAGTGTGATCTACCTGAAGTCATGGAGCAGTAATCCATGCTAAGTTATTCCAAAACTGCATAGAGATCAATTTCATTCATTTGGAAATGACATACATGGGAGCAAATGCAATGCAGAAAAAGTATTAATCTGAGTTGACTCTCTGCAGGGTTCAGTGTAAAAGAAGGGAAAATATACCTCTAGGTTTGGGGAAAATATCAATTTGCCTTTTGACATTAGTATGCATTTCATCTTTTTATCATCACAAAACCTTAGAGTAGAAATAATCTTCCACCAGGAACTGTTTAACTCCTTCAATATTTTTAAGAATATTATTTTATTTTTCTTTATTACATGCATAAATAATTTTAACATTAATTTTTATAATTTTTCTATTCAAATTATCTCCCTTCTTGAGAAGGGCAACAATATGCTTTAGATTATACATGTGAAGTCATGTGAAACATTTATATGTTAACCATGTTGCAAAAGTGAATACACCCAAAATAAAATAAAAAAACAAAACTCGACAAGAAAAATAAAGTTTTAAAAGGATGTTTCAATCTTTATTTAGGATCCAGTTCTTTTTCTTGAGGTGAATAAAAATTTTAATCAAAAGTCTTTTTGCAATTTTCTTGCTGCATAGTTGAGACTAAGTCATTCAAAGTAGATCATCCTACAATATTATTGTTGGAGTGTGCAAAGATCTGCTGGCTCTGAATGCTTTACTTTGTTTTATTTCACATAAGTCTTACCAAGGTTTTTGGAAACCATCCTGCTTGTTTCTTACAGCACAAGAGTATTCTATCACACTCATTTGCCACAACTTGCTCAACCATTCCCTAATTGACAGGTATCTTTTTCAATTTCCAATTCTGTGCCACCACAAAAAGTTATATTTTTTGTTCCTATAGTTCCTTTACCTTTTGTTTTTAAACTCTGAGATTCATACTTAGTGCTATTGCTGCATCAAATGGAACACACAGTTTTATAATTCTTTGGATCTAGTTCTAAATTGCTGCCCCAAATGGTGGGATTAGTTCACAACTCCACCAAAAATGTATTTAGTATCTCATTTTTTCCATATTACCTCTAACATTAGAGACTGTTCTTTTTCTGTCATATTTGACAAACTCACAGGGATGAGGTAGTACCTTGAAATTGTTTTCATTTGCATTTCTCTATTCAATAGTGATTTAAAGAATTTTTTCACACGACTAAAGATTCCATTGATTTCTTCTTCTGAAAACTCCCTCTTCATATCATTTGACCATTATGATTTGGGGAATGACTTATATTCTTATAAATTTGATTCAGCTCATAAAAATTAAATCCCTAGCCCATTTTCACAGAATTCAAATCAAGATATCCCATGATATGTCAGTTCATTAAAATCTCTACAACTTTCAATTATCCTAAAACACAATTCTAGAGCTTTTAACTAAATATTGCAATAAATCCTATAAAAATTGACTCAGTTCTCTGTTTGAGAAATGAGGTCTCTTTTGAAGAAATTTTCTATACAATTTTCTCCAGCTTCCTTCTTCCAGTCTAATCTTGGTTCCATTGATTTTGTTGATGCAAAACCTTTTTTCTAGGCTTTTGCAAGACAATGGGGTTAAGTAGCTTGCCCAAGGCCACAGCTAGGTAATTATTAAGTGTCTGAAGTTAGATTTGAACTCAGGTACTCCTGATTTCAGGCCTGGTACTCTATGTGCTGCACCACCCAGTGCCCCCCAAAACTTATTTTATTTAATCAAAATTAATCATTTTACCATTTGTAATGTTCTGTCTTGTTTCATCCTAAATTTTTCCTTTATCCATATATATGACAGGTAAACTATTCCATGGCCTCCTAATTTGCCTCTGATATCAATTTTCATTTCTTAATCATGTACCCATTTTGACTACATCTTAGAATATAGTGTGGTATGTTTACAAAACTTAATTTTTGCCAAACTTCTTTCTAGTTTTCCACAGCAATTTTTGCCAGAGTGAATTTTTCCCAAAAGTATGGATCTTTACATTTATTTAGCAGCAGATTATGACAGTCACCACCCTTTTGTATTTTGTATCTAATTTATTCTACTGACCTACCTCTCTATTTCTGAGCTATTAACAGATTGTTTTGAATATTAGTGTTTTGTAATTCAGTTTAAAATCTGGTACTGCTAGCCTCCTATGTATTTTGGGGAGGGAGGGAGGGAGGGAAGGAGAGAGAGAGGGAGAGAGAGAGAGAGAGAGAGACAACAAAGATAGACAGAGGCAGAGAGACAGAGATAGAGACAGAGAGAGATAGATCAGTTATTTTTGGTATGAGTAATTACGATTAAGGGAAAAGAAAGAAAACCATGAGTTAGGAAAGAAATACAGAAGAGAAGTTTTTAAAAGGTGAATATAATGTTCATTCAGATTCTAAAGGGCTTGTTGTTTTGTTTGTTTTTCTTCTGGATCGAGATAGAATTGTTCATAGTTGGTCTCCTGAGGTTGTCCTAACTGTCTGAACTGGAGAGAGAACTGCATACATCAAGGATGATCAACTCACAAGGTTGTAAAATAATGTTTTGATACTTTTGGATGATGTTTTATTAAGCATTAATCTCTCCATATTTAGTTGCTAAATTGTGTTTTTTTTGATAGGGTGACATTTTACCCCATCCCATGATTTTTCATGGTTTTGTTGACCCTTCTTGGTATCATACTCCATTCTCACATTGCTTGTGCCATTTCCTTGCAAAAAAAAGCAAAAAAAGAGAATATTAGGAAATTTAGGCCCCTCCCTGCATAACCCAGGGTACCCTTTCATACCATGCTGGTTGCTACCTGCTGCCTTTCTCTAGGAATTATAGTCTCCTCTAAAGGATTACAAATAAGCCTGAATCTTTTTCAAGTGAGTCCTCTAGTTATACTACTTCTAGACAATTAGAGTATCTATTCTCTGGTCCCAATGAAAGACTAAAATTCATGCTGACACTAACAATCTATTTTCTTTTGCCTTTAAATTTGTAATTGATTTTTTGTTCATTTCTTGGATTAAAGAAACCACTTGCTATTCATCAATGAGTGTATTGATCATTATTTGAGCTTGTAGAAATTCTAAGATTTTGTTGGAGTTGTTATATGGGGAGGTGGGTGACTTACCTGCAGTTCAGGCAGCCATGTTTACTTGTAATTAAAAAAAATAAATATAATCTTATTTAATGAAATAATTATTTCTAAGAATTCTGGATTAAAATACAAGAACTTAATATATATTGTAAAATACAAACACAGAAGTCTCAATGAAACTATATAGGCAAACTCATTTAAGCAATTGGAAGGGAGCATATGATGATGAAGTGTTTATGTTTTAATAGACAAAAAGAGAACAAGTTCCCATTCACATTTTAATATCTTTAAACAGACCTCAATTTTATTCCAGGCTTCACTCTGAACTTTTTCTATTATTACCCTGACATATATACTACATCCCTCCACCCAAACCCCTTTTGAGATTTATTTATTCCCCTCCTAAATTATAATGTTTGCTTCTTGAAAGATGAAACTTTCATTCTGCTTGTACTTGTACAGTAATCACTTAATAAAAGCTTGGTGACTCACTGACTGAGTTATATTATACAGAGGATCTGGGAAGAGTTTTTTCATATTATAATGATCTTAAAAGGAGGAAAAAGAGAAACAAAAGGGAACAGTAAGCAAGAGAGAGAGAGAGAAGAAGCAGGTAAAATTGATATTTCATATAATAGGGTAAATAAGAAGACCATTTATACCTAGGAAATGAGTGTAGGTGGCTGTCACATCAAATTCATTTTCATTTGAATTAGACAAACAAGACTTGAATCCACACTTGCAAACTAAAGTAAAAGTAATGATTATTGTATTTTTGGTGCAATAGGAGCAATAAACTAAGGAGGGCTAGTCCAAATCGAAACTCTTCCTCACTTTCCACCATGGTCAAGATCATTTTGCCTAAGGCTGTGGTCTGCCATCTCTCCTATGGCTACTCAAGTTTGCTAACCCATCCCCTGTGGGAGAAGGAAAACAGGTTGAACAATGTCCCAAGATCAAGTGGTATTGTTATTTATTTATTTTTTGCCTTTAAAAAATTTTATTTCTCTTTTTGCTTAGATCCATAGTAAATTCTACCACTA
This sequence comes from Macrotis lagotis, assembly GCF_037893015.1. Lineage (NCBI taxonomy): Eukaryota > Metazoa > Chordata > Mammalia > Peramelemorphia > Peramelidae > Macrotis > Macrotis lagotis. The sequence continues at coordinate 119,311,652 of NC_133661.1, forward strand.
CCATCCAGGGAAATGCATTTCTTCTTAACAAGGAAAGGGTCTTATGATATAGAAGGAATTGTATATAAATAGTGCCAAGTATATGTGTGTGGAAGGAGAGGTTTCACTCTCTTTCCAATTATTCCTTATCACTCCCACCTAAAAACCTTAAATCACTGAGGTACAAATATAACCTGCTATTATTAGGGGCCACTGCAGCTAAAAATTAATTCTCATAATAATAAATTGTGTATAGTGATTTTTTTATCCCTTGGAGTGAATTTCTAATTGGAGAACCCCAATTAGAAGAGGTAATTTGGTCTTGCTCTTATCTCCACAAGATCTCTTCTCTTCCCTTCAACTCTCCTTCAATAGAAGAATTGGTCATGATAGTCATAATCTTTCAACCCTTTGAACAGAAACCTGGCAAGATCTTCAGACACATTGTCATCATCTATACCATAACAGTCTCTAATTGAATGTGATTGGTGTTTGCTAGTTTGTTTATCTCTGGAGCAGCTTACTAAGGTTTTGCAGAGGTAGAGTAGTCATGAGGCTTGGAGTACATTAGCACAAAGGAAAGCCCTATTGAGACATCCCCTCTCTGAGATACAGATGCATTTACTTTGATTTTTTTAGAATACTAGGATACCCCGTACCTCCTTGTTCAGGCCTTCCTTCACTATATAAATGGAAGCCACATTGTTATCCTCATATTTGAGCTTCCTGTCCATGGTAAGTCCTTATTTCTTTTTTATTTTCATTGAGCAGTGGGGTTATATAACTTACAGACTGTGGAATATGGATATATCAGTTTTCTCTTTCTATATGAGTCACTAGACATTTATACTTGGCAGATAGCAGCATATTGTATCATAAGGACTTGAATCTTCTTGAACATCTTGATGGAATTGTGGGGGATATGGCTATTAGTTCTAAGTAACTCCTTAGAGTAATATAATTTTTTGTCCAGTGAATCCTTAAAGTATAGGGATTGCTAAAATTGAAGAAGTATTGGTCAGTTTCCATCATGGGATATAGATCAGGTATCTCTGAGGGAAATAGTTCTTTGTAAATACCAACCATATAGAATTCACCTTGGAGATTTCTTCTTTCCATGTTTTGGAATAAAAGACTCAAATAAAAACATACCTATATCTCTTATTTTATTTTATAGACCTCATCTGTATCTTCAGATCCAGGATGCAGTGTGACAGAATTGTGAAAGAGAAGGGTTATTTATCCTGTCCTAACTTCCTCAGTAGTTGTTCCTAAAAGCAAGTGATAGGGTAAGTCAGGGAAATGATGGGGAGGTGAGGTGCTTTGTATGTGACAACAAATGTCCTTTTGGAATGACAAGCCACAAATGTCCAGAACCTTACAAATGTATCAGAAGGTTCAAGTCAATGTCACATTTACCTTTTGATCCCTTAGATAGTCTGGATTCACTAGCACTTCTATATTCACAGAATTAATTCAATCCAAATGATAATCAAAGTCCTTCTCCCACAAGTACTCTATTAACTTGCAGTTTTGGCTTGACTTCATGAAGACTCTGCTCCATGCTTTTTTCCCCATTATGTATGCAACAAGGCTCCTGGCTAGTAGCTTAAAAGACTGCTTGCCCACTGCTTATCCCAGGTCCTCACTATGTGTGCATTTCTTAACCATTCAATATCCACATGCTATCATTTTTAGTAGTTTCCAAACTTTTTTTTAAGGTTTCACTGTTGAAGGTTTTGAACACTCTGTCCCCAATCTTATTTCCCCCATAATCATTGTTTGTCTGTCTTTTCACAGATAAATTATTTTTAGAAATGCATATGATATATTATAACGGAACTGAAATATATGTAAGTATACATATAATGTATATGTATTTTTATTAATTAAATACCATGTCATATTAAAGGAAAGATAATCAATTTATAAGGAAATATACCTAGTAAAATATAATAATTGGGGACTTTGACATATTTTTTTCAGAAAAAGAAAAAATCTAATTAAATGATTAAAAATGGTAAGGAACCAAGATGGTATAGAGAAGCTAAACATTGTACTAAGCTCTTCTAGCTTTCCCTCAGAAATAGTATAAAAGAAACCTCTTAGCAGATATTCGACCACCAAAATCCAGAAAAAGAAGCTAGGAGAACATCTCCCACCAAGTTATGTCTCAGGGAGCATTGGCCAGCCAGGGGAAGAGAGCAGAGAGCCAATCCAGGCACAGTGGCAGAGTGAAGTCAGAGGACCAACCTAAACTGCAGAGGATTTGGCTGTGGGAACAGTGCTCTGGGGAGCCCCAGCCAGGCTGGAGGGTAAGTTCCAGGAAAGAGAGTTGCAGAGTGTGGCTGGACATCGATCTGCTTGGCTTGGGCCATGAGCCCCATACTTTCAACAGAGCTGACTTCATAGAACAAACACAATAACAGTCCCCCATCCCCCCCACCCCTGATTACCCATGCTCAGGTGTGGGCAGCGAGCTCTCTCAGCTGAATAGGGAGATTAACTACCTTGTCCCAGGGCACGCCCACATTGTTCATGGATAACAATATCCAGCTGCAACCCACAATCCCCTCCAAGTATAGGGAGAGGGCCTCAAATCAAGGTCACAAACACTCCACAGAAAGTAACCCGCACCTCCTTCTGGCCAGCCCATTTTGAGTTACTAAATCGAGTCAGTAAAGCCTCCAGGATTTTCAACACCAAACATCTGTGAACCAGCACTTCCAGCAACATAAGAATTTAGGAAAATGAAGAAAAGCTAGAGGAAATAGGAAACCATTGAAAGCTACTTTAAAAACAAAGAACCTAACCCAGAGAAATCTAGAATTACTGAGGAGAATATGAATTGGTCTCCAGCCCAGAAAGAGTTCATAGAAGAAATCAGAAAGGATTTTAAAAATCAAGTGAAAAAATTGGGAAAAGAAAATTAATACCTTGCAAGAGAAAATTAACATCTCCAAAGAGGAAAACAAATCCTTGGAAAACACAATTGGAGAAATAAAAAAATAATTCTCAAAATGTCAATTGGGCAAATGCAAAAAGAAAATAATTTTTCTAAAATCTACACTTGGGCAAATGGAAAACTCTTTCAAATATAGAATTGACCAACTGGAAAAGTAGTTGCAAAAGATAAATGCAGAAAATTCTTCTTTAAAATAATGAATATGGAATAGGTGGAAACTAATCACTTTATTAGACAACAGAATCTGTTAAATAAAACCAAAAAATCCAAAAATAGAAGAAAATGTAAAATACTTCATCAGCAAAACCACTGACCTCAAGAACAGATCCAGGATAGACAACTTAGGAATCACTGCACTTCCTGAAAACAATGAAGAGAATAAAGCCTGGACTCAATATTACAGTATTAAGTGATGGAAAACTGCTCTGATATCAGGGAACCAAAGGACAAAATAGTTATTGAAAGAACACATCAATCCTTTCCAGAAATCTTAAAATGAAAAAAAAGGAATATTGTAGCCAAATTCCAGAACTATTAGATAAAAGAGAAAATCCTGGAAGTAGTCAGAGAGACAGTTTAGATAAAAAGGAACCATAGTACAGAATACAAAGGACCTGGCTGCATCAACATTAAGGAAACAAAGAGCCTTGAATGTAATATTCCAAAGAGCAAGGGAGTTTGGAATGCAGCCAAGAATTCACTGTCTGACAATACTGAGTCTTCTCTTCCAGGTGTAAAGATGGACATTTACCAAAATAGGAGACTTCTAACTTTTCCTGATAAAAAGACCAGAGCTAAATTGAAAAGTTGGACTTCAAACAGGAGACTCAAGAGACACATGAAAAGATAATAAAAAGGGTAAAGAAAAGATATATGCTACCCAATAAGAAGAAAATGTCTATATCCCCATGTGGGAGAAAGATTCTCATAACTCTCAGGAATTGTAACTCTATTAGAGAGGATATACTTAACTAGAAGTAATGGACAATCATGAGTTATCCATGACTTTAATAGAATGATTAAAACACAATATCTCCTTAAACAGGCAGGTCAGTAAAGAGGGGGGAGGATGGAGGAGACTGAATGGGGAAAATCATATTGCATAAAGAGGTAAAAAGGACCCATTGCAATAGAGGGGAAGAAGAAAAGAGGTGAGAACCACCTGAATATTACTCTCATCAGATTTGTCTTAAAATTAATATACATACACTAAATTAAGTTAAGAAACTTATCTTACCCTTCAAGTACTAAAAGGGCAAAGTGGAAGGGAGGTGGAAAAGAGAAACTAACAGAGGGAAAAAAGGCTCAAAGGGAAAAGGGAAAGAAAGGGTAAGGGGATTGGATACAAGTGGACAAACACACTGAAGATGGTGGTATTCAGAAACAAAACACTGGAAAATATAGATAATTTGGAAAAGAGGGGAAATATGAACAGAGGAAAGATAGCATGGAAGTCAATAAAGAGCAATTATAACTTGGAACATGAATGGGATGAACTCTCCCTAAAATTATAAGTGAATATCAGAGTGGATAAAAATTGGAATCCTACAATATGTTGCTTACAAGAAACTAATTTGAAGCAGAGATATACATAAAGAGTGAAGGTATATATTTTGCTACAGCTGAAGTGAAAAAAGAAGTAGCAATTGTTATCTCAGACAAGGCAGCTGCAAATTATATCTCATTAAAAGAGATAAGGAAGGAAACTATATCCTCCTAAAAGGTACCATAGACAATGAAGCAATTTCATTGCTAAATATGTATGAACTAAGTGGTATAGCATCCAAATACTTAGAAGAGAAATTGAATTCATTATAGGAAGACATACACAGCAAAACTCTACTGGTGGGAGACCACAACCTCCTACTCTCAGATTTAGACAAATCTTACCATAAAGTACCACAAGAGGGAAGTTAAGGAGGTAAATAGAATGCTAGAAAACCTACACATGATAGACTTTTGGAGAAAGATAAATGGGGATAGAAAGGAATATGCTATTGTTTCCAGCAGTACATGGCACTTACACAAAAAATGACCATGTACCTGGGTATAAAAAGCTAATAATCAAGTGCAGAAAGGCAGAAATAGTGAATACATACTTCTCAAATCATAATTCAATAAAAATGACATACAATAATGGGCCAAGGAGAAATTGACCTAAAACTAATTGGAAACTAAATAAGCTCATTTTTAAAGAATGAGTGGATCAAAGAACAAATTATAGAAAGAATGAATGGTTTCATCCTAGATAATGATAGTAACAAGACAACATATCAAAACTTACGGGATACAGCCAAAACAGTTGTCAGGGGATATATCTTTAAATGCTTACATGAATAAATTGGAAAAAAAGAGGAAATCAATGAAATAAACATGCAACTAAAAAAATTAGAGAAAGAAAGAACAAATTAAAAAGTCCCAATTAAATATCAATTAGAAATTCTAAATATTAAAGGAGAAATTAATAAACTCAAAATTAAGAAAACCTTTGAACTAATAAAACCAAGAGTTGGTTTTATGGAAAAAAAAACAACAAAATTGTTAAAACTCTAGTTAATTTGATTAAAAAAGAAAGTAGAAAATCAAATTGCTAGGATCATAAATTAAAAAGTTGAACTCACCACCAATGAGGAGGAAATTAAAGTAATAATTTGGAATTATTTTGCCTAACTCTAGGGCAATAAATTTGACAATCAAAGTGAAATGGACCAATATTTACAAAAAAATATAAGTTGCCCAGTTTAAATGATGAGGAAATTTGAATACCTAAATAACCTTATCTTAGAAAAAGAAATTCCACAAGCCATTATTGAACTCCCTAAGAAAAAATCTACAGGGCCAGATGGATTCACAAGTAAATTCTATCAAACATTTAAGAAACAATTGGTTCCAATACTATATAAACACCTTTTGGAAACCAAGCAAAGGCCGAAATCTGCTTAACTCTTTCTATGACACCAATATGATGCTGATACCAAACCAGGAAGAGACAAAACAGAGAAAGAAAATTATAGGCCTAGCTCCTTAATGAATATTGATGCAAAAATCTTAAATAAAAACCTTAGCAAAATGTTTACAGCAAGTTATCACTAGGATAATACATTATGACCAAGCAGGATTTATCCCAGGAATTCAGGGTTAGTTCAATATTAGGAAAACTGTTAGTTTAATTAGCTATATCAATAACAAACCTATCAGAATTCATATGATTATATCAATAGATGCTGAAAAGGCTTTTGACTAAATGTAGCACCCATTCCTTATAAAAACATTAGAGAGCAAAGGAATAAATTGATTGTTCCTTAGAATAAGCAGCATCTATCAGAAACCATCAACATGACATGCAATGGGGATAACCTAGAAGCATTCCCAATAAGATGAAGGGTGAAATAAGGATGCTCATTATCACCACTACTATTCAGTATTATGTTAGAAATGCTAGCATTAGGAATAAGAGAAGACAAAGAAATTGAAGAAATTAGAATTGGGAAGGAAGAAACAAAACTCTTACTCTTTGAAGATGACATTATGGTTCACCTAGAGAATCCTAAAAAAATCATCTAAAAATCTACTGGAAACAATTAGCAACTTTAGCAAAGTGGCAGGATGTAAAATAAACCCTCAGGAATCCTGTGTATTTCTCTATATTACAAGCAAGATACTGCAGCAAGAGCTAGGAAAAGAAATCCCATTCAAAGTACCTTCAGACAATATATAATACTTGGCAGTCTACCTGCTAAGGAAGATTCAGAGACTCTGAAAACAACTACAAAACACTTCTCATACAGATAAAATCATATTTAATTAACAGGGCAAATATCAACTGCTCATGGATAGGCCAAGCTAATATGATAAAAATGACAATTCTTCCTAAATTATGCTACTTATTTAGTGCCCCCCCAAATTACTTTACAGTTAGAAAAAATTGTAGGTGAATTCAAATGGAGAAATTAAAAAGTCAAGAATTTCCTGGGATTTCATGAAAAAAAGTGCAAAAGAAGGTGGCTTAGCCCTATCACATCTAAAATTATATTATAAAGGATCAGTCATCAAAACTGATTGGTAGTGGCTAAGAAATAGAGCGGTGGATCAGTGAAATAGACTAGGTGCAAAAGAGATAGCAGGAAGTGTTTATAGTAATCTGCTGTTTTATAAACACAAAGTGTCCAGCTATTGGAATAAAAACTTTCTATTCGATAATAACTGCTGGGAAAATTGGAAGTTAGTGTGGCAGAAACTTGGATTAGAACACACCACACACCATATACCAAGATAAGATCAAAATGGGTACAGGATTTAGACATAGAAAACAAATTATAAGAAAATTAGGAGATCAAGGAGTAGTTTACTTCTTAGATCTATGGAAAGGGAAGCAGTTTTTGACCAAAGAAGAGATACAGAACATCATTAAAAACAAACCAGTTAATTTTGATTACATTAAGTTAAAAGGTTTTACACAAATAAAATCACTGTAACTAAGATCAAACAAAATGTGGTAAATTGGGAAGAAATTTTTACAACTAGTATTTCTGACAAAGGACTTATTTCTAAATATATAGATAACTGAGTCAAATTTATAAATAAACAATCCATTCCCGAATTGACAAATGGTCAAAGGATATGCATAGGCAATTTACAGATGAAGAAATCAAAGCAAACCATAGTCATATGAAAAATTGCTCCAAATCATTTCCGATTGGAGAAATTCAAATTAAAATATCTCATGCCTTTCAGATTGGCCATTACCACCAGAAAAGACAATGATCAATGCTGGAAAATATTTGGGAAATCCAGGACACTAATGCATTGTTGTTGGAGTTGAAAAACTCATCCAGCCTCTCTGGAGAGCAATCTGGAATTATGCCCAAATGTCAATAAAAATGTGTATGCTCTTTAATCCAGCAATACCAGGATCTATATGCTGAAGAGGTCATGAAAAAGGATAAAAACCTCACTTGTACAAAATAAATTCATAGCATCCTTGTTTGTGGTGGAAATTGAGTTAATGCCCATCATTTGAGGAATGGCTGATCAAATTGTGGTATATTTATATATGTTATAAAACACTACAATTCTGTTAGAAACCAGGAATTCAGAGAAGCCTGGAAGGATTTTCAAATACTGCTGCTGAGCAAGATGAGCAGAACGGGAAGAATGTTGGATACCCTAACAACAACGTGGGGTTGATGGTCAATCTTGATGGACTTGCTCATTTCAACAGTGTAATGAAGAGGTACAATTTTGGAATATCTGTGATGGAGAATACCATCTATATCCAAAGAGGGAATTTTGGAGTTTGACCAAAGACCAAAGGCTATTACCTTTATTTTTTAAAAAAGGTATCTTATGGGCGGCTAGGTGGCATAGTGGATAAAGCACTGGCCTTGGAGTCAGGAGTACCTGGGTTCAAATCTGGTCTCAGACACTTAATAATTACCTAGATGTGTGGCCTTGGGCAAGCCACTAAACCCCGTTTGCCTTGCAAAAACCTAAAAAAATGGTATCTTATTATATAATTTTGTTATCTCTTATATTTTATTTTTTACTTTAGTATATAATTTTTCTCTTAACACATTCAATTTTCATCAATGTATAGCATGGAAACAATGTAATGATTATCAGTATGCCTTCTGGGTTTGGGAGGAGGATAGTGAGATTGGTGGTAAAGTTTAAAAAAACAAAAAATTGTAAGGAACTAAGTGAACTTTAAACACTTAGCTATATCAGATTTCTGACTATCAATGAATAGAAATAGAAATAATATCTATATATTTATATATTCCTCAGTCACGCAAGGCACATCTTCAAAATGTTACCATTTAGGATAAAAATCAACAAGGATAAAACCTCATACCTATATGGTCACAACCTAATTAACTTATATTACAAAGTAGAGAGCAATTGAAAACAATTATGATTAATTTAATATTAAATAATTGGAAGGTCAAATAATAAATCATGGGGAAAATATAAAATTTCATTAAAAGAAATTAAGACAGTAAAACAACATCAATTTTTTGGTTGGTGCCAAAGCAATCTAGAAGAGAAAATTCATTTGTCTAAATACCTCCCAACATATAAGAGAGAAAGAGCAACTAATAAATTAATTAAGCATGCACCCTTTCTTTGATTTAAATATTTTCTTAATACTTAAATCAGGGAGAGATAAAACAAAGACATAAAACTATAGACCAGCATTCCTATATGAACACCTAAGTGAAAAAATCAAAAAGACTACAATAACATATCAAACAGGTTATATACCATTCATTACAAGAGAAGATTTATACCATAATTTTAATTTTGTTTTTAGATTTCTTGCAAGGCCATGGAGTTAGGTAATTATTAAGCGTCTGAGGCCAGATTTGAACTCAGGTATTCCAGACTCCAAGGCCGGTGCTCTATCTACTTCACCACCTAACTGCCTCGGTTCTTTAAATCTTAGAATAACATATAACCATAATAGACTCTATTAGTTATAAAACAATAATGATCCCATGATTCTATCTGAATAAGATCATAAAAGCAGAAATACAAAAACCTTTGAGCCATTATATTACCCAATTCCAGATTTTAAAATAATTAAAAAATAGAAAAAATGGGTTATTCCATTATGTGGTAAATAGTATTTATGCAAATCTAAGAATCAATGCTATGTAATATAATTAAATTAGAAATCTTGCTAGTACCATCAGTTGGATATTAAGAATGTCAATTATCTTCCTTCTTATTTGCACAATAATGCTAGAAGTTCTAGTTAAAACAATCATATAAGAAAATGTATTTACAAAACCCATTATTTTTATAGATTGCAGTGACCTACTTAGAGGACCCTTGAAAGTCAGCAAAAGTAAGTCAAATATTGATTTATCTTTATCAGAATACAAAATAAAACCATACATATAATTAGCTTTTCTCTATATTATGAAATAACACAGAAGGAAGATACAGAAGAGAAATTACATTCAAAATAACTAAAGAAAGTATGAAATATTTGTGAGTCCACTTGCCAAGGAACATATCTGAACTTTATGAATGTAATGACAAAATATGCTTGACAGAGCTAAAGACAAACTTAAAAATACTAAAAGGATATTAATTCTCTATAATTGAGCCAGGCAAACATAATAAAAATGTCAATATAATCTAAATGAACTTATTTATTCAGTGCCATGCCAATTAACATTTACAAAGATTAGTTTATAAATCTAGAAGAACCCAATAAAATTCATTTCTTAGAACACAAGTTAAAGAATTTCGAGAGAAATGTTGAATAAAATGGAAAGAAAGAAGATCTAAAAGTTTAAAAAAGCAGTAATCATTAAAAAAGTATTTTGGACTGGTGGAGAGGTTCATCATTGGGGAAAAATTAGCCATGGAACATTGAGATAGATATTTTGTTTAATTGTTTTCAGTCATGTCCAACTTTTCACGTTTGGGGTTTTCTTGGCCAAAATACTCTAGGGATTAGCCATTTCTTTCTTCAGTCTCATTGTTAAATGAGGAAACAGAGACAAACAAATTTAAGTGATTTTTTCCAGTCATACAGTTAGTAAAGTGTCTAAAGCTACATTTTAACACAAGAATATGAATTTTCCTGACTCCAGGATTGGCACTTTATCCACTCTGCTACCTAGTTGCCCCTTGAAGGAACCAAGAACAAATTATTTTTAGTGATAAGAGACAGGATCAAAGCTTACATTATGTAGACATTTTATTACTTAAAATTAAAAATATATTTTGCACAAATTAAAATTAAATTTGAAGGAAAACTGTGAAATAGGAAAAAAATATTTTCAGCAACTTTTTCTGATGAAAGTCTGAAAACCAAGAACTCATTCTTTTATTTTTAGGTTTTTTTTTTGTTTTTGTTTTTTTGTTTTTTGTAAGGCAAACAGGGTTAAGTGGCTTGCCCAAGGCCACACAGCTAGGTAATTATTAAGTGTCTGAGACCAGATTTGAATCCAGGTACTCCTGACTCCAGGGCCTGTGCTTTATCCACTACGCCACCTAGCTGCCCCTCCAAGAACTCATTCAAACAAGATCTACTCCATTAAATAGATGGTTATAGGATATGAAATAAGTAGCTCTCAGAGAATCTATTTACAAAACTATGAAGAAAAATCCTATATCATTAATAACAAGAGAAAAATATTTTAAAATAATTGTACATCATACATCCATTAGATTCTTAGAAATGATAGAAACAAAACAAAAGAAAATGACAAAAGATAGGCACACCAATGGATTTTTGGTAGAGTTATGAATTCAACTAAGCTGTTCTGTAAAACTTTGGAAATGTACTTCAAATGTCACTAACTATGCATACTTGTTGACATAGCAAAATCATTATTTGCCTCCAAAGGTATTTTTTTAAAAAAAATAGCAAAAGGAATTTAAGATACAATAACCTTTATATAAGTTCACTTTTAGTTAAGTACTAGAAAAAAGGGGCATCCATCAATTGGTAATGGCTAAATAAGTCATGGAATATAAATGTAATGTGATAACATTCTATCATAAAAATGAAGAAAAGGATGGCTTCAGTGAAAGTTAAGAAGACATTTATGAACTGATAAAGAATAAAATGAGGAGAATATATTTTCCTTTAAAAAAAGAAAAACAATTTTGTTTGACATTAGAATTTTGACCAATATAAAGAACAACTACATCTCCAGAAGTCTGATGATGAAACAAAATACTTAGGTTTTGATAGAATTCATAGATCATAAATCTTGATCACAAAGGGATAATAAAGCCCCTATATTATTTCCAAATCTTCAGATTGAAAATTGGGGTACTGAAGTCCTAAATTATGGAACTTAACCAAGATCACCCTTTTTTTATTATTATACTTAAATTTTGTTTGTTTTCTAAATAATCTAATGGTAGTTTCTACCAATCATCTTTTGCAATGTTTTGAGTTTTATAATTTTTCTCCTTCCTTCTTTTCCCTCCTCCCTGGCCTCAACAGAATATAATATGATATGATCTTTACCTTTGCATCCATGATAAGCATAGATTGAAAATGAATATGTAGTGAGAGAAGAATCAGATCCAAAAGGAAGAAAGAAAAATTACATAATACCCAAGAGAACTAAAAATTGAAGATAATCAACTTTGGTTTTTGTTTAAGCTCCATAATTCCTTCTCTAGATACTGATGTTATTCTCATTACAAATCCTTTAAATTATCCCTGTTTATTGCAAAGATGGAGTGAGCATGTCCATCCCAGTTGATCATCTTTCCATGATGTGTGTACAGTGTTCTTCTGGTTCTGCTCATCTCACTCAGCATCAATTCATTAAAGTCTTTTGAGGCTTTTCTGAAATTCCATTCTCATTGAACACCAGTGTTGCATCACATACATATAACACAATTTGTTTAGCTATTCTCCCAATTGATGGTCCTCCACTCAATTTCTAATTCTTTGCAGCTACAGATAGAGCTGCTATGAATAATTTTGCACATGTGAGATTTTTTACTCTTTTTCCTGATCTCTTCCAGATATAGACCCAATAGTAGTGGGGTGCTGGATCAAAGAGCATGCACAGTTTTATTACCCTTGGGGCATAATTCCAAATTGTTCTCCAGAAAGGCTGGATGATTTAACAATCCATCAGCAATGCAATAGTGTTCAAGATTTCCCAGAATTCCCACATCCCCTTCAAGATTGATTGATCAGTCTTTTCTGAGAAATATATGAGGTCTCTTAGAGATGTTTTAACTTGCGTTCCTCGAATCAACAATGATTTAGTGTAATGTTTCATATAGATGGCTTTGATTTCTTCATCTGAAAATTGCCTATGCATATCATTTGACCATTTATCCATTGGGGAATGAATTGTTCTTTTATAAATTTGACGCAGTTCTCTATAGGTTTTAGAAATGAATCCTTTGTCAGAAACACTAGTTGTACGTTTCCCCCCAATTTACTACATTCCTTTTCATCTTGGTTACAGTGGTGTTGTTTGTCCAAGATCTTTTTGATTTAATGAAACCAAAATTTCTTTTTTTATAAACTCAAAGTTTCTTTTTTATAATGTTGTTAATCTCTTCTTTGCTCATAAACTGCTCCCCTTGCAATAGATCTGAAAGGTAAATTAATCCTTGTTATCCAGTTTCCTTATAAGATTGTCTTTTATGTCTAAAACATTCACCAATTTCAATCGTATCTTGGTAAAGAGTATGAGATGTTGTTCTAATACTAGTTTCTACCAATCTACCTTCCAGTTTTCCCAGCAATTTTTACTGGAGCAGTTCTTATCCCAGAAGTCTTTGGGTTTGTCAAACAGTAGATTACTCTAGTCATTTCCTGCTTGCTTTTTTGCACCTAATGTATTCCACTGATCCTCCATTCTATTTCTTAGCCAATACCACATAGTTTTGATAGCTTAAATTTTAGATTTTTGGTAGGAATGGGTAATGTATTTTTTCAAAAACTTTTCCATCATCTAATGAGATAATCATGTGATTCTGTCATGTTTGTTATTTATATATTCAATTATACTGACAATTTTCCTAATATACAACCAACCTTGCAGTCCTTCTATAAATACATGCTTGGTAATAGTATAGGTTCCCAGTGAGGACTTGCTATAATTGCTTTGCTAATATTTTATTTGAGATTTTTGCTTCTATTTTCATTAAGGATATTGTCTATAATTTTCTTTCTCTGTTTTGACTCTTCCTGGTTTAGGTATCAGTACAATCCAAATTGATGTCAAGGAAGGAATCAGGCAGAGTTCTGTCTTCACCAACTATTGGTTATATTTATTAGTGCAATAGTGTTCTTGTTTTCACTTTTATTAATTTCACTCCTAATTTTCAGAATTTCTAATTTGGTATTTAATTAGGAATTTTCAATTTGTCCTTTCTCTAACTTTTTCAGCTGCTTGCTCAGTTTATTGATGTCCTCTTTTGCTATTTTATTCAGGTAAGGATTTCATGATATAATGCTTTTTCTCATAACTATTGTGGCTGTATCCACTATTTTGGTATGCTGTTTTGTTATTGTCATTTTCTTAGATGAAATCATTAATAATTTCTATGATTTATTATTTGATTAACTCTTTCTTTGAAATTAAGTTACTTAGTTTCCAATTAGTTTTAGGTCAATCTTTCCATGGCCCTTTATTGCCCTAATGCCCTAATACATAGTTAACTTTTGTGGAGGTACCATGCACTGCAAAAAAGATATGTTCCTTTCTATCCCTATTCACTTTTCTTCAGAAGTCTAACATAACTAAATTTTCTGACATTCTATTCACTTCTTTAAGTCCCATCTTGTTTATTTTTGGTTGAATTTCTCTAATTCTGAGAGAGGGAGTTTGAGGTATCCCACCAGGAGTATTTTGTATTTTTGTCTTCCCAGAGCCTGTTCAGCTTCTCCTCTAAGAATTTAGATGCTAAGCTGCTTGGTACATACATATTTGCTTAGTATTGAAATTACTTCATTGTCCATGATACCTTTCAGTTATCATAATTTCCTTCCTTATGTCCTTTAATGAAATCTATTTTTCCAGCTGCTTTGTCTGAGATTGCTACTCCTGCCTTTTTAGTATAGAACATTAATATATTCTGCTGCAGTCTTTTGCCTTTACTCTTTATGTATTTCTCTGATACAAATATATTTCTTATAAGCAGCATATTGTGAGACTCTTGTTTATTTAATCTACTCTACTATCCACTTCTCTTTAATTGGAGATTTCATCATATTTACATTCGCAATTATAATTACTAACTTTTTATTGTCACCCATGCTATTTCCCCTTCATTTGTATTTCCCCCCCCCCTTTCCCTACTCATCAGAATTTTGCTACTGAATAGCATGACCTTCACTGTGTTTACTCCCTTCTATCCAACCTCCCCCCTTTTCTTTCTCTTCTCCCTTTACCCCTTCTCTTCCTTCTATCAGTTGCTCCTTCCCTTCTGCATCCATTTTCCCTCTTAATACTTGAAAGGTAGATATATTTCTTATGTCAATTGAGTGTATGTGAATCCCTCTTTGAGCAAAATCTGAGGAAAATAAGATTCAGGTAGTACTCACCTCCTTCCTTCTTCCCCTCTATTGTAATAGGTCATTTGCATCTTTTCATGTGATAGCATTTACCCAATTCAGTTTCTCGCTCCTGTCTCTTTTCTGTCCCCCCTTTTAAATGAGATATTATTTTTAAAGCTTTCCATAAGAATCATGAATATATCATGAACATCCATTCATTCTGCTTAAGCATATCCCCTCTTCTAGAATTACAATTCTCAAAAATTGTGAAAATAGCTGAATCTCATTGGAGTACAATTTTTTCCCCATTTACCTTTTCAAGTATCTCTTGGATCTCTTTTTGGAAGACCAAATTTTCTATTTAGTTCTGGTCTTTTCATTAGGAAGGATTAAAAGTTTCATATTTCATTAAATATTCATCTTTTCCTCTGAAAGAAAAGGCTTAGTTTTGCTGAATAGTGAATCCTTAGTTGTAATCCATTCTCCCTTGCTTTCTGGAATATCATATTCCAGGTCCTTTGATTTCTTAATGTTGATGCCTCCAGGTCCCAAGTAATCCTGACTACAGCTCCTTGATATTTGAATTATTTCTTTCTGGTCCTTGTTGGATTTTTCCTTGCTCTGAAAGCTCTGGAGTTTGACCATAATATTCCTTGGTGTTTTCTTCTTGGGATATCTTTCAAGAGATGATGGATGATTTTTTCAATGACTATTTTGCTTGAAAATACTCTGGCTCTCTCTTGGGAATCATGGTAATCAGCACTGGGGAAGATCTACCTCCTACACCTGGTGGCCTTGGGAAAAGTCTGTTACTGTGTTTGTTCTGGAAAAAGTCAGAGCCTCCCACAGCAACAAGAGGGGAGGGAGGGGGAACTTAGTTAGAAACACTTGTGCTTTTCTGCGGGAAACACAGGGACTCTTGGAGCTTGCAGCTGTGTTTTCCACAGCAGAGTTGGCTAGATAGATATCTGTGTAGCTGGGCTGGATTTCTCCACTCTGCCCACCATGCACTTGGCAAAGATTTTCTCTGCAGTTCTAAAGTTAGTCCCCAATCTCACCCCACTACCCCTGCACTGGGTCTCTACTCTCTGTGCCCAGCAAGCATATCCCATGCCACTCCCTGCCCTCACCACTAGGACAGACCTTGCTGGGAAATGTTCCCCTCTATTGTTCTATGGATTCTATGGATCCAAAATCTGGAAAGAGGCTTGATTCATGTCACTTCTGAGGGAAAGACAGAAGAGTTTAAAACAGTGTGTGACTTCTTTCTGCCATCTTGTCAGAAATATCCAAGATCACCCTTTGAAATTGTAACATTCTGATACAAGGATTTCCTCCTATTATACACAATATCTTTTAATTAAGAATTAGTGAAGTTGTATGCCAAGTTGTTCATATAGGGCTATTAAAAATTCTAACAATTACTAAAAACTGCTTATCATTTATTAAAGTTAATTTTAGTTGAAAATATTTTATTTTTAAGAGGGAAACTAAAAAAATTCATAACTCTATTTGGTAAAGAACATCATATTTAAAGCATAAACCTTGCAGCTCATACCATGTGGCAGTATATCCTATTTGCTAACTCATTTGCTTGTAGGGTAACCTTCTGGAAGTTTAAGTAGTAATGGACATATATAAAGGACAAAAATAAATTGATGCTAGCATACCATACATTAGGATAAAAATTATTACTTAATAAAGTCATATGCCAAAGAAAAGATGTAGAGCACTCATATCAGGAGTCAGCCAGTTCTTTTGCAGGGTAAAGAACAAATTTATATGATGATGATGATAATGATGATGATATACTTCTTTCTGGTTTGCCAAGAACTTTACAGATATTATCTCACTATACCCTAACAGAAACAAAAGGTTTACACAAGGCTAATATTTGACATAAGTGAACGAAATTATGAAATACTAGACTAGGATGCATACTAGAAGATACAAATTCATAGCCAGCTGCCTTCTTCAGCTTGAATTCAGAGATACAAGGGGCAGACAAGGGTACTTTATATTCTGTTTCAGTCTGTATAATGTTGTGAAAGTTACTCCATCTCTCTGGTTCTCAGAGTTCTCCTGTGTAAAATGAGGCAGTTTGACTAGATGATTTCTAATATTCCTTTGCATTCTAGAATTATGATCCTATAAACTATAAACCTGAATATATATAATCATATATATGTGTGTGTGTGTGTGTGTGTGTGTGTGTGTGTTTGTGTGTGTGTGTGTGTGTGTATTTGCATGTTGTCTCCTCAATTAAACTCTGCATTAGTTAATGGACAGGGATTTTGTTTTTTGCAGTTTTTTAATTCTCCAGTTCTTTGCATAGTGCTTGTCACATAGTAAACATTGAATAAATGCTTATTGATTGGAAGAAAAACAATAACAGAGAACCTAATCATAAAAACATCTGCTATAAGTGTCTTTTTTCTAGAAGTAGAGTCTGATGACTATTTGCCATTTGATACTTTTATTACTCAAAAAGCAGAGGAATGAAAAGAATTCCTAATCTAAATTTAATTCTGATTAATTAATTAATTTAGTGTATGTGAAGGAACATTGTGAGATGATCAGTGTAATAGTATAGTTTCATTATTTAAGTGATGCATTTTAAAGATCTATTATGATATCTTACAAGACAAGATGGAACAAAAACCCCTATAAGTTGAATGTTAATATAGTTAAAGAAATAAAAGGCAGTTGATATAGAAAAGAGCACTAAATTGGCAGGGAAGAGGACATTAAGAAAATGGAAATCAACAAAATTACAAATAAAATGTAGAGAAAACAGCAAATTCTATATTATATATATTAATCTGCATTATAATAAAGAATTTAAGGAAATCAATAATTAATTAAAAATAAATATTCAAAGATATGTGTGAAATTATTAGAAAAAAGAAGATTCAAAGGAATAGAAAACAATTAAGCAAGAAAATTTCTTCTCTTGGTCCAGATGAATTCACAAGTAAATTCTTTAAAATGTTGCTAAACCAAATAATTCCTGTATTAAAGATAATTTATAAACATAGTATAATATAGAATAATGTCCAATATGTTTATGAGATGCTTATGGCATTCATTTTAAAACCTGAAAATGTAAAACTAAAAAATAAAATTGCAAGCTTTTCATCCTTATGAAGACAGACACACAAATATTAAAAAATTAAAAAAACAAGAATATATACACAAATATATATATATATATATATATATAGTAAAATTATCATAGCAAAGACAATTTTTATCATAGAATGGTTCCAAATTAGACAAAAAGCATGTAATAAAATATATAAACATAGAAAAGTAAGAATCATTTCCATTTGAATATGTCAATAGATTTAGAAAGTGTCTGACAAAAATATAAAATTCATTCATGAAAAAATAAACTTCTACCAATGCTGACTGATATTCTCTGCTTTTCTTTGCATCTGCTACAATGTTAAATTCATATGCTTTGACCATTTACCTAATGAAGTGTAATTTGTATTCTTATAAATATTTCTAAGTTCTCTCTGCATTTATAATTGAGACCTTCATCAGAAGCACTGGTTGTAAAACTGTTTTTCCATTATTGCTTTTGCTGTTTATTTTGCTTAATATTTATTTTGCTTAATATTTCCCAATTTCATTGGGCTTTTTTTTTTAGGTTATTTCAAGGCCATGAGGTTAAGTGGCTCGCCCAAGGCCACACAGCTAGGTAATTATTATGTGCCTGAGGCTAGATTTGAACTGAGGTACTTCTGACTCCAGGGCCAGTACTCTATCTACTGCATCACCTAGAAACCTCCATTACTGCTCTCTAATCTTGATTGAACTGTAATTTTTTGAGCAAACCTTTTTCTATTTTACATAATAAAAATTGTCCATTTTGCATTTTTTAATATTTTATATCTTAGTTTGAATTTTAAATTTTTTCTTTCAAATGAAAAAATACCCATTCCAGGATCAATTCATTACATTTAAACTTCTCCTCATGCTGCCAGTTCAAGCCTGAATTGACAACATCCCTCAGCTTCCCCTCTCCTCTGATCAGAGGGATGGAGGGTAGTGTATCAGACTCCTCCCAAATTTACTTTATAAAAGGCACAAACTAGACAGTCTGAACATAATTCACTTGCATTTACCACCCTTCCTGGTTTCAACTCCACTGAATAAGAACCCCTGATATTCAGCCCCTGATATCACCTGCTTTCCTACCTCCGTTTCGATGTTTTCTTCAGATTTTTGAGAGCAGGTATGTTTTTTAATTAATTTTTCCCCTAGTACTTAGCACAATTCCTGGGACATAGTAGTTGCTTAATAAGTGTTTATTGGATTGAATTGAAATTGTAGTTACAGTTGCCTGAAACACTGAATTATAAGTTATATAGGCACACAAGTTTATAGTTATGTGATATACGGTCATATGAGATATACAATATATCAGAGGCAAGTTGTCAACCAAAACATTTGATATTCATGGAATTTTCTGTCAATATAACCCTGTCCTTTTTGGTTATAATGATGATTAATATTAAATTAATACTTAGTCATAATCAAAATAAAATTATTAAAAAAGTAAAAGGAAAAAATACAATAAAGCAAAAAACAAAAAAATTTAAAACTGAAAATAGTGCAATATGATTTACATGCAGATTCTTTCGTAATTGCATTGTATGTAGTTGCCATTTTCCAATACAATTCTTTTAGAATTGTTTTGATTATTGTATTGCTGAGATGAGCTAAGTCTATCATATTTGATAATCACACAATGTTGCTTTTACAGTATTCAATATTCTCCTGGTTCTGTTCACTTCACTAAGCATTAGTTCATGTAAATCTTTCCTGCTTTTTCTGAAATACATCTGTTCATGATTTCTTGCAGAAGAATTATACTCCATTACATTCATAAACCAGAATATTTTCAGCCATTCCAAAATGATGGATATTCCCTCAATTTCTAGTTCTTTTCTAGCTCAAAAGAAGCTGTTATAATAGTTTTGTACATAGGGATCTTTTCTTCTTTTTAATGTTCTCTTAGGAATACAAATAGTATTAGTTCTAAATTTCTCTTTAAAATGGTTGGATCAGATCACAACTCCACCCACAATGCATGCATTCCAGTTTTCCCACATTCTCTATGATATTTATCATTTCCCTTTTTTTTCACATCATCCACTCTGAAAGGTGAGAGGTAGTGGTACCCCACAGTTGTTTTAATTTTCATTTTTCTATTAATGATTTAGAGAATTTTTCATATGGCTAAAAATAGCTTGGATTTCTTTGTCTGAAAACTTCCTGTTCGTGTCCTTTGACCATTTATCAAATGAAATATAAGTCATATTCTTAAAAGTTTGACTAAATCTCTATATATTTTGAAAAGATAAATAAATATCTTATATATATTATATATATATATATATATATATATATATATATCTTATAAAAGATACTGGTTGTGTTTCTCAGTTTTAGTTGCATTGGGTCTGTTTGTATAAAACATTTTCATGTAATAAAAACTACCCATTTTGCATTTCATAATGTTTTATATTTCTTGGTTTGGTCATAATTTCTTTTTCTCACCATAGATCTAGAAGCCCAATAATTCCTTTCTCTCTAATTGGTTTATGGTATCATCTTTTATGTATAAATCATGTGCCTATTTCAAACTTAATATGGTATAATGTATAAGATGTTACATACTATTTTCCAGTTCTTGTAGTAGTCTTTGTTAAAGTAGTACATAATGTTTTTTTCTTAGTTTTAGCTCTTCTTGATTTAGGTATCAGAACTGTGTTTGTGTCATAAAAGTTATCTTTTAAAATTCCTTCTATACCTGTTTTCCCAAATAGTTTATATAGAATTGGAATTAGTTGGTTTTTTAAATGTTTGGTAGAATTCCATTGCAAATCCACCTGACCCTGTTGAATTTTTTCTTAGGGAGTTCAATGAAGACTTGCACAATTTTTTTTTTCTAAAATGGGGTTAAGTATTATACTTCCTCTTCAGTTAATCAGGGAAATTTATATTTTTTAAATATTCATCTATCAAAGTGAAGGTTCATCTTTTTTGTTTTTTTAGAAAACCAGCTGTTTTATTTATTTAATAGCTTTCAATTTTATTAATATTTTTTCATAATTTCTAATTTGATATTTAGCATTTTTTTCAGAATTTCTAAATTGGCATTTAACAAATTTTTATTTTATTATTTTGCTAGTTTTTTTGTTGCCTATCAAATTCATTCATCTTCTCTCCTCTTTCTATATAGTATTTAGGTAAACATTTAGAGATACAAAATTTCACCTAAGAATTGCTCTTTCTGCATCCCATAAAATTCTGTAAGTTGTTTCAATATTATCACTGTTTGGGATGAAATTACTCATGGTTTCTGTGTTTCGCTGTTTGATCCACTATAGGACTAGATTATTTAGTTTCCAATTAATATTTAGTCTATTTTTCCATGGCCCTTTATTGATTACATGTATTTTAATTGCATAATGACATGAGAAGGACATATTTAATATTTCTGCCTTTCTGCACCTGACTTTGATATTTCCATGCCCTAATACATGGTCAGTTTTTGTGTAGGTGACATAAACTGCTGAGATAAAGGTACACTCCTTTCTATATTCATTTATTTTTCTACAGAGGTCTTTCATATCTAACTTTTTAAAAATTCCATTTATCTCTTTAACTTCTTTCTTTTTTATTTTGTGATTAGATTTATCTTATTCTGAAAGAGGAACTTTGAAATCCCCTACCTATATAGTTTGCTGTATATTTCTTCCCATAACTTATTAACTTTCCATCTAAGAATTTGAATGTTCTACTACTTGATACATATATGTGTTTCATATTGAAATTAGTTCACTGTCTTTGGTACCTTTAAAAAAGATATAGCTTCCCTCATTTTTTTCAGGATTTTGCAAGGCAAATAGGGTTAAATGGCTTGCCCAAGGCCACACATCTAGGTAATTATTAAGTGTCTGAGGCTGGATTTGAACTCAGGTACTCTTGACTCCAGAGCTGGTGCTCTATCCACTGCACCACCTAGATTCTCCTCTCCTTATCATTTTTAACTAGATCTATTTTTGCTTTTGCTTTGTCTGAGATCAAGATTTCTACTCCTACTTTTTAGTAATTCTGCTGAAGCATAATATATTCTGCTCAGTCTTTTTTCCCTTTGTTCTCTGTGTATATCTCTGTGCTTCAAATGCTTTTCTTTTGAACAAACATATTATAGAATTCTGATTTTTTATATTTTGCTGTCTTCTGTTTGATAGAAGAGTTGACATTTACATTAATAGTTATGATTGTTAATTTTATATTTCACTCCATTCTATTTTTCCTGTTTATACTTTTCTCTCTTCTTTTACCCTATACCTCTTCACCATTATTTTGCTTCTGACCATAACTTTCCCCCATTTCAAAGAGCCCTTTCTTTTCTTTCCTCCTTTCCCTCTTATTTCTACTCTTCTTTCTGCCCTCTCTTCTATTAGCATCTTCTTTCCCTTTGTCACCTCTTTTCCTCCTTCTTTTCCTATAGGGAAGGATAAAATTCTAAAACCCAAGTTAAATATTTGAGCCAAATCTGTTGGATAAGATTAATTGTTCAGCCCTTCCTTCTTTCCCTCGCCTATGATAGTTTTTTTTACCTTTCCCTGTGATATAATTCACTCAGTTCTTCCTCTGCCTTTCTTCTCCCAGTATAATTCTTTTATTTTTGCCTTGTATACTTAATATTGTCACATCAAAATTGACTTATATCATATCCTCTATGTATAATATGTCCTGTTCTAAAGAGATACATTTCTCAAGAATAACAAGTATCATCTTACCATGTATGGAATGTAAAAAATTTTATCTTATATAACATGCTACTTTTTTCATTTTGTTTATGATTTATGCATCTCTTGAGTCTTATATTTGGAGATCAAATTTGCTGTTGAACTCTGTTTTTTTTAATCAGGAAAACTTGACCATTCCCAATTTTGTTGAAAGTACATTATTTTTCCCTTAAAGAGAATGTTAAGTTTCTTTGGATAGTTGATTATTTGTTGAAACCCAAGCTTATTTGCCTTCTTGAATATCAAATTCCAGGACTTCTGATCCTTTAATTTTGAAGCTGCTAATTCCTGTGTAATCGTGACTGAGACTCCTTCAAATTGTTTCTTTCTGCTTGCAGTATTTTCACTTTTAGTTGATAATTCTGAAATTTGGCTATGATATTCCTAGGAGTTTTCATTTTGGGATCTTTATCAGGAGGTGATTGGAATATTCTTTCAAGGACTTCAAAGGACTAGTTTACCTCCTCACTTCTGGACATTAGACTCCTTTTCCTTGTCAATTTCCTGGAATGTATTGTCTGGGCTCTTTTTTTAACATGGCTTTCAGGTAATCTAATCATTTTTAAACCATCTCTCCTGGTTCTAATTTCCATGGCAGTTGCTTTTCCAGTGAGGTAACATATTTTTCTACAATTTATTCAAGTTTTTTGTTGAATGGATTCTTGACGTCTCATAGAATCATAAGCTTCCACTTCCCAGATTCTTGAGTTTAAAGAATGATTTTCTTTTGTAGACATTTTTAACTCCTTTTCCATGTGACCAATTCTTCTTTTAAAAGTGTCATTTTCTTTAATTTTTGTGCTTCCTTTTCCAAGTTGTTAAGTCTTTTTTTTATAATCTACACACCTCTCATTTCTTTCCCCAAGTTTTTCTCCTTTTTTTTTTTTAAAGATTTTTGCAAGGCAAATGGGGTTAAGTGGCTTGTCCAAGACCACATGGCTAGGTAATTATTAAGTGTCTGAGGCCAGATTTGAAACCAGGTACTCCTGACTCCAAGTCCAGTGCTTTATCCACTACGCCACCTAGCCCCCCCTACCCAAGTTTTTCTTACACATTTTTACTCGATTTTTAAAATCAGTTTTGAACTCTTCCAGGAGAATTTTTTGGGCTTGAAACCAATTTATATTTATCTTTGAGGCTTCACATGTATGCACTGTGTTATTTTCTTCTCCTGAGTTCATGTTTTGATCTTCCCTGGAACCATAGTAGCTTTTTATGTTTTCAACTTTTTTTGGTTTGTTTCTTTATTGTTCATATTTAAAAGTTGATATCTGTCCTGGGGAGCCAGAAGTTTGGTAACTACTTTTTCTACATTGGAGTCTGAGGTACTAGTGGTATGTTACCTATACTGCAATGATCTGGCTTAGTCCTGGCTATTGGGTTAGCTTTCAGGAGCTTACTAAATGCCTTCTTCACTAGTGTTGGGGCCCTTACAACTGTCTTTCTGTGCTGCTGGCCTGTTGAAGCAGGACTCATAGGTCTCAATTGCTGATCTCTGCCTTATTGGCCTGGGTTCCCCTTTACTCAAATGAGATAGACTTTTCTTGAAGTCCTTCATTTCAGTTGTCTTAAACTGGAAAATTATTTTGCTCCATTTTTTGTGAGTTCTGTCACTCCAGATGCTTAATTTAGTGATGCTCTTGATGGAAACTGGGAAGAGTTCAGGTAACTCCCTGGTTTTCTCAGTGAACTATTGAATCAAATTTATAATATTTCCTCAAAAAATGGTCATAGGAAATTGTTTGTTTTCATATTGAGAAATCAAAGGAGTCTACAGTCATATGAAAAATGTTCTAAATCAGTATAGATTAGAAAAAGTTCAAATTAAAAAAAACCCTGAAGTACCACATTATTCTTATCAGTTTGATTCATATGGCAGAAAGAACAATAAATGTTGGAGGGGATGCAATGAAATTGGGGCATTAATTTTATTTTTGGTGGAGTTATGAACTGTTCTGACTATTTTGGAGAGTATTTTGGACCTATGCCCAAAGAGCTATAAACTATGTATATCCATTGATCCATTCATATTGCAACTAGGTCTGCCTCCAAAAGTATTTTGAAAAGGGGAAGAAAGGACCTATTTGAACAAAAATATTTATACAATATCATTTTTGAAATGGTAATGAATTGGAAATTGAGATGATGCCCAGCAATTGGGGAATGGCTGAATGAGTAGTAGTACATGACTGTTAATAGATTATTACTGTGCAATAAGAAATGATGAGTAGGCTGATGTCAAAAAAAGCCTTGCTGGTGTAAACTGAAAATAATAGAAAATTGAAGTGAATAGAAAAAGGAGAACATTGTAAACAATAACAGCAATGCTATGTAATGCTCAATTGTCAATAACTTTGCTGCTCTCAAGCGTTATGATTATCTAGGATAATTCCAAAAGATTCATGAAGAAGGGACAGAAGTAGGACATGAAGCAGGAACAGAAACCTATGGTTGTAAACTATAAATTGTTTGGTGTGGGAAAATTCTGAGATACTTTGAGATCTATGCCCAAGAAAATTGCAATTAGAGGAAAGGGAATCAGAAGTGAATGATAAGGAAAACAAGGGGTGAGAAATGAGGGAAGACTGAAAATTCCAAAGATTCTAGGAAAAAGAAATGTCAAAAACTTTTAAAATAAATAGATAAATCAATAGGAAAAAAAATCCTAGTAGCAGCAGAAGGAAATATATAATAACCTAAAGAAAACTAATCAATTTAGGAGTCTAAGAATTAACACTCTAAAAAGAAGTAAAATGATCCAACACATGATGTGACAGAGAACTTTGTGGAATTTGAGGAGAACATGGAATGCCAACACACTGTTCCTGAGTGGTTTTAAAGAGAACTGAGAATTAGAAGAGCAGAATTTATGCTCTGCATAGCAAAATAAAAATGGCAGAAAAGAATAGTTTTAATCAATAATGCTAAACCTTACCAAAGAAACAAAAGAGAAAAATAGATTAGGAATTCAAATACACAAGAAAGAAAGACAACCTAGAAGAAAAGAAGCAAAAACAATAATATTAAAAGAAAGTATAATCACAATACAAGCAAAGCAAACACCTCAAAGTCAAGATATGTAGAGACAATCTAATGATCATAGGTTTAATGACAGAACAAAAATTGTAACATCATGATGTAGGACATAATAGAAAAGAATTGCCTGAAACTTCTGACCATAGGAAATGAATTTCCAATTGAAAGAATTCACAAATTGTCTCCAGAAGAAAACAAATGCAAACACCAAGAGACATGTTGGTTAAATTTAACAATCCTATTCAGAAAGATTAAGATCTGTAAGTCATCAAAAGAAAGAACTTGAAATATAAAGAAATGGACATTGAGATGATGTAAGACTATTCTGTATTCACTAGAAAAAGGAAGCAATGGAAAGAATAATGTGTTCCAAAGAACAATGGAGGTCAGGATATTTCCAGAGTGACCCATCCTACAAATCTGAGCTTAAGCATATAGGACAAAAATAGAAATTTAAAACCAGAGAGGTATTTGAAAAAAAAGTTTTGGAAAGAAAACTAGAATTAAAAAGACGATTTGCTTTTCAAATACACAAGGAGGAGTGAGTAAATGCAGATAGTAACAAAGTAAAATCAGAATGAACAGTTAGAAATTATTTATACAATTACTGAAGGATACAATGCGGAAAGCAGAAATCTTGTAGTGGGAACAATGATGAGACAAAAGGGGCCATTTTGGAAAAATGTTACCAGACACTAGCCAACAAGAAAATGCTTCTTTTGTGAGACTATATTATAATGGAAGAGGGAAAACAACAAAAGGGTGAGAGAGTTGAGTGGAGAGATAGAACTGATTCATGTGCCAATTTCAAGTAAAGAACTAGAAATTAGGGGGAAGAAACCACTATTATCTCAGAAAGAAAAGATCCTATAGATGAGTGGATGAGAAGAACGGAAGAAAGGTTGAAGAGGGGAAGAAAGGAAGAAAATCTTTCTTGTGTAGGTAAGAGGGGATTCCACTGATGAATACGTCTGTGGTTGCGTGAAAAAAAGGATTTTACATCGGATGAGATTTGAGGTATTTGGTGCCTGGAGATATCTACTTAACCTGGTAAAGGGAAAGTTATAACTATAAAACACTATATGCTAATATTATTAAAGATTGATTGAAAAATTTAAAACAATCCTGTCAAACTACAATGATTTATCTGATATATCATTTATTGTGGCATTAAAAACTAGAATGCAAGGATGGTTCAACATTAGAGAAGCAATCAATGTAATTAAACATAATAAAAATCAAAAAATTCAAATCATATCATCCTTGCTATCCCTCCAAAACACCTTTGACAACGTACAATGTTCTTTTATGCTAAAAAGCCAGTGAAGTATAGGCATATAGGAAACTTTTAAAAATTTCATTAAATTGTATCTAAAACCACAAACAAGCATTATTGCAAAGGGATATATTAGAATCTTTTCCCATTAAAAACAGGAATAAAACAAGTATGCCTATTCTACCCACTGTAATTTGATATAATAGTTCTATAAATGCTATCAATAGCAATAAGACTAAAGAAAGGAATTTTAAAAATAAAAATAGGTAAGAAGGAGAAAGTATTATCTTCTTTTACTGATGGTATAGGTTTACACCAAAAATTCCAAGTAAGCAGCAATGATGTTAATTTACAAAATTCATCACTTCTGCACAGTGCAACCTACAAAATAAATCCTCAAAAATCAACAGCATTTCTATATAATAATAATAGCATCTGAAGAAACAATAATAGAAGATAAAATTTCACTCATAATAACTACAAAATTCATTAACTGTCTGGGGAATCAATCAACCAAAGCACATAAAATGTTTGTGTGTTTATGTAAAATTATTAAGTGCTCATTTAAGAACTAAAGAACAACCTAATTAGTAGACTATCCAATGCTCATGGTTAAACTGTGTCAATATAACAAAAATTGCAATCCTACTAAAATTAATTTATACTTTTGATGCTATACCAAGTACCAAGAGGATATTTACAGAGCTTGATGAAACAGCAAACTTCATTTAGAAAAATAAAAGACTTAGAATATATTCATATTGAAAAGATGTCCCCTCCCCCAAACCCAAAAATAAACAGAAAATGAGGGGAAAAAAGACTTAGAATATAAAGGCAAATGGAAAAAATGTAAGTCAAAGGGAAAATGGTATTTCCAGGCCTCAATTTACATTATAAAATCAAGCACTAGTTAAAGAATAGAGATAGATTAGTGGAACAAATTAGATAAAATAGATTCAGAAGCAAAAAACTCAATTACCCAGTATTTGATAAAACTGAAAAAAATATTTTTGCCTAGGTAAAAATTCACTATTTGATAAAAAGCTGCTAGAAATTTAGAAAGAAGTCAGAAAAAATTAGGCTTAGACCAACACCTCACACCATTTTCTACAATGAATTCTCAATGTATATATGACCTTCATATTAAAAAAAATATGCTATAGAAAAAAATGAAGACATATTATACCTCTCATAGCTATGAGCAAGAGATATGTGACCAATCAAACAAGAGATAGACAAAATTTCAAAAGATAAAATATATAACTTTGATTACCTGAAACTAGAAAGTTTCTATACTGATAAAATTAATGTATTTAGGATAAGAAAGCATGTAATTGAATGGGGGAAAAGTATTAAATTTCTCTGATAAGGGTTTGACATTCAGGATTATATATATTTATATGTGTGTATATGTATATATATATATACATGTATGTATATATGTTTATGCATACACATATATAAACAAATTTATGTGTTGTGTAGATATAGACATATATCTAACAAACATACATACATGCATATGCACATCTACATCTATATGAATATAATAAAGTTCTTAAAAGAACTACAAAGTATTCACAATTGTGAATTAAATTGATCTGAATCACTGAAAAGAAGGGAAATGCAAATCAAAAAATTCTGAGGTTTCTTTCATCTTACACTGACATTGGCAAGCATGACACAGTCAATGTTGGAGGAACATTGGGAAAATACATACATTAATAGAGTTGGTAGAGCTACAGCTAGCTTTGCAAGCAATATGGAATTATGCAAATAAAGTGACTAAAACATCCTTACACCTTGAAGCAGAGACTCCATTTCTGGACTTATAACACACAGGAAGCCACCAATAAGATAATAATCTCCATATATTCCAAAATATTTATAACAACACTTTTTGTGATAGCTAAGAACTAAAATCAAAGTGCTCATCGATTGGGGAATTACTAAACAAATTTTGTGGTATATGAATATCATGGAATATTCATGCTGTAAGAAATATTGAATGTGATACAGAGAATCATGAATTTCTGTGAGGTGATGCAAAATGAATTAAGCATAGCCAAAAAAATGAAATATAATAACTACACTGTCAGGGACCCAGCTCTGGACCTTGCCACCTGTGGGCTAGGAGAAGCCTGGGGGTGTGAACCTGCCCACAGGGGCGCTGGAAATGCCCCGTTGACAGGAACAGCTCTGCCCATGAGGGAGGAACAGGGGAGGAGCTCCGTATTATAAAAGGAACAGGGCTGGGAAAGACTGGAGCCATATTCGTTGACTATGTAAGCAATAAAGAGCTGCTTGTTAGACTGCAACTGGGTGTTCTGTCCAGTTTATTGCCCTCTGTCCCCAAGGAGGGTTCGGGTGTCCCCAAGGAGAGTACATGACATCCGAAGACTGGGAAGAGGTATGTATACAGGTGCCGGCTCGGGATAGGTCCCCAGACACTACACCAGTTTAAATGTAAAGAAAGACAGCAAACAAGTCAATGTAAGTAAAGTATAAAAATCAAATAGGACCCAAATGAAGAGATATAAGAAAATACTCTCAACTTACTCTTTTGTGGAGGTGGAAGGTACAAAGGAGTTGCATATTGCATATGTTTTCAGATTTTGTCAATTTATCAATCAATTTGTTCTACATGTTTTTCCTCTCTTAAAAATGTAATTTGTCACATGAGGTGGCTCCCAGTGAAGGTGGAAGGGAAAGGGAATATTTAATACCATGATGATGTAGACAATATCAGTGCATTTTTTAATGTATTATCCATCTCAATTTTCTTTCTCTCTCACTCTTTCTTTCTAAATAGAAATGACACTTTAGTTTTTTATAATTGCTTACCTATTTTTTCCTTAAAAGGAGTCATTCAGACAAAATTTATCGCTTTCATTTTTACCAAAGAGACTTTTAGAGTAAGTGATTTGAATTTAATTACTTTTTAAATGACATTTCTAAATCTTGAACACCAATGGGATCACATTCATCCTATACTGGCCAAATATGGAGATTCAAACAAGAATGCACTAGGTGCTTCACCAGAATATATTCTTAAATTGATTTTTCTAGCTCCTAAAAGCAAAAATGTAACATATGTTCTCTTCTCCACTAGGAGCAAATATTATTTTTAAAAAGAGAGAAACCAAATTAGAAATGCAGCTTTATCTCTATCATTTATAAATTAAATATACAGAATATTTGATATTAATGGGATTGGAGGGGAAGATTGTGTTTAATTACATAAACCAGATGAGCCCTAATGGACCTGCTATTTCCAATATCCATTTGTGAACCAGTATGTCTGATGAAAAAAGCCTGGCCAATGCCCTCTACCATTAGATTAAGGTCTTGAAACATTGGTGGAGACTAGAAATCTGACTGCTTGTAAAGCTGCAGTTTAACACTTTAGCCAGAAGCACCTGAGAACCTGAATGTCTTTAGCACCTTCATCTTTGACTTCTTTTTTTGTTTTAGGTTTTTGCAAGGCAAATGGGGTTAAGTGGCTTGCCCAAGGCCACACAGCTAGGTAATTATTAAATGTCTGAGACCGGATTTGAACCCAGGTACTCCTGACTCCAAGGCCGGTGCTTTATCCACTACGCCACCTAGCCACCCCTCATCTTTGACTTCTTAAAAAGAAACACTTAGTTCAAACTGGAAAATTCTTGTCTGGTCCAATAAGAAAAAGATCATTAAGCAAGAGAATGTTCTGTCATATAACTGTCACTTTTACAGTTCTCATATAACAGCTTGCATCCCAATATAATTTCCCACTTCTCTGGAGGTAAGTTGTAAGGCAGGATTTAGGATTTGCTTCTGGAGAGGTAACTGATGCATCATCTATCTCCCTCTAGTTGTCACTCTTTCAAGCTTGGGGAAGTGCAGAGGACTAGAGGGAGGCCCCTTTACTTAGCTTTTTGGCAGCCTAAAACCTATTAGATAGATTTGTACAGAATTCTTTAACTGACATTTTGATGGATAAGGATATTGGGGAATCCATTCACCCAGAGCAAATGGGTAGACTCACTCATTCATCATTTCCCCATCTCCCCTTTTAAGCACCCAGCCAGGACAACATTGGCCATGGTGCCAAAGAACAAACAGTCCTGACTTCATGGATCTACATATGGTATGCAATTGAGAAGTGTAATGCAAAGAGTTTCATCTTCTGGCTAATAAAAAGGATAAACTTCTTGTATTTTTGAGGACTAAACAGGGTTGTTCTTGTAAATGTTTAACAACTGGCTCTCCAAACAAAACAAAACAAAACAAAGAGTATTTACAACATACTTTTAAGTTTAATCTGCATTATTAACATTTTCTCCAGCACTTTTCTGGATCCAGACAATTTGATTTTATTCAATAAACACTTATTACTCATACTGAGTGCTAGGTCTAGGCAGTCAATAAAGGGCAAATAATAGTTCTTGCTCTCTGTGGATAAAGAAACTAGATACAGGAAAAAAATAGAAATAATCAATGAAAGAAAGGCAATAGAGATAAAGGGGATCAGGAAGTACTTCCTAAACAAGATAGGATTGTATCTGAGAAGAAATTTAGAGAACGTCATAAAGTGAGATTCAGTTTTTTCTCAGCAGGTATGTAGCACCACCACTAGCCAGTGTATTCTAATGTAACCCTGAGTATATTCTAACTTAAAATATTGGTCAAAGAACATGGATACTGAGCAATACTTGTTGGGTGACAAAGGGAGTCTGGCTGGTAGATACTCATCCCAGAGTTTTTCCCATTAACTTTCTTTACTTCACCAAAGAGATAATTGATATTCAAGAAATATGATGAAACATTTTTAAAATTGAAAGTCATTATTTTGGTAAATTTATCTTTTATTATCTAAAATGAACACTGATGAATTTGTGGACTTTTCACTTGCAATGTGAAGTTAATTCTTCCTGTTTCTTTTTTTTTTATGTTCCTTCTATCTATCCTTTCATTTTTCATTCAGTATTGTAGGAGACAGTTTCAGAGCAGGCAGAGTGGCATTGCAAAGTCACCCCTGGAGTAAAGCTATATAGCTTTAATGTTTTCTAACTTTAACTTGATATAGTGTGTTTGACAAATCCCTTCAATACTTAAAATTAGAAGACTGAGCAAGGTAATATTCAAAGTCCCTTCTAGACCTCAGCATCTTTGATTTAAGACATAATGTTTAAATTACTATTATATCCAGGATCTGAAGAATTTGAAATAGACATACAGGTACAATTAAATATTCTATTTACTTTTAAATATTTTTGCTTGGTATTCCAAGTTATTAATTTATTTAATTATACAATCTTAAGAATTACGTTTGGCAGAAAGAGATAGAAAGATAGATTCCATTTAAAGAAAGCATAGACAATATAAAATATTTGGGAGTCTACCTGCCAAGACAAACTCAGAAACTATGTGAAAACAATTACAAAACATTTTTCACAGGAATACAATCAAATCTATATAATGGGACAAATGTCAATTACTCAATTACTCATGGTTAGGCAAAGCTAATATAATAAAAATACCTAAATTAAATTACCTTTTCTGTGCCATATCAATTAACTACCAAAAATTACTTTACAGAGTTAGAAAAATAGTAAGTAAATTTATATGGAAGAACAAAAGGTAAAAAATATCAAGGAAATTAATGGAAAAAATAGAAAAGAAGATGAACTAGCTATACCAGATCTAAAATTATTTTATAAACCATCAGTCATCAAAATTGTATTCTACTAGCTAAGAAAAAGAGTAGTGAAAAAGTGGAAGAGATTAGGTACACAGGAAATAGTAGTTGACAATGGTAACCGTCTACTGTTTGATAAAATTAAAGATTCCAGCTTCTGGGACAAGAACTTACTCTAACTCTTTAAGTAAAACTGTTGGGAAAGCTGAAAGATTGGATGGTAGAAACTAGGCATAGGTCAACAACTCACACTTTCTACTGAAATGGGCACATGGTTTAGAAATAAATAGTTATACCATAAACCAATTAGGAGAACAAGGAGTAGTTTAATCTGTCAGACCCATGGAAAGGGGAGCAATTTGTGATCAAAGAAAGAGAAAACATTATAAGATGCAAAAAAATAATTGCATTAAATTGAAATAAGTTTTGCACAGTGAAGCCAAAATTGAAAGGAATGCAGTAAAACAAGTAGTTTTTCTGATAAATTTCTAAATTACAGAGAGAACTGGGTCAAATTTATGAGAATATAAATCATTCCCCAATTGATAAACGATCAAAGGATATTAACAGACAGTTCTCATATGAAAATAAATGAAATTTATCTGTATACAAATGTTCTAAATCATTATTGTTTATATAAATGAAAATTAACACTATTCAGAGGTATCACCTTAAAACTATTGTATTGACCAATATGAACACAAAAGGAAAATGATCAATATTAGAGAAGATATGGAAAACTGGGACAGTAAAGCATTGTTGGTAGAGCTGTGAACTGATCCAACCTTTTTGGATAACAATTTGAAACTAAACTAAAGAGACAATAAAACTATGCATAAACTTTTATCCAACAATATCACTGTTAGGTCTGTGTCCAAAAGAGATCACAAGAAAAGATAAAAATCCCCATGTTCAACAATATTTATAGAAACTCTTATGGTAGTGGTAAAGAATTAGAAATTGAGGGGATGCCAAATTGTGGTATATGAATGTGATGGAACACTATTTTTCTATAAGAAATCATGAAGGACTTCAGAAAAGTCTGGAAAGACTTGCATGAACTGATGCTGAGTGAAGGGAGTAGAGCCAGAAGAATAGTGTATACACTAACAAGAAAATTGGGGAATAATCAACTGTGATGGACTTGTCATTTCAGCAACACAATAATCAGAGACAGTTCTGAAGGACTTGTGATAGAAAATACCATCTACTTCCAGTGAAGGAACTATGCAGTCTGAGTACAGCATAAGGGTTAGTACTTTCAATTTTTAAAATTTATTTTATGTTTATGGTATCCTTCTCATGTTATTTTTTTTTGTTCTACCTTCATAACATGATTATTAGGGAAATGTGTTTAAGATAGTTACACATGTTTATTCTATATTAGATTGCTCTTTGTCAGGGGGAAGGGAAAGAGGATGGAGTCAGGGAGAAAAATATGAAACTTAAAACCTTACAAAAAGTGACTGATGAAAACTATCTTTGCATATAGTTGGATATTTTTTAAAGTTGGGCTTGGAAGGGTGACTAGGAATTGTTTAGTAAAACCTCAAATAGTTTTTGGGCATACTACATCTTCCATTTAATGTCTTGAACTACTGCTAAATCATTCAAGACTTGTAAATAAATAAATAAATGGTTTTTTTTCTGGTTTTAAAATTACAGATATCTTCCAAACTCTCCCAATAATGTCAAATTGCCAAACATTAGGCATGTGTCTCCAAAGTTAGTTGATTCATTTCTTTTGTTTTTTTCTTTTTTGCAAGGCAATGGGGGTTAAGTGACTTGTCCAAGGTCACATAGCTAGATAATTATTAAATGTCTGAGACTGGATTTGAAATGAAGTCCTCCTGACTCCAAGAGTAATGCTCTGTCCACTTCACTACCTAGCTGCACTGGCTAATTCATTTCTTAGGAACTGTCTAAAATCTAGGTATATGATGGTGACAACAACAATGATGATGATGATGATGATGATTATGTTTGTCCTTCATTGCTGAAGACCATGACATCATGGAGGTGATGCCATGACAAACACATGAGTGTGCTAAATCACCAGCCTCACTTTCTCCTCCAGAAACATCTAGATTCAGTGGCCAGATATGAATCAGGATGACTGAAGATGGTCCTGGATGTAAGGCAATGAGGGTTAAGTGACATGTCTAAGTACCATAACTAGTGAGTACCATGTACCTGAGGCTGGATTTGATCTCCTGACCTTCTGATTCCAAGCTTAGTGCCCTATTCATTGAACCATCTAGTGGCAAGGTATATAGTAACCAAGATGATGTAGTGTTCCCTCTTGAATAATAAACTGTGGTCCTGTTTGACTAAAATAGATTCTTCATGTTCAAAAAATGGTTCATATAATGATATGCATATTTGAAGACTTAAAAACATTTTGTTAGGGGGCAGAGCCAAGATGATGGCAGAAGAGCCTCTCCTAGGTGTTCTTCCAAAATATTTCAAAAATCTTAAAATTATGACTAAATTTTTGAGAAACAGAACCCACAGAAAGATCCAGTGAGACAACTCTCCAGTCCAAGATAACTTGTAAAATGGTGGGTAAACTCCATTCCATTGGGTTAGAGGACAGTCCTGCCAAAGTGAAGAAACTTCAGCCTCCTGGGAACAGCTCCAGGGCACCTGAGAGACATGGCTGCCAGCAGCAGAAGCAGTTTCCTGACCTGCATCCCAGGTAGCACAAAGTACAACTTGCAAGATCAGCAGGGAGACCTCTTCCAAAGTGAGCATGAAGCCCAGTCCCTCAGTCTGTAATGAAAATCAGCACAGTCACAGCCCTCAGTGTGGCCAGATCCAGGAAGCAGAAGCAGGCTCATGAAGCTGGCAATCAGGAGCCTTTAGGCACCTAGGCCCTGAGTGCTCAGGCCACTGAAGGTAAGGGAGTGGAGGGAGACTTCCGAGGTCTGTCCTCTGTCCCCAGAACAGGACTCTGGGGCTCTGACCACATTCAGATCCTGAGCACAGTATAGGCTCCCCATAGATCAGGGACTACCCCCCAAAACACATGGCAGAGGGATGAGCTTGCAATCATTCACAGACCAGGAAAGCAGTCAAAGGCTCACACACTGAGGTCCTTGTGGGGGGTGTCCCAATAAAACTCAGAAGTTCAGAAAGCATTCCCAAAGCCAGGCACAGGCTAGGGAAATGAATAAACAGAAAAAAAGGAACTTGAAAATTGACAAATACTTTCTCTTTGATCCCAAAGAGGATACAAATACTCAGTCTGAAGATGAGGAAATACATGCTTCTGCATCTAAAGACTCATGCAGGGCTCAGGCTATGACAGAGCTCAAAAAACAGATTTTGAAAATCAAGTGAGATAGAAGAAAAATTGGGAAAAGAAATGAGAGAGATGCAGGAAAAAACATGAAAATGAAGTTAGCAGCTTATTCAAGGAGATACAAGAAATACTGAAGAAAATGTCATGTTTAAAATCATAGGTCAAATGGATAAAACATTTCAAAAATTTATTGAGGAGAAGAATGCTTTAAAAAAGCAGAATTGGCCAGATGGAAAAGGAGATGAAAATGCTCTCTGAGGGAAACAAATCCTTCATATGTAGAATGGAGCTAAAGGAAGCTGATGACTTTACAAGAAATCAAGACACAATACTTCAACACCAAGGGAATGAAAAATTAGAAGAAAATGTGAAACATCTCATTGAAAAAAACAACTGATCTAGAAAACAGTTTAAGGAAAAATAATTTAAAAATTATTGTAATACTTGAAAATCATTATCAGGAAAAGAGCCTTAACCTCATTTTTAAAGGATTCCTATAGGAAAATTGATTGCCCTGATATCCTAGAAGCAGAGGGCAAAATAAACATTGAGAGAATTCACTGATCTCACCTGTAAAGAGAATAGAATAAAAACAACCTCTGGGAATATTATAGCCAAGATACAGAACTCCCAAATCAAAAGAAAATATTCCAAACAGCCAGAAGGGTACAATTCAAATATTGTGAGTTGCAGTCAGGATCACACAGGACTTAGCAGCAACTACATTAAGGGCTCTTAGGATTTGGAATATAATATTACAGGAGGCAAAAGAACTTGGAATGCAACTGAGAATCAACTGCCCAGTAAAACTGACTATCATCTTCCAGGGGAAAAGATGGACTTTCTGTGAAACAAAGCAATTTCAAATGTTTCTGTTAAAACAACTAGAGGTGAACAGAAAGTTTGACCTTCAAATACAGGACTCAGGTTAAGCATAGAGAGTGGAGGAGAAGGGTAAACTTTGAGGGACTTAATGATGTTGAACTTCATAGAAAATTGATACTCTTAATAATCCTATGAGCCTTCACATTTAATAGAACAAGTAGAAGGAGCTTTTCTAGATGAAGCACAGGAGAGAGCTGAATTTGAAGATTATAATATATTGTAAAAATGAAGTCAATGGCTAAAAAAGGAAATGTACAGGGAGTAAGAGAAAGGAGAGGTGGAATAGGCTAAGATATTTCATATAATAATATTTTTTTTATTATTGCAATGAGCTTTTGCAATGATATGGAAGGGGGGGAATGCAAGGGGAACTGAAGGAACCTTCACTCTCATCAGAAATGATTCAGAGGGGCAGCTAGGTGGCACAGTGGATAGAGCACTAGCAATGGAGTCAGGAGTAGTTGAGTTTAAATTTGGCTTCAGACACTTAATAATTACTTAGCTGTGTGACCTTGGGCAAGCCACTTAACCCCACTGCCTTGCAAAAAAACCCCTAAAAAAATGACATGATTCAGAGAGGGAAAAAGCATTCACACTCAATAGGGTATAGACATCTAGAATGAAAAGGAGAGAAGGGGGACTGGGGGAAGGGGGGATGTGGGTAATAGAGGAGATGGTACATCATAGGAGAGAATAGTCAGACAAAGCACATTTTCTTTTTTACTTTTTGCAAGGTGCTGGGATTAGCTGACCTGTCTGGGACTACGGGGCCGGGTGGTTGCTGGGTCTTTGGGGTGGTATGTGGACTTGGGTCCTCTTGGCTCCAGGGCTGGTGCTTTGCCTGCTGCATCATTCAGCTACCCTCCAGCACATTTTAAAAGAGGGACAGAGTGAAAGGAGAGTGAAAAAATAATATATGGTACTAAGGAGGAATGGATGGAGGGAATTACAATCAGCAACAGCAACTGCGAAAAATTTGGAAGTTACTTCTGGGATGAAATTACGATAAAAAAGTGATCCACCCAAGACAGAGCTGATGGTATCAGAACACAAATTGCAACATTTTTTTCTTTCTTTTATTTTAATTTTTCATGAGGTTCTATATTGTTGTGGGGGAGGGGTTATTATGTTTACTCTTAAACAAGAATATTTTAGTAATGTATGAAGTCATATTAACCAAAAAAAATATTTTGTATTAGTAAATTCTAGAAAGACATAACTTTCATATTTGAAAGATGTGTTGTTTCTTGGTTGCACAAAAAAGAGCAATACATTTGAAATCCAAAGTTGATTTGTATCTTGGTTTTGATACTTACTACCTGTGCCTCTTGGCAAAGTCCTTTCACTTATTTGAGCCTTCCCATTTGAACTTTAACAACAGAACTCTAAATTTGATGATTTTTTCAATTTTATTTTAATTTATTTTATTATTTTATCAATGTGGAAATTATTTTGACCTAAGAAGATTATACCCTCTCTTTACTTTCATACAGGGGTTCTTAATTTGGTATCTGTGAACTTGATTTTAAATATTTGCATCTTTAACAATTTGTGCATTGTAAATCATGATTCTGAGAAGGGGTCCTTAGGGTTCCCTAAATGACCAAAGAGGTTCATGATATATACAACAAAGGTTAATAATCACTGCTTTAATAGCTGTCATTTATGAACTTTTGTGGTTTAAAAATCATCTGCTATTCATCCTTCTGAAAATAGATGTTTCCTGGTTAACTTGCTTCAAAACTCTGCTGGATCAATGAAGTCATCATAATGAGTACTCTCTCCACTGGGCAAAATCAAAACCAATCCATGTATTCTTATCCCCTGTAATCCTTTTCTACACATTTCCAGAAATAATTCATTGAGGCTTTATGTGATAGATTATGAAGCTTTTTAATACTTCACAAGAGGCATGGGAACACAGTTAAAATCCATTCCTCTCTTTATGTCTGTAAGGAATTTATTTTATTTTATAGCCAAAATATGACATGATTTGTGATGTTTTAATGTCATTCTTCACAGTAAGCTACCATTGTTAATACATTTTAGTCTTATTTCATGCCCTGAAGTGTTCTCTGTTCTTTAGGAATTTTGAGTCTTTGGAGATGCTGGTATTCCAAGATCTACAGCCATAAAGGATTACTGGCAGAATACTATCATTAAAAAGGGAATGGGTAACTTTAGAGAGAGAGAATTGCTTAGAAGTTTTAAAAATATTGCATAATTTAAAATACTGCTTAATGTCCATTCTACTTTCTTCTTTCTATCAAATTTAAAATTTATTCATTATCCATCAGTAATATTGCATCAAGGTATGAGCTTGAATGTAATAATTCAATGCTTTTCTCCACAATATTTTGCCATTGTAGCTCTATATGTAATTTTTACCACCACTACCCCCTCATCCTTTTTCTTGTCTGATTACCAGTCTAGTTGCTTTTGCATGGCTATGGCTTTCAATGAAAAAGTGTCTTTAAAGTACTGATGTTTGATGAAATCAGAATAATGATATCCATATTAAAGGCCACTAAAGAACCTTATCATCAAAATTAAATCCCCTCTGCATTTGAGCTATTCTAAGGAAGTCTTGCATAATACTGGTTAAACACTTCTGTTGAGCATATATCTGTTATATACATACCAATACTGATCCAAGATCATTAACCAAACTTTACCTCATTATAAATTTTAAAGAATATTTTGTGATCTAAATATATTCATGAAAGATACATGTTTTAGAATGAAGTTACATTTGCCCATACTATATTCCCACAAATACATATGAATGTATATATGCACATATATATTAGTATAACGTGTATATGCACATGCACACACATACACAAGTAAAAGCTACTGTCAATAAACCCAGAAATATCTTCAATTCTTTAGATTTCTGTCTTATTATTGTGAAGATACAGAATGTACTGCCAAAGTCATCTGCTAAACATCGACTACTCACAGAGAAAGTCTATTGATGAGAAAGTGAGAAATTGAGCTTGTAGATTTTATGTTTTCTCAGTCAAATTGTGTGCATGTGTTAGTCATGCATATGTTTTCCCCAAACTTTTATAATCTTTCTCACTTCAAATCATCTTGAAAATCAATCTTTGAGTGGCTTTCATAGGTCTTTTCAAAAGAAAAGTTCATGTAACTTTCTGTTTAACTATTCTTACAATGGTTCTTTGAGGGCATGAGCCCCATTTTAATTTTTACCTTAACCCTGAACATGCTAAGCTCAGTGTCTCAATATATATATTTGTTGAACGAAAGAATAATAGTTCATCTACTCTATTATAAATCATTATGGAATTTAACTTGATGCAAATAAAATGCTCTAGTCATAAATCCAGTCACTACTTATCTCCAGTAACTCCTGAGCTAATCAAAAAAGGGAGGGAAAAGTCAGTTTTTGTACCTAACTTTCCTTCTTTGGTTAAAAATTTGCTGTTTTTCTCTTTCTGGAGCATTTTCAATTTGAGTATCTCAACTTCTTAGATGAATTTCTCAGATTCTCCTCTCTGTCTTTGTCTGTCTGTCTGTCTGTCTGCCTGTCTGAATCTCTGTTTGTCTCTCTGTCTCTCTGTCTATCTCTCTGTCGGTTTCTATCTGTCTCTGTCTTTGTCTTTCTGTCTGTCTCTCTGTCTTTCTCTCTGTCTCTTGTTCTCTTATTTTTCCAACTTCTATATCCAGATCATTCCAATTGCTGACTTTAATACCTTTAAAATTCTAAGAAGGAAAAAAAGAAAGAAATGAAACATGCCTTTATTAAGAGCCTCCTGGGTACCAGGCTTATATGATCCTTATAATAAATTTGGGAGGTAGATGCTATTATGATCACATTTTATTGCTGAGGAAACAAAGGTTTAGTGACTAGCCCAGAATCACATAGGTTATAAATATTTAAACTCACATCTATCTGACGCAAAGTCCAATGTTCTATCCACTGTGTTCCTTCTTTCTCTAAATTCTATAGTTACTGAACAGTTTTGCACAGGTTAAATATATCAAAGTCATTGGAAGAGTGAGATAGAGGGGACCATGTCAGTAAAGAGATCAAAAGTATTAATTTTATAACAAAATAAGATAGCATGAGAGAATAGCTGCATTAGAATTTCCATTTGAGTATTTAGTGGCCTCATATTGGGAATTAAACTAATGTGGCATTGATCAGATCTATTCATATGCAAAGTGGTCTATCTAGTTAAGAATGAATGGTAAAGAGACAATAGACTCGCATTAAAAGAATAAAAGTTGGACTTCTGTCCAAGATGGTGGAGAGAAGCCAGGCCCTGTGTTAAGGTCTCCTGATCTTCCCTCATATATACTATGAAACAAATGTCTTAAAAGAAATCTGATTGACAAAACCCAGAAAGAGAAGCTACGAGGACACCTACCTTAAGGTCTGGCTTTGGGAATCCTAGGCATGCCTGGCCCAGAGAGCAGACAGTCAGTGGGGGGCAGGGTAAGAGCCAGACAAACCTAAGATCCCACTAGAGGCTTTTGCTGTGAGAACCACTCCGAGAAACAACTAGAAATTGGAGGTGGGACTGACAGTCTAGTGCTTACCTGAAGGAAAGGTTCCAACCTCTAGCATGCCCTACTGGTGGGGTGGAGTTATTAATCTCAGTGAGCAAAGCCTCTAGCACCCCCTAATGGCCAGCTGAAGATATTACACATAGTGAGCAAAACCTCTAGCACCCCCTACTGACCAGTACACGTGGAGTTACAAAACTCAGTGAGTAAACCGTCGAGGGATCCCAAAACCAAACCTTTGTGAACCAGTTCCTCCTCCAAAACAAGATCTTAGGAAAATGAAGAAAGGCCATTGAAAAGGAAGGTGCATAGGAAAAATTCCTAGAAGGAAAAGACCCTAAATCAGAGAGAAATAGAGCCTCTGAGTTAGTCTACAGCAAAGAAAGACTTCCTTGAAGAAATCAGGAAGGAGTTTAAAAATCAATTGGAAAATTTAGGAGAGAAAATTAACACCTTGAAACAAGAAAACAAATGAAGTTGGACAAATGCAAAAAGAAAATAATTCTCACAAAACATCAATTGGTCAGAGGGAAAATTCTTACAAAAATTGGAAAGAGAGTTGCAAAAGGTAAATGAAGAATATTCTTCTCTAAACAAGAGAATGGAGTCTGTGGAAACCAATGAATTCATGAGACAACAAGAATCTGTTAAACAAAACGAAAAAAAATGAAAAAATAGAAGGAAATGTAAAATATCCCATCAGCAAAGTCACTGCCCTCAAGAATCAATGGGGAAAAGATAACCTAACAATTATTGCTGTTCCTGAAAATATTGAAGAGATAAAAAGCCTGGACTTGGCATGGATTTAATAATGGAAAACTGCCCTGATATCATGGAAGCAGAGGGCAAAATAGTTATTTCAAGAATATATCAATACCCTTAGGAAAGGGATCCCAAAATGAAAATGCCAGGGAATATTGTGGCCAAATTCCAGAACAATCAAATAAAAGAGAAAATCCTACAAGTAGTCAGAAAGATACAATTTCAATACCAAGGAGTCACAGTAAGGATTACACAGAACATGACAGCATCAACATCAAGATATCAAAGGGCCTGGAATGCAATATTCCAAAAAGCAAGGGAGCTGGGAATGCAGCCAAGAATTCATTATCTGGCAAAACTGAGTCTTCTCTTCCAGGGCAAAAGATGGATATTTAATGAAATAGGAGACTTCCAACTTTTCCTGA
The DNA here is from genome assembly GCF_037893015.1 of Macrotis lagotis. Lineage (NCBI taxonomy): Eukaryota > Metazoa > Chordata > Mammalia > Peramelemorphia > Peramelidae > Macrotis > Macrotis lagotis. The sequence goes on from NC_133661.1 coordinate 119,354,336, forward strand.
TGAAAAGGCCAGAGCTTAATAGAAAATTTGGCTTTCAAACAGGAGATGCAAGAAACAAATGAAAAGGTAAAAAAGGGGTGCAGAGAAAAATCTATTATCCAATATGATGAAACTGGCTATATCTCTACCTGGGAGAAAGACTTAATAACTCTTGACAATTGTAACTCTATTAGAGAGAATTTAATTAGCGAGAAGAGATGGACACTCATGACTTATTTGAAAAACTGCTATCCAATAAGATGAAATATCTTTACCTGGGAGAACAATTCTAATAGCTCTCAATAATTGTAATACTTTAAGAGAGAATATACTTAGCAAGAAGTGATGGACACTCATGAACATTCTGTGGCTCAGAATGATTTAAAAACAATGCTTCCTTAAAAAGGACAGTAGAGATGGGAGGATGGAGGAGGTATGCCGAGTCCGGGGGAGGGAACTCAGGCCGACATCAATATGATGCATAAGCTGGTTCCTTTATTGATCACAGGATACATACTTCTATACTCTACATTTACGTAACCAATTACATAAGCGTTTTAGCAAGCATTTTTTTCACATGCATACCTTGTGTATGTCTTAGGTGATTGTTTTGAGAACCAAACAGTGATTTGATAAACAAAGTGAAGAAGGTAATTATCTCAGAATATGCTATCTATCTGAGCCTGGGAATACACCTTGTTATCTCAGACATGCAGCTACTCCTTTATCTAAGCTCTGAAGTACATCTTGCTGGTTAAAGCACATAACTATTTCTGTGTTAACCCTTCATAGCTCTTAGCCTGGAATACATATGACACAACATCTCCCACTTTTCGTTTAAAGGCCTGGGAGAGCATGTTTTCTAGAGATCTCTGACAACACAAAAGGATGCATGGTCCAAACAACAAGAATATAACAAGTATTAAGCAAATTACAATTATAGGTTTTACAATTGCCAAAAGCCAAGCAGGTAATCCTAAAGATTTTAACCAATCCTTAAAGAAATCTTCATGTACAGTTATTTTATCAAGATTTTCTTGTAACTTTTTGATTTTAGCATAGACTGAAGCACTATTATCTGAAATATTAAAGCAACACATGCCTTCAAATTCCTCACAACCATGATTATGTAATAAAAGCAAGAAATCTATTGCAGCTCTATTTTGTAGTGTAGCCTTGCGAATGCTCTGTACATCAGTAATTATATCCATTAAAGCCATGGACGTAATGTCAGCCTGAGCTTTTGCCCAACATGCAAGTTTTTTCATGGTATTATAATTAATAGATGCCATTACCCCTGGTGTGAAATAGGGTGTGGCTACTGTTTCTGATACTGATAGAAATTTAACATTTTTATTAAAGTTGGAAGCCAGGGGAATGCTCCTTGTTTTCCTAGGGCTTCTGGAGAAATTAAGGTATGGTGTGGACACTAGTGCTAATTGGCCTAGGTAACAAGGTCGGTCCTCCTATAGGATGCCATGGGATAGAAACTGTATGCTTTATCTTCACATATCAAGAATACTACAGAGGGTAATGACTTTGCTCCCTCAATTTGTACCTCAAGGAGGCCCCAATCTGTTTTTGATAAATTCCAATAATGAAAATGCCCTAATGCATTAGTGAATCATTCCCACTTGGGGGAATCCCAAGGCATGTTTTCTTTAAAATACTCTAAACCTCCAAATATAAAAACTCTTGTAGCATTATAAAGTTGTGGGGAGTTCACAAGACTACAATGTGGGAGATGAGTGATATTCTCTTTTATTCCAGGGGGAACACTCCACAAGAGATTTGTTTCCTGTGGTTCCTGTGTAGTTGGTTTATTTAAAGCCTTTAATATAGCTCTTAATCTACCACTATTTTTCAAGGATGGCCAGGTATAATTTTGCTGCTTATCACACATACATGCACAAGAACTATACTGTTGAAAACTCCTACATGTTCCCCTTAACTGTCCATAGTACCCTTTCAGTCTCTGTTTGATGTTCTCTGGGTCCAGGGGGATCCCTATGAAGCATGTCTTGAAGGGATCACCAGCTGATTTCAGGGAGATACACATTTGTTGCTGTAGATACTTAGGAATCAGATGAGTCACAAGAGCCATAGCGGGGCAAGATGCAAGTGCCAGCAGAAGAAGTATCATCTTTCAGGTGAGGTTTCACCCACTTTGCAGGAACCCACTGTGGTTTCAATGAACCTGAAACAACACACGCATACCCTCATCCACAGGTTAGTAACCGATAGGAATTGTCCCATTGGGCAGTCTTAGGATCAAAAGCAGAGACAGAAATGTCAACACCGGCAAAGTGTGCCACAAAAGTGAAAGTAAAGAGGCTTGTTATCTGAGATGGAGTGCTTAGGGTTAAGCCAGTTCAAAACATAAATCACTTTGCTCACTATGTTATGCAGTGATCCCCCAACCTCCCCCTTTTCTTTTAAAAACAAGGCTAAGTATTTCTTAGCATCCTGACGAGCCATCAGCGGCAGTTGTGCCAGGCAGACCTAGGCGAATGAGACACAGACATGAAGCGGGGTGGGAGGGGGTTAAATCCTCCTCCCTCCTCTGCCAGCCCAGGGATGATTCACAGCGGCTGCCGAGTTAAGTCCTCATCAAGCAGGAGAGTCATTGTACTTCAGTCAGGGCAGGAGGCAACAATCATTCTCATCTGTGTCAGGGGCAGGTTGAATGTTTTCGCCAAAGCCTTGGCTTAGATGAGCAGGATGCAGCAGGGGGAGGGAGCAGAGGCGCGGCAGCCTTAGTAACAGAGCTCCGCAGGGCCAGAAGCCTGGAGAAGCAGCTGGGGCTCTGTGCTCCAGCTGGAGGGGGAGAACTGGATCGGCTTTCCTCCCCTCGGTCCCGCCCCTGCCCAGGCCATGGAGTGCAGGCGCCGGGGAGACAAAGTAGGCAGTGGGAAGGCCGCCCGCCCTCTTCCTGGCCAGTTGGCAGTGGGGATTAATTAACCCTTTTTCTGCTATAGGAGGCACATCCGAACTTCCTCCAATAGTGGTCCTTTCAGCATCAGTCACAGTTGAGCAAGCCCACAAACTTTCAACTTCATCATATACAATTCTGCACAGTGTGCCATACGGTTCTGCCAGTCTCTGGGCTTCCTTGTTCTTAGCTTGGACTGCTTCCCATAAGCTTTTCCCCAGCTTATCCCATTTTTCCAAAGAGAAGAGTTCTTCAGTCTTAGTAACTATGCCCTTATCTCTTCCCCAGTGTAATACCCAGGAAATTTCTGATCTCTTAACAGGCAGGTCATATTTTTTTGATAAGTCCTCTATGTTATTGAGTGTGATGGGCTCCATGGCTGATGCAGCCATTCCCATCCCAAATTAACTGACTTACAGGTCAGTCGTGGCCACTTAAATCCACTTTTCTTCTAGAGCTGAGTGAGGGGGTGTCAGCACTTCCCTACCAACTCATACTGGGATGTCTTCTCCCCATTCGACTCATTTCCATCAGGTTGGGGTCACCATATGTTGAGTCCGGGGAAGGGAACTCAGTGCTGACATCAATATGATGCATAAACTGGTTCCTTTATTGATCACAGGATACATACTTTTATACTCTATATTTACGTAACCAATTACATAAGCGTTTTAGCAAGCATTTTTTTCACATGCATACTTTGTATATGTCTTAGGTGATTGTTTTGAGAACCAAACAGTGTTTTGATAAACAAAGTGCAGAAGGTAATTATCTCAGAATATGCTATCTATCTGAGCCTGGGAATACACCTTGTTAGCTCAGACATGCAGCTACTCCCTTATCTAAGCTCTGAAGTACATCTTGCTGGTTAAAACACATAACTATTTCTGTGTTAACCCTTCATAGCTCTTAGCCTGGAATACATATGACACAACAGAGGCAGAATAGGGTAAATCTCATTACATTAAGAGTTACAAAGGGCTTATTGCAATAGAGGGGAAGAAGGGAGGAGTTGGGAACTGCCTAAATCTTACTCTCATCAGACTGGCTTAAAATTAACATACATACACTTAGTTAAATTAAGAAACTTATCTTTCCTATAAAGTGGTAAAAGGGTGAAAAAGGGACAGGGAGGAAAGGGGGAACAAACAGAAGGAAGGGAGGGAAGAAGGGGCAAAGGGAAAGGGGAAAAAAGGGGAGGGGTTTATATAGCAGGGTAAACACACTGAATGTGGTAGTATTCAGAAACAAAATACTGGGGAATTCGGATAAAGGGGGGGAAAGGGGAAAAAAGGGGAAAAATGCAAACAGAGGGAAGGTAACATCAAGGGCAACAAAGTGTTACCAATTATAACTTTGAATGTGAATGGTATGAACTCTCCCTAAAAACATAAGTGAATAGCAGAGTGCATTTAAAACCAGAATCCTACAATATGCTGCTTACAAGAAGCTCATTTGAAGCAGAGAGATGTATATAGAATAAAGGTAAAAGGTTGGAGCAAAATGTATTTTGCTTCAGCTGAAGTGAAAAAAGTAGAGGTAGCAACCTTATCTCAGACAAAGCAGCTGCAAAGATAGTGTTAAAAGAGATAAGAAAGGAAAGCATATCCTTCTTAAAAGTATTATAGACAATAAAGTAATTTCAATATTAAATATGTTTGCACCCAATGGTAAAGCATTCAGATTCTCAGAGGAGAAGTTGAAGGTGTTACTTGAAGACATAGATAGCAAAACTCTATTATTGGGAGACCTCAATCTCCCATTCTCAGATTTAGATGAATCTAATCATGGAATAAACCAGAAGGAAATTAAGAGGTAAAAAGATTGTTAGAAAAGCTAGATGTGATTGACTTAGAGAGGGAATTGAATGGGGATAGAAAGGAATATACTTTCTTTTCTACAGTACTTGTTACTTACACAAAAATTGTTTACTAGAGCATAAAAAAACCTAATAATCAATTGCAGAAAGGCAGAAATAGTGAACACATCTTTAGAGATCATCATGCACTAAAGATCACATGCAATATTGGGCCAGGGAGTGATAGACCCAAAACTAATTTGCAACTAAATAACATCATTTTAAAGATTGAGTGGATCAAGCAACAAATTATAGAAAGAATTAATTATTTTATTCTTAATAATGAAAATAATGAAACAATATACCAAAACCTATGGGATACACTCAAGGCAGTTGTTGGGGATATATTACATATTTAAATACTTATAAGGAAAAAATTAGAGAAAGAGGAAACCAATGAACTAAATATGCAACTAAAAAAATTAGAGAAAGAACAAATTAAATACCCCCAGTTAAATACGAAATTAAAAACTCTAAAATTAAAGGAGAAATTAATAAGATCAAAAGCAAGAAAACTTTTGAACTAATAAATAAAACCAAAAGCTGGTTTTATGAAAAACCAATAAAACTTATAAACTTATGGTCAATTTGATTTAAAAAAAGAAAGAAGAAAGCCAAATGGTTAGTATCATAAATGAGAAAGGTGAACTCACCACAATGAGGAGGAAATTAAAGTAATAGTTTGGAGCTATTTTTCCCAACTCTATGCCAATAAATTTGATGATTTAAGTGAAAATGATAAATATTTACAAAAATTTATGTAACTCAGGTTAAATGAAGAGGAAATTAAATACCTAAATACCACTATCTCAGAAAAAGCAATTCAACAAGCCATCCTTGAATCCTTAAGACAAAATCTCCAGGGTCAGATGGATTCACAAGTGAATTCTATCAAACATTTAAGAACTAGCTAATTCCAATTCTATATAAACTCTTTGGAAAATAGGTGAAGATGGAACTCTGCCTAACTCATTGTATGACACCAATATACCTAAACCAGAAAGAGTTCAAATGGAGAAAGAACATTATAGACCTATCTCCCTGATGAATATAGATGCAAAAATCTTATATAAAAATATTAGCAAAATGACTGTAACAAGTTATCAATAGGATAATACATTATGACCAAGTAGGATTTACCCCAGGAATGCAGGGTTGGTTCAACATTAAGAAAATTGTCAGTATAATTAATTATATGAATAACAAACCTATCAGAAATCATATGATTACTTCAACAGATGCTGAAAAAGTTTTTGGCAAAATACAGCATCCATTCCTACTAAAATCACTAAAGAGTGTAGGAATAAATGGATTGTTCCTTAGAATAATAAGCAGTATCTATCTGAAACCATCAACAAGCATTATATTCAATGGGGATAAACTAGGGGCATTCTCAGTAAGATCAGGGGTGAAACAAAGATGTCCATTATCACCAATACTCTTCAGCATCATATTAGAAATGTTAGCTTTGGCAATAAGAGAAGAAAATGAGATTGAAAGAATTAAAATCAAAGAAGAAGAGATAAAACTCTCCCTCTTAGCAGATGACATGTTGATATACCTAGAGTATCCAAAAAGTTATCTAAAAAGCTACTAGAAATAATTAGCAAATTTAGCAAGGTCACGGGATATAAAATAAACTCTTAAATCCTCAACATTTCTATATACAACTAGGAAGATGCAGCAGAAAGAGTGGGAAAGTGAAATCCCATTCAAAGTAAATTCAGATAATATAAAATACCTGGGAGTCTATCTGCCAAGACAGACTCAGACACTTTTTGAAATAATCACAAAGCACTTCTCACACAAATAAAATCATATTTAATAACTGGGCAAATATCAACTTCCAATGGTTAGGACCAAGCAAATATAATAAAAATGACAATTCTACCAAAATTAAACTACTTGTTTAGTGCCCTCCCAATAAAAATTCCAAAAAATCACTTTAATCAGTTAGAAAAAAAATGTAAGGAAATTCATATGGAGAAATAAAAAGTCAAGAATCTCCAGGGATTTAATGAAAAAAAAGTGCAAAAGAAGTAGGCTTAGCCCTACCAGATGTAAAATTATATTATAAAGTATCAGTCATCAAAACCGCTAGTATTGGCTAAGAAATAGAGTGATGGATCAGTGGAATAGACTAGGTGCAATAGCAGGAATTGATTATAGAAATCTGCTGTTTGAGAAACCCACAGAATCTAGCTACTGGGATAAAAACTGTCTCTTCAATAAAAACATGGAAAAATAGGAAGTTAGTATGGTAGAAACTTGGATTAGACCAATATCTCACACCCTGTATCAAGATAAAATCAAAATGTATACATGATCTAGGCATAACAAACAATATTATAAGCCAACTAGGAGATAAAGGAATAGTTTTCTTGTCAGATATATTGGAAAGTGAAGCAGTTTATGACCAAAGAAGAGATAAAGAACATTAAATTAAACTAAGCAATTTTTAATACATTAAATTAAAAAGCTTTTGCACAGACAAAACCACTGGAAGCAAGATTAGAAGAAATGTAGAAAATTATTGGGAAACAATTTTGAAAACTAGTATTTCAGACAGAGGACTCAATTCTAAAATATACAGAGAACTTAATCAAACTTAAAATACAAAAACACAAGCCATTCCCCAACTAACAAATGGCCAAAAGATATGTAAAGTCAATTTACAGATGAGGAACTCACAGAGATCCATAGCCATATTTCTCTAAATCACTAATTATTAGAGAAATGCAAATTAAATCATCCCTGAGGTACCATCTCACACCTCTCAGACTGGTTAATATGACCAGAAAGGACAATGATCAATGTTGGAAGGGATGTGGGAAATCTGGGACACTAATACATTGTTGATGCAGCTGTAAGCTCATCCAACAAGCAATTTGGAATCACACCCAGAGGGCAACAAAAATGTGTATTCCTGAATTAATTATGAAAATGGGTAAAAACATCACTTGTACAAAAATATTCATAGCAGCTCTGTTTGTGGTGGCAAAGAACTGGAAATTATGTGAATGTCTCAATTGGGGAATGGTTTAATAAACTTTGGTATATGTCTGTGATAGAACACTGTTGTTCCAGTAGAAACCAGAAGGGATGGGAATTCAGGGAAGCCTGGAAGGATTTGCATAAACTGATGCTGTGTGAGATGAGCAGATCCAGAGCAACATTGTATACCCTAACAGAAACATGTGATCGAAGATCAACCTTAATGGACTTGCTCATATGAACAGTGCAACAATCAGGCACAATTTGGGTGTATCTACGATGGAGAATACCATCTGTATCCCGGGAAAGAATTGTGGAATTTGAACAAATATCAAAGACTATTACTGTCAAATTAGGAGAATAACTTATATTTTAAAGCAATTTTACTATCTCATATTTTATTTTTCTTCCTTAAAATATGATTTCTCTGTCATCACATTCAACTGAGATTAATGTATACAATGGAAACAATGTAAAGACTAACAGAATGCCTTCTGTGGGGGGTAGGGGTAGGGAAGCAAGAATGGGGAAAATTATAAAATTCAAAATAAATGAAATCTTTCTTAAATAAAATTGAAAAAATAAAACTTGCATTTTCAGACATGGTCAATATGTTCATTTCTTTAGTATGGTTGTATTTATTTCTTTATTTATTTTTAAATTTATTTTTTATTCTCATTTTGTACGAATGTTTTTTTACATTAATAAAATATTCTTGTTTACAAGTAAACAAAATACCCCTCCTCCCCCATGAATATAGATAGACTTGTCTGGGCGAAAAAAGTAAAGGGGAGAGAAAAAAATTAAAATAAAAAAAATAATAGTAATAATTGTAGGTATGGCCAGGTGGTGCAATGGACGAAGCACCAGCCTTGGAGCCACGAGCAACCGAGTCCATATCCAGCCTTGTAACCCCAACAATCACCCAGCCGTGTGACATGCAAGCCACTCGATCCCCACTGCTCTTCAAAAACCAAAAAAAAAATAGAAAGAAAAAAAAAGACCCAAAATAAAATAAAATAGTAATAATAGTAGGGGTGGCTGGGTGGCAGACAGAGCATTGGCCCTTGAGCCAGGAGCACCTGGGTCCAAATCCGGCCCCAGACACCCAAAGATCACCCTGCTATGTGGCCCCAGGCAAGCCATCCAGCCCCATTTGCCCTGCACCCTCCCCCAAATAATAATAACAAAAAATGTGCTTGAGTCTTTGTTCCAACACCAACAACTCTGTCATGGGTGGATCTCAATCTTTATGATAAGTCCATCACAAAAGTTATTTCCATATTTTTCCACCATTGCCATTGCTGATCGCAACTCCCTCCTTTCTTATTTCTCCACTACCGTGTACTCTATTTTCTCTCTCCTTTCACTATGACTCTGCTGTAGGGTCACTGAGTAGCGCAGCAGACAGAGCCCTGGTCCTGGGGCCAAGAAGCCCTGAGTCCCCATACCACCCCTTAGGCCCAGAATACACCTGGCCCTGTGGTCCTGGGCAGGTCTTCCATTCCCAGCCCCTTGCAAGAAGTAAGAAAGAAAATGTATTATATCTGGCCACTCTCCACCCATGGTCCATCCTCTCCTCCTTTATTCACATCCCCACCCCTTCCCCCTGCTCCCCCCTCCTTCTTACTCCAGATGTCTATACCCCATTGAGTATATTTGCTTTTTCCTCTCCTAGCCATCTCTGATGAGAGCAAAGTTTCCCTCATTCCCCCTTGACTCCTCCCTTCCATATCATTGCAATAGCTCATTGTAATAAAAAAAAAATCTTATGTGAAATATCTTGGACTATTCCCCCTCTCCTTTTCCTTTCTCCCATTCCATTTCCTTTTTTTTCCTATTGACTCCATTTTTACACCATATTTTATCTTCGAATTCAGCTTTCTCCTGTGCTTCTACTATAAAAGCTCTCTCTACCTGCTCTATTAACTGAGAAGGTTCATATGGGTATCATCAGTGTCATTTTTCTATGCAGGAATACATGCAGTTCAACCTCATTAAGTCCCTCATATTTCCCCCCCTCCTCCAATCTCCATGCTTCACCTGAGTTCTGTATCTGAAGATCAAACCTTCTGTTCAGCTCTGGCCATTCCAAAAGGAACATTTGAAATTCCCCTGGTACATTGAAAGTCCATCTTTTTCCCTGGAAGAGGACATTCATCCTTGCTGGGTAGTTCATTCTTGGCTGCATTCTTAGCTCTCTTGCCTTCCGGTATATTGTATTCCAAGCCCTATGAGCTTCCAATGTAGCTGCTGCTAAGTCCTGTGTGATCCTGACTGCAGCTCCACGGTATTTGAACTGTGTCCTTATGGCTGCTTTTAATATTTTCTCTTTGACTTGGGAGTTCTGGAACTTGGCTATAATATTCCTAGGGGTTGGTTTTTGGGGATCTCTTTCTCTGGGGGATCGGTGGATTCTCTCCATTTCTATTTTGCCTTTTGCTTCTAGAATATCAGGGCAATTTTCCTGTAGTAATTCTTTGAAAACGATGTCAAGGTTCTTTTCCTGATCATGACTTTCAGGTATTCCAATAATTTTTAAATTATCTTTCCTAAGTCTGTTTTCCATATCAGTTGTTTTTTCAATGAGGTATTTCACATTTTCTTCTAATTTTTCATTTTTTTGGTTTTGAAGTATTGATTCCTGATTTCTGGTAAATTCATCAATCTCCCTGAATTCTATTCTTTGTCTGAAGGATTTGTTCTCCTCAGAGAGTTTTCTTATCTCTTTTTCCATCTGGCCAATGTTGTTTTTTAAAGCATTTTTCTCCTCAATAACTTTTTGAACTGTTTTATCCATTTGACCTAAGCTGGTTTTTAGCATGCTATTTTCTTCAGCATTTTTGTGGATTTCCTTGACTAAGCTGCTGACTTCATTTTCATGTTTTTCCTGCATCTCTCTCCTTTCTTTTCCCAGTTTTTCCTTCCAACTCCCTCATTTGATTTTCAAAGTCTTTTTTGAGCTCTGTCATAGCCTGAGCCCAATTTCTGTTTTTCTTGGAGTCTTTAGATGCAGGAGCTTGTGCTTCCTCATCTTCAGACTGAGTATTTTGGTCCTTCTTGGGCTCATTTGCAAAATATTTCTCAATAGTCTTCTTTTTGTTTCTCTGCTTGCTCATTTTCCCAGCCTGGGCCTGGTTTGGTGTGTTTCTTGAACTTTTGGGATACTCCCACAAGGGTCTCAGTGTGTGAGGCTCTGTCCTCCCTCCAGGTCTGTGAATGACCATAAGCACCCCACTCTGCCACGGGGCTGAGGTGGGGGGGAGCCTGCTGTTCTATGGGGGGCCTAGACTGCTATCAGGATCTGAATGTGGTCAGAGCCCCAGAGTCCTGTTCCAGAGGCAGAGAACAGAGCTCTGCAGTCTCTCTTCACTCCCCTCCCTCAGCTCAATGGGCTCATGCCCTGGGGGCTCCTGCTTACTGGCTCTGCCTGCTTCTGTTTCCTGGATCAGGGCTGGGGAAAGACCATGCTACTCTCTGTGTGGCCTGAGTGCTGTGCTCCACTTGCTCGCTCTGGCAGAGGTCCCCCGCTGTTCCCCCACTTTGTGCCCGGTGCTCCTCAGGGTGCAGTGCAGGAGACTCCCCTGCTGCTGTGAGCTGTGACTCCCAGTGCCCTGGGGCTGCCTCTGGGAGGCTGAGGTTCTTTGGCTCTGGCGGGCCACCCCTCTGGTGGGTTGCCTCTCCATTCCCAGGGAGCAGAGCCTTTCTTCTCTTTTCCAGGTTACCTTCAGTAGCAGAACTGCCTCACTGGGACCCTTTGTGGGTTCTGTCTCTCAAAAGTTTAGTTAGAGTCCTTAGCTGATGAATTTTATCTGAGAGCTCCTAAGCCTCAATCCCTTCTTGTCTCCATCTTGGCTCCACCAGGTTGTATTTATTGATTACATGCAAGTGCTTTTATATTGTTTTGTTGTGAATTTGGGTAGGTAGTGATAATGATGAAAAAGAGTATTATGAAACATGATACAGAAAACATGAAACAAGAAACAAGATATAGAAGAGAATACAAGGAAGCTCAGAAGGATAAAAAGATAGAGTTGATTGGGAACTAAAATGTCAAATTTAATACACACTTAAGAAACAGCAAACTGTGTTTTAGAAAGAATCCTATTTTCTGTTCCTATTTGCTACTGAACTATTCATATATGGTCAATGAGTAACCAAGTTTGAATGTTGGGCCCCATGGTCTGAGTGCTAGATCTGCTATATTTCAACGCCACCCCACTCCAGTCAGGGTTTGGTAGGATCTCTGTTTTCTTTCCTTGGACAGAATCTCCATCAGATAAATTGCTTTAATGTTATAGGCACCATGACTAGTGACCCAGTTCCATTTAAGCTCAACATCAGATTAGACTTTACAAAGAAATAGTTACTTCAAAGATTTTTGCAAGAATAAAAATACAAACTTTTTCTAATACTCTGGTAGATAAGACTAAAGATTGCCATGGGTTCTATATAGTATTAGTGCCATAAAATTCATGTCTAATATTGTGCTGGGCTAGTGTCCCAGGACCTTGGCTTCTCAGAGCTTTCTTACTGGTCTAGCTGCAACATCTGGCATGTGATCCTGGACTCAGAAAACTCCATGGCTTTGACTTCCATGTTGGGTATTGCACTCTCAATCCTAGGAACTAAAAAAGACAAAACGGACTTTACATGTGTTACTTAGGGTTATAAGATCTCAATGTGCATGTGAGTGAGAGGGCGGTGAAGTGGTGATTCCCTTGCTACATGGTAATCAGGTTAAATAAGGAAAATATTGGAAGCTAAATTAAACAATTCATTCATTTATTTATTTTTTTGCTAACAACTCTCTTAAAGATATTCTAGGTCTATATGAGTGGATTGAATGATATAACTAAAATGAAAACTTGGTATTATTCCTATTGTAATCTCTGCCTTTCTTGCCAGATCTAATGATAAAATTTAACCGCAAATGTAAAGGAGTTATTTTGATATTATAAAATTTTAACAGTTGAAGTATCTCTTAAGCTGTATTTCCTATGACTCAGCAAGTCTAAACTTATTGAAAGAGGTAACAATTTGCACTATATTCATGAATCAGTACCATTTTTCTCTAGCAGATTTCTATGTGGTGATTTCTCAATTGTTTTTCACTACTTTAATCCAAATTTATCTTTGTTATTAGTTGTAAAGTCTCACTGTCATGAAATATATCTTATCTTTGATTTTCTTCACTGCTCAGTCTGAACTTTTACCCAATCTCTCTAATGACACACTTACTCCTGGAGGTTGTCCCTAGACATTACCACTCCAGTCTTCTGAAAGTATATCAGATTTCTTGACTGAAACCATTTCAAAGTCTCCTTATATCTGTTGCCACGAGTGCTGGTCTGGTTGGTGCCTCTTTACTTTGTCTTGTTCTTTGGTACCAATATTCCCTCCTTCTAGGCAAGTGTCCTTATTTCTGATTCATTAATTGATAAATGTCTATCACCTATGTCCTTGACAATTGACTGTCTGAAAACCAACTCACAACGTCTTATATAGACCTATCTTGATTTTGATGGTTTGCCTGTTTTCTGACATGATGAACCACCTAGCTGCCTTGACCTTTAGTACTTGTTCGGTCTTAATTCCCCTAATTCCATGACATGGGCATGCCAATGTACCTATTCTCCTCTTGCTACTTGTCTATTTCCTTCCTCCCTCCCTTCTTTCCTTCCTTTTATTCATTTATTTGTTTATATATCTTTTTATTCATTTATCTACCAATTCACCCATTTCATTTGCTTATGTATTTTATCTATGTATTCATTTATGTTTGTTTTCACAATTGACTTGAAAGATACTTTTATTACTTATTTTTTTAAAAATGTTTACAAGGAGAGAGATGTTTATAAGGAGAAAAATCAAACCTTTTTTTTATTGTCTGGATGTAGTTTATTCCAGTTAATTGTATATCAAAGTATTTGTCATCAAAGTAGGCATTTTGCCTAAGAAAACACTTGCAAGAGTATAAATTGTTTACATGTATTTTTAAATTATTGTTCATCATCTATTTGCATCTGTAAATTATTTTAAAAATGTTTTATTGATTTATTTTTTTACACATTATAGACATATACAAATTATTCTCACTACATGAAAGGTTTATTATAAAAAAGTAAAACAGTTAAGTAAAATTAATAATAATATGACCTCTTAGAAAGACTTGGTGTGGTTCCTATTTCTGGTGTGGATGTAACCTTCATTCCGTGCTGATGATCTGTCACACATCTGTATGTCTAGTAAGAGATGAATATCCTCTCTCTCCTAACAGTTCTTAAATTTCACTCTCATACTGACTTTCCTAATATAAGCAACTTGCCACGTTCAATAAAGAAAATGAGACTGGAGAATGCCATAGTGCTCAATATCAATGGATCCCAGGAACCCTACATCTTGTTAGGACACTCTAGCTTGGTTTCATCATCTAATCTTAATAGACATAGACTCCAAGAAGGGGGTTAGCAATCATCACTCTCATTATTATTTTTCCATCTTTTTCTAAGGATGTCACCCTACCTGAATGCTGTCACAGAATCTCTAACAAATTGTTGAAGTTTTAAATTCAAATTTCCTTTCTCTACTTTTAACATAAGCCTTCTATTTAGACTGTGACCCTAGCTGAATTATTGCAATTGTATTTGCAACTGTAACCTGACTTTCCTGTTTAGTGGTGATAGATCATCCAATGCTAGACAAAGGCAATAGAGTGTTTCAGGCACCTAGGTCAGCCACAATCAATCCAAACAAAATTATAAATACTCTCTGATGAGATATCCCCAGCCTTTTAAAAAGTGTTTTCTTTTCATATCACATTTATTTCTATTATTTCAATGAATAATTAAATCAATTATCTTTGAAGTAAGCCTTTAAAAAGTTAACAAGATCAACTGAAACATTTATAGTGATATGCAAACTATGCAACATTCTGCCACTACCATCTCCCCAAGAAAAGGGAATCATATTTCATCATTTCTTCTTTAAGGACATGATTAATCACTTTAATACCTAGCATTTAAATTATATTAATGAGTCATTTTATTTACTTTATCTTTAGTTTATCTAGAGGGTACTCCTTTGCAACTTTTAATTTGAGCACAGCAAAGAGATATAACCTTCCTGAGAGGAGATATTGTTTAATGTTTTGTCTGTAAATCCCTAGAACTTACACAGTGCCTTACCCAAACTTAATAATCTAATAAATATTTGTGGATTGATTGTTTGAAAATAGATTTGCTTCTTCCCCCAAAAAATTATTATGGAAATCAAGTGAAATATTATAAGTAAAGTTCGTTGCATGCCTTAGCATATTAATAAAAGCTAATGTCATGAGGTTAATGAGGCAGTCATGGTACTAATCAAGAGGTAGCATTGAAATCCTCTGCAAAAGATGATGTCACCAAATATGAATTGTTCTTTGCATAGTTGTAGTTAGTCCCTAGGATTGGAAAAGGCAGGATTGCTCCACAATAGTTCAATGATTTTAAATGGAATTCTGATTCATGGTGCCTTACTAGCATCCTAGTTAGTTGTTGGCCTTAGAAGAATTATGATATAATTGAAGAATCAAAGGGTTTCAATTCAGAAAACCTGGAAAATCACTAAATTTCTATGTGGGGTCTTAATTTTTGCAGCCATAAAATAATGGTAGTTGAGCTCAAGACTTTAAAAATTCTCTTCCAGTTCTAAATCTTTTGATTCCATGACTAGGGGATGATAATGTGAAAAATGAAACAGAATGCTATGTCATCTCTACACAATTGTGTAATCAAAAGACACACACAGTCATAGTGCCTCTATATTAAGGAGAAATGTAGATTATTATAAAAATGGATGTATTCCTAGTAGCCAGTGCTACTAGGATAAGAAATGGAAATTCTCTGAACAATATTTTGATGCAAATAAAAATTTGTTCATTCAAATCAAAAGGTAATTAAGCATTGTCAAGTAATGAAGGACAATGAAGACTGTGAAAAGATGAAGAATTAACCATTTACCTCCAAGAGTACTGGTTTTTAATTGTAAAGTAAAATATGGAAGGGAGAAACCTATTTTTTTAGGGTCAATTCTGGATTTTATTTTTTCACATCATTCTCATCAAGAGTAAAATGTCATAAAGTTATTTAGTAGAAACTGCAATGTTTAGGATTATGTTTGAATTATAAGGAGGTAGAGACAAAAATTTCTTAAGAAGTTGATAATATAAGGAAGATATAATATTGTAATTTGATGAGTCCAAGGAATCATGTAAGGATTTTATCAAGATGAGGGACATCTCTGGGTGTGTAAAGGCAGAAGGGAAATATCTGACAGCTACAGACAGCTTGAAGAGTCAAGAGAGAAATTGAATTATGGAAGAATATAGCATCACAAATACAAGTAGAGATGTTTGCCTAAGAAAAGCAGCAATGTGACATGCTTTTTACTTAGAGAAAGACAGAAGGAAAAAAATGTTGACTAAAGAAAGATGTGCTTTCAGAAAAGAAGGAAGAAAGCTAAAGGAATTCACATTTACTTTCCTTCATCATCTTCATAAGGCTTTTCTGAGAAAACATTATTATTCAGAAGCATTCACTCTGTAATAGCATTGTCTCCTTTAGTTGCACAAAAAGATTTAGTGATAATTTATTTAGTGATAATTTTTGTGGAAAGTAAATGCATATTTTAACTGTCAAAGAATGTATGATAGTATTATAGAAGAATATGGTTAAAGCTAAAGGAAAAAAAATAAATTTGCTTTAATTTTAAATAAAAACCTGCTAATATGTATATGAAAAAACCCAGATAGAATTTGAACAGCTTTGGACAGAAAATAAACAGTCTTGTAAATATAAAGACTCAAATCGCTTTGCTGATAATATAGAATAATGATACCTATACTGGTTAGGAAAAGATTGATATATAAAAATGTAGAGAAAGATCTTTTATTTGATGAAAATTGGAGTAATAGAAATGTTGATAATTTCAGTTTTAAAGCCAGTTAAAGATGATGATACAGTCCAGACTAGGCACCCAGCTGAACTTTCCTAGCATTCCCCTTCAAATAACTTTAAAATATCACCTCAAATCAAATTTTGGAGCAGCTGAGTCAACAAAAGATCAGTGAGAAGTCTAAAAAGTCAGGGTGGGTGTAGACCCAGAGCATGGCAGCAGCACTAATGGTAGGCATTGGAAGGACCACAGCAGTAGTAGCAACAGCAATAGCAGTACCATAGGGAGATGTGAACTCAGAGACAAAATAAAAGGCTTTTTCAACTTATTAAAAAATTACTGAAGACTATTTACTGGAAATGGGTAATTGGCACTTATATGAAACTCTATAGTCCATAAGCAATTCTAGATAACAATTCAAATGTGGAGAGTTCTTGTGATTATCAGAAGGGAGCAGGGGTCTTGATCACAAATCCTGGATAGAGTGTGACTATTTAAAACTGCAGGGCAATAGG
Source organism: Macrotis lagotis (assembly GCF_037893015.1). Classification (NCBI taxonomy): domain Eukaryota; kingdom Metazoa; phylum Chordata; class Mammalia; order Peramelemorphia; family Peramelidae; genus Macrotis; species Macrotis lagotis. Next base: position 119,371,551 of record NC_133661.1, read on the forward strand.
GGTGCTCCCAGTAAAGACCAGAGTATTGATGAAAAACTCTAAGAACTAGTTCTGGAAATAGCAGTACAAAAAAACCCTGAAACTTAGGACTTTTACCTTCTGACATCCAGATTAGAAATATTCAACTTTAACATAAAATTCAAAGTAAAAAAATAACCTGAAAAGATGAGCAAACAGCATCAACAAATAATCACAATAATAACCATAAAAATCTACTATGGTGGTAGGCAAGAACAAGGCATACACTCAGAAAGAGGACAACAATGTGAAACCAGTTGCAAGGAAAACTTCCCAATGAAAAATGTCAATTGGATCCATGCCTAGCAAGACTTCTGTAAGAGTTAAAAAAAAAAGAAGTTTTAAAAAATAATTGAGTGATGCAAGAAAATTATGAAAGGAAAATTAAGAGTTTGGTTAAAAGAAGCACAAAAATACTAGAGAAAGCAATATCATAAAAAGTAAAAGTGACCAATTGGTAAAAGACAGAAATTTTCACTGAAGAAAAGAATTTGTTTAAAAGCAGACTAGGTCAAGTGGAATAGGAGATACATAATTTCACTGAAGAAAAGAACTCTTTAATTGGCCAAATAGAAAAAAAATGTACAAAGGTTCACTGAAAAACAGAATTCCTTAAATATTAGAATCAGACAAATAGAAATGAATGATTCCATAAGACTTTAAGAAACAAAAATACAGAGTCAAAGCATGAAAAAAATAGATGGCATGAAATACCTAACTGGAAAAAGCAACTGACATGGAAAAGTAAATTGAGGAGATAATTTTAAAATTATTGAACTACCCAAAATCCATTATTTAAAAAAAGCCTAGATATCATTTGAAATGAAAGTTACATGGTACAGTGAATGGAATGCCTGACCTTGAATAAGGTGGACCTTAGTTCAAATCCAGCCTTAATGCCTTATTCCAGCTCTAGGAAAGTCAATGTACCCTTTTTGCCCTAGCTCTTTATCAGTAAAATGAGTTAGAAAAGAAAATTCCATTCCAATGTTTGCCAAAAAAATGAAATATCAAAGAATTGGATATGATTGAAATGACTAAACAACTACAACATATAAAGATTAGTTATTGTTATTAAATAATTAATGTAATACATAGATGAGACATACCTCTTTTGTTATCTTAAGGGCATAAAATGAGAACTAAGCAATATGAAAGTTGCAAAATACTTGACAGTAATTTTTTGGAAAACACATTGGAATTACTGGTCATGATTAAGCTGAGACAATATGATAACACATTCTTACCATACTAGTATTATTGTATTAAGATAACAGAATTCTGCAAATTTTAGAAAGCATGTCTAATCTATTGGTATTGAACTGGGCATAAACCAAAGACCTGGATCCAATTTTAAGTGCTTGTCATTCACTACTTATGTGATCTTAGACAAATCATTTTATCTTTATGAGACTCAATTCCTTTATCTGCAAGATGAAGATAATAAAATTTATACATTATTGGAATATTTCAAGAACAATAATTGGTATTTATTAATAAGCTAAGATTTGCAAAGAATTTTTACCTACATTATTTCACTTGAACTTCATGACAACTCTTTGAGAAAGGTACTACAAACATTCTTAGACCAGTGTAAGATGGATCAGAACAAAAGCATTTGCCAAAATTGTTTTCATCAATCAAGAAGGAAAGTTTGTCACTCCAGGATGATCAGAAACCTTCATAATTCCAACCATGATTGATGCCAACTAGCAATCTGGCAGCATTATTCCAATGACACAATGGGCTGCTGGGAAACCAAAGACTTTGGGTTCAGGTGAGTATGGTTGCAGAGTTGAGTAGCATAGACCATCAAGTGACTAATTAACTTTGGCCAACTGTCAAAAGTTTGTTGCTAGATGATTAATGATTAGACCTACTAATGATAAGATCATTGTAAGATCAGGTGAATTTACCTTTTTATCAATAGATTATCATGATAAAATCATCATACTTATGATCAGACCATAGAGAGATTACTGATAAAAATACAATTAACTTTATCATGCTCTTTTAAGTTTGTTGCCATAAAAATACCATACTGATAGTCTGCCCTCCATTACTGTAATGCTGTGTTGCCTTGATGACATGGGAAAGATCAATATCTAAAAAGCCAATCTCCCATTGTATCTAGACCAACACCAGATGTCTTGCTTCCTATGTTATCAGGTGACTAGATTAAGATAGTTTAAGAAGAGGCAGTAGGAGGGATGTCTTTGCATAACAATGCCCTCACTTTAATCAACATAATGTGTGTATATATACATATATACTATGTATAATCTTGGTTTTCTTCAATTATGGAGGACAGCAGTCATCATTATTCAATTAATGGATAGATAAATGGAGGTACAGAGAGACTGAGTGATTAATCCATACAGTAAGGCTAAAATTAAGATTAACTTACAGATCTCTTCTACCTTAAAGTTCAGTATCCTTTCAATTAAACCACATTCCTCAGCTGTGATTATATGCAAAATTCACTTTGTAAACTTTAGAGCATTATATAAATACAAATTATGACTATTTTCTCCATTGTTATTTATTGGACAAGTTTTACTTACCTATGTAAGTAATACCACCAAGACTCAAAAGTCTAGAAACCTTAACAATTTGCGACACAGCAGTTACCCTCTAAGTAAGAAAAAACCCTCAGGTGATTAGAAAAATAGCTGTCACAAAACTCATGCACTTTATTACAGTCATAGAATTCCCCTTAGGCCAAATCATATTCACTTGGAAGTATGTGTATAATTAAGTTTACTGATTTAAGAAGTTTGGTTATATTGTTTCCACTGGCAATTCAGTTCTTCCTAGGTTACAACAGATAATAGATTAGTAAAAAGTTCCTGGATGCTTACATATTGAGAAATGATAGAGGATAGCAAGTAAAGAGATAGAAAAATCAGCAATTATAATAGGGCACTATACTGAGGACATTCAGTGATGGGACAAAGTCTTTCGTGTGGTAATATTGTCTTTGGGGCCCATGTAGCCCCAAGATAATAACTAATGATGATAATTACAATGATAATCATGAATCATCAGGTAAAAGTAGTCATGCCTACTATGCTTTATTTAATAAGGCAGGGGATATGTAAATACAGTGTAGGAGACTTTTCTTGGAAATTAATAAAAATGAAAATAAACTTTAGCACGTAAAGGAGCAAGCTTATCTTATTAATGAAATGGGGGCATTATACCATAGTTTCTGTTATGTAACATGCACTTTTTATTGTCACTGCTTATTAATAAAATGGGGAGATATTTACAACACTGATTACTTTTTCTCCAATGGTACTATTTTTTTTTTACAATTAAGCTCTTGTTTTGTCCAGTTTTCTTGATTTAAGATTGCACAGTCTCTTTCAATTATTTGTTTAGTTTTTCATTCTCTCTTCAAAGCCTTTGACCCTTGGGGCTAAATTTTTTTTTTCTATTTGGTATTTATGAATTTCTACTTTCCATACTTTTCTTAGTTTTCTTTTTCTCATTTGGGGAAGTATTTTGCCCACATAAAGAGAATACAAGATTCATTGAAAAAAGAGGCTGATATTGGGAAAGATTGAAGGGAAAAGGAAAATAAGTCTTCCAGGTATGCAATAGATACTGTCATGGAAGCAATGAACATGAACTTTGACAGACTTCACGAGATAGTGGGGAATTGAAGATCCTTGTGTGCTATGGGATTATAGAGGGTCAAAGCATGACTGAACAGTAACAAACACACTTTCATATTTCAATTCTATTTACAGTTCTCTTGACCATTGATCAAAACTTGCCTTGTCTTGATAAGCATCTCAATTTACAGCTTGGCTAGTGTATCCTTGGTACCATATTTAAAATAAAACCAAAAAAAGGCCTTTTTTCTTAATAGTTCTTCTTTGACCTGAGTTTCAAGGCATTTTATTCTTTCAAGATTTTTTTTTGATAATCCAGTTATGTCTTTCCTTCCCCCCCACTCATTTATTTTTATTGTTAAGTATTTTTCAACTTTCTTCATTTCCACTGCACATCTTATCTGCCTATTTGACATATTGAAACTTCCCCTGAGAACGATAATCTCTAGAGGATATTTTCTCTACATGTATTTGTGGTCATAATAAATGCATATCAGAATTTGATGATCAGAAAATAATTTTCAATGCAGTATTATGAATTTAATTTTTAGAGTTCAAAAGAGCTTTTAAAAATAACATAGAATAGGAAAATGAGGCAACAACATATTTAAATTCATAGTCATTCATTTAGTTGCTGGTAGTAGCTCAAATTTAGTAGGTGAAAATTCACAACTTTTTTTAATTATTGACACAAATATGATATAACTATATTATGAATACCTGAAAAATATGGTTGCATGATAAATATTAATACTATTAATATACCATAAATATCTTTAAATTTTACTTATCACTAGTCTAGTCTACCCTAGGAAAATCTAGATATAGAAAGGAATTGAAATGAAGATTATAGAAAATAGATTTGTATCACGCACCTTTAGCTCATCCTAATGCTCTGTCAGATGTTTCTGCTATTTTCCCTGCAATTATTTATATTTCTGTTTATATTCACTCAGACCTATTTTATGCCTCTTTAGAATCTAGCTCAAAAGATAGCATTCTAGTTTTCATTTGGATGAAGCCCAGAACCTTTTAAAAGTTAACATTTTTAAAAGACATTTTTCTCACAATTCCATGCATTCACAGAACCAAATGTGAGTGGGTAGGGAGTGAAAATATCGATGGATAAAACTGTGTGATCATCCAGAGAACTTGCCTGGTGGGAGAGAGCCTTTAGAAGTGAAGGGGTGCAGCTCAACTTAACAGCAAGGGAGTGTCCATGGCAACCATTTTCCTGTTTCCTTGGTGATACTGTTTTTTTGGCTGCAAGCCAAGAAAGAAAATACATTGGAATCAAGTCCAAGATACTAAGTCAAATGCCTTCTTTTAAATAAAGGACTGCAAGACATTCACAGTGCCCCATAGCATATGTGTATGTTGGGGGTAATGAAATATATCTGACAGTCTGTCTTCCAACAAAATTCCACAAAACTTTAGGATTTTAGGATATCTCAATGAAAAGGATTTCCAATAGAATAGGAATTGGAGTCAATTAAGTTCAATTTGTAAACCTCTCTGGCTAAACCTGTTATCAACCTCTTCCCTCACAGTGTTTCTGACAATTTAAACATAAATATATAGATATGGATATACATATTTATGAATATATTGAGAAGGAAATGAAAAAGCAATTTTTGAGTTTAAAATTTTCAGACTGTTTTCTCCTTTAAAATGAAATAAGAATTTCTGAGAACTAAGATGTGCAATAACCATAACTCTCCCATATTGACCTTCAAAGAATCATAAAATAACACCCCCACAGGAAATCCTGGAACAGTAGACCTAACACAGAGATGGGATGAAACAATCTTTGAGTTCAAGAAAGCTGAATGATCAACAAGAAAGTTTTGTCTCACTTCAGTAAAAGGGGAGTACAGACGAGATGCATCCCATCAAGCCAGTGGCAAACCCCATCTCAAAAACCAGTGGGAGATTCTGAGGTCTAGTGAGGTGAAAAGTCAAAAGACAATACTAAGACAGTCTATGTGTCTCAACTTAGTCAGGGGAAAAGGTAAACTCCAGAGCTGAGAAGTGCCAAGTAATTCAACATACCAGCAGCATAACTTCCAGTGGTCAGACCATCATATTTTTAAATATATTTAATAATTATTTATTCTCATTTTGTACAAATAATGTTTTTATACATTAATAAAATATTCTTGTATAAGAGTAAACACAATACCCGCTCCCCTAAAAAAATATAGACTCGCTTGAGCGATAAAGTAAAGGGGAGAGAAAAAACATTAAAATTAAAAAAAAAATAATTGTAATAATTGTAGGTATGGCCAGGTGGCACAAAGGACAGAGCACCAGTCTTGGAGCCAGGAGCACCTGAGCTCATATTCGGCCCCATATCCCTGACAATCATGCAAGCCACCCCAACCCCACTGCCCTGCAAAAACCAAAGAAAGAAAAAAAAGACACAAAATAAAATAAAATAGTAATAATAGTAGGGGTGGCTGGGTGGCGGACAGAGCATTGGCCTTTGAGCCAGAAGCACCCAGGTCCAAATCCAGCTTCAGACACCCAATGATCACCCTGCTATGAAGCCCCAGGCAGGTCACCCAGCCCCATTTGCCCTGTACCTCACCAAATAATAATAAATAATAATAATGATAATGATAATGATAATGATAATGATGATAATAATAATAATAATAATAATAATAATAATAATAATAATAATAATATGTTTCAGTCTTTGTTCCAAAACCAACAATTCTATCTCTGGTGGATCACATTCTTTATGATAATTCCATTGCAAAAGCTACTTCCATATTTTTCCACCCTTGCCATTGCCGATCACAACTCCCTCCTTTCATATTTCTCCACTACCATGTATCATATTTTGTCTCTCCTTTAACTCTGACTCTGCTGTAGGGTAGCTGAGTGGCAAAGCATACATATCCCTGGTCCTGGGGCCAAGAGACCCCAAGCCCCCCAACTACCCCTTAGACGCAGCATCCACCTGGCCCTATGGTCCTGGACAGGCCATCCAATCCCAGCCCCTTGCAAAAAAGTAAAAAAAAATGTGTTATATCTGACCACTCTCCCTGCACGGTCCATCCTTTCCTCCTTTATTCACATCCCCATCCCTTGTCTATAATATTCCTAGGGGTTGGTTTTTTGCGATCCCTTTCTTGGGGGTATCAGCGAATTCTCTCCATTTCTATTTTGCCCTCTGCTTCTAGGATATCAGGGCAATTTTCCAGTAGTAATTCTTCAAAAATGATGTCAAGGCTCTTTTCCTGATCATGACTTTCAGGTATTCCAATAATTTTTAAATTATCTTTCCTAAATCTGTTTTCCATATTAGTTGTTTTTTCAATGAGATGTTTCACATTTTCTTCTAATTTTTCAGTAGTTTGGTTTTGAAGTAATGAGTCCTGATTTCTTATAAATTCATCAATCTCCCTGAGTTCTGTTCTTTGTCTGAAGGATTTGTTTTCCTCAGAGAGTTTTCTTACATCTTTTTCCATCTGGCCAACTTTGCTTTTTTAAAGCATTCTTCTCCTCAATAACTGTTTGAACTGTTTTATCCATTTGACCTAAGCTGGTTTTTAGCATGCTATTTCCTTCAGCATTTTTTTGGATTTTCTTGACTAGGCTGCTGACTTCATTTTCATTTTTTTTCCTGTATCTCTCTCCTTTCTTTTCCCAGTTTTTCTTCTAACTCATTCATTTGATTTTTCAAAGTCTTTTTTTGAGCTCTGTCTTAGCCTGAGCCCAATTTCTATTTTTTCATGGAGTCTTTACATGCAGGAGTTTGTGCTTCCTCATCTTCAGACTGGGTATATTGATCCTTCTTTGGATCAGAGATAATGTATTTCTTAATGGTGTTCCTCTTGTTTCTCTGCTTGCTCATCATCCCAGCCTAACCCTGTTTTTGGGGTGCTTCCTGAGATTTTGTGACACTCCCACAAGGATCTCAGTGTGTGAGGCTCTCTCTTCCCTCCTGGTCTGTGAATAATGATATTTGCCCCCCCTCTGCCACGGGGCTGAGGTGGAGGGGGACCTAGACTGAGAACAGGATCTGAATGTGTTCAGAGCCCCAGAATCCTGTTCCAGGGGCAGAGCACTGCAATATTTCTCTCTCTTCACTCCCTTCCCTAGGTTCAATGGGATCATGCCCTGGGGGCTCCTGCTTACTGGCTCCACCTGCTTCTGTTCCTGGCTGGTGGCCTGGTGGCTGCTCCCTATGTGCCCTGAAAGCTAGGCTGTGGTTCCCAGTGCCCTGGGGCTGCCTCCAGGAGGCTGAAGTTCTTTCACTCTGGCGGGCTGCCCCTCCAACCCCAGGGAGCAGAGCCTTTCTGCTCTTTTCCAGGTTACCTTGAGTAGGAGAACTGAATCATTGGGTCCCTCTGTGGGTTCTATCTCTGGAAAATTTAGTTAAAGTGCTTAGTTTCAGAGATTTATGAAAGAACACCTAAGACAGGATCCACTCTTGTCGCCATCTTGCCTCCACCCCATACCATCACATGTTTTAATTTAATCTGGGGAAATGCAGAAACACCATGGCCATCAGAGCATATTCCAGACACTAGCTCTAAAACCCTGACTCTGTGCTAGATAAATTTCCAACCCCTAATTGTCTTCAACAATGCCAATTGTCCCCAATCTACACTCTTTCCAAAGCACAAGACCAGAGGGTGTCCCATGGCCTCAAAGTAACATCTATACAGCACCAGGTAAACAGGCAGGCTGTGCAATCCCTGGCATAAGAAGCTTGATACAATGACCCTTTGCCATAACCTAAGATCAGCTATGGAGGCTTTGACTGTTGGAGTGGCTGGCTGGGGCACACCAGAAGGGCTAGGGAGTGAGTTCCAGTGCAGAGTTGCAGGATGCAGCTGGACTTCTATCTGCTGGGCTTGGATATTATGGAGGACCTTGGACTCCAAAATTTCACTTCAGCATAGTCTTCTTTCCAGAACAAAACAGTAACAGCACCCCTCACCCTTCCCCTTTCCCTGGCTCAGGCATGGGCAGGAGAGCTCCCTTGGTTGAATAGGGAGAGTAATTTACCTTGCCCAAGAGCCCAGCCTACATTGTTAAAGGATAACAGAATCCAGTAGTGCCACCCACACCATCCAGGCCTAAGGAGAGGGCCCAAATCAAAGTCATAGAAACTCCAGAGGAAGCACCCAGCACCCCCTACCGGCTGATCCACTTGCAGTTACTAAACCCAATGAGCAAATCTTCTAGCAACCCACTTCTGGCCACCTTATTTGGAGCTACAAAACTCAGTGAGCAATATCCTCTAAGGAACTCACAAAACCTCTGTGAACCATCCCCTCCCCCAACAAAAGATCTTAGGAAAGTGAAGAAAGTACAGCAGAAGGTGGGGGGGGGTGATCCATAGAAAACTACCAAGAAGTTAAAGACCCAAATTCAGAGAAATATAGAATGTCTGAGAATGATTTTGACTCCATCCCAGAAAGACTTCCTTGAAGAAATCAGGATGGAGTTTAAAAGTCAACTGGAAAATCTGGGAAAAGAAATCCAAGAGAAGATTAACAATTTGCAATAAGAAAACAAATACTTGGAAAATACAAATGGACAAATGCAAAAAGAAAATAATTCTCTCAAAACATCAATTGGACAATGGGAAAACTCATTCAAAAAAAAAGAATTGACCATTTGGAAAGGGAGTTGCAAAAGGTAAATGAAGAAAATTCTTCTCTAAAAAAAGAATGTAGTCTGTGGAAACTAATGAATTTATGAGACAACAAGAATCTGTTAAAGAAAACTAAAAAATAAAAAAAAACCATAAAAGACAATGTAAAATACTTCATTGGCAAAACCACTGACCTCGAGGATAAAATAAGGGTAAACAAACTAAGTATCATTGGACTCCCTGAAAATATTGAAGACAAAAAAACCCTTGACTTAATATTACAAAATTTAGTGATGGAAAATTGTCCTGGCATCATGGAATCAGAGGGCAAATTAGTAATTGAAAGAATACATTGATCTTCTCTGGAAAGGGATCCCAAAATCAAAACACTTAGGAATATTGTGGCCAAATTACAGAACTGTCAGATAAAAGAGAAAATCCTGCAAACAATAAGAAAGAAAAAAAAATAGTTAGCAAGGAATTGGAGTAAGGTAGACTTGGCTGCATCAACATTAAGGGATCAAAGGGCTTGCAATGAGATATTCAAAAGAGCAAGGGAACTTGGAATGCAGCCAAGAATTCACTATCTGGCAAAACTGAGCCTTCTATTCCAGGGGAAAAGATGAATATTTAATGAAATAGAAGAGTTCCAACTTTTACTGATGAAAGACCAGAGGTTAGTAGAAAATTTGGACTTCAAATATGAGACTCAAGAGACACATGAAAATGTTAATAAAAAAGGGTAAAGAAAAAAACTGCTATGCAATAAGATAAAATTGGATATTTCTTCACCTGAGAGAAAGACTCTCATAACTCTCAAGAATTGTAATTCTATTAGAGAGACTTTACTTAGCCAGAAAAAAATGACCAACTCTGAGAGAATGATTTTAAAACAATGTCTCCTAAAAAAAGGTGGACAGTAAAGAGACTGGAGGATGGAGAAAATTGAATGAGGTAAATCACATTACATAAAGAGGTACAAAGGATCTATTGCAAAAGAGGGGAAGAAGGGAGGAGGTGAGAATCATCTGAATCTTATTCTCATCAGATTTGGATTAAAGTTAACATACACACACTCAGTTAAGTTGAGAAACTTACCTTACTTTTCAAGTATAAAAAGGGAAAAGGGGGAAGGAGAAGGAAAAGACAAACTAACAGAAGGAAGGGAAGGAAGAAGGGGCAAAGAGAAAGGGGAAACAAAGGGGAGGGGTTTGGATATAAAGGGTCAAATTGAAGGTGGTGATATTCAGAAACAAAATATTGGGGAATATGGATAAGGTTTAAAGTGGGGAAACTATGAACAGAGGAAAGATAGCATGGGGGGCAATAAAGATTAAGTAATTATAACTTGAATTGTGAATAGGATGAACTCTCCCTAATAATGTAAGTGAATAGCAGAGTGCATAAAAACTAAAATCCTACAATATGTTGCTCACAATAAAAGCATTTGAAGCAGAGAGATACATATAGAGTGAAAGTAAAAGGGTTGAACAAAATGTATTTTGCTTCAGCTGAAGTGAAAAAAAGAAGTAGCAATCCTTATCTCAGACAAAGTAGCTGCAAATTAGATCTCATTAAAAGAGATACAGAAAGAAACTATATCCTCCTAAAATGTACCATAGACAATGAAACAATTTCAATACTAAATATATATGCACGAAATGGTATAACATCCAAATTTTTAGAGGAGAAGTTGAATGAGTTGCAAGAAAATAGAAAAATTCCACTGCTCGGAGACCTCACAACCTCCCTCTCTCAGATTTAGGTAAATCTAACCATAAAATAAATAAGAAGGAATTTAAGAAGGTAAAGAGAATGCTAGAAAATCTAGACATGATAGACTTTTGGCAAAAGTTGAATGGGGATAGAAAGGAATATGCAATTTTTTCCTGCAGGACCTGGCACTTACACAAAAACCTGACCATGTACTAGGGCATAAAAACCTAATAATCAAATTCAGAAAGTCAGAAATAGTGAATACATCCTTCTCAGATCATAATTCCATGAACGTGACATGCAATGATGGGCCAGGGAGAAACTGACCTAAAATTAAATGGAAACTAAATAAACTCATTTTAAAGAATGAGTGTATCAAAGAACAAATTATAGGAAGAAATAATGGTTTCATCCTAGATAATGACAGTAACAAGACAACATACCAAAACTTATGGGATATAGTATAGTCAAAACAATTGTCAGTGGATACAACTTTAAACGATTACATGAATAAAATGGAGAAAGAGGAAATCAGTGAACTAAACATGCAACTAAAAATTAGAGAAAGAACAAATTAAAAAACCCCAATTAAATCTCAAATTAGAAAATCTAAATATTAAAGGAGAAATTAATAAACTTAAAGGCAAGAAAATTTTTGAACTAATAAATAAAGCAAAGAGTTGGTTCTATGAAAAAAATAAAATTGTTAAAACTTTAGTTAATTTGATTATAAAAAGAGTGTAGAACATCAAATTGCTAGTATCATAAATGAAGAAGGTGAACTCACCACCAATAAGAAGGAAATTAAAGTTACAATTTGGAATTATTTTGCACAACTCTAGGCCAATAAATTTGACAATCTAAGTGAAATGGACTAATTTTTACAAAAATATAAGTTGCCCAGTTTAAATAAAGAGGAAATTTGAATACCTAAATAACCCTATCTCAGAAAAAGAAATTTCACAAGCCATTAATGAACTATCTAAGAAAAAATCTCCAGGACCAGATGGATTCATAGGTAAATTCTATCAAACATTTAAGGAACAATTGGTTCCAATTCTATATAAACTCTTTCAGAAAATAAGCAAAGATGGAAATCTACCTAATTCTTTCTATGACACCAATATGGTGCTGATACTAAACAAAGAATAGTCAAAACAGAGAAAGAAAATTATAGGCTTGTCTCTCTAATGAATATTGCTGCTAAAATTTTAAATAAAATCTTAGCAAAGTGATTACAGCAAGTTATCACTAGGATAATACACTATGACCAAGCAGGATTTATCCAGGAATGCAGGGTTGATTTAATAATAGGAAAACTGTTAGTTAATTAATTATATCAATAATAAACCTATCAGAAATCATATGTCTATATCAATAGATACTGGAAAAGCTTTTCACTATATACTGCACCCATTCCTTCTAAAAACAGTAGAGAGCAAAGGAATAAATTGATTGTTCATTAGAATGATAAGCAACATCTATCTGAAACCATCAACAAGATATGCCATGGGGCCATGGGGATAAGCTAGAAGTATTTCATTTTTTTAGGTTTTTGCAAGGCAAATGGGGTTAAGTGGCTTGTCCAAGGCCACACAGCTAGGTAATTATTAAGTGTCTGAGACCGGATTTGAACCCAGGTACTCCTGACTCCAGGGCCAGTGCTTTATCCACTGCACCATCTAGCTGCCCCAGCTAGAAGTATTTCCAATAAGATGAAGAGAGAAATAAGGATGCCCATTATCAACACTACTTTTCCGTATTGTGTTACAAATCTTAGCTTCAGCAATAAAAGAACAAAAAAGTAATTGAAGGAAGTGGAATCAGGAAGGAAGAGACAGAACTCCCACTCTTTGCAGATGACATGAGGGTATACCTAGAGAAACCCAAAAAGTTATCTAAAAAACTTCAAGAAACAATTAGCAGCTTTAGCAAAGTCACAGGATATAAAATAAACTCTCATAAATTGTCAATATTTCTATATTTGACTAGTAAGACCCAGAAAGAACTAGAAAGAGAAATCCTATTCAAAGTAACTTCAGACAATACAAATACTTGGGATTCTACCTGCCATGGCAGCCTCAGGAGCTTTATGAAAACAATTTCAAGACATTTCTCACACAAACAAAATCAGATTTAAATAATTGGCCAAATGGCAAGTTCTCATGAATAGGTTGAGCAAATGTAATAAAAATGACAATGCTACCAAATTAAACTACTTGTTTAGTGCCCTCCCAATAAAAATTGCAAAAAATTACTTTAATGAATTAGAAAAAATGTAAGTAAATTCATATGGAATTCATATGGAGAAATAAAAAGTCAAGAATTTCCAGGGATTTAATGAAAAAAAGTGCAAAAGAAGGTGGTTTAGCCCTATAAGATCTAAAGTTATATTATAAAGATTCAGTCATCAAAACTGAAGGGCATTGGCTAAGAAAAAGAGTGGTAGATCAGTGGAATAGAATAGGTGCAATAGCAGGAAATGTTTATAGTAATCTGCTGTTCTATAAACTCAATGAGTACAACTTTTGTTATAAAAATTTTCTCTTCAATAAAAACTGTTGGAAAAATTGGAAGTTAGTATGGCAGAAACTTGGAATAGACTATAACACTTCACACCCTACACCAAGATAAAATCAAAATGGATACAGGATTTAGCCAGGAAAATAGGAGATCAGGGAATAGTTTACCTGTCAGATCTGTGGTAAGGGAAGCAGTTTATGACTGAAAAAGACATGGAGAAGATCAGTGAAAATAAAGTAGATAATTTTCATTCCATTCAAAATATTTTTCACAGACAAAACCACTGTAACAAGATCAAAAAAATGTATTATATTGGGAAACATTTTTTCAAATAGTATTTCTGACAAAGGTCTCATTTCTAAAGTATATAGGGAATTGATTCATATTTATAAAAAAAACAGTTATTCCCCAATTGACAAATGGTCAAATGTTTTATGGAAACAATTTACAGGTGAGGAAATCAAAGCGACATATAGTCATATGAAAAATTGCTCTAAATCATTACTTATTAGAGAAATACAAATTAAAACATCTCTATGGTACCTTCTTATACCTCTCAGACAGGCCAATACGAAAAGAGAGGACAACAATCAGTGTTGGAAGGGATGTGGGAAATCTGGGACACTAATACGTTGTTGGTGCAACTCTGAACTCATCCAACCTTTCTGGAGAGCAATTTGGAACTACACCCAAAGGGCAATAAAAATATGCATACCCTTTGATCCAGAAATACCACTCTAGGGACTATACCCTGAACAAATCATGAAAAAGAATGAAAAACATCATTTGTACAAAAATATTCATGCAGCTCTGTTTTGGAGCAAAGAATTGGAAATTGAGTGCATGGCTAAACAAATTGCAGTATGTGTACATTATTAGAAACTAAAAAGGATGGGAATTCAGAGAAGCCTGGAGGGATATGCACAAACTGATCATGAGTGAGATAAGCAGAACCAGAAGAACACTGTACACCATAACAGTAATATGGGTTTGATGATCAATCTTAACAGATTTTCTCATTCTTTCAGTGCAACAGGGACAATTTGGGGGTATTTGTGATAGAAATTACCATCTGCATCTAGAGAAAGAATTGCAGAATTTGAACAAAGACCAAAGACTGTTACTTTTTACTTAAAAAAAGAAACAAAGTGTGATCTTATCATATAATTTTGCTATCTCTTATATTTTTATTTTTTCCTTAAGGATATGATTTCTCTCTCAATACATTCAACTTGGATCAATGTATAACATGGAAAGAATGTAAAGACTAACAGATGGCCTTCTGTGCAGAATGGGGGGAGGGAAGCAAAATTAGGGGAAAAATGTAAAATTCAAAAATAAATAAGTGAATTCAAAATAAAAAAATAAAAATAGAATTGACAAAATGGAAACGAAGAGGTGAATGTTAAGTGAAGAAAATGATGTCAGAAATAGAATATGTTTAATGGAAATTAGTAATTTCATGAGAAACCAAGAATTTGTCAAACAAAATAAAAAATGTGAAAATAAAAGAAATTTTAAAATATTTCATTGGTAAAACAACTGGCCTGAAAAGTAGATCCAAGAGAGAAAATTTAAGAATTATTGTCTCAACTGTTATTTTATTCCTGTCCCTATATATATATCATTTTCTTATTTTTATAACTTCTTTTATTTTTTGTTTTTAACAATTATTTTTGCTACATTCTTTTTAAAAAAAACATTTATTTAAAGTAATGAGGTTAAGTGAGTTGCCCAAGGTCACACAGGCAATTATTAAGTGTCTGAGGTAGGATTTGGACTTAGGTCTTCCTGTCTTTAAGGCTGGTGCTATAGCCACGTAGCCACTGTGCCACCTAGCTGCCCCCCCAATTCTTTTTTTGGGTGTGGCAACCCAAGGTCACACATCTAGTAATCATCAATTGTCTGAGACCAGATTTGAACTCAGGTGCTCCTAACTCAGGGCTATTGCTCTATCTACCACAGCACCAGCTGCCCCTTGTTGTAACTTCTTTTAACAAATTCCCAGATTTGAAAAAAAATTATTGGATAGGGCAGCATGATCTCACGGTGGATAGAACACTGGCCCTGGAGTCAGGAGGACCTGAGTTTAAATCTGGTCTCAGACACTTAATAATTGCCTAGCTGTATGACTTTGGGTATTTTATTAACCCCTTTACCTTAAATAAATAAAATTTAAAAAAAAAAGAATCATTGGATGATCTGAAAGCAATGACCAAAGGAAAGAGCCTGGATTTCATTCTTCAAAAAATCATCAAGGAGGACTGTTGTGATATCCTGGAACTAGAGGTCAAAAATAGTCATTTAATGAATCCACCAATTTCTTCCCGAAAGGGATTCTTAAATAAAAATGCTAAGCAATATGGTAGCCAAACTCCAGAATTATAAGACCAAAAGAAAACCTGCAAGTTGTCAGAAAGAAGTAATTAAAATACTGAGGAGCCACAGTGAAAAAGTTCACAGAACCTGGCTGCATCAAAGGTAAAAGATCAAAAGACCTGAAATATGATAGTTTGGAGGGCAAAGAAGTTTGGATCAATTACCTAGCAAAAATTAAACATAAATGTTCAGGGAAAAATATGGGAATTTAACAAAATTTGTGACTTCCAAACTTTCTTGATGAAAAGACCAGAGCTGAAAAGCAAAATTTGATCTTCCAATAGAAGATTCAAGAAATATATATGAAAAGAAATAGGAGAAAAGAAAAAAGACTGCTATTCAATAAGATTAAACTGAATGCATCACTCCCTGGGAGGAAGATTCAGATAATTCTTAAGAATTCTGATTCTGTTTAGAGGGAGTATACTAAGGCTGATGATATCAAGGTAAGTTGATTCTGACATGATTAAAAAAATTTAAAACATTAAAAAGGGGAGAGGAGTGTAATGAGATGGGAGGAAGGGGGAGGCAGAATGTTCTTCACATGAAGAACCTTAAAGGACCTATTGAAGTAGAGGGAAAGAACAGTGGTGAAGGTGAGAACTGCTCAAATCTTCTCATCAGATTCAGCTAAAAGAGGGAATAACATATATACACAGTTGGATTTAGAAATTTATCTTACTTTTCAGGCATTAGGAGTGGAAAAAGTGTTGGAGGGGCAGGAGAGACTGCTGAAAGGGAATGAAGGAAAAACATGAAAGGGAAAGAGAAGTAAATGGAAAGTGGCTGATAGAACCAGGGACAGATCAAAGGATATGGCATTCAGAAGTAAAACAAAGGAAAAAGTACAAATGGAAGGAAATAGCATGGAGGATAATATAGAGTGAGTAATTATAACAATGATTGTGAATGAAATGATCTCTCCCATAAAACAGAAGCACATAGCAGAGTACAAAAAAAAAATCAGAATTTTACAATATACTGCTTACAAGAAACATATCTGAAGCAGAGAGATATACACAGAATAAAAGTAAGACTGGAGAAAAATATATTATGCTTCAGCTGAAGTGAAAAAAACAGGTATAGGAAAGCTTATCTCAGATAAAGTAATAGCAAAAACAGATGTCATTAAATGAGATAAGGAAGAAAATTTTATACTCCTAAGAAGTACCATAAACAATGAAGTAATTTCAATATTAAACATGTATGTGCCAAGAGGTACAGCAGAATAATTTTTAGAGGAGAAACCAGATGAGATACAGGAAGACAAAGAGAGCAAAACTATACATGTGGGAGAACCTCATCCTCCCTCTCTCAGAATTAGATAAGTCTAACCATAAAATTAGGAAGAAAAAAATAGTGAATTAAATAGAATATTAGAAAAATTAGATATGATAGATCTGGAGAAAATTGAATGATAATAGAAAGGAATATAATATTATTCTGTTTACATAATTCCCTACACAAAAATTAGCCATGTATTAGGGCACAAAATCCTCATAATCAAATGCAGAAAAGCAGAAATACTACATGCATCCTTTTCAATTCATGTGCAGTAAAAGGCTAAAATTAATTGGAAAATAAACAACTTAATTTTAAAGAATGAGTAGATCAAATAATAAATCATAGAAATAATTAATGAATTCATCCAAAACAATGACAATGAGGATATGGGATACAACATGATACTCATAACAAATTGACCATATTCTAGGGCTTTAAAGCCTTACAGTCAAATGCAGAAAGGCAGAAATAATGAATACATGTTTTTTCAGATCAAGATCCAATAAAAATTAGATGTAATAAATGGCTATGGAAAGATAAATCAAAAATAAATTGGAACTTAAATAGCCTAATTTTAGTGAATCAAACAGCAAATCTTAAAACTAATCAACCATTTAATTCAAGAAAATGACAACAATGAGACATCATACCAAAAGTTATGGGATGTAACCAAAGCAGATTTTAGGGGAAATTTTCTATATGTAAATTATTATATGAAATAAAATAAAGAGGGGCAGCTAGGTTGCACAGTGGATACAGCACCAACCCTGGAGTCAGGAGTACTTGAGTTAAATCTGGACTCAGACACTTATTAATTACTTAGCTGTTTGACCTTGGACAAGTCACTTAACCCCATTTGCCTTGCAGAAACCTAAAAATAATAAAGAAAGAAAGAGGAGATCAGTGAATTGGATATGTAATTTAAAAGGCTAGAAAATTATTAAATTATTAAAGCATTACTGATAGAGTTGTAAACCAATCCAATTATTCTGGAAAGCAATCTCAAACTATGCCCAAAGAGCAATAAAATTTTTCAATTCCTTTTGACCCAGCAATTCTGATTCTGGGCCTACATCCAGAAGAAATCATAGAAAAATGGGGAAAGTTCTACATGTTCCAAAATATTCATAGCAGTTCTTTTTGTAGTGGCAAAGAATTGTAAATTGAGGAGATACCCATCAACTGGGGAATGGCTAAACAGGTTATGGTACATGAATAATGTGGAATGTTATTGTTGTATAAGAAAACAGAAAGGATTGGGCTCTAGAGAAGCATGGAATGAGTTACAGGATGTGATGCTGAGAGAAGGGAACAGAACCAAGAGAACAATGTTCACAATAGCAGCAGGATTGTGAGATTATCAACCTTGATGGAAGCAGATCCTCCCAGCAGTTCAGAGAGCTAGGACAAGCATATTAGACTGGAGGAAGAAAACAAAAACAAAAATGAAAAAAAACAAAGAAAAAAAACCCTTCAGAATCTGATGAACACTTTTAGAAAATAACCTCTTATGTAGCTCTTTCCCTCAATGCTAATTCCTCAAACCAAAAATGACTAATCTTATAACATGTTTATCAAAACTATGTGTGTATGAGAGAAGCAGAGTGGGAAGGGAGGGTGGAAGGAAATTTTGCAACTTAAAAATATACATATGCATATGGATTGAAAAATAAATGAATAAATAAAACAATGCATTAGAGTCTGTTTTCCCACATCCCCTCCAATATTGATCATTTATTTTATTGTCACCATAGCCAATCTAATATTTGTGAAGTGGTACTTCAGAGTCATTTTAATTTACATTTCTCTATTCAGTAAGTTTATATTTATATTTAGAACATTTTTTCATATGATTACAGATATCTTCATCTTCTACATTTGAAAACTGTGTCTTCTTATCCTTTGACTATTTTTCAATTGGAGAATGACTTGTATTCTTTTAAAAAATATTTTATTTATATTTTTTCTAACAGCATGCCAATAAATTTTCAATGATCATTTTTTTGAATGGTTTTGAGTTTCTCATTTTTCTCCCTCCCTCCCTTCCTTCCTTCTCTGCCTGAGAGAAAGTGACCTTATATAGGTTATACATATATAACTCTATGAAACATAAATCCTTATCAATCAATTTGTGAAAGAAGAATCAAATTAATATGGAATAAGTAAATACAAGAGAAAAAGCAAAATAAAGGAATTTTTTAAAAATAGAAGATAGTAAGCTTTGGTCTGCATTTAAACTCCATAGCTCCTTCTCTGACTATGGGTAGTATTTTCTATCACAGGTCTTTCAGAAATGTCTTTGATTATTGTACTCCTGAAATGAACATGTTCATCAGAGTTGCTCAACACCCAATGTTCCTGTTAATGTGTTCAATATTCTTCTAGGTCTGCTCCGTTTACTAAGCATCAATTAATGCAAGTCTTTTGGGATTATTCTGAAGTCCCATCTGATTTCTTACAGGACAACAGTGCTCCAACACATTCATGTACTCCAATTTGTTCAGTCATTCTCCAGTTGATGGACATTCTTTCAATGTCCATTTCTTTGAAACTACAAGAAGACTTGCTATAAATAATTTTGTTCATGGGAGTTTTTAAGCATTATTCATGATCTCTTTGCGATACAGGCCTAGTAGAGATATTGATGGATCAAAGGGTATATACTGTTATATTTCCCTTTGGGCATAATTCAAATTGCTATACAGAAAGAATGGATCAATTCACAACTCTACCAACAATATATTACTGCCCTAATTTTCACACATTCCCTCCAACATTGTTCATTTTCCATTTTAGTCATATTGAACACTACAATAGGTGTGAGTGGTACCTCAGATTTGTTTTAATTTTTATTGCTCTAATCAAAAATGATTTAGAGCAATTTTCATATGACTATAGATAACTTTAATTTCTTCATCTAAACATTGTCTTTTCATATCCTTTGACCATTTATCAATTGGGGAATGACTTGTATTCTTTTATATTTGAGTCATTTTATATATCTATTATCTATATATGTATATATATATGTACATATGTATGTATGTATGTATGTAAATCTTTTATCAGAAACACTAGTTGTAAAAAAAATGTTTCCCAACTTTTTTCTTTCTTTTAACCTTCATTGCACTGTATTTATTGATACGAAACCTTTTCAATTTAATGTAATCAAAATTATCCATTTTTCATTTTATAAAGTTCTTTATATCTTCTTTGGTCATAACCTGCTCCCCTTTTAATAGATAAACTATTAAACAGATAAACTATTCCTTGTTCTCCTAATTGGTTCATGATATCACTTTTTATGTCTAAATATTGCACCCATTTTGACCATACCTTGGTATACAGGGTGTGAGATGTTGGTCTATGCCTAATTTTTGCCATACTTTGTGTCAGTTTTCCCAGCAGTTTTTAATCAAACAGTGAGCTTTTATCCCATGAATTGAAATCTTTGGGATTATCAGACAGCAGATTACTAAAGTCATTTACTACTGTTTCTTTTGCACCTATTCTATTCTATCGCTCCTTCACTGAATTTCCTAACCAGAACCAAAACAGTTTTGATGACTGATACTTCTTAATATAATTTCAGATCTGGTAGTGTTAAGCATTTTTTTCATTAATTACTTTAATATTCTTGATCTTTTTTTACTCCATTTAATTTAATTACTTTTTTTCTGGCATAATAAAGTATTTTTTGGAAGTTTGATTGCTATGCCACTAAATAAGTAACTTAATTTAGGCAAAATTGCCATTTTTATTATATTACATTACATTATATCGTATCGTATCGTATCGTATCGTATCGTATCGTATCGTATCGTATCGTATCGTATCGTATCGTATCGTATCGTATCGTATTGTATCGTATCGTATCATATCATATCATATCATATCATATCATATTATATTATATTATATTATATTATATTATATTATATTATATTATATTATATTATGAAAAACTGAAATTTGTCAGATTGGATCTGATTTTGAGTCTATGTGTTTTATAGTTGTTTTCATATACTTTCTGAGTTTGTCTTGGATGGCAGACTTCCAAGAATTTCATGTTGTCTACAATTTAAATGGCATTTTTCTTTTTTATCTTTTGCTGCTTCATCTTGTTGGTAATAAAAATAAATTCTGATGATTTATGTTGGTTATTTTATATTCTGCTGTATTTGATAAAGTTGCTAGTAATTTTAAGGAGTTTTTAAGATTATTTTCTAGAATTCTGTAAATATATCATGTCATCTGCAAAGAGTGAGTTTTGCTTCCCCGTTGCCAATTCCAATTCCTGCAATTTCTTTTTAGTCTCTTATTACTAAAGATAATGTTGCTAATATTATTTTGAATAATAATGGTGACAATATAAGCAAATAGCAGAGAGGATTAAAAAGTAGAATCCTACAAGAAACTCATTTAAAGCAGAGAGATACATATAGAATAAAAGTGAAAGGCTGGAACCAAATATATTTTGCTTTACCTGAAGTGAAAAAAGCATGGGTTGAAATCCTTATCTCAGAAAAAGTAGTTTTAAAAATAGATAATGTTAAAAGTGATAAGGAAGGAAACTACATCCTACTAAAAGGTGCCATAGACAATAAAATAATTTCAATACTAAATATGTATGCACTCAATGGTATAACATCCAGATTCATAGAGAAGAAGGTGAAAGAGCTATAGGAAGACAAAGACAACAAAACCCTACTAGTGGCAGACCTCAACCTCCCTCTGTCAGATTTATATAAATTGAATCATAAAATAAAAAGGAAGTTAAGGAGGCAAATCGATTGTAAAAAAAAGTTAGATATGAGAGGCCTATGGAGGAAACTGAATGGGGAAGAAAGGAATATACTTTTTTATCTGCAGTACCTTGCACTTAGACAAAATTTGACGATGAACTAGGGCATAAAAACATAATGATTAATTGCAAAAAAGCAGAAATAGTAAATACATCCTTCTTGGATCATAATGCAATAAGAATCATAGGTAATATTGGCCAATTATTTATTTCTTCCTAGATAGTGACAATAACAAAACAACATATCAAAACCCATGGGATACACTCAAGGTGACTGTCATGTGATGTATATCTTTAAATGCTTACATCAGTAAATTAGAGAAAGAGGAAATCAATAAACTAAATATGCAACTAAGAAAGTTAGAGGAAGAACAAATTTTAAAAAGCCCCAATTAAATATGAAATTAGAAATTCTAAAAATTAAAGGGAAAACTGATAAAAAAAGAAAGCAAGAAAGTTATTGAACTTATATATAAATGCAAGATTTGGTTTTATGAAAAAAAACAAGAAATCTGATAAAACTCTGGTCAATTTGATTAAAAAAATAAAGAAGAAAACCAAATTGCTAGTATCATAAAACAAAAAGGTGAACTCACCACCAATGAGGAGGAAATTAAAGTAATGATTCAGAATTATTTTGTCCAAATCCATGCCAATAAATTTGGCATTTTAAGTGAAATGGTTGAATATTTACAAAAATATGAGTTGCCTAGATTAAATGAAGAGCAAATTAATTACCTAAATAACCATATCTCAAAAAAAAGAAATTCAACTAGCCAATATTGAACTCCCTAAGAAAAAAATCTCCAGGGCCAGATGGATTCACAAGTGAATTCTATCAAACATTTAAGGAACAATTGGTTCCAATTCTATATAAACTATAGGTGAAGATGGAACTCTACCTAACTCTATGACACCTATATGGTGCTGATACCTAAACCAGGAAGAGTTAAAACAGAGAAACTAAATTATAGACCTATCTCCTTGATGAATATAGATGCATAAATCTTAAATAAAATCTTATAAAAATGATTACTGTATGGTGTCACTAAGATAATACATTATGATCAAGTAAGATTTATCCCAAGAATGCAGGGTTGGGCCAATATTAGGAAAACTATATGGATAATTAATTATATCAATGACAAACTCATCAGAAATCATATGATTACATCGATAGATGCTGAATAAGTTTTTGACCAAATACGATATTCATTCCTACTAAAAACATTAGAGAATATAGGAA
Source organism: Macrotis lagotis (assembly GCF_037893015.1). Taxonomy (NCBI): domain Eukaryota; kingdom Metazoa; phylum Chordata; class Mammalia; order Peramelemorphia; family Peramelidae; genus Macrotis; species Macrotis lagotis. The sequence continues at coordinate 119,394,758 of NC_133661.1, forward strand.
TAAATGGATTCTTCTTAAAATAATAAGCAGTATCTGTCTGAAACCATCATCAAGCATTCTATGCAGTGGGGATTCTTGAGGCATTCTCAGTAAGATCAGGGGTGAAACAAGGATTCCCATTATCACCACTACTATTCAATATTGTACTAGAAACATTAGCTACAGCAATAAGAGAAGAAAATAAATTGAAGGAATTAGATTTGGGAAGTAAAATACAAAACACTCACTCTTTGCAGATAACATGATGGTATACCTAGAGAATCACAAAAAAAATCATCTAAAAAACTACTAGAAATAATTAGAAACTTTAGCAAAGTCACAGGATATAAAATTAGCCCTCATAAATCCTCAACATTTCTATATATGACTAGAAAGATACATTAGAAAGAGTTAGAAAGTGAAATCCCATTCAAAGTAATCTCAGACAATATAATATACCTGGGAATCTACCTCCCAAGGTAGACTCAAAAACATTTTGAAAACAATTACAAAGCACTTCTCACACAAATAAAATCAAATTTAAATAATTGGGCAAACAACTGCTTATGGATAGGTCAAGCCAATACAATAAAAATGACAATTCTACCAAAACTAAACTACTTGTTTAATGCCCTACCAATCAAAATTCCAAAATTTTACTTTAATTTTACTTTAATGAGTTGGAAAAAATTGTAAGTAAATTGATATGGAGAAATAAAGACTCAAGAATTTTGGGGGATTCAATGAAATAAAAGTGCAAAAGAATGTGACTTAGCCTTACCTGCTCTAAAATTATATTATAAAGCATCAGTTTTCAAAACTGTGTGGTATTTGCTTAGAAATAGACTGGTGGACCAGTGGAATAGTCTAGGTGCAATAGCAGGAAATGATTATATTCATCTGCTGTTTGATTTCCCTAAAGTGCATAGCTATTGGGAAAAGAACTGTTTCTTCTATAAAAACTATTGGGAAAATTTGAAGTTGGTATGGCAGGAACTTGCATTAGCCCAATACCTCATACCCTATACCAAGATAAGATCAAAATGGATACAGGATTGAGACATAAAAAAACTGTCTTATAAGCAAACTAGATGATCAAGGAGTAGTATACCTGTCAGATCTATGTAAAAGGAAAAAGTTTATGACCAAGGAAAAAATGAGGAACATCATTAAAAACAGTCTAGGTAATTTTGATTATATTAAATTAAAAAGCTTTTGCACATACAAAACCACTGTAACCAAGATCAAAAGAAATATAGTAAATTGGGAAACAACTTTTACAACTAGTATTTCTGACAAATGACTCATTTCTAAAATATGCAGAGAACTGAGTCAATTTAAAAACAATAAGCCATTCCCCAATTGACAAATGGTCAAAAGATATGCAAAGTCAATTTACAAATGAGGAAATCAAAGGAATCCATAGTCATATATAAAATTGTTCTAAATCACTACTTATTGGAGAAATGCAAATTAAAGCATTTCTGAAGTAGCACCTCACACTTCTCTGACTGGTCAATATGACCAGAAAGGACAGTGATCAATGTTGGAAGGGATGTGGGAAATCTGGGACACTAATACATTGTTGGTGCAGCTGTAAGCTCATCCAACAAGCAATTTGGAATTACACCCAGAGGGCAACAAAAATGTGTATTCCTGAATTGATTATGAAAATGTGTAAAAACATCACTTGTACAAAAATATTCATAGCAGCTCTGTTTGTGGTGGCAAAGAACTGGAAATTATGTGAATGTCTCAATTGGGGAATGGTTTAATAAATTGTGGTATATGCCTGTGATAGAACACTGTTGTTCCAGTAGAAACCAGAAGGGATGGGAATTCAGGGAAGCCTGGAAGGATTTGCATAAACTGATGCTGTGTGAGATGAGCAGATCCAGAGCAACATTGTATACCCTAACAGAAACATGTGATCGAAGATCAACCTTAATGGACTTGCTCATATGAACAGCTCAACAATCAGGCACAATTTGGGTGTATCTACGATGGAGAATACCATCTGTATCTCGGGAAAGAATTGTGGAATTTGAACAAATATCAAAGACTATTACTGTCAAATTAGAAAAAAACCTCATTTTTAAAGCAATTTTACTATCTCATGGTATGAATAGTGAATATAGTGAATTCATCCAACCTTTCTGGAGAGCAATTTGGAATTATGCCCAAAGGGCAACAAAATGTGCATACCCTTTGATCCAGCAACACTATTACTGGGTCTATAACCTGAAGAGATTATGTGAAAGGGTAAAAACATCACTTGTACAAAAAATATTCATAGCAGCCCTGTTTGTGGTGGCAAAGAATTGGAAATTAAGTGAATGTCCTTCAGTTGGGGAATGGATTAATAAACTGTGGAATATGTATGTGATGGAAAACTGTTATTCAGTCAGAAACCAGGAGGGATGTGAATTCAGGGAAGCCTGGAAGGATTTGCATGAAGTGATGCTGACTGAGATGAGCAGAACCAACAGCAACATGGAGGTGATGATCAACTTTGATGGAATTGCTTGTTCCATCAGTGAAACAATCAGGGACTATTTTGGGCTATCTGCAATGGAGAATACCATCTGTATCCAGAGAAAGAAATGTGTAGCTTGAACAAAGGCCAAAGACTATTTCATTCATTTTTGGGGGAAAAAATTTTATCTCATTATGCAATTTTGCTCTTTCTTATACTTTATTTTTCATCCTTAAGGATATAATTTCTCTCACACTTAACTTGGATCATTGTATACCATGGAAACAATGCAATGACTGATAGACTACCTTTTGTGGGGGGTAGGGGGAGGGAAGCAAGAATGGGGGAAAATTGTAAAACTCAAAATAAATAAAATATTTTTTTTAGGTTTTTTTTGCAAGGCAATGGGGTTAAGTGGCTTGCCCAAGGCCACACAGCTAGGTGATTATTAAGTGTCTTAGGCCAGATTTGAACTCAGGTACTCCTGACTCCAGGGCTGGTGCTCTATCCACTGCACCACCTAGCCGCCCAATAAAATCTTTCTCAAAAATATAAAGACAATTATACATATACAACTTTTACCATATTGTTCACTGCTATGGGGAAGGGAGAGGAATGGGAGTGTGGTAGAAAAATGTGGAACTCATAAACTTGCAAACGAATGAGTGTTGAAAACTACCTTTGCTTGTAATAGAAAAATAAAATGAATTAAAGAGAATCCCCCACCCCCCCCAGAAATGTATCTTTCCCTAAATTAAAGTAGGATGGAAAGGGAATAAAACAAGGAGTGCATGTATGTATGTTATATAGGGAAGACAAACTTGGGGAGGGGATCAACAGAAGCAAAACACTTTGAAGGATGGACATGGTGAAAGGAGAATGAATAGAATAAATAATGGAGAATAAGATAAAGGGAAACAGAATTAGCAAAAGTGTGAAAAGAAATTTGAAGCAAGTTTCTCTGATAAAGGACTCTTCTCAAACATAGATAACAATAAAGTATATACAAATAAAACCTTCCTCAATTGATAAATGATCAAAAATATGAATGCTTTTTAAATAAATAATTAAAACTATGCATAGTCATTTGAAAATGCTCTAACACTACTACTTAGAGAAATGTAATTTGGAACAATTTCGAGGTACTATCTTATATAAATTTGATTGTCTAATAATAAAGGAAGAATTCAGGACTAAGCAAGTGATGCAAAGGATCAAAGAAATTTAAATAGTAAGTTTTTATTTATACACAATTAAATAATATTAGTATAAGCAAAGCCAATATATACAAAATTAGAAAGGAAGCTGATAAATGGGGGGGAGGAATCTTTGCTGTAAGTTTCACTGAAAGAGATCTCAAATCTAAGATATATGAGAAACTTTTTAAAAATTAAAAAAAATTATTTTCAAATTGACAAATGATAGAGTATGAATAGTTTTAAGAAGAACAAATAAAAACTATCAATAGAAATAAAGGAACAATCTGCAATATCACTATTAATTAGAGAAATACAAATTAAACAGACATTAACCATACTTCAGATAGGAAGAAATTCAGAATTGGGTTGAGAGAGAGAGAGAGAGAGAGAGAGAGAGAGAGAGAGAGAGAAAATCACAAATATTAGAGGGACTGGGAGGGGAACAAGTAATTTGTGAACTGCTGATGGACCTATGAATTAGTATAACTATCCTAAAAGATAACTTGGAACTACATCCCGAGTACTATCAAACTGTGTATATATTCTTTGACAATACCAAAACTAGGTCTAAAAACAGAAAATAATGAGGAAAAAGACAAATATATATACAAAAATATATACAAATATATACAAAAACATTTGTAACAGTTCTTTTTGTGGTGACAAGAAATAAGAATTTCTGTTACTGGGTGGAATGATGAAGTTTGAATTTTTTAAGGCATTGTTATTAATTTTCCCCCAAATTACATTGAGACAGTTTTTCAACATTCATTTTTGTAAAATTTTCTCCAACCCTCCTTTTTCTCTTCTCTCCCCATGATATCAAGTAATGTGATATAGGTTATATGGGTACATTCATGATATACGTATTTCTATATTAGTCATACTGTGAAAGTGCAATCAGAAAAAAGGGGAAAAATCATGTCTTTTAGAATTGCTGAGAAAAGCTAAGCTATCATAAGTGATCAAAACAACATATTACTGTTACTGTGTACAATGATCTCCTGGTTTTGTTCACTTCCTTCATCATCAGTTCATGTAAACCTTTCCAGGTTAAATTTGCCTGCTCATTATTTCCTATAGAACGATGGTGTTCCATTATTTTCATATACCAAAACTTGAGTCATTCCTCAACTGAGAAGCATTCCCTCAATTTTTGAATTTTTTGAATCACTATAAATATTTTTGCACATGTAGGCCTTCTCTCCACCTTTTATAAATCTCTTTTGTATATAGAGGTAATAGTGGTATTACTGTATCAAAGAGTATGCACAATTCTATTGCCCTATTGATATAGTTCTAAATTGCTCCAGAATTATTGGATCAGTTCTCAACTCTATTAACAATGCAATAATGACCCAGTTTTCTCACCTTATCCTCCAACTTTATGATTTCCTTTTTTTGTTGTATTAGCCTGATATCTGAAAGGTGTGAGGTAGTGCCTCATATTTTTTTTAAATTTGGGTTTATGTAATCAATAGTGATTTAGAGCATTTTTTCATTTAATTGGAGATAGCTTTTCTATCTTTATCTGAAAAATCACTGTTCATATCTTTTGACCATTTATCAATTGGGGAATGCTAGTGTTCTTAAATATTTGACCTAGTTTTCTATATGTTTGAGAAATAAGACCTTTATCAGAATCACTTCCTGTAAAATCGTTTTGCAGCTTTCTACTTTCCTTCTAATTTTGGTTGCATTGGTTTTATTTGTACAAAATCTTTTAAATTTAATTTAATCAAATTATCCATTTTACATTTAATAATATTCTCGCTCTCTTAATTGGTCATAAATTCTTCTTTATATAAAACTAACAAATAAACTATTCCTTGCTTTCTTAAATTGTGAATAGTATTATTACTTGTGTTTAATCATGTACATGACTTATATTAGTATGAGGTATGAGATGTTGTTCAATGACTAGTTTCTGCCTCACTATTTTCTAATTTTCCCAGTAATTTTCATCAAATATTTTATTCTTATACCAGAAGCTGAAGTCTTTGAATTTATCAAATTATTATAAATTACTAGTTACTTGTGTTTTGGGTACCTAGCATATTCCACTGATCCACCACTCTCTTTCCTAGCCAGTAACAAATAATTTTGATGAATATCATTTTACAATATCACTTTAGTGCTGGTACAGATGAGCCACCTTCCTTTGTTTTATTTTTCTTTATCATTCCTTGATATGCATGAACTTTGTTCTCAAAAATTAATTTTGTGATTATTTTTCTAGCTATATAAAATGAGTTTTGGTAGTTTGATTGGTATGGTTTTGAATAATAGATTAATTTAGGTAGGTTGTCATTTTTATTATTTTAGCTCAGCCTACCCATGAACAATTGCTATTTTTCAGTTATATTTATTTTTTGTGAGAAAAGCGTTTTATAATTGTGTTCACATAGATTCTGGGCTTCTTCTGTAGGTAGATTTCCAAATGTTGGGTAATGTCTACAGTTATTTTAAATGAAGTCTTGCTGCTATTGGCAATATCTAGAAATGCTGTTGACATATGTGGATCTATTTTATATCCTGCAAATTTACTAAAGCTGTTAATTTTTTCAAGTAGTTTTTTAATTAACTCTAGGATTCTCTAAGTATACCACCACCTGCAGAATGAAAGCCTTGTTTCCACATTACCTATTCTAATTCCTTCAATTTCAATGCTCTGCTTTAAAATTACTTTCATTTAACATTTTACATATATTTTAAATATATTTTTTTATGTATGTGTTATATTCCCTGTCAAAATATAAGTTCCCTGAGGGTAATCATTGACTGGTGGCTCAGTGGATAGATTCTGCTTGGCCTAGAATCAGAAAAACTCATATTCTGAGTTTAAATCTGGTAAGTGAAAGTCTCACTAGTAGTGGAACTCTGGGCAAGTCACTTAACTCTGTTTACCTCAGTAAAATGAGCTGGAGATGGAAATGACTAAGTGCTCCACTATATTTGTCAACAAAACCCCAAAGGGAATCATGGTAGAGATGGAAAAAAATGATGCAACTGAACAACAATAATTCCATCTCCAGTTTGTGAGTAGTTCCTGAGAAATTGAGGAGGTTAAAGAATACCTATTAATAAGTTTATTGATCCAGGTATATATCCATCAAGGTTATTCAGGTCATATTCAAAGGACAAAGTCACTGGTAACAAGTAGAGTCACAAACTGAAAAATTTTGTACCTAAGACAAAGAACAGAAATCAGACTAGACTGAAAGTCATGAAGCCTAGTCTCAGTTGGAGAGAATAAGTGCTAGATACTATCTTGCAAAGAAAAGGAAGAAACCTTTGAAGAACATTTTGAGGCAACCACAGTGTAGGATATGGCAATGTGGAAAATTATTTGAGAATTTTAATCTTGCTCCAATCAGACAATGTTCACTATTCTTGCTAATGAGGTATTAAATTATTATTTTTTTAGGATTTTTGTGCAAGGCAAATGGCGTTAAGTTGCTTTCCCAAGGCCACACAGCTAGGTAATTATTAAGTGTCTGAAGCTGAATTTGAACTCAGTACTCCTGACCCCAGGGCCGGTGCTCTATCCACTACACCACCTAGCTGCCCCCTAAATTATTTTGATTCAATGGGGTTGAAGGACTATAATTGCTATTGGTGTCCACTAAATTCTGAACTGGGCAAAGCTTTAATTGTCCTTATATCCCTATAGCTCTGGAAAGGCTACATCATTCTTTCCCCTCCTCCCCCCTCCACACACACACACACACACACACACACACACACACACACACACACACACAAAACAGTCTATTTCTTTAATCCTATTCTGTGAATCCTTAAATAATTTCCTTCCTTATATTTCTGCCCCAATTTAATCTGATCTTGTGGACACCCAACTAAGTAATGGGAAGGAAAACATCTATTCATTTTCTTCATGGAACACTAACAAACAGCTGACAGCCACTCTTTCATGACAGAGTCAGGTTATGTCCCTGGGCTCCAGAATCCTGGTTTGCTCCACTTTGCAATGCTTTGTAACATTCTTAAAATTGCATTTTATATTAGGCACATGCTGATCAAGGAAGATGTCTCTGCTGGCAACTTGTGATTAAGCTCTGGCCACTAGAGAAAACCCAAGTAGAGAACCATTAATCTTTAAACATAGAAATGACTATCTCCATACTATGCTTTCTGCCTGCTAGCTGCTATACAGTCCTTTATTTGACTCTTCAGGTAGCTTTGTTATTCTAGCTGTAACCTGATAAGACAGTCAAAGCAAGAAACTTCCCTGGCAACTGGTGGCTGACTGAGAGCAGGGCTGTGAGTTCCCTGGTGCAATTTGGCTTCCCAAGAAAGGTATCAATGGGAAGACAGATGGATTTTCAGACTTAGCAAGTCTGTACACTCTTGGAATTCTGGAAAATGTTGCAGTTTTTTTTAATGATCAGTTCATTCCTGAAGAAACTTTTGTGGGTCAGTGAGCCCTAAGACCATGGCAAGGCTGTGGTATGGGGTAGGAGGAAAACAAAATGTGCTTTCTCCAAAATAACAAAACTGCTAAATAATTACATATAGACTAGAAAATTAGGATGGTAAAATGGAAACATACTGGATTCACAGTTGAATTAGGAGAGCTGAGTTCCAGACCTACTTCTAAAACTTGGTACTACTACTAAAAAATAAATTAATAACAAATATTAAACATTTACAAAACACTTTGAGACTTATTGAAAACTAACATAAAATTCATATTGCCAAATTCTCTAAGTTGAGGTCATTGCTAATGCCTCCAAAAACATAGTTTCTTTGTGACATTTCAAAAGTAAATGATCAATATTATGATTTTTTCATGTCTTTGTCATGTAGAAATTTATCAAGAGAATAATAAATCATCAGTTGAAGCTTTCTTTTAAAGCATTTATAAAGAGATCAGGAACACATCAAATTGATCCCCGAAGGTTCTTCTAAGTTCTAAGGCAAGGAAAAAATATTGCTCTTTAAATGCTTAATTAATGTTTACAATATTGAACATATTAGTTTTATGTCAAATATATGATGGGGTGAAGTTGCATTTTTATGTAATCTAGGTACGCTTTATGGTACATTAAAACTCCTAGGATAATCAGTGTATGCAGAGAATTTATATATATTTATATTATTTTTATAAAGAAGACAATATAAAGCAATAATTAAGTTAGATATATGTAGCTGGATATATAGACTATGTGATATCAAATGAATTATTTGAATTTCCTTGTCCTCAATCTTATCTGTAAAATAAATGGTTCTTGGTGTTATATTTCAATAGCATTTTTATTTATCTCCTTGGTTTCCTATCTTTTCTATTACAATAACTGTTACATAATTTTCTACTTTTCTGAAGTCCTCACTATACTTATTTCTCTTTCAGTATATTGTGCTTCAATCTATTTTACTATGAACAAACTCAATTGACCTAAGCAAATTTGAGTTCCCTTGTCCACATTAAAGAATTCCCTTGTCTCTTTTAACCATTCTCTCCTTCTTCCGTTTTGCTTTATTAAATGAGGTTGCTCTTCTTATCATCACCCTTGATTAACCTTAATCTCTCCATCTGTACTCTTGATATCTAGCTTTCCTGTTTACAATAGGACCTTAATCTATCATTCTATATTGCCCTCTTTTACACTTTCCATCTCACCTCTTAGCCACTGGTTCCAGTCTACCCAACATGGGCAAGTATAATGTAACATGAATAAAAGAAGCTTGTTAATCAAGCAAACAGTCATTTTTCCAATGCAGCAACCAAGCATTTATAAATTCCCTATTATGTACTAAGTATCATACAAAGTACTGGTGATTTAAAGACAAAAATAAAATATCCCCTGCCTCAAGTATATACATACATACATATATATATATATATATATATATATATATATATATATATATATATATATTTATACATATATATATATAATATATATATACTCTTTCTATTATTTTCTTTTTGCACACTCACTCTTAAACTCATTGAATCTAATTTGTATCCTTGAAATACTAGTTTTTTCTTTTAAATACTACTAGTGACTTCCTAATCAAATACTACATATATATATGTATATATATATACATATATATATGTATATGAAGGCTGGTTCACAATCTGTCTCTTTTTTAGCCTCTTCCTTAATGAGAACAGGAAAAATATACTCCTAGATCGCGTGTATTTCTGTGGAGGGGCTTGCTGAGGGTGGGGTTATCTTTTAGGCCTTGGTCTCTGCTTCCCCCCTTCAACCCTTTATTCTCTTACCAGAGACTTGGGGAGGAATTACTTAGCCCCAAGTTATTCCCATTTTTGAGAAACTCACTAAGTTTTGAACAAAAGTCTTATGTCAAGGGGCAATGATCTAGATTCACAGGAATGTTCCTTCTGTACTCTTGGGAGAATTGTAGCATTATTAATAATTATAACTTTCTGTGACTCCAAATGTCACCTAAATACCAAACGACAAAATTTACTTTCCTACTAGTCACACCTCATAAAGTTAGTCAACCAAAGTACATCTTTTCTGCATTCTATGATGAAAGACATTCATTCAGGACAATTGAGATTGTGTATATGGTTTATCTAGGGGAAAGATGAATTGAAAATTTGATTGAATCAATAAAGAATGGTTTAAAATGGAAACAAAAAATTGAATTTAAATCTGCCCTCTCTGAAGGAAAGTGAAATAGGAAGAAAAAGAGGAGGAAAAAGAAAACAATCCCTCTACTGCTTGAATTGTGGAAAGGAAATAGGTGCAAGTGTTCACTAACAAATCAAGTCTTTCTTCCACTGTTTTTTAGGTGATCCTTGTGCCTGCAGTGAACAATAATTCTAACTACACATTGGAGGAGTTAGGGTGAGCCTGACATTTTCTCATGTCTCCAGATGACTGTCTGAGATGTTCGTACTTAACTCTGATCCTGGTTTAAAAGATCCACCTCAGCTTGTTTACTTTCTGTTTTCTGTTCAAAATTACAGAACAGTTCCACAGAGTCATTGAACTACATTTTCCAGGGTGATTAGTTAACAATCAAATGACTTTTCTTATTTTCAAGGAAGTCACCTGTACCTGTCCAAACACCTGTTATAAATAGACACATAAATTTATGCATGCACATGTGAATGCATGCACAATACAGACACTGTCTAACTACTTGCAGGAAAAATCTATACTCTTTCTACTATTTTCTTTTTGAACACTTACTCTTAAACTCATTGAATCTAATTTGTATCCTTGAAATACTACAATTTTTTTTCTTTTAAATACTACTAGTGACTTCCTAATCAAATACTATGATCTTTTCTTCTTCATCTCTTTTGACCTCTCTGTCGCATTAGTGCTTGACTGTTGATCATCCCCATTCTTAAGTTTCTTTCCCCTCTTGACTTTTGTGACATTGTAATCTTTTGATTTTAGCCTGTCCAATCTTCTCTATAATTTCTTCTTTCCCTTCTTCCAACCACCTCACTCTACATTTAGCTATTTCCAAAGACTGCCTCCCTACCCTTGTTTTCTCCTGTTATAATCTCTCTCTGTAAGAAATCTTATTCACCTTCACTGATCAACCCTCAATTCTATAAAGATGAATACCAACCTACAGACACATATATCCAATTGCTAACTGCACAGCTACACTTGGTTGACTTAGCAGTATTTCAAACTCAACCTAGCTGGAAACTTAATTCATTATCATCATTCTCTTTGTCCTTAACTGCCAAACTTGCACTTTTTAATTCTTTTACTTAAATATAAATGCTCACATTATATATTCATATGTGTGTGTTCAGATTACATACATATACATGCTTATATGTACATATTTTTCTATCTTTCCATATATATATATATATATATATATATATATTTGTTTTTATATCATCTGTATTTCAAGATATGTTTTGTTTTCCTCTCTGGGAAGAGGCCCATGTTATATATGAAGGAATTTACAACTAGGAAGAAAATTAGCAAACAGAAGGGATGTATTGCCTCATATCTCTTCTTTGGGGCTCAGCATTATCATAAGTTTGGGTTGTTCGTTTCCATTTTTAAAGTTTTAGACATCATATATATACATATGTAATATATGTATGTGTGTATATGATTTCCCTGATTCTGCTTACTTCAATTTATGTAGTTTCATATCTCTTACTGCTCTGAAGCCTGTGTGTCTGCTTATCTATTTTTCAACAATTGAAATCTACTTTGTTTCCTGGATATTACAACTACCAAAAATAGTGCTATAACTTTTATTTTTGTAGATAGAAGTTTGTTTTTTATTATTGAATTACTTAGGTTGTAGCCTAGCTGTGGGATTTCTAGGAGAAAGTAAACCATCATGTTAGTCATGTTTAATGTTTAATTTCACATAGTTTTAGAGTCAATGACAATTCTACTACCCCTGCATGTAGAACTACAGTCCAAAATTCTTCAAAAATTAACTTTTTCTAATTTTTTGTCACTTGTGTCAATTTGGCATCATTTCAATTAACTTTCCAAAATATTATGAAAAAAATACATGCTATTCAAAATTTTCCTAAAGAGGAAAAAAAAATGCCTGATCTTCAACAAGGTAGAGAATATATCTCTTCCAAGTTTCTTTACTAGAATACTCCAGAAATCATAATATTATATATTTTTGATTTGGAAATAAATAGCATAACATACAAAAAGAGGGAAAGAAAAAGTCAATGGGAAATATGCATAATGAGAGAATCCATTTAAAATAAATGAAACTCTCAGCAAGATTGATTCAATTAGTTGCTGAAGCAAAATATTACTTTCAGTGATAACAGTCACTGAGGGGATATTTCCAGCCTTTTTAGCTTCCATGTCTCAGTCACTTTGTACCTGTAGTTATCAGTGTTGATATGGTATTGAATGTAAAAATATTTTCAATGAAATGAAAATATTTTTGGTTCATAAAATAGTGTTTCATATTCACTAAATAGCTGATAACAGTTATTCCATACAACATCAAGCGAAGTCAATCAGAGATCAATTCTTCTTTTTCTCATTAACCACTAGGTTATCTGAGGTCCTGACCATCAAGAAAGAGAGTTTATAAAAGGAGAAGATCCTCATGGGGTACATCCCCAGTCATTTCTTAAATTTCCCTATGTGTGAAATATAAAATATAAAACTACCATTACCATATATATGACTCAGGTGTATTTCTACACTTTTGATTGACTGAATATATTTTGTTCTAATTGAAACTTGAGAATGGGCATCACATTGAAATCTTTACAATTGGATCACTTAATAGCACACACACACACACACACACACACACACACAAACAGCAAGAGAGAGAGAGAGAGAGAGAGAGAGAGAGAGAGAGAGAGAGAGACAATATCTACCACTCCTCATTTTAGTCATGAGGAAATTGAGACCTTGAAGGGGGCACAATGACTTAGATCTATAACTCCCAAATCCCAGTGTTCTTTCCATTATGCCATACTTCCTCCCTAAAAACTAGAATTTATAATGTGCTTTGAGACTTAGAAAGTCATATCCTTACAAAAATTAAGGGAGTGAGATAATATTATCTTTATCATTTCACAAGTGACAAATTTGAAATTCAAATGTATTTTGTCCAATGTAACATAGATAATAAATTTTAGAATCAGGATTTTTCCTATCTCCTGAATCTAGCTCCAATATTATTTGTACTATTCTATGGATGCCCTGCTTCAGTGGCTGACAAACTGATGCATTGATAAGTCTTTACAAATCAGTAGGAGTAGTAGAACTACAGTTTTCTAGAATAGATGGCCTCTATGATCCTCTCTTCTTTTAAGATAGATAGCTCTGGTAGTTTTCTGCTGGTCCACACCTGCCATATTCTAAAATAAGACTATTCTAAAATAGTCTTGGCATTTTCTAATGCAATGAGAGCAGTGAGATGATTAAGTCAAATGATCTGACTAGCAATATAATCATCATAAAATAATGATAATAATCATGGTGCTACCACCAAATGTCTTCTCTTAATTTGATCACCTTGAGGTAAAATAAAAGACAGGAGTAAGGAAAAACATCCCTCAAAGAGACATTGGAAATGCTATGAATATAAACTGCTGATTGATGCCAGAGGAAATCTTATATACTCCTTTAGTTTACTCTCTCTGTAGTAAAGCCAAGTTCTTCAAAAATAGTTAATTGGAGGATCAATAAAATATTTAGCTGACAGATGTAAGCTGTCATCATTTCTACACATAATATGTTACAGAAGTCTTTGTTGTTTCAGTTCTGTATAAGAAGTGCTAAGTTGGACAAGCAAGGACATGTCTGAGAACTGTTAAGGTTGTCATTAGAAAAGGAGGAAAGAGTCCTAATTTTCAAGTATGAAAATGTGTAGCCTATGTTGAAAAGCAATCTTCTGTAATTCATTCATTTATTCATTCATTCAATAAATAATTATTTCAGTGTCTGTTATTCACTAAATACTTTCCTAGATACAGATTTATCCTGTGCATCTTGGAAGGAAGGATATAAAGTCCAGTCTTAGAAAACAAAAACACATTTCCTCACCCATTCACAACTAATGCCTTGGAATAAGCAAGGACTGAGACTGAAATGTTTTGTCTACTATTTGATTTTGCACTTCATGCATCATGAACAGAGGACAGTCCCCTCTCTAGAAATCTCCTCCTCCCACCTCTTCCTCAATTTTACTGTTGGCTTCCAAAGACCTAACGTAATCTGGACTGTAGAGCTTTGAGTGGCAGAAACCACAGAGGAATGTGCAAACCACAATAAAACATCATTCACATGGGATTTTTTTAAAGGGAAAAAAAGTCATGAAAGGATTCCTTTTATATTAGGTTTAGTTTTTAAAAAAAAAATTCTGCACTCCTTCCCACTTTTGCTTTCCCCTCACACTATCCCTGCCCTCCCATTTGCAACTTAAATGGAGCCTAAACTAACCAACAGTCTCAGGTTCTTCCTTTGGAAGACACCCACCAAAACTTTCTTATTGATTAATTGAAAACAACCATGAATAATGACATCATTCTTCCAGGACAGTTACTCAACTATAAAACCCAAATGAATTATATTTGCTCAACTGTGATTGTCCTGATGTGTGAGGGCAGGAGCTAATGGATAACTTGCTCTCATTTTTCTCTTGAAGGAAAAAAAGAAAGAAAATTTCTCTCCAGGGGCTCTTGTAATATATAGAACTGATTTGACAAATTATTTTCAGTATCCTTTTCTGTCAATTCTCCTGGGGAGTCCACATTTAATCTGACCTTTGTTCAAATGGAGAAATTGAGGAACAGAGGAAGTGGAACATATAGAAGACAGTGGAGCCCTTTTTCTGAAGCCCCACAGTCCAGACAAAGTCTGGGGCACTATTAATCCAACACATGGTAGTGTTGAAAGGGTATTGCTATTCTGCAAAGAATTCTGTCATGAGATTTAATCACTCTGTACCTCAGTTTCCTCTTGTAACATAGGGCAGACATGATTATCCCAATTTATCTCATGAAGATATTGCAAGAATTTGGTACATATAGGAAGTTTTTACTAAGAGGACCTTAGAAACTACTATGTTAAAGTTGGAAGGAATCTTGAAAGTCATCCTGTTGAAATCTTGTCATTTTGGCCCTAATGATACCCATAGAAAAAGTGACTGTTGCTTACTTAATAGAATTGTTTCAAGAACTTACAACTTATTCAGGGCAGATCCAGGGTTAGGACAAAGGTCTCCTAACTCCTAGTCCAAATCAGATGAAGAAGCTTTAAGTGTCAGTTGTGGGTATTTATTCACTAGGACAGCTAGAGCAATAGTGTTCCCTTCTATTCAAAGCAGCTCTGGAAGTTAACAACAAACTGAATCCACCAATATCCTGAGAGACAAATTACAATTCACCATAGTCATATCTTTAAGAGGAGTCACTGTGTAGAGGCAGCTGTGCTATGACTATTGTGGTTAACTTTGGATATAAACAACTGGTCTGGATTACTTTCTCCCTCATTCTAATGCCAATTTTGACTCTGGGATTTCATATGAGGGAGGACCCCAGGTCCATTTTGAAACCAGACAAAATGCTGATGGGGTCAGTTCCATTTACCTTCTTTCTTCTTCTTTCATTCTTTCTTTTTTATAGTTTGGAATTCATTTTTTTGCCTTTTTAAAAAAAGTTTTAATTAATTAATTAATTTTGAATTTTACAATTTTTCACCTAATCTCACTTCCCTCCCCCCAATAGAAGGTAGTCTGCTAGTCTTTACATTATTTTCATGCTATATATTGATGTAAATTGAATGTATTGAGAGACACATCATATCCTTAAGGAAAAACATAAAATATAAGAGATAGCAAAATTGCATAATAGGATAATGTCTGTTTTTTTTTTTTAATTAGAGGCAATAGTCTTTGGTCTTTGTTCAAACTCCACAATTCTTTCTCTGGATACAGATAGTATTCTCCATTGCAGATACCCCCAAATTGTCCCTGATTATTGCACTGATGGAATGAGCAAGTCCATGTTGATCATCAACGCTATGTTGCTGTTATGGTGTACAATGTTCTTCTGGGTTCTGCTCATCTTGGCTCAGCATCAATTCATGCAAATCCTAGCAGGAATCTCTGAATGCCCATCCCTCCGGGTTCCTAATAGAACAATAGAATTCCATAATTTACATATACAACTTTTGTTCAGCCATTCCCAAGTTGATGGGCATTCACTCAATTTCCAATTCTTTGCAACCACAAATAGGGCTGCTATGAATATTTTTGATGAAGTTTTTACCCTCTTTTCATGATAAGTTCTCCATGTGGCTCTGCTTCTTTTTTTGCAAGCAAAGTGGTCTGGAGCATGACACCAGAGAAAGAGGAAATAAAAATGTACTTGCGTTTACTTTCTGTTGGTGTGTATTTCTTTCTAATAATTTTACTTCATTTTAAATTGATTTTGTTTTCCAAGAAGTGTTTCTAGAAACACCATTTATTATGCATCTTGTTTCAGGTAAAGAGAACAAGGATTTGACAGGCAAAGTTTTTGGTAGCTAAGTGGCTCAGTGAATGGAGTGCTGGGATTGGAGTGAGGAAAGTGTGAGTTTAAATCCAACCCCAAAGACTTAATAGCTGTGTGACCCTGTGCAAGTCACTTAATCCAGTGCACCTTGGTTTTGCCAACTATAAATATTAACAATAAAAAAAAGAAAATGGCACAATACTTTGACTCCAAATGGAATCATGAAGAGGTAAAAACAATTGAACAACAACATTTGGAACACAGTGTGAGTGTGGTTTTCATTTTCCTCATTTATAAAATGAGGGGTTTGAATTAAATGACCTACTGCTACATATATGATCCTATTATCATAGAATTTTAGGGTGGGAAGAGAAATTAAAACAAACCTCTCACCAGATGAAGAATTTTCCTTTTGAACCTCAATCTCTCCTTATAACACTTCTAGTCTTAGAAACTTCCTTCTTCAATAAGGAAGCCCACTTCACTTTTATGCAGTTCAAGTTGTTAAAAATGCTAATATCCTCTATGTAATGGATAATAAAAGATATAAAAATATACAAGTTACAGATGGTCCCTGCACATGAAGAAAGACCTGAATTGGAGAGATATATAACTGTAATCATGGATGCATTTGTGATTTCAGCAGTATTGGATCTTCTTCCCAGGATATAGAACTTGATCTACCCAGCTTTGTCAATCTTTTGTACTTCCTATAATGCCTTCCAATCAATTCTCCCCAAGAGGTCTCACTGCCATGTTAGTAGCCTTTCAATTAATCTGTTGATATTTATATGCATACATCAGTTATCCTTCAGTCTTGCTATGTGACTGGTCTATCCTTACATCTGGTTATACATATCTGTGATGGCACCCTTATCATACTTTTCCTGTACAATTTTATCACTTGTAATGTGTTTAAGCTAGCTCACACACCATTATACCTCTCCATTGTCCTCTGGCTGACCCCATCGCTTCAATTCTTTGCAGAACACATTATATTTCATTATTCAAAAATTTTCTTGCCAATTATGATAATAGGAAGACATTTAATTTGATTCAGCAAATATTTATTAATTGTCTAATATATTTGAAGCATAGGATTACCCATTGGTAGGAAAAGGAAAGCTCAGAAAAGAGAGTCAATCTAATTGGGAAGATGAGGATTTGGGTTTTGGATATATTTAGTTTGAGATGAAATTGAGACCTTTTAGTAAAAGGAGTTGGGTATAAGGAATAAAGTAAATGACAGGGCAAGACAAGAAATGGAGATTTTATAACCATCAAATTAGAGCTGATAAGGCTATATTGTCTTTCCTGTTAGACTGGGAGGCTCTTGAAATCTGGGCTTTGGATTTGAACTTGCAGGTCTTGACTCTCAGCTCTGCTCCTCACTACCAAGTGACCTTGGAACATTACTTAACTTCTCTTGTCCTGTGACTCTACAACTATAAAAAGAAGTCCCCTCTAAGTTCTCCTCCAGTGCTAAATACTAATAAAGCATTTTAACAATTCAGCTCTCAGAGGGAGAAAATATAATGAAAAGATAGTGAAAGGTCAAGTAATGAACTTTAGGGGGTGGGGGTGGGGGTGGTGGAAAGAAGACTTATAGTTAGTAAGCAAGAATGAGGAGCCAGCAAAGAAAAAAGGAATAAACATACACACACAGACACACAGACACACAGACACACACACACACACACAGACACACACACACACACATACAAACAAAACTAAAGGAATGGCAAACTATCTGCTTAAAGTCATGAATGAGAAATAGGAAGTGGTTCAGTTAATAGACAAGTCAAGGAAAGAAAAAAGTCCATTGCCTTTGGAAGTATGTAACAGGATTGGTGAGGTAGTTTGGAGCTAGATTACGAAAGATTTGTAATAGCTAAAAGAGGAGTTTGTATCTGATCCTATAGTCAATTGAAAGATACCAGTTTATTTAGTGAAGGAATCATGTGAGCAGAGATGTGATTTAGGAATATTATTTTGATACATCAAGACTTATTAGAGAAGGGAAGACACTTGAGATTGAGGCATCAATTTGAAAATTGTTAGAGAGAGAGAGAGAGAGAGAGAGAGAGAGAGAGAGAGAGAGAGAGACTTACTAAGAATATATTAGTAAGAATTTGTAGATAACACCAATGTTGTGAACCTGGGTCATTGGAAGCAAACTCTTGCCCTCAACAAATTAGGGGTGTTTTAGGGGAAGAAAAGTGATAGATGAGTTCTGTTTGGGATACCTATTGACAGGAAGGTTAACTACATGATAGAAGGAGAGAGTCTTCCATACTTCATTTGATATTTGCTAAAGAATTAAGAAGAGATGCATTAAGGAATTTCTGGATTGCAATTAGGGAAAAAAAAAATATATATATATATATATATACATGTATATGTATATTCATATACCCATACATATATATGCATGTGAAACATGAAAACTATGTTTTAATGGATCATTAGCAATAAAAATATTCAATTCCTTAAAGATGACTACTCTCAATCAAGAGTTTTCCACTCAAATGTTTGCAATTCATGACAGAATTTGTCTTCAAAAGACATTGTCCTAGCACAGTCTAACTAGGGTCCTCTTCATTTAATTCTAGTAACAGAATAAACAAAGGATTGTATTTATGGTGTTATGGCTGCAGTCCTTAGTGGCTAAAATTATTTAGCGGAGTTGTTTTTTTCCGGCCAGATTTAGGGAGTATATATTCAATTCAACAAACATTACCAATTATGTACAAGTAACTGTTCAGGGAATGAAAAATGATGGGCAATCGTTGGCCTATTTTTTGAGTTCATATTCAGGTTATCGCTCCTCTATGGCTTCTGTAATCCTTGCTGCTTGTGGAGACTTGTTTTTCTCTATGAACTGATTAAGTGAAAGTAAGAAAACTTTGTCCAAAACATATAGAAATATTTTGTTGCAATTGTATTCTGTACATCGACCTAGTTTTTTTTTAAACCACCCCCCCCAATAAAATGTTTAGTGACTGAAATGTAGAGTTGAGTTACCAGGGTGACATATTAGTAATAAGTTTAATTTGGGGCATGTAACTATTAAAAGTAAAAAAAAATAATTATCTGGCTTTTATCTTATCCTAAATTGTGAGCTCACTGAGGACAGAGACAAATTTTAATAGTTCTAATTTGTAGGATTTATAAAGAACTTTATAATGCAATTATTAAGATGTTAATTAAAATGCCAATGATCAAATAGCTGTTGTCAGAACTAAATTCACTTAAATATAAGACTTATTAATTGCCTATCATGTTCCAAGCTATAGACATACTAAAACAAAAGAAAATGAAATAAAAAGAATTCTGTCCCTAAGTTAATGTTAAGTAGCTACACGCTGTGGTGAATGGAAGACTAAAGACTTGGAAGAAGAAAGACTTATCTTCATAAATTCAAATCTGGCTTCAGACACTTACTAACTGTGTGACCCTTGGCATGTCACTTAATCCCATTTGCTTCAGCTTCTTCATCTGGAAAAGGAAATGGTGAACAACTCTAGGGTTTTTGCCAAGAAAACCTCAAAAATAGTGTCATGAAGAGTTGTGCATAGCTGAAATAACAGCATAACAACATCATTGAAAGCTCATGTGAATTATATTCTACTGGAATCAAACAGTTCTCTTGTCTCTTAAGTCCAACATCCTTTTCTGTTTTCTACACTCTTCCATTTCCTACCCAGCTTCTCATGAATTTTATGTTTTATAGAAACTCATCATTCTGTAAAGTGAAATCAGTTAAGCACTTTTTCAATATCCCCTGCACCTGGCAGTACTCTGCCTTTCTAATTGGAAAGATTGGGGCTTGAGGTGAAGCATTGGAGAGCTCCTTCATTTAAATAGAATGCCTAGGGAAGCTATCTCTTTGAGTTGAGTGAGTACCACTCACCCTCTTTTCAGCTTCCTTTTACATGTTGTTCCTCATTAGATAGTGAGTTCCTCGAACGCAAGGAGATTAATTCCAAAAAAAGGGTGGCAAATGTTTGTTTAGACACAGAATTATTAATGGAATAAATATTAGCTTTCCCAACTAACTTTTATTAATTCCATTTAGGAAAAGAACAATATTTATTTGTATATATATATATATATATATATATATGTATATTTATATAATATTTGTATATATGAATGCATGCATGCAAATATGCATATACCTCTGTGTATATATTTACATGTATGTATACATATGTATGTGTGTTTATATGTATAATTATATAAAATCTGGTACATTTAAAAATCAACCTCATTTATAATCATATATATTTTCTTTCTTTTTTTCACCTTCTGACTCTTTGTGATCCCATTTGGATTTTTCTTTTTTTAAATTAATTTTTATTAAAGATATTATTTGAGTTTTACAATTTCCCACCTAATCTTACTTCTCTGCCCCCAAACCTCCATGGAAAGCAATCTGTTAGTCTTTACTTTGTTTCCATGTTGTTCCTTGATCTAAATTGGGTGTGATGAGAGAGAAATCATATCCTTAAAGATCAGACAAGATATCTGTGTTATTCTAAATTGCATGGGGTAGTCCTAGAACTTTGTTCAAACTCCAGAGCTCCTTATCAGGATACAGATGGCACTCTCCTTTGCAGACAGCCCAAAATTGCTCCCGATTGTTGCACTGATGGAATGAGTGAGTCCTTCAAGTTTGAACATCACTCCCATGTTGCTGTTAGGGTGTACAGTGTTTTTCTGGTTCTGCTCATCTCACTCAGCATCAGTTCATGTAAATCCCTCCAGGCTTCCCTGAAATCCCATCCCTCCTGGTTTCTAATAGAACAATAGTGTTCCATGACATACATATACCACAGTTTGCTGAGCCATTGCCCAACTGAAGGACATTGACCTGATTTCCGATTCTTTGCCACCACAAACAGGGCTGCTATAAATATTTTTGTACAAGTGATGTTTTTACCCTTTTTCATCATCTCTTCAGGATATAGAACCAGTAGTGGTATTGCTGGGTAAAAGGGTTTGCACATTTTTGTTGCCCTTAGGGCATAGTTCCAAATACCTCTCCAGAAGGGTTGGATGAGTTCACAGCTCCATCAACAGTGTAATAGTGTCCCAGATTTCCCAGAACCCTTCCAACAATGATCATTATCCTTTCTGGTCATATTGGTCAATCTGAGAGGTGTAAGGTGGTACCTCAGAGAAGCTTTAATTTCCATTTCTCTAATAATTAATGATTTAGAGGATTTTTTCATATGGCTATGGATTGCTTTGATGTCCTCATCTGTAAATTTCCTTTGCATATCCTTTGACTATTTGTCAATTGGGGAATGGCTTTTTTTAAAATATGACTCATGACTCAGTTCTCTGTATATTTTAGAAATGTGTCCTTTGTCAGAATCATTAGTTGTAAAGATTGTTTCCCAATTTACTACTTCTTTTGATCTTGGTTACATTGGTTGTATCTGTGCAAAACTTTTTAATTTAATGTAATTGAAATCATCTAATTGGGTTTTGGTGATGTTCTCCAACTCTTCCTTAGTCATAAACTGCTCGCCTTTCCATAGATCTGACAGGTAAACTAGTCCTTGATCTTCTAATTTGCTTATAGGATTGTTTTTTATATCCAAGTCCTGTACCCATTTGGATCTTTTCTTGGTAAAGGGTGTGAGGTGTTGGTCTAATCTAAGTTTCTTCCATACTAACTTCCAATTATCCCAGCAGTTATCATCCAAGATGGAGCTTGTATCTCAATAGCAGGACTCTTTGGGTTTATCACTATAATCATCACCTGCTTTTACACCTAGTCTATTCCACTGGTCCACCACTCTATTTCTTAGCCAATACAAAACACTTTTGATGACTGATGCATTTAAACATAGTTTTAGATCAGGTAGGGCTAGGCCACCATCTTTGGCACTTTTTTTTCATAAAGTTCCTGGAAATTATTGACTTTTTATTGTCCATATGAATTTACTTACAATTTTTTCTAAGTCATTAAAGTAATTTTGGGGAATTTTGATTGGTAGGGCACTAAACAGATATTTTTGGTAGAATTCTCATTTTTATTATATTAGCTCTACCTATCCATGAGCAGTTGATATTTGCCCAGTTATTTAAATCTCATTTAATTTGTGTGAGAAGTGTTTTAAAATTATTTTCAAAAAGATTCTGAATCTGTCTTGGCAAATAGATTCCCGAGTATTTTATATTGTCTGAGTTTACTTTGAATGTGATTTCTCTTTCTAGCTCTTTCTGCTGTAACTTTCTAGACATATACAGAAATATTGAGGATTTATGAGGGTTTATTTTATAACCTGCAACTTTGCTAAAATTTCTAATTGTTTCCAGTAGTTTTTTGGATGATTTCTTGGGATTCTCTAGGTAGACCACCATGTCATCTGCAAAGAGTGAGAGTTTTGTCTCTTCCTTCCCAATTTTAATTCCTTCAATTTCTTTTTCTTCTCTAATTGCTGATGCTAACATTTCTAATACAATATTGAATAGTAGTGGTGATAATGAGCACACTTGTTTCACCCTGATCTTATTGGGAATGCCTCTAGCCTCTCCCCATTGAATATAATGATTGTTGATGGTTTCAAATAGTTACTGCTAATTATTTTAAGGAACAGTACATTTATTCCTACACTCTCTAGTGTTTTTAGTAGGAATGGATGCTGTATTTTGTCAGAAGCTTTTTCAGCATTTATAGATATGATCATATGATTTCTGATAGGTGTGTTGTTGATATAATTGAGTATACTAAAAGTTTTCCTAACGTTGAAACAACCCTGCATTCCTGGAATAAATCCTACTTGATCATAATGTATTATCCCAGTGATAACTTGTTGTAATCATTTTGCCAAGATTTTATTTAAGAATTCTGCATCTATTTTCATCAAGGAGATAGGTCTATAATATTCTTTCTCTGTTTTAACTCTTCCTGGTTTAGGTAACAGCACCATATTGCTTTCATAGAAAGAGTTAGACAGAGTTCCATCTTTCCCTTTTTTTCCAAAGTCTTTATATAGAATTGGAACCAATTGTTCCTTAACTGTTGGGTAGAATTCACTTGTGAATCCATCAGGCCCTGGAGATTTTCTTTTAGGGAGTTCAATTATTGCTTGTTGAATTTCTTTTCATGAGATAGTGTTGTTTGGTTATTTAACATCTTCATTTAACCTGGGCAATTTATATTTTTGTAAATATTCATCAATTTCACTTAGATTATCAAATTCATTAGTATAGAATTGGGCAAAATAATTTTGAATAATTACTTTAATTTCCTCCTCATTGGTGGTGAGTTCACCTTTTTAAATTATGATACTAGCAAATTGGTTTTCTTCTTTCTTTTTCATTCAAATTGACTAGAGGTTTATCAATTTATTCTTTTTTTCATAATACCAACTTTTGATTTTATTTATTTATTCAATAGGTTTTTGCTTTCAATTTTATTAATTTCTCCTTTAATTTTTAGAATTTCTAATTTGGTATTTAATTGGGGATTTTTGATTTGTTCTTTCTCTAATTTTTTTAGTTGCATATTTAGTTCATTGCTTTCTTCTTTCTCCAATTTATTCATGTAAGCATTTAAAGCTATAATATATCCCCTGAGAGTTGCTTTGAATGAATCACATAGGTTTTGTTATGTAGTTTCATTATTATCATTATCTAGGATAAAATTGTTAATTCTTTTGATATTTTTTTTGTCCACTCATGTTTTAAAATGAGGTTATTCAGTTTTTCAGTTTGTTCTGGATCTGTATCTCCTTGGCCCAATATTACATATGAATTTTATTGCATTGTGATATGAGAAAAGTATTCACTATTTCTGCCTTTCTGCAGTTGATGATTAGGTTTTTAAGTTCTAGTACATGGCTAATTTTTGTATAAGTTCCATGTACTGCAGAGAAAAAGGTATATTCCATTCTATCCCCATACAGTTTCCTCCATAAGTCTACCAGATCTAATTTTTCTAACAATCTATTTACCTCCATAATTTCTTTCTTGTTTATTTTGTGATTTGATTTATCTAGATCTGATAGCAGGAGGTTGAGGTCTCCTACTAGTAGAGTTTTGCTGTCTAGGTCTTCCTGTAATTCTTTCAGCTTCTCCTCTAAGAATTTTGGGTGCTGTCCCACTAGGTGCATCTATATTCAATATTGAAATAACTTTATTGTCTATGGTACCTTTTAGGAGGATAAAGTTTCCTTCTTTATCTCTTTTAATGCTGTCTATTTTTGCTGCTGCTTTGTCTGAGATAAGGATTTCTACACCTGCTTTTTTTTTTACTTCAGCTGAAGCAAAATATAGTTTGCTCCAAACTTTTACCTCTCTCTGCTTCAAATGAGTTTCTTGTAAACAGCAAATTGTAGGATTATGGTTTTTAATCCACTGTGCTATTCACTTACATTTTAAGGGAGAATTCATATCATTCACATTCAAAGTTATTATTACTAATTCTTTATTGCCCTCTGTGCTATCTTCCCTCTGTTTTATTTTCCCCTTTCCCTCCCTTTTATCCATATTCCTGAGTATTTTGTTTCTGAATACCACCCCCTTCAGTTTGTTTGCCCTCCTATATCACACTCTCTCCTTTCTTTCCCCTTTCCCTTTTTCCCTTTTCCCTTCCCTTCCTTTTGTTATTTCCCCTTTTCCCCCCATTCCCCTTCCCTTTCTCCTCCCCCCTCCCCTTTTCTTCTTTTAATACTTGAAAGGTTAGATGTTTTATAAGTTAACTGAGTATGTATAGGTTGACTTTAAGCCAAGTCTGATGAGAAGAAGATTCAGGTTTTTCTCTTCTGCTCCCTTCTTCCCCTCTATTACCATAGGTTTTTTGGTACCTCTTAGTGTAATGAGATTTACCCCATTCAATCCCATCTCTTTCCTGTTCCCCTTTTTAAGGAGGTAGTGTTTTTTAGATCATTCTATATAAGTCAAAAAAATTCTGAGTGTCAGTCCCTTCTAGTTCAGTATATTCTATCGAATAGAGTCAAAATTCCTGAGAGTTATTAGAGTCTTTCTCCCAAGTGGGGTTAAAGCCAGTTACATCTCTTGAGATAGCAGTCTCATGGATAGGTCATGAATGTCACTCATTTCTGGCTAGGTATATTCTCTCTGTTAGAGTTACAATTCTCAAGATTTATGAGAATCTTTTTCCCCATAATGGGGTATAGCCAGTTTTAACTTACTGGATAGCATTTTTTTTCTTTTACCACCCCCCTTTTTTTACCTTTTCATGTGTCTCTTGAACCTCCTGTTTGATGCTCAAATTTTCTGTTTATCCCTGGTCTTTTCATCAGAAATTTTTGGAATTCTTTCATTTTGTTAAATGTCCATCTTTTTCCCTGGAAGAGGAGGCTCAGCTTTGTGGGAAAGTAGATTCTTGGCTGCATTCCAAACTCCCTTGCTCTTTGAAATATCTTGTTCTAGGCCCTTCAATCCCTTGATGTTGATACAGCCAGTTCCTGCGTGATCCTTACTGTGACTCCTTGATATTTAAATTGTTTCTTTCTGGCTACTTGCAGGATTTTCTCTTTTATCTGATAGTTTTGCTGCTGCCAGAGACAAATCCTGAGGTAGATGTTCTTTCTCCTAGATTTTCTTTCTGGATTTTGTGTGTCGGATTTCTTTTAAGAGGCTTGTTTCATGTGATAGATGGGGAAAGATAAGGAGACTTTAGTACTGTGCCTTTCTTCTCTCCACCATCTAGGCCAGAAGTCTCCCCATTTGGATTTTTCTTACAAAGAATATTGGACTGATTTAGCATTTCCTTCTATAATTCATTTTACAAAACAGAAAATTGAGGCAAACATTGTTGTCACTTGCCAAAAAGCACACAGCTATTATGTATCTGAGACCCAATTTGATCTCATGAAGATGAATTCTCCTGGTTTCAGATCCAGCAATCTATCCACTGGGCCACCCAGGACTATTGTGTTTGTGTGTTTCTGTGTGTGTGTGTCCCCTAATTTTTTATTTATAAGCTTTTAACCATTTTGTTAACTCTGATCATTTGAGGATTTCCAATGTTACCTTTCCCATTTTGTGAGATTATAGATTACAGAAAGCAACATATATTTAGCCAAGTATATAGCATAAAAAAGAAAGCAAAACAAAACAAAACAACTCTGAAAGAATAGAGATTTAAGTTTCTTTCCATTTTGTTTTTTTTCTCCTTAGCTTGTGGTATGCTGCTGTGTGTGTGTGTGTGTGTGTGTGTGTGTGTTTAAAATGTATTTTATACTTGTCTTAATATATAGAATGGCCCTGTTTTCTCCTTCTTAATCAAAAGTATCTAATCTTTTAGCTATTCTTGTCCAGATGAGTCAACAAAAATCCTTTCAGGGTTGCATACAGAATACAATACCCACTTCTGAATATAATACGTTTCACACCACTAGAAGAACAGTAACAAATGTGACAAGGCTCTCTTGAATGGGAGAGCCACTCTGATGCCCCAGGTACAGGTTTGACATACTTGCTGTAGATGGTTGCCATTACCTTTCTTTAAGGGTTAGGGCAAAGAGGATTTGAATGGGAGGTAATAGGTTTCCCTCAACTAGAGTTTATTTCTGTACATTTACTTTATATTTTATAGATTATTTTCCATATATTGATTGGACTGGATGACATTTGACTCTTCCTACTATTAGATTATTTATGAATTCAAATGCATCAAATAGAAAAGTTGATAGTATGCAATGCATTTTAGATGAAAATTTCCTTTCAGTTCCTACCTTTTTTCTTTATTTGACTAATTTCTACCTATTCACAAAGTTATGGGAGAAAGGTTTCAAGAAAGGTTAATAAAGCTATATATATCTAATTTAATGTTTTTTTCATTTAAGAAAGGACTCCTTAATGAACAAGTTCTGTACAGTCAATTAAATTGGACCACATTCTCTTGCAGAACTTGGAAAATGACACAGTCCCCTGAGGGGGATTGTCTTCCATCAAAAAATTCCAATAGACTAGCTTTAGATTCATTTGTTATGCCAATATTACTTAATAACGGTGGGGGTGGCAGGGAAGAAAAATATGATAAGACAATTGCAGTGAAAATGGTACCACTTCTCCTAGTTCTATGAATCAGAAATCATTCCATGTTCTTTGCCTTTCTTCCATTTTGTATCTTTCATGGTACTTAACACATTCAATTAATCAAGAATTTATTAAATAGTTATTAAATGACAGGCACTTTTTCTGGGTATTATGAATATAGTTACAAAGAATAGCCTCAAAACCCTCAACCAATCAAAAAGGAGTCAAGTTCTAATCCTTGAATCTGGAGTAGTGGAGACATGTGCCCATGAGTCCAGTGAAGTAATACAACTGATCCCAGAGAAGCCAATGATAATCCTGAAAGAATTCTCTTACTTGTGAAGAGTAGCATCACCCTGAAATGGGATTGCAACAGAAGAGGGACCCACACCTTGGAAAGCATGGTGATTCTGTAGTCCATTGAGATGGAATTCTAAAAAATGTACTAACAGCAGAGTAGAATAGATCCCTATGAATGGTAAACTGATATTATCCAAGTCTTAAAGACATTGTTAATTCTACCATTCTGATGAGTAGTTTAAAACTCAAAGATGACAAATAGCCCATAGAGAGATGGGTTAGGATATACTTGATTATCTCATTTTGTCATCATCACATAGTACAAACTAGTGATTGTTTGACGATGATGTGTCATGGAGCCTCACTGATATGGGAGAAATCACAACCATTTAAGTTCAAAAGCAGTCAAGAATACCCCCCCAAAAAAAAATCCAATAAAATTACTTTTAGTTGGACCCTAGTATGGTGAAGGTAAAGGGTATGAATAGCATACCCTTCTCTATAATAAGCAGAATTGTAACTAAAATTATGACTATATTTGGCCCCAAGTTATGATAAGTGACATTTTGAATGTGGAGTAAAAACATTTAGGGATGGATGTAACTGATTTTATAATCATGTGTTACGGTTTCCCCTACTAAAAGGAATAATCATTACCTAGTTTGAAAAAAACAGCCACTATTCTATATTTCTATATAAAAAGAAAATTATTTAAGGTTATTTTGATCATGGTTTATAAAGTTCTTGAGATTATTAACTGAAGCACAAAGAAAATCTTGTACTCCTTAAAAAGGGAATTTTTAGAAACATCTAATTGAAATCTTTATTAAAGATTTAATGTATGGAATCTTTGTACAAAATTTAGTTGATTCATAATTTGGCTTTTGTAAAAAGATTTGTTTGTTAAAAATACTTTGCATCAATTTGAATTTGATAAGTTTAAATTCCAAAAATTTGTTTTTGCTTTAAGACTGAGTAAGAATAAGGTATTTTTCTCAACTGGTTTTTTTTTGGTATGTGATTTTATTTTTCAAGCCTGTGAGCTAATTCAGTACAATAATATGATATTAACAGTATTTTGTCCAAATTCTTTAATTAGGAGTTCTTGGGAACCGGGTATATTTGAAGTTGCCATTGTTAGATTTTGCTATTTTGATGTAGATTTTTGTCCTGGAAATATATATTTAGAGATCAAATGATAAGCCCTCCCCTCATGTTAGTAGAGATCTTTCAGCAAAATTGATAAGCACGGTAAGTCAAAACAGAATAGGACCTCAGTTGAAGTTAATTGTTGATAATGGTCTTTCTTCTCTCATTAATGTGAATCAAAACCACTTGGAATTTCCTTTTGATCCAAACTACTGTCAAGAAGCAAAACTTTAAATGTTTCTTTGGAGTTTTCCCAGGTTTTATCCACCTATTATGTTCCTACTTATAGTTCTCATAGAAAATACTCTAATTTTTTAAAGGTAATACAAATGTAAATTTACCATTTGTAATATTGAAATATTTTATCATTAGACAGATATATCTAAATTACTGTCAGAAAGAATTTTGTTGTTTTTGAACTGAATTTATCAACATTTCTATGGCATAGGTAAGGTGTTGAATTTATCACAAGTATATAATACAATTCCTGAAGAATCTCATTTCCTTTTATGAGACTGACATGAGTATATTTGGGTACCAAAGTATGTAAAATACAATATATTTTTAAGGTTAAAGTTAAGAAAACATTTATGTTATTTTTGCTTTGTTCTAAGAATAAGATTTTAGTAAAAAAGCAATATGTTTAGTGAAATATAATAATTCATATGTCACTATTCTTGGAAATATGATTTTTTATGGCTGTTTTGTTTCATTTGGAATTAAAAATACCTGTTCAAATATAGGCAAGTTATTTAAAGTCTCCCAAGATGCCCTTATGCTTTAAAAGGATTTTAAAAGCAATGATTTATGCTTACCTCTATTTTAAATATGGTTCATCACTGAACATATTTTTCTATAAATTTTATATTTATAAAAATCTAGTTCTAGTGCAATTTGGGATTATCGTGTTTGATTTTATATCCTAAGTTTTGTTTTATTATATTTCATTTTTAAGCATAGTCTTTAAGTGCAACATTTGATGGGATCTAATTGTGAGCTTTTTTTCACTGTTGCCAATGAAAGATTATAAGTACCACATGGCATATTCTGATGCTTTAGAACTGAATTCACTCTTGATTATGAGAATATGCTATTGGTGACCTCAAGAGACTGAAAAATGGCTTTGTATCTGAGTCTCAGTATCAAGGAAATTTATTTTGGACTAATAGCCTATGAAGCTGTCAATGCAATGGGGTTGAATATACTACAGATGAAAGGTTCATTAGTAAAATCTGGGGAAATGTTTTTAAAAGCTTCTAAGGATCAGTTTCTCAAACAAGACATTTGGGAATGGCTGAAATGGTAGATTTAAAATTTGACACAAGGCATTTGTTCACCCACATAATCTTACCTGTAAATTGCCATAAATAAAAATGAAAAATTTCCTTTCTTATGTCCCCGGTCCTTATAGTAAATTTCTCTAATTATAGTAGATGATCAGTTAAAACATTTTAACTTATGCCATTTTTGCTTTCGATTATTTAAATGCTAATAACCAGCCATCCCAGTATGTAGTCTTGGCATCTACAGACAGTCAACTATTACTGTGAGAATTAAGATCCTTTAGCTTTTCAAAATGCTAAGGGGTTAATTAAGGATAAAAATTTTGTGACATCAGGATATGATACTCTTTTATAATTATCTCAAGTTTTGTTGTAATGAAAAGAATATTAGTCAGCAAACTATATCAGAAGAAGAATGACCTATGGTCTATTTAAAAAAATAAAGGAAATCCATTTTCATCTAAGAGTTTTTGATTTTTTTATGCATGGGCAAAAGATTAAATCTGTTTTATTTATAAATCATCTATTAGATTCTCAGTGTTCTAAAATGATTATCAAATGTGTATGTTACAAACTCAAGGAGATTTGAAAAATTTTAATTCATTCATATTTGTAGTAAAATTATTAGTATTTATGGAATCCTCCAAGTGCATGAAATAAATGTATAATGTCATATATAAAACTGAGTTGTTTTTACAAAACTGGTTTTTCAAATATTCTATCTGTAACTAAGTTTTATGTGATAATTGACAAATCAAATTGTAATTTTCATGATCTAAGAATTTCCAAAATTACAAGTTTTGATCTGATAAAATTTGTTTTAGATATTTACCAGAAAGAAAGATATCTTCAAGTAACCTAAATTTTATTTGGAAAAGCCTGGTCTTTGACAGAACCAGAACTGCTATAGAATATCAGATATCTCCAGAAGAAAAGGAAATGGACCACAATATTATGTTATTGTTTACTTTCTCCCTCTTGCACTTCTAATTGTACAAGTTATTAAATGAAAAAGGACTAACTGTTTTTGATTTCTGTAACTTGCCCTGTTGATTTCGTAAATGACTAATCCATCCTTATGCCTGCTCATAGATAGCACTTAGATTGCTTGCCCATTATTCTAGCAACCTTAGGTCTCCAAGACATGCTATTTCTCTCTCCAATATAGCTTTGATTTTTTTTCTCTATATCTCTTTAATTGATCTTCATTTTTAACATAATAACATCATCTTTGATCAAAACGGGGGAAATGAGAAAGTTTAGGTATTTCAAAACTATATTCCTGGGAAAGAGTCTGACTTCTTTTAATTATAGGAAATGGAATGTTGTAGGAACATGGAATCTCCCTCCATGTTAATTGCAAACTACAGAAAATAAATGATTAGAAAAGCCAGGAAAAACCTGCCCTGCCCTCATCATACTTCAAATGGAGGAAAAGATAACAATTTATCAGATAGAATCATACAATGATATTCTTTGATTAGCATTTTTAAACCTAATATTGTGCAACATAATGGACAGGTTTCCAAAGAAGCTAATTATTTCTTATCCTTTGTTTGTGGATAAATATTCTCTCTCTCTCTCTCTCTCTCTCTCTCTCTCTCTCTCTCTCTCTCTCTCTATTTAGGGGTGGTCATCCATGGGAGATCACCTGTACCTATAGGTTTATGGTAAGTTTAAGAGAATAAAATTTTATGTCTAACCAATTTTTTCTTTCATTTTAACCCTGGATTTTAAGGTTTATAGTTTATATCAAATAAATATTAAGATAATTACTGCAAACAAATTTAAAAAAAATTAAAATAAGGTGGTTTATTAAGGAAGATAGAAATCAAGAAAGCTCTCATGTATATAGACTATAGCGATTGAGTTGTGTTTTGAGGGAAGAAAGGGTTTCCATGAGGCAGAGATAAGAAGGTAGTGCTTTCTAAGTTTGTAAACTATTTGTTACTGCAATTTTCCCTTTATTCTTATTTCTTTTTGGTTTTGGGTGGGGAAGATAATGGGATTTAGTGACATGTCCAAGGTTACATAGCTAAGTAAATATTAAGTGTCTGAGACTGGGTTTGAACTCAGCTCCTTCTGACTCCAGATCTGGTGGCTAATCCACTACACGACCTAGCTACCCCTGTCCTTTATTCTTGAAGAGAACTATCAAACCAAGGATGTGATGCCATGACAAGCAAATGAATTGGATTTTAGTGAAAGAGGGTTATATGCAAAGTTACCAAACTCACTGTTTCCCTCCAGAGCATGTCTTTCACTAGATGTCATCAAGAAAAAAGTCAGACCAAGAGCAGAACAACCAAAGATAAAGGAACACAAACACATTTTTAGTTACCAAATGGCTCTTTCTTTTTCTTTCTTTCTTTCTTTCTTTCTTTCTTTCTTTCTTTCTTTCTTTCTTTCTTTCTTTCTTTCTTTCTTCCTTTCTTCCTCCCTCCCTCTCTCTCTCTCTCTCTCTCTCTCTCTCTCTCTCTCTCTCTCTCTCTCTTTCTCTCTTTCTTTCTTTCTTTCTTTCTTTCTTTCTTTCTTTCTTTCTTTCTTTCTTGTTTTTGTAAGGCAATGGAGTTAAGTGACTTGCCCAAGGTCACACAGCTAGGTAATTATTGTGTCTGAGACAAGATTCGAACTCAGGTCCTCCTGACTCCAGGACTGGTGCTCTATCCACTGCACCACCTAGCTGCCCCTATTCAAGCTATGGTTAACTGAACTGGACCAATTTTACAATGTCTCTTCATTCTTTAGTCCCTCCTAATTATTTCCATTACACATCACTTCACTTCTTGTGCATTCAAGCTCCCTGGGTCTCTCCTACACAGTGTCATATTGTAGGCACTCTGCCTATGTGCCAGAGCCTGTTACTTAAATAGGTGCCCATTCCTAGTTTTTGTGAGGCAAATGGGGTTAAGTGGCTTGCCCAAGGCCACACAGCTAGGTAATTATTAAATGTTTGAGGTTGGATTTGAACCCAGGTACTCCTGACTCCAGGGCCAGTGCTGTATCCACTACACCACCTAGCTGCCTCCCACTGTGCCACCTAGCTGCCTCTGAGGGGAGCAATCTTGTTTTTGTTCCCTTTCTGTTTATGTCTTAGACCTGAGTTCAAATTCAGCTTCAGACTATTGATAATTACTTGCTGTGTGACCTTGGACAAGTTACTTAACTCTGATTGCCTCACATTGAGAGCTTTGGTCTTCAATCATATCTGGCCACTAGACCCATCTGGAGAAGAAAGTGAGGCTGATTACTTAGCTCAGCATCTCCTCATTCAAATGCAATTCAAGCCCTCCCTCATGTCATGGTCTTCAAGAATGAAGGATAAACAACAACAGTATTTATTAATGCCTCAAATGATATTTTATATATGATAAAGTAGATGCTGAATTTCACTGAGTGTGACTTACCTCCAAATGCTTTGTAATGCATTTTATTGCCAATCATTCAATTCCATATTGTCTTGTGGATAATTTGCACATTATTACTTTTTTGCCACACCTACATTTATCTAATACAATTAATACCTTACACATAATAGGTGCTCAAAAATTATCATGACTCTTAATTTAGTTGAATGTACTTTATACACAGGATGTAACAAAAAGAATTGCCTATTTTCCCCCACATCATATTTCCAAAGAGGGTAAATATATATTACTTCCATTTAGCTCATGTCTA
This sequence comes from Macrotis lagotis, assembly GCF_037893015.1. NCBI lineage: Eukaryota > Metazoa > Chordata > Mammalia > Peramelemorphia > Peramelidae > Macrotis > Macrotis lagotis. The sequence continues at coordinate 119,428,823 of NC_133661.1, forward strand.
GATTTTTCTAGGTATGTTATAGGTTCCCAGCTCAAAAATAGACACTACAATTTGTAAGGTATATGAACAGGATAACCTTTATCTCGCTGTAAAGAAAAATATACAAAATAGAAAAAAAACCTAGGGAGTCCAGAAAAAATATAGAGAAATAAAGAAGGTAAAAAGTCTGTCAGCCCCCCCATTTAGAATAATTAATTTGGGGTTATATTAAAGAAATTCTAACATTCAATTCAGAGGAAATCCAAGACTTCCTCCAAGATCCTGTACTAGTCTTTCCTGGATTACAGTTTCATCCAGTGTCTTGGATTCCCTAAAAGGAAATATCCAATGATTGCCTAAAAGGAGAACACATATAAAGAACTTTTACACATCCTAGTTCCAAGTAGGATACTACTCAGGAATTATTTGGAATTTCTTCTTTCAAAAAGGAGTAAGTTGAAGAAAATAGTTTTTGAAAATCTAGAATAGAGGCTGTTAAGTTTTTTTTGTATGTATCATGGACCCATCTAACAGTTTGGTGAATCCAATGAACCTTCTCAGTATAAAGTTTTTAAATATTTGGACGATGTGCCAAATTTCAGTATAGAGGTTATATGTATTTTCCCATCTCAGTTCATAGACACCTTAGGGAGCCATGGATCCAAATGGATCCTAATCTAAGAACTCATGCTATAGAAAGTCAGACTAGAATTCCTGAGCTCAGAAACTTGAATCTGGAGTTAAGCTTGACACAACTTTCTAAAACTCATACTAACCATGAAATCTCTTTTCATTGTCTAGAGCACTAGATTCCAGGATTTCAATTTGTCGAGAATTCAGAATGTTTTCTCTTCCATGTAGGAATTAGAGGTAATCAAATAATTTGATGAACTAACTTCTTGGGCTAAATGGGTACACTCCTATCTATCTCTGTAATATGCTTTTGTTAGTGACCCATTTGCTGCTCCTTCTTAGGTCAGAAAAAATCATTCTCATTATCTCTTCTTGCAAACTACATAGGGGTTTCTGAAACTCCCACATGACTATCCAAGGCAGGCATTTTAGTTCCTTGGGGTAATGTACATGGATACAGACTCTGCTCATACTCTGCTCTATGCTGATTTGTTTATGGAAGAAGAGACCAATGAAAGAAAATAAAAAAGAAACTCCAAAATAGCATTAACTGGTGTATCAGTTTGTTTTGATAGTTTATAGAGGAGTCTAGTTTGTTTGTTTTTTTCTGAAGAGAATTCATCCTTTTGAGTCTTGATTAGCAAATTGCATGGAGTCAGAGATATTTCCTTAGAACTCCAATCTCTAAAATTCAATCAATAGCTCTCTCTGAATACTCAGGTACCAATAAGCACTCCTTCCATAGAGAGAAAACCCTTTAGATTTCCCCATAAGTTTATGTCCTATTATCTCATTTAAATTGCTGAAAAATTCAACTAGTTGACTAGGGAGTCTCTGATCAACATTTTTATAACAGAATAAATTGCCTTAGAGTATAATAATTTTACTGGCATTGAATGCCTAAAAGTGTAGGCTGTAGACACTATTTGTCATCTAAAACATCTAAAAAAACCACTTAAAACCAATTAACAACTTTAGCAAAGTTGCAGGTTATAAAGTAAACCCACACAAATCATCAACATTTCTATATGGTACTAAGAACCACAGCAGTGAGAGAGAGAGAGAGAGAGAGAGAGAGAGAGAGAGAGAGAGAGAGAGAGAGAGAGAGAGAGAGTATTTCCATTTAGAACAATTATAGACAACATAATACTACTTGGGTGTATACCTGCCAAGGCAGATTAAGAAACTAAATGAAAACAATTATAGAACACTTTTTACACAAAAAGAATCAGATCTAAATAACTTAATAATAAAAATCTTGGGCATATGGTTTATGTTTCCTTGTATTAACAGTAAACACTTTGTACTTATTGAATCCTTTGTAATTGTCTTTGATATTTCGTTTTTACTTCTCTACAACCTTCTGTGTAAAATTTTCTATTATGTTTAGATCTTTAGGGGTGGCTAGAGCACCGGCCGTGGAGTCAGGAGTCCCTAAGTTCAAATCCAGCCTCATACATTTAACAATTACATAACTATGTAACCTTGGGCAAGCCATTTAACCCCATTTGCCTTACAAAAACCTAAAAAAAAATTAGGTCTTTGTGCAAAAAAATCCTGAAAGTCTGACAAATCATTGAATGTCTATTTTTTCCCATTCAGGATTATGCTTAATAAGCAAACACAAACACACACACACACACACACACACACACACACACACACACACACACAAAGACAAACACACTCATTTATACCTTTTTGGGTATATTTTTGGCCACAACCACAGTTTTTTTGCTCTTCTATATGTAGTGTTCTAAGACTTGGTCTTTTAATGTAGCTTCTGTGAGTCTTATATAATTCTAATTGTTGTTCTGCTCCATTTGAATTGTTTATTTTTTATTTCTCTAAATATTTTCCCCTTTAATCTGGGAATTTGAAAATTTGACTATGGTATTCCTTTAAATTTCTTCGTAAGATTCTTTTCAGGTGGTGACTGGAGATTTGTTTTTTTTATTTCTATTTCCCCCACTTGTTCTAATATACCTGGACAATTTTCTCTAACTCTGATTTTTTTTTCCTTTGCTGAATGTTTTGTGCTAAATTTGGGCCAAAATATGAATTTCACAAGGGATCAATCATGATTGAATTATATGTTAGTTTCTTCCTACTCTATAAATGAAATAAAACAATTAACTAGCAAATAAAACTTGCAGAAAACAAATATTTTTTTCAACATAATATGGTCCCACATTGAAAGAGTTGGTCATTTATTGAATAATTATATCAAAATTTTCACTTTTGATCATAACTTTCCAATAGTTTGATCATTCTTATATTTCTTATTCTTGATATGTTCTCCAGATCACTAGTTTTTCTTATGAGTTGTTTCACAGTTACTTTTATTTTTCATTCTTTGCATTTTGTTTCATTATTCCTTTACCTCTAATATCTTCTCGGGCTTCCCATTTCCTAATTCAAATTTTCAGGGAGTCATTTTCCTACTTAAGGTTTTGGGCCTCCCAGAGAGCTAGGACAACTGTATCAGACTGGCTATGGACTATGTTATCCCATCCAGAGGAAGAAAAACAAACAAAACACAAAAAAACCAATTCTTTCAGAATCTGATGAATACATAATAAAAATTATTTCATATATTTTGTTTCCTTAATTCTGATTCCTCATACCAAAAATTACTAATCTGTAAACATGGTTATAAAAATAGCTCTGTACAATGCTAACCTGATTTCATCTCTGAGGAGAAGGGATGGGAGGGGAGAGTGGAAGGAAATTATGTAACTTAAAAATATACAAGTACACATGAATGAAAATGAATGAATAAATAAATAAATAAATAAATAAATAAATAGAAAAAAGAAAGATTTAAACAAGATTTTGGGCCTCCTTTTTCTGATGGTTAATTTCCTTTTCATAGTTTGGTTTTCCTTTTATTGCTCTTATTTTTTTAAAAAAAGTTTTCCTCTATCTATTGCTTTTGGATTTTGAATTACTTTTTGAGTTCTTCTATGAAATTTTTTGCGTGTGTACAGGTAACCACTTGACATTACTCTGTGGTAGGAGAGGATTTTTTCTTTACTATCTTGCTCTGAAGATGAACCTAAGTCTTCTCTATTCCTATAGTAACTGTTTCTGTGTTCATTCTCTTTAGTGAACAATCTAAGCTGCACATATACAATCATATTTAACATGGTTCTCTTAGTGATGTTGTGAAAAAAGAATCTGCACAAAGGAAGAAAAATCATGAGAAATATAAAAAGCATAAAAAAAGATTTTACAAAGTGAACAGAGTATTTTTTGTTTTACATTCATACTCCATATTTTAGTTATGTTTAGTTTTGGGTTTTTTGGATATGATTGTCATTTTCCATAAACAATCTCTCAAGATAATCTTTGATCCCTGAATTGCTGGGAAGAGTTACACCCTTCATAGGTGATTCATTTCACAATGTTGTCATTAATATTTAAAATGCTCTTCTGGGTCTGCTTACTCTACCAAGCAACTGTACATTCAAATCTTTCAGTGCTTTTCTAAATTTCAGTTGCTAATGATTTTTATAGAATAGTACTTCAGCAATCAACCAATCTAATCATAATTTATTCATTCATTCCCCAATGGATTGGCATTCCCTCAATTTATAAATTGCCACTAGAGAAAGAGCTATTACAATTATTTTTGTACATATGGGTCTTTTCCCCTTTATTATGATCTCTTTGGGAATAGACCTAGCAGTGGTATGCTGATCAGAGGTTAGGCAAAGTTTTATTATCCTTTGGGTATGGTTCCAAATTGCTCCAGAAAGGTTGGATCCATTTACAACTCCACCAACAATGCATTAGTGTCCCAGTTTTCCCCATCTACTCCAACAATGATCATTTTCCTTTTTTTTTTTAATTATTTTAGTCAATTTGATAACTGAGATGCTACCTTAGAGTTGTGTTAATTTGTATTTCTCTAATCAATATTTTGGACCATTTTTCACATATAGTTAATTTTAATTTCTTCATTTGAAAATTGCTCATTTATAACCTTTGACCAGTTATTAAACAGAGAATGACTAAAATTCATATAAACTAGACTCAGTTCTCTATATTTTTTAAAAACAAATACTTTATCAGAGACACTAGCTGGGAAAATTTATTACATACTTTTCTGCCTTCCTTCTGATATTTTAAAGAAAAATTTTATTTATTTTGAGCTTTACAATTTTCCCTCTAATCTTACTTTCCTCCCCTCAACCCCCACAGAAGGCAGTCTGTTAGTCTTTACATTGTTTCAATGGTATATATTGATGTAAGTTGAATGTGATGAGAGAAAAATCATATCCTTAAGAAAGAAAAATAAAGTATTAGAGATAGCAAAATTACATTATAAGATTTTTTTTTCTAAATTGAAGGTAATAGTCTTTGATCTTTGTTTAAACTCCACAATTCTTTCTCTGGATACAGATGGTATGCTCCATCACAGATAGCCCCAAATTTTCCCTGATTGTTGCTCTGCTGCAATGAATAAATTCATTAAAATTGATCATCACCCCCATGTTGCTTGAGGTGTACAATGTTTTTCTGGTTCTGCCCATCTTGCTCAGCATCAGTTCATTCAAATCCTCACAGGCTTCCCTGAATTCCCATCTCTCCTGGGTTCTAATAGAACAATAGCATTCCATGGCATACATATACCACAGTTTGTTAAGCCATTCCCCAATTGAAGGACACTCACTTAATTTCCAATTCTTTGCCACCACAAATAGAGCTGCTATGAATATTTTTGTACAAGTGATGTCTTTACCATTTTTCATAATCTCTTCAGACCCAGCAGTGGTATTGGTGGAGCAAAGGGTATACACATTTTTGTTTCCTTTTGGGCATAATTCCAAATTGCTCTCCAGAAAGGTTGAATGAGTTCGCAGCTCCACCAACTATGTATTAGTGCCTCAGATTTCCCACATTCCTTCCAACATTGATCATTGTCCTTTCTCGTCATATTGGCTAATCTGAGAGGTGTCAGGTGGTACCTCAAAGATGCTTTAATTTGCATTTTTCTAATAAGTAATGATTTAGAGCAATTTTTTGTATGACTATAGATCACTTTGATTTTATCAACTGTAAATCATCTTTGTATATCCTTTCACCATTTGTCAATTAGGCAATGGCTTGTTTTTTTTTGAAAATTTGACTTAGTTCTATGTATATTTAAGAAATGAGTCCTTTGTCAGAAATACTAGTTTTAAAAGTTGTTTCCCAATTTACTACATTTCCTTTGTTCTTTGTTAAAGTGGTTTTGTCTGTGCAAAAGTTTTTTAATTTAATGTAATCAAAATTATCTAGTTTGTTTTTAATGATGATTTACATCTCTTCTTTGGTTAAAAAAACTTCTTCCCTTTCCATAGATCTAAGAGGTAATCTATTCCTTGATCTCCTAGTTTGCTTATAATTTCCTTTTTATGTCTAAATCCTGTACCCATTTTGATCTCATCTTGCTTTAGGGTGTGAGGTGTTAGCCTATTCTGAGTTTCTTCCATACTAACTTTCAATTTTCCCAACAGTTTTTATCTAAGAGAGTGTTTTGATCCAAATAGCTGGACTATTTGGGTTTATCAAACAGCAGATTACTATAATCATTTCCTGCTATTGGACCTAGTCTATTCCATTGGTCCATCATTCTATTTCTTAGCCAATACCATAGTTTTGGTGCCTGATGCTTTATAACATAATTTTAGATCTGGTAAGTTTAAACCACCTTCTTTTGCACTCTTTTCATTGAATCCCTGGAAATTCTTGGTTTGTGTGCAATTTGATGGTCTTGAGTAATATTTTTTTTGTTTTGTTTTTCCTTCCCCTTTTCACTTATTTTTTTCATGCAGTTCTTGAGTCCTGTATTTCGTGATTGACTTCTCTGTTCAGTTCTGGTCTTTGTGTCAGGAATTCAGGAAGTCCTCTATTTAGATGAACATCTATCTTTTCCCCTGACAGTATATGCCAAAATTTTCAGGGTAGTACATGCTGAGTTGTAATCCCAGGTCCTTTGCTCTCAGATATATGTTATTCCAGGTCTTCTAATCCTTCAATGTTGAGACTGTTAGGTCTTGAATTTGAGTGTGTTTCCTTTGTATTGGAATTGTTTTATTTATACTGCTTACACTATTCCCTCACTTATTTTAGATTTCTAGAATTTGACTATAACAGCCTGCTCGGGGACCTATCCCGAGCCTTCGCCTGGATACATACCTTTCCCAGGTCTTTGGACATCATGGACCCGTCGGTCTTCTGACGCACGGACCCTCCTTTGGGGAAGGAGGGCAATAACTGGACAGAACACCCGGTTGCAGTCTAACAAGCAGGTCTTTATTGCTTACATAGCAGCGAAAAAGGGCTCTCCTCTTCCCCAGTCCCATCCCTTATCTAGTCTTCTGCTCCTCCCCCGAGCTCCTCCCCTGTTCCTCCCTCATGGGCGGAGCCACTCCTGTTACTGGGGCATTCCCAGCACCCATGTGGGCGGGTTCACACCCCCAGGCGTCTCCTAACCCATAGGTGGCCAAGGTCCAGAGTTGGGTCCAGAGCAATTCCCCCTTTTTGTTTAGACAGGGGTAGTGTCCATTTTTGGTCGTTCTCTGGGATTCTGGAGAAGAGCACGAGGGTCAGCCTTTGATAGCGTCTTTTTGCAGCAAGCATATGTAGCAAAAGAGGCAGGATAGAAATAATCATAGTCTTAATATCCTATAATAATAAAATTATTTCAGATCTGAATTAAGCACACATACACAGACATATGTACGAACTCACAGAAAACAATCATTTTTAACCAAGCTGTGATTGATGCCCTGGCCGGCATCTATCCCAGAATATAGGAACCTTTTCCTATCCCTCCAGGCCAGTAGAGAGATGTGAAAATGTCTCATTGAAGTTTAACTACACATAAGACCGGTCAAGAAAAAATAACTTTTAGAATCAATTAGAATGTCTTGAGGAACCTCTTATATAAATTTATTAAGAATTTTTAAATAACCAATTAATATAAAATTAGAATGCATTCTTAAATAACTCTATAAAATATAATTTTAACTATTCTAGCACACAAAAAATGTAGTTATAAGTACAAGCACTGGTGATGTGCATTCTTCTTCCTATTTTGCAGTAATATAGGACAGTTCTGGCAGAAGGCCTCAATCCTTAGAGAAAGCGCTGCCTGCAGTCGCTTTCACCAGGAAAGATGAGATGCAAAACGGTGGATAATAAATATTTATATTGGTGCTGAACGAGGAGTGCGATGAATAAGAGACATGGTATCTGCCTTGATGTTGATCAAGGCAGTCTTCATTAGAGATATTAAAAACCGTATCAAGCAGGGGCCAAAAATACAAAGAAGAAATAATATGGCAACAGGACCTATCCGCTGAATAACTGTTGGGGGCGGGGGGAAGAGGCTTGGCGGTCGCTTAGAGGGGGAAACATAATCACCTTATAAGGGAATGTTACAGAACTCGGCCCCTCATTGAGTAAGAGTTCATGGGAGGGAGGACAGAGGGGATAAAAGTGTCTGCTGAGAGGTGGGGGGGGGGGGCGGGAATGTGATCACAGAAGAATAAAGACTCATTACCCACCTCAGGCGCTCTGTCTGGTTCTTCCCCCATCAAAGAGTGGGGGCCGGAGGTACCCCGAAGACTCATCACGCGTTGGACTGGTGAGTAAGAGGACGGACTAGCATAAAGAAGCCGGCGTTGTAAATAAAAACCCGGCAAGTGGCACCCGGAACAGGGACCTGATTTTGCTAGGGAACGTCTGAATCCGCTGGTCGGATTCTCCAGACAGCCTCGGTTGTTTCTGACCCGGAGGAAGGAGAGGGCGTTTACTCTCAGATATTGCCTGAGGGACATATCCCTATTGTGTTGACTATGCTTCCTTTCCCTTCCCTTTCTCCTTCTGCTCTAATCACGCTCCTTGCCGTGCTGGCCTGTCTGATTGTGCCCTGCTGCCTCCTTCTCTTTTGCCGAACGGGAACTTTCCAGTTCTGCCACCTGTTAGGATTGCAGCCTCGGCTAGTAGACAGCATGGGGGGCCGGAATAGTATTCCCGCCTTTGAGCCGGAGGAAAAAGAGGTCGTTGCAGGGCAGCTTTATAAACTCTGCGCTAAGCATGGCCGTAAATTACCTATCAAGACGTGCCGTGCTTTTGTTGAGAATATCTGGAACATCTGCCCTTGGGTGCAACATAGTGGGATCCAACCAGATAAATGGAAGGTGGTAGGGCAGCAGATGGCCTCCTATAATGACACCTGCCCGGGAAAACTGACCCCCAAGGATTTTACAGTGTATAAGATAGTGGATGCAGCCCTGCATCCCCAGAAGGTGACTTTGGCACGAACAATCAGCCCTCAGGTGGGTAGCTCGTTGGCGGGATCGGATTCAGAGAGCTCAGAGGAAGAGGGAAGGCCACCCCCTCCCCTGTATCCGTGGGAGGAACTTAGAAGAAACAATGGGGGAACAAGGGGCCCCCAGGGAGAAGAAAATGCCGCATGCCCCTCCTTACCGAGACAGAATGAAAAGGGGGAGGGCGATATTTGTGGCACACTTAGAGATTCAGGGCCGGAAGTTTCCGAGCGCGGGAAGGGAGGGGTGCAAACAGTCCTCAGGGGTGGCAGGAAGAGGAGCGTGAGTAGGTGGGACCGGGAGGCTGCTGACGAGGAGGGAGAAGTCCGCGCTGATTGGACAGCTGCCACGCCCCAGGCTTGGCGGCCCAGCCAGGAAAGAGGCAAAAAATCCCCCGTGTTCCTTGTCCGCCCTTCAGAGATCCCCTCAAGGGCTCCGCCCATCCGGCCTACTTGCCACCAGTGCCTCCATAGCAATAGAGAAAGGGGAGGAGGTGGACTGGGATGACTGGGGCCTCTACCCGGTATTTACGGACCCCCTTACCGGAGCCCGAGACTACCGCCCTGTCCCTTTTAAGATGCTTAAGGAACTTAAGGAGGCCGTGACTAAATACGGCCCAAGCTCCCCTTATGTAAAAAGACTGATGCAAAACCTCTTTGCTACGCACCCTTGGACCCCTGCTGACTTTGACGAAATTGCAGCCGCGTGCCTAGATGCCTCCTTATATTTAGCTTTTAAGGCTCAGGCCCGCAGAGAGGCCTCTAAGCTGGCAAAATCCCGGGGTTATACTCCCCTGGATTTAGCCATTGACCTCCTGTGTGGAACTGGAGCCTATACTGACCCTGCTGTTCAGGCCCAGTATGGCCAGTTTGAGCTAGAGACTGTTAAAGAAACACATGTTGCAGCTTGGGATAAGATTGGAGCCATGAAAGGGGGGAGAGCCACACAGAAGTTGGTTGGGCTGAAGCAGAGAGCAGATCAGACACCCCTCTCATTTGTGAACGAGGTTAAAGAGACAGTGACTCGTATAATGGGAGACACCCCGGGATCTGATCTACTTATGAGACAATTGATTAAAGAGGGTCTTTGCCCCAAAGGGATCGCAGCCATTAGCAGCCTTCCCCCCGACGCTTCATTAGAAGAAATTGTTGACAAATTGCTGGACATGCCCAGCGAGGATTCAACTCAAGCCTTAGTGACTGCCATGGAGAACCGGGAGGATAGCCTCCTGACCGCCCTTCACGGTATGCAGGGTGAGACCCACCTGTTTTGGGTGCAGAAAGCCAGGGCACCTCAAAGCACAGTGCAGGCAGCGGCCCCCCCTCCACTTCAGTTCCGACCTGTTATTCCTGTGGAAAGCCAGGTCACATAGCCAGGTTCTGCCGATCCAAAGGGAAGTCGGGAAAAGGGAAAGGGAGGGGCCCGGCCGCGGGCCCCCCCCCCCCCCCCCGTGCTCGAAGACAGCGGCCCCATTACTGTGACTATCCCCGTGAGGGTTGACTATAGAGAAGGGACACAGCAGAGAGAGATCGGGCCTTGGGAAACCTCGATGATTCCCATTGAGCTAAATATTTTCCCAGCGCTCATCACAGGGGCTGAGAGATGTGTGGACTTAGTCACCCATACCCAGGTCATTTTTGGTCCCGGAAGTCCCACATCCGTAAGGGTCACAAACCCCCACCCCTTTCCCACCTTGGTAAAACAGGGCCAAGAGGTAGGAAAGGCGCTGCCCTTGCGGGCCCCTCCCGCTCATGTGAACTGGGTCCACCCGGTCAGCTCTGGGCGACCACTGTTAACCGTCACGGTGGAAAATCAGAAGCTCGAAGGGATAATTGACACTGGAGCCGATTGCTCTGTCATAAATAGGGGACAGTGGAGGCACGAGTGGCCACTCCTACAGAGCCCTCAAGCAGTGACGGGGGTGGGGGGCAATAGATCTGCCATGAAAGCAGCACACGCCCTACGGTGGTCAGCTTTGGAAGAATCTGGACTCTTCACCCCACTGTGCCTACCCGACCTCCCTTATGCATTATGGGGTAGAGATATCTTGAGCCAGCTTAACCTGACACTTGCCACCCCTGATAGCCTGCGGGGAAATTAATTGGGGCCACTCTAGAGATGAGCTTTTCCCCCAGAATAACATGGATTAATAAGAAACCTATTTGGGTTGAGCAGTGGCCCCTGACAAAAGAAAAGCTCATCGCCCTCACAGACATAGTAATGACCCTCCTGCACGAGAACAAAGTGGAACCGTCCCTTAGCCCGTATAACTCCCCCGTCTTTGTCATAAAAAAGAAAGGGGGGAGTTGGAGAATGTTGATTGATCTTCGGGCAGTAAATGCCAACATGGTACCCATGGGGACCCTCCAACCTGGTCTCCCTATGCCCACTGCAGTCCCGCAAGGGTGGACTATTATAGTGATTGATGTTAAAGACTGCTTCTATAGCATTCCCCTCCACCCGGAGGACAAAGAAAAATTTGCCTTTTCCCTCCCCGCGATCAATTTCCAAGCCCCCAGTAAACGTTATCAGTTCACCGTCCTACCTCAGGGAATGGCCAATAGCCCCACCCTGTGCCAGCTTTACATGGATACTCTGCTACATCCTATCTTTTTAAACAGAAAGGGGGAGTTGGCAGGTCACTGACCCATTCAGACCTGTCTCAGGTACTATTTACCATGAATTTCCTACAAGTCAGGGATGACGGCACTACAGCCGCCCAGAGATTTTTCTCCCAAAAAGGACATGCTAAGAAAGAACCAACGCTCCTGCCCTCTCCCACCAAGGCCCTACCAGGCTCTAAAGTCATGTGGAGAGATGAAGAGGGAGGTTGGCATGGCCCTGTAACGGTAAAGAATAGAAGACAGGGCCACCTGTCATTTCATCCCGAGGATAAGATAGAAGAGCCAGAAAGATGGCTCCCTGTTTACAAGATAAGAGACCTTGATTAATGCCCAACCCTACGGGGTGAGAGGAATTTCTTCCTTTTTCAGGCCTTCTGATCATCGTAGGGATCCTTGGAGGTGCTCCATCTGAAGGAAATCCGACATGGGGAATACTCCGAGTTATTCCCTCTCCCCTTCCGGTAGCACGGAACTCCCCGATCTACCCTCGCCTGCTAGTGACCAATACATCGATGGGGCTCCCTTCTGCCTCGGTGGGGCCCCTCATGTGTGGCCACAGGGGAAGACATCGAGGATCCCATACCATGGAGGGATTGCCAGATGGCGGGAGGATACCCCCTTGAGGGTGAACAAGGACGCTGATTCTGGGAATCACCCTACTTGTTGTCTGTTTCTGCCGCCTAGCTAGGCGACAGAGGGGCTATATGCTTCTTACTCAGAAAGCCTTCATGGCCATGGAGACGGGGGAGGATCCCCAAGTCTGGCTAGCCGCCATGCATGACATGTGACACCTAGGGGTAAGACGAGGTAAACCCCAAGACGGGCAACTTCTCCTGACCCAGCCACCTAAGACGGGCAAGGTCCTGGGTTGAAGGAGATGACCTAAGACAGGGTTCCTCGCCCCCCGGCGGATCCCCAAGTCTGGCTAGCCGCCATGCATGACATGTGACACCTAGGGGTAAGACGAGGTAAACCCCAAGACGGGCAACTTCTCCTGACCCAGCCACCTAAGACAGGCCCTGAGGGTGTCGGGCGCCTAGGACGGGCAAGGTCCTGGGTTGAAGGAGATGACCTAAGACAGGGTTCCTCGCCCCCCGGCTATCAGAGGCCAGTAGAAATGACACCGCTTAAGGCTAACCTCAGCACCGCTTAAGGTCACACCAAGTGATAACCTTGTAAAACAGAAAGGGGGAGATGTTGGGGGCGGGGGGAAGAGGCTTGGCGGTCGCTTAGAGGGGGAAACATAATCACCTTATAAGGGAATGTTACAGAACTCGGCCCCTCATTGAGTAAGAGTTCATGGGAGGGAGGACAGAGGGGATAAAAGTGTCTGCTGAGAGGTGGGGGGGGGGGCGGGAATGTGATCACAGAAGAATAAAGACTCATTACCCACCTCAGGCGCTCTGTCTGGTTCTTCCCCCATCAAAGAGTGGGGGCCGGAGGTACCCCGAAGACTCATCACGCGTTGGACTGGTGAGTAAGAGGACGGACTAGCATAAAGAAGCCGGCGTTGTAAATAAAAACCCGGCAAATAACCACTGTAAAAATTGTAAATGCTTGAGATAATTAGCAATATTAAAGGCAGCAGTTTGATGATTTGAAAAATCAGTCGAAATATTTCTCAGTTCTTGAAGCAATAAGGCTAACTGATGAATGTCTGATGAAGCATTATGAGATAGTAGTGTACCCTGTAATGCAGCCCGTATCCGAAGCCATGAACCAACAAAAGAAGAGTTGGTAAGATTTACCTGTAATGGAGTGACACACAATGGTTTATATCTATAGTGACAAGGAATTTGGGTTATCAATTCATGGTAAGCAAGCTCATTCCCAATGTAAACTACGACAGGGGCCAAAGCATCTATTTCCTTTTGAAGTGCCCAATTTATATGATTTTGGGTGGTCCACATGGATGATTGCTGGGTCAAGAAGTTCTGCAATACAGATGCCAAATATCCTTGTCGTTGGTAAAGATCTTGAATTTGGAATTCCTCATAAAGTGAGAAAGCAAAATTTATGATATTGAAAGCAAGATCAATCACCTCACGCTTTTGCTCCGAGGTCTCTGACCCACTTGGTTGGAGCCCAAACTGGTTTCTCCTTTTCTTTGCCATCCGGATTTGGATCTGGTTGAATACAAAGATACCCTTGTCCATTTATAATTACTGAGCCTGGGCCATGCCATTGGCCATCTGGGCTTTTCCACAGTACTCGGTTGCCTATTGGGCAGGGAGAGGGATGGCTAGTTGCGTGTGTGTGGAGTGTTCGTGCGAAAAAACGCAAAGCTGGGGAGGTACCATCATCTCTCAATTGAAGAAAATTCATGGTGTATACGGCCTGTGCTAATTGTATATATATATATAAGGCGGCCACGACCACTGACTCCCCCTTTTTGTTTAATGAGGAGGGTTTTAAGGGTGCGGTTAGCACGTTCAACTATGGCCTGACCAGTGGGATTATATGGAATTCCAGTTTTGTGTAGACAAAAGTTTGCAAACGCCTTGGAAGAATATGCAGGGCCATTATCTGTTTTTATGGCTGTAGGAACTCCACAAGTGGAAAAACAGGTTAAAAGATGTGCTATAACATGGCGGGCTGCCTCACCAGGTTGAATTGATGCCATGACAAAATTAGAAAAGGTGTCTATGGAGACATGAATAAGGGTTTTCCCACAGTGAGTAACATCCATCTGCCATAAAGCATTAGGATGGTCTCCGCGGGGATTAATAGCACAATCAATGGGTGGGGGACGAAATGGAGCACAGCCAAGGCATCGTTTCACTATATCCCTGGCTTGATCTTTAGTGATGCCATACAGATGACGAAGAGAACACAGCTGAAAGATGGTACTTATCATGTGCCTGATGGGCTTCTGAAAGTAAAGGGCATAGCAACGCTCGATCTACCGTATCATTACCACTGTAGATGGGCCCAATAGTAGAGACATGGGAACGGACGTGCAGCACAAACACAGGACAATGACGAGAGAGGAGAAGATTTTGAAGGTCTGCTAACAAAGAAGCAATAGTACTAACACGAGGATTGATAAAAGCTGTAGGGAGTTCTCGAAGTGCTGTAGAACAATATGGACTGTCAGTGATAAGATTAACAGGCACGTCGGCAAGATAAGCAAGAGCACGTGTAACAGCAAGGAGTTCATTTTTCTGGGCTGAGGTATACTCAGTGGTAAAAACCCGCAATATTTGCTTTTGTGGGACGTAAAAGGCTGCCCATTTATTTTTGGTGGCGTCTGTGAACACATTTGGTCCATCAACAGGGGTAGGGGAAATACTTCGTGGTGGGGGTTGTAATGGAAGACTGTCCCAGCCACGCAGCGTTGGGGGTAATGGAAGATTGATGACCTCACATGAAGTGAGTAGGGCAGCCCATTCAGGGATAGAGTCAGTAAAATAACGAAGAGCACCTTCAGAAGCACAAATATTTAAAACAGGATATTTTCCAAACATACAAAGACAACGATCAGACATAGCTAGGAATAAATTGGCCAGCATCGTAAATTTACAAGGGATGCTTCTTTTACATCTCTGGAAATATTGCCATTCTATGACACCTTGCTTTTGATAGAGACAACCAATATGTGACCTTTGATTTAAAATGGTAGCAAATATAGGTTGCTCAGGATCAAATTGAACTATAGACTCATGACACCTGGACAAAATCTGTGTCATGGCCTCTTTGGCTTGTGGGGTCCAATACCGGGGTGAGGTCAATGTGGAATCTCCTTTCAGGATATCATAAAGAGGATACATCAAATCATCAGGAATAGGAACTGTAGAACGTATCCATTGTATGGAACCAATAAGTTTCTGGAAATCATTAAGGGTACTACATTTCTCTAAATTCACCTTTGGGGGTATTCTAGATGCCCTCCCTTCACTAAGGGTGTGACCAAGGTATTGATAAGGGCTAGTATCTTGTATCTTATGAGGAGCCACTTGAAGCCCATATTTACTCAAGGAAAGGAGCATTTCTTTTGTTAATTCTTCTAGCTCCGTGGCTTGCTTAGTAGCCATGAGAATATCATCCATATAATGGATTATGATGGCCTTGGGGTACTTACTGCGCAGCGGGTGAACAATAGCTGCAACATATGCTTGGCACATAGTTGGACTATTGGCCATTCCCTGAGGTAATACAGTGAACTGATACCTGATTGACGGGCTTTGAAAAATTTTTTTTTTTGATGGTACCGAGAATGCAAATTTATCCCTATCCTCAGGGTGAAGGGGAATGCTATAAAAACAATCCTTAATATCTATTATCTTTATAACAAATTCTCTAGGTATAAAGGCAGGAGAAGGAAGACCCGTCTGTAGCGGGCCCATAGGGACCATTCTTTTATTCACCGCCCGTAAGTCAATAAGCATTCTCCAGGTGCCAGCTTTCTTTTTTATTACAAATACTGGAGAATTATAAGGGCTGGTGGTAGGCTCAATTCTGTGTTGTAACAATAATTCCTTAACTATATCTTTTAATGCCGTGAGCTTCTCCGTAGAAAGGGGCCACTGTTCCACCCACACAGGGTTATCACTCCTCCAAGTAATCTTTGGGCAGCTCACCATAACAGTAGCCCCTAGGAGTTTGTTGCCAAATGTTCAGGGGTGGTAAGATACAATTGTAACTGATGTAACAAATCTCTACCCCACAGGGCAGAGCCTAGTCCCATAATCTTTAAGGGACGAATAAAACCACTTTGTCCTTCATAACTCCATCTTAAATGACGCTCTGCTTAAATGACGCTCTGCTTTTCTAGCCCCTTGGTGGCCTCCCACCCCCAAAATAGGGGTGGTAGATGACATAAGTGGCTTAAACATTTCCTCCTTTCTCAATGTTTGCTGCACCACAGTCCTGGGTCTTAATTTCTGCTGTGCCACAACCCTGATTCTAACTTCCTCCATATTCTTCCTAGCTCTTGCTCTGTCCTCCAAATAGCTACTTCCTCCTTCTTCTTCCCCAACTCCATATTTATTATGTTTCTTATAAGTTTCTCTAAGGTCTGCCCAAGGATA
This sequence comes from Macrotis lagotis, assembly GCF_037893015.1. Lineage (NCBI taxonomy): Eukaryota > Metazoa > Chordata > Mammalia > Peramelemorphia > Peramelidae > Macrotis > Macrotis lagotis. The sequence goes on from NC_133661.1 coordinate 119,445,413, forward strand.
AATCGGAGGAGGATTATTACAACCCTCCTCCTCAGAAGATTCTCCTAATGATTCTCCCACTTGTGTGCCAATTGTTTCTCACCCACAGGGACGAGGACCCCCCTGTAACATTGTATTTATGAGAGAATAAAAGGAGAAGTCCTGGTCAGTTAGGATTCCAGGGCATGACTCATCAAAAGAAGCCAACTGTTGCCCAACTGTCTTCCAGTTCTCTTTGGTAATCCCTGAATGTTCTAACCAAGGGGAGAACCCCCACACCTTATCTACAAATTCACGGCACTGCTTAATATGTGGCTTAAATTGATGCCGCTTGCCTAATTTATATAACTGACAAGCTAGAACTGCCTTTTCTTCGGGTCTAATCAGGGGAAAACCCATTCCCTGCCCCATAACTTCGGCCCAGATTAATCTCAAGCTAATCTGAGGCTGTCCAGCTCTTCTCCCTGTTAAGGGAGGCCAGGCGGAAATTCCCTTGGTCCCTGTTCCGGGTGCCAGCTGCTCAGGGACCTATCCTAAGCCTTCACCTGGATACATACCTTTCCCCGGTCTTCAGACGTCACGGACCCGTCAGTCTTCGGACGCACGGACCCTCCTTTGGGGAAGGAGGGCAATAACTGGACTGAACACCCGGTTGCAGTCTAACAAGCAGGTCTTTATTGCTTACATAGCAGCGAAAAAGGGCTCTCCTCTTCCCCAGTCCCATCCCTTATCTAGTCTTCTGCTCCTCCCCCGAGCTCCTCCCCTGTTCCTCCCTCATGGGCGGAGCCACTCCTGTTACTGGGGCATTCCCAGCACCCATGTGGGCGGGTTCACACCCCCAGGCGTCTCCTAACCCATAGGTGGCCAAGGTCCAGAGCTGGGTCCAGAGCAATAGCCCTTCAGGGTTTTTTCCCCCCTGGGATCTTTTTCTGGAGGGATTCTGTGGATTTTTTTCATTGGCTATATTGTTTACTTGTTCTAACAGATTTGGACAGTTTTCTCTTATAATTTCCTGCAGGATATTCTCCAGGTTCTTTTTTTTTTTGATCTAGTCTTTCTAGTAGTCCATTGATTTGTAGATTGTCTTCTCTGGATATATTTTCCAGATCATTCATTTTTCCTAAAAGTTTCTTTACATTTTCTTCAATTTTTTCCACCTTTTTAAATATTGTTTGATGGAATTTTATAGTCTTGTAGAGTCAGTGGTTTCCATTTGTTCAATTCTAGTTTTTAGGGTTTTATTTTCTTCAACTGGTTTTTTTGTAATACCTTTTCCAATTGTCTATTTTTAATTTTAATAGAGTTGAATTCCTTGGTAAATTTTTCTTAATTTTCCTGCATGACTCTCATTTCTTCCCCCATCCCCTTTTTTCTTCTTCCTCCCTTCTTTGGTTTTTAAATTATTTTTAAACTCTTTGATGAACGTTTGAATTTCAGTACAATTTATACTGCTTTTATACTTCCCCCCGTGAATGATTTTTCAGATTTCTTCTTCAAATGTCATTCCTGTCATCTTTGTCTGCAAAGTAGTTTTCTATAGTGAGTGCTTTTTTAGCTTTTTTAATTTTTCTACTCATCTTTTTTGTTTTAACTCTGTTCCTGGGGTATAGGGATGATAGATCTAAGTTTCTCCTCCTCCTCCTTCTTCTTCCTCTGCAGCTGGAGTCTGATACCTGATTTGTCTTTCAACAAGATGTTGCCTATGCAGTTCAGACCTTGCCTTTGCAGAGATTTGTTTTCTCCTTTATGTCCAGGTTCTCAGGGTTCAAACTTTGGTTGGAGTTGGGATCCTCCTAACTGGCTTACTATCTAGCTGCCAGGACCTCTGCTGTTGTCAAGCTGTCAGGACCTGGATTGCACGGTGACTAAAAGCCTCCTGCTGGCTTTCCCTGCTCTCCTGGACTTTGTATACTTTTCCCCCAAAGAGACAAACATTCACTGAAGATCCTCTGTGATGTCCACAATTGAAAACTTCTTTGAATATTCTCTTCTTGGTGGTATATGTAATTTGAATGTAAGAATAGAGGCTTCACTTGGGAAAAGCCCTGAGATCATATTAGCTTCATGCCACCATCTTAGCTCCACCCCAGAAGTCCTTTCCCATCAGTTTTTGTCAAATAATGAATTCTTATACCAGAAGTTCATCTTTGGCTTTATCAAATAATTTATTACTGTTTGTTTTGTACCTAATCTATTCCACCAAACCACTTCTTCATTTCTTAGCCAGTACTACACAATTTTGATGACTGTCTCTTCATATTATAATTTTACATTTGAAATAACTAGACCACCTTCCTTTGCATTCTACTTCCCTTGATATTCTATACTTTTTGTTGTTCTGGATGAATTTTTTTTCTTTTTTTCCTAACTCTGTAAAATATTTTTTGGTGGTTTGATTGTTTTGACACTGAATAAGTAATTTAATTTAAGTAGAATTGTCATTTTTATTGTATTAGATTGGCCTACCCATGAACAATTAACATTTGACTAATTATTTTTATCTGAATTAATTTGTGTGAAATGCATTTTGTTGTGTTCATATGACTTGTGAGATAGTTTTGGCTGGTAGATTTTCAGGTATTCTATGTTGTCTATAATTCTGTTAAATGGAATTTTTATTTCCATTCCATCTCTTGTTCTTGTGCTTTGTTGGTCATATATAGAAATGTTGATGATTTATATTCTGCTACTTTGCTGAGGTTGCCAAGAGTTTCAAGTAGTTTTTAAGTTGATTTTCTAGGGTTCTTGAATTATACCATCATATCAACAGAAAAGAGTGAGTTTTGTTTCCTCATTGCCTCTTCTAATTTCTTCAATTTTTCTTTTCTTATTGATAAAGTTGATGTTTCTTTTTTTAATATTCATTTTTCCAACTACATGAAACAGTAGCTTTTAGCACTCATTTTTGCAAGGTTTTAACAAGTATTCATATCCCTTATCTACACATATCTGTCTATATACACCTATACACACATATGTACAATTATATATGTATTATATACAAAATAAAAGGGTTATGAAAAAGATTTTCTTTTAGTAATTCTCCACAATTCTGCGACCTTTTATGCTAACAAATGAATCAAAAAATTATTTCTGCCAATATTCACTTTTCATAGAAGTGAAATATTTGGTATTGTGTATTCTATATAGAATATATCATTTTAACAACTAAACATGTTTTAATTTTAATCTTGTCTTCCACTGAATTAGATGATATTAAAAGGGGCCAGGATTCTATATATTCCTGTGAAGCTCTCTACCTTGGCTACCCTCTAAAAATCAAAGACATGTTGCTGGAACTTTATTCACTGCTATTGGGAAAAAACAGAAATAGATGAGGTCTTGACATCACTTTTGAGCTTAAAATGCTTGCACTATACTTTGGGGACACAATTGCACCATAAATCTTGGATTTTCGTGGCAAATAAGTGAAAATGTGAAAAAATGCCAGGAGAGCTCTTTATCATAGTAGGATAAACTAGATCAGTAAAATATCTGATAAAATTCTAGCTTATCCAGAAGCTTGAACACATTGAACAGCATTTTCCCCTCTATTGTATGTAGATACAAATGTGCATAGTTGCCATTGACAAAGTGAAAAATGTGGTTCCTAATAAAATCATACAAATGCTTGCTTCAAGTTGTAAATTTAAACAACCAGATGTTGAAGATTGACTGGATAGACACATATGCAAAAAAGATCTTATAGTTTTGTGTTAGTTTCCCTAATCTTTTTTCTTTTTTTAAATTTATTTTTATTAAAGATATAATTTCAGTTTTACAATTCCCCCCCCAATCTTTCATCCCTACCCCCCAAAAGGAAAGCAATCTCTCAGTCTTTACTTTGTTTCCATGTTGTACATTGATCCAAATTGAGTGTGATGAGAGAGAAATCATATCCTTAAGGAAGAGACAAGAAGTGTAAAAGGTAACAAGATCAAACAATAAGATATTTTTTTTTCCTAAATCAAAGGGAATAGTCCTTGAACTTTGTTCAAACTCCATGGCTCTTTATCTCAATACAGATGGTGCTGTCCTTTGCAGACAGGCCAATATTGTTCCCAATTGTTTCACTGATGGAATGACCAAGTCCTTAAAGTTTGAACATCGCCCCCATGTTGCTGTTAGGGTATACAGTGTTTTTCTGGTCCTGTTCATGTCACTCAGCATCAGTTCATGCAAATCCCTCCAGGCTTCCCTGAAATCCTGTCCCTCCTAGTTTCTAATAGAACAATAATGTTCCATGACATACATATACCACAATTTGCTAAGCCATTCCCCAATTGCAGGACATTGACTTGATTTCCAATTCTTTGCCACAACAAACAGGGCTGCTATAAATATTTTTGTACAAGTGATGTTTTTATCCTTTTTCATCATCTCTACAGGGTATAGACCCAGTAGTGGTATTGCTGGGTCAAAGGGCTTGCACATTTTTGTTGCCCTTAGGGCATAGTTCCAAATAGCTCTCCAGAAGGGTTGGATGAGTTCACAGCTCCATTAACAGTGTAATAGTGTCCCAGATTTCCCACAACCCTTCCAACAATGATCATTATCCTGTCTGGTCATACTGGTCAATCTGAGAGGTGTGAGGTGGTACCTCAGAGAAGCTTTAATTTACATTTCTCTAATAATTAATGATTTAGAGCAATTTTTCGTGTGGCTATGGATTGCTTTGATCTCCTCATCTGTAAATTGCCTTTGCATATCCTTTGACCATTTGTCACTTGGGGAATGGATTTTTGTTTTAAAAATATGACTCAGTTTTCTGTATATTTTAGAAATGTGTCCTTTGTCAGAATCATCAGTTGTAAAGATTGTTTCCCAATTTACTTCATTTCTTTTTATCTTGATTACAGTGATTTTGTCTGTGCAAAAGCTTTTTAATTTAATGTATTCTAAATCATCTAGTTGGTTTTTGTTGATGTTCTCCAACTCTTCCTTAGTCATAAACTGCTCCCCTTTCGATAGATCTTCCAGGTAAACTAGTCCTTGATCTTCTAATTTGCTTATAGTATTATTTTTTATGCATAAGTTCTGTAACCATTTAGAACTTATCTTGGTAAAGGGTATTAGGTGTTGGTCTAATCCAAGTTTCTTCCATACTAACTTCCAATTCTCCCAGCAGTTTTGATGAAAGAGGAAGTTTTTATCCCAATAGCTTATCCCAATGGGTTTATCACACAGAAGATTACTATAATCCTCTCCTGCTTTTGCACCTAGAATATTCCACTGGTCCACCACTCTATTTCTTAGCCAATACAAAACAGTTTTGATGACTGATTCTTTATAATATAATTTTAGATCAGGTGGGGCTAAGCCCCCTTCTTTTGCACATTTTTCATTAAGTTCCTGGCAATTCTTGGCTTTTTATTTCTCCATATGAATTTACGTACAATTTTTTCTAACTCATTAACATAATTTTTTGGAATTTTGATTGATAGGACATTAAACAGGAAGTTTATTTTTGGTAGAATTGTCATTTTTTTACATATTAACTCTATGAGCAGTTGATATTTGCTCAATTATTTAAATCTGATTTAATTTGTGTGAGAAGTGTTTAATAATTGTTTTCAAAATGTTTCTGAGTCTGCCTTGGCAAATAGACTCCAAGTTATTTCATATTGTCTGAGGTTACTTTGAATGGGATTTCTCTTTATAGCTCTTCCTACTGTATCTTGCTAGACATATATAGAAAATATGACGACTTATGAGGGTTGATTTTATAACCTGCAACTTTGCTAAATTTGTTAATTGTTTCCAGTAGTTTTTTGGATGATTTCTTGGGATTCTCTAGGTAGACCACCATGTCATCTGCAAAGAGTGAGAGTTTTTTCTCTTCCTTCCCAATTCTAATTCCTTCCATTTCTTTTTCTTCTCTAATTGCTGATGCTAACATTTCTAATACAATATTGAATAGTAGTGGTGATAATGAGCACACTTGTTTCACCCCTAATCTTAGGCACTCTCCATTTAATATAATGCTTTTTGATGGTTTCAGATAAATACTGCTAATTATTTTAAGGAATAGTCCATGTATTCCTACACTCTGTCATGTTTTTAGTAGGAATGCATGCTGTATTTTGTCAAAAGCATTTTCAGCATCTATTGATATGATCATATAATTTCTGATAGGCTTGTTGTTGATATAGAGTATAATAACAGTTTTCCTAATATTGAACCAACCCTGCATTCCTGGGATAAATCCTACTTGATCATAATCTATTATCCTAGTGATACCTTGTTGTAATCGTTTTGCTAAGATTTTATTTTAGATTTTTGCATCTATATTCATCAGGGAGATAGGTCTATAATTTTCTTTCTCTGTTTTAACTCCTCCTGGTTTAGGTAACAGCACCATATTGGTTTCATAGAAAGAGTTAGGCAGAGTTCCATCTTTCCCTATTTCTCCAAAGAGTTTATACAGAATTGGAACCAATTGTTCCTTAAATGTTTGGTAGAATTCACTTGTGAATCCATGAGGCCCTGGAGATTTTTTCTTACTGAGTTCAATGATGGTTTGTTGAATTTCTTTTTCTGAGATAGGGATGTTCAGGTATTTATTCTCCTCTTCATCTAACCTGGGCGACTTATATTTTTGTAAATATTAATCCATTTCACTTAGATTATTAAATTTTTTAGCATAGAGTTGGGCAAAATAATTTCAAATAATTACTTTAATTTCCTCCTCATTGGTGGTGAGTTCACCTTTTCCATTTATGACACTAGCTATTTGGTTTTCTTCTTTCTTAATTTAATAAAATTGACCAGGGGTTTCTCAATTTTATTGTTTTTTTCATAATACCAACTTTTGGCTTTATTCATTAATTCAATAGTCTTTCTGCTTTCAATTATATTAATGTCTCCTTGAATTTTTAGAATTTCTAATTTGGTATTTCAATGGGCATATTTCATTTGTTCTTTCTCTACTTTTTTAGTTGCTTGTTCAGTTCATTGATTTCCTCTTTCTCCAATTTATTCATGTAAGTATTTAAAGCTAGATTATATTCCCTGAGAGCTGCTTTGAATTAATCCCATAGGTTTTGGTATATTTTTTCATTATTATCATTATCTAGGATAAAATGGTTAATTCTTTCTATAATTTGGTTTTTGGTTCACTCATTCTTTAAAATGAGGTTATTCAGTTTCCACTTGGTTCTGGGTCTATATCTCCTTGGCCCAATATTGCATGTGAGTTTTATTGCATTGTGAACTGAGAAAGATGTATTCACTATTTCTTCCTTTCTGCAGTTGATCATTAGGTTTTTATGTCCCGGTACGTCAGTTTTTGTATAAGTTCCATGTACTGCAGAGAAAAAGGTATATTCCTTTCTATCCCCATTCAGTTTACTCCATAAGTGTACCATATCTAGTTTTTCTAACAATTTGTTTACTTCCTTTACTTCTTTTTTGTTTATTTTATGATTCTATTTATCTAGATCTGAAAGTGGGAGTTTGAGGTCACACAGTAGTAGATTTTTCCTGTCTCTGTCTTCCTGTAGTTCTTTCTGCTTCTCCTCTAAGAATTTGGATGCTGTCCCTTTGGGTGCATATCTATTCAGTATTGAAATAGCTTTATTGTCTATGGTACCTTTTAGGAGGATAAAATTTCCTTCCTTATTACTTTTAATGCTATCTATTTTTGCTGCTTCTTTGTCTGAGATAAGGATTGCTACCCCTGCTTATTTTACTTCAGCTGAAGCAAAACATATTTTGCTCCAACCTTTTATCTTTACTCTATATGTATCTCTCTCCTTCAAATGAGTTTCTTGTAAGCAGCATACTGTCAGATTCTGGTTTTTAATACATTTTCCTATTTGCTTATGTTTTAAGGGAGAGTTCATCCCATTCACATTCAAGGTAGTTTCTCTAATCTTGAGTGTAATACTTCTATCAGTGATATTTGAAGCAAAATTTTCTCTCTTCTGGAACTTCCTTTTTCATCCTAGTTGCATGTATTTCGTTTATACAAATATTTTTGATTCTCATGTAATAATACTTACCTATTTTATCTTTTGTGGTCATCTCTTTCCCTGCTTGAACTAAGTACACTCCCCCTAGTTACTGTTGCAAAAGGTACATGATATTATTCTCTTGTGATTTTTTAAAATAACATGCCTTTTAATATTCTACTCTTATTTTAATTTTGAATTTCTTATGGCATATGGAATATGAGTAGTTGATCTAAGCCTAATTTCAAGGAAAACACTTTACAATTTTCCCACTCATTCTTGTCAAATAAGGAATTCTCCCCCCCAAGGATTTATTGCCTCTAGGTTTATAGATACTTGTTATTTAGTTCAGTTGTTTCATATCTGATCTGTTCCACTTGTCTTCTTTTCTATTTGTTATTCAATGACAAATAATTGTGATTTTCAATATTTACTTTGTATAGGATATAAGTTTCTGCCTCTTTCTCCAATTTTTTATTAGATATCCTAATAGAAAAATTGAATATTTGTGCAGATTTAATTTATGTCCTATCAACTTACTAAAGCTGCTGATTATCTTAAATTGACCAGAGTTTTTAAACTATACAGACCTTGATACCATTGAACAATGCCCTGATGGTAATTCTTTCTTTCTTTTTTTTATGCTGATTAATGTAGTCAGTCTTCAACATCTGTTCATTTAAATTTTCAACTTCAAGAAAGCATTTGGATGGCTAGGTGGCACAGTGGATAAAGCACTGGCCTTGGAGTCAGGAGTACCTGGATTCAAATCTGGTCTCAGACACTTAATAATTTACCTACCTTTGTGGCCTTGGGAAAGCCACTTAACCCCATGTGCCTTGCCAAAAAAAAGAAAGCATTTGCTTTCCCACAATAAGACTTGGGGAAGATTTCTATTATTTTCTTTCAACTGTCTTTTTTAGCGATGCACTCTAATAACAAATTAAACTTTTCTAGGCAACTGTTTTGTTTAATCCATTTTTAGGAGTATAGTCTTCCTTTGAGAAGCTTTAACACTACCCAAGTCTTTGATTGCTTTGCCCAAAAGAATATAAATTTTGATTGTTAAAAGCTTGCAAAATATATTGGGATTTACAGGCTAGATTTCTTTCTTAATGACTTAGCTTAAACAAAATTATTCTGGCCAACAATAGGTCCCGGTCCAAGCCTAACTTGGTCATTGTATAAATCCGGTTGACTCAGTGAGTGTGACTAGCAATTGTTTCTCTTTTTGTAAAACACACAGAGTCTCTTTCCTTCCCAGATTGACTTTTACTTCCTTTTAGACTACCTTCAACAGACCCCTCTCTGCTTCATTTCTTCTTACCTAGCCTGAATCACTGAATGGGAGTTGGCTTCAGTCAAACTGAGACCTGGGAAAGAATTTAGCTAAAAAATGGTCACTGTTTCCCCCTGTATCCAGGGCCATCTCCAGTTATCTTGATCCATATCAGTCCACAGGGCTGCAAAGGAGAAAGTGAGAATGGTGACTTTGCAGAGCCCTCCCTCACTTAAATCCAACTCACTTGCAAGGCATGGCATCACTTTTCTGATGTTCTGGTCTTCTACTAGAACAAACTACAAATAAGAACAGCAATGGTTCTACCTACCAGGTTCAATGAAACCTTCTTTGGCCCTCCCTTTTTAGAATACTATGCAAATGTTGACAAGTATAGAAGCATATTAACTAGACAAATGATTTTCAACCTTACTAAGGGAACTGTGAAAATGTTGTTCTGTGACATGTCAGTCCTGCTCTGCATATCTTGTTGCCATTAAATTATAGGATTTAGTTTGTGCTTCCTGGTCTAACCGAGCTTCTTTCTTTTTGTAAATTTAGGTGGCACAGAGCCATAGATGGAAATATGTTCAACTAAGTAACTGCAAACTGTAACATACAGTCTTTGTATTTTGGATCCTCCCTCAAAGACTGTGCTTCAGTCATAGAAAGTTTATGGCTTCTACATGTTTCACAGAGTCCAAGAATCTCTGTGCTGGGCTTACCTACCTTCAAGAAATGAAAGGATTAGACAAAACTTAGCATGATGAGCCTTATTCCATTAAAATATGATTTACTTACTATCTTTTATCATAGTATTTAGAATTTTACTTCTCATTTTTACTATACTTTACAACTAGAAAAATAACAATGTAAATGATTCCTCTTTTCTGAGCTTCAGGAACTTCTCAAATATGATAGAAACTGCATTATAATGGAAGCTGGTTAACCTAGTTTTAATCTAGGATTTCCTACTCAGTACTTATTTGACTTTAGGTAGATGATGTCAATTCCCAGTTTCTTTATGAAATTAGAGCTTGCAAGTGATTGATTTCTAAATGTCCATAGTTCAATTATGCTTCTCTTTCACAGATATTTTGTTTTGGGAATAATGAAAACTTGCCAAATATCAAATGATACAAGAAGACTTTTCCATGGTGATTCATAGTAAGCTCTCATTAGACTGAAAGTTCTTTGTAAAGAAGAATCATATTTTATTTATCTTTGTTCCTCAGAAACCCTCTGGTCTGGAATATTCCTTCTCCTCACCTTTATGTCTTTGAATCCCTAGCCTCCTTCAAGTTTATTTTCCTATGAATATCCAACCAAAGCTATATTCTTATCCTCCTAGTTTTTTGTTGTTATCCAATTCATAAAATTACTTTGTGATGCCATCTTCAATTAATGAAAGGTATAGTTTCTCCTACATGCTAGGGAGAGTAGAGGACTCTGGAGTCCAGAGGTTGAATGATGATTTCAATGATTAGCATGCTGCAAATGAAAGGTACTACTATCCCAAACTGAATCTAACTTACCCCTTCCTCCTTCTCTCCTGGCACATCATTACCTGGTATAAATTGGTGTATGTGGGAGGGGAAATTGAAGGGAGGAAGAGAAAAGGGAATCCAAGAGTAGAAAATTCTTATGTTTTGTGAGTTTATAAGGAAGAGCTGTTTGATAACACAAAGTGGGTGTGGGGATATTCAGTGTTTTTATCTGGCCAACATCATTTCAATCTTTCCTATTTTTATTGAGTACTAACATCATTCCACTCACCTAGGTTTTCAATCTGAGTAAACCTTCATTCTCTCTCTAAACTACTCAGCCCCTCCCCCAATTCAGTCAGTTGCTAAGCCTCATGTACTCTATTTCCACAATATCTCTGTGCTTAATCATATTCTCTCCACACAAAAGGGTGATATCCTAACTCATGTCATTATCATCTCTCACCTAAAAAATTACATCAGTTTTTTTTTTTTAATTTGAGACTGGGATTTTAGTCTTTTCCCTTTGCAATTCATCTTGCACACAATTACCAAAATAAAATTTCTCAATGGTCAAGTCAGGCCATGTCACTCATTGCTTTATAATATTTGAAAGTTCTCTATTGTTTTCAGAATAAAATATAAGTTTCTCAGATTAGTATTTAAATTTCTTCATGATCAGACTTCAGCTTTCTTTTCCAGGCTTATGGCACATTCCTATTCTTTATTTAGTGTGTGTTCTAGCCAAACTGAATTGTATTTATTCCTTTTTTTGGAACTTCATTTCTTATCTCTTTGTCTTTGATCATGCTTTCCTTTGTTAGATAATAGTATTTAACAGATGGAGAATTTTTGTGATTCAATTCTTTATTTTGTGATATAAATTATATCTATCAGTGTTGGAGAGTGGCAGTGTGTGATGGCAAACAAATTATATACATGTAAGAAGTTTTAAGTCATTGTTAAAGTGTTTGATGAATTTGATTTCATTAATTTCATTGGAAAAGCCAATTAACTGAGTTTTGCAGTGACTACTGTAAGTCAAGTATAAAGTGATTGATATATGAAGCATAATCATTTGAAAAGGGAAGAAGAGATATATGTGAGAGATATGAAAAAGGGAGCAAATAAATTCTTAGATATAAAAACCTGAAGTAGGAAAAAAAGAGCCAGAATGACTCCCAAATTTTAAACTGGAGTAGCTATAAGAATGATGTTATTTTTGACAGAAATAAGTAAATTAGGAGGGACAACATAGGTATTTATGTTTAGCATATTACAGATATAAGTGCTTGGAGCTATAATCTCTTGCAACATTCAAAAATGATTAAGACAGGCGGGGCCAAGATGGCGGAGAGAAGACAGGCACAGTTCTAAAGTCTTCTGATCACTTCCCCATCTATCACATGAAACAAACCTCTTAAAAGAAATCCGAACCAGGAAACTCAGAAAGAAAAGCCAGGAGAGGAAAATCTACCTCAGGATTTGTCTCCCCCAGCAGCCTTGGCTGAGTACCAGCAGGTGAGTCTGAGCTCCCAGGGAAGCTCAGCCAGACCAACAGCTGAATCGGAACCGGGAGTCTGAGGGCCCAAGAGCCGGACCAGCTGGATCAGCAGTGGGGCTGGACGAAGGGGGCTTGGGTCCGCAGGGAAGCAGAGGTACTGGTGTTGGGGCTGTCCCCCTGGAGCTTGGGGAAGGAGCCGCGGGGAGAGGTCTGGTGCAGGACTGCTGCGGACACCATCCCTGGGCTCCTCAGGTCTGAGAAACTCTGAGCTCACACCTCCATTGCACTGAGGCCTCTTCTCAAACAAATGAAAATTATTTCTGCCTCAGGCCCAGGTGTGTGAGCAAAAGAACCAGCCCACCTGAGGAATCACCTCAGGCCAGGGTAAAGCCCACCATTGAGTGAAGGCAAAAGAATTCAATAGCTCCAATTCCCTCCCTCAAGCAAAGGGAGAAGGCCTCGCAACCAAGGTCACAGACACCCCAGAGAGGGCAACCAGCACCTCCTACTGGCCAGCCAGAGAAACTGCACTCAGTAAAGCCTTCAGGGATCCCAAGCCCAGGTGAACCAGCCCCACCCAAGTCAAGGTCTTAGCATAATGAAGAAGGGTCAGCGGAAAGGTGGATCCATAGAAAAATTCCTGGAAGGGAAAGACCCCAACCCAGAGAAACCTGGAACCTCTGAGGAGTATACCATCTGGTCTCCAGCACAGAAAGACTTCCTTGAAGAAATAAGGAAGTTTAAAAATCAACTGGAAAATTTTGGGGAGACAATTAATACCTTGCAAAATGAGAATAATTCTCTCAGATCCTCAAATGAGCAAATGCAAAAAGAAATTAATTCTCTCAAAACCTCAATTGGTCAAATGGAAAGCTCTTTCAAAAGTAGAATCGACCAATTGGAAAAGGTTAAAGAAGAAAACTCCTCCCCCCAAAAATAATGGAGTCTACAGAAACTAATGACTCCACGAGACAGCAAGAGTCAGTTAAACAAAATCAAAAAATAGAAAAAATAGGAGCAAATGTGAAATACCTCATCAACAAAACCACTGACCTCGAGAAGAGATCAAGGAGGGGGAACCTGAAAATTATAGGACTTCCTGAAAACATTGAAGAGAAAAAAAGCCTGAATTTAATATTACAGGATCTAATGATGGAAAACTGCCCTGACATCATGGAATCAGAGGGCAAAGTAGTTACTGAAAGAGTACATCGATCCCCACCAGAAAAAGATCCTAAAAGGAAAACACAAAGGAATGTTGTGGCCAAACTCCAGAACTATCAGATAAAAGAGAAAATCCTGCAAGCAGCCAGAAAGAAACAATTTAAATATCAAGGAGTCATAGTAAGGATCACGCAGGACCTGGCTGCATCAACTTTAAGGGATCGAAGGGCCTGGAACGAGATATTTCAAAGAGCACAGGAGCTTGAAAAGCAGCCAAGAATCTACTTTCCTGCAAAGCTGAGCCTTCTCTTCCAGAGAAAAAGATGGACATTTAACGAAATGGAAGAATTCCAAAAATTTCTGATGAAAAGACCAGAGCTAAACAGAAAATTTGGATATCAAACAGGAGGTTCAAGAGACATATGTAAAAAAAAGGGGGGGCGGTTAAAGGAAAAAATTGCAATCCAGCAAGTTGAAACTGGCTATATCCCAGCATGGGGGGGGGGGGGGGTAGAGACTCTCATAAATCCTGAGAATCCTGAGAAATGTAACTCTAATGGAGAGAATATACCTAGCCAGAAATGCTGGACTTCCATGACCTATCCAGGAGACTGATATCTAATGGGATGTAACTGGCTTTAACTCCACCGTGGAGAAAGACTCCAATAACTCTCAGGAATTTGGACTCTATTCAACAGAATATACTGAACTAGAAGGGTCAGACACTCAGAATTTTCTATGACTTAGATAGAATGATCTAAAAAAAAACACTACCTCCCTAAAAAGGGGGACAGGAAAGAGACGGGAGGAGGGAGGGGACTGAATGTGACAAATCTCATTACACTAAGAGGTACAAAAAACCTATGGTAATAGAGGGGAAGAAGGGAGTAGAGGAGAAACACCTGAATCTTCTTCTCATAAGACTTGGCTTAAGTCAAACTACACATACTCAGTTAACTTATAAAACATCTAACCTTTCAAGAAGTAAAAGGGGAAAAGGCGAGGGGGGACAGAGAAAGGGAAGGGGTGTGGAGGAAATGAGGGGAAATAACAAAAGGAAGGGAAGGGAACGGGAGTGTGTGATATAGGAGGGCAAACACACTGAAGGGGGTGGTATTCAAAAACAAAATACTGGGGAATATGGATAAAAGGGGGGTAAAGGGGGAAAATACAAACAGAGGGAAGATAGCACAGAGGGCAATAAAGAATTAATCATAACCTTAAATGTGAATGGGATGAATAGCAGAGTGGATTAAAAACCAGAATCCTACAATATGCTGCTTACAAGAAACTCATTTGAAGCAGAGAGATACATATAGAGTAAAGGTAAAAGGTAGGAGCAAAATATATTTTGCTTCAGCTGAAGTAAAAAAAAGCAGTGGTAGCAATCCTTATCTCAGACAAAGCAGCAGCAAAAATAGATAGCATTAAAAGAGATAAGGAATGAAACTTTATCCTCCTAAAAGGTACCATAGACAATAAAGTCATTTCAATATTGAATATATATGCACCCAGTGGGACAGCACCCAAAATTCTTAGAGGAGAAGCTGAAAGAATTACAGGAAGACATAGACAGCAAAACTCTACTAGTAGGAGACCTCAACCTCCTGCTATCAGATCTAGATAAATCAAATCATAAAACAAACAAGAAAGAAATTAGGGAGGTAAATAGATTGTTAGAATAATTAGATATGGTAGACTTATGGAGGAAACTGAATGGGGATAGGAAGGAATATACCTTTTTCTCTGCAGTACAAGGAACTTATACAAAAATTGACCATGTACTAGGACATAAAAACCTAATGATCAACTGTAGAAAAGCAGAAATAGTGAATACATCTTTCTCAGGTCACAATGCAATAAAACTCATATGCAATACTGGGCCAAGGAGATATAGACCCAGAGCAGATTGGAAACTGAATAACCTCATCTTAAAAAATGAGTGGACCAAAAAACAAATTATAGAAAGAATTAACCATTTTATCCTAGATAATGATAATAATGAAACAACATACCAAAACCTATGGGATTCATTCAAAGCAACTCTCAGGGGATATATTATAGCTCTAAGTGCTTATATGAATAAATTGTAGAAAGAGGAAATCAATGAACTAAATATGCAACTAAAAAAAATTAAAGAAAGAACAAATCAAAAATCCCCAATCAAATACCAAATTAGAAATTTTAAAAATCAAAGGAGAAATTAATAAAATTGAAAGCAAAAAAACTATTGAATTAATAAATAAAACCAAACGTTGGTATTATGAAAAAACCAATAAAATTGATAAACCTCTGGTCAATTTGATTAAAAAAAGGAAGAAAACCAAATTGCTAATATTATAAATGAAAAGGGTGAACTCACCACCAATGAGGAGGAAATTAAAGTAATAATTCGAAATTATTTTGCCCAACTTTATGCCAATAAATTTTATAATCTAAGTGAAATGGATGAATATTTACAAAAAATATAAGTTGCCCAGGTTAAATGAAGAAGAGATTAAATACCTGAACAACCCTATCTCAGAAAAAGAAATTCAACAAGCCATTAGTGAACTCCCTAAAAAAAAAAATCTCCAGGGCCTGATGGATTCACAAGTGAATTCTACCAAACATTTAAGGAACAATTGGTTCTAATCCTATATAAACTCTTTGGAAAAATAGGGAAAGATGGAACTATGCCTAACTCTTTCTATGAAACCAATATGGTACTGCTACCTAAACCAGGAAGAGTTAAAACAGAGAAAGAAAATTATAGACCTATTTCCCTCATGAATATAGATGCAAAAATCATAAATAAAATCTTAGCAAAATGACTACAACAAGTCATCACTAGGATAATACATTATGATCAAGTAGGATTTATTCCAGCAATGCAGGGTTGGTTCAATATTAGGAAAACTGTTAGTATACTCAATTATATCAAAAACAAACCTATCAGAAACCATATGATCATATCAATAGATGCTGAAAAAGCTTTCGACAAAATACAGCATTCATTCCTATTAAAAACACTAGAGAGTGTAGGAATAAATGAACTCTTCCTTAAAATAATGAGCAGTATGTATCTGAATCCATCAACAAGCATTATACTCAGTGGGGAGAGGCTAGAGGCATTCCCCATAAGATCAGGGGTTAAACAAGGGTGCCCATTATCATCACTACTATTCAATATTGTTTTAGAAATCTTAGCATCAGCAATTAGAAAAGAAAAAGAAATTAACGGAATTAGAATTGGGACAGAAGAGAGACAACTCTCACTATTCGTAGATGACATGATGGTCTACCTAGAGAATCCCAAGAAATCATCTAAAAAACTACTGGAAACAATTAGCAATTTTAGCAAAGTTGCAGGTTATAAAATAAACCCCCATAAATCCTCAACTTTCCTCTATATGACTAGCAAGAAACAGCAGGAAGAGCTAGAAAGAGAAATTCCATTCAAAATAACCTCAGACAGTGTAAAATACTTGGGAGTCTATTTGCCAAGACAGACTCAGAATCTTTTTGAAAACAATTATAAAACATTTCTCACACAAATTAAATAAGATTTAAATAACTGGGCAAATACCAACTGCTCATGGATAGTTAGAGCTAATATAATAAAAATGACAATTCTACCAAAACTAAACTATCTGTTTAGTGCCATACCAATTATAATTCCAAAAAATTACTTTAATGAGCTAGAAAAAATTGTAAGCAAATTCATATGGAGAAATAAAAAGTCAAGAATTGCCAGGAGCTTAATGAAAAAAATGCAAACGAAGGTGGCTTAGCACTACCCGATCTAAAATTATATTATAAAGCATCAATCATCAAAACTGTTTGGTATTGGCTAAGAAATAGAGTGGTGGACCAGTGGAATAGACTAAGTGTAAAAGCAGGAGAGGATTATAGTAATGTGCTGTTTGAAAACCCAAAGAGTCAGGCCACCAGGATAAAAACTCCCTCTTTGATAAAAACTGCTGGGATAATTGGAAGTTAGTATGGAAGAAACTTAGATTAGACCAACACCTCACACCCTTTACCAAGATAAGATCCAAATGGTTACAGGACATAGACATAAAAAACAATACTATAAGCAAATTAGAAGATCAAGGACTAGTCTACCTGTCAGATCTATGGAAAGGGGAACAGTTTATGACTAAGGAAGAGTTGGAGAACATCACTAAAAAACAATTAGATGATTTCGATTACATTAAATTAAAAAGTTTTTGCACAGATAAAACCAATGTAATCAAAATCAAAAGAAAAGTAGTAAATTGGGAAACAATCTTTACAACTAATGATTCTGACAAAGGACTCATTTCTAAAATATACAGAGAACTGAGTCATATTTTTAAAACAAAAAGCCATTCCCCAATTGACAAATAGTAAAAGGATTTGCAAAGGCAATTTACAGATGAGGAGATCAAAGCCATCCATAGCCATATGAAAAAATGCTCTAAATCATTAATTATTAGAGAAATGCAAATTACATCTTCTCTGAGCTACCACCTCAAACCTCGCAGATTGGCCAGTATGACCAGGAAGGATAATGAATATTGTTGGAAGGGATGTGGGAAATCTGGGACACTATTACACTGTTGGTGGAGCTGTGAACTCATCCAACCCTTCTGGAGACCTATTTGGAACTATGCCCAAAGGGCAACAAAAATGTGCATACCCTTTGACCCAGCAATACCACTACTGGGTCTATACCCTGAAGAGATGAGGAAAAAGGGTAAAAACATTACTTGTACAAAAATATTTATAGCAGCTCTGTTTGTGGTGGCAAAGAATTGGAAATCCAGTAAATGTCCTTCAATTGGGGAATGCTTTAGCAAACTGTGGTATATGTATGTCATGGAATACTATTGTTCTATTAGAAATCAGGAGGGACGGGATTTCAGGGAAACCTGGAGGGATTTGCATGAACTGATGCTGAGTGAGATGAGCAGAACCAGAAAAACACTGTACACCCTAACAGCAACATGGGAGTGATGTTCAACCTTGAAGGACTTGCTCATTCCATCAGCGCAACAATTGGGAACAATTTTTGGCTGTCTGCAAAGGAGAGTACCATCTGTATCCAGATAAGGAGCTGTGGAGTTTGAACAAAGTACAAGGTCTATTCCCTTTAATTCGGGGAAAAAACCCCCAGATGTCTTATGGTTTGATCTGTTTACCTCTGAGAATTCTGTTCTCTTTAAGTATATGATTTCTCTCTCATCACACCCAATTTGGATCGAGGTGCAACATGGAAACAAAGTAAAGACTGACAGAGTGCTATCTGTGGGGTTAGGGTTGGGGGAGGGAAGCAAGATTGGGGGAAAACTGTAAAACTCAAATAATATCTTTAATAAACATTCTATTGCTTTTAAAAAAAGAAATAATGTTTTAAAAATATCTAATATAAAAATGATTAATACAATATGAGAGGCAATATTCTTAATTTTTTAAATAATCAGTTCCTTTATTTCTTTTTAAAAATGTTTTGTTTCTTTTTCCAATTACATGCAACAGTAGTTTTCAATATCAGTTATTTTGCAACATTTTGAGTTTCCTATTTTCCTCCCTCCCTCTCTTTCCTCCCCCTTACCCTTGACAGAAAGCAAATCTAATAAAAGTCATACATATATAACCATGCTAAAGATAGATCCAGGGTGATGTCCCAGAGCTCCTGGATGCTTCCTAGATTACAGTGTCCCTTTTTAAATTAAAAGGATTGTCTTTTGGACTTCTGGGGTAGAGACAAGATATCAGTGTGAATCTAATATGCTCTCAGAAACTGTATTTTTCTATTTCTCCCAATCTTGTAATTAACCGACTAGAAAGGGAAACACAAATATTAATTGAAGAATGTAAAACTCTAAAAATTAGAACTGAACAATAGAAATTAATGAATCTTTAAGACTACAAGATTCCATTAAATAAAATAAAGACTGAAAAAACTGAAGAAAATATAAAACATCTTTTGGGAAAAATAAAGGACCTGGAAAATAGATCCAGGAGAGATACAATATTTAAGCTCTTGAGAATTGTACTACTCTTAGGATAATTAAAGGTTTAAATATAATTGAAGAGATTGGATTTAGAGGATACAAGTATTGTTGGATCTTATCTCTCCATTGAAGAGGTCCAAGAACTCAAACATCACTATGTTTGAGACATAAAGCCCTGAAAAATAACTGGATGGATTTACTCTAAATTTAAGTGTCTCAGTTTCCTTTGAGATTCTCTAATTTTGCTATGCTCACAAAGCTTAGTACATTTTCTGATGAGGGCACAATAAGCTAGGCAGCCCTGAGTAAGAGTCTTTACAATTAATTGTAAATAAGAGCTTTCTAGTATATAGAATCCTTTGAGATTTTTATGGTTAATTAAATCAGGGTTGCACTTAATCCATACATTACTTAACTAGCAGAAGGATGGGATAAAGTGTGCTGGGGGAAAGTGTACAAATAGTTCATGAAATGATTTAACTTTGGATGATACTTTTGCTCGTGAGGATTGTGTGTCCTTGGAGGTTACTTGAAAGGGGGTAAGGTCAAAAAATGATTATAATTTGATATAATTCAAGACTCTTGAAAAGTGTACTTCTAATTAGACTAAAGAGGGTAGGGTACTTAATGAGTCTGAGACAATGTTGCTTATCAAACAATCAAGCAATGAAGCAATCAATCTCTGATGGTACTTTGTTATAGGTTGGTCTTACCAAAGCAATCAATTAATCAAAGTAGGATTGAAGATACCTGATTAATAATACTTTAATGTTAAATAACACCAGGTAAAGAGGCATAAAGACTTATAATTTTAAAAAGAAGAAAGAGTGAACACTGAGTAAAATCTATTCAATAGATTTGGCTCAGGGATGGAATAAGATGCATTCTCATTTGGACTTAAAAAATCTATCCTGCTCTACAGGGAAGGTGGTGGGGCAGAGAAAGATAAGGGAAGAAAAGACTGATAATTGGCAAGGCAGATAGTATAAGTGGAAATAAAATGAAAGTTAAATTTTAAAAGAAAAGTTATAGCAGAAGTAAAACTTTGGTGAAGAGGAATAACAGGAAAGGAAAGAGAAAAATATAGAAGGGGAAAGATAGCATTAAGAAAAATACAGAATTAGTAACTTTTTTTAAAAGTTCATTTATTTTATACTTTTTTAACATTCATCCATATATATGTATGTATATATATATATATATATATATATATATGAATATTTTTAAATTACAAAGTTTCCTTCCCTCTTACATCAGTGGCAAACAGGTTAAAATTGAGCACACATATTGCTTTTAATTTTTAAATTTTTCTTTATTTACACATTACTAAAATATTCTTTTTTAAGAATAAGCATAATACCCCTCCCCCCCGAAAAAATATAAAGCTTCATGTGAAATAAAGTAAAAGAGAAAAAATGTGTTTCAGTCTGTGTTCTGATACCATAATCTTTGTCTCAGATGGGTCATTTCCTTTATCATAAATCCATCATAGTAGTTACTTCCATAGTTTTCCATAGTCACTATTGCTTGTGGTAATTGACTCCATCCATTCCTCCCCACTATCATCTATTATATTTTCTCTCTCCTTTCACTCTGTCTCTCTTCAAAAATGTGCTGTGGGGCAGCCAAGTAGCACAGGTCCCAAGCCTACATCCCACCCCAGAGACCCAGCAACTACCTGGCCCCATGGCCTGGACAGAATACCCAATCCCAGCACCTTGCAAAAAGTAAAAAAGAAAATGTTATATCTGACTATACTTTTTTATGATCTACTCTCTCCTTTATCACCTACATTCCCCCCTCCCCTCCCCCATCCCTGTTTTCTCCTTTTTCTTCTGTATGTCTGTACCTTATTGAGTGTGTATGCTATTTCCTTTCTGAGCCATTTCCAATGCGAATGAATGTTTCCTAATTCTCCCTCTCCTTCCCCATACCATTGCAAAAGCTATATGAAATATCTTTTATATGAAATATCTTAGCCTATTTTACCTCTCTTTTCTCTTTCTCCCAGTACAATTCCTTTTCACCTATTGATCCATTTTTACAATATATTATATGTTCAAACTCAGCACTCTACTGGCCCTCATCTATAAAAGCTCCTTCTATTTGCTCTATTAAATGAGAAGGTTCATATGAGTATGATCAGCATCATCTTTCCATGCAGGAAGACACAAAGTTCATCCTCATTAAGTCCCTCATAATTTACCCTCTTTGTCCACTCTCTTTATGCTTCACCTGAGTCCTGTACTTGGGAGTGTCAACTTTCTGTTCAGGTCTGGTTATTTCAACAAGAACATTTGAAAGCTCCCTGTTACATTGAAAGTCCATCTGTTCCCCTGAAAAAGGATGTTCAATTTTACTGAGTAGTTGATTCTCGGTTGCATTCCAAACTCTTTTGCCTTCTGGAATATTATTATGAGCCCTTAATATAAATGCTGCTAATTCCTGGGTAATCCTGACTGCAGCTCCATAATATTTGAATTGTGTCCTTATGGCTGCTTGTAATATTTTCTCTTTTACTTGGGAGCTCTGGAACTTGGCTATAATATTCTTAGGGGTTGTTTGACTTTGCTTCCCAGAGGGAGATCATTGATTCTCTCAATTTCTATTTTACCTGCTCCTTTTAGGATATCAGGGCATTTTCCTGTAGAAATTCTTTAAAAATGATGTCAAGGCTCTTTTCCTGATCATGATTTTCAGGGAGCCCAATAAATTTTAAATTATCTCTCCTGGATCTTTTTTTTTCCAGATCAGGTGTTTTTTCAATGAGATATTTCACATTTTCTTCTAACTTTTCATTTTGTTGGTGTTAAACTATTGTGTTTTGATTTCTCGCAAAGTCATGAGCTTCCTTTAGCTCCATTCATAATCTGAAAGATTTGTTTTCCTCTGAGAGCTTTCTTGTCTCCTTTTCCATTTGGCCAATTCAGCTTTTGAAAACATTCTTCTCCTTGATAATTTTTTGAACTGTTTTATGCATTTGACCTAAGCTTGTTTTTAGCATGCTATTTTCTTCAGCATTTTTAGACCCCCTTGACTAAGCTGCTGACTTCATTTTCCTGTATTTCCTGCATCTCTCTCATTTCTTTTCCCAATTTTTCAAAATCTTTTGATTTTGATTTTCAAAATCTTTTTTGAGCACTATCATAGCCTGAGCCTAACCTCTATATTTCTTTGGGTGTTTAGATGCAGAAGCTTGGACTTTCTCCTCTTCAGATGGAGTATTTTGGGCCTCCATGGGATAAAAACTCCCTCTTTGATAAAAAACTGCTGGGATAATTGGATTTTAGTATGGAAGAAACTTAGATTAGACCAACACCTCACACCCTTTACCAAGAAAAGATACAAATAGTTACAGGACTTCCACATAAAAAAAACAATACTATAAGCAAATTGGAAAATCAAGGACTAGTTTACCTGTCAGATCTATGAAAAGGGGAGCAGTTTATGACTAAAATGAAGAGTTGGAGAACATCAACATAAACCAACTAGATGACTTCGATTACATTAAATTAAAAAGTTTTTGCACAGATAAAACCACTGAAACAAAGATCAAAAGAAATGTAGTAAATTGGGAAATAATCTTTACAACTAATGATTCTGACAAAGGACTCATTTCTAAAATATACAGAAAACCGAGTCATATTTTTAAAACAAAAAGCCACTCCCCAATTGACAAATGGTCAAAGGATATGCAAAGGTAATTTACAGATGAGGAGATCAAAGCAGTCTATAGCCATATGAAAAATTGCTCTATATCATTAATTATTAGAGAAATGCAAATTAAAGCTTCTCTGAGGTACCACCTCATACCTCTCAGGTTGGCCAATATGACCAGAAAGGATAATGATCATCATTGGAAGGGTTGTGGGAAATCTGGGACACTATTACACTGTTGGTGGATCTGTGAACTCATCCAATTTTTTGGAGAGAAATTTGGAACTATGCCCAAAGGGCAACAAAAATGAGCATACTCTTTGACCCAGCAATACCACTACTGGGTCTATACCCTGAAGAGACGATGAAAAAGGATAAAAAACATCACTTGTACAAAAATATTTTTAGCAGCCCTGTTTGTGGTGGCAAAGAATTGGAAATCAAGTCAATGTCCTTCATTTGGGGAATGGCTTAGCAAACTGTGGTATATGTATGTCATGGAAAATTATTGTTCTATTATAAACCAGGAGGGATGGGATTTCAGGGGATCCTGGAGGGATTTGCCTGAACTGATGCTGAGTGACATGAGCAGAACCAGAAGAAAAACACTGTATACCCTAACAGTAACATGGGGGATGATGTTCAGCCTTAAAGGACTCACTCATACCATCAGTTCAACAATCCGGAACATTTTTGGGTTGTCTGCAAAGGAGAATGCCATCTAAATCCAGATAAAGAGCTGGGGAGTTTGAACAAAGTTCAAGGACTATTCCCTTTAATTTAGGGGGAAAAACAGGTATCTTATTGTATGATCTTGTTATATCTTCGATTTTTTGTCTCTTCCTTAAAGATATGATTTCTTTCTCATCACACTCAATATGAATCAATGTACAACATAGAAACAAAGTAAAGACTGACAGATTGCTTTCTTTGCGGGGATCGGAGTAGGGAAGTAACATTGGGGGGAACATTTTAAAACTCCAATAATATCTTTAATAAAAAAAATTCCCTTATAAATTTAATGTAGTCAAAATCATTCATTTTTCAGTTTTTAATGCACTCTATTTGCTTTTTGGTCATCAATTTGTCCCCTTTCTTTAGATCTGATAGAAAGTGTAGTTCTTGGACTATTAATTTATCTATGGTGTCTCCTTTACTGTCTAAATCCTGTACCCATTTTGCCCATATTTTGGTATAGCATGTGAGATATAGATCTATGCCTAGTTTTTGCCATACTATTTTTCCAGTTTTCCCCAAAATTTTGTCTAATAGTGAATTCTTACAGAATTAGTAATCCTAATTGTAAATGTGAATAGAATGAACTATACCATAAAAAAGCATATATCAGAATTAAGAACCAGAATCTTACAATATGTTTCTTACAAGAAACACATTTAAAGCAGAAAGCTACACACAGGGTAAAAGTAAAAGGATGGAACAAAATATACTATGCTTCAGCTGAAGTAAAATGAATCAGTGGTAACAATACTAATCTCAGATAAGGTAAAAGCAAAAAATGATTCCATTTAAAAGGGATAAGGAAGGAAACTATATCTTCTCAAAAGGCACTATAGATAATAAAGCTATATCATTATTAAATATGTTTGCACCTAGTGGTGCATACAAATTCCTAGAGGAAACATTGAGTGAATTACAAGGAAACCTAGACAGAAACACTTTAATAATGGAGCACCCCTAATCTCCCTCTCTCAGAACTAGATAAATCTAACCACAAAATAAACAAGAAGGAAATTAAGAAGGTAAAAGAAATCTTAGAAAACCTAGATATAATACACCTCTGGAGAAAACTTAATGGAATAGAAAAGAATATACCTTTTTCTCAGCAGTACATGGAACCTTTATCAAAATTGACCATGTATTAGGGCATAAAAACCGTATAATCAAATGTAGAAGGGAAGAAATAATAAATGCATTCTTCTCAGACTATGTTGTAATAAAAATTGCATGTAAGAAGGGGTCACAGAAAGAGAAACTAAAAGCTAATTGAAGTTTAACTTAATTTTAAATAATCAGTAGATCAAACAACAAATTATAGAAATAATCAATAATTATATCCAAGCAAATGATAATGCAACATCATAACAAAATTTATGGAATATAGCCAAGGCAGTTTTGAGGGAAACTTTATATCTCTAAATGCTTATATGAAAAAGGAGAACAATGAATTGGGTATGCACCTAAAAAGATAGGAAAAAAAGGGGCGGCTAGGTGATGCAGTGAATAGAGGACTGGCCCTGGAGTCAGGAGTACCTGAGTTGAAATCTGGCCTGGACACTTAATAATTACCTAACTATATGGCCTTGGGCAAGCCACTTAATCCCATTGCCTTGCAAAAACCTAAAAAAAGTTAGAAAAAAAGCAAATTAAAGATCCCCAATTAAATACCAAATTAGAAATTTTGAAAATCAAGGGAGAAATTAAAAAAAACTGAAAGCAAGAAAATCATTGATCTAATAAATAAAACTAAGAATTGCTTTTATGAAAAAGGAAATAAAATAAAACTTTGGTTAATCTGATTTAAAAAAGGAAGAAGATAACCAAATTAAAATGGCTGAACTATCAATGAGAAGGAAAGTAAAGAGATAGTCCAGTGCTTCTTTGCAAAAATTTAAGGCAATAAATTTGACAACCTGAATGAAATAGATGAATATTGACAAAAATACAATCTTCCCAGGTTAATAGAAGAGGAAATAACATACTTAAATTTCCTCAATTCCAAAAAAGAAATTGAAGAATCAAACAGTAAACTCCCTAACAGAAAGTCTTCAGGTCCAGATGGATTTACAAAAGAATTCTACCAAACATTTGAGGATCAATTAATTCATGTTCTACATAGAGTATTTTAAAATATATGAGAAGGATTTCTGCCAAATTCCTTTTATGACACCCCCATAGTGATGATACCTAAACCAGGAAGAACCAAAACAGATAAAGAAAATTATAGACCCATTTTCCTATTGAACATTGATGCAAAAATCTGAAATAAATTTTTAGCAATGAGTATACAGCAAGCTATTACTAGGATAATATACCATGATCAGGTAGGATTTATATAAGGTAGGATGGTTCAGTGTTAGGAAAATAATCAACATAATTGAACATATCAATAGCAGAACCAATAGAAATCATATGATTATATCAATAGATGCTGAAAAAGCCTTTGATAAAATGCAACATCCATTCCTATTAAATACACTAGAAAGATTAGGATTAAATGGAGTTTTCCTTAGCATAATAAGTATTATCTATCTAAAACCATCAAGAAATATTACATGGAATGGGGATTAACTGGGAATATTTCCATTAAGATCAGGGGTGAAACAAGGATGCCCATTATCACCATTATTATTCAATATAGTATTAGAAATGTTAGCTCTAGCAATAAGAGAAGACAAGGAAATTGAAGGAATCAGAACTGTCAATGAGGAAGCAGTTTCATTCTTTAAAGAAGATATGATGATATACTTAGAGAAACCAAGAAAATAATTTAAAAACTCCTTAAAACAATTTAAAATTCAGCAAAATATCAGCAGGATATAAAATAAACCATATAAATCATCAGTTTTTCTATATGAAAAAAGGCCAAAAGCAAGAGATAGAAAGAGAAATTCCATTTAAAGTAACTGTAGAAGGGTAGCTAGGTGATGCAGTGGATAGAGCACTGGCCCTGGAGTCAGGAGTACCTGAGTTAAAATTCGGCCACAGACACTTAATAAATATTTAGCTTGGCCTTGGGCAAGCCACTTAACCCTACTGTCTTGCAAAAAAAAACCCTAAAAAAAAAAGGTCAGATAAAGAAACTCAGATAAAGTAATGTAGTCAACGTTAAATACTTGGGACTATGCCTCCCAAGACAAAACCAGAAATTCTATGAATAAAATTATGAAGTGCTTCTCACCTAAATAAAGTCAGATCTAAATAATTGGAAAAATAATCAATTTCTCATGTGTAGATTGAACTAATATAATAAAAGTGACGGTTCTACCAAATCAAATTACCTATTCAGTGCCATTCCAATCAAATTACTAACTAATTGTGTTACTGAGCTTGGAAAATAGTAGCAAAATTCATCCAGAACAATAAAAGGTCTAGAATAGCAAGGGAACTGATGGGAAAAAAATATGTAAAAAAGGAGCCCCAACTCTACCAGTTCTTAAAATATACTGTAATGTGGCAGTCATAAAAACTGCCTGGTTCTGGTTAAGAAATAAAGAAATGGATCACTGAATTAGGAGTGGTTCAAAGAAACAGTGAATGCTACAAATTTCTTGAAAAACCCAAAGACATTAGCTTTTGGGTTAAAAACTCACTTTTGACAAAAATTGTTCTGGAAAAGTAGAAAATAGTATGGAAAAAAACTAGGCATTGACCCACATCTTACACTCCATGTCAAAATAAGGTAAAAATGGTTGCAGGATTTAGACACAAAGGGCAACCCACAGATAAATTATAGATGGAGAAATACTCTATCTGTCAGATCTAAGGAAAGGGGACAAAGTGATGATAAAACAAGTAATAGAGTACATTACAAACCGCAGAAAATTATTGATTTTGACGTTATTAAATTAAAACATTTTTGGACTAATAAAATCAATGCTACCAAAATTAGGAGGAAAGCAGAAAACTGGGGAAAAATATCTTCACAACTAGGAGGTCTGATAAAGGTCTCATTTCTGAAATATATAGAGAACTGCATCAAATTTATAAGGGCACAATCATTCCCCTATAGATAAATGGTGAAAGGATATAAATAGACAGTTTTCAAATGAAGAAATTAAAACTATATATAATCATCTAAAATGCTCCAAATCATTATTGAATGGGGAAATGCAAATTAAAATAACTATGAGTTTCACCTCACACCTATCAGATTTATTATGTTGACAAAAAGGGAAAATGATCAGTGTTGGAGAGGTTGTGGGAGGATTGGTTCACTAATGCATTGCTGGTGGAGTTGTGAACTGTTCCAACAATTCTGGAGAAAAATATGGAACTATACCCAAAGAGTAATAATACTGTTCATATCCTTTGACTCAGAGATTCCAATTCAAGGCCTATATCCAGAAGAAATAATAAAAAAAATGGGAAAAGTCCCACATGTTCCAAAATATTCATTGCAACTCTTTTTGTAGTGACAAAGAATTGGAAATTGAGGGGATACTCACCAATTGGGGAATGGTTAAATAAGTTATGGTACGTGAAATTATGGAATAATATTGTTTTACAAGATAACATAAATAGACAGGCTATAGAGAAACATGAAATGAACTACAGGATCTGATGCTGAGTGAAGGGAGCAGAACCAAGAGAACAATGTACACAACAAGAACAACATTGTGAGATGATCAATCATTATGGATGCAACTGCTCTAGGCAGTTCAGAGAGCCAGGACAACCATATTAGACCAGCTATGGACAATATTATCACCATCCAGAGGAAGAAAAACAATACAAAACAAAAAATCATCCTTCAGAATCTATGAGCACTACATTCACTTCTTTTAAAAATATCTTATATGTATTACTTTCCCATAATTCAAATTCCTAATACTGAAAATTACTAATGTATAAACATAATTATCATAAATATGTATTAACTATGTTATCCTGATCGTTAATTGCTGAGGGAAAGGAAGGTGGAAAGGAAGTATGGAAGGAAATTTTGTAACTTAAAAACATACATATGCATATGAATGAATGTTGCGAAGCTTTTATAACAGTATTTGGAAAAAATAAAATATCACCTAAAATAATTGAAAGGTTTTCTACTTCAAAAAATATTGAACATAGATCCATATTAATCTTACTGGTAAAGAAGAATCATATCAAAACAGGGAGAAATTAGAGAGAAAAACTATATAAGAAATCTTTTTTTAATAGTAAGATAGTAAGTTTTGGTATTCACTTAAACTCCATAGTTCCTTCTCTGGAATATGAATGATATTTTCTAAAACAGGTCTTTTAGAATTTTCCTTGATTATTATACTGCTGAAATAAACAAAGCCATCATGGTTAATCATCACACAATGTTGCTGTTAGTGTGTAGAATGGTTCTGCTCACTTCATTCATGCTAGCGTTTGCAGGCTATTCTGAAGTCCTGTAAACTGATTGTTCATTACTTATTGAAAAATAGTGTTCTATCACATTCATATACTTCAATTTGTTTAGGACATCACCTCAATTCATATTTTCTTGCCACTACAAAAATAATTCTTATGAATATTATGTTATATTTTTGTTTTTAGCCCCTTTTGCGATCTCTTTGTAATACATATCTAGTAGTTGTGTTGCTGGAACAAATGCAAAGTCTCTGGTTTTCTTTTTTTTTCTTTGGGGATAATTGCAAATTGCTCTCCAGAAAGGTTGAATCAGTTTACAATTCCACCAACAATGTATTACTGTTCCAGTTTTCCCACATTCCCTACAAAATTGATCATTTCCATTTTTAGTCATATCTAATAGGTGTGAGGTGATACCTTGGAGATGTTTTAATTTTCTCTAAACAATAATTATTTGGAGAATTTTTTTTCATATGACTATAGATTACTTTAATTTCCTCATTTGAGAATTGCCTTTTCATATCCTTTGACCATTTACCAGTTAGGGAATGACTTGTATTTTTTATAACTTTTACTCAGTCCTCTAAATATTTTATAAATGAGTCCTTTGTCAAAAATACAAGTTGTAAAAATTATTTCCAACTTCCTGCATTCCTTTTAATCATAATTGCATTGATTTTATTTGTGCAATTTTTCAAAATAATGTTTTGTCTTTTGAATTTTATAATGTTCTTTAGTTCTTTGATCAAAAACTCTTCCCTTTTCCATAGATCTGACAGACAAACTATTCCTTGTTCTCCTAATGGGCTGATGATATCACCTTTTATGTGTAAATCCTGCATCCATTTTAACCACATCTTGGTCTAGGGTGTGAAATGTTTCTGCCTAATTTCTGTCATTCTATGTTCAAGTTATTCTAGAACATCAAAGAGTGAGTTCTTAGCCCAGAACTGGAATCTTTGGGATTATCAAACAGCAGATTACTAAAGTTATTTACTACTATTTCTTTTGTATTCACTTTTTTCTAGTGATCCACCACTCTATTTCTTACAGTACAAATAGTTTTGATTGATGCTTATGTGTGCCTAGGTCACCTTGCATTGCATTTTTTTCATTAATTTCCTTGAATTTTTGACCATTTGTTCACATGAATTTAGTTACTATTTTTCCTAATGCAATAAAATATTGTGGAAGTTTTATTGGTATGACACTGATTAATATAATTTAGGTAGAATTGTCATTTTGTATTAGCTCAACCTAAACCTGAGTAATTGACATTTGTCTACTTTAGAACTGATTTTATTTTTGTGCAAAGTGTTTCTAAGTTGCTTTGGCAGATAGACTAAAAAGTATTTTATGTTTTCTATGGTTATTTTAAATGGAATTTCTCTTACTGCTCTGTCTTGTTAGTAATATATATATATAGAAATGCTGGTAATTTTGTGGGTTTATTATTATCCTGCAACTTTTCTAAAGTTTCTAATTGTTTCAAATAGTTTTTTAGATGATTTCTTTAAGTATACCATCCATCATATCATATGCAAAGCATGAGAGTTTTGTTTCTTCATTTTCTATTCTAGTTCCTTCATTTTCTTTTCTTATCTTACTGCTAAAGCTATACAATGTTGAATAATACAATATTGAATAATGACATCTTGGTTTCACTGATCTTTTGGAGAATATTTTTAGCTTATCCTCATTATATAAACTTGCTGATTTTTTAAAGATAGATACTGCTTATCATTTTAAGGAACACTCCATTTGTTCTTATATTATCTAATGTTTTTATTAGGAATGGGTGCTGTATTTTGGCAAAAATTTTTTCTGCATCTATTGAAATAATATATGATTTCTGTTAATATAGTAAATTATGCTTCTAGTTTTCCTAATATTAAAGTAACCCTGCATTCCTGGTATAATGCCTATTTGATCATTTTGTATTATCCTAGTTAAAACTTGGTATAATCTCTTTGCTAATATTTTATTTAAAATTTTTTGCATCAATATTAATCAGAGAAAATAGTCTATAATTTTTATTTCTCTGTTTTGACACTTTTTAGTTTAGTATCAACACAAATTGGTGTCATAGATAGAATTTGGAAATGCTCTTTCACTCATTTTTTAAAATAGTTTATATAAAATTAGAATTACTTGTTCCTTGAATGTTTAGTAGAATGCATTAGTGAATCTATCTGACCCTGGAGATTTTTTCCTTGGGAAGTTCATTAATGGTTTGTTCAATTTCTTTTTCAGAGATAGGGTTATTTAAGTAGTTAATTTCCCCTTCTTTTAAATTAGGAAGTATATAATTATTGTAAATATTTATCCATTTCACTTAGATTGTCATATTTATCAACATACTGTTGGGTGAAATAACTCTGAATTACTATTTTAATTTCCTCCTCACTGGTGGTTAATTCACCTTTTTCATTTTTGATACTGGTAGTTTGTTTTTCTTTTTTCTTTTTATTAATCAAATTAACCAAAGATTTATCTAATTTGTTGGGGGGTTTTCATAAAACCAGTTCTTAGTTGTATTTATTAGTTCAATAGTTTTCTTGTTTTCAGTTTTATTATTTTCTCCCTTGATTTTCAGAATTTTTAATTTGGTATTTAATTGGAGAATTTCTAATTTGTTCTTGCTCTAGCTTTTTTTTAGTTGCATGGTCAATTCATTAAGTTCCTTTTCCCCCCTATTTTAGTTATACAAGCATTTAGGGATATAATATTTATACTAACAATTGCTTTGACTCTATCCCACAAATTTCATTATGTTGTCTTCTTAATATAATTGTTTTGGATGAAATTATTAATTATTTATCAGATTTGTTGTTTGATCCATTCATTCTTTAAAATTAGGTTGTTCAGTGTTCAATTAATTTAAACCCTTTATTGCATATGATTTTTATTACATCATGATCTGAAAAGGATACATTTAATTTATCTATCTTTCTACATTTGATTATGAAGTATTATGCCTAATGGTCAAACTTTACGTAGAATCCATTTGTAATAAATGGATTCCTTTCTATCCTCATTTTATTTTCTTCATAGATCTATCATGTCTAACTTTTCTAATATTCTATTACTCTTAACTTATTGCTTTTATCCTATGATTCAATTTATTTAATTCTGAGAGGGGGAAATTGGCATCCTCTACTGGTATAAGTTTGCTGTCTGTGTCTTCCTATTATTCTTTTAGTTTCTCCTTTAAGAACTTGAATGCTATACCATATGGTACATACATATTTAGTATTGAAATTTCTTCATTGTCTATGATGCATTTTAGGATAATGTAGTTACCTCCTTTATACCTTTTAATGATTACCCTCCCTTTTCTTTCTCTTTCATTTTCCCTTTTTTCCTTCCCTCCCTTCTATTAGTCCCTCCTTTCATTTCTCCCTTTTCCCCTCCTAATACATAAAGATTATTTTCTAAACCCAAATGAGTATATATATATATATATATATATATATATATTATTCCATCTTTGAGCCAAATCAGATAAGAGTAAGATTTAAAAAATTATCATTCCATCCCTTTTTTCCATCTCAACTGTAATAGATTCTTTGTAGCTCTTCATGTGATTCTCTCCATTCAGTCTCTCCCCTCCTTCCATCTCTTTGTAAACCGACTTTGTTTAATATTTTCACTTTTCAGATCCCTGTATCAAAATCAACTTATGTCCACACCTTCAGCCTAAATATTCCCCCTCTTATAACTTACAATTCTCAAGTTTTATAAGAATGTAACTAGTTTAAAGAGTGAATAACAGTTTTCTTCTTTTCTCCTGTATCTCGAAGTTTGTGTTTGAAGATCAAATTTTCTGTCGAATTCTGGGATTTTCATCAGAAAAGTTTGAAAGTCCCGTATTGAATTAAATGTTCATCTTTACTCCTGAAAATATGTTCAGTTTTTCTGGGTATTTGATTCTTATTTATAATCCAAGCTCCCATGGCCTCCAGAATATCATATTCCAGGTCCTCCATTTCTTTAAGATTGGTGCAATCAGGTCCTGTATAATTCTGGCTGTGCTTTCACAGAGTTTGAATTGCTTCTTTCTGGCCACTTGCAGGATTTTCAACTTGATCTGATAATTTTGCATTTTAGCTACAATATTCATTGACATTTACATTTTGGAATTCCTTTCAGGAGGTGATCAGTGGATTCCTTCAATGACTAATTTGACTTCTTGTTCCAGAAGATCAGGGTATTTTTCCTTGAGGATTTCTTTTTCTTTGTTTTCTTATTTTCAAAATTTTATTTATTTAAGGGAATGGGGTTAAGTGACTTGCCCATGGTTACACAGTTGGGAAATTGTTAATTGTTTGAGACCAAATTTGAACTTAGGTCCTCCTGACTTCAGAGACAATGCTCTATCCACTAGCTGTCCTAGTATAATAATACCTGACTTAACTCTCCTGGATCTATTTTCCAGGTCAGTTGCTTTTAACCATTGAGATATTTTACATTTTCTTCTGTTTTTTTTTTTCATTTTTTAATTTTTATTTAGCTAGTTCTTGCTCTCTCATGGGGTTATAAATGTACACTAATTCCTCCTGATTGTTCAAGGTGTTATTTTCTTCATTTTGCTTTTACATTGCCTTTTCCATTTTATCAATTCTATTTTTAAAAGAGTCCAGCTATATTTTTGAAGGAACTATTTCCTTTTTGGATTCGCTCAATTGTATTTTTAAAGAATTTGTTTCCTTCTCTCACCCTTTGTTTTAAGATACTAATTTTCTTTTGCATTTATTTTCCCAGTTTTTCCATTTGATTTTTAAAATTCATTATGAGCTCTTCTAAGAAGTCTTTCTGGACCAAAGTACAATTCATACTCTCCTCAGAAACATCATGTGTAGTGCTCCTTTCCTGAGCTAGTGTTTTGCCCCTATGTCCAAGGTATTTTTTAAATGGCCCTGCTTTTCTCTGGTCTTTCATATTCATTTTGGGATTTGTTACTGGCCCCCATCCCAAGGTTCTTGTACTGGGGAAGGAGCTTGCTTGCAGACCTTCAGTGTTGAAAACCCCAGAGACTTGCCTACTGACCTCAGGCCAATGATGTTGGGTTTGCTCAGTGGAACAGCCAGCAAGGAACATCAGAAGCTCTCTCTCTTTCTCTGGACCTTCAGTCCTGGGGATGTCAACCTCTCACTCTTTTTACCTATTGGGAAAGTTGAGAATACCAGAAACTGCCCCTGACCTTTCTGTGCCCAAACATCAGACCCTCCCAGCTAAGAACACCAGGGGCATATTGTCCCAGTCAGCAGTCTTACTAAATATTTTAATTAAAATTAGTGCTGGCTAAACGGGGGCTCTAAATTTCTTCCAGGCCTATCACCCACTTCATTCAAGTACCAATTGGAAAAGCCTTCCCTGAAGATCTTCCCTATAACCAAGAATCTTGAGTTATTCCCTTCCTTACCCTACTGCTGGAGTTTGGGGTTATACTTCTCTGTCCTGGGTACACATAACTCTCCCTATTTATGGTTACAGACCTCGCTGGAATATGTCCCATTCTGTTCTTTTGTGGGTTCATCACTCTAAAATCTGTTAATGAAGAGACTTGATTAATGTCATTTCTGAGAAAGATCAAGAATAAATTAAGAAAATTCCTGGCTTCTCTCCACCAAGTCAAACAATATATATTAATGAAAAGACTATGGGATTAATGGATCTATTTGGAACCTTGGATCACATAAAACCTAACTCTGTGCCTATGGCAAATCTCTAATCACCTCCTTCATCCCCCCATCCATACCACCAGTTCTCTCATCTAGAAAATAAGCTAATAAATATTCCTGTAATGGTCTTCTTTGAGAATGAGAGACAAACAACTAAGACAACTACATTAATGCCTTGTTGGTTGAATTCTGAACTGATACAGCCATTCTGGAAAACAATTTACAACACTATTAAGTGGTACATGCACTTTGACTTATCAATACCATTATTAAGGAATGAGGAGAACATAATGAACATTTATTAAGTATTCATCAAGTGCCAGCGACGATGCTAAGAGCTTTGCAAATATCATCTTACTTGATCCTTACTCAACCCCATTTTTATAGCTGAGGAAAATGAGGTAAGTGAATTGTCTAGGATAACATGGTATGTGTAAAAGCTGAAATTGAACTCACATCTTTCTGACTCCAGGACCAGCTTTCTACCCATTGTACCACCTAGGTGCCATTTAGAATATACTAAAGCTTTATCTCAAAGAGGTTAAAGAAAGAAGAAAATGACTGATATGTACAAAAATATTTATAATAGCTCTGACTGTGGTAGTTAACAACTGGAGACTGAGAGTGTGTTCTATTGAGCATTAGCTGGACTAGCAATGTTTTACTTTAAGGAATGATTAAGTGAGGGGATCAGAGAAAATTGGGAAGATGTATAAAAAATGCCAAGTAAAGTGAGTAGAACTAGGAAAGCACTTTTATTATAATTAGTTTCATTATTATTATTATTTTAGTTTTTTTTGCAAGGCAGTGGGGTTAAGTGGCTTGACCAAGGCCACACAGCTAGGTCATTATTAAGTGTCTGAGCTTAGATTTAAACTCAGGTACTCCTGACTCCAGGGCTGGTGCTCTATCCACTGTGCCACCTAGCCACCCCTCATTATTATTATTATTATTAATACAACTTTTCAAGACTTAGAAACTTTGATCATAATATTAAGGATGATTCTAGAGAATATGTGATGAAACACTTCACTACCTTCTGATGGCAATGTATTAGATTCAGAGTGAGATTCGAGAAATAATTTTGGTTGATATGATCAATGTAAAAATTTGTGTTTTTTGTCTATGCACGTGAGTGTAAGATGAGCTCTTTTTTATTGGTTTCTCACTTGGAGAATGAGAATGAGAGAAGACAGATCATTGAAAAAAAAATTCTGGATAGCCCTGCTAGATGACAATAAAAAAAACCAATGGTAAATATCAGGTAAATATCAGTTTAAACTTTGAATTAACAAATCACTAGAAGTGTACATTTATGGTGTATTAGTAAGACAACAGTGAGTGTCTGATGACCTAAAATTTTTCTAAACATTGTTGGAATATGTGCCTCAAATATGTTAGCAAATGTTAAAAGGTCCTTTTGAGGCATGTGGTAGCCTCAAGTCATGAAAGGCAGACTTTTCAAAGGCACACAACAATAAATTATTCCTCAGACTAGGAGAAAGGCAGAAATATTTACAATTGTAATCAAAGTGCCTACGTGTGAGTAAATAGGTGAGTTGTTAGAGTCAAGAAGTGAATTAAATTTTGCTATAGCTTAACTCAGAATTTTATTAAAACAACCAAGACTTTGACTCAGTTGACATATGCCTAGGAATAAGGAAATTTTGATTGAAAACTGAAGTTCACAAATACTTTGGGGCATAAGATTAATATATTAAATATTTTAATTAAAATTAATATATTAAAATTTATATGTTAAAATAAGGAAATTATGTAAAAATAATTCTTTGGATATTGGTAGTAAAAACATTGATGTGTCATCTAATTCATTTCCCTTAAATTGATTGTGAAGAAACTGATGCCTAGGAGGCAAAGTTAATCAATAAACCTCTTTAAAGAACTGACTGTGTACCAAGCACTGTGCTGAGTACTAGGTATATAAAAGATGAGAAAGACAATCACTGCTGTCATGGAGTTCGTAAACTTATAAAAATATTCAGGCTTTTGTTATGTGATGAATGATACTAATGCTTTTTTAAATTCAACTAACTAGGTGATCACCAAGCATTTATCAAATACTATTTAACAGAAACTGTCATAGGGACTGGAAATTAAAAAGAAAAAAGTTAAACAAAAAGAAATAATTTTGATCTTATGGAGCTTATATCCTATTTAGGGAAAAAAGATTTATATTTTATCTTCTTTACTGATTTCATTAAGTTGAGGATAGTCTATTTCCTGGAAACCATGTTTTTAATTAATTTGAAATTTTTTTAATTTTTTAAAAATACTTTTAAAATTCCATTAGCAGTCAGAATCATGATTGAATTTTATAAAATAATATTTAAGATAAATTGGTAATATAATTTCTAAAAAATATTGTTTAAAAAGAGTAAAAATAAGGTGTCTAGGTGGCACAGTGGATAAAGCACTGGCCCTGGATTCAGGAGTACTTGGGTTCAAATCCGCTCTCAGACACTTAATAATTACCTAGCTGTGTGGCCTTGGGCAAGCCACTTAACCTCATTTGCCTTGCCAAAATTTCTAAAAAAATAGTAAAAATAATATTATTCTGCTCAATTTTTTGAAAGAGGCAAAAATATGTCTTATGTCAAGGCAGGAAACAGTAATGAAGAAAAAGTACATTATGGAACAATACTCCCATCATAATTAATGCAAAAAATACAAGGTAGATTACAAATTTCTTGAGAATAGATCTTGCTTACATCTGATTATACACTTCTTAGAACCATAAAAGTCATAGTATAAATTTTTCTGAATTCATGAATATTCCATTTACATTCTTTAGTATATATCCCGCCCCAATAGTCCTTATATATTTTATAGATATTTTACTGTCTATTCATAGATTAGTTACATAAGAAGTTTGTGGTTTAGTTTCCTAAAATCTGAAAGTTAAAATGCAAACTTATCCTTGTTGATAAACTGTCTGTTCCACCAAAAGAGCAAAATGTCAAAAATTAGAATTTCTTCTCTTCTCTTTATTATTAAAGATATTTATATTTAGAGAAGATACACTTAAATTACTGGAGATATCGTACTGAGGCGTAAGGCAGGCTACCTTTGAATTTTTATTGAGCCTTCTAAGAAAGATAAAAATCTTAGACCATCTGTTTGTTCTGTAGGTTTAATACCCCTACTCTGATGTCCTGTAGGTTACAAAATAGGCAAGATTCAGGAGGGATAGAAGGATTTCAATTTTACCTATGATGATGGCACATTTCATCATGCTAGTCAATATTTTCACCTGAGATAAATGTGACATTTCTGTTTGGAAAAAGGACAAACCAAAGAAACATGACAATCATTTGATGATCTATTTGACAGCAAGTATAGATGGGAAACTCATTTCCATTATGCTGCTGAACTGGTAGAAAATAATTGCATGAACATGATTCTCTCTCTATTTCCCACAACAATTTCCTACAGAAAATGATTAGTTCTGTCTTCTTTAGGAATCATAGTGTCCCATCTGTAATTCTCTAGACTGTTTTAGTAAAAGTTAATAGAGTGATCATATTCAAGTGAGATCTATGGCTTCCACAACCATGAATTTAATCCCAAGTGATGGTTGCCTTTGAGTGACTAGAAAAGGATTAAAGAATTTTCCTTAATTGCCTAGGATGTGTGTTTTCTGATGCTATTTTAGTAAGCTTTAAATATCTTTCAACAACTTATCTGGCAGACCCATACTGGTATAAATACATAAGATGGATCCCAACTTCAGGAAAAAAAATTGGAAATACTAATCAACATTATATTGTGTGAAAGTAAATAAAGCATAAACCGAATTTGTATTGGAATAGAATAACAATATTTTGGCAACTGAATATGTTATATTTTGTGTGGCTTAGACTAATTTTAAAAATAATTCTTGGGAAAGCATTAATTGTTAAAAAAAAGTCCCAGAAATATTCTGGGTAGAAGTTGCCAACAAATATGAGTTTGAATATAGTACAAATCACAAAATTTTAGAGATGAAAGATATTAGGTATAATTACTCCATGTCCTATATGTGAGATTACTTATCATTGTACTTTATACTGATTGGCTATACTATAACAAATTATAACTAGAGCCAAATGACTAAATTTTTACTCCAGTATCCTGAAATTTGATAGATACTGATAGTAATTATAATTTTCATTAAGTAATAACATCTGACAAATGGGTAAATAACTGGATTGTGTAGGAATTACTTTTTGCTTTCCATCTTCTGCTGGTCCATGCATACTTACTTGTTTCAATCCCCAGGAACTGAAAGTGTGACTTTTTCAATATATCCATTGACTTTAGTTTCACTCTATGGATATAAGACAATCATTTACCTGAACTATCCATTTTTACATTCTCACTATAATCTGAGAAGGAGAGAGTTGACCATCTCTGACCCTTCTTCCTTATGGTTAGAACACCAAAATTCAATGGCATAGTCTGATAGCCTCGTTGTTGGTAGTTTTGGACCAAGATTGGAACAGTCAATATGAAATCACTGATTCTATTATTTGAATGTCTCATTATGGTATGAAAGAAGATCTGGGTTCTCAAAAACTATGTTTAGGGTAACATATTCTCTTGTAAAGAAGATTTTATCATGATAGAAAGGTTCCTTTTTAGTCAAATGAACAAACTAAGCTTTTTGTGACTCAATTTAGACAAGTATAGCCCTTCATCAGAAAACTGGGAACTCAGAAATTTTGGTCATTATTATTCATGAATCAATGAAAAAATAATAAACACTTTCTATGTACAAGACATTTCATCAAAATTCTCAATAATTTTTCAAATAAGGAAAGGAATTATAGGTACTGTTATGCCTATTTTATATTTGGATCCATTAAGCCACAGAGCAAATATACAACTTGCTTAATTATTGATTTCTTTATAGACTCAAGTCAAATCAAGTCAATAAGAATTTATTGAATATTTACAAGGTGCAAGACACTCTGCTAAGTTCTTTGAATTGAAATACAAGCAAGAAAAGAGACACCCCCTATCCCAGGGAAACTTACATTCTAATGGGGGAAAGATAGCATATGAAAGCGAAAAAAGTATATGTATTGAGGTAGAAGGTACTTATTCAAGAGAATGCTGTCAGTATTCAGAGACTGAAGTACAGTTGATTTGGGTAATTTATCACAATTATTTCCTAATAATTCTGGGAAGAACTTCCATTTTAAAAATATTTTCCAGATCCAGATCTCTGATTGGAGAAGTGTGCTGCAATGGAGGACTGAGAAATTGGTGGACTCAGAATGAAACAATGATCTTCAATTTAGTAACTAGTCAATTATCAGCACATCACTGCTGCCTTTCTTTAGATTTAATTCATTTTTCTAATTAGACTCAAATAATCAGTAATACTAATACTTTTCTGGTATTTCTGACCAACTAATTTCCAGTTACAGCAATTGACAGGAGTTTAGAGAAAAATTCCTACTTCATCCTTGATGGCAATTAAGAAATGCTTAATAATGATGGGAGATGCTGAAAAAATAATGTAGAATTACAAATGTTTTTATATATTTATATATATGTAATTTTGCTTTATAGTCAGTCATTATCCTTCATAGTACTCAAAAGATTAGAAAATCATGAATACATTATTGAAAAAATTGAGAAGAATTTTTAAAAGTTTGATTAAAAGTTTTATTCCTTTGGTCTCTGTCAGTGAGGGCCAGGGGAAGGGGGAGGGTCAAGGGTGTACAGTGGCTAGACAGATCATTAAATTGGTATTAAACACTTTTCCATATGAAGGAAGTGTCCTTCTGCCAAAAGTCAGAAGCTGAGATATCAATTTCCGTGGTAGTGCTGCTGAGAGAGAGCTGCATACACTTTGAAAAATTCAAAGGTCACTGGGCTGAGAAACAGAACCTAAAGTTTGTCTGGCTTGCTTCCTTATAGACTGAAAGAAGGTGGCACTTAGAAACAGGATGTCATCCCATACAAGCAAACACATTTTCCATTTTCTTCTATACGACTTGTTCATTTATATATATATATATATATATATATATATAATGTGTATTACATATGTATGTATATACATATTAGAAAAAATCTTCACCACAGAAACATTTAGAGGAATTTTTGCCCCATGCTGTGGAAAGGGGGTTAAGTGGCGTTGGGTAGGAGATCACTTAAAGCATAGATCCTTAAACATTGGTTTCCTATATTAAGCAAAACCTGATCATTTCCATACTTAAATACAACAAAATCTTTATTTTGTGAAATGCAGTCCTGCATAGGAAAAGTCTTTCTGAAATTACTATGAATACTAAGAAGCTCATAGCCCCTTCATGTTCTAATTGCAATAACAGTAATAGTATTAGTTGGTATTTAATTAAAGCTCACAGTTTACAAAGCTCTTTAAATATTAAATTCAATTTTACTTTTATATTCAGTTCCAAATTCTCTTCCTCCTCCACTATTTAAAATACAAGAGATCTAATATCTGTTGTTCATATGAAGTCACAAAATTGTTGGTTTTTTCTAAGATTTATTATTTGATTCACTCATTCTTTAAAATTAGTTTATTAATGTAAGGGATGTGGGAAAACTGCAACACCAATGCATTATAGGAAATATCCAAAATATTTCTTGTTTTCTTTTATTTCTTGTTTTTTGAATTTTACAATTTTCCCCCAATCTGACTTCCTTCACCCCAGCCCCCACAGAAGGCAGTCTGATAGTCTTTACACTGTTTCCATGTTATAGATTGATCAAAATTGAATGTGTTGGGTGCAACAAGTTGGCCTAGTAGATAAAGCACAAGCCCTGGAATCAGGAGGACCTGTGTTCAAATCTGGGCTAAGTGGCTTAATAATTGCCTACCTTTATGACATTGGGAAAGTCACTTAAACCCCAATGCCTTAAACAAAAAAATTGATTGAGAAAGAAATCATATCCTTAAGGAAAAAAAAAATAAAATAAGAGATAGAAAAATTACTTAATAAGAAAACATTTTTTATTAAAGGTAATAGTCTTTGGTCTATTGTCAAACTCCACAATTCTTTCTTAGGATACAGATGGTATTCTCCATCAGAGATACCCTAAAAGTGTCCCTGATTATTGCACTGATGAAATGAGGGAATCCATTAAGACTGATCATCAACCCTATTTTGCCATTAGGGTGCATAATGTTTTAGTTCTGCTCATCTCACTCTACATCAGTTCATGCAAATCCTTCCTGGTTTCTCTGAATTCCCATCCTTCCTGGTTTCTAAAAGAACAATAGCATTCCATAGCATACATATACAACAAATTGTTCAGCCATTCTGCAATTTCCAGTTCTTTGCCACCAAAATCAGGGCAGCTATGAATATTTTTGCATAAGTAATGTTTTTACCCTTTTTCATGATCTCTTCAGGGTATAGATTCACCCAGTAGTGGTATTGCTGGATCAAAGGATATGCAGATTTTTATTGTCCTTTGGGCATTATTCCAAATTGCTCTCCAGAAAGGTTGAATAAATTCACAGCACCACCAACAATGTATTAGAGTACCAGATTTTCCTTCCAACTTTGATCATTGTTTTTTCTGGTCAAATTGACTATCTGTATGGTGTGAGATGGTATCTCGAATATGCTTTAAATTGCATTTCTCTAATCATTAATAATTTAGAGCAATTTTTCATACGTCTATGAATCACTTTGATCTCCTCATCTGTAAATTACCTCTCTATATTCTTTGACCATTTGTCAATTAGGGATTGGCTTTTTTTTAAAATTGACTAAGTTCTCTATATATGTTAGAAATGAGTCCTTTGTCAGAAACACTAGTTGTAAAAATTGTTTCTCAATTTACTACATTCTTTTGATCTTGGTTACAGTAGCTTTGTTTGTGCAAAAGCTTTTTAATTTAATGTAATCAAAATGATCTAGTTTATTTTTAATGATACTCTCCATTTCTTCCTTGGTCATAAACTGGTTCCCTCTCCGTAGATCTGACAGGAAATTATTTTTCTTATTCTCCTAGTGTGCTTATAATATTGTCTTTTATGTCTAAATCCTGTACCCATTTGGATTTACCTTGGTATAGGGTGTGAGATGTTGGTCTTATCCAAGTTTCTGCAATACTAACTTTCAATTTTCCTAACAGTTTTTATTGAAGAGATAGTTATTATCCCATAAGCTAGACTCTGGGTTTATCAAACAACAGATTACTATAATCATTTCCTGCTATCTCTTTTGCATCTAATCTATTCCACTGATCCACCATTCTATTTCTTAGCCAATACAAGACTTTTTTGATGACTGATGTTTTATACTCTTATTTTAGATCTGGTATGGCTAAGCCACCTTCTTTTCCACTTTTTCCCCATTATATTGCTGGATATTCTTGACTATTTATTTCTCCATATGAATTTACTTAGAATTTTTTTCTAGCTCATTAAAGTAATTTTTGTGAATTTTTATTGGTAAGGTACTAAATAAGTAGTTTAATTTAGGTAGAATTGTCATTTTTATTATATTGGCTCAGCCTATCCATGAGCAGTTAATATTTGCCCAGTTTTTTAAATCTGATGTTATTTATGTAACAAGTGTTTCATAGATTTTTTTCATAGAGCTTCTGAGACTGCCTTGGCAGGTAGCTTCCCAAGTATTTTATATAGTCTAACGGTACTTTAAATGGGATTTTTCTTTCTAGCTTTTGCTGCTGTATCTTGCTAGTAATATATAGAAATGCTGAGGATTTATGGGGGCTTATTTTATATCCTATGACTTTGCTAAAATTGCTAATTGTTTTTTAGATGGTTTTTTAGGCTTCTCTAGGTTTACCGCCATGGCATTTGCAGAGAATGAGAGGTTTGTTTCTTCGTTCCCAATTCGAATTCCTTCAATTTCTTTTTCTTCTCATTGTTGAAGCTAACAATTCTAACATAATATTGAATAATGGTGAGGACAGGCATCTTTGATCTTATTGGGAATGTCTCTAGCTTATCCCCATTGCATATAATGCTTATTGATGGTTTCAGATAGATACTCTTCATAATTCTATGGAACATTCTATTTATTCCTACATTCTCTAGCTTTTCAGCATCTATTGAAATAATCATAGCATTTCTGATAGGTTTGTTATTGACATAGTTAATTATACTAACAGTTTTCCTAATATTGAATCAATCCTGCATTCCTGGGATAAATCTTGCTTAGTCATGGTGTATTTTTCTAGTGATAACTTGTTGTAATAGTTTTCTAACATTTTATTTAAGATTTTTGCTTCTATATTCATTAGGGAGATGGGTCAATAATTTTCTTTCTCTGTTTTGTCTCTTCTTAGTTTTGGTATCAGCACCAAATTGGTGACATAGAAAGAGTTCCATCTTCACCTATTTTGTCAAAGTGTGTTCACATAGAATTGCAACCAACTGTTCCTTAAATGTTTGATAGAATTCACTTGTGAATCTATCTGGCCCTGGAGAATTTTTCTTAGGGAGTTCAATAATGTCTTGTTGAATTACTTTTTCTGACATAGAGTTATTTAAATATTTACTTTTCCCTTCATTTAAACTGTCCAACTTATATTTTTGTAAATATTCGTCCATTTCACATAGATTATCAAATTTTTTCTCATAGAGTTGGGCAAAATAATTCTGCATTATTACTTAATTTCCTCCTCATTGGTGTGAGTTCACCTTTTTCATTCATGATATTAGCAATTTGGTTTACTTTTTTCTTCTATTTAAATTAAATTAACTAGAGGTTTATCAATTGTTTTTCATAAAATCAACTCTTGATTTGATTCATTAGTTCAATAGTTTTCTTGCTTAGGAATTTATTTATTTCTTCTTTAATTTTTAGAATTACTAATTTGGATTTATCAAAAATAGGGGCAGCTAGGTGGTACAGTGGATAGAGCACCAGCACGGGAATCAAGAGGACCTGAGCCAGCCTCAGACAATTCATAATTACCTAGCTGTGTGGCCTTGGGCAAGCCACTTAACCCCACTGCCTTGCAAAAAAACCAAAAAAAATAAACTTAAAAAACTATAGAAAACTCAAAAAAAGAAATAATATGAAAGAAACTTCTTAACAGAAATCCTATTGTCGAAACCCAAAAAGAACTTCCGGACAAGATGGATGAAGAAAAAGAGACACTATGATAAGTGCTTCTCATTCCCCTCAGAAATAACATGACAGAAACCTTTTAAT
The DNA here is from genome assembly GCF_037893015.1 of Macrotis lagotis. Taxonomy (NCBI): domain Eukaryota; kingdom Metazoa; phylum Chordata; class Mammalia; order Peramelemorphia; family Peramelidae; genus Macrotis; species Macrotis lagotis. The sequence continues at coordinate 119,490,356 of NC_133661.1, forward strand.
AGAAATTCAGTCAACAAAACCCAGAAAGAGAAGCTAGGAGAAGAACACCTACCAAGAAGTTCTGTCTCAGGAGACCATGGGTGAACCAGGAGAGGAGAGCAGAGGATCAGCACTGAAGGAGGACAGGTAGTCAACCTCAGCTTTGGAGATTTTGGTGACTGGCATGTGCAAGATTCAGATTTAGCTGCTGAATCTTTGGCCAGGGGGAGAAGAGCTAAGGGAGGGTGAGTTCCAGCACAGAGTCTCAGAGCATGCCTAGAGAGCAACCACTTGGGTTAGGGACCTGAGCTCAATACTTTCAGCAGAGCCCTTCATCCAGAACAAACAATAAACAACCCCCCCCCCCACCCTCTACCAATGCAGGGCAGCAGAACTCACTCAACAGAAAGAGATTAACTCCCTCCCCCCAGCACCAAGCCCAATTTTCAAGGTCAACTCAGAGCTTGCTGCTGAGGACTTCAGGTCAGAGAAATCAACCAGCACCCCCTACTGGCTGGCCCTTGGAATTACTAAACCAAGTGAAAAAAGCCTCAAAAGCAAACCTCTGAGAGCTAGCTCCCCTCCTCACAACACAAGATTTAAAAAAGGCCAGAGAAAATGGGGGCCCTGGAGAAATACTTAGAATAGATTCTAACCCAGAGATATCTAGCACTGCTGAGGAAAATATGAATTGGTCCAGTTCAGTCCAGTCCAGAAAGATTTCCTTGAAGAAATCAGAAAGGAGTTTAAAAATCAACTGGAAAAATTGGGAAAAGAAACTCAAGGAAAAATTAACATGTTGGAAGAGAAAATTAACATCTTGCAACAAGTAAACAAATCCTTGGAAAATAAAATTGGACAAATAAAAAATGAGAATTACTCTCTCAGATCTTCAATTGGGCAAATGCAAAAATAAAATGATTCTCTCAAATCCTCAATTGGGCAAATTCAAAAACGAAATGAGTCTCTCAGAACTACATTTGGGCATATAGAAAAGTCCTTCAAAAAAAGAATGGAATAAGTGGAAAAGTAGTTGCAAAAGAAAAATGAAGAAAAATCTCTAAAGAAATGAATGGAATTGGAGGAAACTAATTATTTCATGAGGCAACAAGATTGTGTTAAACAAAACCAAAGATTGAAAAAATAGAAAAAAACCTGTAAAATGCCTCATCAGCAAAACCACTGACCTCGAGAACTGATCAAGAAGGAAAAATCTGTGAATTATTGACCTTCCTGAAAACAGTGAAGAGAAAAAAAAGCCTGTACTTAATATTACAGGATTTATTGATGGAAAATTGTCCTGATGTCATGGAACCAGATGGCAAAATAGTTATTGAAAGAATATATTGATCCCCTCCAGAAAGAGATCCTGAAATGAACACACCAAGTAATGTTGTGTCCAAATTCCAGGACTATCAGAATAAAGGAAAAAATCCTACAAGCATCCAGAAAGAAAAAAATTTCAATACCAAGGAGTTGCAGCAAGGATTGTGTAGGACCTGGCTGCAGCAACATTAAGGGATCGAAGGGTCTGGAATGAGATAATCTGAAGAGCAAGGAAGTTTGGAATACAGCCAAGAATCCACTACTGGGAAAAGCTGAGCATTCTCTTCCAGGGGAAAATGATGGACATTTAATGAAATGGGAGACTTCCAAGATTTCATGATGAAAACACCAGAGCTAAATAGAAAATGTGCACATCAAAAAGGAGATTCAAGGTACATATGTAAAGGTCAAAAAAAGCTACTATCCAGTAAGATGAACCTGGCTATATATATATGTGTGTGTGTGTGTAAATATATATATATATATACATATATATATATATATATGTATGTATATATACATATATATATTCACTTGGAAGAAAGAGTCTCATAACTCTTGAAAATTGTAACTCTATTGGAGAAAATATATATATATATATATATATATATATATATATATATATATAGCCAGAAGAGATGGACACTCATAACTTTTCTGTGACTCAGATAGAATGATTGAAAAACAATAATTCCTTAAAAAGGGGTACAGTAAGGATAAGGGAGGTTGAAGGGAGAGTGAATGGAGTAAATCTCATTACATCAAGGTGTATAAAGGACCTATTATAATTGAGGGGGAAGAAGGGAAGTGGTGAGAACCACCTGAACCTTCATCTCATCAGACTTCGCTTAAAGTTAACTTAGACAAACTTACTCAAGTAAAGAAACATACCTTGCATTTCAAGCATTAAAAGGGGAAAAGAGGAGGGGAGATGGGGAGAGGGAGCAAAAGGAGAACTAACAGAAAAATGGGAAGAAGAGAAAAAGGGAAAGGGGAAATAAGAGGGGGGTGGTTGATTTAAGAGGGCAAACACACTTTAAGGTGGTGGTATTAAGAAAAAAATCACTGAGGAATATGGATAAAGGAAAATAATGGGGAAAATACAAACAGAAGGAAGATAGCATGGAGGGTAATAAAGAGTTAGTAATTTTAACTTTGACTGTGAATGGGAAGAACTCTCTCTTAAAACAGAAGAGAATAGCAGACTGAATTAAAATCCAGATTCCAACAAGATGCTGCTTACAAAAAACACATTTGAAGCAGAGAGATACATATAGAGTAAAGGTAAAAGCTTGGAAGAAAATATAATTTGCTTCAGTTGAAGTGAAAAAATCAAGGGTAGCAATCCTTATCTCAGAAAAAGCAGCTGCAAAAATAGATCTCCTTAAGACAGATAAGGAAAGAAACAATATCCTCCTAAAAGGCACCATAGGCAATGAAGTAATTTAATTCTAAATATATATGCACCAAATTGTATAACATACAAATTGTTAGGGAAGTTGGAAGAGCTACAGAAAGACATAGACAGCAAAACTCTACTAGTGGGAAACCTCAACCTGCCGCTCTCAGATTTAGATAAATTAAATCACAAAATAAACAAAAAAGGAAGTTAAGGAGGTAAATAGATTGTTAGAATACCTAGATATGATAGACCTATGGTGGAAATTGAATGGGGATAGAAAGGAATATACTTTTTTTTTTCTGCAGTACATGGTGCTTACGCAAAAATTGACCATGTACTAGGGCATAAAAACCTAATAATCAATTGCAGAAAGGCAGAATTAGGGAATACATCCTTATCAGATCATAATGCAATAAAAGTCATATGCAACACTGGACCAAGAAGATATAGACCCAGAACTACTTGGACACTATATAACCTCATTTTAAAGAATGAGTGGATCAAGCACCAAATTATCGAAAGAATTAATTATTTCATTCTAGATGATGACAAAACATATGAGATACACTCAAGGTGGCTGTCAGGGGATATATTGTATCTTTAAATTCTTACATGAATGAATGAGAGAAAGAAGAAATCAATGAACTAAAATATGCAACTAAAAAAGTAGAGAAAAACAAATTTAAAAAAGCCCCGATTAAATAAAAAATTAGAAATTCTAAAAATTAAAGGGGAAACTAATAAAATAGAAAGCAAGAAAAGTATTGAACTTATATATAAAAAACCAAGAGTTGATTTTATGAAAAAAAACAATAAAATTGATAAACCTCTGATCAATTTTATTTTTAAAAAAAGAAGAAAACCAAATTGCTATTATCATAAATGAGAAAAGTGAACTCATCATCAATGAGGAACAAATTAAAGTAATAATTCATAATTATTTTGCCCAACTCTATGTCAATAAATTGCACAATCTAAGTGAAATGAACCAATATTTACAAAAATGTAAGTTGCCCAGATTAAATGAAGAGGAAATTAAAACCTAGAAAAAGAAATTCAACAAACCATTATAGAGCTCCTTAAGAAAAAATATCCAGGGCCAGATGAATTCACAAGTGAATTCTATCAAACCTTTAAGGAACAATTGATTCCAATTCTATATAAAATATTTGGAAAAATAGGTAAAGACGAACTCTGCCTAACTCTTTCTATGATACCAATATGGTGCTTATACCTAAACCAGGAAGAGTTAAAATAGAGAAAGAAAATTATAGACTTAAATCTCTGATGAATATAGAAGCAAAAATCTTAAATAAAATCTCAGCAAAACTATTACAACAAGTTATCACTAGTATAATACATTATGATCAAGTAGGATTTATATCAGGAATGCAGGATTGGTTCAATATTGAGAAAATTTGTTAGTGTAATTAATTATATCAATACATACCCATCAGAAATCATATGATCATATCAATGGATGCTGAAAAAGCTTTTGTTAAAATTCAGCACCTATTCCTAATAAAAACACTAGAGAGTGTAGGAATAAATTGGTTGTTCTTTAGAATAATAAGCATTATCTATCTGAAACAATCAATAAGCATTATATACAATGGCGATATGCTTGAGGCATTCCCAATATGATCAGGGTTGAAACAAGGATGCCCTTTATCACCAATACTATTCAATATCATATTAGAAATGTTAGCCTCAGCAATAAGAGAAGAACAAGACATTGAAGGAATTAGAATAGGGAAGGAGGAAACAAAACTTTAACTCTTTGCAGATGAAATGATGGTATACCTAGAGAATCCCAAAAAATCATCTAAAAAATTGACTAAAATAATTAGAAAATTTAGCAAAGTAGCAGGATATAAAAACAAACCCTCATAAGTCCTCAACATTTGTATATATGACTAGCAAGATAAAGCAGAATGAGCTAGCAAGGGAAATCTCATTCTAAACAACCTCAGACAAAATAAAATATCTGGGAGGCTGCCTGCCAAGGCAGACTCAAAAATTCTTTGAAAACAATTACAAAACTCTTCTCACACAAATAAAATCAGATTTAAATACCTGGGCAAGCATCACCTGTTCATGGATAGGTCAAGCTAATGTAATAAAAATGACAATTCTACCAAAACTAAACTACTTGTTTAGCACCCTACCAATCAAAATTCCAAAAAATTGCTTTAATTAGTTAGAAAAAGATGTAAGTAAATTTATAGGGAGAAATAAAAAGTCAAGAATTTCCAGGCATTCAGTGGAAAAAAAGTGCAAAAGAAGGTGGCTTAAACTTACCAGATCTAAAATGATATTATAAGGTATCTCTCCTCAAAACTGTCTTGTATTGGCTAAGAATTTGAGTCATGGATCAGTGGCATAGACTAGGTGCAATAGTAGGAAATGATTATAATAATTTACTATTTGATAAACCCCCAAATTCCAGCTATTGTGATAAAAAACTCTCTCTTTGATAAAAACTGTTGGAAATATTGGAAGTTATTATGGAAGAAACTTAGATTAGACCACCACCTCATACCCTATACTAAGATAATATCCAAATGGATACAGTATTTAGACACAAAAACAATATTGTAAGCAAACTAGAAGATTAAGGAGTAGTTTGCCTGTCAGATCTATTGAAAGTGAAACAGTTCATGACCAAGGAAGAGATATTGAACATCATTAAAAACAGAATAGATAATTTTGATTACATTAAATTAAAAAGCTTTTGCACATCCAAAACCACTGTAACCAAGATCAAAAGAAATATAGTAAATTGGGAAACAATTTTTACAACCAGTATTTCTGACAAATGACTCATTTCTAAAATGTACAGAGAAGTGAGTCAAATTTTCAAAAAAAACCAAGCCATTTCCCCAATTGTGGAATGTTCAAAGGATATGCAAAGGCAATTTACAGATGAGGAAATCAAAGCAATGCATAATCATATGAAAACTTGCTCCAAATCATTATTTATTAGAGAAATGCAAATTAAAATGTCTCTGAGATTCCACCCCACCCCTCTCAGACTGGCTGATATGATTAGAAAGGACAAGGATCAATGCTGGAAGGGATGCAGGAAATCTGGGACACTAATACATTGTTGGTGGATCTGTGAACTTAACCCAACCAATCTGGAGAGCAATATGGGATTATGCCCAGAGGGCAACAAATATGTGCTTACCCTCTAACCTAGCAATACCACTACTGGGTCTATACCCTGAAAAAATGACAATAAAGGGTAAAAAAATCACTTTTACAAAAATATTTATAGCAGCCCTGTTTGTGATAGCAAGGAATTGGAAATTCATTGAGTGTCCTTCATTTGGGGAATGACTTAACAAAATGTGTTATATGTATGTCATGGAAAACTATTGATCTATTCGAAACCAGTAGGGATGGGAATTCAGGAAGCCTGGAAAGATTTGCATGTCTGATGCTGAGTGTGATGTGCAGTACCAGAAAAGCATTGTACACCCTAACAGCAGCCTGGGGGTGATGAACAACACTGATGGACTTGCTCATACCTTCATTGCAACAACTACGGACAATTTTGGACTACCTTCAATGGAGAATACCATCTGTATCCACAGAAATAATTATGGACCCTGAACAAAGACCAAAGACTATTACTTTTAAATTAGGAAAAAAGTGTTATAATATTATGTTATTTTGTTATCTCATTTTTTATTTTTCTTCCTTAAATATATGATTTCTCTGTCATCACATTCAACTGAAATCAGCGTATAACATGGAACCAATGTAAACACTGAGAGAATACTTTCTTGGGGGGGCGGGGAGAGGGAAGCATGAGTAGCGGGAACAGTATAAAGCTCAAATAAATGAGATCTTTCTTTTAAAAAATAGTAAGAGAAGCTAGGAGAAGATCATCTTCCAAGGGTCTGTCTCCTGGGAGCATGGGTGAAGCAGGGGCAGAGAGAAGAGAGCCAGTGAAGGTAGAGTGAAAGCCAGACTAACCTACAATTATCCATGGAAGACTTGACCATGGGAACCAGGGTTCAAGGCCACATAATCTTTGGCCATGGAAGCCGAGGTCTGGGGAGCCCCAGCATAGAGATTTGCAGAGTGTTGCTGGACCTCAATCCACTCAGCTCCAAGCCTTAGGCTCCATACTTTCACCAGAGCCCTCTTACCAGAACAAACACAGTAAGAACCCCATGGCCTCCCCCCTCGGCTCAGGTATGGGTAGTGGAACTCCCTCAGATGAAAGAGAGAATAGCATTTTCACCCCAAGTCCTTAGCCCGATTGCTCAAGGATAATTCAGATACTGCTGCCATCCCTCACCCCCCCAGGCCTAGGGCATGGTCCCTAAAGCAAGGCCACAGATATTCCAGAGAAAACAACCAGCACCCCCTACTTGCCAGCCAACTTGGAGTTATTAAACCTAGTGAGCAAAGCCTCTAGGGATTTCAAAACCAAACCTCCATGAGCCAACAGGAGATCCTAGGGACAATAAAAAAGACCAGTGGTAAGGTGGGGTCCATAGAAAACTACTTAGAAGATAAAGACCCTGACTCAGACAGATCTAGACCTTCTGAAGTGAATATGAATTGGTCTCCAGCCCAGAAAGACTTCCAAGAAGAAATCAGGAAAGAGTGTAAAAATCATTGGACAAATTGGAAAAAGAATCTCAAGAGAAAATTAACACCTTACAAGAACAAGATTAACATCTAGCAATAAGAAAACAAATCCTTGGGAAATACAATTGGACCAATACAGAAAAAAAATCGCTTTCAATTCCTCAATTGGACAAATGCAAAAAGAAGAAAATAATTCTCTCAAAGTGACACTTGGGCAAATGGAAAACTCCTTCAAAAATAGAATTGTCCAACTGGAAAAGGAGTTGCAAAAAGTAAATGAAGAAAATTCTTCTCTTAAAAAAATGGAATCTATGGAATTTAATGACTTCATGAGACATCAAGAATCTGTTAAAAAACTAAAAATTTGAAGAAAATGTAAAATACCTCAATAGACAAAACCACTGACCTCTATAATAGAACAAGGAGAGACAACCTAAGGATAATTGGCTTTCCTGAAAACTTTGAAGAGAGAAAAAAAGCCTGTACTTACTATTACAGGATTTCGTGATGGAAAACTGCCCTGATATCATGGAATGAGGGGGGGAAATAGTTATAGAAAGAATACATCAATGTCCTCTGAAAAGGGATCACAAAAATCAAAACACCAAGGAATATTATGGCCAAATTCCAGAACTATCAGGTAAAAGAGAAAATCCTGCAAGCAGTCATAAAGAAACAATTTAGATTAAAAAAAGCCACAGTAAGGATTATACAGGATCTGGCTGCATCAATATTAAGGAATTGAAGGGCCTAGAATGAGATAATCTGAAAACCAAGGGAGCTGGAATGCATCCAAAAATCCACTATTCAATAAAACTGAGCCTTCTCTTTCAGGGGAAAAGATAGATATTTAATGACATAGGAGACTTCCATTTCTTCCTGATAAAAAGACCAGAGCTAAATAGAAAATTTTAACATCAAACAGGAAACTGAAGAGATGAATGAAAAGGTTTTAAATAAAGGTAAAGAAAATAAACTGGTATACAATAAGATGAAACTAGCTATCCCCACCTGGGAGAAAGATTCTCATAACTCTTGAGAATTTTAACTCTATTAAAGAAAACATTCATAGCCAGAAATAATGGACACTCATGACTTATCCATGACTCTGATAGAATGATTAAAAACAATATCTCCTTAAAAAGGGGGGGATAGTTAAGAGACCACAGGATGGAGGAGATTGAATTAGGTGAATCACATTACATAAGAGGTACAAAGGACCTATTGCAAAAGAGGGGAAGACAGGAGGAGGTGAGAACTGTTTGAATCTTACTCTTATCAGATTAGACTTAAAGTTAACATACACACACTCAGTTAAATTGAGAAGCTTATCTTACCTTTCAAGTATAACAAGGGAAAAGGGGGAGGGGGAAGGAAAAGAGGAAAGGGGAACAAAAGGGAAGGAGATTTGGATACAAAGGTGAAAACACTCTGAAGGGGTTGGTATTCAGAAACAAAATACTTGGGAATATGAATAAAGTGAATAAAGGGGGAAAAATATAAACTGAGGGAAGATAGCACAGAAGGCAATAAAGAGTTAGTAATTATAAATTTGAATGTGAAGTGGATGAACTCTCCCATGAAACATAAGTGAATAGCACACTGGATCAAAAACCAGAATCCTATAACATGTTGCTTACAAGAAAATCATATGAAACAGCAATATACATACAGAGTAAAGGTAAACAGTTGGAGAAAATATATTTTGCTTCAGCTGAAGTGTAAAAAGCAGGGGTAACAATCCTTATCTCAGACAAAGCAGCTGCAAAATAGATCTCATTAAAAGAGATTAGGAAGGACACTATATCCTCTTAGATAATGAAACAATTTCAATATTAAAAATATATGCATCAAGTGGTATAGCAGCCAAATTTTTAGAGAAGTTGAAAGAGTGCAGGATGACATAGACAGCAAAACTCTACTGGTAAGAGACCTCAACCTCTGGCTCTCAAATTTACATAAATCTAATCATAAAATAAGAGGGAAGTTAAGGAGGTAAATAGTTTGTTTGAAAACCTAGATTTGATAGATTTATGGAGGAAGCTGAATGGGGATAGAAAGGAATATCCATTTTTATTCTGGAGTACATGGCACTTACACAAAAATTGACCATCAGAAACAGGCCATAAAAATGTAATAATGAAAGGCAGAAATAGTGAATACACCCTTCTTAGATAATAATGCAGCAAAAATCACTTGCCATAATGGGCCAGGGAGAGAGAGAAATAAAACTAATTGGAAAATAAATAACCTCATTTTAAAGGATGAGTGGATCAAACAACAAATTATAGAAAGAATCAATGATTTCATCCTAGATAAAGATAATGGACAACATACAAAAACTTATGGGATACAGCCAAGGTAGATGTCAGGGGATATATTATATCTTTAAATGCTTGCACGAGTGAATTAGAGAAAGAATAAATCAATGAACTAAACATGCAACTAAAAAAGTTAGAGAAAGAACAAATTAACAAGTCTCAAATACCAAATTAGAAATTCTAACAATAAAAGGAGAAATTAATAAATTCAAAAGCAAGAAAGCTATAAAATTAATAAATAAAACCAAAAGTTTGTTTTATGAAAATCCCATACAATTGATAAACCTCAGGTTAATTTGATTAAAAAAAAGAAAGAAGAGGGGTGGCTAGGTGGGGTAATGGATAAAGCACTGGCCTTGGAGTCAGGAGTACCTGGGTTCAAATTTGGTCACAGACACTTAATAATTACCTAGCTGTGTGGCCTTGGGCAAGCCACTTAACCCCATTTGCCTTGCAAAAACATAAAAAAAAGAAAGTAGAAATGCAAATTACCAGTATCATAAATGAAAAAGGTGAATTCACCACCAATGAGGAAGAAATTAAAGTAGCAATACTGAATTATTTGTATGCTAATAAGTTTGATAATCTAAGTGAAATGGATGAATATTTACAAAAATATAAGTTGCTCAGGTTAAATGAAGAGGAAATTAAGTATCTAAAAATATTTATCTCAGTAAAAGAAATTCAGCAAGTCATTATTGAACTCCCTAAGAAAAAATCTCCAAGACCAGATGGATCTATCAAACATTTAAGGAACAACTGGTTCCAATTATATATGAACTCTTTGGCAGAAAAGGTGAAGATGAAACTCTGCCTAACTTTTTCTATGACACTGATATGCTGTTGATACCTAAATCAGAAAGAGTTATAACAGAGAATGAAAATTGTAGACCAGTTGCCCTAATGAATATAGATGCAAAAGTCTCAAATAAAATCTTAGCAAATTGATTTCAGCAAGTTAGCAGTAGGATAATACACTATGACAAAGCAGGATTTATCCCAGAAATACAAGCTTGGTTCAATATTAGGAAAACTTTTAGTTTAATTAAGTATATCAATGACAAATCTATCAGAAATCATACAATGAATAAACCTTTGAAAAAATACAATACCCATTCCTACTAAAAACACTAGAAAGCATAGTAGTAAATGATTTTTTCCTTAGAATGATATGGAATATCTATCTGAAACTGTCAATAAGAGTAATATGAAATGGGGATTAGCTAGAGAATTCCCAATAAGATCAGGAGTAAAACAAGAATGGCCATTATCACCACTATGATTCAATATTGTGTTAGAAATGTTAGCTTCACCAGTAAGAGAAGAGAAAGAAATTGAAGGAGTTAGAATTGGGAAGGAAGAAACAAAACTCTCACTCTTTGCAGATGATATGATGAATGTCATCCTGAAAATGCTAATAAATCATCTAAAAGACTATTAGAAACAATCAGCAATTTTAGCAAGATCGCAAGATATAAATTAAACCCTCATAAATCCTCAGCATTTCTCTGTATTAAAGCAAGATAGAGCAGCAAAACCTTGAAAGAGAAATGCAGTTCAAATTACCTTCAGACAATATCAAATACTTGGGAGTCTACCTGTCAAGGCAGACTCAGAAACTCTATGAAAACAACTATGAAACACTTCTCTCACAAATAAAATCAGATTTTTAAAAAGTGAAAAATATCAACTGCTCAAGGATAGGCTGAGCTAATATAATAAAAATTTCAATTCTATATAACTTAACCTACTTATTTAGTGCCCTACCAACCAAATTCCCAAAAGAGCTACTTTAATAATTTAAAAAAATTTCTAAGTAAATTCATATGGATAAATAAAAAGTCAAGAATTTCTAGGGATTTAATGGGGGAAAAAGTGCAAAATAGGTGGTTGAACCTTACCAGATCTAAAATTATATCATAAAGCAGCAGTCATCAAAACTACCTGGTATTGGCTAAGAAATAGAGTGGTGGATCAGGAAATGTTTATAGTAATCTGCTGTTTGATAAATCAAAAGAGTCCTACTTTCAGGTTATAAACTCTCTCTTTTTGATAAAAACTGATGGGAAAATTGGAAATTAGTTTGGCTGAAACTCAGATTAGACTAACACTTCACACCTTAAGCCAAGATGAGATCAAAATGGATACAAGATTCAGACATAAAAGACAATATTATAATCAAACTAGGAGATCAAATAATAGTTTATTTATCATATCTATGGAGAGGAAAGCAGTTTATGACCAAAAAAGAGATGGAGAACATCATTAAAAAGAAACCAGATAATTTTGATTGCATTCAATTAAAAAGCTTTTGCCCATACAAAAACCACTGTAACCAAGATCAAAAGAAATGTAGTAAATTGGGAAACAATTTTAACAACTAATATTGCTGACAAAGGAATCATTTGTAAAATATATAGAGAGAACTGAGTCAAATATATAAAAAAAGCCATTCCCGAATTGACAAATGATCAAAGGATATGTGGAGACTATCTATAGATGAGGAAATCAAAGCAATGCATAGTCATATGAAAAATTGCTCTAAATCATTACTTATTGTAGAAATGCAAATTAAAGACTCTCTGAGGTATCACCTCACACCTCTCAGACTGGCAAATATGACCAGAAAGGATAAAGGTCAATGTTGGTAGGGATGTGGGAAATTTCTGTCACTAATGCATTGTTGGTGGAGCTTTGAACTCATCCAACCTTTCCTAGAGAACAATTTGGAATTGTGTCCAAAGGGCAATAAAAATGTTTATACCCTTTGATCTAGCAATGCTGCTACTGTGTCTATACCCTGAAGAGATCATGAAAATCACTTGTACAAAAATTTTCATATCAACCTTGATTGTAGTAGCAAAGAATTGGAAATTGAATTCATGTCCATTAACTGAGGAATGGCTGAACAAATTGTGATGTAGTACTTCATAGAACACTATTTTTCTATTAGAAACCAGGAGGAATGGGAATTCAGAGAAGACTGGAGGGATTTGTGTGAACTAATGTTGAGTGAGATGAAAAGAATCAGAACAATGTAGACCATAACAACAACATGAGGTTGATGATCAACCTTAATGGACTTGCTCATTTCGTAAGTGGAGAATGCAATCTGTATTCAGAGAAAGAATTGTGAAGTTTGAACAAAGACCAAAGACTATTGCCTTTAATTTAAAAAACAATAAACCATTATCGTAGTAGGTAATTTTGCTATCTCTTATATTTTGCTTTTTTATTAAGGATATGATTTCTTTCTTGCACATTCAATTTATATCAATGTATAGCATGGAAACAATGTAAAGACTATCAGACTTCCTTCTGAGGGGGGAGGGAAGTGAGATTTTGGGGGAAAATTGTAAAATTCAAAAATAAACAAATTTATTTTAAACATTAAATAATTTCTAATTTGGTATTCAATTGGGGAGTTTTAATTTTTTCTTTCTCTAACTTTTTTATTTGCCTGTTCAGTTCATTGATTTCCTCTTTCTCTTATTTATTCATTTAAGCATTTGAAGATATAATATATCCCCTGACAGCTTAAGTTTTGATATGTTGCCTCATTATTGTCATTATCTAGGATGAAATCATTAATTCTCTCTTTATTTTGTTGTTTGATCCACTCATTCTTTAAAATGAGGTGATTTCGTTTCTTGTTTTAGGTCTGTCTCTCCAAGGACCTTTATTCCATGGGATGTTTATTGCTTTATGATCTGAGAAGGATTGTATTCATGATTTCTGCCTGTCCCCATTTGCTGATAAGGATTTTATGCCCTGGTACACAGGCAATTTTTGATTAAGTGCCATGTACTGTGGAAAAAAAAAGATATATTCCTTTCTATCCCCATTCAGCTTTCTCCAAAGGTCTATCATTTCTATCTTTTCTCATATTCTACTTACCTCCTTATCTTCCTTCTTGTTTATTTTATGGTTAGATTTTTCAAAATTTGAGAGTGGGAGGTTGAGGTTTCCCACCAGTAGAGTTTTGTTGTCTATGTCTTCCTGTACTCTTTCAACTATTCCTCTAAGAGTTTTAATGCTATACCACTTGACGCATACATATGTAGTATTGAAATTGCTTCATTGTCTATGGTATTTTTAGCAGGATATAATTTCCTTCCTTATCTCTGTTAATGTGATCTATTTTTGCAGGTGCTTTGTCTGAGATAAGGATTGCTACCCCTGATTTTTTCACTTCAGCTGAAGCAAAATTATTTTGCTTTGACCTTTTTCTTTTACATATATACATATATACATATATATATATATATATATATATATATATATATATATATATATATATATATATATATAATCTGCTTCAAATGAGTTTTGTGTAGGCCTCACATTGTAGGATTCTGGTTTTTAATCCAATATTCTATGTGCTTATGGCTTATGGGAGAGTTCATTCCATTAACAAAGTTATAATTACTAACTCTATTGCTCTCTGTGCTAACTTAACTCTCATTTCCCCCCTTTTTCACTTAATCAATATTGACCTTTATTTTGTTTCTAAATACCACCTCCTTCAGTGTGTTTGCCACCTTATATTCAACCCTCCCTTTCCCTTTGCCCATTCTTCCTTTCCTTCTATTAGTTCATCTTTTCTTCCTCCCTACCCCTTTTCCCTTTTAATACTTGCAAGGTAAGATAAGTTTCCTAACTTAACTGAGTGTGTGTATGTTAACTTTAAACCTTATCTGATGACAGTAAAATTCAAGTGGTTCTCAATTCTTCCCTTCTTCCCCTCTATTGCAATAGGTCCTTTGTACCTCTTCATGTAATGTAATTTACCCCATTCAATCTCCTCCAGTCTCCTGTCTCTTTACTGTCTCTCTCCTTTTAAGGAGATTTTTTAAAAATCATTCTATCAGAGTCACAGATAAGTTATGAATTTCTATTACTTCTGGCTAATTATATTTTCTCTAATAGACTTATAATACTTTTTAAAAAATGTTTTATTAAAGATATTATTTGAGTTTTACGATTTTCTCCCAATCTTGCTTCCCTCCCCCCACTCCCCCATGGAAAGCAATCTGTAAGTCTTTACTTTGTTTCCATGTTGTACAATTATCTAAACTGAGTGTGATGAGAGAGAAATCATATCCTAAAGGAACAGACAAGAAGTCTAAAAGGTATCAAGATCAAACAATAAGATATCTGTATCAATTCTAAATTAAAGGGAATAGATCTTGAACTTTATTCAAACTCCAACAGCTTTTTATCTGGATACAGATGGCACTCTCCTTTGCAGACAGCCCAAAATTGTTCCCAATTGTTGCACTGATGGAATGAGCGAGTCCTTCGGGGTTGAATATCACCCCCATGTTGCTGTTGGGGTATACAGTGTTTTTCTGTTTCTGCAAATCTCACTCAGCATCAATTCATGCAAATCCCTCCAGGCTTCTCTGAAATCCCATCCCTCCTGGTTTCTAATTGAACAATAGTGTTCCAGGACATACACATAGCACAGTTTGCTAAGCCATTGCCCAACTGAAGGACATTGACTTGATTTCCAATTCTTTGCCACCACAAACAGGGATGCTATAAATATTTTTGTACAAGCAATGTTTTTACCCTTTTTCATCATCTCGTCAGGATATAGACACAGTAGTGGTATTGCTGGGTAAAAGGGTGTGCACATTTTTGTTGCCCTTTGGGCATAGTTCCAAATTGCTCTCCAGAAAGGTTGGATGAGTTCACAGCTCCACCAACAGTGTAATAGTGTCCCAGATTTGCCACAACCCTTCCAACAATGATCATTATTCTTTCTGGTCATCTTGGCCAATCTGAGAGTTGTGAGGAGGTACCTCAGAGAAGCTTTAATTTGCATTTCTCAAATAATTAATGATTTGGAGCTATTTTTCATATGGCTATAGATTGCTTTGATCTCATCTGTAAATTTCCTTTGCATATCCTTTGACCATTTGTCAATTGGGGAATGGCTTTTTGTTTTAAAAATATGACTCAATTCTCTGTATATTTTAGAAATGAGTCCTTTGTCAGAATCATCAGTTGTAAAGATTGTTTCCTAATTTACTACATTTCTTTTGATTTTGGTTACAGTGGTTTTATCTGTGAAAAAGCTTTTTAATTTAATGTAATCGAAATTATCTAGTTGGTTTTTGGTGATGTTCTCCAACACTTCTTTAGTCATAAACTGATCCTCTTTCCATGGATCTGACAAGTAAACTAGTCCTTCATCTTCCAGTTAGCTTATAGTATTGTTTTTTATGTCTAAGTCATGTAACCATTTGGATCTTATCTTGGTAAAGGGTGTTAGGTGTTGGTCTAATCTAATCTTCATCCATACTAACTTCCAATTATCACAGCCATTTTTATCAAAGAGGGAGTTTTAATCCCAATAGCTGGAATCTTTGGGTTTATTAAACAGCAGATTACTGTAATCATCTCTTGCTTTTGGACCTAGTCTATTCCAGTGGTCTACCACTCTATTTCTTAGCCAGTACCAAACAGTTTTGATGACTGATGCTTTATAATATAATTTTAGATCAGCCACCTTCTTTTACACTTTTTTTTCATTAAGCTCCTGGAAATTCTTGACTTTTTATTTCTCCATATGAATTTTCTTACAACTTTTCAAACTCATTAAAGTAATTTTTTGGAATTTTGATTGGCAGGGCACTAAACAGATAGTTTAGTTTTGGTACAATTGCCATTTTTATTATATTAGCTCTACCTATTTAAGTTCATTTCCTCCTCATTGGTGGTGAATTCACCTGTTTTCATTTATGATACTAGCAATTTGGGTTTCTTCTCTCTTTTTGTAATCAAATTGACCAGGGGTTTATCAATTTTATTAGTTTTTTCATAATGCCAACTTTTGGCTTTATTAATTCAATACTTTTTTGCTTTCAATTTTATTAATTTCTCCTTTAATTTTTAGAATTTCTAATTTGGTATTTAATGGAGGATTTTTAAGTTGTTCTTTCTCTAATTTTTTAATTGTATGTTTAGTTCATTGATTTCTTCTTTCTCCAATTTATTCATGTAAGTATTTAAAGCTATAATATATCCCCTGAGCTGCTTTGAGTGAATCTCATAGCTTTTGGTATGTTGTTTCATTATTATCATTATCTAGGATAAAATGGTTAATTCTTTCTATAATTTGTTTTTTGGTCCATTCATTCTTTAAAATGAGGTTATTCAGTTTCCACTTGACTCTGGGTATTAATCTCCTTGGCCCAATATGGCATATGAGTTTTATTGCATTGTGGTCTTTGAAAGATGTATTCACTATTTCTGACTTTCTGCAGTTGATCATTAGGTTTTTATGTCCTAGTACATATTTAATTTTTGTATAAGTTCCATGTACTGCAGAGAAAAAGGTATATTCTTTTCTATCCCCATTCAGTTTCCTCCATAAGTTTACAATATGTAGTTTTTCTAACAATTTATTTACCTCCTTAACTTCTTTCTTGTTTATTTTGTGATTGGATTTATCTAGATCTAAGACCAGGTGGTTGAGGTCTCCCACTAGTAGAGCTTTGCTTTCTAAGTCTTCTTGTAGTTCTTTCAGTTTCTCCTCTAAGAATTTGGATGCTGTCACATTGGGTACATATCTATTCAGTATTGAAATAGCTTTATTTTCTATGGTACCTTTTAGGAGGATAAATTTTCCTTCCTTATCTCTTTTAATGCTGTCTATTTTTGCTCCTGCTTTGTGTGAGATAAGGATTGATACCACCTTCTTTCTTTTTTTTACTTCAGCTTAGGCAAAATATATTTTGCTCCAACCTTTTACCTTTACTCTATGTGTATCTCTCTGCTTCAAATGAGTTTCTTGTAAGCAGCATATTGTCAGACTCTGTTTTATAATACAATCTGCTATTCGCTTACATTTTAGGGGAGAGTTCATCCCATTTACATTCAAGGTTATGATTACTAATTCTTTATTGACCTCCATACTTTCTTCCCTTTGTTTGTATTTTCCCCATTCCCCCTCACTTTATGCCTACTCCCCAGTATTTTGTTTTTGAATACCACCCCCTTCAATTTGTTTGCCCTCCTATATCACCACCTCAACTTTCTTTGCCCTTTCTCTTTTTTCCCTTTTCCCCTCCCTTCCTTTTGTTAGTTCCTCTTTTTCACCACTCTCCCTCCCTTTCTCTGTCCCACTCCCCCTTTTCCCCTTTTAATCTGTGAAAGGTTACATGTTTTTTAATTTAACTAAGTATGTGTGAGTTGACTTTAAGCCAAGTCTGGTGAGAAGAAGATTCAGGTGTTTCTCATCTCCTCCCTTCTTCCCCTCTATTGCCATAGGTATTTTGTAGCATTTAATATAATGAGATTTACTCCTTTCAATCCCCTCTCTCCTCCCATCTCCTTCCTGTCCCCCTTTTTAAGGAGGTAGTGTTTTTTAGGTCATTCTGAGTCATAGAAAATTGTGAGTATCTGTCACTTCTAGTTATGTACATTCTGTCTAATATAGTTATTGAGAGTTATTAGAGTGTTTCTCCCAAGTGGGGTTAAAGGCAGTTACCTCATATTGGATAGCAGTCTCATGGGTAGGTCATGAATGTCCATCACTTCTGGCTAGGTATATTCTCTCTGTTTGATTTACAGTTCTCAAGATTTATGAGAACCTTTTTTCCCATGCTGTAATATAGCTAGTTTCAACTTATTGGATAGCAATTTTTTAACTGCCCCCCCCCCTTTTTTTTAGCTTTTCATGTGTCTCTTGAACCTCCTGTTTGATGACCAAATTTTCTATTTAGGTCTGTTATTTTCATCAGGAATTTTTGGAATTCTTCCATTTAGTTAAATGTCCATCTTTTTCCCCTGGAAGAGAAGGCTTAACTTTGCATGATAGTGGATTCTAGGCTGCATTCCAAGCTCCCTTGCTCTTTGAAATATCTCATTCCAGGCCCTTAGATCCCTTAATGCAGCCATGTCCTATGTAATACTTACTGTGGCTCCTTGATATTTAAATTGTTTCTTTCTGGCTACTTGCAGGATTTTATCTTTTATCTGATGGTTCTGGAATTTGGCCCCAACATTCCTTGGTGTTTTCATTTTAGGAATTTTTCTGGAGGGGAACAATGTATTATTTCAATATCTACTTTGCCCTCTGGTTCCATGATATCAGGGCAGTTTTCCATCACTAGATCCTGTAATATTAAGTCCAGCCTTTTTTTTCCTTCAATGTTCTCAGGAAGTCCAATAATTTTCAGGTTGCCCCTCCTCGACCTATTCTCAAGGTCAGTGGTTGTGCTGATGAGGTATTTTACATTTTCTTCTATTTTTTCTATTTTTTGGTTTTGTTTAACTGGCTCTTTCTATCTCATGGAGTCATTAGTTTCTCCAGAATCCATTATTTTTTATATAGAGGAGTTTTCTTCATTAACCTTTTGCAACTCCTTTTCCAATCGGTCCATTCTACTTTTGATAGAGCTTTCCATTTGATCAATTGAGGTTTTCAGAGAATTATTTTCTTTTTTTGTATCTGTCCAGTTGATGATCTGAGAGATTTATTCTCATTTTGTATTTGTACAATTGTATTTTTTAAGGATTTGTTTTCTTGTTGCAAGGTTTTAATTGTCTCTCCCAGATTTTGCAGTTGATTTTTAAACTCCTTCCTTATTTCTTCAAGGAAGTCTTTCTGTGTTGAAGACCAGGTAGTATTCTCCTCAGAGGTTCTAGTTCTCTCTGAGTTAGGGTCATTCCCTTCCAAGTATTTTTCTATGGATTCACCTTTCCTCTGACCTTTCTTCATTTTGCTAAGACTTTGAGTTGGGGAAGCGCTGGTTCACAGGGGCTTGGTATCACTAGAGGCTTTACTCACTGAGTGCAATTTCTCTGGATGGCCAGTAGGAGGTGCTGGTTGCTTTCTCTGGAGTGTCTGTGACCTTGATTGAGGCCTTCTCTCTTAGTTTGAAGGGAGGAGTTGGAGCTAATGAATCCTTTTGCCTTCAATCAGTGGTGGGCTTTGCCCTGGCCTGAGGTCATCCCTCTCCCTATGGTCTGCTGGGCTGGTTCTTCTGCTCACACACCTGTGCCTGAGGCAAAAGTAGTCTGCTGTTGTTTGTTCCCAGAAGAGGCCTCAGCAGCAATGGAGGCATGGACTCAGAGTTCCTCAGACCAGAGTAGCCCAGGGATGGTGTGTCTACAGCTATCATGTACTGGAGCTCTACCCCCAGCCCTGTTGGCAAACTCCAGAGGGTCAGAGCACCCCTGCTCCCTAGTTGACTCAAGCCCCAGACCATCTAGTCCCACCACCTATGCTGTAGGTCTGGCACACAGACCCTCAGACTGTGGGCTCCAAATCAGCTGCTAATCTGGCTGATCGGGGGCTGATTCACCTTCTGGGCCCAGACTCACCCTCCCAAATTCATCCAGTACTGCTGAGGGAGACAAAGCCTGAGGTAGATGTTCTTTCTCCTTGCTTTTCTTTCTGGGTTTTGTGGGTAGGATTTCTTTTAAGAGGTTTGTTTCATATGATAGGTGGGGAAAGATCAGGAGACGTTGGAACTGTGCCTGTCTTCTCTCCACCATATTGGCTGGAAGTCTAGACTTACAATTCTTAAGAGTTATGTGAATCTTTCTTCCAAGTGGGAATATGGCCAATGATATTGGATATCAGTTTTTTTCTTCATCCTTTTTTTTATCTTTTAGTGGGTCTCATTAGTATCCTGTTTGAAATCCAAATTTTCTATTTAGCTCTTTTCTTTTCATCAAGAAATGTTGTAAATCTCCTTTTACGTTTAATGGAATGGGATATTCCAAAGAGCAAGGGAGCTTGAAATGCAATCAAGAATTCACTATCTGAGCCTTCTCTTCCAGGGGAAAAGATGGACATTCAATGCAATAGGAGACTTCTTGGTCCTCCAGAACAGCTCAGTTGAGTGGATTGCTGTCCAGCCACACTCTACAAATCTCTGTGCTGGAACTCCCCCTCCAGTCCTGCTGGAGATCCACTGTCCCACAGCTCACACAAACAAAGCATTCACAGATTATCTTAAATCCTTGGATTTAACCCTGCTGCTCCTGGACTGGCTTTCTGCTCTCTGCCCCCGGCTTACCTACACTCCCCTGAGAGAGACCTTATTGAGAGTTCTTTTCCTGGTTTCCTTTACTTGGTTTTGCCAATTGAATTTCAAGAGGCATGATTCTTATACGTCCCTGAGGGAAAGCCAGGAGACCTTATCACAGTGCCTGCCTTCTATCCACAATCTGAAGCAGAATATATTTCTTTTTAATTGATATTTTATATTATTTTTCCTATTATATGCAATGAAAGTTTTTCAACATTCATTCACCTGCATATGTTTAAATTGCATAATTTTCTTCTACTCTCCCTTCCCACCCCACTCCTCTTAGTAGTGAACAGACTAGTGAACGTTGTGTATGTTCATTTGTGTTTAGTAAGTTTATATTAGTCATTTGCTGTATGAGGAATTACGACTAGGGCAAAAGAAAGAAACCCATGAGGAAAAACAGAAGAGAAATTTTTGAAAATTCAACTTAATGTTTATTCAGATTCTATATTTTTAGCTTGTTTTGTTTTCTTCATCTACATGTGGACAGTGTTGTCCATAACAGTCTCCAAGGATTGTTCTAAATCTCTGAATTGCTGAGAGGAACTGCATCCTTTGAAGCTGATCAACTCAAAATGTTATTGTTAATATATATAATGTTATTGTTATCTTGGTTCTGCTCCTTTCACTCAGAATCTGTTCCTGTAATTCTTTCCATACTTCTCTAGAGTCTGACTATTCATGATTTCTTGTAGAACAATAGTACTGTATAACATTCATATGCCACAACTTATTCAGGCATTCCCCAACTGATAGGCATCCACTCAAGTTCCAATTCTTTGCCACTGTAAAAAGAGCTGCTATGATTATTTTGGAAAATATGGGAGTTTTCCCATTTTATTATTTCTTCTGGATATAGACCTAGCATTGGTATTGTGGGGTCAAAGGGCATGATCAGTTTTTTTGCTCTTAGGACAGTTCCATATTATTCTCCAGAATGTTTTGATTAGTCCACAACTCCACTAATAATGCATTAATGTCTCAATCCTTCCATAACCTCTTCAACATTGATCATTTTCCATTGTTTTGTTACCTTAGTCAATTTGAGAGGTGGTATCAATCTATGGGGTGGTACCTCATAATTGTTTTAATTTTCATTTCTCTAATCAGCAGTGATTGATTTAATTTCATCATTTGAAAGCTGTCTATTCACATCTTTTGACTTTTTATTAATTGAGGAATGACTTGAAAAGACTTGTATGAGGCTGAGTGAGATGAGCAGAATCAAAAGAACATTATACACATTAACAGCAACATTGTGTTGATGATAAACTATGATGGACTTTTTTATTTCAGCACAATAATGAACAAAGACAATTCTAAAGGACTTGTGATGTAAAATACTATCCACAGTCTGAGAAGGAACTATGGAATCTGAATGCATACTAAAGGATACAATTTTCAATTTTTAAAATTTGTTATGTGTTTCATGTTTTTTCTCTCATAGTTTTTTAAATATTTTTTCTGCTTCTTCCTTGATTTGATATGATTAAAATGGAAATAAGTTGAAAAGAGTTACACATATATGAACTATATTAGATTATGTTCTATCAAGGGGAACAGGGAGGGAGAAAAATATGGAACTTAAAAACCTTACCAAAAAAAATTATTGTTGAAAACTATCCTTCCATGTAGGTGAAACACATAAATTAATAAATTAAAAAAATTCCTCAAAATAGGTTATTTACTTTTCAATTAAATTTTTATTTATCCTTACATATTCTTTTATTATATGTAATTTTTTTGCATCATGATCTAAAAAAGGATGTGTTTAAAATTCTGCTTTTCTGCATTTGATTGTGAGGTTTTTATGTCCTAATACCTGGTCAGTTTTTGTGTATTTGCCATGTAATGCAGAGAAAAAGGTATATTCCTTTCTATTCACATTCCATATTCTCCAGAAATGTAGTATACCTAACTTTTATAAATTTCCAGCCACCTTCTTGACTTCTTTTTTTTTTTTTAGATGTTTAAAGGCAATGGGGTTAAGTGGCTTGCTCAAGTCCACACGGCTAGGTAATTATTAAGTGTCTGAGGCCGGATTTGAACTCAGGTACTCCTGATTCCAAGACCAGTGCTCTATCTACTGCGTCACCTAGCTGCCACCTTGACTTCTTTCTTATTTATTTTGTTGTTAGATTTCTATTTTTGAGAGAGAGAGAGAGAGAGAGAGAGAGAGAGAGAGAGAGAGAGAGGTTGAGGTCACACAATAATATAGTTTTGCAGTCTATGTCTCCATCTAACTCATATAACTTGTCATTTAAGAATTTAGATGTTAGACAACTTGGTGAATATGTATTTGATATTGATATTGATATTACCTCACTTCCTATGGTACATTTTAAGATGATCTAGTTTCCTTCCTTATCCCTTTAAATGAGAACTATTTTTGTTTTTGTTTTGTTTGGAATTAGGATTGCTGCCCTATCTTTTTTTTTACTTCAAATGAAACATAATATATTCTTCTCTAGCTTTCACTTTACTCTGTGCGTATCTCTTTCTGCTTCACATTTGTTTCTTCTAAACAATATATTTTAAGATTCTGGTATTTAACCCATTCTGGTATCTGTTTCTGTTTCATGAAGCAGCTCATTCCATTCACATTCAAAGTTGTGATTACTGTGTATTTCTTTCCATCCTTTGCCCCCTCCCACCATTTGCACTTTTTTCTCTCCTTTCACCTAATTCTTCCTCAGTGTTTTGCTTCTGACCATGATCTCTCTCAATATTCCCATCCTTTTAATAGCACCCTTCTCTTTTCTTTCTCCTTTTCCTTCCTAATTCCCTATAGGTTAAGATAAATTCCCAAACCCCAGAGACCATGTATATTATTCCTTCTTTGAATTCAAATCTGATGAGAGTAAGTGTAGATAAATGCTCACCTTCTTTCCCTCTCATGTAATAGTTCCTTTACACTTCTTCATGCCATGTAATTCTATGTAATTCTGCTTCCCTTTTCCTTTTCTCCCAGTACAATCTTTTTTCTTAATCTCTTAATTTATTTTACAGCATCACACTAAAATCAATTTATGCCCATAACCTCTCTCTGAGTATATCTCTTCTAAAATAGATACAGTTTTCAGAAGTTATAAATATCTTCTACCTTTGTTGGAATGTAAATTGTTTAAATTGTTTAATCTTATTGAATAGCATTTTTGCTCCTTCCTGTTTACCTTTTTGTGTATCTCTTGAGTTGACAATTAAAATTTTGTTCAGCACTGGGTTTTTTTTTCCAATCTGGAAAGTTTGAAAGTTCTGTTTTGTTGAATATCCATCTTTTTCCCTGAAAGAATATGATAAATTTTTCTGGGTTATTGATTCTTGATGTCTAAGATCCTTTGTTTTCTGGAATATCATATTCCAGTCCTCCTTATCCTTTAGGATTGAAGGTGCTAATTTTTGCATAATACTTACCAGGGTTCCTTAGTTTTTCCTTTGTTTCTTTCTGGCATTGGCAGTATTTTTCTTTGACTTAATAACTCTCCAAAAAAAGAGGAGAGGGAGACAAGGGAAGGTACACAGGGTATTAGCATAATAGAATTCAGGTAAAAGGATTGCAGTTAGATGGGAAATGAAAAGGTGGTTAGATTAAAATGTTTATTTAAATCATAAATTTGGGTGCATATATGTGATGCAGTGAATAAAGCACTGGCCCCAGAGTTGAGGAGATCCTGAGTTCAAATCCAGCCCCAAACACAAAATAACTACCTAGATTGTGACCTTGGTCAAGTCGCTTAACTCCATTACCTTGCAAAAACAAAAATAAATAAAAAAATAAAAATACTACTGGAAATAATTAACAACTTAGCAAAGTTGCAGGATATAAAACAAAACCTCATAAATCCTCAACATTTTTATATATGACTAGCAAGATACAGTATAAAGAGCTAGAAAGAGAAATCCTATGCAAAGTAACTTCAGAAAATATAAAATATTTGGGATTCTACCTGCCAAGGTAGACTCAGTAACTTTTTGAAAGCAATTACAAAGCAATTTTCACACAAATAAAATCAAATTTAAATAACTGGGCAAATGTCATTGCTCATGGATAGGCCAATTGAAAATGCTACCTAAATTAAAGTACTTATTTAGTGCCTTACCAATCAAAATTTCAAAAAAATTACTTTAATGAGTTAGAAAAAGTTGTAAGTAAATTCATATGGAGAAATAAAAAGTCAAGAATTTCCAGAGATTTAATGAAGAAAAGTACAAAAGATGGTGGCTTAGTCCTACCAGATCTAAAATTATACTATAAAGTAACAGTTATCAAAACTATCTGTATTGGTCAAGATATTGAGTGGTGAACAGTGGAATAGATTAGGTGCAGTAGCAGGAAATTGTTATAGCAATCTGCTGTTTAATAAACCCAAAGAATCTAGATTTTCTTTTAAAAACTTTCTCTTTGATAAAAACTGATGGGAAAATTTGAACTTAGTATGGCAGGAACTTGAATTATCCCAATACCTCACACCCTATACCAAGATAAAATCAAAATGGGTACAGGATTTAGACAAAAAATCCTATATTATATGTCAACTAGGAGATCAAGGAATAGACTGCCTGTCAGATCTATGGAAAGGGAAGTAGTTGATGACCAAGGAAGAGATAGAGAACATCATTCAGAACAAACTAGCTAATTTTGATTACGTTAAATTAAAAAGTTTTGTACAGACAAAACAACTGTTACAAAGATCAAATGAAATGTAGTAAATTGGGAAACAATTTTTACAAATATTATACCTGGGGGCAGCTAGGTGGAGCAGTGGATAGAGCACCTGCTCTGGAGTCTGGAGTACCTGAGTTCAAATCTGGCCTCAGACACTTGCTAATTACCTAGCAGTGTGGCTTTGGGCAAGTCACTTAACCCCATTGCCTTGCCAAAACAAACAAACAAACAAACAAATATTATACATGACAAAGGACTCATTTCTAAAACATACAGAGAACTCAGTGAACTTTTAAAAAAATGTCACCCTCCAATTGACAAATGGTCAAAGGATATGCAAAGGAAATTTGCACATGAGGAAATCAAAGCAATCCATAGTCATATGAAAAATTGCTCTAAATCACTACTTATTAGGGAAATGCAAAGTAAAGCATCTCTCAGGTACCACTTCACACCTCTCAGACTGGCCATTATGACCACAGAGGACAATGATCAATGTTGGTAGGGATATGGAATATCTGGGACATTAATACATTGTTGGTGGAGCTGTGAATTGATCCAACCTTTCTGAACAGCCATTTGGAATTGCACCCAATGAGCAATAAAAATGTGTATACCCTTTGATCCAGCAATACCACTACTGGGTCTATACACTGAAGAGATTGTGAAAAAGGGAAAAACAATATCACCTGTACAAAAATATTCATAGCAGCTCTGTTTGTGGTGGAAAAGAATTGGAAATTAAGTGAATGTCCATCAATAGGGGAATGGTTTAATAAACTATGGTATTATGTATGTGATAGAACACTGTTGTTCAATTAGATGGGAATTCAGAGAAGCATGGAAGGATTTGCATGAACTGATGCTGAGTGAAATGAACCAGAAGAACTTTCTATATTCTTAACAGAAACATGGGGCTAATATCACCCTTATTGGACTTGCTCATTCTATCAATGCAACAATTAGTCACAATTTGGGGGATATTTGTGATAGAGAATACCATTTGTATTCAGAGAAAGAATTGTGGAATTTGAACAAAGACCAAAGACACATTCTCTTATTATGTAATTTTGCTATCTCTTATACTTTTTTTCCCTTAAGGAAAGAAAGAATTTGGTAGGAGATCTTTGCTAAAGCCTTCAGGCCTTCTATTATAGGGGTAAAGCGTACTGAGGGTTCTGATGAGGTAAGAGTGGCAAGATTGATGTAATCTCATAGGATGATGACATTTTTGACAATAAAATTCCTGAAAACATCATGGAATCCAAAGTAGAGAAGCCAGTGGGAATCATGTAATGTCTTATACATGAATTGAAAAAAATAAACATAAGGAATAAAAGAAAAGGCTGTTTTTGTTAGTAAAACAATGTTTCATGATAACGTGATTGAAAAAGCATTTATTTAAATGTTTGTTATGTGCCAGGTACTAATTAAATGATGAAAAGAAAAAGAAAAATATTTCTTGCCAGGGAACTTAAAGTTTAGTGGGGAAGATGAATACAAATATTTACAAGCAAGAAAACAGACAAAATAATAGACAAGAAAACAGATAAAATTGGCTATCTTAAAAGGAAATACTGGCATTGAAAAAGATCAGAAAGGGATTTATTTTTGAAGTATTAAAATCATTTTATTTTCAGTTCATAATACAAAACAAATATTCTTATAACAGTACAATTAAAAAAAGAGTACACTTAAAATTGCAAATATATCATGTATTTTAGCAAATCTATTAAAAGTATTCTTGATGTTACTAAGCACCCTACCCTTCTTGAGACTTAATCTGAACTTTTTTATTATGTAAATATTTCATTTATTTTTCCAACTGCATATAATAGTAGTTTTTACCATTTTTTGGCATTGTTTGAGTTTTACAATTTTTCTCCCTCATTCTCTTCCCTCTCCCCCTCACCTGTCAGAAAGCAGTATGTTTTAGACTTTACATTTGTAACCATGCTAAGCATAGATTGAAGTTGAATGTGTTGTGAGAGAAGAATCAGATACAAAGGAGGAAAGAAAACATTAGAGATAATAAAATTACAAAATACATATGACAAACTTTAAAAATTGAAAAAAAATTGACTTTGGCTTTCATTCAATTTCCATGAATCCTTATTCTAGATTCAGATGGTATTTTAAAATTGTCTTTGATTATTGTGCTGCTGAAATGAGCAAATCCATTCCAATTGATCATCATTCCATCTTGTTGTGTGTACAATTTCCTTCTGTTTTTGCTCATCTCACTCAGCATCAATTCATGCCAGTCTTTCCAGGCTTTTCTGAAGTACTGTCTTTCATGATTTCTTATAGAACAATAGTGTTTCATCACATACATATAGCACAATTTGTCCAGTCATTCACCAATTGATGAAAATTCACTCAATTTCCAATTCTTTGTGACTACAAGCAGGGCTACCATGAATATTTTTGTACAAGTGATGTTTTAACCCTTTTACATGATCTCTTCAGAGTATAGGCCCAATAGTGGTATTGCCGGATCAAAGTTTATGCACATTTATTGCCCTTTGGACATAATTCCAAATTGCTCACTAGAATGGTTGGATAAGTTTTCAATTCCATCAACAATGCATTAGTGTCCCAGATTTCCATCTCTTTCAACATTGATTATGATAGTTTCTAATCATATTAACCAATCTGAGAGGTGTGAGGTGGTACCTCAAAGAGGCTTTAATTTGCATTTCTCTGAGCAATATGGAGAAATATCAATATTTTCTTTTTTTATAAATTAGATTCAGTTCTCTATATATATATTTCAGAAATGAGTCCTTTGTCAGAAACACTACTTGTAAAATTGTTTTACCATTCACTACATTCCTTTTGATCTTGGTTACAGTTGTTTGCTTGTGCAAAAACTTTTCAATTTAATGTAATCTAAATTATCTAGTTTGGTTTTTGTTTTTCATTGTTGTTCTCTATCTCTTTTTTGGTAATAAACTGCTTCCCTTTCATTAGATCTAACAGACAAACTCTTCTTGGTTTAGGTATCAGGACCATATTGGTGTCATGGAAGGAATTTGATGGAGTTCCTTCTTCACTTATTTTTTCAAATAGTTTATATAGAATTGGAATCAATTATTCATTGAATGTTGGATAGAATTCAATTGTGAACCAATCTGATCCTGGAGATTTTTTCTTAGGGAATCCATTGATAGATTGCTGAATTTATTTTTCTGTGATAGGGTTATTTAAATATTTAATTTCCTCTTCTTTCTGGCAATTTATATTTTTGTAAATATTCATCCTTTTCTCTTAGATTATCAAACTTATTGGCATACACTTTGCAAAATAATACCTAATTATTGTTTTATTTTTGATACTAGTGATTTGGTTTTCTTCTTTCTTTTTTTAAATCAAATTAACCAAAGGTTTATCTATTTTATTTGTTTTTCAATAATATTAAATCTTGGTTTTTTAAATAAATTCAATAGATTTCTTGATTTTGATTTTATTAATTTCAACTTCAATTTTCAGAATTTCTTGTTTCAAATTCATTGGAAATTTTAATTTAATTTAATTCTGTCTCTAACTTTTTTAGTTTCATGCTCAGTTCGTTGATCTCTTTCTGTTTTATTCATGTAAGCATTTAGAGATATACATGTTCCCCTACTAATTGCTTTGACTGTATCCCATATGTTTTTATATGTTGTCTTGTTATTGTTATTGTTTTGGTTGAAATCATTAGTTCTTTCCATGATTTGATGTTTTGATGCCCTAATTCTTTAAAATTAGGTTTTTTGCTTTCCAATGAATATTTGGTTTATCTCTCCATGGTTCTTTATTACATGTCATTTTTACTGGTTGGAAAAGGCTGCATTCAATATTTATGCCTTTCTGCATTTGATTGTGAAATTTCTATGCCCTAAATATATGGTCAATTTTTATTTAGGTGCCATGTACCACAGAACAAAAAATTCCTTTCTGGCCCCATTCAGTTTTCTCCAGAGGTCTATCATCTCGAAGTTTTCTAACATTTTATTCACCTCCTTAATTTCCTTTTTTTTGGTTAGAGGTAGCCCACCAGTAGTTTTGCTATGTCATCATTTAGCATCTTCTCTAAGAATCTGAATGCTATACTGTTTGATGGATACATATTTAATATTGAAATTACTTTATTGTCTATGGTACATTTTAGAAGGATATAGTTTCCTTCCTTATTTCTTTTATTGAGATCTACTTTTACAATTGCTTTGTCTGAGATAAGAATTGCTACCCCTGATTTTTCTCATGTCAGATAAAGCAGAATATTCTGCTGCATTGTTTTACCTTTATTCTGTATGTACCTCTCTACTTCAAATGTATTTCTTGTAAGCAGCATATTGTAAGATTCTTGTTTTTAATCCACTCTATTGTCCACTTCTGTTTTATGGGAGATTTTAACCTATTAACACTCAAAATTTTAATTACTCATTATTTATTGCCCTCCATGCTAGCTCCACTCTGGTTTTAATTACCCCATTCTTTTACTTTATCTCTCCTTCCCAGTATTTTCAGTTTGAAAACATCTCCCTCAATGTTTTTACCCCCTTCTATCCACTCCCTACTTTTTCTTTCCCCTTTCTCTTTTTCCCTTTTCTCTTTCCTCACTTCTATCAGTCCTTTCCTCCCTCCCTTCTCACTTTCCCCTCCTAATGCTTGAATGGTAAGATTAATTTCTAAACTTCTGTGTGTGTGTGTGTGTGTGTGTGTGTGTGTGTGTGTGTGTATGTGTGTAAATTTAAATCATTCCATCAAAGTATCAAGGTCATGAATAGGATATACCATAAATGTTCAATCCTTCACTCTAAGTATATTTCCTCTAATAGAGTTATAATTCTCAAGAGGTATGAGAATCTTTCTCCCAGGTGGGTTGTAACTAATTTAATCTCATTGGATAATAGGTTCTTTTTTCCTTTTCTCCCATTTACCTTTCACATATTTCTTAAATCTCCTATTTGAAGATCAGATTTTCTATTTAGTTCTAGTCTTTTCAACAGGAATGGTTGAAAGTCATCTATTTTATTAAATGTACATATTTTACCCTGAAAGAGAAGGCTGATTTTTTCTGGATAATGGACTCTTGGATGTAATTCAAGCTCCCTTGCTCTCCATAATATCATATTCTTGTGGGGGGGGGTGGTTCACAGGTCCTTCAATCCATTAATGTTAATGCAGCCAAGTCCTATATAATTCTGACTGTGGCTCCTTATTATTTGAATTGTTTCTTTTTAGTTCCTTGCAGGATTTTCTTCTTGATCTGATAATTCTGGAGTGTGATCACAACATTCCTTGGTATTTTCATTTTAGGATCTCTTTCTGGAGGGGATTGATGTA
This sequence comes from Macrotis lagotis, assembly GCF_037893015.1. Lineage (NCBI taxonomy): Eukaryota > Metazoa > Chordata > Mammalia > Peramelemorphia > Peramelidae > Macrotis > Macrotis lagotis. Next base: position 119,521,043 of record NC_133661.1, read on the forward strand.
TTCTTTCAATAACTATTTTGCCCTCTGGTTCCAGGATATCAGGGCAGTTCTCCTTAGCTATATATGCTAAAGTATGGAATCCAGGATTTATTTTTTGCTCAAGGTTTATCATAATATTATGATTCTTAACTTTTCTATCCTGGATCTATTTTCTAGATCCATTGCTTTACCAATAAGCTATTTTATATATTCTTTTTTAAAATTATTTTGCTTAACAGATGCTTGGTGTTTCATGATGTCATTAATTTCCACAGATTGCAATCTTTTTTTTAAGAGAAGAATTTTCTTCATTTACCTTTTTGCATCTCCTTTTCCAGTTGGTCAATTCTATCTTTGAAGGACTTAGACTTTTGCATTTGTCAAATTGTGCTTTTAGGGGAATCATTTACTTTTTGAATTTGTTCAATTGTGTTTTTAGATAAGTTTTTTTTAAATTAAAGGTAATAGTCTTTTGTCTTTGCTAAAACTCCACAATTCTGTCTCTGTATACAGAAGGTATTCTCCATCACAGATACCCCAAAATTGTGTCTGATTATTGCTTTGATGGAATGAGCAAGTCCATTAAAGTTGATCATCACCCCCATGTTCCTGTTAGGGTATACAATGTTCTTCTGATTTCAATTGTGGTTTTTTTTGTTTTTTTTCTCTTTTCTGGCAAGGCAATGTGGTTAAGTGGCTTTCCCAAGGCCACACAGCTAGGTAATTATTAAATGTCTGAGGCTGCATTTGAACTTAGGTACTCCTGACTCCAGGGATGATACCCCATCCATTGTATCACCTAGCTGCCCCCTCAATTGTGTTTTTAAAGGATTTGTTTTCTTCAGTTCCTTTTGTTGTAAGATATTCATTTTCACTTGCATAGCTTTAATTTTCTCTTTTGTTTATTTTCCCAATTTTTCCATTTAATTTTTAGATTTCTTTCTTATCTCTTCTAAAAAATCTTTCTGGACTGGAGACCAAATCCTTTTCTCCTCTGAAGCTTCATTCCTTCTGTCCTTCCTTTCTGTGCTAGTATCTGTCTCCAGGGTATCTAATAGATCCTACTTTGTGGCCTTTTGTCATTTTCATTTTGGAATGTTAGGTTTCCCTAGGGTCTTGTAGGTGGGGATGGTTCACAGACCTTCAGTATTGCTATCCCTAGAGACCTTCCTCACTAGAGTTAGGAACTTCTAGGACTTTTTCAGTTGACTCTCCAGCAAAGAACCAGAAACTTTCCCTTGATTATCTGTACTGGAGTTGTCAATGGTCCACTACCTAGTTCTGGGGCTGAATCTAGGCTGTCCTCATACAATGTGAGTTAGATCATCAGAGTTATAAAAAAACAGAGGCTCTCTCTGGGTAATCGGAGCTGGGGAATGTCTGTTGCCCACATACCAGCCTTGGGGCAGGGTGCAGACATCTGGAACTGTTTCTGTGTTTGTACCAGAGAAAGTCAGACCCTCCCATAGGAACAAAGGGATCAGCAGAGTTGACCTGATGGATGTCCTGGACAACTTTGCTGGAGTTCTCCCCATCCATCTGCCATACACCCCACAATGATTACTACCATGATTCTCAGATTAGTCCCAAGCCTTATTCTGTTGTCCCTGTGCTAGGGTTCTTCTGTTCTCTGCCCTGGGCAGACCCATGCTCCTACATGACAGACCTTGCTGAAAGATGTCCTCCTTTGTTCTTTTGTAGGGTCTGGTGATACCAAATATGTAAAGAGGTATGATTCATGTTGGTTCTGAGGGAAAGTCAGTAGAGTTTTTAAAAGTCCTTTTCTTCTCTCTGCCATCTTGGTTGAAAGTGAGGAAAGGATTCTTGTGAATGGTTACAGGCCAAAATATTCTAAGTACTAAGGGAGTACTAGTTTCTTGGAATATGGAAGTGGACATTCTCCTGAATGTGGCCCTAGTCAGCTTACATGTGACATACATTTCAGGAAAGATGAAATTATTGAAGGGAATTGAGAGGAAGGTAGACAATATTGAAGGACTTTGTGATCATTGTGTAATCATCTGTATATGAAAGCATTACTAAAAAACAGTTGAATGGATTCAGTATGGTTATCTCAGCAGTGAGAAAACTGATGAATGAGAGAAAATATAGAGATTTCATTAAAACCTTTTTAAGAAGTAAAAATTATTCTTTTTTATTTATATATTAGTAAAATCAATAAAACTTATTCTAGAAGTTAGAACTGGAGTTAATATGATAGAGTTAAAGGAAGACGAATTTTGGTTTAAAATGATGAAAATTTTAGTAAGAAAAAAGACTGTTGTGAATGAGCATCTCAGTACTGAAAGTATTTAAGAAAAGAATTCCTTTTTCTAAGTTTCTGAAATTAGGATTATACTTTATTTAAAACTTGGTCAAACCTTATTTTTTAAAAATGATAAATTTAGTGAAAGCAGTCACTTTGGTCTGTAAAAGTAGATTAGGTAAAAGTCACTCTTCTACTTAACTAGTCTAGCCATGACAAGATGAAATTTTCAATGTATTTTTTATAAACCTAGGCTAATGACTAAAGGTATAGTGATAGTTTAAAGAAATTTACTTGCAGCATCTGAAATGACAGACTGAGTTTGGGGAGTGGCAGATAGGAGAAAGAGAGTAGAATAAATGAAACAGATCCTTAGCCTATGTGGTTTTGTTTTTATTTTGTTATTTCTTCTTGACTGATTGACTAGGTGCGGCTGTTGTTGTGACAGAAATAAAAACATGATAGCTACTATGGACTAAAATAGTGTGGAGATCCATATTCCTTTATGGGTAAGAACCTGAAATTGTCAATGGAAATATAATGAAGAAATGGATAATGCCTCTACTACAGAAAATTAACCAAGTGGTTGATACCAGTAATCTACATCAGAGGAAAAAGTCGCAAATAATATCATTAGACACAGAAATGGGTTCCTCCTGGGACCTATCCATAGGAAAATAAGTTGTCTCATCTAGGAATTTTCTAAATGAATGAATCCTCTCTTCTGGTATATATATATATATATATATTCTCCCATAAGTGATGTGATTTTCTAGAGTAGGGAGAGAAGAAATCTGTATGCAGAGATGTCCCTTATTATTTGTTCTATAACCCACTCCATTATTTAATTACCTTTTATTATGAAAAAATGTTTCCTCCTCCTTTCAATTTACTAAGGGGAACCACTGGTGGCTTATGAACTGTGATTTTTTTTAATCTAGCTGTTAACAAGATATACCTTGATGTATAGCTTTCAGAGGGCTTATATTGGAGAAGTGAGGGTATATGGAAAACAATATTACAACTCTTTTTATTTGGCAGGTGTGACTTTATGGGGTCTTTCTTAGAGAAGCTTTCCTCTGGGAATTGGGTCTTTTGAGTTCATGCCATATTTTCAAAAACATATTTGCAAAGAAAGCAAACACTATATCTAAGAAGAATTTTTTTATTTTTATTATTATCCAAACCTTTTTTCTATAATACTCTTTTTTATTTGAAATAAGTTCAAAACATAATAATCATACAAGAATGAACATTGCTTTTTCTTTTTTTCTTTTTCCAATTACTTGTTAGAAAACTTTTTCAACATTTATCCATTTGCATATTTAAGTTATACATTTTTTCTTCCACCCTCTCCCCTCAGTGGCAAACAGTCTAATGAACATTGTACATGTGCACTTGTGTGGATGAAGAACTAGAACTACAAGCAAAAACGAAAACCATGGGATTGGAAGTAAAAGCAAGAGAAATTTTGACAAACTTAATATTGAGTGAATATGGTATTCATGCAGATTCTGTGGTTTTTGAGGTTTTTTAGATGTTGTTTTTTTTTATTTTTTTCACTTGAATGTGGATGGCATTATACATAGAGGGTCTCCCAGGGTAACCCTAGTTCTCTGAACTGCTGAGAGGAGCAGATCACAATGTTTTTAATGTGTATAACATTCTCTTGGTTCTGCTCCCTTCCTTCAGCTTCGGTTCCTAAAAGACTTTCCATGCTTTTCTAGAGTACAACTATTAATGGTTTCCTATAGAACCACAGTACTCCATAATATTCACATAACATAACTCATTCAACCATTCCTCAATTTATGGGCATCCCCTCAGTTTCAAATTCTTTGCCACCACAAAAAAATACTACAAATATTTTTTAAAATCAGGGATTTTTCGCGTTTTTAATGATTTCTTCTGGATATAGGCCAAGTATTAGTATTGCTGGCTCAAAGGGTATGATCAGTTTTCTTGCTTTTGGGGCATAATTTCTTATTGTTCCCAGAATAATTTGATTAGTTCACAACTCCGACAACAACGCATTAATATCTGAATCCTCCCACAACCTCTCCAACAATGATCATCTTCCCTTTTACTCTTCTTGGTCAATCTGATAGGTTAATCTGAGTTGATACTCATTGTTGCTGTAATGTGTATGTATATATATATATATATATATATATATATATTTCTTTAATAAATAATAATTTGCATCATTTTTCATGGATTTTCATGAACATTAATTTCTTCATTTGGAAATTACCTATTCAATATGATTATTTAACAATTGTGGAGTGATTTATAACCTTATAAATTGATTCAGTTCTCTATATATTTTAGAAATGAAACTCTGGTGGTAAAAAATCTTTACCAGCTTTCTGCTTACCTTCTCATCTTTGGTCACATTGGTTTGATTAATGAAAAAATTTTTTACTTCAATATAGTCAAAATCTTCAATGTGGTAATTTATAATGTATTCTATTTCTTGTTTGGTTATAAATTTCTCCCCTTGCCATAGATCTGACAGATGAAGCATTTCTTGATGTATTAATTGATCTGTGGTATTGCCATTCATGTCTAAATCCTGTACCCATTTTGACCTTCCTTTGCTATAGGGTGTGAGATGTAGGTTTATGCTTAATTTTTACTATATATTTTCCAGTTTTCCCAGCTGTTTTGAATAGAATGTTCTTAGTCCAAAGTTATCTACTGATCAAGTATTCTATTTCTTAGCCAGTAACAGGCAATTTTCATGACTGCTACTTTATAGTATAGTTTTAGATCTCATATAACTAGACCGCCTTCCTTAATATTTTTTCTTGATATTCTTGAAATTGTGTTGCTTCCGATGAAATTTGCTGTTTTTTTTTCTCACTCTACAAAATAGTTATTTGATAGTTTGATTGGTATGGCAATGAATAAGCAATCTAATTTGGGTAGAATTATCATTTTTATTATATTAGCTAGGCCTAACCATGAGTAATTGATGTTCTTCCACTGGCTTGGGTCTGACTTTATTGATGTGAAAAGTGTTTTGTAATTGTGTTCATATAGTTTCTGGATTTGTCTTGGGAAGTAGACTCCCATGTATTTTATGTCGTTTACAGTTACTTTAAATGGAATTTCTCATTCTATCTCTTGTCCTTGCACATTGATATTCATATATAAAATTGCTGATGATTTATATGGGTTTATTTTAAATCCTGGCACTTTTCTGAAGTTGATGTTTCAAGTAGTTTTTAACTGATTTTCTATGTATCTTTAATGTACCATCATGTCATCTGTAAAGAGTGAAAGTTTTGCTTCCTCATTGACAATTCAAATTCCTGCAATTTCTTTTTGGCCTGTTTTTTCTAAAGCTAACATTTCTAATTTTCTAATTACTATTCTATATTGAATAGTAACTGTGATAATAGGCATTCTTGTTGCAAGCCTGATATTACTGGAAATGCTCCTAGTTTATGCCCATTACATATGATATTTTTTGATGGTTTTAAACCTATGCTGTCTATTAGATTAAGGAAAATTCCATTTACTCCAATACTCTCTAGTGTTTTTAATAGAAATTGATCTTGTATCTTGTCAGATTTTTTTTCAGCATCTATTGAGATAACCATATAATTGCTATTGGTTTTATTATTAATATGTTAAATTATATTGGGTGTTCTCCTAATATTGAACCATCCCTGCCTACCTGATATAAATCCTACCTGATCATGGTGTATTATCCTAGTAATAAATTGTTGTAATCTTTTGCTAAAGTTTTATTTAAGATTTCAGGGAGATTGGTCTATAATTTACTTTATCTGTTTTGGTTCTTGCTGGTTTACATATCAACCCCATACTGGTGTCATGAAAGGAATTTTGGCAGAATTTTACCTTCTATTTTTAAAAACAGCTTATGGAAAAGTCGGAATTAGTTCTTCCTTAAATGTTTGGTAGAATTCACTTATAATTTGATCTAGACCTGGAAACTTGTTAGGGAGTTTACTGATAGTTTATTCAATTTCATTTTTCCAAAAATGAGGTTATTTAAGTATTTTAATTCCTCTTCTATTAATCTGATGGTTTGTATTTTTTGTAAGTATCACAAACATTTCATTCATGATTCAAATTTATTAGCATATAGTTGCTCAAGATTACTCAAAATTATCACTGTAATTTCCTCCTAATTGATAGTGAGTTAACCCTTTTCATTTTTGATATTTGTAATTTGATATTTTCCATTCTATTTTTAATCAGATTAACCAAGGATTTATCCATTTTATAGGTTTTTTCATAAAACCAACTCTTAGTTTTTTTATTAAATCAATGGTATTCTTGCTTTCAATTTTAATAATTTCTACTTTGATTTTTTAGAATTTCTAATTTACTACTTAATTGGACAACTTTTCTAACTTTTTTGTTGCATATCCAATTCATTGATCTACCCCTTTTAATATGTTTTATTCATAGAAACATTTAGAGACATAAAATTTTCCCTAAATTTTCTTTTCTTGAATCCCATATATTTGGGTGTGATGTCTTATAATTATAATTTTCTTAGATGAAATGGTTTGTTATTTCTGTGATTTGTTCTTTGATCCACTCATTCTTAAAAATTAGGTTATTTGGTCTCTAATAAATTTTTGTTTTATCTTTCCATGGCCCTTCATTACATGTGATTTTTTTTTATTGTGTTATGATCTTAAAAGAATGAATTCATTAGTTCTGCATTTGATTGTAAGGTTTTTTTATACCCTAGTACATGATCAATGCAGATGAGAAAAAAGGTATATTTTATTCTATTTCTATTCAGTTTTCTCCAGAAATCTATCATATTGAAGTTTTCTAAGATTTTATTCACCTTCTTAACTTCCATCTAGTTTCTTTTGTGATTAGTTTTGTCTAATTCTGATAAATAGATAGATAGATAGATAGATAAATGATAGTTGAAATGTCCTATTATTATAATTTTGCTGTTCATGTCTCCTTGTAATACCTTCAACTTCTCCTCTAAGAATGAGGATGATATACTACTTCGTGCATATGTGGTTAATAATGATACAAGTTCATTGACTATAGATAGCCCCTTTTAAGAAGATGTGGTTTCCTTCCTTCTCCCTTTTAATGAGGTCCATTTATGATTTTGCTTTGTCTGAGATCAGGATTGTTACCCCTGGGTTTTTTTTCTTCCATTGAAGGATAATATATTTTGCTCCAGACTTTTAATTTTACCTTGTGTGTTTCTCTCTGCTTTAATTGTATTTCTTATAAAGAGCATAATGTAGGATTCTGGTTTTCATCCATTCATCCATTTCATTTTATGGGAAAGTTCATCCCATTCAAATTTACAGTTAAGTACTCATTCTCTATTTCCCTCCATGTTACCTTTTCCCATTTATACTTCTTCATTTCTTTACCTCACATTATTCCTCACCAATGTTTGGTTCCATTCCCTTTTTAATTTTTCTTTTAAATTTTAACTTTAACTTTTACTTTTACTTTTGCCTTCTATATTATCAGTACTTTTTTCCCTTCCCCCTACTTCTCTGAAGAGTAAGTCATACATGTTAAACACAATTGGGAATATATGTTATTCATTTTCTGGGGGAAAATTTAATGAGTAGAATTAACAAGTATTCACATGCTCCTTACTTTCTCTCAATTATAATTTGTGTTTCTTCATCTGGTTATTTATACACTAATGCCTAGTCTTCTCCTAGCATAGTCTTTCCTTTTATGTCTATATTGTTTTAACCATATCTTGTGCTTACAACCTCCTTGTCAAAATATATTCCTTTTAACTGCCCTGATAAAATTATCATACTCAAAGTTTGATTGCTTGCTTGCTTGCTTGATTGATTGATGAGTACATTGCTTCATATTTTCTAAGCACACTCCCTCTTCTGTTCCATTAGAAATACACTTCTTGAGTCATAAATCACCACAAATTATAATTGATTTATACCACCCTATCTTTTCAAATACCCTCCATAGATGCACTATCCTCATGCGCCAAAGCATCACACAAAGTCAAATAATTTCATGAACTGTTTATAGCTTCCTCCCAGATTCCTTCCAGTTGTAGTCAAAACATCAAGCAAAGCGAAATCGCTTCATGATGTTTATTTTTACTTTTTTAAAGATTTTATTTATTTTGAGTTTTACAATGTTTCACCTAATCTTGCTTCCTTCCCCCCAGCCCCCACAAAAAGCAATTTGCAAGTATTTACATTGTTTTTATGGTATACATTAATCCAAATTGAATGTGTTGAGAGAGAAATCATGCATTTAAGGAAGAAAAATAAAGTATAAGAGATAGCAAGATTATATAATTAGATATCAGATTTTTTTTTCTAAATTGAAGTTAATATTCCTTGGTCTTTGTTCAAACTCCCCTATTCTTTCTCTTGATACAGATGCTATTCTCCATCATGGATAACCCAAAATTGTCCCTGATTGTTGCACTGATGGAATGAGCAAGTCCATCAAGCTTGATCATTACCTCCATGTTTCTGTTAGAGTGCACAATGTTTTTCTGGTTCTGCTCATCTCACTCAGCATCAGTTCATGCAAGTACCTCCAGGTATCCCTGAATTCCCATCCCTCCTTGTGTCTAATAGAACATAGTGTTCCATGATATATATAAACCACAAATTGTTAAGATATTCCCCAATTGAATGACATTTACTTGATTTCCAATTCCTTGCCACCACAAATAGGGCTACTATGAACATTTTTGTAAACAAGTGATGTTTCTACCCTTTTCCATAATCTCTTAAGGGTATAAACCCAGTAGTGGTATTGCTGGATCAAAAGGTAGGCTTATTTTTGTTGCCCTTTGGACATAATTCCAAATTGCTCTCCAGAAAGGTTGGATGAGTACACAGCTCCACTAATAATGTAATAGTGTCCAAGATTTCCCACAACCCTTCCAAGAATTATCATTATCCTTTCTGGTCATATTGGCCAGTTTGAGAGATGTAAAGTGTTATCTCAGAGAAGCTGTAATTGCATTTCTCTAATAAGTAATGATTTAGAGCAGTTTTTCGTATGACTATTGATTGCTTTGATCTCCTCATCTGTAAATTGCCTTTGTTTGCATATCCTTTGACCAGCTTTGACCAGCTTGAATGACTTTATTTTTAGGTTTTTTGCAAGGCAAATGGGGTTAAGTGGCTTGCCCAAGGCCACACAACTAGATAATTATTAAGTGTCTGAGACAGGATTTGAACCCAGGTACTCTTGACTCCAGGGCCCATACTTTATCCACTGAGCCACCTAGCCACACCCTTGAATGACTTTTAAAAAAATTGATTCAGTTATCTGTATATTTCAGAACTGAGTCCTTTGTCAGAAATATTACTTGTAAAAATTGTTACCAGTTTACTACATTTCTTCTGATCTTGGTTACAGTCATTTTGTCTGTGTAAAAGCTTTTTAATTTAATGTAATCAAAATCATCTAGTTTGTTTTTAGTGATGTTCTCCATCCCCTCCGTAGTCATAAACTTCTTCCCTTTCTATAGCTCTTACAGGTAAACAAGTTCATGATCTTCTAGTTTGCTTATAGTATTGATTTTTATGTCTAAATCCTGTATCCATTTGGATCTTACATTGCTATAGGTTGTGAGGTGTTGATCTAATGTAAGTTTCATCAATATGAACTTCTAATTTTCCTAGTAGCTTTTATCCCAGTAGATGGACTCTTTGGGTTTATCAAACAGAAGATTACTATAATTGTTTCTGGCTACTGCACCTAGTCTATTCCACTGGTCCACCACTCTATATCTTAGCCAATATCAGACAGGTATGATGACTGATACTTTATAATAGAATTTTAGATTAGGTAAGGCAAAGCCACATTCATTTACACTTTTTAAAATTAAATCCATGGAAATTCATTATTTTTCATTTCTCCATCTGAATTTACATGCAACTTTTCCTAACTCATTAACATAATTTTTTGGAATTTTGTTTGGTAGGACACTAAACAGGTAGTTTAGTTTTGCTAGAATTGTCATTTTAATTATATTAGCTCAACCTATCCATGAACAGTTGATGTTTGCCCAGTTATTTAAATCTCATTTAATTTGACTGAGAAGTGTTTTATAATTGTTTTCAAAAAGTTTCTGAGTCTGCCTTGACAAATAGACTCCCAGGTATTTTATATTGTCTGAGGTTCCTTTGAATGGGATTTCTTTTTTTAGCTCTTTCTGCTGTATCTTTTTAGTCATGTACAGAATAGTTGAGGATTTATGAGGGTTTATTTTATATCCTGCAACTTTGCTAAAATTGCTAATTTTTTCCAGTAGTTTTTTGAATGATTTATTGGGATTCTCTAGGTATACCATCAGGTCATCTGCAAAGAATAAGAGTTTTGTCTCTTCCTTCCCAATTCTAATTCCTTAAATTTCTTTTTCTTCTCTTATAACTGAAGCTAACATTTCTAATACAATGCTGAATAGTGCTGGTGATAATGGACATCCTTGTTTCACCCCCGATCTTATTGGGAATTTCTCTAGCCTCTCCCCATTGATTATAATGCTTTTGATGGTTTCAGATAGATATTGCTTATTATTCTAAGGACCAAATCATTTATTCCTATAAACTCTAGTGTTTTTAGTAGGAATGGGTGCTACTTTTGTCAAAAGACATTTCAGCATCTATTGAAATAATCACACAATTTCTGATAGGTTTGCTTTTGATATAATTAATTATACTAACAGTTTTCCTAATATTGAACCAACCCTGCATTCCTGGTCTAAATCTTACTTGGTCAAAATGCATTATTCTAGTGATTACTTGTTATAATGGTTTTGCTAAGATTTTTCATTGATATTCATCAGGGAGATAGGTCTATAATTTTATTTCTCTGTTTTCATTCTTCCTGATTTAGGTATCAGCACTATATTGGATTCATTGAAAGAATTAGGCAGAATTCCATATTACCCTATTTTTCCAAAGAGTTTATATAGAATTGGAACCAACTCTTTAGAAGTTTGGTAGAATTCACTTGTAAATACATCAGGCCCTGGAGATTTTTTCTTAGGGAGTTCAATGATGGCTTATCAAATTTGTTTTCTGAGATAGGGTTGTTTAGGTATTTATGCTCCTCTACATTTAAAATGGCCAACCTATATTTTTGTAAATATTTGTCCATTTCACTTAGATTGTCAAATTTGTTGGCATAGAGTTGAGCAAAATAATTCTGAATTATTACTTTAATTTCCTCCTCATTTTTGATGAGTTCAACATTTTTCATTTATGATGCTAGCAATTTGGTTTTCTTCTGCCTTTTTTAATCAAATTGATCAGATGTTTATCAATTTTATTGATTTATTTTCATGAAACCAACTCTTAGTTTTATTTTTTAATTCAATAGTATTTTGCTTTCATTTTTATTAATTTCTCCTATAAGTTTTAGAATTTCTAATTTGCTATTTAATTTGGGATTTTAATTTCTTCTTTCTCTAACATTTTTAGTTGCATATTTAGTTCATTGATTTCCTTTTTTCTCTAATTTATTCATGTAAGTATTTAAAAATATAATATATACCCTGATAGCCGCCTTGAATGAATCCCATAGGTTTTGGTATGTTTTTTCATTATTGTCATTATCTAGGATAAAATAATTAGTTCTTTCTATAACTTGTTGACTCATCCACTCAATTCTTTAAAATGAGGTTATTCAGTTTCCAATTAGTTCTGGGTCCATATCTCCCTGGCACAATATTGCATATGATTTTTATTGCATTGCTGAGTAAGATGGATGTATTCACTGTTTCTACCTTTCTGCAGTTGATCATTAATATTTATGCCCTCTTACATGGTCATTATCATCCATATATCTATCATATCTAGTTTTTCTAGCAATCTATTTACCTCCTTAACTTTTTTCTTGTTTATTTTATGATTTGATTTATTTAGATCTGAGAGTGAGAGGTTGAGATTGCCCACTAGTAGGGGTTTGCTGTCTATGTCTTCCTGCAGTTCTTTCAGATCCTTCTCTAAGAATTTGGATGCTGTCCCATTGGGTGCATATATATTTAATATTGAAATAACTATCTTGTCTATAGTACCATTTAGGAGAATATAGTTTCCTTCCTTAGCTCTTTTAATGCTATTTATTTTTGCAGCTACTTTGTCTGATATAAGAATTGCTACCCCTCCTTTTTTCACTTCAGCTGAAGCACAATATATTTTGCTTCAACCTTTTACCTTCACACTATATATCTCTCTCTTCTTCAAATGTGTTTCTTGTAAGCAGCATATTGTAGTATTCTGGGTTTTAATCCACTCTGCTATTCGCTTATGTTTAAGGGAGAGTTCATCCCATTCACATTGAAATTTCTAATTAATAACTCTTCATTGCCCTCCATGCTATCTTCCTGCTGTTTGTATTTCCCCCCTTTTTCCCTTTATCAATTTTCCCCAGTATTTTATTTCTGAACAACACCCCCTTCAGTGTGTTTGCTCTCCTATATCCACCCATGCTTCTTTCTTTCCCCTTTGCCTTTTTCCCTTTCCCCTTCCCTTCCCTTCCTTCTGTTCATTCCCCTTTTTCTCCCCATCCCTTCCTTGCCCCTCCCCCTTTCCCCTTTTATACTTGAAAGGTAAGTTTTTTTAAGTTAACTGAGTATGTGTGTAAGTTAACTTTAAGCCAAGTCTGATGAGAGGAAGAGTCAGGTGTTTCTCATCTCCTCCCTTCTTTCCCTCTATTACCATAGGTCTTTTGTACCTCTTAATATAATGAGATTTATCCCATTCACTCCCCTCCCTCCTCTCATCTCCTTCCTGTCCCCCTTTTTGAGGAGGAGGTGTTTTTTTAAATCATACTATCTAAGTCATAGAAAATTCTGAGTATCCATCACTTCTAGCTAAGTATATTGTATCTAATATTTACAATTCTTGAGAGTCATTAGAATCTCTCTCCTAAGAGGGTTATAGACAGTTTCATCCCATTGAATAGCAGTCTCATGGATCAGTCATGAGTGTCCATTACTTCTGGCTAGGTATATTCTCTGTTAGAGTAACAATTATCAGGAGTTATGAGAATCTTTTTCGCATGCTGGGATATAGCCAGTTTCATCTTATTGGATAACAGGTTTTTTTCTTTACCCCCCTTTTTTCCCTACTTTTTCATGAATCTCTTGAACCTCCTGTTTGATGTCCAAATTTTCTATTTAGCTCTGGCCTTTCCATCAGGAATTTTTGGAATTCTTCCATTTCATTAAATGCCCATCCTTTCCCCTGAAAAAAGAAGGCTCAGCTTTGTGGGATAGTGGATTCTTGGCTGCATTCCAATCTCCCTTGTTCTTCAGAATATCTTGTTCAGGGCCCTTCAATCCCTTAATGTTGTTACAGTCAGGTCCTGTGTAATCCTTACTGTGGCTCCTTGGTATTTAAATTGTTTCTTTCGGGCTTCTTGCAGGATTTTCTCTTTTTTTTTTGATAGTTCTGGAATTTGGCCACAATATTCCTTGGTGTTTTCATTTTAGGATCACTTTCTGGAGAGGTTAGATGTACTCTTTCAATAACTATTTTGGCCTCTGTTTCCATGATATCAGGGAAATTTTCTTTCACTTGCTCCTGTAATATTAAGTCCAAGGTGTTTTTTTCTCTTCAATTGGTCAGGAAGACCAATAATTCACACCTTGTCCCTCTTTGATCTATTCTCGAGGTCAGTGGTTTTGCTGATGAGGTATTTTACATTTTCTTCTATGTCTTCAATTTTTTGGTTTTATTCAACAGGCTCTTGCTGTCTCATGAAGTCAGTAGTTTCCACACACTCCATTCTTTTTTTTTTTAGAGAGGTGTTTTCTTCATTTATCTTTTGCAACATCTTTTCCAATTGATCAATTCTATTTTTGAAAGAGTTTTCCATTTCACCAATTGAACTTTTAAGAAAATTATTTTCTTTTTGCATTTGCCCAATTGAGGATCTGAGAGAATTATTCTCATTTTGTATTTGTCCAATTGATGATCTGAGTTATTCTCATTTTGTATTTTTTCCAATTGTATTTTCCAATGATTTGTTTCCTTGTTGCAAGGTGTAAATCTTCTCTTGGGTTTCTTTTCCCAAATTTTCCAATTGATTTTTAAACTCATTCCTTATTTCTTCAAGGAAGTCTTTCTATACTGGAGACCAGACCATATTCTCCTTAAAGGTTCTGGGTCTCTCTGAGTTAGGGTCTTTCCCTTTCAAGAATTTTTCTATGGATCCACCTTTCCTCTGACCTTTCTTCATTTTGCTAAGACCTTGAGTTATGGCGGGGATGATTCACATAGATTTGATGTTTGTATCCCTAGAGGCTTTACTCACTGAGTGCAATATCTCCAGATGGCCAGTAGGGTGTGTTACAATATTTGCTCACTGAGTGTAATTTCTCCAGCTGGCCAGTAGGGAGTGCTGGTTGCTTTCTCTGGAGTGTCTGTGATCTTGATTGATGCCTTCTCCCTTGGCCTGGAGGGAGTGATTGGAGCTGTTAAATTCTTTTGTCTTCAGTCAATGGTGGTCTTACCCTGGGGTGAGTTTATCCCTCTCCCTATTTTCAGCTGAGTTGGTTTTTCTGCTCACTCACCTGTGCCTGTGGCTGAAGTAACTATATTGTTTCTGAGGAGAGGCTTCAGATGAAATGGAGGAGTTCCTCCTGACCAGAGGCACCCAGGGATGATGTTTGCAGCTTTACTGCACCGGAATTCTCCTGCCAACCCTGCTGGGAAGCTCCAGAGGGTTAGTGCCAACACCTCTGCTCCCTAGTTAATCCAAGCCCCTGAAATCGTCCAGGCTCTAGCCCTACCGAAGCTCAAGCAGGCCCAGTTCCTGGGCCCTTAGGTTCCCGGGCTCCAACCCTACCGCTAAACAGGCTGATCCACAGTTGATCTGCCCTCTGTGGCTAGACGCATGCACAACTGTGAAGGACAAATCCTGAGACAGATGTTCTTTCTTCTGGCTTTTCTTTTTGGATTTTGTTTATCAGATTTCTATTAATAGGTTTGTTTCATATTATATATGGGGAAAGATCAGGAGGTTTTAGAACTATGCCTGTTTTCTCTCTGTCTTCTTGGCCAGAATTCCTTAAATTCCTTTTAAAACTCTTTCATGAGATTTTGAATTTGAGTCCAAATCATAAACTCCTTTGAGGCTCCTCATGTAGGTAATTTGTCAGTACTTTTTCCTTCTGAGATGACATTTTTATCATCTTTTTTACTTGCATTATAGCTTTTATGGCTAGTGCTCTTTTATTTTTATTTTTATTTTTTGCTCATTTTGAAATGTCTGATCTCTAATCCTGAGCTATAGGGAGTGCATTCCTGAGCTTTTGTCATTATGGCTATGATCTGACCCCTGGCTTATTGCTTACCAAGATGTTGTATATGTAGCTGAGCATTGCCTATGCAGAGGTTAACTCCTTTAGGTCCAGCCTCTGCCTAAGTTGTTGTTTGTTCCCAATCCAATCCTTTCTCTTTTTCCAGTGTTCCTAGGGCTCAAACTTTGTCTGGGGTTGAGACTCCCCTTGCTGACCTGCTATCTAACTGCCAGGACCTGGGCTACCCTGTGGCTAGAGGTCTCTGGCTAGCCTTTCAAATCTCTTGACTATCTGGACTTTACTTTCCCTTTTACCCCAAAGAGTAAAACCATCATTAAAGCTCCTTCATGATGTCTACAGCTGAAAATTTTTCCCCCATGTGATCTGTAGCTTTAATGTCTGTGTAGAGACTTCATTTAAGGTTATTTAGGGAAAAGCTCTGGGAACAAGTTAGCTTCACATCACCATCTTGGCTTTACCCTGAAAGTCAAATTACTTGTGCTTTCTTATACTTTAATTTTTTAATCTATATATGTTAGGACTTTTGTTTCCTCTCTGGAGAACTCATATTTTGAAAAAAGTCCATTGTCTCCTCAGTTTGGTTGCTCTCTATATAAGTTGTCCATGCATTTTCATCCTGTACATTTCTTGCCAGTTTTCTCCTGTTACTTTTCCTTAGGGGATTCACTTAATATATTTTCTTCTCCTTCTGGGACTTTTTTTTAATATTCTGTAAATCCTGATATTATGTTTTTTCTGTCTAACTTTTATCTAGAACCATTTTGAAAGTTTGTCTAAAAGCTCTGGATCTTTTATATTTATGTTTCCTTCTTACTATTAGAGTTTAGTAAGCCAGGTATCAAGACTTGATGGTCAATTATCTGTAAAAATCCTTAACTAGTATATGTTATGAAGTTACAGAGAATCCAAACAATTTCCAGACATTACTGTCTGGAAAAACAATTTTTCCCCCTTGACAACAATTTTATATGGGGATACATAAAAATAGAAATCAGGACTTTATGGTATTTTTAACTTTGGAACCCACATTTATTTGGAGTAGGGGTGATGTATAAGTTTGTCAAACTTAAAGAGATAATAGGTGGTTCAAAACAAAGCTCTCTTTTCTCAAACATCCTTCCTTTTGAAAAATATCACTTGAATATTTTTGTTCCTTTACCAGGGATGGGAGAACATTTGCAAACCTGGTCAGAAGCACAATTATCTCTTGGCGAAATTATTGCTAAAATTGTCCTTGAATGTCTTGTTACCCTTTCTACCTCTATCTCTTTTTGTGTTCTCAATGCTATTAAATACCATTTCATTAAAATTCCATTTCTATATAATACCATTTATAGAAAATAAACTGAGTCCAGAGAGATGGAAATGTCTTACTCAGGTCTACCCAGCTGGTCAAAAGACAGCAAAAGGACTGACACCAAATATTCTGATTCCCAGTTTGTTTTAGCACAACACATTGAGGTAGAATTACATATATACATATATATATATATATATATATATATATATAATATCAAATATACAATCTGTATCAAATATTTTTGCCTCTTATACTTCAGCTTTATTTTGTATGCCTTAGTTTTACATGCTTAACTAAACTAGGGATTGGGACATTCTATTGTCATTCATTCAGAGCCTAGTAGAATGTGATTCCTATAGTAGCTGGACAGTAAATAGTTGTTTTTTTTATTTTATCGATCAATCAACTCACTTGTACTTTAGTTTGTCCATTTGAAACAACCTATTCAGGTGCATTATTGCCTCTAGGTACTACTTATAATATCATTATGAAAAACAAAAGAATGTAAAGAAATATTTCCCTCCAAATTCTACTTTTAAATGATGTTTCATCAAGATCAATTTAAAATTGGAAACAACAAAAGTCTTTAGTAATTCCTAGAAAGGATTACTTGTAGAGATACTTCAGATTTTGTAATTCCTATTCAGGTTCAGAAAAGAAACCATTTCCAAGGATCAACTAGTCTCTCTTGCTATAAATTTAAGTAGGCATTCTGAGGGACAGATCCAAATACAATAAACTCCTTAGTATATATAAGGCCCTTGGAATTCTGTTTCCATAAATTTTGAATTGCACATCTGGCATTCTAAGAAAAATATTTTGCTATAAATCAAAAGAACTGGGTTGCAGGGGTATACGGGGCATATGACACCTGCCCTACTCTCCCCACAGAGCTATTATAAGGAAAATGTCTGGTAAATTTTGAAATGCCAAATAATTATAAGCTTTTTTGTTCTAGATGATGATAATGTCATCACTTTCATCTCGCCATGACTTTCATATTGCAGTTTCACAGTTGATTTTGCAGTCATGTTATCCTTTAAATGTACTCTTATTAAAATATATCTTAAATTTATATTGTCAGTATTGTCAGTACAATTGGTAAAGAACATTTTTTTGTATCTGCCCTTAAGACAAAATACTTTTATTTCCATCCCCTTTAGAATAGTGCTTTATATTAGAATATAAGCAAAGCAAACTTACCTAGCAGTTTATCTTTAAGCCTCATTATCCTAGGATTAATGTTTCAATGGAATGAGGGGTATCTAAGTTGCTATTATCAGCAATTAAGGTTGTCTTTGTTGTGCCACTGTTAAATGTGAAGGATAAGTTATCTGAAACACAGCATCTCTGTGAAGATTAAGCTGCCACTGTCAAATTTATTAGCTGATGCTAGCAACAGGAACTGCTGGTACTTTATCCGGCTATATGGAAATCAGTCTCATAATGGCAACTTTTTTAACATGACTCATGAAGATCCTAAGCAATAGAGGATGAGACTGGGAATCCAGAGCGGCAGGTCCTAAGATGTAATCATCCGATGACAAATGATTTTGTTTTGGGTACCAGAAATCTGCTAGTAAAACTACCTCTCTGAGGAAGATTCCTGGCATGTGGATTATGATTTTCCCCTAATGTGAACAGTAGTAATTCTCTCTGTAGTAGTATATAAACTCATGTCATCCATTGGTATATACTAGCATTAGGCAAAACAATCACTATCCTTGGAGTATCATAACTTTGGTATCTTCCTAGGACTTCTGTCCTCTCTCATTCCTGATGGAGGCTTCAACCAAACTGTTTTTTTCCTATAATATGCACCAAAAAAATATCCTCTGCTCACTTCTTCCCAAACATGTATTTTTGCAACATTTATTTAAAATTACAAGATATGACACTGGCAGGGCTGCAAATACTAGATTCAAAAGTGGCTTTTGAAATTGAAAGTCACAGGTGACAAGCATTTTGTTTCCAGAAAAGATCATGGATATAATTATGGGCCTTCACTAAACATTTATTTTAATTTGTCATGGAGTAGAGGTGACCTTGGTTTCTCAAAGGCTTTTCAATCGTAATACAAGTGTTGATAGATTCTAATCACATTGGAAATTCTTTGAGTATAAGACTTTTTCCTGAGCAACAATGCTTTATAATTAATAAATGTGGTACATTGGGAAAAATATGTAGATTTAGAAGTCTTATGTTACATTCCCAATTTTGGTAGTTATAACTAATATTAGACAATTTATATATATATATATATATATATATATATATATATATATATTATATGTATATATATAATCCTTTTTAAATGTGTTTTCTCATTTATAAACTTGATTGGACTGGATAATCTCTAAGGTATTTTCCAAATCTAACTGCCATCTGTATTAGTGGAAGGCTACTCCAAAAGACAAAATAACTGATATTGTGAATTATTATATGAAATATAGATACAACTACAAGCTAGCACAAAGGAATAATAATACAATCATAAGACACTTACATAGTATATCAGAATGCTAGAGATAATGTTTGCACTTCATTTTCAAAGAAGACCACAACACCAGTGAGGTTATGCCATGACAAACAAATGAATTGGATTTGAGCGAGGGGAATACTGTCCTAAGTCACCAGCCTCACTTTCTCCTCTAGTGTCATCTAGGTCCACTGAGCAGATATGAATCAGGATGACTAGAGATGGCCCTGGATGTGAGGCAATCAGAGTTAAGTGACTTGCTCAAGGTAGCACAGCTAGTAAGTCGCAAGAATTTGAACGTCCATCTTCTTGACTCCAAGGCCAGTGCTCTATCCACTGTGCCACCTAACCATCCACTAAGGGATAAGGAAAGCAACTTTTGGAGATAAGTCAGACAAAAAAGAAATTTTATTTGTCTTTTCCATTAAACCATTAGGTTTATGGTGGTCCATGATCAATAGATAGCTGAATTTTAAATGGCTACTGAATACTAGGAATTATCTAATGCTATTAATGTTATGGATATCTAATTCTATTGAATATTTTCTTGACTTTTTAGCAACTTAAAAATTAAAGCTTTGATTAGTACCAGAGAATATGGACTGGAGAACTGACACTGATGCCAGTGAAAAAAGATGGCTCACATTTCATGATATTTAAAAATTTTAAATATTAACTTAATAACATTTGATAAAACAACCAGAAATTAAAAGGCACAAAGTACTCCCTTGAGTTAATAGAAACAAATAAATGCCAATGTAAATAACAAATACACAAAGAATATATTTTCTATTCGTCATATTTCAAGGCTCACTATTGCATTTTATAATTTTTATCAATTAAAGTTTTACAAAATTGACTGAAATGCTAAAAGATTAAGTTTCCTTTTTCCCTACCTTGCTCCATCCTTTCTTCATTTCTCCTTTCTCTCCTTCGCTTCAGTCCTTCCTTATCTTCCTCTTTCTTTTCTCATTCCATTCTTTTCTTCTACCCTCCTCCCCTTTTTCTTTTCCTTCTTTCCTTCCCGCCCATTCCTCCTCTTTTATTTTATATATTTATTGTGTTCAGTTAGTATGAAGTTACGATTCTGCTGATTTCCTCCTGCATTACCTAAAATAAGTAATTTTAGATGCAACAGATGACTGAAAACAGAAACTCTGTATTTTCATTGATTGAACTAGTTCATAATCATTATTTTTGGTTGGTGCCTTCATTCACAATTTCTCTAAAAAAATAAGATTGGGGTAAATTTGCACCCATTCAAGTTATTCCCTGAAATCATCAAAATATAACTTGTTTAAAAATTATGTTAAAGTCTTTAAGTTCCATGCAAGCATTCAGGTTAACAATATATCAGATTCTATCCTGCATTAGGTTTTATTTCAGATGAAAGAAAAATAAAACACCTAGAACTTTTCTTGAGTTAATAGTCAAAATAATTTTCCTTATTTTCCAAAAACTATCTTAGGACTAAGAATTCCTACTAAAAATCGTATTCCTAGAGAATGGATCTCTTCTGTTTGCCAAGTGAACACCACTTCCCTCAAAGATATAAAGAAATCACATGTAGACAAAGTAGTACATTGACTGAAGGCCTGGAATGATATTCCTTCATAACTCATGTTGACTCTAGAGAGTCAACCCTTTTTCCTTCAAACCTAGATATCTTCATAATTTCTAGAACTAGGGGAAGTTGGCATATACTACTCCTTTTGTGAATCTGGTCTTTTGCTGCAGCTTACTTCAAGATCTTACTTGGCTTTATAATTCATCTTTATTGTATAGTAATTCACTTTGCCCAAAGTTCCTTTTTATTCTCTCTGGGAGGCTCATTCCCGAAAACTGACTTTGCATAGCAAATCCATTTCTCTACATCTGTTCTGGTCTGTGTATTCAGCATTCATCTGTGTATTCAGAATTCATTGATACTTATTTAACCATCAGTAAATCAATTAATAAGTATTCTATTAAATGTTTGCTATGTGCCAGAATTCATACTGAGCATTGGGGATATAAATAAAGAAGCTCATATTTCAATGTTGAAGACAAGATGTAAATGAATAGTTACAATAACATGCATACAGAATAGATGGAAGGTTTGACTTTATATAGTTCTTGTTTTGTTGCCACATGGATTCTGAGAAGGATCTTGTAGTTGTAGTTATCTTCTACTGAAAATAAGGAATTATGCCTTGCCATTTTCATGTCACTTTGCTATGGTTGTCTCACCTCTTTCCATGCACATTTTTAAAGAAGAAGTTCAAGAGTGCAATTCAGGTTTAGAACTAATCATGACTCAAAAAATAACTTTAAATATGTTGTTAATGGCTCAAGGACAAGGACACTCATAGTGTCAATTGAACATTTATATCCTCCAGTGGGAGAAATTTCAATGCCAGAAAAAAGTCTATTCCTTTAATATGTTAACCTTGACCAGGCTCCTTTTGGACACACCCTATAAATAAATTTCCTTGTATACTATATATTTATCATTTTTATGACAAAATAATATTCCACTATATTAATACACTGTAATTTCTTCAGTTGTTGGCAGCAATCATAGAGTTTCTTTCAGAAGGAGTACATACCATTTTCATTCTCTGTGATGGCTCCTGTCCTCTGGCCAATTCTTTCAAGGTCATATTGATCTGTTACTCTTTGAAATGTATGACAAAGAGGTTCATTTTGATCCAGCTAACCATTAAGTCTTTTTGAGATACTTAATCAATTTAAGAAATAATTAAATATAATTTGAGGGCAAATGTTAAAAATATACTTTGGTTAACTCACATGGTTTCATATATGCACACAACTATGAAGAATATGAATCTAAAAGTGTTCTCATTTTCTCAAATTAATGCAAAAGAAGTAGTTTCTCTGACATTATAAATCTTCAAACTAACAATGGATTCATATCTATACATATATGCATATATATATATATAAAACATATGAATATTTGTATGAGTAAACTGTACAATAGAATTAAGATCAAATGAGTTCCTCTATTTGCTGACTTTGAATGTGACCCTGAATAAGGCATTCAGAATCTTCATGCCTCTGTTCCTTCATCTCTAAAATGGAAATCAGAAACCTTAAACAACTTACCTTATTGGGCAAGAAATCAAATATGAAGATTAAATCATATAAAGTATATGAGATGCTTGTTTTTAACTATAAAGCCTTATATAATTGTGAGAAGTAACTTGTCAAAATTAGTTTCTATAATATACCTTTTCCCCCAATTGTACATAAAGACAAAATTCATTTAAAATTTTTTTGAGTCCTAATGATCTTCCCCCCTAAGTCCCTCCCTCTTGGATCAGAACTTAACAATTTTATATAGGTTGTACAAGGTCAATTATGTTGTGACTCAAAGACAAAAAGAAACATGTAAATAATACACAAAGTAAATGTTGGTAAGATTTGATTTGCATTCAGACACCATCAGTTCTTTCACTGGAGATGGATAACATTTTATTTTTTAACATGAATCCTAATAAATGATCTTGGATCATTGTATTTCTGAGAATAGCTAAGTCATTCACAGTTGCTCATCAATAAGCATTGCTGTTATTATGGATTATATTCTCTTGGTTCTGCTTACTTTATTTTGCATCAATTCATGTAAATCGTTCCAGAATTTTCTGAAATCAGCCTGCTCATCATTTCTTGTAGCAAAGTAGTATTCCATTCAAGTCTTATACAACAGCTTGTTTAGCCACTCCCAAATCAAGGAACACTCTCTCAATTTCCAATTCTTTGCCAATAAAAAAAAGAAATTTACAAACTGGTGCTTTTATCTTTATAAAAAAAATTTCTTTAAGATTCAGACCTAGTGGGGCAGTGTCAAGATGGTGACAAGAAAGGATCGAGTCTTAGGCGCTCTCTGACAAAACTTATAAACTAAGGACTCTAACTAAACTTTCAAGAGACAGAAAACACAAAGGGATAAAGAGAGGCAGTTCTCCTACTCAAGGTAACTTGGAAAAGAGCAGAAAGGATCTGCTCCCCAGGGTCGGAGGGGCAGCCCACCAGAGGGGTTGCCCGGCAGAGCAAAAGAACTTCATCCTCCAGGAGGCAGCCCCAGGGCGCTGGGAGCCCCAGCTCCCAGCAGCGGGGCAGTCTCCTGAGCTACACCCTGGGAGGAGCACCAGGCACAAAGTGGGGGAACAGCGGGGGACGTCTGCCAGAGCAAGCACATGGAGCCCTGCCTTCAGGGCATCAGCTTGGTCTGTCAGCAGCCCAGATCTGGAAACAGAAACAGACAGATCTGGTAAATGGGAGCCTCCAGGGCATGAGCCCATTGAGCTGAGAGAGGAGAGTGAAGAGAGACTGCAGAGCTCTATCCTCTGCCCCTGGAACAGGACTCTGGGGATCTGACCATATTCAGATCCTGATCGCAGTCTAGGGCCTCCATAGAACAGCAGGGATCCACAAACTCAGACTTGTGGCAGAGGGGGACACTTATGGTCATTCACAGACCAGGAGGGAGGACAGAGCCTCACACACTGAGACCCATGTGGGAGTATCCCAAAAGCTCAGGAAGTACCCCAAAACCAGGCACAGGCTGGGAAAATGAGCAAACAGAGAAATAAGAGGAACACCATTGAGAAATATCTTGCAAATGAGCCCAAGAAGGATCAAAATACTCATTCTGAAGATGAGGAAGCACAAGCTCCTGCATCTAAACACTCCAAGAAAAACAGAAATGAGGCTCAGGCTATAACAGAGCTCAAAAAAGACTTTGAAAATCAAATGAGGGAGTTAGAAGAAAAACTGGGAAAAGAAATGAGAGAGATGCAGGATAAACATGAAAATGAAGTCAGCAGCTTAGTCAAGGAAATCCAAAAAAATGCTGAAGAAAATAGCATGCTAAAAACCAGCTTAGGTCAAATGGATAAAGCATTTCAAAACGTTATTGAGGAGAAGAATGCTTTAAAAAGCAAAACTGGTCAGATGGAAAAAGAGATAAGAAAACTCTCTGAGGAGAACAAATCTTTCAGACAAAGAATAGAATTCAGGGAGATTGATGAATTTGCCAGAAATCAGGAATCAATACTTCAAAACCAAAAAAATAAAAAAATTAGAAGAAAATGTGAAATATCTCATTGAAAAAAATGACTGATATGGAAAACAGACTTAGGAAAGATAATTTAAAAATTATTGGAATACCTGAAAGTCATGATCAGGAAAAGAGCCTTGACATCATTTTCAAAGAATTACTACAGGAAAATTGCCTCTAGAAGCAGAGGGCAAAATAGAAATGGAGAGAATCCCCCGATTCCCCCGAGAATGAGGTCCCAAAAAACCATCCCCTAGGAATATTAGAGACAAGTTGCAGAACTCTCAAGTCAAAGAGAAAATATTACAAGCAGCCAGAAGAACACAGTTCAAATATCATGGAGCTGTAGTCAGGATCACACAGGACTTAGCAGCAACTACATTGGAAACTCGTAGGGCTTGGAATATAATATACTGGAAGGCTAAAGAGCTTAGAATGCAGCCAAGAATGAACCACCCAGCAAGGCTGAATGTCCTCTTCCAGGGAAAAAGATGGACTTTCAATGAACCAGGGGAATTTCAAATATTCCTTTTGGAATGGCCAGATCTGAACAGAAGATTTGATCTTCAGATACAGGACTCAGGTGAAGTATGGAGATTGGAGGAGAGGGGGAAAATATTAGGGACTTAATGATGATGAACTGCATGGATTCCTGCATAGAAAAATGACACTGATAATACTCATATGAACCTTCTCAGTTAATAGAGAATGTAGAGGGAGCTTTTATAGTTGAAGCACAGGAGAAAGCTGAATTCAAAGATAAAATATGGTGTAAAAATGGAGTCAATATAAAAAAAGGGAAATGTAATGGGAGAAAGAAAAAGGAGAGGGGGAATGGGCCAAGATATTTCATATAATAAGATTTTTCTTTATTACAATGAGCTATTGCAATGATATGGAAGGGGGGAGGCAAGGGGGAATGAGGGAATCTTTGCTCTCTTCAGAGGTGGCTAGGAGAGGAAACAGCATATATACTCAATTGGGTATAGACATCTGGAGTAAGAAGGAGGGGGCAGAGGGGGAAGGGGTGGGGATGTGAATAAAGGAGGAGAGGATGGACCATGGGGGAGAGGGGTCAGATATAACACATTTTCTTTTGTACTTCTTTCAAGGGGCTGGGATTGGAAGGCCTGCCCAGGACCATAGGGCCAGGTGGATTCTGGGCCTAAGGGGTGGTTTGGGGGCTCAGGGCTTCTTGGCCCCAGGACCAGTGATCTCTCTACTGCGCCACTCAGCTACCCTACAGCAGAGTCAGAGTGAAAGGAGAGAGAAAATATAGTACATGGTAGTGGAGAAATAAGAAAGGAGGGAGTTCCAATCAGCAATGGCAACATTGGAAAAATATGGAAGTAACTTTTGTGATGGACTTACCATAAAAAATGTGACCCACCCATGACAGAGTTGTTGGTGTTGGAACAAAGACTGAAGCACATTTATTATTATTATCATTTGGCGGAGAGTGCAGGGCAAATGGGGCTGGATGGCCTGCTTGGGGCCACATAGCAGGGTGATATTTGGGTGTTTGAGGCCGGATTTGGACCCGGGTGCTCCTGGTTCAAGGGCCAATGCTCTGTCCACCACCCAGCCTTCCCTACTATTATGCGTATTTTATTTTATTTTGGGTCTTTTTTTCCCTTCTTTTTGGTTTTTGCAGGGCAGTGGGGATCGGGTGGCTTGCATGTCACACAGCTGGGTGATTGTTGGATCTACGGCCCTGGATGTGGGCTCAGGTACTCGTAGCTCCAGGGTTGATGCTTCATCCATTGAACCACCTGGCCATAACTACAATTATTACTATTTTTTATTTTAATTTTTTTCTCTCCCTTTTAACTTATCGCTCAAGCAAGTCTATATTTATGGGGGGTTTTATTTTGTTTACCCTTAAACAAGAATATTTTATTAATGTAAAAAAAACATTTGTACAAAATGAGCATAAAAAATAAAATAAAGAAAAAATAATAAATAAAAAAATAGAAAAAAAAAGATTCAGACCTAGTAGTGTAATCACTCGATGAAAGGGTAATCAGATTTTGATTGCCCTCTGTGAATAGTTCCAAATTTTTCTCCAGATTGGGTGGATTATTTCACAATTCCAGCAACAGTGCATTAGTGTACCTATTTTCCAACATTTTTTCTCCAACATATATAATTTTACTTTTCTGTAATGTAGGCCATGCTGATAGGTGTGAGGGTGTTCCGAAGAGATGTTTCAATTTGCAGTGCTTTAGTAAACAGTGATTTGTAGCATTTCTTCATATGATTACAGATAGATGATTTCTTCAATTGCAATTGTCTATTCATATCTTGTGGCCATTTATTAAGGAATGACATATTCCTATAAATTTTACTCACTATATTTTTGAAAATTAAGACCTTTATTAGAGATATTTACTGTAAAAATTATTTCCCAACATTCTGCCTTTCTTCTAATCTTGGTTACAAAGGGTTGCTAAACTTTCTTTTAATTTAATATAATTAAGTTGTCTTTTTTTCTAGCTAGTAGTACTTTCTATCTCTTGTATGATGATAAATTCTTCCCTTCTCCATAGGTTTGACAGTAGACTATTCCTTACTCTTCTAATTTGTTTATGGTGTCACCCTTAATGTCTAAATTATGTGACTATTTTATCCTTATCTTTGTACATGGTAGATGATGTTATTCTCGACTGAAGTTCTGCCATATTTTTTCTAGTTTCTCAGCAGTTTTTGTTAACTTGGGACTTTGGATTTATCAAGTACTAAATTACTATGTTCATTTACTTATTATGTATTTTCCTACCCACTCTATTTTACTAAACTACCAGATTAGTTCTTAGTCTAGTTCTTTGGGGTTTTTGTTTGTTTTTGTTTTCGCAAGGCAGTGGAGTTAAGTGACTTGCCCTAGGTCACACAGCTAGGTAATTATTGTTTTTGAAAGTGGATTTGAACTCAGGTCCTCCTGACTCCATGGTCAGTACTCTATCCACTGTGCCACCTAGTTGTCCCCTAGTACCAGATTGTTTTGATAATCACCATTTCATAATATATTTGAGATATGGCATGGATAGGCCACTTTCTTCATATTTGTCTCAATTAATTCCCTTGATACTCTTGAGCTTTTATTCTTCCAGATGAATTTTGTCATTATTTCTTCTACTAAAAAAAGCAATTTTTTGGTACTTTGTGGTATGACACTAAATAAAGTAATTTAAATTGAGTTTTCATTTTATTGTATTAATTTTGATCTATTCAGAAACAATTACTATAGTTTTAATTGTTTAATTCTGCCTTTACTTGTGCAAAAAATATTTTGTAATTCTTTCTGATGGTAGGTAAACTGCCAAGTATTTTACATTGTCTACAGTTATCTTTTTTTAAATTTTTATTAAAAATATTATTTGAGTTTTACAGTTTTCCCCCAATCTTGTTTCCCTCCCCCCCCCACCCCCACCCCACAGATAGCACTCCGTCAGTCTTTACTTTGTTTCCATGTTGTACCTCAATCCAAATTGGGTGTGATGAGAGAGAAATCATATCCTTAAAGAGAACAGAATTCTCAGAGGTAACCAGATCAAACCATAAGACATCTGTTTTTTTTTTTCCGAATTAAAGGGAATAGTCCTTGTACTTTGTTCAAACTCCACAGCTCCTTATTTGGATACAGATGGTACTCTCCTCTGCAGACAGCCAAAAATTGTTCCCAATTGTTGCGCTGATGGAATGAGCAAGTCCTTCAAAGTTGAACATCACTCCCATGTTGCTGTTAGGGTATACAGTGTTTTTCTGGTTCTGCTCATCTCACTCAGCATCAGTTCATGCAAATCCCTCCAGGTTTCCCTGAAATCCTGTCCCTCCTGGTTTCTAATAGAACAATAGTGTTCGATGACATACATATACTACAGTTTGCTAAACCATTCCCCAATTGAAGGACATTTACTGGATTTCCAATTCTTTGCCACCACAAACAGGTCTGCTATAAATATTTTTGTACAAGTAATGTTTTTACCCTTTTTCCTCATCTCTTCAGGGTATAGACCCAGTAGTGGTATTGCTGGGTCAAAGGGTATGCACATTTTTGTTGCCCTTTGGGCATAGTTCCAAATAGGTCTCCAGAAGGGTTGGATGAGTTCACAGCTCCACCAACAGTATAATAGTGTCCCAGATTTCCCACATCCCTTCCAACAATATTCATTATCCTTCCTGGTCATACTGGCCAGTCTGAGAGGTGTGAGGTGGTACCTCAGTGAAGCTTTAATTTGCATTTCTCTAATAATTAATGATTTAGAGCATTTTTTCATATGGCTATGGATTGCTTTGATCTTCTCATCTGTAAATTGCCTTTGCATATCCTTTGACCATATGTCAATTGGGGCATGGCTTCTTGTTTTAAAAATATGACTCAGTTCTCTGTATATTTTAGAAATGAGTCCTTTGTCAGAATCATTAGTTGTAAAGATTGTTTCCCAATTTACTACTTTTCTTTTGATCTTGATTACATTGGTTTTATCTGTGCAAAAGCCTTTTAATTTAATGTAATCAAAATCATCTAATTGTTTTTTAGTGATGTTCTCCAACTCTTCCTTAGTCATAAACTGTTCCCCTTTCCATAGATCTGACAGGTAGACTAGTCCTTGATCTTCTAATTTGCTTATAGTATTGTTTTTTATGTCTATGTCCTGTAATCATTTGGATCTTATCTTGGTAAAGTGTGTGAGGTGTTGGTCTAATCTAAGTTTCTTCCATTCTAACTTCCAATTATCCCAGCAGTTTTTATCAAAGAGGGATTTTTTATCCAGGTGGCCTGACTCTTTGGGTTTAACAAACAGCAGTTTACTATAATCCTCTCCTGCTTTTACACCTAGTCTAGTCCATTGGTCCACCACTCTATTTCTTAGCCAATACCAAACAGTTTTGATGACTGATGCTTTATAATATAATTTTAGATCAGGTAGTGCTAAGCCACTTTCGTTTGCATTTTTTTTTCATTAAGCTTCTGGCAATTCTTGACTTTTTATTTCTCCATATGAATTTACTTACAATTTTTTCTAGCTCATTAAAGTAATTTTTTTGGAATTTTGATTGGTAGGGCACTAAACAGATAGTTTAGTTTTGGTAGAATTGTCATTTTTATTATATTAGCTCTACCTATCCATGAGCAGTTGATATTTGGCCAGTTATTTAAATCTGATTTAATTTGTGTGAGAAGTATTTTATAATTGTTTTCAAAAAGATTCTGAGTCTGTCTTGGCAAATAGACTCCCAAGTATTTTACACTGTCTGAGGTTACTTTGAATGGCATTTCTCTTTCTAGCTCTTCCTGCTGTTTCTTGCTAGTTATATATAGGAAAGTTGAGGATTTATGGGGGTTTATTTTATAACCTGCAACTTTGCTAAAATTGCTAATTGTTTCCAGTAGTTTTTTAGATGATTTCTTGGGATTCTCTAGGTAGGCCATCATGTCATCTGCGAATAGTGAGAGTTTTGACTCTTCCTTCCCAATTCTAATTCCTTTAATTTCTTTTTCTTCTATAATTGCTGATGCTAACATTTCTAATACAATATTGAATAGTAGTGGTGATAATGGGCACCCTTGTTTCACCCCTGATCTTATTGGGAATCCCTCTAGCCTCTCCCCATTGAGTATAATGCTTGTTGATGGTTTCAGATACATACTGTTCATCATTTTAAGAAACAGTCCATTTATTCCTACACTCTCTAGTGTTTTTAATAGGAATGGATGCTGTATTTTGTCAAAAGGTTTTTCAGCATCTATTGATATGATCATATGGTTTCTGATAGGTTTGTTATATAATTGAGTATACTCACGGTTTTCCTAATATTGAACCAACCCTGCATTCCTGGAATAAATCCTACTTGATCATAATGTATTATCCTAGTGATCACTTGTTGTAGTCATTTTGCTAAGATTTTATTTAGGATTTTTGTATCTATATTCATGAGGGAAATAGGTCTATAATTTTCTTTCTCTGTTTTAACTCTTCCTGGTTTAGGTAGCAGTACCATATTGGTTTCATAGAAAGAGTTAGGCAGATTTCCATCTTTCCCTATTTTTTACAGTTATCTTAAAAGGAATTTTTCTTTCAATTTATTGCCCCTAAATGTTTTTATTAATTAATATATATATATATATATATATATATATATATATATATGCTGATAATTTATGTGGATTTTTTATGTCCTGTAACTTTCCTAAAGTTATTCATTATTTCAACAAGTTTTGTGGTTGATTCTTTAGAATTCTCTAAGTATGCTCTTATATCAACTGTAAAGAGTGATAGCTTTGTATCCTTATAGACTATTCTCATTCCTTCAATTTGTTTTTCATCTCATTGTTAAAGCTAGCTCTAATGCAATATTGCATAATAGTGTTGATAAAGGTGTTTCCTTGCTTCACCCTGATCTTACTGAGAGACTTTTACTTTGTCATTATTACAAATAATAGATGCTGGGGCACCTAGATGGTGAAATGGATAGAGCACCAGTCCTGGAATCAAGAGAATCTGAATTTAAGTCATGACTTAGACACTTAATGATTAGTTGGATGACCTTAAGCAAGTCACTTAAGCGCATTGCCTTGTAAAAACCAGAAACAAAACAAAATATGAACAACTAATGCTTGCTGATAGTTTTACATTGACACTACCTAACATTTCAAATATGTTCCAATTATTCCTTTACTCTCTTATATTTTTAAAAGGAATGGTTAGTGCATTTTATCAGAAAGTTTTTTCTTCATTTTTTTCAGATATTCATATGATTCTGATAAGTTTTGTTAATGGTATGGTCAATTGTCCTGATAGTTTTCCTACTATTGAACCAGTCCTTCATGCCTGGTATAAATCCCACCAAGTCAGAGTGTATGATTCCTGTAATATATTGCTGTAAATCTTCTTGATATAATTTTATTTAAAATTTTTACATCAATATCATTAGTGAATTGGTCCATAGTTTAATCAGCATCTTATTTTGTCATTAAAAAAATTTGGGGTTAGAGACAAGATGGTGGCAGGAGAACAGCCTTTCTTAGGAACTCTCTCCAAAATATTTCAAAAACCTTAAAAACTGTTAGTCTAACTAAATTTTTGAGGCAGAAATATCTAGTGAGTCAATTCTCCAGCTCAAGGTAACCTGGAAAATAGTGGGAAGACTATATTCTACCTGGTTGGAGTGGCCGGCAGTATGCTTGAGTGAAGAAGCTTCAGTCTTCAGGGAATAGCCCCAGGCCACCTGGGTCCTTGGGAGCACCAGGTCCTGCAACAGAAGTAGTTTCCTGATCTGCTACCCCAGGGAGCACCAAGCACAACTTGTAAGAACAGCAGGGAGATTTCTGCCAGAGAAAACATGAAGCCCAGGCCAGCATGACCCTCCTCAGCATGGCCACAGCCCTAAGCACGGAACAGAACCCAGGAAACAGGAGCATGCCCACAGAGTCACCCAGCAGGGAACCTTTGGGCAGCTGTTCCCTGAGCACTCAGCCCACAGAAGATAAGGGAGTGGAGGGTGATTGTCAATATCTGTTCTCCATCTCTGAGACAGGACTCTAGGGCTTTGGCAATATCAGACCCTGGTTGCAGTCTGGGGCCCACATAGAGCAGGGACCTTCATTACAGTCCTGGGGCAGAGGGGTGAGCTTGTGGTCATTCACAGACCAAAAAAGCAGTCATATCCTCCCATAAGGCCTTGAATGAACTGAGGTCCTTGTGGGGGGGGGGGTGTCCCAATAATACTCAAAAGCTCAGGAAACATCCCAAAACCAGGCATAGGCTGGGGAAATGAACAAATAGAAAATAAAAGGAACCTGACCATAGACAATTAATTTGGTCCCATGGAGGACCAAAACACACCCTGAAGATGAGAAAGTCCAAGTCTGTATCTAAAGACTCCAAGAAATATCGAAGATATGTTCAGGTTGTGACAGAGTTCAAAAAAGATTTTGAGAATTCTGGCCAAGATGGTGGAGAGAACACAGGCAATGTATTAAGTGCTCCTCTTTCCCCTCAAAAACAACATGAAAGAAATCTCTTAACAGAAACTCAATCATCAAAACCCAGAACGAAAAGTTAGGAGAAGAGCACCTACCAAGAATGTCTGTCCCAGGGACCATGGGTGAACCCAGAGACAAAAGCAGAGGATCAGAGCAGGGACAAAAGCTGGAGGAAACCAAAGTGCCAGCCTCAGCCATAGAGAGTTTGGTCAGTGGTGGGTGCAAGTCTTTGGTCTGGGTCAGGGGAGCTTCTATGGGAGGATAAGTTCCAACACAGAGTTTTAGAACACACCTGGAGAACATCCAGCTGTACTGGGAACCTGAGCACCATACTTTCTGCAGAGACCTTTGCCCAGAACAAACAATAAGCAACCTCCCACCCTATCACAGAAAGAGATTAACTCCCTCCCCCCAGGGCCCAGCACATTATTCAAGGTCAACTCAGATCCTGCTGCTGAGGGCTCCAAACCTTCCAGAGGAAGCAACCACTGCCCCTACTGGTTGGAACTTGGAATTAGTAAACCAAGTGAACAAATCCTCTAGGATCTTCAAAAGCAAACCTCTGAAAGTCAGCTGCCCCACCCCAGCACAAGATCCTAGAAATATGAAGAAAGGTCAGCGAAAAGGGGGCCCCATGAAGAAATACTTAGACAAAATAGATTTTAAAACAGAAAGCTCTAGCACTTCTGAGGAAAATATGAATTGGTCTCCAGCCCAGAAAGACTTCCTTGAAGAAATCAGGAAGAAGTTTAAAAATTAATTGGAAAAATTAGGTAAAGAAACTCAAGAGAAAATTAACACTTTAAAACAAGAAAATAAATCCTTAGAAAATACAACTGGACAAATACAAAATAAGACTAATTCTTTCAGATTGTCAATTGGGCAAATGTAAAAAGAAAACTATTCTCTCAAAACTACACTTGGGGAAATGGAAAACTCCTTCAAAAATAGAACTGACCAAATGGAAAAGGAGTTGGAAAAGATAAATGAAGAAAATTCTTCTCTAAAAAAAATGGAATTGGTGGAAACCAATGACTTCATAAGACAACAAGATTGTGTTAAACAAAACCAAAAGATCCAAAAAATTTAAGAAAATGTAAAATACCTCATCAGCAAAACCACTAACCTCAAGAATAGATCAAGACAGGAGAATCTGAAAATTAAAGGCCTTCCTGAAAAGATAGAAGAGAAAGAAAGCCTGGACAAAATATTGCAGGATTTAGTGATGGAAAATTGCCCTGATATCATGAAACCTGAGGGAAAAATAGTTATTGAAAGACTATATTGATCCCCTCCAGAATTACGTCCTAAAATGAAAACACCAAGGAATGTTGTGACCAAATTCCAGAACTATTAGATTGATGAAAAATCCTGTAAGCAGCCAGAAAGAAAAAAAAATTAAATACCAAGGAGCCACAGTAACTATTACACAGTACCTGGCCACATCAACCTTAATGTTGAAGGGCCTGGAATGAGATATTACAAAGAGCAAGGGAGCTTGGAATGAAACCAAAAATGCACTACCCAGCAAACCTGAGCCTTCGCATCCAGGAGAAAAGATGGACTTTTAACAAAATGGGAGACTTCCAACATTTCCTGATAAAAAGTACAGAGTTAAATAGAAAATTTGAACATCAAACAGGAGGCTTGAGATACACATGAAAAGATAAGAAAAACACTACCCAATAAGATGAAACTGGCTAAATCCCTACCTGAGAGAAAGATTCTACTAACTCTTGAGAATTGTAACACTATTAGAGAGAATATACTTAGCTAGAAGTGATGGACACCTATAACTTTTCTATGATTCAGATAGAGTGATTTAAAAATCAATACCTCCTTAAAAACTGGGGATAGTAAGGAGATGGGCAGATGGAGGAGACTGAATACGGTAAATCTCATGATATCAAGAGGTACAAAAGACCCATTGTAATAGAGGGGAAGAAAGGAGGAGGTGAGAACCCCCAGAATCTTCAACTCACCAGACTTGGCTTATAGTTAACTTAGACACACGTAGTTAAGAAACTTATCTTAACTTTCAAGCATTGAAAGGGTAAAAGGGGAGGGGGACGAGGGGATGAACTCTCCCTTAAAACAAGCAAATAGCAGACAGGATTAAAAACAAGAATCCTACAATATGCTGCTGACAAAAAAACTCATTTGAAGCATATATATAAGGTAATAGGTAAAATATATTTTGTTTTTGCTGAAGTGAAAAAGCAGGGGTAGCAATCCTGATCTCAGACAAAGCAGCTGCAAAAAGTACATAATGCTAAAAGAGATAAAGAAGGAAATCTGGGACTTATTGTTGGAGGAGTTATGAACTCATCCAAACTTTCTGCAGAGATGTCTGGAACTGTTTTCCAAAGGGCAACAAACATGTGCATACCCTTTGATACAGAAATACCACTCCTGGGTCTATACCCTGAAGAAAAGATGAAAAAGTGTAAAAACATCACTTGTACAAAAATCTTCATAGCAGCCCTGTTTATGGTGGTAAAGAATTGGAAATCAAATAAATGTCTTTCATTTGGTGAATGGCTTAACAAACTGTGGTATATGCATGTCATTGTACACTATTGTTCTATTAGAAACCAGGAGGGATGGGAATTCAGGGAAATCTGGAGGTATTTGCATGAACTGATGCTGAGTAAGATGAGCAGAACCAGAAAAGCATTGTACAACCTAACAGCAACATGGGGGGTGACGATCAACTTCAATGGACTTGCTCACTCTATCAGTGCAATAAACATGGACAATTTGGGACTATCTGTGATGGAGAATATCATCTGTATACAGAGAAAGGACTGTGGAGTGTGAACAAAGACCAACTATTATCTTTAATTTTGAAAAAAAAAACTGGTATCTTCTTGTCTGATCTTGCTATCCTTTATATTTTATGTTCTTCCTCAAGGATATGATTTCTCTCTCATCACATTAAATTTGAATCAATACAAACTATGGAAACAGTGTAAAGATTGGAAAATTGCCTTCTGTGGAGTGTAGGAGGGGGGGAAGTAAGATTAGGGGAAAATTGTAAAATTCAAAATAAATAAATAATTTTTTTAAAAAAAAAGAAGAATTAGATCTGATTGGGAAAAATGAGAAAGGAAGAAGTAAAAGAAAAAGAGTTTTAAAAGTAATCAGAGTATGGTTTGCTCTACATGCAGACTATGAAGGGTTTTTTTTCTCTGTATGTGGATGGTTTTTTCCATAACAGGTCCCTCAGAATTGCTCTTGGTCACTGAAATGCTGAGAGAAGTTGCATCCATCTTAGTTGATTATCTCATAATGCTTTCATTAATGTTTACAATGTCCTGCTGGCTTTGCTCATTTCACTCAGCATCAGTTCATACAAGTCTTTTCAGGCATTCTATAGTCCAGGTACTCATAATTTCTTGTAGAACAACCTAATAATCCATAATATTAATATAGCACATGTGAAGCCATGTCCAATTTGAAGTGCATCAATTCAATTTCCAATCCTTTGTCACTTGAAAAGATTTGCTATAAATATTTTTGTACATGTGGCTTTTTTACCTTTTTATGATCTCTTTGGAATATCGACCTAGTAGTGGCATTGTTGGATCAAAGTGTATGAACAGTTTTATTGTTCTTTTGGCACAGTTCCAAATTGCTCTTCAGATTGATTGTATGCATTCACAACTCCACCAAAAGTGCATTATACTTCCAGTTTTCCCACATCCTCTCCAACATTGATCATTTAATTTTTTTGTCATTTTAGTAATTCTGATATTTGTGAGGTAGTACCTTAGACTTGTTTAATTTACATTTCCCTAATCAGTAATTGTTTGGAGCATTTTTCATAGGACAATAGATAGCTTTAATTCCTTTATCTGAAAACTGGTTGTTATATCCTTTGATCATTTATTATTTGAAGAATGACTTGCATTCTTATAAATTTGATACAGTACTCTATATATTTTATAAATGTGTCCATTATCAGAATCACAGCTTATGAAAATTGTTTTCCAGGTTTCTGTATTCCTTCTTATCTTGGTTGCAATGGCTTTCAATTTAAAGCCATTGAAACTATCCATTTTGCAATTTATAATGTTCTCTATCTCTTATTGAATCATAAACTCCACCCCTTCTCATAGAACTGACAGAAAGACTATCATTTATTCTCCTATTTGGTTCATGGTATCATGTTTTATATATAACTCCCATACCCATTTTAACCTTATTTAGCTATATGGTATGAGTTGTTGGTCTATGCCTATTTTGCCATATTATTTTCCAGTTTTCCCAGCAGTTCTTGTCAAAGAGATCTCTTATCCCTGCATCTGGAGTTTTTAGGTTTATCAAACTGTAGATTACTGCAGTCATTTGCTACTGTTTATTTAGGCCCTAATCGATTCCACTGATTCACTTCTCTATTTCTTAGCCAGTCCTAGACAGTTTTGTCTAGACAGTTGTCTAGACAGCCCCAGACAGAACTGCTATTTTAAAATATAGTTTTAGATCTGGTACAGCTAAGTCACCTTCCTCTGCATTTTTATTTCATTAATTCCTTGATATTCTTGATGTTTTTCCCTCCACATGAAATTTGTAGCTGTTTTTTCTAACTCTGTAAAATAATTTTCCTATGGTTTGATTGATGTAACAATTTAATGTGGTAATTAATTTAGGTAGAAATGTCATTGTTATTATATTAGTTTTGCTTACCTATAATTAATTGATGCATCTCTAATAATTTAAATCTGATTTCATATGGGGAGAAGACTTTTGTAAGTGTTTTTATATATTTTAAGAGTTTGTTTTGGGATGTTGACTTCCAAGTATTCTATGTTAACTACAATTATCTTAAATGTTCATTATTTCAAGTAGTTTTCTAGTTGATTTTTGGATTCTCTAGTTATACCATTATAAAATCTTCAAATCATGAGAGTTTGTTTCCTCATTGCCTGTCATAGTTTCTTCAATTTCTTTTATTATAGCTAATTCTAATACTTCTAATACATTATTAAATAATAGTGGTGATGTTGGGATCTTTGTTTTACCCCTGATCTTATTGGGAATGGGTCTAGTTTCTCCTATCACACTGATGGTTGCTTTAGATATACACTGCTTATCATTTTAAGGAAAACTCCAATTTTTCTATGCTTTTGTGTTTTTAATAGAAATGGATGTTGTATTTTCTAGCATTTATTAAAATAACATCTGATGTCTCTTAATTTTGTATTGATATGGTCAATTATGCCGATTGTTTTCTTAATGTTGAACCATCACAGCATATCTTATATAAGTCCTACCTGATCATTGTATATTGTCCTAGGAATAGTTCAATGTAATTTCTTAGCTAAAATTTTATTTAAAATTTTGCACCAATATTCATTTGTCTTTTTCTTTTGTCTGTTTTCTTTTGGTTTAGGTATCAGCACCATACTTGTGGAATAAAGGGATTTGACAGTATGCCACCAATTTTATCAAATAGTTTACATATAATTGAGTCATTTGGTCTTCAAATGTTTGAAAGAATTCACTTGTAAATTCATCTGACCTGGATATCTTTTTTTAGTGAATCTAGTTATGCTTTGTTTCATTTATTTTTCTGAAAGGTTATTTATTTTGATGTGGGTATATCTTATGTTGCAAAACTACATGATTTATGAAAGTTTCATTTGTTATTTGGTTGCTTTAGGTTCACTTACAGTGTAGTTAGGAAAACTGTCAAAATGAAAACATGATTTATTGATTGTAAAATTCATATTTTGGTCCATATTTGCACAAAATACACAGCACTGGGATGAAAAGAAAAAATTCAGTATTGAAAGAGTTAAATATATTATTAAACTC
This sequence comes from Macrotis lagotis, assembly GCF_037893015.1. Lineage (NCBI taxonomy): Eukaryota > Metazoa > Chordata > Mammalia > Peramelemorphia > Peramelidae > Macrotis > Macrotis lagotis. The sequence continues at coordinate 119,559,245 of NC_133661.1, forward strand.
TTCTGTTAATCAGGGTAGTTTTTGATTTTGTAATTACTCATTCATCTCATTCTATATTTCGCACAAAATACACAGCACTGGGATGAAAAGAAAAAAAATTCAGTATTGAAAGAGTTAAATAATTATTAACTCTTCTGTTAATCAGGGCAGTTTTTGATTTTGTAATTATTCATTCATCTCATTATATTTTCAGGTTTATTGTCATACAGTTGGCAAAATAACTGAATTATTACCTTAATTTCCTCTTCAGAGTTGCCAAAAGGTTATCTATCTTACTATTTTTTTCATATAACCAAGTCTTAGTTTAATTAATTTCTTCAACAGCTATCTTACTTTTAATTTTTTTTAATTTTTCCTTTGATTTTCAGAATTTCTAGTTTGAAAATTTATAGGAGATTTTTAATTTGTTCTTTTTCTAGCATTTTTTCATTGCAAGCCCAAATCATTTATTTCTTATTTCTCTATTTTATTCAAGTAAGTGTGTGGAGTTAATAAATTTCCTCTAATAACTGCTTTGGCCACATCCCACAAATTTAGGCATGATGTCTCGTCATTGTCATTATCATGGATGAAATTATTAATTTCATGATTTGTTTTTTGATTCACTAAATCTTTAAAATTATATTATTTAGTTTTAATTTATTATTATTTATCTCTCCATGGCCCTTTACTACCCATAATTATTATTGGGTCATGATCTGAAAAGGATGCAATTAATATTTCTGCTTTTCTGAATTTGATTGTGAGATTTTTTTGCTATGATCAAGTTTTACATGTTGTTCTACAGAGAAGGTACATTTCTTTCTATCCCCATTCAATTTTCTCAAAGTCTTATCACAGTTATCTTTTCTAACATTCTGTTCATCTTCTTAACTCACTTCTTGTTTATTTTGTGGTTAGATTACTTTATTTCTGAGAGAGGGTGGTTGAGCTTCCCTGATAATATAGTTTTACTGCCTAAATTGTCTTTGAACTAATTTACCTTCTTCTTTAAGAAGTTGTATGCAAGGGGTGGCTAGGTGGTGCAGTGGAGAGAATACCAACCCTAGAGTCAGGAGAACCTGAGTTCAAATCCAGCCTCAGACAGTTAATAATTACCTAGCTGTCTGGCCTTGGGCAAGTCACTTAACCCCATTGCCTTGCAAAAACTAAAAAAAAAAAAGTTGGATGCCATGCCATTTACATAGTTAATATTGATAATACCTCATTGACCATGGTACTTTTCAGGAGGATATTGTTTCCTTCCTTATCCCTTTTAATTAAATCTCCTTTTGCTCTTATTTCTTCTGGGATAATGATTGCTACCCCTGCTTTTTATTTCTGCTGAAGAATGTTATATTTTTATCTTGACCCTTCATATTTGTTTCTCATAAACAAAATTTAGAATTCTGGGTTTTATATCTACTTCTGTTTCATGGGAGAGTTGATCCTATTCACATTCACAATTTTAATTAATGAATCATTCTTTCCCTCCATCCTATCTTCCCTCAGTTTTTACTTTTCTCTTTTCCTCCACTTTATCTCTTCTCACCAATGCTTTGCTTCTGACTGTTGCTTCACTTCTTCTGCCCTTTCTCCTATCTCCTTCCACTTCCTTGTAGGGCAAGATAAATTTCTAAACTCAATTGGGGATATATATATATATATATATATATATATATATATAGATAGATAGATAGATAGATATTTAATTTCCTCTTTGAGCCAAATTTGTTGAGAGTAAGATTGACACAAGGTTCACACTGTCTCTTATTTTCCTCTACTATAATGGCTTCTTTGTGCCTCTTCACATGATATTATTTAACCTTTGATGCCTCCACTTTCTTCTCCCAGTGAAATCCTTTTTTATATCTTAATTGTTTTATAACTGTCTTTTACCCACAGCATCTGACAAAGTACATGCCTTACAACTGTACTGATAGAAGTCTAATTCTCATGGACCAATCACAAATTAAAATCAAATTATACTCACATCCTCTGTCCAAGTATAATCCCTCCTACAGTCATAATAGAACTACAGAACTCATGATCTAAAATATCATGAACATTTTATACCTATATCCTCGATCTATGTATGCTCCTTCCAACTGATTTAAAAGAAAATTAATTTTCAAGATTTACAAGTATTTTCTTTCTATTTAAGGATTTTTTCTTTCCATTCACCTTTTTTAGGCACTTCTTAAACCTTGAATTTGAAGATCAAATTTTCTGTTCACTTCTGCTCTTTTCATTAGGTAAGTTTGAAAGTCCTCTAAGTGTTGAATGTCTATCTTCTCCTCTGAAACCATCTGCTGAATTATTAAGGGTGGTTGGTTCATGGTTGCATTCCAAACTCTTTGGCCTTCCAGAATATTAGATTATATTATATCCAAGTACTCCAAATCTTTAATTCTGAAGCTGATAAATCCTGCATAATCCCTAATAATTAAATGGTTTCTTTTTTGGCTGCTTGTAATATTTTCTTTTTTAGCTTATAACTATGCAATTTGATTATAGTATTCCTTGAAGTTTTTGTTTAGGAATCTCTTTCTGGTGGTTATTGATAGATTCTTGCAAGGATATTTTATTGTCTTTATTGAGGATATTATGGAAGTTTTTGCATGATAATTTCTTTAAAGATACTTTCAGATTCTTTTTCGTATCATAATTTTCAGGTAGACCAATAATATATAAATTATCACTTCTGGATCTATTTTACAGGTTGCATGCTTTTCTAAGAGATATTTTACATATTCTTCTATTTTTTCAGCCTTCTGGTTTAGTTTGATAGAATCTTGGTATCCCATCGACTAATTAACTCCCATTTGGCCAATTTTAATTTTTAGTTACCTTTTGTGTTTCCTTTTTTTAGCTGATTACTTTTAGTTTTAGATGACTTGTTTTCATTTTGCACTTGGTAAATTTTTCTTTCAAATGAATTATTTTGCTTTTCCAATGGATTGCTTTTACATTTTTAAAAAAAATGAAGAAATCCATTTATTTATTTATTTATTTATTTATTTAAATTTTTGAAAGATTTTTTTTTTATTTTGAATTTTACAATTTTTGACCTAATCTTGCTTCCCTCCCACCACACCCTGCAGAAGGCAGTTTGTTAGGCTTTACAGTGCATGGTATGCATTGAGCCAAGTTGAATGTGATGAGAGGGAAATCATTTCCTTAAGGAAGAAACATAAAGAATGAGATATAGCAGAATTACATAATGAGATAACATTACTTTTTAAATTCAAGGTAACAGTCTTTAGTCTCTGTTTAAACTCCACAATTCAGTCTCAGAATACAGATGACATTCTCCATCGAAGATATCCCAAAATTGTGCCTGATTGTTGCCCTGTTGGTATGAGCAAGTTCATTAAGCTTGATCATCACTCCCAAGTTGCTATTAGGGTGTACAATGTTCTTCTGCTTCTGTTCATCTTGCTCAGCATCTATTCATGCAAATCTTTGCAGGCTTCTCTGAATTCTCATCCCTCTGGGTTTCTAATAGAACAATTGTGTTCCATTACATACATAGAGCTCAGTTTATTAAGCCATTCTCCATTTGATGGACATTCATTCAATTTCCAATTCTTTGGCACCACAAAGAGAGCTGCCATGAATATTTTTGTATGGATGATGTTTTTACACTTTTTTCATAATCTCTTCAGGGTATAGATTCAGGAGTGGTTGTTGAGTCCGGCGGAGGGAACTCAGGCCGACACCAATATGATGCATAAGCTGGTTCATTTATTGATCACAGGATACATTCTTTTATACTCTACATTTATGTAACCAATTACATAAGGGTTTTAGCAAGCATTTTTTTTCACATGCATACCTTGTGTATGTCTTAGGAGATTGTTTTGAGAACCAAACAGTGTTTTGATAAACAGAGTGAAGATTGTTTTGAAAAAACCAAACAGTGATTTGATAAACAGAGTGCAGAAGGTAATTATCTCAGAATGCGCTATCTATCTGAGCCTGGGAATACACCTCCTTAGCTCAGACATGCAGCTACTCCCTTATCTAAGCTCTGAAGTACATCTTGCTCATTAAAGCACATAACTATTTCTGTGTTAACCCTTCATAGCTCTTAGCTTGGAATACATATGACACAACAAGTGTTATTGGTAGATGAGAGGGTATGCACATTTTTGTTGCCTTTTGGGTGTAATTCCAAAGTGTTTTCTTGAAAGGTTGGTTGAGTCCACAGCTCCTTTAATAATTTATTAGTGTTCTAGATTTCCCATATCCCTTCTAACACTGATCATTGTCCTATCTAGTCATATTGGCCAGTCTGAGAGTTGTGAGGTGATACCTCAGAGATGGTTTAAATTGCATTTCTCTAATAAGTAGTTATTTAGAGCAATTTTTCCTATGATTATTGATCACTTTGATTTCCTCAACTGTAAATTGCCTTTGCATATCCTTTGAATATTTCTGAATTGGGGAATGTCTTGTCTTTTTAAAAAAAATTGACTCAGTTCTCTGTATGTTTTAGAAATGAGTCCTTTGGCAGAAATACTAGTCATAAAAATTGTTTCCCAATTCACTACACTCATTTTGATCTTGGTGATAGTGGTTTTCTCTGCAAAAGCTTTTTAATTTAATGGAATTAAAATTGTCTAGTTTATTTTTAATGGTGTTCTCCATCTCTTCCTTGGTCACAAACTGCTTCCCTTTCCATAGATCTGAAGGTAAAATACTCTTTGATCTCCTATCTTACTTGTAATACTGATTTTTATGTCTAGATCAATTTTGATCTTATCTTGGTATAAGATGTGCAGTCTTGATCTAATCCAAATTTCTTCCATACTAACTTCCAATTTTCCCAACAGTTTTTATCAAAGAAAGAGTTTTTATCTCAATAGTTGGACTCTTTTGGTTTCTCAAACAGCAGATTACTATAATCAATTCCTGGTATTGCACCTAGTCTATTCCACTGATCCATCACTCTATTTCTTGGCCAATACCAGACAGTTTTGATGATTGATACTTTATAATATAATTTTAGATCTTGTAGGGCTAAACTACATTATTTTGCAGTTTTTTCATTAAATTCCTGGAAATTCTTAACTTTTTATTTCCCCATATGAATTTACTGATATTTTTTCTAACTCATTAAAGTATTTTTTTGGAATTTTGATTGGTAGGGCACTAAATAGTTTAATTTTAGTAGAATTGTCATTTTTACTATATTCACTCGGTCTATCCATGAGCAGTTGATATTTGCCCATCTATTTAAATCTGATTTTATTTGTGTGAGAAGCACTTTTTAATTGTTTTCAAAAAGTTACTGAGACTGCCTTGGTAAATAGACTCCCAGGTATTTTATATTATCTGCAGTTCCTCTGAATGGGATTTCTCTTTCTATCTCTTGCAGCTGTATCATGCTAGTCATATATAGAAAATTTGAACATGTATGAGGGTTTATTTTATATCCTACAACTTGGCTAAAATTGCTAATTGTTTCCAGTAGTATTTTAAGATGATTTGGGGGGATTCTCTAGGTATACCATCATGTCATCTGCAAAGAGTAAGAGGATTATTTCTTTTTCCCCAATTCTAATTCCTTCAATTTCTTTTTTTCTCTTACTGTTGAAGCTAACAATTTTAATATGATATTGAATGGCAGTGGTGATGATGGACATCCTTGTTTCACACCTGATTTTATTTCATTTTATTATTTTAGTTTTTTAGTTTTTACAAGGCAATGGGGTTAAGTGGCTTGCCCAAGGCCATACAGCTAGGTAATTATTAACTGTCTGAGGCTGGATTTGAACTCAGGTACTCCTGACTCTAGGGCTGGTGTTCTCTCCACTGCACCACCTAGCTTCCCCTCATTTAAGCTTTTGAAGGTATAATATATTCCCTGACAGCTGCCTTGAGTGTATCCCATAGGTTTTGGTATGTTGTTTCATTATTGTCATTATCTAGGATTAAATAATTAATTCTCTTTTTTATTTTTTTTTTGTTTGATCCACTCATTCTTTAAAATGAGGTTATTTAGTTTCCAATTAGTTTGGTGTCTATACCTCCCTGGGGTCCTTTTTACTTTTAAAGGTGTTGCTTACTTCAGTCAATTATTCATTATTCTACATGACTTTTATTTCTTTTCTCAGTTTTCCTCTTACCTCTCTTCTTTGAATTCTTTCAAAATGTCTTTTTTGATTTGAGATCAATTCATAAACCCCTTTGAGCCAAGACATTTAGGCAATTTGTCACTGCTTTCCTCTTCTGTGATGGCATTCTTAATCTCCCTATCAGAATACTAACTTTCTATGGTTAGCACTCTTTTTGTTTTTTGGATCATTTTGTATGAATTGGGGTTGGAACTCTTACTTCTGACCTGCTATACAACTGACCTGTTGAACTGTGACCTGACCTGAGCTGCATTGTGACTAAGAGCTTCCTGCTGCCTTTCCAGCTCTTCTACACTGAGCTCTACTTCTCTTTTACTTTTATGAAGTTCCTCTGAATTAAGCTGAAAGCTTGTTTCACTCTTCATTTTTGTGGTTTATATCACTTTTGAGTCTGTTTAGAGGCCTCATCCAAAGTTTTTTGAGGGGAAAAGCTCAGTGATTTTCTAGCTTTATGTCCCTATCTTTGCTCTACCCAACCTTTTTTTGAAGAATCATATTGCTTACCCACTCACTTGAGGAAGGGGCTAGAAAAGGTGCCCTAAAATGTTTCTATGTAAGCCAAATCTGGCCTACTTCACACATGAACACACACGCACAAACACACACACACACACACTCACATACAAATATACATAAACTTTTCATAAAGATGATTCTACTTATCATTGGTATATGGAATGTGTGCTTAGGGACAATACAATACAATACAAGGACAGTATCAAAACCAGTAGACCTGAATGATGAACAGGTCTTCTAAGACAACTTAGCAGGTATTTCATGTGAAAAGCTAATCTTTTAACTTGAAAACTTTATAAGTTAAGATTAAAATGGAAGGAAAGTCTGTACATGAATTTTTGCTTACAAATGATTGCTATGTAGCCTCTGATCTTGGAAGGCAACAGAGTATGGACAAATTATCTGTCATCTGCGCTCATTTTAATCTAATAATTAGCATCAGGAAAACAGAGCTTCTTTACCAGCTAGCACTTCAGTATCCTTAGGCAGAACCTTAGTTAAAGAAACTGATGAAATTTTGCATGCCACAAATAAATTCATTTTCCTTAGCAATACATTTTCCAGAGATAATATACCCATACATGATGAAGTTGATGCACATATTGTCAGAATTAACTCAGTGTTTTTGGAGTCTCTGAAGGAAACAGTAGTACAGTCAAGTTATTAGACTACCAAGAAAACTGAAGTTCTATAGATACATTACTCTTATCTAATTATTGTGACCATATAACCAACACTAGGCCAAGAAATTGAATTGCTTCCATCTGAATTTTCTTAGAAAGATTTAGAAGATCACTCAGTGTGATAAGGTCCTGGAAACTGAGGTCCTTTCTCAATCTGAACAGTTAAATATTCAAAATCTACTATAAAGATTGTTACTCCAATGAACTGGCTAAATTTCCCAAATGTAAAATGTACATTTGCTTGAAATACTATTTTACAGAGAACTCACACAAGGAAGCACTCACACGGCATTCAGAAGAAGTACACAAGGATATTCCCAGGGTCTCTCTGAAGAACATTGTAATTGATTTTGAGATCTGGAAGACACCGGCACAGGGTCATTCAGCATGGAATGCCTGCATCAAAGAAAGTGTTGTGCTCTTTGAGCTTAACAGAATTACAGAAGCTCAAAAGAAATGCTAGCTGGAGAAATTTAGAGAGATCTTTATTGCAAATGTTCATGTGAATTATTTGTGTGATGAAATCTTTTGAAATAGTACTGGTTTGATCACCCATTGCTGGATGCACTGTACCTTGAACCAGGATGGTAATGTCATATTGGTCCACTTTAAGGACAAAACCCAACCATAGTGAAAGAAAATAGAATTTTTGAGAAACATTAATGTTAACTTCAAAATCAATATAGATATTTCTTTGCACAAAAATTTTGTTTAGAAGTATTTTCAGTTTTGAAGACTTTACCTGCAGATATGTCATTGTTACCATAACTTCCGTAGTAGGAAAATCTGTTTATTGGCTTTACTATAGGTTGTTTTTAACCTTGAGTTCAGGGATAGAATTCAGAAGGTCTGTGACATTGGATTGGAAGAGACATATTTTCAAAACCTACTAAGAAAAATATTAATACTATTTTCCCATCAGCAATATTATATGTAATGGGGATAAACTTGGAGCATTTCCTATAAGATCAAGGGTGAAACAAGGATGCCCAATATTGCCATTACTATTTAATAAAATTTTAGAAATGTTAGTAGTTCTAGCAATAAGAGAAGAAAAAGAAATTGAAGAAATCAAAATTGGCAATGAGGAAGCAACTTTCTCACTCTTTGCAGATGACATGATGGTATATTTAGAGAATCTGAGAAAATCATCTAAAAAACACCTTGAAACAATTTACAAATACAGAAAAGTAGCATGACACAAAATAAACCAACATAAATCATCAGCATCTCTTTATATGAACAACAAAACCCAAGAGAAAGAGATAGAAAGAGAAATTCCATTTAAAATAGACAACACTAAATACTTGGGAATCTACCTACCAAGACAAACCCAGAAACTTTATGTGCATACTTATAAAGCACTTCTCACCCAAATGAAGTCAGATCTAAAGAATTAGAAAAATGTCAAATGCTAATGGTTAGTTTGAGCTAATATAATAATAATGATAATTCTACTCATATTACTTATTCAGTGCCATACCAATAAAACTAACAAATAATTATTTACTGAGTTAGGAAAAATAGTAACAAAGTTCACCTCACACCTATCAAGTTGGTTAAGATGAGAAAAAGGAAAAATGATCAATATTGGAGAGGTTGTGGGAGGAAGGGGACATTAATGCACTGTTGGTGGAGTTGTGAACTGATCCAACTTCTGGAGATCAATATGGATCTATGCCCAAAGAGTAATAAAAGTATTCATACACTTTAATTTAGCAATTCCAATTCTAGACCTATGTCCAGTAGAAATCATAAAAAAATGGAAAAAGTTGCACTTGTTCCAAAATATTCATAGCAGCTCTTTTTTGTACTGGCAAAGAAATTGAAATTGAGGGTATGCCCACCAACTGGGGAATGGCTAAACAAATTATGATGCATGAATATTATGGAATACTATTATTTTATAAGAAGCCATAAATGGACAGTCTCTAGAGAAGCATGGAATGAACTGCAGGATCAGATGCTGAGTGAAGGGAGCAGAACTAAGAGAACAATATACACATTAACAACATTGTGAGATAATCAACCTTGATAGATTCAGCTGCTCTCAACAGTTCAGAGCACTAGGGCAACCCTATTAGACCAGCTATAAATAACATATTGACATACAAAGGAAGAAAAACATACCAAAACAAAACTAAATCCTTCAGAATCAGATGAACACTACATTCACTTTTAAAAAACCCTCTTATGTATTTCTTTCCCTTTATCTTACTTCCTTATAAAAAATGATTAATTTGCAAACATATTTATCACAAATGTCTATGTGTACAATACTAACCATAATGTTTGCAATTAAACTTAAAATGTACATATGCAAATAGATAAATGTTGTAAAACCTTCATAAGCAGAGGCAAGAGGGCATCATGAAGGCAGGAATTCCTGGAAACTCATGCCCCACAAAAACTCCAAAAGCCATCAAATTATGACTCTAGCCAAAATTTAGAGTGCCAGAACCCACAGAAAGATTGAGTGATACAATTTTGCAGTCCAAGACAATTTAGAAGTTCTGCAGGAAAGGTCTTTTTCACTGAGACCAGGGCTTGGAAAGAGCCACAGCACAATTTCAGTGCAGTCACAGTGCAGTGTAGCCAGCCCAGGATAAACCAGCCTTCCAAAACAACCCATGCAGCACCAGGGTCCCTGAGGGTGACAGGGTCTGTGACAATATCCAGACCTCTTGGCCTGAGAAGGGGTCCAGAGGTTTCTTCATCAGCCCAGGGATCATCAGAGATAGATCGAAAGGGTGGTGAGAACTTTGCCACACCAGAGTGAGTGTGGAGTGCCAACCTCAGAGAAGCTCTGTGGTGAGAACCTGCAGTGGGAATTGGGGAAACTATCCAGCAGTTCCAGAACTCCCAGCCCACAGACAGTCATGGGGTGGGGAGAACTGCAGATGTCTCTGTGCTCTCCCTGGCACAGGAATCTACTGTTTGTCTACACTCAGATCCAGGTTGTAGTCTGCACCCCCATATAACCAGAGTGGAGCAGGGACCCTCCTCACCTCTCCAGGACAGAGGGGAAGGCCTGTGGTTAACCACATTCCAGAGAACAGGCAAGGTAGCAGTCAGAGGCTCTCATAAGACCTTGGAGGAATTAAGATCCCTGTGGGGTGCCCTAAACAACCCCCAAAAAAACCTTGGAAATGTGGTAAATTAGTCATAGGCAGAGAAAAAAATAAATGAAGGAAAAAGAAAAATTATACCATAGAAAATTACTTTGGGGGGTGGCTAGGTGGCACAGTGGATAAAGCACTGGTCCTGGAGTCAGGAGTACCTGGGTTCAAATCTGGTCTCATACATTTAATAATTACCTAGCTGTGTGGCCTTGGGCAAGCCACTTAACACCATTAATACATACTCAGAAGATGACATAGTCAAAGCTTCTATATCCAAAGCTTCAAAGAGAAATAAAAAATGGGCTCAGGCAATAGAAGGGCTCAAAAAAGACTTTGAAAATCAATTAAGGGAGGTAGCAGAAAAATTGGGAGGAGAAATGTGAGTAATGCAGGAAAATCATGAAAACCAAGTCAGCAGCTTGGTGAAAGAGATACAAAAAAATGCCAAAGAAAGTAACATGCTAAAAACCAGTTTAGGTCAAATGGACAAAACAATCCAGAAGGGCAATGAGGAGAATTCCTTAAAAGACAGAATTGGCCAAATGGAAAAGGAGATAAGAAATTGCTTTGAAGAAAACAACTCCTTCAAATGTAGAATGAAGCTAAGGGAAGCTGATGACTTTGTGAGAAATCAAGATACAATAAAATGAAACCCCCCAAAAATAAAAACTAGAAGAAAATGTGAAATATTTCATTGAAAAACAACTGACTTGGAAAACCCAAGAGAAATAATTTAAAAGTTATTGGGGTATCTGAAAGTCATGACCAGGAAAATAACCTTGATTTCAATTTTAACAGTTTCTCCAGGATAATTGCTCTGATATCAGAGATCCCAAAAGAAAAACTCCCAGGAATACTATAGGCAAAATAAAAAACTCCCAAGACAAAGAGAAAATAGTAAAAATGGCTAGAAACAAACAATTCAACTATCATGGCTCTATAGTCAGGATTACACAGGATTTAGCAGCATCTACATTAAGGGCTCATAGGGCTTGGAATATGATATTCTGGAAGGCAAAAGAGTTTGGTTTACAACTGAGAATCAACTAGCCACCAAAACTGAACAACCTCTTTCAGGGGAAAAGATGGATTTTCAATGAAACAGGGCCTTTCAAACTTTTCTACTGAAACTTTCAGAACTGAAGAGAAAGTTCAATCTCCAAGTATAGGACTCAGGGAGTGTGAATGATTAGGACTGATTTTGAGGAAGTTAATGATGTTGAGCTGCTGTGTATTCCTGAATCAAAACATGATACTGATAACTCAAAAGAAACTTTTCATTAATAAGAGCGGTTAGAAGGAACATATATAAGGCTCAGAAGGGAATTGAATATAATGGTATAATATAGTATAAAGATGGAGTCAATGGGTGATAAAATACTTGGAGGAAGGGAAAGGAGAGGAAGAATGGGCTAAAATCATGTAGAAGAGTCAAGAAAGAGCTTTTGCAATGGAGAGGAATGGGGGAAGGTGAGGGGGAATGAATGAGCCTTCATTGTCATCAGAATTGGCTCAGAGAGGAAATAACATACACACTTAATAGGGTATAGAAATCTATTTTATTTGTAGAGAAAAATGAGAGGAAAGGAATGGGATAAGGGGAAATGGGGGGAGGGAAGGGAGAAATATGCTATAGAAGAGAGGGGAGGTCATGGGAGAGGGTGCTCAGATACAATACACTTCTGAGCAGGGAAAGGGTGAAAGGAGAAAGAGAATAGAATAAATGAGAGTGGAGAGGAATAGAATAGAGTGAAATATAGCTAATAATAGTGACTGTGGGAAAAGATATCAAAAAAACTTTTTGGTGGACTTTTTTTTTAGGGTTTTTTTTTGCAAGGCAAATGGGGTTAAGTGGCTTGCCCAAGGCCACACAGCTAGATAATTATTAAATGTCTGAGACCAGATTTGAACCCAGGTACTCCTGACTCCAGGGCCTGTGCTTTATCCACTGTGCCACCTAGCCAGCCCTCTGGTGGACTTCTGATAATGAAGGCAACTCATTCCAGAGAAAGAGCCATTGGAATCTGAACACAGAATGAAGTACACATTTTTATTCTCTCACTATCCTCGAGTTTTTTCTATCTTTTGGTGGGTTTATGTTTATCTTCACAACAAGATTATTGTAATAATATAAAAATTAAATCAAGTTGTCACTTTAAAAATGAAAAACCTTCATAGGATGTATTTGGAAAAATAAAATATCAATAAAATAAATTAGTATTATTTTCAATTATGAGTTAAAACAACTCTACTCTCAAATGATGAACATGGGCTTCAACATATTGCCAAAAGGACATATATAAAACAAACTACTTTTTTCAGAAATAATGTAAAACAACATGCACATAGTCCCCATTCAAATGTCTTATGAAATCAATCTAATTTAACAAAGTCTTGCTTTGTGGATGTTGTAACTCCTGTCTGCAACAGAGAAACAATACCTCATTCAGTTGAGACTTCAAATTGATTTAAACAATTCACTATATATTTCACATATGTACAATATCTATATTACAAGCAAAATTTATTTTTAGTATTTTTGTTTTGAGTCTGAGTAGGATATGATTAATAATGGGAATCTAGTGATACTAGGGGAAGCACTAAACTATAATTGAGGACATTGGGTGGGAAGAAAGAGGATGAGTAGAAAGAAGCCCTTATTAACTCATTCATTCATTTCTTCAGTAAGTATCTGTTAAGTATCTACTATATGCAATACATTATACTAAGCAATGAAAAAAAATGCACCATTTAAAGAAGGTATAATCCCCTTTATCAGAGGCAACTCTAACACCAGGACTTTCTTATTTCAGGTTTGTTGTTCAGATGAAATGAAGCACTCACAAGTCATTAAATATTTTTTTAGAAAGATTTTATTTATTTTGAGTTTTACAATTCCCCCCTGCCATTCTTGCTTTCCTCCTTCCACCCACCAAAGAAGGCATTCTGTTAGTCTTTACATTGTTTCCATGGTATACACTGATCTCAACTGAATGTGATGACAGAGAAATAATATCATTAAGGAAGAAAAGTAAAGTATGAGATAGTAAAATTGCATAATAAGATAACTTTTTTTCCTAATTTGAAGGTAATAGTTTTTGGTCATTGTTCAAATTCCATAATTCTTTCTCTGGATATAGATGTTATTCTCCATTTCAGATAGCCCAAAATTGTTCCTGGTTGTTGCACTGATGAATGAGCAAGTACATCAAGGTTGAAAATTATCCCGAAGCTGCTATTAGGGTGCACACTGTTTTTCTGCTTCTGCTAATCTCACTCAGCATCAATTCAAGCAAATATTTCCAGGCTTCTCTGAATTCCCATCCCTCCTGGTGTCTAACAGAAAACTAGTGTTCCATGAAATACATATACCACAGTTTATTAAGCCATTCCCCAATTGAAGGACATTCATTTCATTTCCCATTCTTTGCCATCACAAACAGGGCTGCTATAAATATATTTGTAGAAGTGATGTATTTACTTTTTTCATAATCTCTTCAGGGTATAGACCCAGTAGTGGTATTGCTGGATCAAAGGGTATGCACATTTTTGTTGCCCTTTGTGTGTAATTACAAATTGCTTTCCAGAAAGGTTGGATAAGTTCACAGCGCCACCAGCAATGTACTAGTGTCCCAGATTTCCCACATCCATTCAAACAATGATCATTGTCCTTTCTGGTCAATTTGGGCAGTCTGAGAGGTGTGAGGTGGTATCTCAGAGATGTCTTAATTTGTATTTCTCTAATAAGTAATGATTTGGAGTAACTTTTCATATGACTGTGGATTGCTCTGATTTCCTCATTCATAAATTTCCTTTGCATATCCTTTGAAAATTTCTCAATTGGGGAGTGGCTTGTATTTTTGAAAATTTGACTCAGTTCTCTGCACATTTTAGAAATGAATCCTTTGTCAGAAGTACTAATTGTAAAAATTGTTTCCCAATTTACTACATTTCTTTTGATCTTGGTTACAGTGCTTTTGTATGTGCAAAAGTTTTTTGAATTTAATATAACTAAAGTTATCTACCTTTTTCTAAGATTTTATTTGAGTTTTACAATTTTTCTCCCAATCTTACTTCACTCCCACCACCCCAACCCCACAGAAAACAATCTGTCATTCTTTATTTTGCTTCCATGTTGTACATTGATCCAAATAGAGTGTGATAAGAGAGAAATCACATCCTTAAGGAAGAAACAAAAAGTATAAGAGATAACAAGATCAGACAGTAAGATAACTGGGTTTTTTCTCAATTAAAGTTAATAGTTCTTGAACTTTGTTCAAATTCTGCGGCTCTTTTTCTGAATACAGATGGTATTCTCCACTGCAGAGAGCCCAAAATTGTCCCTGGTTGTTGTACTGATGGAACGAGCAAGTCCATCAAAGTTGAAGATCAATCCCATGTTGCTGTTAGGGTGTACAGTGTTTTTCTGGTTCTGCTCATCTCACTCAGCATCAGTTCAGGCAAATCCCTCCAGGCTTCCCTGAATTCTGGTTCCTCCTGGTTTCTATTAGAACAATAGTGTTCCATGACATACATATACCACAGTTTGTTAAGCCATTCCCCAATTGAAGGACATTGACTTGATTTCCAATTCTTTGCCACCACAAACATGGCTGCTATGAATATTTTTGTACAAGTCATATTTTTAACCTTTTTCTTCAACTCTTCAGGGTATAGACCCAGTAGTGGTATTGCTGGGTCAAAGGGTATGCACATTTTTGTTGCCCTTTGGGCGTAGTTCCAAGTAGCTCTCCAGAAGGGATGGACGAGTTCACAGCTCCACCAACAGTGTAATAGTGTCCCAGATTTCCCACAAACTTTCCAAACAATGATCATTATCTTTTCTGGTCATATTGGCCAGTCTAAGAGGCATGAGGTGGTACCTCAAAAATATTTTAATTTACATTTCTCTAATAAGTAATGATTTAGAACAATTTTTCATATGGCTATGGATTGCTTTGATCTCCTCATCTGTAAATTGCTTTTGCATATTCTTTGACCATTTGTCATTGGGGAATGGTTTTTTGTTTTAAAGATATTACTCAGTTCTCTGTTATATATTAGAAGAGTCCTTTGTCAGAATCATTAGTTGTAAATATTGTTTCCCAATTTACTATATTTCTTTTGATTTTGGTTACAGTGATTTTATCTGTCCAAAACCTTTTTAATTTAATGTAATTGAAATCATCTAGTTTGTTTTTGTTGATTTTCTCCATCTCTTTGTTAGTCATAAACTGTTCCCCTTTCCATATATCTGACAGGTAAACTAGTCCTTGATCTTCTAATTTGCTTATAGTATTGGTTTTTTATGTCTAAATCCTCTAACCATTTGGATCTTCATTTGGTAATGGGTGTGAGGTGTTGGTCTAATCTTAATTTCTTCCATACTAACTTCCATTTTTCCCACTAGTTTTTATCAAAGACAGAGTTTTTATCCCAATAGCTGCACTCTTTGGGTTTATCAAACAGATTACTACAATGTTTCTCCTAGTCTATTCCACTGGTCCACCACTCTATTTCTTTGCCAATACCAAACAGTTTTGATGACTGATGCTTTATGATTGTCTTAGATCAGGTAGGGCTAAGCCCCCTTCTTTTGCACTTTTCTTCATTAAATTCCTAGAAATTCTTGTCTTTTTATTTCTCCATATGAATTTACTTACAACATTTTCTAACTCTTTAAAGTAATTTTTAAAAATTTTGATTGGTAGGGCACTAAACAATTAGTTTAATTTTGGTAGAATTGTCATTATTATTATATTAGTTTGACAGTTCATGTTTGCCCAGGTATTTAAATCTGATTTTGTTTCTGTGAGAAGTGTTTTTAATTGTTTTTTTAAAAAAATGTTTTGATTTTGCTTTGCAAGGTAGACTCCCAGGTATTTTGTTTTATCTGAGCTTACTTTGAATAGGATTTCTCTTTTTAGCCCTTTCTGCTGTATCTTGCTAGTCATATAGAAATGTTGAGGATTTATGAGGGTTTATTTTATATCCTGGTACTTTGAAAATTTGCTAATTATTTCTAGTAGTTTTTTAGATGACTTTTTGGGATTCTCTAGGTATGCCATCATGTCATCTGCAAAGAGTGAGATTTTTGTCTCCTTCCCTATTCTAATTACTTCAGGTTTATTTTCTTCTCTTATTGCTGAGGCTAACATTTCTAAAATGATATTGAATAGTAGTGGTGATAATGGGCATCCTTGTTGCACCTCAGGTCATAGTGGAAATGCCTCAAACCTGTTCCTGTTTCATATTATGCTTTTGGATGATTTCAGATAGATACTGCTAATTATTTTAAGGAACAAACCATTTATTACTGAAATCTCCAGTGTTTTTCTTAGGAATGGAAGATACATTTTGTTAAAACCTTTTCCAGCATCTATTGATATGATCATATGATTCCTAATAGGTATGTTATTGATATAATTAATTATACTAACATATTTTCCTAATATTGATCCAACTCAGCATTCCTGGAATAAATCCCTCTTGATCATAATGTATTAGCCTAGTGATAACTAGCTGTAATCGTTTTGCAAAGATTTTATTTAAGATTTTTTGCTTTGATATTCATCAGGGAGATAGGTCTATAATTTTCTTTCTGTTTTAACACTTCCTGGTTTAGATAACAGTACCATATTGGTGTCATAGAAAGAGTCAGGCAGAGTTCCATTTTCACTTATTTTTGCAAAGAGTTTATATAGAATTGGAGTCAATTGGTCCTATGTGTTTGATAGAATTCACTTGTGAATCCATCTGGCCCTGGAGATTTTTTCTGAGTGATTTCAATAATGGCTTGCTGAATTTCTTTTTCTGAGATAGGGTTAATTATGTTTTTAGTTTCCTTTTTATTTAACCTGGAAATCTATATGTTTTTGTAAATATTCTTACATTTCTTTTAAATTGTCAAATTTATTTTCATAGAGTTGGGCAAAATAATTCCAAATTATTACTTTAATTTCCTCCTTATTGTTTCCTCTTTTTTCATTTATGATACTATCAATTTATTTTTCTTCTTCCTAAAATTTCCCAGAGGTTTATCATTTTTGTTGTTTTATTTTTTTTTGCAAAATGAGCTCTGGTTGTATTTATTAATTCAATAGTTTTTTGCTTTCAATTTTATTAATTTCTCTTTTAATTTTTAGAATTTCTAATTTGGTATTAAATTGGGGTTAATTGGGGTTTTAAATTTATTCTTTTTCTATTTATTTAGTTGCATAATTATTTAGTTCATTGATTTCTTCTTTCTCTAATTAGTTCATGTAAGTATTCAAATATAAAATAAATCCCCTGACAGCTGTCTTGAATGTATCACATAGGCTGTTGTATTTTGTATCTTTTTGTATTGTGTTTTATTACTGTCATTATCTAGGAAGAAATAATTAATTATTTCTGTAATTTGTTGTTTGTTTTACTTATTCTTTAACATGAGCGTCTTTAGTTTCCAAACAGTTCTGGGTCTATATCTCCCTGGCCCAGTGTTGCATATGATTTTTATTGCATTATAATCTGAGAAAGATGTATTCACTATTTCTGCCTTTCTACAATTGATCATTAGGTTTTTATGTTCTAGTACTTGGTTAATTTTTGTGTAAGTGCCATGTACAGCAAAAAAAAAAAAAATACTTTCTTTCTCCATTCAATTTACTCCATAGGTCTATCATATCTAGTTTTCCTAACAATCTATTTACCACTTTAACTACCTTCTTGTTTATTTCATGATTAGATTTATCTAAATCTGAGAACAGGAGGGCGAGGTCTCCCACTAGTAGAGTTTTGCTTTCTAAGTCTTCCTGTAGCTTTTTCAACTTCTCCTCTAAGAATCTGAATGTTGTACCATTTGGAATATATGCATATATATATATATATATATATATATATATATATATATATATATATATATAATATTATATATATTTATATATATATTGAAATGACTTTATTGTAGGAGGATATAGTTTCCTTCCTTATTTCTTTGAAATGTATCTTTTTTTTGCAGCTGCTTTGTCTAAAATAAGGATTGCTACTCCTGCTTTTTTTCACTTTAGCTGATGCAAAATATATTTTGCTCCAACCTTTTACCTTTACTCTCTGTGTGTGTGTGTGTGTGTGTGTGTGTGTGTGTGTGTGTGTGTGTGTATATATATATATATATATATCACTTTGCTTCAAATGAGTTTCTTGTAAGCAGCATATTGTAGGATTCTGGTTTTTAATCCAGTCTGCTATTCTCTTACGTTTTAAGGGAGAGTTCATAACATTCACATTCAATTATAATTACTCTTTATTGCCATCCATTCTATCTTCTCTTTGTATTCCCCCCCCTTTTCCCTTTATCCATATTCCCCAAAGTTTTGTTTCTGAATGCTGCCACCTTCAGTGTGTTTGCCCTCATATATCAACCCCCACCCCTTTCTTTCCCCTTTATTTTTCTGATTCTTCCCTTTCTTCTGTTAGTTCCCTTTTTTCTCCCCCTCCCCATCACCCCCCATTCCCCTTTCACAATGCTTGAAAGGTAAGAAAAGTTTCTTAACTAAATGTGTCTAAGTTAAATTTAAGCCTAGACTGGTGAGATGAAGATTCAGGTGATTTTCACTTCCTCCATTCTTCCCCTCAATTACAATAGGTCTTTTTTGCCTCTTTATATATTGTGAGTTACCCCATTCAATCTCCCTTCATCCTCCCCTTTACTGTCCCTCTTTTTAATTAGTGATTGTTTTTAAATCATTCTATCTGACTCACAGAAAAATTATGAGTGTCTAGCTATGTGTATTCGCACTGATAGTGTTACAATTCTCAAGCTATGATACTCTTTCTCCCAAGTAGGTATAGAGCCAGTTTCATCTTATTGCATAGCATTTTTAACTTTTTCATGTGTATCTTGAGCCTCCTGTTTGATGTCCAGATTTTCTACTTAGCTATGGTCTTTTCATCACGAAATCTTGGAAGTCTCCCATTTCACGAAATTTCCATCTTTTTCCATGGAAGAAAAGTCTCAGCTTTTCTGGATAGTGGTTTCTTGGCTGCATTCCAAACTCCCCTGCTTTTTTGGAATATCTCATTCTATGCCCTTCAGTCCCTTAATGTTGCTGCAGCCAGGTCCTGTGTAATCCTTACTGCGACTCCTTGGTTTTTAATTTTTTTTTTATTTCTGGCTGTTTGCAGGATTCTTTCTTTTATTTGATAGTTCTGGAATTTGGTCACAATATTCCTTGGTGTTTTCATCATAGGATCTCTTTCTAGAGGGTACCCACGTATCTTTTTTTTTAAGTTTTTTTTTTTTTTTTTGCAAGGCAATGACTTGTTTATTACTTGTTCTGGGCAAAGGGCTCTGCTGAAACTATGGATCTCAGGTTCATGACCCAGCTGATTGCTCTCCAGGCATGCTGAATGGGGTTAAATGGTTTGCCCCAAGGCCACACAGCTAGCTAATTATTAAGTGTCTGAGGCTGGATTTGAACTCCGGTACTCCTGATGCCAAAACCAGGGCTCTATCCTCTGTGCCACCTAGCTGCCCTGGATCGATGTATGCTTTCAATAACTATTTTGCCCTTCAGTTTCATGATATCAGGGCAATTTTCCATCTCTCTAAATCCTGTAATATTAAGTCCAGGCTTTTTTTTCTCTTCAGTGTTCTCAGGAAAGCTAATAATTCTCAGATTCTCCCTTCTCGATCAGTTCTCAAGGTCAGTGGTTTTGCTGATGAGGCATTTTAAATTTTTTTTCTATTTTTCAGTCTTTCAGTTTTATTTAACACAATCTTGTTGTCTCTTGAAGTCATTAGTTTCTACTGATTCCATTCTTTTTTTTAGAGAAGATTTTTCTTCATTTATCTTTTGCAAATCCTTTTGCAGTTGTTCTATTCTATTTCTGAAGGACTTTTCTATCTGCCCAAATGTATTTTTGAGAGAATCACTTCCTTTTTGCATTTGCCCAATTGAGGATTTGAGAGAATCGGTTTTTTTTTTTGCATTTGCCCAATTGAAGATCTGAGAGTTATTCTCATTCTATATTTGTACAATTGTAGTTTCCAAGGAATTGCTTTCTTGTTGAGAGATGTTAATTTCTCTTGCAATATGTTAATTTTCTCTTGAGTTTCTTTTCCCAATTTTTCCAATTGATTTTTAAACTCTTTCCTAATTTCTTCAAGGAAGTCGTTCTGGTCTGGATACCTAGTCATATTCTCCTCAGCAGTGCTAGATCTCTCTGGGTTAGAATCTGTCTCCTCTAAGTATTTCTCCCTGGGTCCCTCTTCTCTATGACTTTTTTTCATGTTTCTAGGATATTGTATTGGGGGGGGCGGGGGAGCTGGCTCTCAGAAATTTGCTTTTGAATTACTTAGAGCCTCTGTTCACTTGGTTTAGTAATTCCGAGGGCTAGCCAATAGGGGGCACTGGTTGCTTTTTCTGGAATGTTTGGGGCCCTCAGCAGCAGGGTCTGAGTTGACCTTGAACACTGGGGTTGGCCCTGGAGGGGTACATTAATGTCTTTCAGTTGAGTGAACTTTGTTGCCCTGTGGGGATGTGGGGGGTTGTTTATTGGTGTTCTGGGTAAAGGGCTCTGCTGAAAGTATGGACCTCAGGTCCCTGACCTACCTGGTTGTTCTGCAGACATGCTCTGAGACTGTTCTGGAGCTCACCCTCCTGTAGCTCCTTTTCCCCTAACCCCACCACCACCGCACCCCTGGGCAAAGACTTTGCAGCTAAAGTTGGATCTCACAATTGCCACCACACCTCAGGCTGGTCCTGTGTCTTTCCCTAGCTGCTGTCCCTGCACTGATCCTCTGCTCTCATCTCCCAGTGCACACATGGTCCCCTGAGACACACCTTTTGTTAGGTATTCTTCTCCTAGCTTCTCTTTCTGGGTTTTGTTGATCAAATTTCTGTTAAGACGTTTCTTTCATGTTACCTTTGAGGGGAAAGAAGAGCACTTATCAACTTATCACAATGCATGTCTTCTCTCCACCATCTTGACTGGAAGTCATCATTAAATATTTTTTTTAGGTTTTTGCAAGACAGTTGGGGTTTAGTGGCTTGCCCAAGGCCACACAGCTAAGTAATTATTAAGTGTCTGAGACCAGATTTAAACCCAGGTATTCCTGACTCCAGGGCCGGTGCTTTATCCACTGTGCCACCTAGCCACCATATCATTAAATATTTTTGAAGGAAGTTTACTTTGCCTTAACCCAGAAAGGATGTGCAATAAAAATTTAGCTGCCTTGGATGAGGTTCCATTTCTCTATGTATTGAAATGTATTGAAATGTATCTGGACATTGGAGAAAGGATTTTGATGAAGGACATATTGATTCATATGGTCTTTAGAAATCCACCAAGTCAAAGGAACTCTGAATGCATGAGAGTAAGAATTTTATGCCCTTTTTATGCCCTTGATTGATCATAAAATTATAGGAAAGGAATCATGGGCACTCCAGTCCCCAACACAGTTTTATTACTTCTGATGAGAAATCAATCCCTGGTCCCCTCTTCCTGATTCACATTGAGTATCAAGAACAACCATGGAGATGTCAAAAATATCACATAATAATACTATTTAAGAAGGTACAAAACTATTCTTTGTGAGGGCTAAGAATCAAGGTAATTATTTTCAAGACAAATAAGAAAAGAATTACTGTAAGAAAGTGTGATTTCAAGTGATATTTAAATAATGGGTAGTAAACAAATGAAGAGAAGAAAGGGGATGCTTCAGGCATAGGGAACAATATGAACAAAGGCATGGAGGAGGGAAATTTCATAATGTCTTCAGAGTTTATAAGGAGTTCAGTTCACACTTAATTCTTGGCAGGATATAATATAGTAATATAAAATGAGGATGAAAAGGTACAAGGGAATAGTTTTATTTAAATGCTATAAAACTATTTAAATGCTATAAAAATTTGAGATTTATTCAATAGGAAATGGGCAAACCATAGAGATTTTCTGAGCAAACCAGTGCCATACCTAAATATGAGCATAGGAAAGACAAATCTGAGTGCAGTTTAGGAAATAGAGTTATTGGATTCTTTTGCAAATTCTTTTAAAAAAAATTTATTTATTTATTTATTTATTTATTTTTTATTAATATTTTATTTTTTCCAATTATATACAATAGTAATATCTTCCTATCATTTTTGTAAGGTTTTGAATTTTAAAATTCTCCCCTCCCTAACTCCCCCACAGAAGTCTGGCTGATAGTCTTTACATTGTTTCTATGGAATACATTGATCAAAATTGAATGTGTTATAGGAGTAAACATAAAAGTAAACATACATACCCCTCCCCCCCAAGAAGATGAGAAATCACAAGAATAGAGAAAAAAACAAAAATGTATTTTAGTCTGTGTGCAGATTCCAATGACTCTGTCTCTGGGGTTAGTTGCATCCTTTATCATAAGTTCTCCATAGAAGTTGCTTCAACATAGTTCCCACAGTGGTTATTATTATCTGTACCTCCATTCTATTCATCACCAGTCTCTCTTATTTTATTCTATCTCTGCTTTCATCCTGGCCCTGTCCAAAAGTGTTTTGTATCTGAGTACCCTATACCAAAATCTCCCCTCTTTGCTATCACCTATTCCCCCTTTCCTTCTCCCCATTCCCCCTTATCCCATCCACTTCTTCTCATTTTTGTCAAGGGTAAGATAGATTTCCTCACCTTATTAAGTCTGTATGTTATTTCCTCTCTGAGTCATTTCTGATGAGAATGAAGTCTCACTCATTCCCCCTTGTCTTCCCCCTTCACACTCCATAGGAAAAGTTTTTTCTTTGCTCTTATGTGAAATTTCTTAGCTTCTTCTTCTTCATCTCCTTTCCCTTCCTCCCAGTACTTTCCTTTATCACTCATTGACTCTATCTTTCTACTACATTATACCATTACATTTTGCTCCTTCCTATGTCCTGTTTATATACGCTCCTTCTAACAGATCTTATAAATGAGAAATTTCATATGAGTTATCAGTATCTTCTTCCCATGCAGGAATACAAACAATTCAATATCATTAAGTTCCTCATAGTTAGTCCTTCTCTTCCACCCCTCTCTATGGTTCACCAGAGTCCTGTACTTGAAGATCAAACTTTCTGCTCAGTTCTGGTTGTTTCAATAGGAATGTTTGAAATACCCCTGTTTCATTGAAAGCCCATATTTTACCCTGAAAGAGGATGTTCATTTTTGCTGGATGGTTGATTCTCGTTTGTTAACCAAGATCTTTTACCTTTTTGAAAATCTTATTCCAATCCCTATGAGCCCTTAATGTAGATGCTGCCAAATCCTCTGTAATCCTTACTATGGAGCCTTGGTAGTTGAATTGTTTGTTTCTGGCTGCTTTTAGAATTTTCTCTTTTATTTGGGAGTTTTGGAATTTGGATATAATATTCCTGAAAGTTTTTCTTTTGGGATCTCTTTCAGGAGGAGACCTGTGAATTCTCTCGATTTCCATTTTACCCTCTGCTTCCAGGATCTCAAGGCAATTTTGCTGTATTATTTCTTGAAAAATGAAGTCTAGGCTCTTTCACTAATCATGGTTTTCAGATAGCCCAATAATTTTTAAATTATTTCTTCTGGATCTGTTTTCAAAATCAGTTGTTTTTCTAATGAGATATTTCACATTTTGTTTTATTCTGGAAGTTTTATTTCTGCCTGATTTCTTGCAAAGGCATCATTTCTAGGCATTATTTTCATCAGAGAGCTTTTTTATCTCTTTTTCCAGCTGTCCAATTCTACTTTTTAAGGCATTCTTCTCCTCATTTGCCTTTTGTTTTTTGTTTTCCATTAGACCTAAACTGGCTTTTAACATATTATTTTCTTCAGTATTTTTTTGTATATATTTCACCAAGCTGTTGATTTGGTTTTTGTGGGAACTCAAGCTATTCTAACGGACCTCCAACTGGACAGTCTCAGGAGCTGGCTTGCTGCCCTGAGAGATAAGATGTGCCAGAGTCCTTGTGAGCTGGATATTCTGCCCCACAGTCCAAGGGCACAAGACACAGCTGTGTTTTACCACCTCCCCGCTACCCTACCCCCTTGTCCTGTAACACAAGATGCTGCACATACACACCGCTTGTCCAACCCCCCCCCCCCAATTCCCTCAATTTTCTTTGTTCTACCCTGGAAGATCTAACAGTATATATCAGTATACATATATATATATATATATATATATATATATATATATATATATATAGAGAGAGAGAGAGAGAGAGAGAGAGAGAGAGAGAGAGAGATAGATATATATATATAGAGATATATATATTTTTATATATATATTATATTACTGCTTAGCATATACATATATGTACATATGTATATGCTAAGCAGTAATAAAATTGAGCTGGAGGCATAAGGCAGTGTTGGCTTAATTCCTTATTCTCAGCTCCCCTCCAGGAGGGAGGTCATCACTGTGGGCCCCAAAGTGAAGCAAGCCACAACAGGTTTCAATGATTTTTCTGCATTGCTCTCATTTCTCCTCCCAATTTTTCCTCCATCTCCCTTATTTGCTTTTCAAAGTCTTTTTTGAGTTCATCCATAGTCTGAGTCCATTTTCTATTTCTCTTGGAGATTTTGGAGACAGAAGCTTTGACTTTGTCATCATCTGAGTGTGTTTTGAATTCCCATGGGACTAAAGTAATTCTCTATGGTTAGATTCTTCTTTTTATGTTGTTTTCTCATTTTCTCAGTCCAATTCAATACTTCCAAGGCTTTGGATTTTTGGGGGGGACACCCCACTGGGATCTTTATTCCTCCAAGGTTTTATGCTCTCTTGCCTGTGCTTTGATATGTAGATGACCCCATATTTCCCTCTGCCCTAGAGCTATAAGTAGGGATTGAGCTTGCCTACTTAGTTTGGAAGTGCAAAGTGCAACTGGGATCTGAGTGTAGGCTAGCAGCAAAGTCCTACCCCAAGGGAGAGCTGAGAAATCTTTGCAGTCTTCCTTGGCTCCTTACCGTCTCTGGGGGTCCAAACTTTCTCCAGAGTCTCACTGCAAAATCTGCAACCTGTGCTCCTCACTCTACACTCATTCTGGTGTAGCAGAGTTTTCTCATTGCCCCTTCAAGCTGTTGCCGGTGATCTCACTTTTGTAAATTCTTTTGAGATTAGTCTGTAGTGAATGGATTGCTCAGGGAGAACTAGAATCTCTCTTGTGAAGATGTTGATGACCCTTTTCAGGATTGCTAATCCATATTGGTGTACACCTTGAACCAACTCTCATCTTTTGGTATAAGAAGTTAGAGCATGTATAGCACCCACACCCTGGTCAATTCTATCAGTAGAAAGACTGAGTGTAAACAATAGGTCTCAAATCTGTTGGCAAGTTAGAAGAAGTAGACCCCAAGCATGTGAAGATTTTCTTGTGGAATGGTTGAATGAGAACATTTTATTCAAACAATCATTATGGTGGCTAAAATGGGTATAGTTGAGTACTTAGAGCTTGGTCAGGCATCAAAGAAACTAAGGTAACCAATAATCTTAAGTTTTATCCTGCCATTTTACTTCAGTGATTCAGGAATAGAGTAAGAATGACAAATTTGAACAACCTTGTTTCACTGGAATTCAGTTCAAGAGCTAATCAAGACAGTACTCTTGATGCTATTAGTCCCCTTGGACAAAAAAGAGTGACCAATAGCAAAAACTTCAAAAAAATTAAATCTCCCTTACCACCAGAGATTCCAAATGTAAATCAAAGCAACCACTTCACAAGATATTCACCATATTGAATGAACAAAGGCACTGTTTCCATTATTCTTTCTTCTTAGAATGTTATTCTGGAAAATATATTGGTGCTTTGATTGAACAGTGTTATCAATAAATCAACAAACTTTCATTGGTACTGGGAACACAAAGACAAAATGTTCAGTTGTAGAAAAAATATCTTTTACTTTACTTGAGAGATCTTGTTCCATGACAAAATTTTCTTGGTATATTTTAGCTAATATCTACTTTTGAAGAGATGCAGAAAAAGAGAATTACTGAGTCAGTGGTACAGTGAATAGAGCCCTGGCTCTGGAGTCAAGAGGCCCTGTATTCACATCCAGCCTCAAGCACTTAACTGATTACCTAGCTGTGTGACCTTGGCAAAGTCACTTAACCTCATTGCCTTGCAAAAACCTAAAAAAAGAATTAATGCCCAATAGCAAGAAATAAAAAAGAAATTCTATTTAAAGTAACTTCAGATAACATAAAATACTTGTGAATCTAACACCCAAGACAAACCATTATATGAATTATATGAATACAATTACAAAACACATTTCACACAAAGGAAATCAGGTCAATTCAATTGCAAAAATATGTATTGCAGATTTTTATAGTGACAAAGAATTGGAAATTTAGAGAGTGACCATCAGCTTGAGAATAGTTGAGCAAAGGGGTGGGGGGTTAGAGCCTAGATGGAGGCAGGAGAAGGGCTTCTCTTAGGTGCTTTCTCCAAAATATTTCAAAAACCTAAAAATTATGACTCTGAATTTTCAAGAGAGAGAGAGAACCCACAGAAAGATCCTGTGAGGAAATTCTCCAGTCCATCATAACCTGTAAAGTAGTGGGAAAACTGTGTTCCATGGGGTTGGAGGGGCAGTACCACACTTGAGCAAATGAACTTCACCCTCCTGGGAACAGCCCCAGGACTCCTGGGAGTGCTGGCTCCCAGCAGCCGAAACAGTTTCCTTACCTGCACTCCAGGGAGCACCAAGCACAATTTGGAAGATCTGCAACTGCCAGAGCGAGCACGAAGCCCAGGCACTCAGGTCTGCCAGGGCAGACCAGATCCCAGGAAATGGAAGCAGGTCCTTGGAGCAGTCCAGCAGCAGCCTCCAGGCAGTTGTGTCCTGAATGCTTAGTCCATTGAAGGTAAGTGAGTTGAGGGAGACTGCTGAGGTCTGTTCTCTGTCCCTGGAACAGGACTCTGGCACTTTAACCACATTCAGGCCTGGTCACAGTCTAGGCCCCCCATAGAGCAGGGACTCCCCTCACAACTCTTGGACAGAGTGATGCTGTTGTGGTCATTCACAGAGCTTCACACACACACTGAGATGCTTGAAGGAGAGGGTGTCCCCATAATACTCAAAAGTTCAGGAAGCACCCCAAAACCAGGCACAGTCTGGGGAAATTAGTAAACATAAAAAAGGAACCTGACCACAGACAATTACTTTGATTCCATAGAAGGTTAAATACTCAATCTGAAGATGAGAAAGTCTAAACATCTGCATCTAAAGACTCCAAGAAATATAGAAGTTTGGATCAGGCTATGACAGAGCTCAAAAAAGATTTTGGAAATCAAGTAAGGGAGATAGAAGAAAAATTGAGAAAAGAAATGAGAGAGATGCAAGAAAAACATGAAAATGAAGTCTGTAGCTTTGTCAATGAAATCCAAAAAAAAAAATACTGAAGAAAACAACATGGTAAAAACCAGTTTAGG
Organism: Macrotis lagotis; assembly: GCF_037893015.1. NCBI lineage: Eukaryota > Metazoa > Chordata > Mammalia > Peramelemorphia > Peramelidae > Macrotis > Macrotis lagotis. The sequence goes on from NC_133661.1 coordinate 119,587,093, forward strand.
TCAAATGGATAAAACAGGTCAAAAAGTTATTGAGGAGAAGAATGCTTTCAAAAACAAAATTGGCCAGATGGAAAAAGGATACAAGAAAGCTCTCTAAGGAAAACAAATCTTTCAGATATAGAATGGAGCTAAAGGAAGCTGATGACTTTGTGCGAAATCAAAACATGATAGTTTAACACGAAAAAAAATTAGAAGAAAATGTGAAATATCTCATTGCAAAAACAACTGATCTGGACAAAAGACTTAGAAGAGATCATTTTAAAATTATTGGGCTCCCTGAAAGTCATGATCAGGAAAAAAGCCTTGACTTCATTTCTAAAGAATTTCTAAAGGAAAATTGCCGTGATATCCTAAAAGCAGAAGGGAAATTAGAAATTAAGAGAATCCACTGATCTCCCCTAGAAATAGACCCAAAAAAATTACTCCCAGGAATATCATAGCCAAATTCCAGAACTCCTGAGTCAAAGAGAGAACATTACAAACAGCCTGGAAGACACAATTCAAATATTGTGGAGCTGCAGTCAGGATCACACAGGACTTAGCAGCAACTACATTACAGGCTCATAATGATGTTCCCGAATACAAAGGAGCTTGGAATGCAACTGAGAATCAACTACCCAGCAAAACTGAACATCCTCTTCCAGAGGAAAAGTTGTACTTTAAATAAAACAGGAGACTTTCAAATGTTCTTGTTGAAGTGTTCAGAGCTGAACAGAAAGTTTGACCTTCAAGTACAGTACTCAGATGAAGCATAGGGATAGAGTTGATGAGAAGGGTAAATTATGAGGGATATAATGATGATGAACTGTGTGTATTCCTCCATGGAAATATGATACTGATAATGTTCATATGGAACTTATTTAATTGAGCAGGTAGAATTAGCTTTTATAGATGAGGCACAGGAGAGAGCTGAATTTGAATATATAATATCTTGTAAAAATGGAGTCAATGGTTGAAAGGGAAATGTACTGGAAGAAAGAGAATAGAGATGTAGAATAGGCTAATATATTTCATATAATAGATATTTCATTTAGTTTTTTCAATGGTATGGAAGGGGGAGAAGGCAAGGAGGAATGGCGAAACCTTCCTTCTCATTGGAAATGGCTCAGAGAGGAAACAGTATACACACTCAATAGGGTATAGACAACTAGAAGAAAAAGGAGAAAGGGGGGATGGGGAAGAGAAGAAGAGGATGTGGGTGATAGAGGAGAGCTTAGATCATAGGAGAGGATAGTCAGATATAACACATTTCATTTTTTACTTTTTGCAAGATGCTGGGATTGTGTGGCCTGGCCAGGATCATGGGGCCGGGTAGTTTCTGGGTCTTTGAGATGAGATGTAGGCTTAGGGCCAACTGGCCCCTGAGCTGGTCCTCTGTCCGCTGTGCCACTCAACTGCTGCACAGCAAATTTTTGAAAAGGGCTGAAGTGAAAGGAGAGAGATACTATAATAGATGGTAGTGGGAAAGAATGAATGTAAGGAATTATAATCAGCAACAGTAACTGTGGAAAAATATGGAAAAACTACCATGATGGACTTGTGATAAAGAAAGTGAGCCATGCAAGACAGAGTGGATGGTATCAGAACACAGACTGAAACACATTTTGTTCTTTTTCCTTTATTTTATTTTTTTATGAGCTTTTATAGTTTTGTTGGGGAGGGGCTATTATATTTACTCTTGAACAAGAAGATTTTATTAATGTGTAAATTAATTAATGAAAAATAAAAAAATAATAAAATGAAATACAACTTCAAAAAAAGAATGGCTGCAAGATATGGCATATAAGTAAGGCTATTGCTCTGTCAGAAATCATGAGCAGTCAGACTTTAGAAAAGTCTGGAAAGGCATGCATGAATTGATTCTGATTAAATTAAGTACAACCAGGAGAACAATGTACAAATTAAGAGCAACATTGTGAGATGATCAACTATGATGGAAGCAATTTCTTTCAGCAGTTCAGTGATCAAGGACAATCCTGAGAGACCTATTATGGAATAAGTGAAAAAAAGTTATGGAATCTGAATGCAGAGGAAAATGTTCACTTTTTAAAATTTTTTTCATGTTGTTTCCTTATTTCTCATTGTTTCCTCCCCCCATAGTTCTAATTCTTCTTTCACAATATAAATAACATGGAAATATATTAATCATCATTGTACATGTACAACCTATATCAGATTTTTTATTTCCAATAGGTAGGGGAAGTGAAGGGAGAGTGGTAGAAAAATGTGAAATTCAAAAGTTTGCATAAGGATGAATGTTCAAAACTATCTTTGTGTGTAAATGAAAAAAATGAAGATAAAAGCTAAAGCTTTGAGAATCAAAAAAAAGAAAAAAATTTCTGATCAACATGATCACATTTGTAGTATTTAATCAACCATATATAAAGAAATTTCTCCACAAAGTCATGACATTTCTTTTAATAAAATACTTTCCGGGAAATAAAGGGGTATGTCTATAATTAAATCTATGCAACATACTGAAATTTAATGCAAGAAAAGGGTCATCTTAGGTGGATTTTATTCTAAGTGATCATATTCTGAATCAAAATCATTGCCTAGTAAACTAGTAAATCACAGACTTCAGAGTGAGGTTGAAATGGTTTAGGAAACATAGATGCTAGAAAGGATAGGATTTTGAATGAAAAGTCTAGACTCCATTATAAGTTTTAGGTTCTAGAGCAAGTTATTTAGTTTCTCTGGGCCTCAGTTTCTTTATGTATAGCATGAGGAGGTTTAACTAAGTAACCTGTAAGTCTACTTTTATTCTATAAGCAATCAAAAATGGAGACAACTATTAAAATATCTTTAAAAAGCTTAATTTTGACTTCAGTACCTCTACTAGCTCTAAATCACGTAAATATTGGGCTCTCCTCAACAACTTCTTTATTCATGTGGTCATAATATTTCCCTTGAAAATGATCAAAGTTATGTTATGTTCTGTAAAGACTGAGTTGTTAAATAGGATCAATGGTTGAAACTATGCTCTAAATATTTATGATAACAGTCCATTTCTCAAGCAAGAACTTTGTGACTAGGTCCTCATTAAAAAATACTATATGCAGGTTGTTCATTTGGGATATGATTTTATTTTTAGAGGCAAAGAAAAATTAGAAGTTATATGAGTGGAATACTTTGTGCAAATTTCTTGAGATTACCACTTGAGATTTTGAAGGAATACAATTTAAATTATGTTCATTTCCATAGTACCTTGTGTCTATGGAACTCTTACCTGATCTTTAATATAACATTCTAATCTGACCCCATCCAGCTGGAATGATGCTACATATCTTTAAAGTGCATTTCCATCTAGTTCCTTCTTAAAATATTATGAATTTATTTATTTTGTTATATTTTACTTCTCCTCAATAGATTTTAAATTCCTTGAGAGTAGAGGCTTTTTTTTTTTTTGCCTTTGGATAATACTATCTCTGCTTGTTTTTTTATTTTTATTTTATCTTTATATAACAAACTCATATTGAATTAGATTAAATTGGAATATATCTTCTATATGAGCATAGGTTAAGTAAATTTCTCCTCTCCAAAAGGAAGAAAATAAAGTAATTTATACTTTCTGTAAATACCCTGGCAAAATTCAGAGTAAAAGCTACATAGTGAATACAGCAAAAATGTTATAAATATTTTTCTTTGATAATTTCTTTTATGAACTGACTTTAAAATATTACCTATTATTTTCTGAAACTATTTTTTAAATTGCTCTAAACCTTCTCTTCATTCTGAAAATGCTCGCAACAGCCTTTGGCCAAAAACAATAAATTATGTCACACCACTAAATCATATCAAAATCCTCCCTGTAAATTCCTCCCTGTAAATTATCTTCTCCTCTCAGAATTTGGATGCTATACTACCAGGTGCGTATGTTCAATAATAATATAACTTAATTATCTTTAGTATCTTTTAAGAAGATGTAATTTCCTTCCTTATTCCTTTTAATGAGACCTAGTTTTGCTTTTGCTTTGTCTGAGATAGATATTTCTACCTCTTACTTTTTCACTTCTGCTGAGGCAATCTTTTACCTTTACCCCATATGTGTCTGCTTGCTTCAAATGTGTTTCTTGTATACATATTTTAGGATTTTGGTTTTTAATTCACTCTGCTATCAACTTCTATTTTATGGTGGACATCATCTTATTCACATTTACAGTTAAAAGTATTAACTTTGCATTTCCCTCCATGCTATCTTTTCCTGTTTATACTTTTCTCTTTCCTTTCTCTTTTTCTCTCCTCACCAATGTTTTGTTCCCTTTCTCCTTTAACTTTTCTTTTTAACTTTAAATTTCCTTTTACTTATGCATTTGTCTTCTCTTTTATCAGTCACTTCTTTCCCTTTCTTTTCCTTCTCGTTGGTCCCTACTTCTCTGTAGGGTGGGATAGATTTTTTTTAATACAATTGTTATTGTATGTTATTCCCTCTTTGGAACAAATCTGTTGAGAGTAGGATTGACTGAGTCTTACCACCCTCTCTTCTTTCCCTTTACTATAATAGATCTGTGTGCCTTTTCAGGTAGAATTATTTATCTTCCAATGACTATCTATCTTCTAATGCCTAGTTTTCATAGTATAATTATTTTTTTCATGTCTTTATTGTTTCAACCATGCCTTGTACCTATAATCCCTCTGTCAAAATATACTCCTTTTGTCTGTCCTTCTAGAAAGATTAATCAATTGATTGATTGATAAACAATTGCCTCATTGTCACTGTACAAGTATAATACCCTCTTCTGTCTCAAAGGAAATGCATTTCTTGAGTCTAATTCCAGGGTAGAGCCAAGATGGCAGTGGAAGCTTGCATTCTCATGCAGCTTTTCCCTACCAAACATTAAATGAAACTTCTATAAAGACATTAAAGCCACAGATTGCACCAAACAAAAAGATCCAAACAGGTTTTCAACAGTAGACATAATGGAGGATCTTCAATGAAGATCTGTATCCTCAGGGGGGAAAGAGGAAGAAAAGCCCAGCTAGGCAAGAGAGTGAGAAAGCCAGTGGGAGGCTTCTAGACACAGTGTGGTCCAGGCCCTGGCAACTAGATAGCAGGCCAGCAAGGAGGGGCCCAACCTCAGACAAAGTCTGAATGCTGGAATATTTGGAAAAAAACTGGACTGGATTGGGAACTATCACTGCAAAGGCAAAGCTTGGAAATAAAGAAAGAAACAGACCTCTGCATAAACATACCTAAGCTCCACAGGCAACATACTGGCCAGCACTAAGTCAGGGATCAGCACCAAAACTTCAGAACTATACTCCTTTTACCCCAGGAGTAGAACTTAACAATCAAAATGAGCAAAAAAAGTGATAACCATAAAAAGCTACTATGTGGATAGAGATGATAAAAATGCCCTCTCAGAAGAAATAAGCAGTGACAAATTACCTACTTAAGAAGTCTCAAATCCAAAATTTTATAAATTATAAAAGATTTTTAAAAACAAAAGAAGAGATGAAAAAGAAAAATGAAAAAAGAAATGAGAGCCACACAGTAAATTTATGAAAAAAAATTGACCAAAGAATTCAACTCATTTAAAAATATAAATAGCCAACTGGTAAAATAATGTTTTTCATCAAAAAATAAAACTGACTAATTAGAAAAGAATGCAACTCATCTAAAAGTCAAATTGAACAACTGACAAGGAAATGCAATTTGGCAAAAAGGAAAATTAACAAATTGGAAAATTAAATAAAATAATTAACTGAAGAAAATAAAATCCTCAAAATTAGAATTGGACAAATAGAAACTATTGAATATTTGAGACACTAAGATTCCATCAAGCAAAATCAAAAGACTGAAAAAATTGACAGAAAGTATGTTTTAGAAAATCAAATGACCTGGAAAATAGATCCAGAAGAGGTCATTTACAAATTATCAGTGTGCCCGAAAGCCTAGTTTAAAAAAATAAGCCTGGAGAATATCTTTCAGGAAATTATCGTGGAAAACACTCCTAATATACTAAATCAAGAAGACAAAATAGTTCTTGAAAGAATGCACAGAATACCTCCCAAAAGACATACAAAAATAAAAATTACAAGGGCTGTCATAGCCAAAATCCAGAATTCTCAGATAAAGGAGAAAATATAGCAATCAGTTAAAAAAAGAAGTAATATAAATACAATCAGATTTGCACAGGACTTATCATCTTCAACTATAAAGGATTTGAGGGACTGGAATATGATATTTAAGAGGGCAAAGGATCTTAGATTACAACCAAGACCTTATAAAATTCAGCAAAATTCAGCATATTTAGGGGAAAAGATGAATTTTCAATGAAATAAAAGACTTCCAAACTTTTCTGGTAAAAAGACCAGATCTGAACAGAAAATTTGATCTCCAAATATAAAACTCAAGAGATAGATAAAAAAGTAAATGGAAAGTGGACAAATGCTAGACAAAAACACCAAGTTTGTCTATATTACTACATGAAAAATAATACCGGTAACTTTTGAGAATTGTATTTTTTTAGAATAGTTTAGGGGTTGAATATATTTGAAGGGAATATACTCAGAGGATATGGATGTAAATGAGACATAAATGTAATACTGATAAATTAGTGTGGTATTTCTTATAGAAATAGTGGGATAAAAAGTACTTAGAGGCTCTATTAATGAAATCACAAAGTGACTTTTGTAGATACCTTACTAAAGGAAGGTTGTAGTAGAATAGCTTCAGAGGGTGGGAACCTACTTAGAAGGGGTGAGTATAAATAGATTAGGAAATTAATTTACCTTAATCCATGCATAATTAATCAGGGTTTAAGTATCATGGCCAGGTGTGAGAGGGATAAAGATAAAGAGAGTACCTGACACTCTCCTTGGGATGCTGAAGGTCTGTGGTTGGTGTAGTACAGAGACAAAGGGAAAGAATTATATTTAGAAGGACTGGACATGAAAAGATCTACAATTTGAGGGAGTATGTTTTTTTGGGAAAGGGGTGAAGTAATTTGGCTTTGCATTATGCTTTAACTCATTTGAACTATGTATCCATAGAGGGAATTTGAAAAGAAGAGGTGATTTATGATTTGATGTGGTTTATGACTCTTGAGAAGTGTATTTACCATAGAACAAAAGAGGGGAGTGTACTTAGTGACTATGGGTCTGTACTGTTTTACAATCAATCATTCATTCTTTGAAAATGGTATTTCTATCAGAACAGATAAAAGAAGTATATTGTGACAAATTCTTTGTAGGCACAAAACAGGGTTAAAGCAATAAGGAAATAAAAAGAAGGACTATACTAGGAGAAGACTAGGCATTAGTGGTTAAATAACACCAGAGGAAGAGGTACAAAGACCTATAATAACAGAGGAAAAGAAAGGAGGGTGTGAACACTGAGTAAATTTACACAATAGAGTTGACCCAGAGAGAGAATAATATACATTCCCAATTGAGTTTAAAAATCTATTCAACCAACAAGGAAGTAGGGGGAGGGGGAAGAGAAACAAAGTGGAAGGAGACATTGATAAAGGGAAGGTGATGTAAAAGTGAAAATAAAGTTAAAGTTATAATTTAAAGAAAGGTTAAAGGGAAAACAGTGCAGATTTTCAGTGAGGAAGAATAAGATGAAAAGAAAGAGGAAAGTATAAACAAAGAAATATAATATGGAGGCAAATAGAGAATTATTACACTTAACTGCATATGTGAATGGGATGAACTCTCCCATAAAATGGAAGTGGAAGCAGAATAGTTTAAAAACCAGAATCCTACAATATATTGTTTAGAAGAAACACATTTGAAATAGAGAGATATGTACAGGGTAAAAGTAAAAGGCAAGAGTAGAATATATTATGTTTCACATGAAGTTAAAATATATCAGGGGTAGAAATCCTGATCTTGGACAAAGCAGAAGCAAGAGTAGATCTCATTAAAAGGGATAAGGAAGGAAACTGCATCTTCTTAAAAGGTAATAAACTTATATCATTATTAAACAGATATGCACCAAGTAGTATAGCATCCAAATTCTTACAGTAGAAGTTGAACAATTAGGAGGGCATATAGGCAGCAAATCCTCTGTCTTCCTCTCTCAGAATTAGATAATTCTTACCACAAAATAAACAAAAAAGAAGATAAGAAGGTGAATAAAATTTTAGAAAACTTAGACATGATAGACATTTGGAGAACATTTAAAGGGGTTAGCAAAGAATATAACTTTTTCTGTGCAGTACATGGGCACCTATGCCAAAATTAACCTTATACTAGGCCATAAAAATCCTTATAGTCAAATGTAGAAATTCGAAAATAATAAATGCATGCTTTTCAGATCATGATCCAATAAAAAGTACATGTAATACAGGGCCATGTATGATAAATCAAAAATTAATTGGAAACTAGCCAAACAACAGATCATAGAAATAATCAACCAATTCATCCAAGAAAATGAAAAACAATGAGGCATCATAGCAAAACTTATGGCTTGCATCCAAGACAATTTTTAAGAGAAGTTCTATATCTCTAAATACTTATATGAATAAAATGGAGAAAGATGAGTTCCATGAATTTGGGGGTGCAACTAAAAAACTTAGAAAAAGAACAAATTAAGAATCCTCAATTAAACGACAAATTAAAAATTCTGAAAATCAAAGGAGAAATTAACAAAATTTAGAGCAAGAACACCATTGATCTAACAAATAAAACTTAAGTGTTGGTTTTATGAAAAAAGCAATAAAATAGATAAACCTCTGGTTAATCTAATTTAAAAAGAAAGAATATTCCATTATCAGTATCAACAATGAAAAAAGTTATTTCACCACCAGTGAGGAAGAAATTAAAGTAATAATTCAGAGTTATCTTGTTCAACTGTATATTAATAAATTTGACAACCTATATAAAATAGTTGATTACTTATAAAAATACAAACTACTAAACAGAAGAGGGAATAAAATGTTTACATAACAACATTTCGGAAAAATAATTTGAAGGAACTATCCATAAACTGCCTAAGAAAAACTCTCCAGGTCTACAAGGATTTACAAGTGAATGTTACCAAGCATTTAAGGAAAAATTAACTCCGATTGTGCACAAACTATTTTAAAAAATAGGAGGGGTTAAGTCAAATTCCTTTTATGACATCAATTTGGTGCTGATACTTAAAACAGAAAGAGTCAAATTAGATTTTTAAAAAAGTATTCATCAATATTACCAATAAACATTGATGTAAAAATCTTAAATACAATTTTAGCATACAGTTTACAACAAAGATAATTACCTGAGAATTATTCTCTAGGCTCTTTTTCATATCTAGACTTTCAGGTAGACCAATAATTAACAAATTACCTGTCTTGTATCTACTTTCTGAGTCATTTCTTTTGCCAAAAAGATACTTGACATTTCCTCTACTTTTTTTAGGCTTTTGATTTTATTTGAAGGAATCTTGATGTCTTTTAGTTTATTACTTTTGTCCAATTCCTATTTTTAGGATTTTATTTTCTTCAGTTAATTTTTTTGGTTCTTTTTCCAGTTTGTTAATTTTAGTTTTAAATATTTTTCATTCCTTTTTCAGGTGATTAATTTTACTTCCTAATAAATTACATTCTTTTCCTAGTTGGGCAGTTTTAGTTTTAAAGGAGATGATTGCTTCAGTCAATTTGTCATAATTCTCTTGCATGGCTCCCATTTCTTTTTGCATTTTTTTCTTCTCTTCTTTGGTTTTTAAAATTCTTTTTGAGCTTTTCTATGAGATTTTGGTTTTGAAACCAAATTCATAATCTCCTTAGAGGCCTCACATGTAGGCAATTTGTCACTGCTTTCCTACCCTAAGATGAAACCATAGTAGATTTCTATGGTTACTTCTTCTCTACCCTATTGAATGTATGTGCTATTTCCTCTCTGACCCATTTCTGATGAAAATAAAGGCTCACTTATTCTCCTTCACCTTCCTCCCTTCCACTACATTGCAAAAGCTTTTTCTTGACTCTTTTATAAAAAATGCCTTAGCCCTTCTACCTCTCTTATCCATTTCTCCCAATACTTTCCTTTATAACCCATTGAATCCACCTTTATACTATGTCATGTCATTATAATCAACTCTTTCCCATGTCTTGTCTATATGTGTTCCTTCTAACTATTCTTACAAAGGAAAAGGTTCATATGAGCTAGCAGTATCATCTTCCGAAGCAGAAATACACACAGTTCAGCATCATTAAATTCTTCATAATTTGGTCTTCTGGTCCACCCTCTTCTTACCTTCACCTGAGTCCTGTATTTGTAGATCAAACTTTCTCTTCAGCTCTGGTCTTTCAACAGGAAAGTTTGCAAGTTCCCTATTTCATTGAAAGTCTATCTTTTCCCTGAAAGAGGGGATGTTCAGTTTTTCTGGGTGTTTGATTCTTGGTTGTAAACCAAGCTCTCTTGCCTTCTGGAATATCATAATCCAAGCCCTATGGGCCTTAATGAAAACACTGCTAAATCTTGTGTAATCCTGACTGTAGCAACATGGTATTTGAATGGTTTCTTTCTGGCAGCTTGTTGCATTTTCTCTTGGACTTGGTAGCTTGAGAATTGGACTATAATATTCCTGGGAGGTTTGTAGGAAGTATCTCTTTGAGGAGGTGATCAATGTATTCTTTCAATTTCTATTTTACCCTCTGCTTCTAGGATATCAGGGAAATTTCTACTATATTATTTCTTGAAAAATGAAGCCTAGGCTATTTTACTGGTTGTGACTTTCAGACAGTCTGATAATTTTTAAATTGCCTCTTCTAGATCTGTTCTCCAGGTCAGTAGTTTTTCCAATGAGATATTTCAAAATTTTTCTCTTCATTCTTTTGGTATTATTTTATTATTTCTTTGATTTCTCAAAAGTCGTCATTTTCCTTTCCATTCTACATTTGAAGGAATTATTTTCTTCAGAGAGTTTTTTTTTTAAATCTCCTTTTCTAACTAGCTAATTCTGCTTTTTAAGGAATTATTCTCATTGGCCTTTTGGGGTTTCTTTCTCCATTTAGTCTAAACTGACTTTCAACATGTCCTTTTCTTCAATATTTTTTGTATTTCTTTCAACAAGCTGCTGACGTGGTTTTCATGATTTACCTGTATCATTCATCCCAATTTTTCATTTACCTCCCTTACTTACTTTTCTTTGTTGATAATCCTTTTTTTGCAAGGCAATATGGTTTAGTGACTTGCCCAGGGTCACAGAACTAGGTAATTATTAAGTGTCTGAGGCTGGATTTGAACTCATGTCCTCTTGACTGCAGGACTGGGGCTCTATCTACTGCACCACATAGCTGTCCCTCTTACTTGTTTTTCATAGTCTTTTTTGAACTTGTCCATAGCCTGAGCTCATTTTCTATTCCATCTGAAGGCTTTGGATACAGAATCTTTGAGACTTTGTCATATGGGTGTGTATTTTGATCCTCCAAGGCAATAAGTAATTTTCTATGGTAAGATTCTTCTTTACTGTTGCTGCTCATTTCCTCATCCTATGACTGATTTACCAAAACTTATGGGGGCTTTGGGGATACCCTCCCCTGGAACTCCAATTCCTTCAAGTTCTTCTGAGAGACTATAACTGATTCCTGGCCTGTGCTCTGAACTACATATGATTACAAGCAAACCCCTCTGCCCTAGAGCTGTGAGGAGGGCCCCTACTCCTCTATGGTAGTAGGGGCCCCAGACAGTAAACTGGGTCTGAGTGGAGGAAAACAGCACAGTTCTTCCCATGGGATAGCAGAGAGACCTTTGCACTCTCTTTCCACCCCCTTACTGTCTGTGAGTTGAGCTTTCCAGAAGTGATGGGTGACTCCAGAGTTTCCTGCTCCAAGTTCTTGCTACAGGTTCCCACTGCAGGGTTGCTCCTAGGGTCATGCTAGCCTGGGCTTTGCCCTCACTCTTGTGGCACACAGTTCTCTCACCACTCTTCAAGTGGTCCCCAGGAATCCCTGGGCGAAGAGGTCTGGAAACAACTAACTCTACCACATATCCAGGTGCCCCCAAGCACCCAGGTGCCTCACAGGCTGTTCCTGGAAGGCTGAAGCAATTTACCCTTTGACCCAGCTCAAATCCCCAGACTGGCTGAATCAGACCTTCCCCGCAGATATCCTAAGTAGTCTTGAACTGGGAAATTTGTATCATTTGGTCTTTCTGTGAGTTCTGTATCTCTAAATTTTGGTTAGAGTCATAATTTGATGGGCTTTGGAGTTTTTTTGAGGACAAGTTTCTGGGAATTCCTGTCCTTATGTAATTAATTTAGCTCTCCTCCTGGGAATTATGACTGTCTATATTCTTACAAGGGAAGATGATAGTCATATGAGCTTTCCCATTTAGTAGGGCAGTTAGAAGGAACATATATAGAAAAGCACTGGTAGGAGTTGAAGGAACAATATTTAAAAGATGGAATTAAGGAGTGAGAGAGAAATATACCTAAAGAAATGGAAAGAGGCAGTAGAATGGGGTAAGCAATTTCACATAAATGAGGCAAGAAAAAGCTTTTGCAGTGGAGTGGGAGAGGGGGGAGTTGAATGAGTCTTATTCATTGGAATTGAGTCAAAGAGAGAAAAACATATATATGCAACTGGGTAAAGAATCTATCTTAATCTAGAAGAAAGTAGGAGGAAATGAAGATGGGGAGAAGGGGAGTGACAGAAGGGAAGGAAGATGTTGCAATGGGGTAATCAAATGCAAAACATTTTTGAGGAGAGACAGGGTGCAAGGAGAAAAAGATTAGAATAAATGGGGGTAAGAGAATAGGATGAAGGGAAACCCAGTTCATAATAGTAACTGGGGGGAAAAATAATGAAGCAAATTTCTTTGGAAAAAACCTCATTTCTCAAACATAGAGAACTGAATTGAATAATTCTGAGGTTTTACCCTATAGGTTTTGGATTGACGATTAGAAAAGAAAGAAAATGAAAGATTTTCAAGGGGATATTGAAAATGAGTCATTAATACACTGTTGGAAGAGTTTTGAAATGATTCAACAGTTCTGTAGATCAGTTGGAAGTATGCTCAATGGGCTATGAAATTATGCATGTCATTTTACTTAATAATACTATGAAAGATCTGAATTTCACAAGAGATGAAAAATAGAAAGGAAAAGGTGACAAAGAATTGGAAATTGAAGGGATGCCAAACAGTTGGAGAACAGCTAAACAATCTTTGGTCTGTGATCATGACAGAATGCTATTCTAATATAAGAAATGATGAGCAGGATGGTCTCAGTAATACATAGATAGAATTACATGAGTAGATGCAAAGATAAATGTACTATATGGAAAGTAACAGAAATATTGTAGGATGATCAATTGTAAATGACTTAGCTTTTCTCAGCAATACTGTGATCCAAGACATCTTTAAAGCACCTATGATAAAGGATATTACCTATCCTCAAAGAACAAGTTGATAGGGTCTGAATACAGATTGAAGCAAACTTTTTTCCCTTTATTTTTCTTGAGGCTTCTTTTTTGGGGTTAGAGTAAGGAATCTATGTTTACTTTCACAACATGACTTATGGAAATGTTTTGCATGACTATATATTTTAACATATATCAACTTTGGTAAACTTAGCTTCTTTCAAAAGTTCAATGAGAAACATAATGCAAAATTTCATCCAGATCTAGAGAAAACATTATGGAGTCTAAATGCTGTCCAAAGCTTGCTATTAATATTTTTTTATTTTATTTTTTCTTATTTATTTTATTTAGATTTTTTGCAAGGAAATGGGGTTAAGCGGCTTGCCCGATGCCACACAGCTAGGTAATTATTAAGTGACATAGGCCAGACTTGAACTCAGGTACTCCTAACTCCAGGGCCTGTGCTCTATCCGCTGTTCAACCCAGCTGCCTCTATTTTATATTTTTCTTTCTCACTTTTAAATTTTACTCTATTTTTTCTTTTTCTCTCATTTTTTCTCTTTTTGTTCTGATTCTTCTTTCACAACATGATTAATATAGAAATATATTAATAATGATTGTATATGTATAACTTATATCAGAACACTCACTATCATGGGAAAGGGAAGGGAAGGAAGGGAGAAAAAAATGTGGAACTCCGAATATTACAATAGGAAATGTTGAAAACTACCTTAACATATAATTGGAAAAAAAACAGATAAATAAAACAAAAATATTTTTCCCTTCTTTTTCCCTACCTTGAAGGATGAATTTTAAGTCATAACTTCAAATATTTCTAGATAAATACAATTATTATTTTCATTAAAGTTATGAGATCATAAACCAGGCATTAACTAATCACAACTGGTCAGGAACTAGCCTACTATTATATATAATAGAATGACCACTTTTCTTTAATATATTAAGTCATAAAACTGGATGAAGCTTGCAGAATGTAACTCATGTCAAATTTTTGCTCTAGTGATTAATTACTTAATTAATGGTAAAATCATTTCTGGCTCAGGTTGATTGCCTCTATTAGCTTATTATAAGAATGTCAAATAACTATAACTAGTTATAGCACTGATGATGATTGGTCTGAAAATTCAAACTTTATTCCTAGTATTTACTGACTAGCTGATTATTTTACCTGATGTATAATTTTCTCTTCTATTATCTATGATTTGATATGTAAATCTTTGCCTTTCCTTTCCATCTTCTGTAAATTCCAGAGCATCTGCCCTCTCTTATAGTTAAAACCTATATGACGTCTGTTGAAATGGGTTCAGGATCATTGTATAACTGTGAATCTATGTTAAGCATATAAATGTGATTAAAATGTTTCTATATGATTTCATTGATTTCTTAGACATTTTTACATCAATAGCAAGGGTGTCAAAACCACTTCAGCTCTAAGAGTTTTATCAAACACCTTTGAAGTCTCTTTGACCAAAAGCATTCAATTGAAATTCCTAGCATAAATGTGATATAGTCCTTTTTTCCTTTTTTCTGAAGATTCCCTTGAATTTGATAGTATAAGTTAGATCTTATCTAGATCAATTCTAGGCCTCCCAGACCTAAGAACTTAAGAAATCATGAGCATACCCTATCTCTTTCTAGTTTCCTTTTATGCATTATCTTCTTTCAATAGAAAGAAGCTGCCTTTGAGGGCAACCAGGAACTGCTTTGTCTCTCTCTGTCTCTGGTTCTCTATATCTCTCTTTTTGTCTCTCTCATAAATATTCTTTCAGGCAATCAATAAACAAGTATTTGTCAAGTGGTGCTTGACAAATCCTAAAGGTAGATACAAGGGAAAGCAAAAATACATGCTATGCCCTCAGTGAGCCCCCACATTATACAATTTCAATCAGTGAGACAATGTGCAAATAAATATGTTCATACTATATATATATATATATATATATATATATTTAACATAAGATAAATGTAAGGATTAATAAAATAATAATGTTGAATATAGTCTGAGTGATATAAGAAATAATTGTTTCATATAATACAGTAAACCTGGAAGCTAATTTTGGAAAGAAAGAATTTGAGAATAGTGAGAGGGGGACTAGGAAAAGTTTCTTGCAGTAAGTGGTTAATAATTAATTTTTTAAACTTTAAAAATTGATTTCCATATTCTTTCCTACCCTCCTGTCCATGCCCCACCCACTGAGAAGGAAAATAATACGCTATCAATTATATATGTGAAGTCATATAAAATATGTTTCTAAATTAACTATTTTGCAAAAAAGTTAAAAAGCAAGAAACAAAGAAAATGAAAAATGTAGGCTTAATATTAATTCAGAGTTCTTTGTGGAGGTAGATAGTATTTTTCTCTTGGATTGTTTTTAATTGCCTTGGATCATTTTCTCAATCAGAATGACTAAGTCTATTTGTTATAAAATTTCTATTACTGTGTACATTGTCCTCTTGGGTCTTCTCTCTTCACCTTATATCAGTTTATATTCATATTTCCAAGTTTAGTTTTTCAGCCTGCTTATCAGTAGTAAGTTCAGTCATTTGTCAATTGATGAACATTTCCTCAGTTTGTAATTCTTTGCCACCACACAAAAAATCTACTTTAGATATTTTTGCACATACAGGTTCTTTTTTTTCTGACAGCTTTGGGATACAGACAGTGATATGACTGGGTAAGAGAGTATGTACAGTTTTATAGCCCTTGGGCATACTTTGAAATTATTGTTCAGAATGGTTGAACTAGTTCATAACTTGATTGAAATTGCATTAAAGCAATTATTTTTCCATATCCTTCCCAGCTTTTCTCAACTCCATTTTTATTCATGTTAGACAATCTGATAGGTGAGAGGTGTTACTTCAGAGTTCTTTTAATTTGTATTTTTGACCAATAATAATTTGGGACATTTTTTACATGACCATAAGTTTGATTTCTTCTTCTGAAAACTACTTGTTCATATTCTTTAACTATTCATAAATTGGGAAAAGACTAGGTTTTTATACATTTGATTCAGTGTCATGAATATTTGAAATGATGCATTTACCTCTTTCTCTTGTTTTATTATAAACTCTTCATTTATCCAGAGCTCTAATAGATAAATTTTTCTATATGACCATAATTAACTTATACTACAACCCTATATATATATATTAATCATTTACTCATTTTGACATTTTCTTGGTATGTGATATGAAATTTTGATCTATACCTAGTTGATATCAAAATGCTTTCTAGATTTCTAAGCAATATTTGTCAAATGGTGAGTTTTTGTCCCCAGAGCTTGGAGCTTGGCTTTATCAAACATGAGATCATAATTACTATTAACTACTATGCCTATTATATTTTCTAGTCCATCAGACTATTTTCAAATTTACTGCTACTACAAGGTAGTCTTCCTTTACATTTTAATTGATTCTTTTATTATTCTTGATCTTTTTTCCTCCAAATGAATTTTGTTATTATTTCTTCTAGCTGCATAGACTGTTCTTTGGTAGTTTCAATAGTATGTCACTTAAAAAATAAACTAATTTAACTAAATTTTTCATTTTTATTATATTTACCTCATCAACCCATGAGTAATTTACTATGATCCTGTTTATATCTGCCTTTGTGTATTTTGAAATTTTATTTATATAGTCCCTGCACTCATCTTGGCAGGTATACTCCAAAGTATTTTATAATATTTAATGTTATTTTAAACTGAATATCTCTTTCTAGCTCTCCTTGCTGGGGTGGCAATTTACAAAAAAAGTTGATAAATAGTGTGTTTATTTTATGTTCTAGAATGTTGCTAAAGTTCTTAGTTCTTTCAACATTTTTAATTGATTCTCTAAGATCCTCCAATTATACCATCATATCATTTTCAAAAGTAATTGTTTTATTTCCTCATTGCCTATTTTTCTTTCTCCAATTTCTTGTTCTTGTATTATTGTTATAGCAAGCATTTCCAATAAAAACATAATAGAAGGCTTACTTGTTTCTTTCCTGATCTTAATGGAAAGGTTTCTACCTTATCCCCATGGAATATAATGCTTGCTCTTGATTTTAGACATTGATTTTTAAGAAAAATTCCATTTCTTCCATTGCTTTCTAGTGTTTTTTAATAGGAATGGGTATGGTATTTTGCTTAAAGCTTTTCTGTATCTATTGATGCAAAATAAGATTTTTTCATTATTGTTATGGTCAATTCTACTTATAGCTTTCCTAATAAAAAACCAACCTTACATTCCTAGCATAAATCTCTCCTGATTCATACTTTATGATCTATGTTAGATATTACTGGAAGCTTATTGCTAGTCTTTTTGGTTAAAAAATGCATCAGCATTCATTTTTGAAATTGACCTCTATATTTTTTCTCTGTTTCTGTTCTCCCTGGTTCAGGTACCAAAACAGTATTAATATCACAAAATTTCATAGGACACTTTTACTATTAAAAGTAATTTAAGTAGTTTTGAAATGAATTGTTTCTTAAATGTAAGGTTGGATTCATTTCTGAATTCATCTGGTCCTTAAGATATTTTTAGAAGATACATTAATGAGTTATTCAATTTCTTTTTTCATGGACATGGTTATTTTTGTATTTCATTTTGTCTTCTAGCATTTTTACAATGTAAATATTCATCCATTTTGCTTGGATAGCTGGCTTTACTGACATAAATAATTGAGGAAAAACCCTCCTAATAATTGTTTTAATGTCATTCTCAATGGTGGAACATTTACCTTTGTCCACTTTAATACTAGTTATTTTTTTAAATAAAATTAACAAATGTTTTAATCACTTGCTCCTTTTATATATTATTTCACCATTTTTTCTTTCAATTGCATCCTCCTATGATTTTTAGTATTTCTATGTTGGCATTTAATTGAGTGTTGTTGATTTTTTTTCCTGGTTTTTGCAGGGCAGCGGGATTAAATTATTTGTTCAAAGACACACAGCTGGTAATCATCAAGCATCTGAGGCCAAATTTTAACTCATGTCTTCCTGACCACAGAACATATACTCTATCCATTGGATCACCTAGCTGTCCCAAATTGAATGATTCTAATTTGTTCTTTTTTAGCTTTTTAGTTGCATTCCCTAATTCAATTATCTACTCTTTCTCTCTTTTATTGATGTACATATTTAGAGATATAAGTACTATAGGTGATACTTGAACCTCACTCTTGTATGTGTGGATGCATGTATATGTATGTTTGCATTCATGGATACACCTGTGTATCTACACACAATTAAATATAGAAATCTATCCTACCCAACAGATGCAAGGGAAGAGAGTGGAAAATAAAGAACAGATTGAGGGAGGCTGTGGCCAAAGACAAAGAGAGGGACAGGTTAAAAAGAGTGAAAGGATACACAGAAGAAAATAAGAGGTAGGGAAATGCATAGTTAGTAATCATGATCTTGAATGTGAATGGTACTCCTTTAAACCAGAAGCAGACAGCAGAATGGATGATAAACCAAAATTCATCAACATAGCTTTGTATAAAATAGAAACTCGAGACATAAAGACACACACATCGTTAAATCAGAGAATAGATCTAAATATAAATTGCTTCAGCTGAAATAAAAAAGGCAGGGATAGCAATCATAATCAGACAAATAAAGACCAAAATGAATGGGCAAAATAAGCTGTCTAAAGGGCACCATAGATAATGAAGCAATATTAGTATTAAACATGTATATACCAAACAGCATAGAAACTGAATATATTTCATTCTTGTATATATGTGTGTGTATTATGTATGTATGAATATATGCTCATACTGTGTGTTTATATACACAATTCTGTATATGTGTATATGTGTATATGTGTATATGTGTATATGATGCTTTCAACCAATTCAGATGAAAGTGAGATTCAACTGTTGCCTACTTGTCGCAAACATTTCCCTGGCCACCATAAAAACCTGTCCCTTTTATGTGAAATAATTTCCCCTATTTTGTTGTCCCCATCTGTTCTCCCAGTACATTTCTTTTTGTCATGCTTTCATTATTTAAGATAATCACAACAAAATCAGTGTCTTCTTTCTATATTGAGTTCTTCTAATTGATAATGATAAAATTCTTAGGAATTACATGTATCACTTACCCATATAATGATGCAAGCAGTTTAATCTTATTGAGTCCATCATGATTTCTCTTTCATGTTTATCTTTTCATATTTTGATTGACTCTTGCATTTGAAAGTTAAATGTCTAAGCCAAAAGGCTTAGAAGTTCTCTATTTTCTTAAATATCCATTTTTCCCCTGAAGGATAACATTTATTTCTGCTGGGTAGGTTAGTTTTGGTTGTAATACAGCTACATTGCTTTCAGAATATCATATTCCAAATCCTCTGTGATAGCAGAGAAATTGTATTCCAAATTTTTTTTCAAGAAAAAAATGTACTTCAGTGTGTGTATTCTGGGATGGATAGCATTCTTTATCATAAGTCCATAAATTGAAGTTCCTTCAATATTTTTCCTACAGTTGTTTTGCTAACAGCTCTGTCTCTGGGATGGATAGCATTCTTTGTCATAAGTCTGTCAATTGAAGTTCCTTCAATATTTTTTCCTACAGTTGTTGTTGCTAACTGTATTTCTTTCCATCTATTCCTCCCCACTCCAATTTATTCTTTTCTCTCTCTCTCTCTACTTTCACTTTGTCCCTCCTCAAAAGTAGGTTATGGGGAAACCAAGTGGTACAGCAGACAGAGCACAGGCCCTAGAACCAGGAGGACCCCAGCCCAAATCTGGCCTAAGAGACCCAACAATCAACTAGCCATGTGACCTTGGGCAAGCCATCCAACCTCAGGAACTTGAAAAAAAAGTGCATTGTATCTGATTACCCTCTCCTTCTACAACTTATTGAATGTGTATGTTGTTTACTCTCTATACCAATTCCAATGAGAATGAAGTCTCACTTATTGCCCCTCATCTTTTCCACTTCCATTCCATTGTAAAAGTTTTTCTTCATTCTTTTATTTGTAATATCTAATTCCATTCTTCCTCTCCTTTTCCTTTCTCCCAGTTCATTCCATTTTTCACCCATTGACTTCATCTTTAATATGTATTATACCTTCATATTCAGCTCTCTCCTAAGCCTTGCTTATATAGGGTCCCCCTTAATTGCTCTAATGAGATGGTTCATATGAGTTGTCATTATCATATTCTCTGTAGGAATACACATAGATCAACATCATTAAATCTCTCATATTTTGTCATTCCCTTTCACCCTTTCTATGCTTCACCTGAGTCCTGTACTTAGATAGCAGACTTTTTGTTCAGCTCTGGTCATTTCAACAGGAAAATTTGAAATTCCCTTATTTCACTGAATATCCATCTTTTTACCTGGAAAAGGATGTTCAGTTTTTCTGGGTAGTTGATTCTTGGCTTCCTTCTGGAATATTATATTCCAATCACAATGAGCCCTTATTATAGACACTGCTAAGTCCTGTGTAATCTTGACTGCAGCACCATGATAATTGAATTGTTTCTTTCTGACTGCTTGCAAAATGTTTAAAATTTTGTCTTGGGACAAAAATTTATTTGTCTTGAGATTTCTGAAATTTGGATATAATATCCCTGGGAGTTTTTTGGGGGGTAGGTATCTCTTTCAGGAGTTGATTGGTGAATTAACACTATTTCTATTTTACCTTCTGCTTCTAGGATATCTGGGCAATTTTCCTGGAGAAATTCTTTAATAATGAAGTCAAAGTTATTTTCCTGGTCATGCCTTTCAGGTAGCCCAATAACTTTTAAGTTATCTCTCCTGCATCAGTTTTTTTAAAGGTCTATTGTTTTTCCAATGAAATATTTCACATTTTCTTCTAGTTTTTCATTCTTGTGATTTTGTTTTATTGTAAGTTGATTTGTCACAAAGTCATCACCTTCCCTTCTCTCCACTCTACATTTGAAGAAGTTGTTTTCTTCAAAGAACTTTCTTATCTTTTTTTCTATTTGGCTAATTCCGCTTTATAACAAATTATTCTCCTCATTGCCCTTTTGGTTTGCTTTTACTATTTGACCCAAACTGTTTTAACATGTTGTTTTCATCGGCATATTTCTGTATCTCCTTCACCAAACTGTTGACTTGGTTTTCTTGATTTTCCTGCAGTGCTCTCATTTCTCTCCCTAGTTTTTCCTCTGCCTTCCTTATTTGATTTTCAAAATCTGTTTTGAGCTCTTCCATATCCTTAGACCAATTCCTAGTTTTCTTGGAGGCTTTGGATACAGAAACTTTGACTTTGTCATCTTTTGAGTGTGTGTTTTGATCTTCCATGGGACCAAAGTATTTATCTATGGTCAAATTCTTTTTTCCCTGTTAACTCATTTCCCTAGCCTATGGCCGGGTATTAATGTGCTTCTCAAGTTTTTTGAGTGTTTTGGGGATACTCCTTCAAAGACCTCAATTCCTTCAATATTTTATGAGAGGCGCTAACTGCTCCCTTGCCTATGCTCTGATGTTTGGATGACCACAAGGCCTCCCCTCTGTCTGGAGCTGTCCTTGCTTCTCTGTGGAAGTAAGGGGTCCCAGACTACAACCAGGGTCAGAATATGTACAAAGCAACAGAGTCCTACCCCAGGGATAATGGAGAGACTTCGATACTCTCTCCCCTCTCCTTTATATTCAATGGGCTGAACACTCTGGAAGCAGCTGCTGGGTGGCTCTGCAGGCCTGCTTCCATTTCCCAGGGCCAGTTCTGCCTTGAAACCTAAGCTACACTGGACTCCATGCTCACTTTGACAAAGTTTTCCCCACTGTCCTTCCAAGTTGTTCTTGATGATCCCTGGGTTGGGAGATCTGGAAAACACACTCACTGCCACAAACTCTAGAACCTCCAGGAACCTAGGTGCCCCATGAGCTATGTGTGGAAGACTGGAGCTCCCTTACTCTAGCTGCAGCATGGCCTTGGCTGTGCTGAAACCCCTTCCAACTCTGGTGGAACCAACCTTCCCATGAATCTTCTAAGTTATTTTGGACTTAGAAATTGTTTCACTCCATCTTTCTGTGGATTCTACCTCTCTTGAATTTGGCCAGAATTGTAATATTAAGGTATTTAGAACATTCTGGAAGGGAGTTTCTGGGAATTTCTGCCTCCATGCTGTCATATTAGCTCTGCCCCTCAATTATTTTTCTAATATGATAGTTCACATCTTTTTTTCTTTGTTTTGTTTCTTGATATCTCATCTAGTCAATAACTTTCACTTGTTCATTTCTAATTTTCAATGAATCATCTTCTTCAGTGTACCTCTTTGTGTAACTTTTATCACTTGGCCAATTATTTTTGAAGAATCTTTTGGTACTTCTCTTACCAACTTGCCAATTATCTGTTCGGTTTACTTTCATTGATCTCTTCATTTGCCCGTATTCTCCTCTACCACTATCAATTGATTTTTAAAATCATTTTTAGTATTTCCAGGACTTCTTATTTAGCTTTTGTCCATTTCCCTTTTTTTGTTTGTGGCTTTGTTTGTAACTGTTTTGTTTTTATTTTTTTTCTAATTTTGTGCTAATCTCTGCCATTAAAGTATCTTTTTTATCATCAGGCTATTAGTTTTTATGGTTTGCTTATTTTTCTATGCTATTTCTTGCCTTTGGAATTAAGTTAAATTTGGATTCTTTTCTTTGTAGGGGAGGAGAGAAGGGCTTTATCTCAAGAATTGGGTTTTTCAACTTCTGTTCTCAGAGTTACTTTTTGGAGTTTGGAAGTCTTTGGTACTTCCAAGTTAATGTGAATCTACTTGTCCACACTTTGTCACCACCCAGGATGGGACCAAGATTCCTAGGACAGAAAGTAATACTACTTCCCATGGTCACTAATCTCATGAATCACCAAACACTCGTCTCTGCCATGGAACTGTTACCCAGAAATGGGTTCATTCAGTGGAGTTGCCTAATAGCAAGCTTTCCTTCTTTCAGTGCTAGTATCTACATCTATGTCTGATATCTTTCTTACCAGTTTCCAGATCCCCTTTTAATATATTCAACTTGAGAGTTCTCTAAGATACTACTACTACTGCACTTGAAGTCTCCACAGTCCATAGATGATGTTGACACTATTCTAAGACAGACCTCTCTTTCTGACCTCCTATGTTGATTTGGATTGAAAACATGCCTCTTTCTAATCTTTGATTAACTCTGCAGTTCCAGAATCAGTCTGAGACATTTTAATAGTGTTTGGAGAAAAATGTCTTTTTGGAAACTGAAAGCCTTTGATTCTTAGCACAACCAAGTATAGTTGTGGCTTCTCTATATAGTGTATAAGTGTCATTGGTTATGTGTGACTATGTACATATGCATTATCAAATTATTTACAGATACCTATACATATATGTATTCATAAATGTCTATATGAAATATGCATTTTTATTATATGTATAAATTTCTCTCTCTGTTTATGTACATCTATGTGGATATGTGTAAATAAAATTATAGGTCTTACATTCCTTAGGCATATATTTTTCAGGGAAGATAAAAATTTTGACTTCATGAATTCTTTAAAATGCAAAGCTTTTTGTAAAATTCAAAAGTTGTATTAGTGCAAAATTCATCCCTTTCTATAGAAATGTTCCATTCTGCAAAGACTATATTAAAAATAAAAAGTCAACAATATCCAATGAGAAACTATTTTCAGTCATTTTAATTAGGGAAAATTATGGAATGTAATTCCCTTTTCACCCTCAAATACTCATACAATAAAAAAGACAGCCATTTTGTTCAGTGAAAGGAAAAAAAAAAAGGACAGTGTGAGGATAGTGCTACTATGAGGGGGAATATAATAACCTGGAACAAGTATTGGATTTGGAATTAGAGGACTTGGGTTCAAATTTTGACATTACCCACTATTATGTGTATAACTGCAGCTAAAACCTTAATCAGTAATTCTTCCCTTCTTCTTAGATTTGTCAATGAGCTATTTTATGCTCTTCTAATGTATTTTGGGTATCACGTTTTATGTCTAAATCATGTACCCATTTTGAGTTTGTCTTGTCAAAAGATTTTTCCAGCACGTTTTGTCCCAATTTCCTAGCACTTTTGGTCAAATACAAAGCTCTTATCACAGGAGCAGGTGGGGGTGGTACCTTTGGGCTTATCAAACACTTGACTATTATGGTCATTTACTACTATTAATTATGTATCTAATATAGTCCACTGATCCACCACTCTATTTCTTAGTCAGTGCCAGACAGTCCTGAAGATTGTTGCTTTATAATACAGGTTGAGATCTATTATGGCTAGCTATCTTCCTTTATATTTTTCCATTAATTTCCTTGATATTCTTGATCTTTTGTTCTTCCAGATGAATTTTGCTCTTATTTTTTGTAACTCTATAAAAGTTTTTT
The DNA here is from genome assembly GCF_037893015.1 of Macrotis lagotis. NCBI lineage: Eukaryota > Metazoa > Chordata > Mammalia > Peramelemorphia > Peramelidae > Macrotis > Macrotis lagotis. The sequence continues at coordinate 119,611,735 of NC_133661.1, forward strand.
GATAGTTTGATTGATATAGCAATGAATAAATAGTTTAATTTAGGTAGAATTATGTGTATTATATTGACTTGGACCAATGAGGAACTGATTTTTTCATTTGCTTATATCTAACATTACATGAAAAATGCTTTGTAATTACATTGATATAATTACTGGGCTTGTCTTAGCAGGTAGACTCCCAAACATTTTACTTTATCTACAGTAATTATAAATGGGATTTCTCTCTTACTACTAGACATTCTGATAAATATAAAAATGCTTTAGAAGTTTATTTCACATACTGATATTTTTCTAAAGTTATTATTTTAATTAGTTTTAATTTCAATCTCTAGGATTCCCTAGATATATAATCACTGAGTGATAACTTTGTTTCCTCATTAACTATTCTAATTTATTCAATTGTTTTTTATTTTTATAACTAGACTTTTTAGTATAACATTGAATAATAGTGAAGATAATAGGCATCCTAGCTTCAACACTTATATCATTGGAAAAGATTCTAGCTTATCCCTATTACAGATAATGCTTGTAACATACTTTCAGATAGCTATTATTTATCTTTTTAAGGAAACCTCTTTTTATTTTTTTATCTCTGATGTTTTCAACAGGAATAGCTGCTATATTTTGTCAAAAGCTAATTCTTCATTTATTGAAACAATCATATGATTTATTCTGGTTTCATTATTGATATGGTCAATTATTCTCATAGTTCTTGTAATGTTTAACCAATCTTGAATTTCTAGTATAAAATCCACCTGGTCACAGTATATGATCTTGCTCCTATATTGCTGCAATATTCTTGCTAGTATTCTATTTTAATTTTTGGCACAAATATTTACTAGGAAAATTGGTCCAAAGATTTCTTTCTCTGTTTTGTTTCTTCATGGTTAAGGTATCAACACCGTATTTTGTTTCTAAAAAGAAATTTAGAAGGATTCCTTTTTTCTATTTTTCAAAAGAGTTTACACAGTATTGGAACCAACTATTCTTTAATTTTTTTCATAGAATTCACTTGTGACTCCATCTGGCCCTGAAGACTTTTTCTTGAGGGAGTTCATTAATGGCTAACTCACCTTCTTTTTATAAAATGGAATGAATTGACTATTGTATTTCCTTAAATTTTATGAAAAATTTATATTTTTAAAGTATTCATCATTTCACTTAACTTGTCAGATTAATTGGCATATAATTGGACAAAATGACTTTTAATTATTGTTTTAATTTCCTCTTTATTGGTTGTCCTTTAACCCCGAAGAGGACCAATGCCATCATAAAGATGATGTCTTGACTTGTCCATACATTTGATATAAGTGAGGCAAATTCATCAGTCTCACTCTCTTCTTCATATTCCTCAATGTACAGTGGTAAAAAAAAAGGTCAAGATGAAATATAAGGATAAAGACTTAGAGAAAGGGGTTTTTAGTGCTTATTCTTTGTGCCTATGTGACCTAAGGCCATACAGAACAGTAAATTGCAAAGCAAGGATTCAAATATCATACTTTCCTGACTATGTAGGTTAGCCTCAACCCACAAAACAAAATCAGAAGTCTTCATTCAGTAAATATATCTTCTACATCTAAAATAGTAGGTAGGATATCCTTCTTTGTGTGTGTGTGTGTGTGTGTGTGTGTGTGTGTGTGTGTGTGTGCATGTGCTCATGCTAGTTTTTTTACAGAGAAATTTTTGCACAATGGGAAAAAGTAATCAGTGCAGGAAAAATAAATTTACTGATTACTTTTGTTGATGTTGTTTTTGTTTAGTAGTTTCAGTCATGTCTGACTCTTATTTACCCCATTAAATACCTGGGTGTTTTCTTTGCAAAGATACTGGAATGGTTTACCATTTCCTTTTTCTGCTCAATTTACAGATGATGGAACTAAAACAGAGTTAAATGAATTGCCCAAGGTCACACAGCTAACAAGTGTCTGAGATCATATTTAAATTCTGGAAGATGATTCTTCCTGACTGAATGCCTTGCACTCCATTCACTGTCTTACCTAGCTGCCTAAATACTGTCCTCTAGCAACTGAAAAGTCCCCATGTTACCCTTAGCAATACTTTTTTATTGCTTACTCCAATTCAATGCCATTTATTTTCCTCTTCAGTACTTTCAACTATATTATGACACCAGCTCTCTAATACTAATTGCCACATGGTTCATACTTTTGACTTCTGCTATAGGCATTCTTATTAAGAAAGAAGATATGTTATTCTTTTAAATATATATATATATGTATATATATATATATATATATATATATACTATCATTTATTTATCCATTCATCCATTCTCATCTCAGTTACTTTATTTCTTGATTTACTTCAAAAATCTCTTCCCTTCCTGCAACCATGACCTTCTGCTCCCCACAAGTGCTAATTTTTCTCAGGAATTCCAACTATTCCCCTCCACACACATACAATTTGAAATGTTATAATTTTCATTCATGGACCAGTTCTCTTTACTCCTGGAAGCATTCATGAATTGAATTTTCTTTCACACTGAATGAAAGACCTATATTTTTCCTTTTTCAAAAAACCATTACACATTCCCCTCCTCCTCATTCATCCCCTGTACTTTTCTTCTGTTATTGAGATCACAAGGATTATCTTCCCCTCCTTGCTAGCCCTTAATTTGATCCATTTTTATCCACAATCTCCCCTCTCTCCTTTTCATTTACTCTCTAATTTCGCAATGTTATTCTATTCCAACCCCTAAAAGTTCCAGTACTCAAAATTAAAAAAAAATGATGCATTCGTAGGCAACTTATTTATAGAATCTATTCATGATATCCCAGGCTACATCAGGAGATAAGAAAGCTGTCTGAAGAAAATAACCCCTTCAAATGCAGAATGGAACAAAAGGAAGCTGATAACTTTGTGAAAAATCAGGAAAAAATAACACTTTTCCCAAACACCCCCCCAAAATAGATGTTAAATATCTCATTGAAAAAGCAACCAACATTGAAAACAGATCCAAGAGAGATAATTTAAAAATTATTGGGTTACCTGAAACTCATGACTAGGAAAAGAGACTTGACTTCATTTTTGAAAAAATAATAACAGGAAAATTGCCATGAGATCCTAGAAGCAGAGTGTAAAATAGAAATTGAGGGAATTCACCAATCACCTCCTTAAAGAGATCGCAAAAGAAAAACTTCCAGGAATATTATAACCAAATTCCAAAACTCCCAGATCAAAGAGAAATTATAACAAGCTGTCAGAAACAAACAATTCACATATTGGGGCTTTATAGCCAGGATTACACAGGATCTGTTAGCAACTACATTAAGGGCTCACAGGACTTAGAATATGATGTTCCAGAAGGCAAAAGATCTTGATTTACAATTGAGTATCAACTACCCAGTAAAACAGAACATTCTCTTTCAGGGGAAAAGATGCACTTTCAATGAAACAGGGGACTTTCAAACTTTCCTATTGAAACAAACAGAGCTGAACAGAACATCTGATCTCCAAGTACAGGACTCAGGTGAACAATAGAGGGGGTGGACAAGAAGGACTAACTATGAGGAACTTAATGATGTTGAACTGTTTGTATTCCTGTACAAGAAGAAGATACTGATAACTCATATCAACTTTCTCATTTATAAGTGCAGTTATAAGGAGTATATATAGACAAGGCACAGGAAGGAGCTGAATATAATGGTATAATATAGTAAAAAGATGGAGTCAGTGGGTAATAAAGGAAAGTACTGGGAAGAAGAAAAAAGATAGGAAGAAGGGAGTAGGATGTTTCACATAAGAGTCAAGGAAAAGCTTTTTCAATGGAGTGGAATGGGGGAAGGAGACGGGGGAGGAGTGAGCCTTCATTCTCATAATATTGACTCAGAGAGGAAATTACATATGCACTTAATAGGGTATATAAAAATATCTTACCCTAGAGGAAAGGGATGGGATAGGAGGAGTGGGGTTAAGGGGGGGAATAGGTGATAGAATAGAGGGAAGATTAAGGGAGAGTGTACTCAGATATAACACACTTTTGAACAGGGACAGGGTGAAAGGAGAGAGAGAGAGAATAGAATAAATGAGAGTTGGAAGGAATAAAGTAGAGTGACATACAGCTAGTAATAGCAACTGTGGGAAAAATATTGAAGCAACTTCTTTGGTGGACTTATGATAAAGGAGGGAATTCATCCCAGAGACAGAACCAATGGAATTTGAACACAGACTGAAGTACATTTTTTTTCTCTCTCTCACTATTCCTGATGTTTCTCATCTTTTGGAGGGGAGGAGGGTTTATTTTTACTCTCACAAAAAATTATTGCAAAATATAAAATAAATAAACCAAAAAAAATCTTAATTACATATTTTCAACCCAAGTATACTCTTCCTAATAGAGTTATGATTCTCAAGATTTATGAGAATTTTCCTCCTAGGTAAGGATATAGCAAGTTTATATTATTTTATCTTAACAATATTTTTCTTTTCCAGTGTTTTCCTTTTCATATATCTCTTGAGTCTCCTGGTTGAAGATCAAATTTTCTGTTCATCTCTGGTCTTTTCATCAGGAAGTTTTCAAAGCAACCCATTTCATTAAATGTCCATCTTTTCCAATGAAAGAGTATGTTCAGTTTTGCTGGGTGGTTGATTCTTGGTTGCAATTCCCTCTGGAATATCATATTGATCCTTTAATGTTGACGCAGCCAGGTTCTGTGAAATCCTGACTGTGGTTTCTCAGTATTTGAAGTATTTTTCTCTGGTCCCTTGCATAATTTTCTCCTTGATCTGATAATTTTGGAGTTTACCTACAATATACCTCGGCACTTCAATTTTGGCATCCCTTCTAGGAAGTGATTGGTGGATTCTTTCAATGAGTATTGTACCTTCCATTTTCATGATATCAGGGAAGTTCTCCTTGACTATTTCCTAAAGATTGCTGTAATGATTCTCTTTTTGCTCATGGTTTTCAGACAGTCCAATGAGTTTTTTTTGGGGGGATAGGTTGCAAAGCAATGGCTTTAAGTGATTTGCCCAAGGTCACACAGCTAACTATTAAGTTCTGAAACCAGATTTGAAATCAGGTCCTCATGACTCAGGGCAGGTTCTCTATTCTCTGTACCACCTTAAAGTATATCTTCTGGATCTATTTTCCAAATGAGTTGTTTTACCAATGAAGTATTTTAAATTCTCTTATTGTTTCCATTTTTTAATTTTTTAACAGATTCTTGGTTTCTCATAGAATAATTAGCTTCTACTAGACCCAGCCCAATTTATAAGGAGGTATTTTCTTCAGTTAACTTTTGCATCTCTTTTTCCAATTAGTTAATATCATTGTTTTTTTAGAATTTATTTAAGAGGCAATGAGGCTAAGTGACTTGCCCAAGGTCACACAGCTAGGCAATTATTAAGTATCTGAATCCAGATTTGAACTCAGGTCCTCCTGACTTCAGGACCAGTGCTCTATCCATTGCACCACCTACCTGCCACTAGTTTATATTATCTTTAAAGGAGGTGTTATCCTTTTCAATTTGCCCATTTGCATTTTTGAAAGAATTATTTTCTTTTTGCATTTTTCTTATTGCATTTTTAAACGGTTCATTTTCTTCTCTCACTTTTTACTGTAAGTTGTTAATTTCCTCTTGTATTTCTTTTCCCAATTTCATTTGATTTTTGAAATCCTTTCTGAGTTCTGAGATATCTCTGGGCTGGAAACCAATTCAAAATCTCCTCTAAATCTTCATATGTAGCACCCCTTCTGTCCTCCTTTTTTTGTAGCTAGTGTTTTGTCCATCTTTGAGTCAAAGGTAACTTTTAATAGATGCTGCTATTCTTTGACTTTTTATATAAATTTTGACATTTGTTACCTATCCCAAGGTTCCTCTGTTGGGGAAGGGGCTAGTTCACAAAACTTTAGTGTTGAGAGCCCTAGAGTTTTACTTACTGACCTGAGACCATGATGATAGGAACTTCAATGTATTGTTTACTGGACCAACAGGCAATGAACACCTGAATTTCACATTATGCACATTTGTGTTGAGTATGTCAGCAGTCAACTCCCTGAGCCATTGGGAAAACTGGAAATACCTGGAGCAGTCTCTGAGCTGTTCCTCAGGCAGCCCAATCACTAGGTTAGGTTGTCTGGGTTGAAAATTCCAGGGACTTGGGGGCAGCTAGGTGGCATAGTTGGGGTGGCTAGGTGGCATAGTGGATAAAGCACCAACCTTGGAGTCAGGAGTACCTGGGTTCAAATCTGGTCTCAGACACTTAATAATTACCTAGCTGTGTGACCTTGGGCAAGCCACTTAACCCCATTTGCCTTGCAAAAAAAAAAAAGAAAATGCCAGGGACTCCAGTCAGCACTTAAGACGTCAGTTGACCACTCCCTGTGTCATTGGAATAGGTGGTATCACCTGGGGTTGTTTGTGAAGGAAGGTCAGACCAAACCCCCTATGGAACACCAGGCCCTCCCTGCTGTGAATGCAGATGAGCCATGGCTGCCTGGGGCCAAGAGCATCCACTCTGGAGCTTTACCAGCTTTCAGGAACTCTATCAGCCTGCTCAACACATAGCCCAAAAAACAAAACCCTTTGCTTGCACAACTGGTGTTCTTCAATTAGTCCCCTCCTAGTCCTGATGCCCTGGTTCTCTGTTCTCTGCCATTACCATCATCAAGGTCCCCTAGAGACAGACCTTGTTAGAAGATGTTTAATTGTACTTTGGTGGATTCTGTCACTCCAGAATGTATTAAGAGGCTTGATTCATGTCAATTCTGAGAGAAACCCCAGAAGCTTAAAAAAGTTCCTGGCTTCTTTCTCCTATCTTGACTGAAGTTCTTGTTCTTCATTTTATTTTCTTTTTCTTTTTATTTAATTTACTTTTCCCCAATTACATGCAAAAGGCAAATTCCCATATTATCTTCCAAAACCTTAAGTTCCCAATTCTCTTTATGCCTCCCACCTCACTCCCCCTCATTGAGAAAGCAAGTTACTTGATATAGATTGAAAATGTGTAGTCATGAAAAACATTACCATAACAGTCATGCTGTAAAAGTAAATATAACCACTTCCCCCCAAAAAAGGACCCTCAAGAAAAATTATGTGAAAATAAAGTATGCTGGAATCTGTATTCAGACTCTATCAGCTCTGACTTTGGGATAGATAGAATTCTTTATTAAAGGTCCTTCAGAGTCTTCTTGGATCACATTATGGCTAAGAAAAGGCAGGTCATTCACAATTGATCATCGTGCAATATTGTTGCTACTTTGCATGTAGTACATTTACCATTGCATCTACTCATGTAAGTGTTTTACGGAGAGCATCCTGTTCATCATTTTCCATGACAGATCAGCATTTTATCTTAATCACAACTACCACAGTTTTTTTCAGCTGTTCCCCAACTAATGGGCATCTCCTCAATCTCCAGCTCCCCACCACCAAAAAAGAGTTGCTATAAATCTTCCTATACATATTAGCTCTTTTCTTCCTGTATTTCCTCTTTTCTGGAATATAGACCTAGCAGTGGCACCACTAGACCAATGGATAGACATGATTTTATAGCCCTTTGAGAATAGTTCCAAATTGTTCTACAGAATTATTGAATCATTTCACAAATGCTGTAGTTCTGTGGGTTCTGTCTCAATTTCCCTACATCCCTTCCAACATTTTTCATTTTATCTTTTTGTCCTATTAATCAATACAATTGGTATAGAGCAGTACCAAAAAATTATTCCAACTCATATTTATTCTGTCAATAGAGAGGACATTTTAAAATGATTTAAATAAATTACATTGATAACCTCATCTTTATAGGTTTTTTTTGCAAGGCAAATGGGGTATTAAGTGTCTGAGACCAGATTTGAACCCAGGTACTCCTGACTCCAGGGCTAGTGCTTTATCCACTGTGCCACCTAGCTGCCCCTGTTAACCTCATCTTAAAATTTCATATCTCTTGATCATTTATCAACTGGGGAATGGTTCTTATCTTTTTTTTTTCAAATTTGATTCAGTTTTCTATGTTTAAGAAATGAGGTCGTTATCAGAGAAATTTCTTTCAATATTTTTCCCCACAGATACTATTGCTAACTGTATTTCCCTCCCTCCTCTTCCTGCCCACCCTCATTTATTCTCTTCTCTCTCTCTCTCTCTCTCTCTCTCTCTCTCTCTCTCTCTCTCTCTCTCTCTCTCTCTCTCTCTCTTTCTCTCTCTCCCCTGAACCACCTCAAAAGTTTTACATCGTGCTACCCCCTCCTACAAGCTTCCCTTCTTTCTATCACCAATCCCCTCACCCCAACCACTTTCTCCCATCCATTTCCTCTCCTACTTTCCTCTAGGGTAAGATGGACTTCTATACTCAATTGCATGTTATTCCCTTTCTGAGTCAATTATGATAAGAGTAAGGCTCACCCACTCCCACTCATCTTCCCTTCCTCCAATCCACAGCACAAACTTTTTCTTACCTTTTTATGTGAAATAACTTACTCCATCTTGTAGTTCATTTTCAATGATGACTATACCATCAGAGAAGTAATTCCATGACATACATGCTGTCCTAATTCACAAGCCTCATTTTCTCTTCTGGAGTTGAGTCTTGTACCCAATATGAATTAGGACTACTGGAGATAGTCTTGGATGTGAATCAATCCCAGGACCACAGAGTTAATAAGTGTTTGAGTTCAGTTTTGAATTCAGGTTCTCCTGACTTCAGGGTTTTTACTCTACCCACTGCTCCATCTAGCTGTCCGATATTAGTTTAGGCATCAGAGACCACATCCATTGATGGAAATTATAGGATGTTAGAATTTTATGTTACTTGTTCCTAGATGCAGGGATTTTATCAGTAGTATCAGCCTGTTTTTGAACAATAAATGAGCTATGTAGAGAATACATGATGAGTATTGCAATAATACCTCCTTACAAGCTATGGAGGGACATGAAGAATGAAGAAAGGAATTTGTCTAGAACAAGGAGAAAGAGGAGGGATAACATGCCTGAGTCTATAATAATATCCTTCAACCCAGAATTTCTAGCACCCAAAAGTAAGGAAAGCACATGGATATAGCCACATGACACCTACAGGTTCCCATACTGGCTACTAAGACTGAGCTCTGAGGACACAGGGAACAAATAATACATTCTTAAGTCAGTACATAAGTTAGTAAAAGACATAATTTTTGTCACACCAAAGACAATTTATTTATGAATTGACTTCATTTAAGACTATTGGGAATCACAACCATTATTGTGTATATATGGGCTGGTGAATGACAATAATTCTGTTAACTATTTTCCTATAATTTGACTTTTGTTATTGTTCTGTTGTCCCTCAGTTGAGTCTGATTCTTTATGAACCATTTGGGATTTTTCTTGCAAAGATACTGCAGTGTTTTGCCAATTCATTCTACTGATTTTTCAGATGAGGTAAGTTAAGTGATTTGCCTGGGATAACAAATATAAGTGTTTAAAGTTAGATTTGAACTCAGGAAAATGGGTCTTCCTGACTTTTGGTCTAGAACACTATCTACCTTGTCACCTACATGCCTAAATAATTTACCTTAGTACTGTGTTACACATTTTGCTATTTTATTAGTAGCCATTCCATTTTCTTTTTTCTTTCTTTTTCTTTTTCCTTTTTTCTTGAGCCAGGTGCACCCTGGTCCAAATCTGGCCTCAGACACCCAACAATCACCCAGCTGTGCAGCCCCAGGCAGGCCACCCAGTCTCATTTGACCTGCAACACCCCCCAGAAAATAATGATAATAATAATAATAAATGTGCTTCAGTCTGTGTTCCAACACCAGCTTTGTCACAGATCTCATTCTTTAGGATAAATCCATCACAAAAGTTAGTTCCATATTTTTCCACCATTGCCATTGCTGATTGCAACTCACTTCATTCATATTTCAATACTACCATGAACTATATTTTCTCTCGCCTTTCACTCTGTCTCTGCTGTAGGGTAGTTGAGTGGTGCAGCAACCAGCTCTGAGGCCAAGAGGCCCTGAACCTACATACCACCTCTTACCCAGCATCCACTGAGCCCTATGGTCCCGAACAGGCCATCCAATCCCAGCCCCTTGAAAGAAGTAAAAAAGAAAATGTGTTATATCTCACCACTCTCTCCCTGTGGTCTATCCTCTCCTCCATCACTCACATACCCCGCCTTTCCCCTGCCCCCTTCTCTCCTTTTTACTAGAGATGTCTATAACCCATTGAGTATATATGCTGTTTCCTCTCCTAGCCACCTCTGATGAGGGCAAAGTTTCTCTCATTCCCCCTCACCTTCCCCCCTTCCATATCATTGCAATAGCTCATTGTAATAAAGAAAAATCTTATTATATGAAATATCTTAGCCTATTCCTCCTCTCCTTTTTCTTTCTCCCATTACATTTCCCCTTTATCTATTGACTACATTTTTATACCACAATATATCTTCAGTTTTCTCCTGTGCTTCATCTATAAAATCTCCTTCTAGCTGCTATATTAAATGAGAAGGTTCATATGAGTATTATCGTAATCATTTTTCTTTTTTTTGTAGGGATCTTGTTTTTTAATTAATTTTTATTAAAGATATTATTTGAGTTTTACAATTTTCCCCAAAATCTTACTTCCTTCCCCCCACTCCCCCACAGAAAGCAATTTGCCAGTCTTTACTTTGTTTCCATGTTGTACCTTGATCCAAATTGGGTGAGATGAGGAGCTCCAGAGCTCCTTTTCAGGATACAGATGGCACTCTCTTTGCAGACAGCCCAAAATTGCTCCCAATTGTTGCACTGATGGAATGAGCGAGTCCTTCAAGGTTGAACATCACTCCCATGTTGCTGTTAGGGTGTACAGTGTTTTTCTGGTTCTGTTCATCTCACTCAGCATAAGTTCATGTAAATCCCTCCAGGCTTCCCTGAAATCCCATCCCTTCTGGTTTCTAATAGAACAATAGTTTTCCATGACATACATATACCACAGTTTGCTAAGCCATTGCCCAATTGAAGGACATTGACTTGATTTCCAATTCTTTGCCACCACAAACAGGGCTGCTATAAATATTTTTGTACAAGTAATGTTTTTACCCTTTTTCATCATCTCTTCAGGATATAGACCCAGTAGTGGTATTGCTGGGTCAAAGGATTAATATTTTTGTTGCCCTTTGGGCATAGTTCCAAATAGCTCTCCAGAAGGGTTGGATGAGTTCACAGCTCCAGGAACAGTGTAATAGTGTCCCAGATTTCCCACAACCCTTCCAACAATGATCATTATTCTTTCTGGTCATAGTGGCCAATCTGAGAGGTATGAGGTGGTACCTCAGAGAAACTTTAATTTGCATTTCTCTAATAATTAATGATTTAGAGCATTTTTTTCATATGGCTATGAATTGCTTTGATGTCCTCATCTGTAAATTTCCTTTGAATAACCTTTGACCATTTGTTAATTGGGGAATGGCTTTTTGTTTTAAAAATATGACTCAGTTCTCTGTATATTTTTAGAAATGAGTCCTTTGTCAGAATCATTAGTTGTAAAGATTGTTTCCCAATTTACTACATTTCTTTTGATCTTGGTTACAGTGATTTTATCTGTGCAAAACCTTTTTAATTTAATGTAATTGAAATCATCTAATTGGTTTTTGGTGATGTTCTCCAACTCTTCCTTAGTCATAAACTGCTCACCTTTCCATAGATCTGACAGCTAAACTAGTCCTTGATCTTCTAATTTGCTTATAGGATTTTTTTTTATGTCCAAGTCCTGTAACCATTTGGATCTTATCTTGGTAAAGGGTGTTAGATGTTGGTCTAATCTAAGTTTCTTCCATACTAACTTCCAATTATCCCAGCAGTTTTTATCAAAGAGGGAGTTTTTATCCCAATGGCTGGATTCTTTGGGTTTATCAAACAGCAGATTACTATAATCCTTTCCTGCTTTTACACCTAGTCTATTCCACTGGGCCACCACTCTATTTCTTAGCCAATGGCAAACAATTTTGATGACTGATGTTTATAATATAATTTCAGATCAGGTAGAGCTAAACCACCTTCTTTTGCATTTTTTTTCCATTAAGCTCCTGGCAATTCTTGACTTATTATTTCTCCATATGAATTTACTTACAATTTTTTCTAACACATTAAAGTAATTTTTTGGAATTATAATTGGTATGGCACTAAACAGATAGGTTAGTTTTGGTAGAATTGTCATTCTTATTATATTAGCTCTACCTATTCATGAGCAGTTGATATTTGGCCAGTTATTTAAATCTTATTTAATTTGTGTGAGAAGTGTTTTATAATTATTTTCAAAAAGATTCTGAGTCTGTCTTGGCAAATAGACTCCCAAGTATTTTATATTGTCTGAGATTACTTTTAATGGGATTTCTCTTTCTAGCTCTTCTGGCTGTATCTTGCTAGACATATATGTCAAAGTTGAGGATTTATGAGGGTTTATTTTATAACCTGCAACTTTGCTAAAATTGCTAATTGTTTCCAGTAGTTTTTTTGGATGATTTCTTGGGATTTTCTAGGTAGACCACCATGTCATCTGCAAAGAGTTAGAGTTTTGTCTCTTCCTTCCCAATTTAATTCCTTGAATTTCCTTTTCTTCTCTAATTGCTGAAGCTAACATTTCTTATAAAATATTGAATAGTAGTGGTGATAATTGGGCATCCTTGTTTCACCCCTGATCTTATTGGGAATACCTCTAGCCTCTCCCCATTGAATATAATGCTTGTTGATGGTTTCAGATAGAGCTAATTATTTTAAAGAACAGTCCATTTACTCCTACACTCTCTAGTGTTTTTAATAGGAATGGATTCTGTTTCTCCAGCTCTCTTGCTCCGGGACTCTGCCCCCAGCCCTGTCCACAAGCTCCAGGTGGACAGCACCATCACCAGTGCCTCTGCTCCCTAGTTTACTCAAGCCCCTGCCATCTAGTCCCACTGCTGATCCACCAGGTCCGGCTCTCTGACCCTCAGACTCCTGGCTCCAATTCAGCTGTTAATGTGGTTTATCCAGGGCTGATCTTCCCTCTGAGCCCCTACCCACCTGCCCGAATTCAGCCAATGCTGCTGCAGGAAACAAATCCTGAGGTAGATGTTCTTTCTCCTGACTTTTCTTTCTGAATTTTGTGGGTCTGATTTCTTTTAAGAGGTTTGTTTCATGTGATAGATGGGGAAAGATCAGGAGACTTTAGAACTGTGTGTGTCTTCTCTCCGCCATCTTGGCTGGAGTCTGTCAGTATCATTTTTCTATACAGGAATACATGTAGTTCATCATCATTAAGTCCCTTATATTTTCCTCTTCTCCTCCACTCTCTATGCTTTGTCTGGGTCCTGTATTTGAAGATCAAACCTTCTGTTCAGCTCTGGCCATTTCAGCAGGAACATTTGAATTTCCCCTGGTTCATTGAAAGTCTATATTTTCCCCTAGAATAGGATGTTCACTTTTGCTGAGTAGTTGATTCTCGGTTGCATTCTAAGCTTTTTTGCATTCTGGAATATTATATTTCAAGCCATACAAGCTTTTAATGTAGTTGCTGCTAAGTCCTGTGTGATCCTGACTGCAGCTCCACGATATTTGAGTTGTGTGCTTCTCACTGCTTGTTTTCTCTTTGACTTGGGAGTTCTGGAACTTGGCTATAATATTCCTGGGCATTGTTTTTTTTTTTGGATCTCTTTCTCAGGGAGATTGGTGGATTTTCTCCATTTCTATTTTTCCCTCTGCTTCTGGGACATCAAAGCAATTTTCCTGTAATAATTCTTTGTAAATGATGTCAAGGCTCTATTCCTGGTCATGACTGTCAGGCGTTACAGTAATTTTTAAATTATCTTTAATCTGTTTTCCATATCAGTTGTTTTTTCAATGAGATGTTTCACAATGTCTTCTAATTTTTCATTCTTTTGGTTTTGAAACATTGAGTCCTGATTTATCATAAAATCAGCAATCTCCCTGAGTTCTATTCTTTTTCTGAAGGACTTTTTTTCCTCAGAAAGCTTTCTTATCTCCTTCTCCATCTGGCCAATTCTGCTTTTTAAAGCATTCTTCTCCTCAATAGTTTTTTGAACTGTTTTATCCATTTGACCTATGCTGGTTTTTAACATGTTATTTTCTTTAGCATTTTTTTGGACCTCCTTGACTAAGCTGCTGACTTCATTTTCATGTTTTTCCTGCATCTCTCTCATTTCCTTTCCCAATTTTTCCTCTCTCTCCTCACTTGATTTTCAAAGTGTTTTTTTGAGCTCTGTAATGGCCTGAGTCCTATTTCTGTTTTTCTTGGAGTCTTTAGATGCAGGAGCTTGTACCTCCTCATCTTCAGATTGAGTGTTTTTATTCATTTATTTTTTAGGTTTTTGAAAGGCAAACGGGGTTAAGTGGCTTACTCAAGGCCACACAGCTAGGTAATTATTAAGTGTCTGAGACTGGATTTGAACCCAGGTACTCCTGACTCCAGGGCCGGTGCTTTATCCATTATGCCACCTAGCCACCCCTAGATTGAGTGTTTTGATCCTTTTTGGTGTTCCTCTTTTTTTCTCTGCTTACTAATTTTCCCAGCCTGAGCTTGGTTTGGGGGTGCTTCCCGAGCTATTGGGACACCCCCAAAAGGATCTCAGTGTGAGAGGCTCTCTCCTCCCTCCTGGTCTTTGAATGACCATAAGTGCCCCCCTCTGCCACAGGGCTGAGGTGGGGGGGGGCTGCTGTTCTTTCTATGGGGCAATTTAGACTGATCACGATTTGAATGTGGTCAGAACCCCCAGAGTCCTGTTCCAGGGGCAGAGGACAGAGCTCTGCAGTCTCTCTCTTCACTCCCTTCCCTAGGCTCAATGCTCTCATGCCCTGTGGGCTCCTGCTTACTGGCTTCACCTGCTTCTGGTTCCTGGATCTGGGCTGCCCTGGCCATGCTGCTCACTGTGTGCCCTGAGGGCTGGGCTTCACATGCTCACTCTGGCAGTGCCTGATGCTCCCCAGAGTGGAAATCAGGAAACTGCCCCCTCTGCTGTGAGCCACTGCTCCCAATGCCCTGGGGCTGCCTCTAGGAGGCTGATGCTCTGGTGGGCCACCCCTCTAGTTGGCCACCCCTCTGATCCCATGGAGCCAAGCCTTTTCTGCTCTTTTCCCAGTTACCTTGGGTTGGAGAATTGCCTCACTGGATCCCTCTGTGGGTTCTGCTTCTTGAAAAGGTAGTTAGAGTCCTTAGTTTATAAGTTTTGCTCCAGAGCAACTGAGAGAAGGTCCTCTCCTGTTGCCATTTTGGCTCCACCCCTCCCATTTTCTTTTTTCTTAATATTTTGTTTTAGGCTTCATTTGTAGTTTTTTTTTTTTACCTTGCTGTTTTCTGAGTTTCTCTTTTTCCCTGTCATCATTTGTTTTTATGATTTAATTCCTTTTTATGATTGTCATTTGATCATTTTCTCTCCTATTTCTTTACTTTGAACTGTGTGACTCTGCTTCCCTGAGGGTTAGAAACTTAAGGATTTTTATGGTGCTGTTTTTGACATTAGTTCAGGGGTCCTGCAAGTTTTCGGTGCTTCCAAGGTAGAATAATTCTGGAAGACATGTAGCCATGAAGTGACTTTGGTCCTTTGTATTCATACGCACAAGTGCCCAGCAAAGTGTACCCAAGATTGCTGCTGCTAAGGTCTCTATGGCTGCTGCTCTTCCCACTCTATGTATGGGCTCTGGACAGACTTTTATCTCAGTGTCACAAACTTCTCCTGTTGACCTCTGATATAAGGAGGACAGCAATGAGAATAGAGGAAGATGTAAAGCTGTTTATTCAAGGAAGATACAGTTGGCTGGATCCAAAGTCCTCAGCTGTGGATAGTCAGGGAGCATACTTTTTATATGGTATGTGATGTAGGAAGCAAGTTGTTGTGGTTTCCATAGACACTGAGAGTCACTAGTGGTCTCCAGAGATGTTGTGGATTGTTTGAAGTCTCCCTGGAGATTGAGAGCTGTTTGGGGATTTTATGGATGTTAGGATTAATTTTCACAATTAATTTTCTGGAAGTGATACTGAACCAGTCTCAATAGGTTAAGAGTGAAACCCAGGCCTGGATCCAACAACCTCCTAAGTTTTCATTTGTCAGAAAAAAAAATATCTCACCCTGACCTTTTGTTGGCTCTGATACTCCAAAATTTGATTTGAGGAGTTATTTCAAAGGTATTGGGAAGGGAATGTTGAGAGTTCAGTTGGGTCATTTCTAATCCTCCATCGTGGCTCTTTCTCCATTTTCTAAGAACAGGGAATACACTAGATGATGATTTCAAATTTAATATTCATAGTAAGTAGTTACTTAGCACAGTGAATAGAGTGCTGAAACTAGAGTCAAGAAGACCTGAGCTCAAATCCAGCTTAGTTTTAGTAACTGTGTGACACTGCTTAGGTTATTTAAACTTTCTTCCTGTTTCCCTATCTGCAAAATGACTATAATACTTGCAGCTACCTCTCAGGATAGTTATGAAGATAAAATGGCACAATATTTGTAAAGCACTTTTCAAACCTTAAAAATTAATGTAGGGGCAGCTAGGTGGAGCAGTGGATAAAGCACCGGCCCGGGAGTCAGGAGTACCTGGGTTCAAATCCAGTCCCAGACACTTAATAATTACCTAGCTGTGTGGCCTTGGGCAAGCCACTTAACCCCATTTGCCTTTCAAAAACAACCTAAAAAAAAGATCAATGTAAATTACTATGCATTGATATTTTATGTTGTTTTGTGTTGATTGATTATGCTAAACACTCCACTTTGAACTTGAGAGTAGTTAATGGCATCATCATACATACCTGCATTTTGATTCATGATTCAATACTCCTCTTGTGCGTGCCATTTTGGCACAAAAGTCTATTATCTAATCCTTTCCATCAGCAAAGAAAAGTAAAAAATGGAACTGAGGTTCTGCATTTCTAAAAGAAAAAAAGTTTGGTATGATGATTGGAATTATGTCATGATAGTCAATGTCACAGGTGTTCCTATGTCCCTATCAATAATTTCTTTTTTGGGAAAGAAAGCAGTTCAGAAACCCATTCTTTAGATAAACTGAATATGACATAAAATTATCTTAGAGTATTTTATCAGTTCACCTTATTTGTGTCTGCCATGGACATAATAGGAATCTAGCAAACATGTCACCTCACTCCACTAACCACAATTCTCTTCATACTATGGCCCATTTACCTGTCATACTCTGACTTTCTCACTCTCACTCTCTCACTTGTAATACTTAATCATCTGACATTCAACTACTGATACCAATTCACAATTAACTAACTCTCCAAACTAATCTATCACTCATTCTGTAAAATGTGACTAGATTCAATCTCAACAGAGTTGCTAACTCTCCTTCCATAATTGTTGGATAAATATTTCCAAGGTTCCTCTGTACTTCCAAATCAATGAATATGAGCTGATTTTTTCAAAACTTTTAAATACTCCTGTAGAATCATTTATATCACCTTGAAATCTTTATGTTAAATCTGACTTTCTCGTTTCCCTTCTCAATCTCACTATTCCAAGTATGTAATAGTTTTTAGCTCCAAAATTGTTTCTAATTCCTCATCATGTTTACTGAGAAAATTAACTTTTTATTATACAAATTTAACTTATGACTTGGATAACTTGTTTCTAAGACATATCAATACCAGATCTCATAAAGGTCTCTGCTTGAAACAAGAAAGAGAGCTTTCTAAATTTTTCAACAAATCTCTTGATACTCTCAGAGCTATGATCATAATTGTTTCTTTCTCTTTGTCAGTTCTTGCTTCCGGCTATGAAGTGTTGTGAGTTTATATTAAAGTAGGTGTACTTAAAATCAGTCATCTTAAATTAATTTTAATTGTTTTAAGCAAAAACCAGATAGGTTTGATAGATATTGCTTTATAAGATAATTTAAAATCATTTGCATAAGAAATTAGTCGTTTTAAAATATAATTTAATGGCTTCATCATTTGTTCTTCCTTATATATTTAATTTTTTGATGAAATATCTGATTGTTCTAACTTGAAATCTATAAATTACTTTATTAATATTACCTCTTATTCTGGATCTGGACTAAGCTAATCCAGTCCAAAATGGGCAAGATTTGGAGATTAAAACACAGCAAGACATTTGTGGACCAGAGCATGCAATTAAAGCCTTAGTCACTAGAGTTCAAGAATCAACTTCAAAGTCAGAAATGATAAAAAATGCTATTTTTTTCTGCTCTCACAGTCACCAGAACAGGATGTTAGGAAAAATATCATAATGAGACTAAAAGAACACAAATGAATTCTCTGGCATAATGCCTTTCTTTACCTCCTTCTTCTCCCTCTCTTGTTTCCTCTTCCCCACTTAACATCTTGACTACAGCAATTCAAGTTTCCAGTCTTTCCCATCTAAAACTAAGTAGGGCTCAATCCCTTACAGAATCAACCCAGTTTATCTGATACAAAAGTCACTATCCAAGATGCAGTGCAGGGCTATACATAAAAGCAAAAGAAGAAGCAATGATGAAACAAGTGCAACTAAAGGGAACAAACAGAGAAAGGACTTCAATCTCAGTAAGCCAGGGACACAAACAGGACTCGGTCCCCAGGATGCATAGGTTCAACACCCTAGTCTCAAATTCCATTATGGATATCATTCAGTTCTCACTGCTTCAATCAAATTCAGTTTCTTATTACAAGGAAATGACAACTCTAATCCCAAATTAATTAACTATTAATAGTTGGTATTTATATATTAGCATTTTAAGGTTTGCAAATGACCATACTCACATTGTTTCTTTTGCTCCTGATTACAACCCTATGAGTTATGTATTGGAAGTATTATCTCAGATAGGAAATGCAGGTTCAGAGCTATTAAGTGATTTTTCCATGGTCACAACAAATAAATTGGAGAGGTATATCTGATTCCAAGTTTCTTCTGATTAATTTGCCCGTGTTTATATAAATGATTGTATTTATGATTGTATTGTATATAAATGCATGTATTTAATGAACAATATGACTAAATGATTTGTTCTGCCATGTAATTAAGCACTATAAATTCAATAAATACAACCAACATGACTGAATAAGGATTTTCAGAGATCTTTGTGTTTGCTTTCCTTCCTCATGACTGAAACTACTCTTGCTGCCAGTATTGGGGGTTTTCTAATGAGTACTGAGCATAATAGCAATCTTGGGTAACCTATGGTAACACTAAGCCACTGTAGCAATATAAGAGGTGACTAAACTTGAATCAATTAGTTGTCCTTCCCTCTGAAGATGACAGAGCTAACCAAATGTTCCATTCCCATTCTTTTTAGTCCATGTTTAATGAAATGTTGCCATTAAAAATGGTTTTCTATAGCTCCCATAAAATAATCTATTTAAAATATAATTAAAAATCAAGTGAGCTAGTTATGTTCTAGAGAGCACTTCTTTGGTAAGGATAGTTGATCAGATTTCTATTATCTCCATTTTCCTAGAAGTCCACACCATAGACATTCTTTTTCCCTCTCAAAGTAGCTACTCAGCAGTATATACTCCTCCAAAATAAATTAGCTGCCTCAAAGGTTTTGTTAGCTAGGGCATTTAATATTGTGACCATATTTTATTATTATTTTACTAACCCTTGGGTGGATCAAATTGACCATTTTTCATGTGAGAACTTTTCAAGTAAATGATGAAGTCATAAATGTTTAATGCAAGAGTTTGAGCTAATTCATCTTCACACTGAATATTTTCTAGCAACTACCTTGGGAACTGTGGGAATGTTTTACCACATCACCCCAGAGGAAATTCTTTTGTTTCCTTAATCTTAGGTCCTGAATTTACATCCAAGGAGGGATTTGTTATAATTTTTATGATTTTATTTTGTTTTAACTAGCTAAGCATTTCCTTTCTTCTGTCTTTAATGTCTTAGTTAACATTTTGAAAGACATTAAGATGTCTTTCCTAAAGTAAGTAAAATCCAAGGAATTCTATATCTGATTGCCATCAGACCTCTTTATTATTCCACTAACTCTTTTTGAATTTTCTTATCCCCAAAATAATTGGATCTAATCGTCCTTATTCTGACCTAGCAAGTACCTTAGAGAGTAATAAAATGTTCACCTCAGAGTTTTTTCCTGTGTCTTCACCTGTTTTCTTTTCCTTTATTTATTATGTTGAGAGTTTTGCTATTTTACATTCTGCTGCTCTTAAGCTTTCCCCTGTACCTTGGGAATTCCAGGTCTATCTAATATTTATTCGTCTTAGTTATTTCCCATCTCTGGACTGTAAACCTCTCACTACATTTCTTTATGGGATGAGAATTGGATCATGCTTGAAATAACCAAAATCTTGATACATTTAAGACACTTTCCAATAGTTTTATCTGTTTCATTCATTTGTGAATCCTCATAGGATTTATGGTTCAATTCCATAAGTTTTGGTTTTACATTTAAATCACATTGATTTAACATTGATTCATCAATATCTTTATTTAGAGCTTCTTTGATTTACCTTATTTACAACTGCCATTCAATTAGTTCTTCCATTTCTTCCTCACCCTATCAGTTAACTAAGTTATTCAATTTTGTTGTTTCTTTAGCCCAGACACTCTGGAATGAAAACTTCTTTTATTGATGGCAACTGCCTTTAACTTAGCACTTTAGAGAGTTTTCTATAATATTGGCAGTGCAAGTAAACTGACCATATGCACAACAGATAGCATATGTCAGAAGTAGTACTTGTTTTTATTTTATTTTCATGTCTGAAGACATTCTTCATTTTTTGCTACCAAGTGAATCATCTTTTGCAATAAAAACAAACAGAAATGTAAGGGAAAAAAATATAGTTCCTCACAATTAACACATCAGCTAAGAATGGCAGTCTAATCAGTCCAAATCAGCAAGCAACAGATTGGAAATTTCCTTCATTCTTCAATAATTCTCATCACCAGCCTCTGCCTCAAGGAATTATGCAACAAATATAGAAGAACTGAAAATTAATTCACAGGGTAAAAAAAGAGATAACCCAGAAAGATAAAATACCTTTTGAATTAATATCAACAACTTCAATCCTTAAAACAGTCATTCAACACCCATTCTCCTACATTTATACCTGATCCTGCTAAGGGAAACATTCTAATATAGTCAATTATCTTATTCCTGGAAATGACAGTGAACTTGTATCAAACTAAGATGCTTTGATCCAAAAGGCCACTACAGTCAAAAACGAGGATATCAGAAAGTTTTTGGATAGTATCTGTTTCTGAGAAAGGCACAGTGCAACAAGCTGATGAATATGTTGGAAAAGATGCTAAAGGGCATGTCCTGAGGCATCAACACTTATTCAGATGTAAAAAGAAAAATACTTTTTGTCATTTGAAAAAAAATAATAAGAATTAGGCAAGTTTTGACTAATTACTCAGTGGAACATCAAGAAACAATGAAACAAAATCAGAAGAATGAAAAATAGAAGAAAATGTGAAATATTTCATAGGAAACAATAGCTGGCCTGGAAAATAGAGATAATTTGAGAATTATTAGATTACTGTAAATTTATTATCAAAAAAGAGTATAGACATCATCTTTCAAAAAGAAATTATCAAGGACAGCTAACCTGATATCCTACAACCAGAAATAAAGGGAAAGAATTCACCAATCACCCTCAGAAAGAATTCCAGACTAAAAATTGTAATGCTTCCAGATCAAGGAAAAAACATTGCAAACAGTCAAAAACAAACAATTCAATATTGTGGAGCCACAGTAACACTTAGACAAACTTTAGCTTCTACATTAAAAGATCAGAGGGTTTGGGATATTATATATTTTTTGTATATTCACAAGTGTTTAATTGCTGAATCAAATTTTAGGGGTGACCATGGAGGTACTAATGGCACATCTCCATACAGCTGAATCCTCCAAGTGCATTAAGTTTTCAACAGGGCTATAGATGTATTAATGGTACATCTCCACAGATCTGTACTCTCCAAGAGAGCATTACTGCTGCTATTCACTTATTATATAACATGTCTGCAATCTTTAAGTTCATTAGGTCTTCAATGTGAATCCCAAGGTACAACTGGGCTTAAAAACAGGTACTTAACAAATCAGAAGATCCTATCTCAAACTGAATTCCCACAATGATTAGATGACCTTTACTCAGAATCCTTAGACAATATAATGAAATGCCTTTCAACAAGTTAAAGGCAGTATTTAATCCAATCATTGTAATTAAACTATTTAGGCATGAAAAGTTAGGTAATTTAAGTTGGAGTCAGTAGAACTGGCCTTTGAACAGACTGAGGTATAACTTTACCCTGCCAAAAACAATTGCACCACCCCACAAACACCCATATAACAGGTAAAAGTCATATGAAATTATTAGGTAGGCTTTTCTCATTATTTACTAAAAGAAGCCAGATTTAATTAAAACTTTCTAAAAAGCGGGACACATGACCCTTGATCAAAAAAATGCCAAAATCTTTTAAAATAACAGTAAAGTATGATAGTGTGGTTATGACTGGAATTATAACCTAAAAAAAAGAGAAAACAGATAATTTCTTATTTAAACACAAACCTACCTAATCTTCATAATTTCTCTATTAGAACTGCTGAACAAAATTTTTAAACATCCATTCATGATCAGAATTCTCATGTTGATGAAACCAATTTAAATAGGGTCAATATGGTACATGTGAAAAAAGAAAAGAAATCTCATCATGAAAGGCATCCCTTTGTAAAAAAAATAAGGTAGCATACAATTATTACCCATTGGTGGCCTTTTTAGGGTATGCAATCAAGTCAGCCCTCTCCCCCTTCTTTTTGATGCCTTCAAGTATCATCTTTGTCCCAGGGATGTACTTGGGTTTTCCAAGTATTCCATCAAAGTATCCTCTCCCCAGGTGATAACTTTGCTTTTGTTGGCATCTGTATAAGAGAAACCTGCAGGCTGACCAGTCTTACAGGCAAAGAGTCTGTTGAGATTAGGTCCAGTCTTGTGCTTACCACCCTTTTTAACTCTGTGACACTGGGCACACTTCTGAACAAATGTCTTCTTGTTCTTCTCCACATCTCCCATTGTGAATTCTGCTCAGCCTGCAGCCCTGCACATTGAGCAGTTCATCTGTCTCTCTGTCTGCCACCGCTCCACCTGGAACTTCCTCTGCCCCTAAAATGTTATATTCTAATGGGCAAAAGAGTAAGAACTATAACAAAAGAATTCCCTAACCAGCAAAACTGAATATAATCCATTAGGGGAAAACAGATATTTGATGAAGTAGAAGCCCTTCAAGTCTTCTTTCTTAAAATTTTTACTTATGAAAAATACAGAGTTGAATAGAAAATTTGACTTTCAAATATGACCCAAGTGAAGTATGAAAAGGTAAACAGGAAAGAGAATTAATGAATGATTCAGTAACGTTCAACTTTTTCTATCTCCCCAAGGAACTCCTAAGAACCTAGTTATTATTGGGACAATTGGCTGGTTGGTTAGTACTTATCCTTGATTATTGAAAAACAACAGCGTGGTAACTGATCTTGATGCTGTGTCAGATAACATGGTTGAAAACATCATGATAAAAAGTATGAGAGCAAGGACACAGTCCTGTTTCACTCCATTGGTGGCTCAGAAATTACAAGAGTGTTGTTCACTCTTGAGAAGCTGGGCATGCATACCATCCTGAAATTAACAAAAAATACAGATAGAAGGCAAGATAGTGAGTTGACTATGATGGAATGTAAAATTAAAATAAAACTAAGTGAAAAGAAAGAGGGCAGCAATGGAAAAAACAAAAAGGGGAAGGATAGAATGAGGTAAATTATTTCACAAAAAAAGAGATACAAAAGAGCTAATACCATGTAGGGGAAGATGGGACTTGTTGAACAATGTTTGAACCTTAAGCTCAATTCATGAGAATTGGTTCAAACAGGGAATAATTTACACACTCAGTTGGCTATAAAAGTCTATTTTTATCCTATGGCAAAGTAATGGGGAAGGAAATTAGACAACTGGAAAGTATACATGGAAGGACAAATTGGGGGAGATGATTGTCAGAATCAAATAATTTTGAGGAGGAAAGGGTGAAAAGGAGATAGAGTATCAAAAAATAGGATGGAGGACTAAACTAAGTTGAAGGTAATTGACAGCACTCAAACCTATCACTGATTAAGTGGTATGTCTGCTCCAAGTATATGAAAACTTCCCTCAATGGAATTGGCAGATGAAAACAATAGCCATGAAGGCAATTGAGGCAGGTTCTGTGGAACACTTAGGGCTTGGTCAGTCATGAAACATACCAATGTTATTCACTGCATCCCATCTTGACCTTTGTCTTGACACTTGACTCTGATGACTCTGGAAGAGAGAGGTTGATGACTATGCACCTCTGCCTCACATAAATCCAATTCATGAACAAGGTATCTCCCTATGATGCCACTGATCCTTTTCAAAAAGGAATGAGAGACAAAACTGGCATAAATGATAAATGCTGTATTTTTTTTAAATATATAGTTTGTCATCACTAATGATAAAGTCAGGTGATATGAAAAATTTTCAGAAGAAGAAATCCAAGTTGGTTATAATCATATGAGAAAATACTCTAAATAATTTTTGATAAGAGAAATATCACTTAAAATGGTTCTGAGAAGAGCCAAGATGGTGGCAGGAGAACAGCCTTTCCTAGGAGCTCTCTCCAAAATAGTTTAAAAATCTTAAAATTAAGACTAACTAGATTTTGGAGATACAGAACCCATGGAAAGATCCAGTGAAGCAATTCTCCAAACCAAGGTAACCTGGAATATTGTGGGAATGCTCTGTTCCACAGGGTTGGAGCGGGAAGAATTCTAGCCAGGATAATTGTGCCACAGAGAAGGGACTCCAGCCTTCTGGGAATAGCCTGTAGGGTACCTGGGTCCCTCAAAGTGCCAGTTCCTGGCAGCATAAGTAGATTCTTGACCTGCCAACCCAGAAAGCACCAAGCACAATGTGGAAGATCAGTAGGGAAACTTCGGCTGAATGAGAACACAACATGATGTACCCAGCATGGATTTCAGCACAGCCCACATTCCAGGAAATAGAAGCAGGGCCACAAAACCACCCAGCAAGTAGCAGCCCCAGGGAAAGTAAGGGAGTGGGGGGGGGGGGGGGACTGCCGAGGTCTCTCCTTTATCTCCAAG
Source organism: Macrotis lagotis (assembly GCF_037893015.1). NCBI lineage: Eukaryota > Metazoa > Chordata > Mammalia > Peramelemorphia > Peramelidae > Macrotis > Macrotis lagotis. The sequence goes on from NC_133661.1 coordinate 119,636,789, forward strand.
ACAGGGTTATGGGGCTTTGTCCATATTCAGACTCTGGTCACAGTCTAAGCCCCCATACTATTATAAAGTAGGGATCCTCCTCACAGTCCCAGGACAGAGGGGTCTCCTGACCAAAGCACAGGTCAGTAGATCAGTCAGAGCCTCTCATAGGACCTTGAGGGAACTGAGATAGTTTTGGGGTGTCCCAATAATACGCAAAAGCTCAGGAATCATGCCAAAACCAGGGCACAGCCTGGAGAAATGGGTAAACTGAAAAAAAGGAACCTGACCATAAAGAATTACTTTTGTCCCATGGAGAATCAAAGCACACATTCAGATTACAAAGTTCAAGTTTCTGCTTCTAAAGACTTGAAGAGGGGGGCAGAGCCAATGGTGATGGAAAGGGATCTAGTTTAAGGCTCTCTCTGATAAAACTTGAAACTAAGGACTCTAACTAAACTTTTGAGAGACAGAACCCACAAAGGGAGCCAGTGAGACAGTTCTCCTACTCAAGGTAACCTGGAAAAGAACAGAAAAGCTCTGCTCCCCGGGTCGGAGGGGCAGCCCGCCAGAGGAGTGGCCCGCCAGAGTGAAAGAACATCAGCCTCCCAGAGGCAGCCCCAGGATGCTGGGAGCCCTGGCTCACAGCAGTGGGGGAGTCTCCTGAGCTGCACCCCGGGGAGCACTGGGCACAAAGTGGGGGAACAGCAGGGGACCTCTGCCAGAGCAAGCACATGGAGCCCAGCCCTCAGGGCACATAGCGAACAGCTTGGCCTTTCAGCAGCCCAGATCCAGAAACAGAAGCAGGCAGAGCCAGTAAGCAGGAGCCCCCAGGGCATGAGTCCATTGAGCTGAGGGAGGGGAATGAAGAGAGACTGCAAAGCTGTCCTCTGCTTCTGGAACAGGACTCTGGGGTTCTGACCACATTCATATCCTGATCACAGTCTAGGCCCCCCCATAGAACAGAAGGCCCCCCAACCTCAACCCAATGGCAGAGGGGGGTGCTTATGGTCATTCACAGACCAGGAGGGAGGACAGAGTCTCACACACTGAGACCCTTGTGGGAGTGTCCCAAAAGCTCAGGAAGCACCCCAAAACCAGGTACAGGCTGGGAAAATGAGCAAGCAGAGAAATAAGAGGAAGACCATTGAGAAATATTTTGCATATGAGCCCAAGAAGGATCAAAATACTCAGTCTGAAGATGAGGAAGCACAAGCTCCTGCATCTAAAGGCTCCAAGGAAAACAGAAATTGGGCTCAGGCTATGACAGAGCTCAAAAAATATTTTGAAAATCAAATGAGGGAGTTGGAAGAAAAACTGGGAAAAGAAAGGAGAGAGGGGCATGAAAGACATGAAAATGAAGTCAGCAGCTTAGTCAAGGAAATCCAAAAAATGCTGAAGAAAATAGCATGCTAAAAACCAGCTTAGGTCAAATAGATAAAACAGTTCAAAAAGTTATTGAGGAGAAGAATGCCTTAAAAAGCAAAATTGGCCAGATGGAAAAAGAGATAAGAAAACTCTCTGAGGAAAACAAATCCTTCAGACAAAGAATGGAATTCAGGGAGATTGATGAATTTACCAGAAATCAGGAATCAATACTTCACAACCAAAAAAATAAAAAATTAGAAGAAAATGTGAAATATCTCATTGAAAAAACAACGCAACTGATATGGAAAACAGACTTAGGAAAGATAATTTTAAAATTATTGGAATACCTGAAAGTCATGATCAGGAAAAGAGCCTTGACATCATTTTCAAAGAATTACTACAGGAAAATTGCCCTGATATTCTAGAAGCAGAGGGCAAAATAGAAATGGAGAGAATCCACCAATCCCCCCAAGAAAGAGATGCTAAAAAACCAACCCCTAGGAATATTATAGCCAAGTTCCAGAACTCCTGAGTCAAAGAGAAAATATTACAAGCAGCCAGAAGGACATAGTTCAAATATCGTGGAGCTATAATCAGGATCACACAGGACTTAGCAGCAACTACACAGGAAGCTCATAGGTCTTGGAATATAATATACTGGAAGGCAAAAGAGCTTAGAATGCAGCCAAGAATGAACCACCCAGCAAGGCTGAATGTCCTCTTCCAGGGAAAAAGATGGACTTCCAATGAACCAGGGGAATTTCAAATGTTCCTTTTGGAATGGCCAGAGCTGAACAGAAGGTTTGATCTTCAGATACAGGACTCAGGTGAAGTATGGAGATTGGAGGATAGGGGGAAAATATGAGGGACTTAATGATGATGAACTGCATGGATTCCTACATAGAAAAATGACACTGATAATACTCATATGAACCTTCTCAGTTAATAGAGCAGGTAGAGGGAGCTTTTATAGTTGAAGCACAGGAGAAAGCTGAATTTGAAGATAAAATATGGTGTAAAAATGGAGTCAATAGAAAAAAATGGAAATGTAATGGGAGAAAGAAAAAGGAGAGGGCCAATAGGCCAAGATATTTCATATAATAAGATTTTTTTTATTCCAATGAGCTATTGAAATGACATGGAAGTGGGGAGGCAAGGGGGAATGAGTGAACCTTTGCTCTCATCAGAGGTGACTAGGACAGGAAACAGCTTATATATTCAATGGGGTATAGACATCTGGAGTAAGGAGACGGGGAGCAGGGGGAAGGGGTGGGGATGTGAATAAAGGAGGAGAGGATGTACCGTGGGGGGAGAGTAGTCAGATATAACACATTTTTTTTTTACTTCTTGCAAGGGACTAGGATTGGAAGGCCTGTCCAGGATCATAGGGCCAGGTGTATTCTGGGCTTAAGGGGTGGTATGGGGCCTCAGGGCTTCTTGGCCCCAGGACCAGTGATCTCTCTGCTATGCCACTCAGAGACCCTACAGCAGAGTTAGAGTGAAAGAAGAGAGAAAATATAGTACATGGTAGTGGAGAAATAAGAAAGGAAGAGTTGCGATCAGCAATGGCAACGTTGGAAAAATATGGAAGCAACTTTTGCGATGGACTTACCATAAAGAATGTGTTCCACCCATGACAGAGTTATTAGTGTTGGAACAAAGACTGAAACACATTTTTTATTATCATTATTTGGGGGAGGGTGCAGGGCAAATGGGGCTGGGTGGCCTGCCTGGTGCCACATAGCAGGGTGATCTTTGGGTGTCTGAGGCTGGATTTGGACCCGGGTGCTCCTGGCTCAAGGGCTAATGCTCTGTTTGCCACCCAGCCACCCCTACTATGATTACTATTTTATTTTATTTTGGGTCTTTTTTTTTCTTCTTTTTGGTTTTTGCAGGGCAGTGGGGATTGGGTGGCTTGCATGTCACACAGCTGGGTGATTGTTAGGTCTATGGGGCTGGATGTGGGCTCGGGTGCTTGTGGCTCCAGGGCTGGTGCTTTGTCCATTGCACCACCTGGCCATACCTACAATTATTACTATTATTTTTTTATTTTAATTTTTTTCTCTTCCCTTTACTTTATAGACCAAGCAAGTCTATATTCATTGGGGGAGGGGTATTTTGTTTACTCTTAAACAAAAATATTTTATTAATGTTAAAAAAACATTTGTACAAAATGAGAATTAACAAATAAAATAAAGTGTTCATCAGAAAAAAAATAAAGACTTGAAGAAATATAGTATGTGATCTCAGGCTATGGCAGAGGTCAAAACATATTTTGAAAATCAAGTAAGGGTGGTAGAAGAAAAGTTGGGAAGAGAAATTAGAGAGATGCAGGAAAAACATGAAAACCAAGTCAGCAACTTAGTCAAGGAGATCCAAAAGGATAATGAAGAAAACAATATGTTAAAAATCAGTTTATGTCAAATGGAAAAATAATCTAAAAAAGTTAATAAGGAGAAAAATGTCTTAAAAAGTAGAATTGGAGAGATGGAAAAGGAGATAAGAATGAAGAATTCAAGAAGAAATAAGAAATAAGAATTCAAATCTAGAATGGAGCCAAATGAAGCCAATGACTTTGCAAGGAATCAAGACATCATAATTCAATACCAAAAGAATGAAAAACTAGAAGAATATGTGAAATGTCTCATTGAACAAACAGCTGATCTGGAATAAAGATCCAGGAGTGACAATTTCAAATTTTTGGGCTACTTAAAAGTCATGATCAAGAAAAGAGCCTTGAATTCATTTTTATAGAATTTCTACAAGGAAATTGCCCTGATATCTAGAAGCAAAGGGCAAATTACACATTGAGGGAATCCATAAATCTCCTCCTGAAAGAGATCCAAAAAAATATAACCCACAGAATATTATAGTCAAATTCCAGAACTCTCAAGTCAAAGAGAAAATATTACAATGAGCCAGAAAGAAACAATTCAAATATCATGTAACTACAGTCATGATTGCACAGGACTTCACAGCATCCACCTAAGGGCTTGTAGGAATTGGAATATAATATTTCAGAAGGGAAAAATAGTTGGAATGCACCCAAGAATCAACCACACAGCAAAACTGAACATCCTCTGCATGGGAAAAGATGAACTTTCAATGAAACAGGAATTTCAAATGTTCCTATTGAAACTGCCAGAGCTACACAGAAAGTTTGATCTTCAACTGCAGGACTCAGGTGCAGCATAAATAGAAAGGTTGGACAAGAAGGGTAAATTATGAGAGATTTAATGATGATGAACTCCATACATTCCTGCATGGGAAGAAGATACTGGTAATAATCATATGAATGTTCTTATTTATTAGAGCATGTAGAGGGAGCATATGTAGATAAGGTACAGGAAAGAGCTGAATTTGAAGGTTTAATGTATTATAAAATTTGAGTCAAATGGTGAAAGGTAAATGTACTTGGATAAAGAGAAAGGAGAGGCAGAATAGGCTAAGATATTTCATTTAAATGAGTCAAGAAGTAGCTTTTGCAGTGGTGTGAAAGGGGGGAAGGTGAGGGGTAATGGGGGAGCCTTCATTCTCATCAGTAATGGCTCAGAGAGGAAAAGACATGCATACTCAAGGGGGTAGAGATATCTAGAAGAGAGAGAAAAGAGGGAGGGGGTAGGGGAGGGGGTATATAGGTGATAGAGGGAGGCTATATCTTGAAGAGGATAATAAGGTATAACTCATTTTCTTTTTTACTTTTTGTAAGGTGGTGGGATTGGGTAGCCTATCTGGAACCAAGGGGCTGAGTGGTTGCTGGGTCTGGTGGGATGTAGGCCTGGGGCCTGCTGGCCCCACCAGACCACCACTCAGCTGCCCCACAGCACATTTTTGAAAAGGGAAAGAGTGAAAGGAGAAAGAAAATATAATACATAGCAGTTAAAGTTGGTTAAACCTCTCTGGTTAATGCTGGTCCTCTGGCTTCCCCCAGCTGCAGTCCCTGTGCCCACCTTCTGGTCTCCACTCCCAATTCACCCATGGTCCCTGAGACAGACCTTGTTGGTAGATGTTCTTCTCCTAACTTCTTTTTCTAGGTTCTGTCAATCAAGTTTCTGTTAAGAGATTTCTTTCATGTTATAAAAATGAAGTTTCACGAGGACACCAGGAGCACTTAGCATAGGGCCTATCTTTTCTCTGCCATCTTGACTGGAAGTCCAGATTATATTTACTCTTACAGCAAGAATATTTTAGTAATGTGTACAATAAAATTAAAAATTAAAGAAAAATAATATAAAATGATTCTGAGAAGCTGCAACACAGATTGTATAATAAGACAGAAAATGAGAACAGCATATGTTGTAGGGAATGAGAAAAATTGGGATAATAACCCACTCATAATGATCCAATTGAATGAGCTTGTGGTAAATGATTCTGGGTGTGGGCATATGATTTGATGGAATATTATTTTGCTATAAGAAATGATGAGCAAGATGGCTTCACAATAACCTAGAAAGTAGGAACTGATTTGATACAAACTGAGGAAAACAGAATCAGCAATAGCAATATAGTAAGGATGATCAACTGTAACTTTGATAAAGACAATGATTCATACAAATCCAAAGGACCCATGATGAAAAATACTATCTACCTCCATTTTCAATGGAAGGTAAATCAGACTTTTTAAAATTTTCTTTCGTTTCTTATTTTTATGTGTATGTATTTTGAAATATGGCTAATATAAAAATATATTTTAAATGATTCTTTTCTATCATTGATATTATATTTATTACCTTCTCAAGAGATTGGAGATAGACAAGAAAGTAGAAGAGAATCTGGACCATGAAATTTTTAAAAATTAATGTTATTTTTGAAATATAATTGGGAAATATTTAACAAAATAAAGAAAAATGTTTTAAAAAACCAGTAGCAATTTTTAAGTGTATGTAACTTGTACACATCTGTAGATAAACCTATATCTTTATGTTTTAAATTAATAAAAATTCTACCTTTCATTTCAGTTAAAATAAAATAAGAAAAGATTAATTTCCTGTAATAAATGTAAATATATATATATATATGTATATATGGAACAATGAAATTAGTATATATATATGTTTGTGTGTTTGTATATATATACAAACACACATACACACATGTGTATATGGCTTACTGGATTAAATCCCTGCCTTCCTAATGAGTAGCATGTTTCATCACTGATCCTCTATCATCAGGAATGGTTATTTAATGGATTAGCTCTTGCAATTTTAAAAATTATTCAATTTTAGACTATTACAAATTATTTTCCTGGTTCTACTATTTTTACTCTTCTTTATTAAGGTCTTCAAAATTCTTCATTTTTATAAAATTGATATTATAGTATGAATTGATCTTTGGGTACAACTTCATTCTGCATCCGCTCATAATGTCAATATCTTTTAGAAATTATCTATTTTCTCATTTCTTACAATAGTTCCCTATATCACAACTATTCACCACTTCTTCATTTGAAGGTCATCCCCTTAGATATCAGTATAGATATAGATATAGATAGATATAGATATAGATATAGATATACATATAGATACAGATATAGATATAGATATAGATAGTTATATATATCCCACAAAAAGAACTGATATAAATATTTTTGTACAAAAATACCTTTTCCTCTTTTTAAAATATCTTTTCAGTTATAGGCCTCCAAATTGCTTTGTAGAATGATTGTACTCATTCATAGGTCTACCAATAATGCATCAATGTACTTGTTTTCTCAGAATTCCTACCTTTTTCATTTTCTGTTTGTCATTCCTTTCATCTTTGTAGAATTTCAGAACTGTCATAGTTTTCACTTCTCTAATTATTTGATAATGATTAAAATATCTTTTTAGATATAACGCTAGGTGATCTAGGTTTCTTTTCTTGAGAATTGAATAAAATTGTAATATTACATTATATTACTGTAACACAATTTGTTAAACCAATTTATCTTTCATTTGGGGATTTAAAGATTCTTGAGCAGAAACAGCATGGTCTGCTTTTATACCATTTTGTGTAGCAATAGCAATATAAATTGATTACTATCCTTAGAGAAAGAGGTGGGAGTCAGAAATAGCAGAGACAGCAGCAGTATCACAGGATAACATATTGAGAGCTGGATGAAATGTTAAAGGTTCATCAGGTCCAACCCTCATATTATATTAATGGAGAAACTACAGTACTAATTAGGCAGATGAGGTGAGTTGCCTAGGATCATATAGTTATTAGGTATTTGAGATGACATTTGAAACAAGGACTTCTTGATTCCAAATCCACTGTCTTATTTGCCCATGTTGGTAGGCTCTAGCTTAAAGGTTGGATAAGGCATGAAACATATTCTGGAATTGGTTAGATTAAATGGGTCAAGTGAGTTCTCACTCAGGGATTCAATCAGGATAAATTGGCTCTACGTCAGGGTCAAAGCTTAGTAGATAAACTCTTTCATAGCGGGAAAGCATTTTCGGAAGTTTGAGATCAAGAAAGTCACCATTGGGGAGAACTGAGCAGTGTCAGGGTAGAGGTCTGAAGTCAGTATTGATCTCTGACCCAGGACCAATGCATATATGACTGCTTCTGTCCTCTATCTCTTCCTCAGACACTTTGTTTGAGCTCTTTACTCCTGTACTTTAGAACTTATTACCTCCTTTTACTGTGATTCCCAGTTCCTAAAATACAGATGATTTCTTTCTGGCTTTAGTAAGATTAAAATACCTTAAACTTCTCATAAGCCTTATTTTGACACAGTTCCTAGGCTCAGATCCTTTCCATTTCTATCTGAACCCATTCCAAACTTCTGTCCTAATTTAACATCATAGATGAAATTTGTTCATCATTTCTCTAGACTTGAGATCTCCTTCCCTTGCCATAGACTTTCTAGGCCTCACTCCTTGCCTTTTGTACAACTTTCTCAGATCCATGCCCCAGGGAGATAGGGCTGCCCAATGCTCAAAAAAGGCAAATTCTAACCCTTCCAACCAGTAGACTGTGAATTAATAAAATTTTGGCACAGTTTGATCTCTACATTGGCTCATGATACACTATTCTTTTTTAATATATTGAGTGAGCCAGGCTTCTCTTAACATCCACTACTTCATCCTTGTGTAATACAAATTATCTTGGAAAAAATTAAAGATTCCGTAATATCAGTGAAATAAGATTTATTCTTTATTAAACTTTTGAGGCTAATTTTATCAGCACATATTTCTCCAGCTGGTTTATGACCTCATCCCTTTTTAATGTTGCTGAGACCTTGCCTATCACCAAGGTCAAATTTACTCATCCATAATTCCCCCATCTCTCTTTCTTAGCAATTAAGGCTGTGTTAGCTTCCCTGAATGCAGAGGGCACATCCCTTCTCAACAAGAGACTATTATAAATCTCATGGACCCACATCCTCTTCTGTAATTTCATTCAAGATTCTTTTCTGTAATTTGTTACCTACCCTGAACTGAGCTTCTGGAGCCTATTTTTAACAAGGTTTTAAGGTTTTATAAAATCTCTTGTCTTAGTACAAAAGATACTCCTTTTATTTTTTTTTTTTTACTAATTCTCTCTTGAAAATATATTTCCACTTCTAATAATGGCTTTCCTTCACAACTATACTGCCCTAAACCCTCCTCTAAATTGCATTCCTTCCATCATCTTTTAAAACTTCAATCACTTCTGTAATCAATCTTTTCCCCTTTAACTTGAAAAAAATTATGAGTTTCCAGTTACATTTTGGGCTATTTTTCTCTCTGACAGCTATAGTTTCTCAGTTCAATTTTAACCTTTTTAAGACTTCTATACTCTTCTCTTTAATAGTAAAGTACTTTTACCTTACTAACTGGCATGAGGAAAATGTTTTTAAATCCTATATGTTTTTGAGGGGTTTTTTTTGGAAGGCTAATGGAATTAAGTGGCTTTCCCAAGGCCACACAGCTAGGTAATTATTAAGTGTCTGAGGCTAGATTTGAACTCAGGTACTCCTGATTCCAGGGCTGGAGCTCCATCCACTGTGCCACCTAGCTGCCCTCTAAATTCTATATTTTAACACATGATATACCCTCTTAATATCATAAAGAAAATGTTAAGTATGAGAGAGAATCACAGAATATGAGAACTGAAAGAATTTGCTGAATAGATAAGAAATATGATGTCATATAGGACTTATAATCATAGAAATTTTTGTCTTTCCTCTATTTAGCATGTAATTTCCAATATTGCTCTAAATTAGTACAATAATTATACATGATACAAAGACTATGGCCTTGGGCATGCTACTTAACACCCATTTTCTTTGCAAAAACCTAAAAAAAGTAATTATACATAATAAATTATAAAAAGATCAAAAACTAAAGTGAAACTTTAAAGATCTGTCATTTTAAATGTATTTGCTCATCTGTCTCTATTTGGTATTACCTAAATCTTTGCTTTACTTTACAAAGATTTGTTGATTTGCTTACATATTTATAGTAACAAAAGGCAAAGACTGGGGATGGGGTGAGGTCAATGTTATTCCCCAATGCCTCAGGTTGAGATTTCAGAATTAGGCAAAGAACCTCATTTCTCAAATAAGGAAAATGATCCTTAGAATTTATGACTTGCTTTAGGGATTTCAGAGAGGTACCAGCTAAAGGCCACATTCTAATACCATCTTTTGCTGGGAAATCTGCCTAAATATGAAAAAAAAAAGAGTTGAAAACAAGTGTTTAGAAGCAATAGAGTGTTGTAATGGCATATCTTTTCTGAGTTCAAATCTTGACTGAGATACTTCCTAGCTATGTGACCTTAGACATATCTTTTAACTTTGCTTCAGTTTCCTCATCTCAAATAAGAAGGAAATGGAAAACGACTCTAATACTTTTGCCAAAAAAACCCCTCAAACTGGGTCATGAAGAGTTGACTATGACTTCAAAAAGCTGAACAGTTAGATAGAAAACAAGCACACAGAAGCTACCCCATATACTCATATCCACAAAAGTCTTGTCTTTTTAAACATTTTTAATAGATTAATTAAGGAATGACTAACTAGGAGACAGTCAGATCACTCTGTGATTAGAGTGCTGGTCCTGAAGTCAGGAAGTCCTGGTTCATATTTTGCCTCAGAAATTTACTAACTGTGTGGTCTGGACAAGTCACTTAACTTTTGTTTACTTTCATCCATTCGAGAAGGAAGTGGTAAGCTACTCCAGTATCTTTGCCAAGAAAACCTCAAGGACACTATAGTACCTTAAGTTCAGTTCCAAAATAGATCCTTAATTTAGGATAAATTTTCCCTATTATTTCTGGCAAGCAAAACTAGGATATTAAACCAGGTAAGAACAACCTGAGAGAGATTTTAATTTTGGATCATCTTGAGATATAGTAGTGAAATAGTTTATCTTCTCTCGAAAAAACTTAGTCATGACACCTGCTACTGAGAGTCCCTAAGCATTTCTTTCTGAGTATGCTTTCTTGAGCAAAGTCAAAAGGGAAATATCTTATCCTGAATGATTCCCTGAATGAGGATGTGATTTACTCTAAGTTTCTGTTGGTTTTACCAAATATTTATAAATCATCTAGTATGTGCCAGGTTGTTGAGTTCCCTTGTCCACCAGAAGATTAATTCAACTCAGGAGAGAAAAGAAACATGCATACACTTGGGTGGAGATGCTAGCAGGACAACTAGCAGAGTCATTTATTGATAGTGTCGGACAGTTCTTTATAGTGGAAAATCACAAAACTAGCATACAGGATAAAACAATGATGTTTCTAAAACTAGTGCAGGAAACAACCTAGCAGGATGTAACCCAGATCAAGAAGTTCAAGTACAGGGTTATCATACATGTGAGGCCATGGATAATATAGTTGTGTTATCACAACATAGTTCCGTGGAGAGCCTTCAGCTCGTGGGTCACCAAAGCCTGGATTTTTTAGTTATAACTGATTTTATAACCCAAACTTGCTTGAGTAGCTCTCAACACAAGGTATTGTGGTAGGTGGTGAAATTACAAAGAAAAATAATAGTCCTTGACTTCAAAGGGGCTTACATTCTATTGGAAGAAATAATGTATGGTTCTTGTCCTTTGTTATTGAAAAAGAGAAAATGACATCACTTTGCTGGAGAGAAGTTGAAACATGTCCAACTGTGACCAATCAGATCAATAAGAGCTAGCAAAGGTCTACCATTGTCCATGTGAACACCTGGAGTGATTACTCTAAACTTATAAATCTCATGTTTCCTTTGACTTGCTTCAATTCTCCCTAGCTCATAGAACACAGCATTCTCTCTGATTAGGTCACATCAGTGACTCTCATTATTCATAATCAATTCCAATGTTCTCAAGAGAGATGTTCAGGTTATACTTTTATCACTTTTTATGACCCTATGTGGGTGCTTGCCCTGTGAGTTCTCCATAAAATTATCTTTTTTTGGCATTTGAACAACATAGCCAGTCCATTTTAGTGGCATTTGAATGCTTGGCAGTTTAACTTGAGAAAGGACCTCAGTGTCTGGTATCTCATCCTGCCAGGTGATCTTCAGAATCTTCTTAAGACAATTTAAAAGGAAGAGATTCAGTTTCCTGGCCTGGTAGTGGTAGACTGTCTAGGATTCACAAACAGGCAACAATGAGATGAATACAATGGCTCAGTATACCTTCCAGTTTGGTAGACAGTATAATACCATACTTTCTTTCAGAGTCTACCAAATACTGAACTAGCTCTGGCAATGAATGTGTCAACTTTATCATCAATGTACACCTCCCTGGAGAGTATACTTCAAAGATAAGTGAATTGTTGGGCAGCAAACACCATATCCACTGTTCCTTGAATCTTTCTGAAGCCACATTGGCTTTCAGGGACGTGACCATTTTTCAGGTATAGGATAAGCCTATTGAGAAGAATTCTTCTAAGAATCTTACCAGCAATGATTAAAAGAGAAATATTCCTGTGATTGTCACAAGACAATCTATTCCCTTTAAGTTTATATAGATGGACAATGGAGGCATTGAACTCCTGGAGGATAATTTCTTCATGTTATATAACCTGGGAAATTTCAGTCTACTTTTGTATGGACAATGTACCCACCACATTGTATATCTCTCAGGTGGAATATAATCAGCACTAAGTGCTTTGCCATAATAAAGGACCCTAATGGCATTCAAAACCTCTTCTGCAGTTGAAATTTCATCTAGGCAGTGACTGCCTTCAATTTGAGGGTAAAAGATCAATGATTTCTGCATTGAATGATAATGGTCTGTTAAGAAAACTATGGAAGGGTTCAACCCATCTCTCTGAGATCATGTCCTTATCACTAATCAATATAGTTCCATCAGCACTGACTTGTTGAGATGCCCAATATGTTTTGAACAATACATAAAATAAAATAATAAAAACATTTTGGATTGTTATTATTCACATAAAAACTAAATTTCATCTACCTTCTTACTGGGCCAAGAATTCTGAATCTCTATAAATTTCACTTGCATTTTACTTTTGATGGAATTAAATGCTGTCTTCTTAGAAATGGATGAACTATCCTGCTGGTAAACCCTATAGATCTCTCATTTTTCATTTAGTAGCTTCTGTTTTTCATCAAACTGATTTTCATCAAACCAGTCTTGATTTGTGCAAGTGTTCTGACCCTGGTGAGCAAAAAAGTACTGTATACCAAATCTCTGAAAGCTGTTCACCACATTTCTGCTTCATTGTTGTCAAATGTGCATCGCCTCAATTTTCTCTCCAAGTTAGGAATAAACTATTTTTGCTGAGAAAAGCATTCTAATCTCTTGACATTAATTCTTCTGGTAATCATTTTGCCTTGAGGCTGCAGCTTTGGTTGAATACAAAGATTTGCCTGGGAGAGAATTAATCTGTTATCAGTCCAGTACTTTGCACCATACATTGTCTTCATCACTCTCACAGCTTGTCTCTTCTCCTTAGAACCACTTAGTCTATTAGATGCCAATGTTTGCTTCAAGGATGCATCCAGAAGGTTTTATTGCATTTAAGCGAATGTAAAAGTGTTTATGATGAGACTGTTATGTTATGCACAATTCTTCAGTAATAGGTGACTATTGTTGTTGTTGTTTCCAACTTCATTCTTCCCAAGAGCTCCCTGCCATGTCCGATTATCTGAGCCTATTCTAGCTTTAAATTCACCCAGAATTAAAAGCTTGTCCTTTTTTGGTGCATTGATCATAAGGATCTCCAGGTCTTCATAATTTTTTTCTTTGACTTCATCAGGGTTCATCATGGTGGGGGCATAAGGCTCTGGAAATCTCATTGTCATGAATCTATCATTCATTTCTTTTGTTAGGTATACCAGCTTGTTGTCTAGATTAGTTTTGTTTGCAAAACCTACCCCAACTTCATGTTGCTCACTTTCTCTGTGGTCACTCCAGAAAAATGTGTATCCAGCTCTGACATCATTAAGCCAATCTTCATTTGTCAGCCTTGTTTCACTAAGGGTTTCTATTTAGATATGATATTTGCTGAATTCTCTTGGAACAAAAGCTGTTCATCTTTCCAGGCTACTGGATCTTGTGTTGTCTTTGTGAGCATGCACACATTCTCTGTATCAATGATTACTTGAATTTTCTTTGAAGAAATTTGCGTGTATTTTTATCACATTTCAACTTCAGGGAGATCCCTGCCTGCCTTGGTAATCAGGTAAGATTGAATAAGCAGATAATTGATTTTAGGGAATCTTCTCTATCCCCTTCCTCATACCAGGGGTTTAGTAGTTAGATCCTTAATAGCCTGCTCAGACACCCCACTGAATGCCACTCTTCCAATGAAGAGATAATTCTATTCCTTAGACCACATCTGTGCAGTGTTTTGAATACAACTCTCAGTAACAGCAGTCACTGCTTAGTCACTTGCCTATTTTATGAGACTTTGGTAAGAAAGAATGGTAAAATGATATGAGTGATGTCTTTGGATTCATGTGTAACTTGGATTGAAATGAGGCAGAGTTGCATGAAGTTGTAGACTTCACTCTCTCTTCCAAAGTCATTACAGTCCAGTATCAAGACATAAATAAGCCAACTGGTGAAAGCTTTATAGGCAATGGGTAACCTTGACATCTTCATTGTTTGATCAACATCTAAGTGTTCCACAATGCCTCTGCTGCCTTCGTGGTCACTGGAATGAGCAGTTCTCATCCATCTATTCCACTAGTAGAAGATTTAATACTTGGTATAGGCATTCCTCTAACTCACCAGTGGGTTTGAGACCCACCTCAGTTGCCCTTAACCTGGTTTAGCCCCTCTGCCAAAATGGTTTACCAGGATATGGCCACTGTGCATGCTATAGCTTCTTGGAATTGGTGACAGGTGAGAGTTGGGTGATTTATGTGGACATTAAGGCACTGAAAAGTCCTTGAAATTAATCTTCCTCAAATGCATCCTATACCCCTTGGATAAGAAATACAAAACATAAAAAAATATGAAGAAAAATAATTGTTAGGGAGATAAAGGGGACACTAACTGAGGGGTAACTAGGAAAGGCTGTGTAAGAGGTAGCATGAAACCTTTAAAAGATTGAAGGTTTCTAAGAAGAGAAGACGTAGGAGATGCTTAGGGTTAGATGAAGAGACGGAACATCTGTGCATAAAGAAATAGAAGCATAGAATGGAATATCTTATTTAGGAACTATCCAATAAAACAATTTACTTGGGATTATAGAGTGTATTAAGGGGTCATAAAGTAAAATCAGTCTGGAGACGTATGTTGGAACCAGATTGTGAAAGACATTTAATGTCAAGCAGGAAAATTTGCACTTTATGTTAGAAACAATAGGTAATCATTCAAACTTCTTGAGCAGGAGATTGAGAAGGCAGGTCTGCTTATAAATATTGATTTGTCAGTTATTTGGAAAATGTTTTGGAGAGGGAAAAGGTTGTATTCAGTGGAACCAATAAGTAGAATATCCAATGCATCATTTTGAAAGAAAATGGATTTTTATTGAAGTCCTTAAGCAAAATGAAGTCACCACTTATTGGTAGGTTATTTTGATAATTCTATTTCTGGTAGAAGTTGAAAAAAATGACTATTGGTATCCCTTCTACCTTTGAAATTCTTAGTTTCTGAGGTTTCATTAAAAAAATTAAATTATTTCAAGCAACTTGAATATAAGTAAAAGAAGTATTTTAGAAAGATTGAGCTGTTAAGCATGACACTATGAATTCTCCTTCCAAAAGGGAAAAACTGGCAGCAGGATACCAATTAATGCTAATGAAGATGAATGAATAATGAAGATACAATTTATTGGTGGACAATAGAGTCCAAAATAATTTTGAGTTTGAAAGGAATATCAGCATTTTAACAATTAATAAAAGACTAGGAAGAAAAAGTGTGATTTTTAAGTACGAAAATCAATGAAATTATAAGATTTATTTTATTGTTGAGTTTTTTACCTTTCTATTATCATGGGCCTTTATGACAGTGAAAGCCTCTGGACTCTTTTTTTAGAATTTATACACACACACACACACGTGTGTGTATATGTGTGTGTATGTATATGTGTATGTGTGTTTGTGTCTAAATTCATGGGTCTCAGCTTAAGAACCTCTACTTGAGAGAAATTAGCTTGAAACTTTTGCAGTTCACAAGAAAATTCATAATCATCTTAACTATTCATTGAAATATTCTAAATGTGTGAAAAACAGTGAAGAAATGGACATCCACAATAAGACAAATATCTTTCTAATTCTAAAACTACTATGATTATTTTATTCTAGTTGCAGTGGGTTTTTTCTCCAAAAATGCAGAATATGTTATATTCATTTCTGTATTTACATTTATGGTAACTAATAATACTTTGATATTACCTAACTTGTGCCATATGTAAAAATATGCACATACCCATTTTTTGATTTCTCACTTTAATTGAGTAAACTCTATGTGTGTGTGTATGTGTCTGTGTGTGTGGGTATACTGACGATGTATATATAATAATATTTAGCAAAATATAATATATGATATTACAGTAAAAGGAAAAATAGACAGATATTTTTACCATCTTGTCGTAAAATTCAATATGACAAAGTAGTGATTTGAGTACTTTTCTTAGAATCAGGAAAATACGTTAAAAATCTCTCTCAAGTCCTAAGTGTTTAACTAAAGACAAGTCATTAAAGCAGATCAGAGTTAATGAGTAAGTAGATAGAGGCATAGAAATAAGGTATGGGTATAGAATCTACAATTAAAATATATGTATTACAGAAATTAATTACACTGCATGAATAGAGTAATAAAGATCCCTGGAAGTTCACAGGAGATAAAATCCAAGAAAAATGCTAGTATATACCAAACAACTCTAATGCACAAAATATGGTTATCAAGCAATATATAGAGAACTATCAGGATGGCAAAAGGTCTTCATTTCATACTTTAAGCCAAGGCTGGGGAACATTTGGCCTGCAGGCCCTATAATGCCCATTTGGTTTGCTGCTGCCATGGCAACTTCAGAAAAGACTAGAATTTTTAGGGGTGAACTAATTAAGTGTTTGAACAAATAGAGCAGACTTAATTTTTAAGTCTATCATTTTATATGATCTGTGAATGATGTTATAAATATCTCAATGCCCCTTGGTAAAAAAAAAAAAATGGTTCTCCACTACTGCTTTAAAAGGAGAGATTAAAGGAGCTGGGTGTGTTGATCCTAGAGAAGAGAAGACTTAAAAGAAGGGATATGATACCTGCCTTCAAATGATGATTTGTCACATGCAATAAGAAAGGTTTAGGAGAATGTCTGGCAAAGATTTGTTATACTAGTTCCTAGGTGAGGTGGGGTGTAGGAAGTTAGAGAAAGAAAAGAGAAATTAAAAAGTTATTGAAATTAAAGCTATTAAAAGTAATTAATAAGGCAAAAGCTTTTGATATTAAAAGAGTTCTTGACATCATATTTCTCTTTTCCTCTTACTGGAGGTCTTTAAAGAATGATTCAATCATTATTTTTTTTTCTTGCAAGGCAATGATGTTAAGTGGCTTGGTAATTATTAAGTGTTTGAGGCCAGATTTGAACTCAGGTACTTCTGACTCCAGGGCCCAGTACTCTATCCACTGCATAACCTAGCCACCCCTGATTCACTCATTCTTGTTACATTCTTGTTATATTATATCTTTGTTATATTAAAGATTTATTCAGATATTGGTAAAATTGGATGATATCTGTTATTCATTTCAATGCTGAGATTCAGTGATCTTTTAACTCAGGGTTCCAGTAATGCTAACTTGTATGGTGATGAATGGGTGGAAAAACACATGGAAGAAAAGCAATAAAACATAGAAAAAAGGAAACAATTTCTTTTTTTCACCTATTTTGCAGCTACAAATTTTCCTAGTCTTACTGTCTATTAATCTTCTCTAATCAATTTTTCCATCTAGAATGACATCACATATTTTGTTATACTCCCAGGAATCAACTCATATAATTAGTTATTCTTTAGAAAATATGGGGCAAATAAGTAATTTTCTTTTTTTTCACTGCCAATTTCTTCTGTTGCTAAATTACTCCTTTTTCTCTGAAAGCTCTACTAACTTGTCATTTGGGTGTGCTCCAAAGTTGTATTATGATGAGTCTGAAATGATAGTACAGTTTTGATACTTCATTTTGTGCCCCACTTCCCTTGCATTTCCTTTCATTCTTTAATAATTTGTTTTAACAATATTTTCCTGTTCCCTGATATTTGATTATAGGTATTTCCATACACATAGATAACATTTCTCATGTTTTAATTGCTTTTAAAATTATATTTTAAGTGTTCCTATATTATGGTTTAGATCTTTTGGGATTGGGCAGAATCTCAAATTAGATATAATTTCTCTTGTATCTACGTCATTTGGGAGCTTATTAGAGAAGAAAGATCACGTATAACATGCCCTCCTGAAACCAATCTACCCTTAATTTTGGAATCTATATATGCTCAAGAATTTATTACTCAGTGAATTGTTTCTATTTTTATTAGCATTTAAAAATACTGTAATACTTCAATACTTCAAAATATTATTTCATAAGTGTTTGCATTCCCTCAGTTGCTACTAAGTCTAACATCTCCATGTCTTGGTAATAAGTCTTCATTAGTTATTATGAGAAAACTGAATGAATAAATAGATAAATGATAGATAAACAGAGAAAGAGAAAATGAGAGAAAGTAGAACAAGGAATTTAGTGGAAAAGTTTCTAGGGTTGATTTTTCTTGGCCTGATGTAGGTTATTCCAAAGAGACAGATATTCGTACATCATCCAGAATCTTTTTACCTTATTAAGTATAGCTTTGAGAAGCATGAGCTAATGTACCAAGATAAATTATCAGAGTCAGATCTTAATTGTTATTATTCTTATTAGCATAAAAAACTCCTTGAAATAAAATTTGAAAGCTTAAGTGCTCCTCTTTCTATTTATAGCTATATGTTTGCAAATACAGCTAATGGTGTTTTGGATGATGATTGGACTGATAATAGTAATAATAATAGCTAGGATGTATGTTGACCTTTAAGACTTTCAAAATGCTTTTCACATGTTATCTCATTAAAAAAGGTTCTCAGAATAATCCTGTGAGTTAAGTGTTATTGTTTTGGTTATTATTTTTATTAATTGCCATCTAGTGGATGAACAAACTGAAGCTAAAAGAGGTTGTTACCTAAGGTCATACAACTAAGTAAATATCAAATATAACATTTGAACTGAGGTCATTCATAACAAACGTGCTATTTAATATACTACCTTATTGCCTTCTAATTTCTATTGGACTTAGGGTAACCTCAAAACATATGAAGTTCTAAGAAATGTCTCCCTAAGATGCCTTGCAACTTGCTACTCCAAAGGCAGCTAACATTCAAATAGTACTGTAAAGTCAAATTGTAACATTTTACAATCTACTCATTTTATTTCTTTTTAAAATTTGTTAATTTGAAAGTCATAAAAATTCAATTCTACATATATGTATGTATATATGTATATATATAAATATTCACATTAGTGAGGGAGATTACGGTAAACAATGAAAACCTTTCCTGCACCCCTATAAATTTTGACATATATTTAAAATTTTAAGCTTAAAACTTTGGTAATTTCACCTTTCATTTAAATAGGGGCCATGATCAGCAAAAGCAATGTAAGTACATTTTTAGGAAGGTTATGAAAACAGTTTGATGATAGTCATAGAAATTTCTAGCTGGAAGAGGTCCTAGGAAATATTTAACCCAACCGTTGCATTTTCTAACTAAGGGAAATTAAGCACAGAGAGATTAAGAATTTACCTGAAATCATACAACCAAATGAATAGAAAATCTGGGAGCCCCTTTTTTATTAGCAAGTCAGTACTTTTTCTCCATTCCATGTTTCTTCCTTTATAGTCTGTAAGGCAGTTTTTTTTGTTTTTTTTTTAGATTTTTGCAAGACAAATGGGGTTAAGTGGCTTGCCCAAGGCCAGACAGCTATGTAATTATTAAGTGTCCGAGACTGGATTTGAACCCAGGTACTCCTGACTCTAAGGCCGGTGCTTTATCCACTATGCCACCTAGCTGCCCCTGTAAGGCAGCTTTAAATGAGGAAAATAAAAGAAAATCCTCAAGAAAATAGTTTATGTTCTTCTGTATTTGCATGAATCAAATGGCAGATCTATGCTTTTCTGTCTGTAGAGTGTCAGATGAAACATTTTTCAACCCTCAATAGAAAAATTTAGTTAATTTACTAATGGTATGCTTCCTTGAAGAATGCCATCTATGTAGATTAGAAATGTTAACAGAATTAGGATTTGAATTTTTTTTCTTATTTCAAGTTTAGACTTTCATGTGTTTATTAGATTCCTTAAATAAGAGAAATAATTATGTATATATATATATATATATATATATATATATATGTACATATGTGTATACACACACATACACACATCTTTTGTTCTGGAAAGTGAGGATTGTAACATTTCATTATTCAAAACTATCCTCACAGATAAATGTGTGAGAGATTTATTATAGTACTGCTAAAACCTTTTAAAAACAGGAAATATGATGATTCATATTTGCAACCACCAGCATATATATATAATATATATATATATATATATATATATATATATATATATATATATATATATATATATATATATGAAATGTACACACCTTCCACTCATTATGAAACTGGATTGATGGTAGTGTCCAAGCAATATTTTTGTGTGTACTGAAAAATAGGTGTGATTTTTATGCAAGACAAAAAAGATTCTTTCTTTCATGGAGACTATGGGGCAAATAACCATCTTGTCAGATGGCAAGAGGTAGAAAAATCTAGTCTCCTTCATTTATATTTACACGTACTACACCAAACTACTCTTCTTTTTAAATCTTTTTTAATTCATCTAGAAATAAAGGAAATGTGGAAAGAGCAGAAAACAATGTGACAAACAGAGATACTAGGAATGATTACCATGAAAGTGGAAATTCTTTTCCATGTTTCTATTTGCACTAGTTTACAGAAAGGAAGCCAGCAATAGCACTTAGATCTCCTGTTTCTGAAGTCTTTGTTCTCTTGGCCTTCTCTAAAGCCTATTCTGAAATCAGTCATATTAATACAATTTAATTCTGGGTTTGGAAGCCAGCAGCCTTCATCATCTTCACACGGGCTTACTTTGAGAGTCGATAATTTGGTAAACTCTGCACAATATTCTGAAAACATGTTGAAATCATCTTGTGACAGATCCCACCTAATGATTTCCCTTGCAAAAGAAACAGATGATCATCACAGAACTACAGCAGGCCTGCGGAAGCATTTAGTTTATTGAAAGAACCCATGATATTTGCTATTTCACCTTTTAAGGAAAGAACAAGGAGCATTTATAATAGAATTCCATTAAAGCACATTTTTTTTGCATGATACAATGTCATCCTATATTGTTTTACATTGAATAGAAAGCAGATAGCTGACTTTAAGGAAACTAAAAAAGGAGAATATTGCCAACTTATTCTAGGTGTGAAACTCCTGCATTGATAATTTTAAATGAAGGCTATTATTTAGTACTTTTATGTCATTAAACTACATGATGTACTAACTCTTCACTAACATATTAATATTGGGTGATAGAAGCATAGATAATGCTTCAAAAATGAACAATACTATGCTAATTAACCCTTCCTCTATAGGTATTGATTCCTATCTAACTACTGTTTCTCATCCTGTGTTGATCCTGTCATTATCTTTCTTCCATAGTTGATTTACCTAGTGCACTGAAGATCTTCTTCTGATTCATTAAATATGTTACAGATAGCAGAATTGTACTCAAATGGCATATATGTTGGGCTTCCTTCTTATCTGATGTTCAACCAACTTCCATTTCCCCAGGAATATCTTTTTTTTCCTCACATGTAAATAATTCTTGGCAATATTCTACTCTCTACTTTTATAATAAATGAGTCTTTCCTTTTGATCCATAGGTTACATGCAGGTCTCATTTTTCTCTAATCATAATTGTAATGTGGGGGGAAGGGCAGGATGAAGGGGCTGATCAATGAAAATCCAGTCCTTGGAGCATGCTTGAATATATCCTTCTTGAAGGGTTGTATAGAATATCCTCTGTCTGCTGCCAATCCAAAGCACTTAAATTCAGAATCTGGCTTCAGTTATGATGAATGATCAGTATAATTTATGATTATAAAGTCCTCTGATTGACTGAGGAGTCATAAGGATTGATGGCATTGTATGAGTCTGAACTGAATGTGCATAGAAATCATTCAAGCAAATGATCTCTCTATAGATAGATAGATAGATGTTGATATAAATAGCTAACTATATCTGCCTTTCCCTCTCTCCAAATACATACATATCTATATTTATATTTACATATAGATTAGATATAGATGTGGAGATTTTATATATATATATATATATATATATATATATATATATATATATGGAGAGAGAGAGAGAGAGAGAGAGAGAGAGAGAGAGAGAGAGAGAGAGAGAGAAAATGTGTGTCCTATGAACAGGGAGAGCCAACAGCTAACATATATCCATATGTAGTTAGGAAGTATCCCACATTTTTCCCTAATATTTATTCTTTCCAAATACTAATTAGTTAAGGCATGTCCTGATATGACATTGACCAAGTTAAAATTATGTACTTTAAAAGTCGTAAGATTCATTAAATATCCCCTTAGCAACTGACATCAACAGCACAGACCACCATATCCAACAGTATCCATAGTTGATCCCATAAAGAACCAGCTCAACTGAGAAAGAATGTGATTTTCCGGCATCATCCCGAAATAAAAATGGTTGTGTTTCTGTTAAAGAAGAAAAGGACACCTAGGACCAGCACTTTTGAGTTATTTCTCAACTCTACATATTTTCTATGTATACTCCTGACTTCTTTCATACATTAAACTTGAGCCCATTTTTCCTAGAAAAATTAAATTAGGTAAGAATAGAGTATGTTTCTGGTCTAAAGAAATGATTTTATAATGATTGTCCTTGCTATGCCTTCTCTATAAATATCAACTTAATTGATTAATTAATTCTAATAAAAGTAACTGATTAATCAACACTGGCTCCACAGTGAGAGGTTGATTGATAGTATTAGTAGTTATAACATCTCTGTGTTATTCTTAGAATTCCAATGACAGAGGTAACCCTTTGGGTACCCAAACTATTAGTGAAAGTTACGGTTGGAATGGATACCACAGAGTGTTTCATAATTTGTAGCTATATAACATCAATGTAAACATATTGTTGAAAAGATAGACTAATATAGAAAACATTAAAAATGCTGCCTACCCCCCAAATCTGTAATTCTAAGGCAGGAAATGGGGATACAATGATGAAAAATTATACAGAAGCTCCTCTTAACCTAAAAATCTATTAAGTGTTAGCAGAAGAAAAGACAATGAGACATATCTAAAAATATAATGCCAGTTAAAAATGATTTATACATGAGACATAAAAAGAATGGCATGAAACTGGCAAATGAGGGAGGAGAACTATAGGATTACAGATTAAGAACTAGATGGATACTTCAAGATCATTTCTCTTACAAATTAAATAAAACACTGAGGTCATGGAAGGTTATTACTTTGTTAAAGTCCTGTTGGTAAGTAGTAAGTCCCAGAAATGCTCTAATCCTCAAGCCATACATAAGAACTTCTGTTTGGGTATTTGAAAATTATTCTTATAGAACATTCAATAGGTTTTAATGATATGTCAATGAACTAAGGAGAAAATTTGATATATAGATATGGGAATCATTTGTATAGACATAAGAATTGACTCCATAGGATAATGGATTTTCAGAGTCAAGAAACAGATGACTATCATCAAATAAGGGCACATTTAGAGTCAAGGAAGATTTGGGAGAAAAAAAATTGCTTGAAATTAATGTAAGTCCCTATTGCCAGCACCTGAAAATTGAAAGATAGAATAAAATAGCTCTTATCATCACGTTCTTATCATCTTATCATCCCTTCTAATGTAGGGGTACAACAGGAACAAAAAATAAATACAAAATATCTTAAAGACAATGAAAGCTTTGAAAAGTGTTCTATATCTACTTAATGTGACCCTCACAAAAACAGTGGGAGAAAAATGCTGTTAATAACTGTAGGAAAAAAGTACTATCATTATCCCCAGTTTACGTAACGAAACTTGACCTGAGCGACATCAAGTGACTCAATCAAGAAAAAAAATTGGTCAATGATTGATAAAGGACTGACTGCTGAATTAAGGTTTGAAGAAAAAACAAGATTTGGAGAAGAAATGAAGTAAAATGACAGGAATAGGGTACCATGGATATGATACATGGAAGTGGTTGTGAGAGCAATGCATTTAGACCCAAATTTGGAGTTAATTCAGGGGAAAAACTAAGTAGACAGTAGATTATTCAGTTTTGAAGGTAAGGTAGAGAAAGAGAAGGAGAGGTAAAAGAGAATATTGGGTTCCAGAGTAAAAGGATGAATGACCTAGAAACTGGTAGATCATAAAACAGCAAGGACCTTGACAAGTTGATATAGGCATAAGGAATGTTTTAAAGGTTAGAAACTACAGAATAATCATGCCAGATTCAGTATTTGGAAATTGTAATGGAGGTCAAAGAGGATTCCAGTTTCTCTCTCTCTCTGGCCCTATTTGCCAGGGGACATGGAAGAAGGAGTAGTGAATAATGTATAAAGCATCCATTGAGTCAATTTCATCCAGAGAGTCATGTTTCTCTGAATATTAGATAATGGAAAAATTTGTGAAGAGATCCAGGAAAGTGGGAGTGCCAAAGCCATGGTAGAAATAGAATACAGACATGGAATACTGTTGTTCTATTAGAAACCAGGAGGGATGGGAATTCAGGGAAGCCAGGAGGGATTTGCATGAACTGATGCTGAGTGAGATGAGCAGAACCAGAAGAACACTCTATACCCTAACAGCAACATGGGGGTGATGATCAACCTTGATGGACTTGCTCATTGCATTAGAAGCAATTTGGGATTGTCTGTGATGGAGAATGCCATCTGTATCCAGAGAAAGAATTGTGGAGTTTGAACAAAGACCAAGGACTATTACCTTTAATTTAGGAAAAACCTGATATCTTATTGTCTGATCCTGCTATCTCTTAAACTTTATGTTTCTTCCTTAAAGATATGATTTCTCACACATCCCATTCAGTTTGGATCAATATATACCATGGAAACAACATAAATACTGGCAAATTGCCTTCTGGGAGCTGGGAGGATGGAAGTAAGATTGGGGGGAAAATTGTAAAACTCCAAATAAAATCTTAAAAAATAGAAATTGAAGACAGAATATATAAGAGATTGGGGAGAGATAGGATTGAATTGAAGGAAAAAGTAGAGTATGGAGAAAGGGAGGAAAACAATAATTTTTTATCTTAGATTACAATGACTGAATTATAGATAATCAAATGTGATTTTGGCAGTCATAGAATAGAGAATTTACCCTCCAAGTATTTACCCTCCAATTTATCCTGTGATGATGGAGGTCAGAATTGGCATTAAAGTTCCATCTCTAAATAAATTGTAGGGAACTGATGGGGAATTTTGGTCAATATTGGTTCTCTGGATACAATAATAACAACTATATTGTTGGCATTTAATATAATTTTTTAAAAAATATTTATTTACTTTTCAATTATATGTAAAGATAATTTTCAACATTCATTTTTGTAAATTTTTTCCCTCCCATCCCTCTCCTCAACCATGCTAGGATAGTAATTAATCTATTGATTATACATGTACAATAGTATTACACATATTTCTATATTAGTCATACTGTGAAAGAAGAATCATAATAAAAAGAGAGAAATCACAAGAAGGAAAAAAAGCAAAAAAACAAGAACAGCAAATTTTTAAAAGATGAAAAAATATGTTTTGATCTGTATTTCGATTCCATAGTTCTTTCTCTGTTTCTTTCTCTGGATGTGGATGGCATTTTCCAGCAGAAGTCTTTTAGAATTGTCTATCATAGTTGTTTGTCCCAAAATGTTGCTGTTAATATGTAAAATGACTCTAAACAAATTCTAGCATGTCAGATCTCACAAGAAGTCTGAAGATCAACAGGAAGGGGTAGATAGGTTGTGCAAGGGTGTGAGAGGAGTGCAGCACAGTATGACTGTGTCAGTATGAACCAGTCCCAACAATCCAGGAAAAGAAAATAAGTGGCTCCTGGGTCAATGGCAGTGGTGGAGGTTTCCAGATCATTTAGCCCAGATACTGCCAAGGACAACATAGAAGGTCAGCAGGCCTTAGAAGCACAGTCCCAGCCACAGCAGATCAGGGACAATCCTTGGGAACCTCTGAATCATCAGAGGCAGTTTCTTCTATACACAGTAAAGGGGTCATAAGGAGATTGCATGTATTTCTTTGCTAACACTGAGGCAGGACTCTATGTTCTACCTGTACTCTGATCTAAGTCACAGACCCAGAAAGAAGAGGAGCAGTAGCACAGATCTTGCTGCCATAGGGGCACAGCAGGGAAATTTCCACACAGTTCCAGGGCAGAAAAGAATGCTTGGTCAACCCCAGACCAGAGCAGAGACCATGAGAGTAGTGGAAATATTTCCTTAGATCATTATTCCATGGAAAAATTGAAAACTTGCAGGTCCCCAGAAGTATCTCTGAAAACAGCTTCAAAAAATCCCAATGACTTGGAATAGTATGCCCTCTACCCTGGAATTAGAACCTCACTTTAACAAGAGTTAATATCAATTCATAGGCTAGAGAAATGGTCAAAAAACAGAAGAAAAAAATGTTACCATAGACAATTTTAATGGTGATAAAGAAAGTCAAAATGTACACTCGGAAGATAATAAAAACCGAAGCTTCTACATCCAAAACTCCCAAGAAAAAATTGAATTTGTCTCAGTTCATGAAAGAACTCAAAAAGTTCTTAGATAATGGAAAGATTGTGAAGAGATCCAGGAAAGTGGGAGTGCCAAGGGCATGGTAGAAATAGAATACAGACATGGAATACTATTGTTCTATTAGAAACCAGGAGGGATGGGAATTCAGGGAAGCCAGGAGGGATTTGCATGAACTGATGCTGAGTGAGATGAGCAGAACCAAAAAAACACTCTACACCCTAACAGCAACATGGGGGGGGGGGGTGATGATCAACCTTGATGGTCTTGCTCATTCCATCAGAAGCAATTTGGGACTATCTGCGATGGAGAATGCCATCTGTATGTAGAGAAAGAACTGTGGAGTTTGAACAAAGACCAAGGACTATTACCTGTAATTTATGAACCTGATATCTTATTGTCTGATCTTGCTATCTACTAAACTTTATGTTTTTGAGTTCAGGAAAGAACTCAAAAATTTTTGAAAATCAAGTGATGGAGATAGAGGAAAAATTGGGAAGAGAAATGGGTGATACAGTAAAATTATGAAAACAGGGTTAGCAGCTTAGTGAAGGAGATACACACACAAGAGGGAAACAAATTTCTGAGGAAAATAACATCCTGAAAACCAGACAGGGCAAAATGGAAAAAGAAGTCCAAAAAGTCAATGCAGAGAAGAATGTCTTAAAATACAGAACTGATCAAATGGAAAAGGAGATACAAAAGCTCAAAGAATAATATAATTCCTTAACATAAAGAATGGAGCAAAGGGAAGCCAATGACTTTTTGAGAAACCAAGAAACAGTAAAACAAAACCAAAAGCATAAAAAACCAGAAGAAAATGTGAAATATCTTAATAGAAAACGAACCAATCTGGAGACTACATCCAGAAGAGATAATTTAAAAATTATTGAAGTATCTGAAAGCCATGATAAAAAAAAGGAGCTTAGACATCATCTTTCAAGAAAGTGCAGTAGGATAGAAGATGAAAGAATTCACTGATTATCATTTGAATGATATCCAAAAATGTAACTTTTCAAGAATATTATAGCCAAATTTTGATGCTCTCAGGAAGAAGAAAATATGGCAGTCAGAAAGAAACAATTCAATTATTATGGAGACATAGGCAGAATAGCACAAAATTTAACAACTTCTAGGGCTTGGAATATGATATTATAGAAGCAAAAAAGCTTGGATTACAACCAAGAAGTAACTGCCCAGCAAAATTATATATACATATATATATATATATATATATATATATATATGTACACCCTGCTGGTCTTCAAAGATGAGACTCAAGTGAAACAAAAAAAAAAGATAAATAGGAAAGGCAAGTCATAATGGAATTAATGATGTTGAATGGCTTATTTTCCTACATGATGAAATGATACTAAATCATATGAATGTTGTCATTTATAAGACAGTAGAAGCATCACATATAGACAGGGTGCAGGTGTGGGTTGAATGTAAAGGAATAATATATTTTAAAAATGGAGTTAAGGGATGAGAAAGAAATGTACTAGGAGAAAGGGACAGGGCTAGTCAAATGGGATGCTATTTCCACATAAAGGAGGCAAAAGAAAGCTTTTGCAGTGGAACAGGAGATGAGAGAATTGAAAGGAAGTTAGTGAATTACTCTCATAAAAATTGACTCAGAGAAGGAATAACATACACACCCAATAAAGTATACAAATCTATCTCAGGACTTCCAGGGTGGAGCCAAGATGGTGGTCTTCCCAGAAGTTTTCCCTCACAATGCTAAATGCAGTATCAATGCAGAACTTAAAGCTACAAATTCCTCTAAAAATATCGAAACAAATTTTCAATTGTAGACATTGTGGAAGAACTTCAGTGAAAGTCTTTCTCTTTGGGGTAAAGTGGAAGAAAAGTCCAGCTAGGAAGGAGAGCAGGAAAGCCAGAGCCTTGTATTCAAAGATCAAATTCTCAGTTTAGTTCTGGTCTTTTTATCAGAAAATTTTGCAAGTCCTTTATTTCACTGAACATCCATCTTTTCACCTGACAGAATATCCTGAATTTTGTAGGGTAGTAAATTCTTGGTTGTAATCCAAAGTCAATTGCTTTACAAATTATCATATTCCATGTACTCTGATCCTTTAATATTGAAGCTGATAAAACCTGTGTAATTCTGATTGTGCTTCTTTTGTATTTAAATTGCTTCTCTATTTTTGACTACTTGACTCTTTTATTTGAAAATTCTGGATATTGGCTATGATAGTATTTGGAGATTTTATCCTGGAGTCTTTTTCTGGTGTTACTCTGTATATTCTTTCAAGGGATACAGTTGTCCCTGATGATTTTCTCAAAGATATTTTCCAAGTTCTTTTTTAGATCTAGGCTTTCTAGTAGTATTTCCAGAAATTCATAAATTATCACCCCTGGATCTATTTTCCGTGTTGTTTGTTTTCCCTAAAACATATGTTAGGTTTTCTTTAATTTTTTCAGTCTTTTGAATTTCTTTTATGGAATCTTGGTGTTTAATAGATTCATTAGTTTCTATTTATCAAATTCTAATTTTTAGGGTTTTATTTTCTTCAGTTAGCTTTTGCATTTCTTCTATAGTGTGTTAATTTTACTTTTTAGTGAGTTGCATTTCCTTTTCACTTGGTTGATTTTTATTTTTGAAGACTTACATTCTTTTTCCCATTGGTTATTTTTACTTCTAAAGGAGTTTATTTCTTTAGTTATTTTTTCATAATTTTCCTGTATGACTCTCATTTCCTTTTTTTCCATTTTTATTTTTCCTCTCTGAGGTTTTCAAATTCTTTTTGAAGTTCTTCTATGAGGTTTTGGATTGCAGTCCAATTCATAAACTTCTTTAAGACTTCCCATGTATCTTATGGAGGGGTAGAGCCAAGATGGCGAAAAGAGAAGAGCTTCTCTTAGGAGTTCTCTCCAGAATATTTCAAAAATCTTAAAATTATGACTCTAACTAAATTTTTGAAAGACAGAATCCACAGAAAGATACAGTGAGGCAATTCTCCAGACCAATGTAAACTGGAAAATAGTGGAAAGGCTCAGCTCCATGGGATTAGAGGGGTAGCCCAACAGAATAAAGAAACTTCAGGCTTCTGGAGGCAGCCCCAGGGTGCTGGGAGCCCTGGGTCATGGCGGTGGGGGTAGTTTCCTGACCTACACCCCAGCAGAGTACCCAGCACAAATTGGAGGATCAGTGGAGGGCACTTCTGCCACAGCAAACCCACAAAGCCCAGGCCCTCAGAGAAGTTGCCGTAGTCAGCTGGTCAGTTCAGCATCAGCAGCCTCATGGCAGCCCAGATCCAGGAAACAGAAGCAGGTGTGGAGTCAGTAAGCAGGAGTGGAGCTGGTAAGCAAGAACCCCCAGGCAACTAAGTCTTGAGTGCTCAGTCCACCAAAGCTAGGGGCATTGAGAGAGAGAATTCAGAGGTCTGTCCTCTGTAAAGGATGCTGGGACTCTGACCACATTAAGATCCTGATCACAATCTAGCCCCTACCCCCATAGAACAGAGCCCTTCCCCCACCTCAGACCAATGGCAGAGCGGTGCTCTTGTGGCCATTCTCAAATCAGGAAAGAAGTCAGAGCTTCACACACTGAGATCCTTGTGGGGGGTTGTCCCAACAATACTCAAAACTCAGGAAATACCCCCCAAACCAGGCACAGGCTGGAGAAATGAGTAAACAGAGAAAAAAGAGGAACACCATTGAGAAATACATTGTCTATGATCCCAAGAAGGATAAAAACACTCAATCTGAAGATGAGGAAGTACAAGCACCTGCACCTAAAGATTCCAAGAAAAATGGAAATTGTATTCAGGCTGTGACAGCGCTCAGAAAAAGATCTTGAAAATCAAGTAAGGGAGATAGAAGAAAAATTGGGAAAAGAAATGAGAGAGCCGCAGGAAAAACATGATAAAGAAGTCAGCAGCTTAGTCAAGGATATCCAAAAAAAATGCTGAAGAAAATAACATGTTAAAAACCAGCATAGATCAAATGGATAAAATAGTTCAAAAAGTTATTGAGGAGAAGAATATGTTAAAAAGCAGAATTGGTCAGATGGAAAAAAGAAATAATAAAGCTCTCTGAGGAAAACAATTACTTCAGATATAGAATGGAGCTAAAGGAATATGATGACTTTATGAGAAATCAAGACAAAATAGTTCAACATCAAAAGAATGAAAAATTAGAAGAAAATGTGAAGCATCTCATTGAAAAAAACAACTAAGGGGGCAGCTAGGTGGCATAGTGGATAGAGCACTGACCTTGGAGTCAGGAGGACCTGAGTTCAAATCTGGCCTCAGACACTTAATAATTACCTAGCTGTGTGGCCTTGGGCAAATCACTTAATCCCATTAGCCTTCCTAAAAAAACAAACAAACAAAATAACAACTAATCTGGAAAACAAATTCAGGAAAGATAATTTAAAAATTATTGGGATACCTGAAAGTCATGGTCAGGAAAAGAGCCTTGATCTCATTTTTAAAGAATTCTTACAGGTAAATTTCCCAAATATCCTAGAAGCAGAGGGAAAAATAGAAATTGAGAGAATCCACTGGTCTACCCCAGAAAGAGATCCAAAAAAACCTACCCCCAGAAATATTATAACCAAGTTTCAGAACCCCCAAGTCAAAGAGAAAAATATTACAAGCAGCTAGAATGGCACAATTCAAATATCGTGGAGCTACAGTCAGGATTACACAGGACTTAGCAGCAACTACATTAAGTGCTTGTAGGGCTTGGAATATAATTTTCCAGAAGGCAAAAGAGCATGGAATGCAACTGAGAATCAACTACCCAGAAAAACTGAGCGTCCTCTTCCAGGGCAAAAGATGGACTTTCAATGAACCAGGGAAATTTCAATTGTTCCTCTTGAAACAACCAAAGCTGAACTGAAAGTTTGACATTCAAATACAGGACTCAAGTGAAGCATAGAGAGTGGAGAAGAAGGCTAAAATATGAGGGACTTAATGATGATGAACTATATGTATTCCTGCATAGAAAAATGATACTGATAATTTATATAAAACTTCTCATTTAATAGAGCAGGTAGAAGGAGCTTTTTTAAAATGAAGCACAGGGGAGAGCTGAATTTGAAGATATAATATGTTGTAAAAATGGAGTCAATGGCTAAAAGGGAGATGTACTGGGAGTAAGAGAAAGGAGAGTTGGAATAGGCTAGGATATTTCATATAAAAGATTTGTTTTTTTTACAATGAGCTATTGCAATGATATGGAAAGGGGGAAAGTTAGAGGGGCAATGAGGGAACCTTTGATCTCACCAGAGATGGCTCAGAGAGGAAACAGTATATACACTCAATGGGGTATAGACATCTAGATAAAAAAGGAGAGAAGGGGGACGGGGAAAGGGGGTGATGTGAGTGATAGAGGAGAGAGAGTTTGGTTCATGGGGGAGAGTGGTCAGATATAAAACATTTTCTTTTTTTATTTCTTGAAAGGGGCTGGGATTGGGTGACTTGGCGAGGACAATGGGGCCAGGTGGTTGCTGGGCTTCAGGGGTGTTATGCGGGCTGGGGGCCTCTTGGCCCCAGAACTGGTGAGAAATCTGTTGTACCACTCAGTTAACCAACAGCACATTTTAGAAGAGGGGAAAATGTGAAAGGAGAGAGAAAAAATAATATATAGTAGTTGGGAGGTATGAATGGAGGGATGTATGAATGTTGGGATTAACAACATCAACAGTGGAAGTAGGAAAGTATCTTTGGTAATGGACTTATCTTAAAGAATGTGATCCAGCCAACACAGAGATGGTCTTCTTGGAACACAGACTGAAGCACATTTTTTTTTCTCTTTACTTTATTTCTCATGAGGGTCTATATTTTTAGGGGGAGGGGTATATTATGTTTACTCTTAAAAAAGAGTATTTTAGTAATTTATAAAAAATATTTGTACCACAAAAAGAAAAAATGTTGTTAGAATATCATGTCTGCAATGGATACAATATCTTTCTTGTGTTGTAAACAATTCTGAATCATCAAAATAAAGTATAGGAAAAGAAAAAAAAAGACTTCCATGTAGGTAATTTGTCTTTTCTTTCTTCTTCTGGGGTAACATTTTTATCATCTCTATCTGCATGGTAGCTTTCTATGGTTAGTTCTTTCCTTATTTTTTTCTCATTTTGATCTTTTGGGTTCTTCTTCTGGGGTATGGGGAGTATAAACCCAACTTTTTTGTCTAGGGCTGGGGTCAGAGCATAGATTTATCGTTGGCCAAAATGTTGCCTATGCCATTCAGAGATTTGTTTCCTCCTTCATGTACAGGTTCTATGTATTCAGTGGTTTGCTCCCAACTCATTCCTATTTTTTGCTCCAGTATTCTCAGGGTTCAGACTTCATCTAGGGTTGGGACCATCCCTGCTGGTTTTCTATCTAGCTTCTGGGACCTGTGCTATTTTCTTTCTGCACTGTGACTCACAGTCTCCTTCAGACTTTCTCATTTTTTGATATAGGCTTTCTGTTAGACCAATACAATATTCAACACAAGACCTTGAATATATTACAAAAGGTAAATAAAAAGGTGGGAAAAAAATTTTAGTTAAGAATATTAAATTGTATATAGCCCAATAAGGGGAGATAACATTGGTAACTTCTGAGAATTGAATATTTCTTAGGATAGTTAAAGTTTTGAACATAACTGAAGAGATTACACTTAGAGGATATGTCTATAGTTGGTTGCTGTCCTTCAATACTGAAGAAGAAGAAAATGTCATCACTATTTTTGAGACTCATTACAATGCATCTGATTTTGACTGATCAGACCAATACAAGTTCAGAATGCTCTAGGACAGATCAGGAACAAAAAGTCCAGGTGAGTACCTAGAGTGTTTACTCTAAACCTATGTATCTTATATTTCCTTTGAGCTACTTTAATTCTGTCTTGCTCATGGAGCTAAACACTTTCTCTGATGAAAGCTCCCTATGCTTGGTGATCCTATATCAGTATCTCTCCATGTACAATCAATGTTAAAGTTTTTAAATAGAGACCTTCAAGTGTCCCAGTACACAGAGTACCTAGAAACTCTATACATAATTAAAGCAGAAGTGATTCTATATTACTAGATACTTAGAAGTTTTTAGTTCCATAGGTACTGAGGATTAGAACATACTTAGAATGATTGTATGTAAAGAGATGGGGAAGTGATCTTAATGCAATCCATACTTTAGTTAGCTAATGTCTTTGGACCATGGTTAGGGTGCTAAAAGGACAATGGGACAGAGTGTACCTGATGCTTTGATTGGGGAGGATTTTAGAGTTATGATTGGAGTTCTATAGAGATGGAGGGAGAGAATATACTTTGAGAGATTGAACATGAAAACATCATGAAGAGGCAAACTTTCTTTGATGCTCTGGATACAACTGGAAGATGTGTGCTTGGGAGAATACAAATTGTTCATAACATGATTTGGATTTGCCTGATGCTTTGCCTCACAAGAACTGTGTCCATGGAGGATACTTGAAAAGGGAGGTAAAGTATAAAGTGATTATAAATTGATGTGATTCACGATTCTGGAGAAATGTAATTTTAATAAAAGAGAAGAAAGGAGAGTAGTTAGTGACAATTAGGCAATGCTTATCAATCAATTAAGCAATCCATCAACCTGTTAGAATAGTGCTTCTAACAGGTCAGATAAAAGGAGTATAATTTGACAAAGGCAATGTTAGTACAAGACAGGATTAAAACAATAAAATCATAAAGAGAAGAACTACAGTAGGAAGAGATTAGACATTAGTGGATAAATAATACAAAGAAGGAGGCACAAAAAACGATTATAATCGAGGAAAAGAAGGGAGGGTGTGAGCACTGAGCAAATCCTACTCAATAGGTTTGACCCAGAGAGAGAATAACTGCATTCCCAACTGCATTTAAAGATCTATCCTACTCTAGGGAAGCAGGGGGAGAAAGGGAAAGAAAAGGGAAGAAGGGACTGATAAGACAGAATCTGAATGTATAATTGAAAGTAAATTTGAAAGAAAAATTCATGGAGAAAGGGAGCAAAATATAAGTGAGGAGAAGTAAGAGGAAATGAAAGAAAAAAGTACACATAGGGTATGATAAGACGGAGGGAAATGAAGAATTAGTAATCCTAACTGTAAATGAGAATGGGATTAACTCTCCCATAAAATGGACATGGATAGCAGAAAGTATTAAAAACCAGAATCCTACAACACATTGATTACAAGAAATATATTTGAAGCAGAGATATACACACAGGATAAACATAAAAGGTAGGAGCAAAATAAATTATGTTTCAGCAGAAGTAAAAAAATCAATCAGGATTAGCAATCCTGATGTCAGACAAAGCAAAAGCAAAAGTAGAACTCATTAAAAGAGATAAGGGAGGAAACTACATCTTCTTCAAAGGTACCATAGGCAATAAAATCATGTCAATATTGAGCATGATTGCACCTAGTGGTATAGTGTTCAAATTCCTATAAGAGATTTTGAATGAATTACAAGGAGTCATAGACAGCAAAACTATAATGTGGAGGACTTCAACTACCCTTTCTCTGAACTAGATAAATTTAACCATAAAATGAAAAAGGAAGAAGTTAGAAGGTGAGTAACATATGAAAAAATTTAGATGTGATAGACATCTAGAGAAAATTCAGTGGAGATAGAAGAGAATATACATTTCTTCTCTGTATTACATAGAACCTGTAAAAAATTGAGTAGGTGTTAGCATAAAAACCTTGGGCAAAAATAATAAATACAAACTTTATAGATTATGATGCAGTAAAAATTAATTATAATAAAGGATCATGTAAAGATAAAACAAAATTAATTGGAAACTAAATAATAACTTTAAAGAACGACTGGATCAAACAACAAATCAAAGAAATAATCTTTCCATCCAAGAAATGATAACAATAGAAGATCATATATGTTATAGAAAACAAAATATACGTTATGTAGCCAAAGCAGTTTTTAGGTGAAGTTTTATATATCTGTAAATGCTTGTATGAATATAATAGAGAAAGAAAAGATCAATTAATTGGTTATGCAACTAAAAATGAGAAAAAAGAATAAATTAAAGATTCCTAATTAAATGTCAAGTTAGAAATTCTAAAAATCAAAGAACAGATTAATGAAAATGAAAGCAAGAAAATAATTGATATAACAAATAAAACTGAGTTGGTTTTATGATAAAACCAATAAAATAGATAAACCTTTCATTAACCTCATTAAGAAAGACAGTATGCCAAATTACCAGCATCAAAAAAATAGCAAGGGGGGCAGCTAGATGGCACAATGGATAGAGCACTGGCCCTAGAGTCAGGAGTATCTGAGTTCAAGTCCGTCCTCAGTCACTTAATAATTATTTAGCTGGGTAGACTTGGGCAAGCCACTTAACCCCATTGCTTTGCAAAAACAAAAAAAAAACAGCAAGGGTGAACTCATCACCAATGAGGAGGAAATTAAAGAGAAAGTTCAGAGCTATTTTGCCCAAATGTATGAGAAATATTCGATAATTTCAATGAAATGAATGAAAATTTGCAAAAATACTAGATACACAGATTAATAGAAGAGGAAATAAAATACTTAAATAACCTAATTTCAGAACAAGAAATTGAAGAAACCATCAATAAACACCCTCAGAAAAAGTATCCAAGTCTAGATGAATTTACAAGTTAATTCTACCACATATTTAAGGAACAATTAATTCCTATTCTACCTAAACTAATTTTTAAAAAAATAGGAGAAGGACTTCTGCCAGATTCCTTTTTTGACACCAATATGGTGATGATACCTAAACCAGGAAGATGCAAGGCAGACAGAGAAAATTATCAACCAATCTCCCTAATGAATATTGATGTAAAAATCTAAATAAAACTTTAACAAAGAGATTACATTTTTGCTAGGATGATACATCCTGATCAAGTAGTATTTATACCAAGTATATGGGGATGGTTCAATATTAGGAAAACATTCAACATAATTGAACATATCCATAACAAAACCAACAGAAATCATGATAATTTCAATAGATTCTGAAAATGTCTTTGAGAAAAAATATAAATCAATCCTTTTTAAAAACTTAGAAGCATAGAAATATGTGGTTTCTCTTAAAATAATAAGCAGCATCTATCTAAAACTATCAACAAATATTGTATGTAATGGTATTAATGTAGGATCATTTACATTAAGATCAGGATTGAAATAAGTATACCCATTGTCACCATTGCTATTCAAAATAGTATTAGAAATGGTAGCTTTAGCAATAAGAGAAGAAAAAGAAATTGAAGGAAATAGACTTGACAATGAGGAAGCAAAACTTTTACTCTTTGCAGATGATAAGATGGTAAACTTAGACATCCCAAGAAAATCATCTAAAAAACTACTTAAACAATTAACAAATTCAACAAATAGGGAATTAAATCAACCCACATAAATCATCACCATTTCTATATATGCACAAAAAAGCCCAAGGATAAGAAATAGAAAAAGAAATGCCATTAAAGTAAATGCAGACAATAACAATTAAATACTTGGAAATCTACATCCCAAGACAAACCCAGAAAATGAATGAACCTGATTACAAAAAATTTTCACACAAATAAAATCAGATATCAACAATTGGTAAAATGTCAATTGCTCATGTTTAGGTCAAACTGATCTAATAAAAATGACCATTATACCCAAATTTAACTAATTATTCAGGGCCTTATCAATCAAACTACTAAATAGCTATTTTAAAGAGCAAGAAGAAGTAATAACAAAATTCATCTGGAGCAGCAAAAAGTCAAGAATAGCAAAGTAAGTGCTGAAAAAATGCAAAGGAAAGTGGCTGAGTTCAACAAGATATAAAACAATATTATAATGTGGTTTTCATCAAAATAACCTGGCCCATGTTAAGAAATAGAATAATGGACCCATGGATTAGTATAGGAACAAAAGAGACAGAGGTAATTGACTATAGCAATCTATTGTTTGACAAATCCAAAGACACTAGTTTCTGGCATAAGATCTCAATATTTTTGAAACATTTATTGGGAAAACTGGAAAAATAGTAAGACAAAAGCTAGACATAGACCCACATTTCACAATCTATGCCAAAACAAAGTCAAAATGGGCACAGGATTTATATATAAAGGATGATACCATAATTTAATTAACAGAGCAAGAAATAGTCTATCTGCCAAAACTATGGAAAGGGGAGAAATTTATGACTTAATAAGAAATAGAGAACCTTATAAATAACAAAATGGATGATTTTGACTATATTAAATTTAAAAGATGTTATACTATTAAAATTAATCCTGCCAAGATTAGAAGGAAAACAGAGAGCTTGGGAATTTTAACAGTTAGAGATTCTGATAAAAGTCTCATTTCTACAATATATAGAGAATTCAATCAAATTTATAAGATTACAAGTCATTTCCCAATTGATAAATGATCAGAGAGTATGAACAATGAAGAAAATACATGAAGAAATTAAAGATATATATGTATATATATATATATATATAATCATATATATATATATATATATATATAATATAATCAAATGAAAAAATGTGACAAAGAATTAGCTAAGATGACATAAAGGGAAAACAATCAAAGTTGGAGAAGTTGTAGAAAGATTAGGACATAAAGCACTGTTGGTGGAGTTGGGAACTAATCCAATTCTTCCAGAGAACAATGTGGAACTATGCACAAAGACCAAAAACAAAATGATCATGTCTTTGACCCAGCAATACCAAGAGTAGGCCTACATCCAGAAGACATCATAAAACAATGGGAAAAATCTCACACATTCAAAAATATTTGTAATAGCTCTTTTTAGGTGGCAAAGAAGGAAATTGAGGGGATGCCATCAATTGGGAAATTTTTGAACAAGTTATGATAGATGAATTTTATGGAATACTATATTCCTATAGGAAATAATAAATGGTCAGACTCTAGAGAAGCATGGAAAGAATTACAGGAACTGATGCTGAGCAAAAGGAGCAGAAACAAGAAAACATTATACACATTAACAACAAAATTGTGAGTTATCAATTTTGATGGATGCAGCTTATCTTAGCTGTTCAGTAAGGTAGAACAACCCTGGGGAGTCTGTTATGGACAATGCTTCCCATATCCAGAAGAAGCAAAGCAAAGCAAGCAAAACAAAAGCAAAAGCAAATTACAGAATCTAAATGAATACTCTTCACTTTTTAAAAATTTCTCTTATGTTTCCTTCCTATTCCATGGTTTTCTATCTTTTCCCTTAGTCCTAATTCCTCACACAGAAAATAGCTACTATGCATACATCTTAAACAAAAATGTACATGTACAATATCCCCTGAGGGGTGGCGGATGCAAAGGGAGGGTAGAAAGAAATTACATAACTTTTAAATATGAATGTGCATGAATATTGAAAATTTTCATAACATGTACTTAGAAATATAAAATAAAATATCAATTAGGAAAAAAAAGAACTCTTATCTTACCCTAGAGGAGAGTAGGAAAGGAAAGGGATGGGAGTAAGGAAGTAACAGAAGTGAAGGAAGATTGTAGTAGAGGGTAGTCAAATTCAAAAAACTTTTGAGGAGGGAAAGGGTGAAAGAAGAGAGAGAATAGAATATCTGTGGTTGGGCAGAATAGGATGGAGGAAAATACATTTAGCAATAGTACTATGGGAAAAAATAGTGAGACAAGTTTCTCTGATAAAGACCTCATTTCTCAAAAACAGAGAACTAAATGGAAAATTATGAAAAATAAGAGCCATTCCCTAATTGATAAATGATCAAGAGATATGAACAATTTTTAGGTGAGGATATCAATATTATCTATTACCATATTAAAAAAGTCAACTCACTGTTGATTGGAGAAATGCAAATTAGAACAAATCTGTTGTACTACCTTACACCCATTACACTAGCTAATAGGACAGAAAGAGAAAATGACAAATATTGCAGGGGATATAGGGAAAATGAGATATTACTGAACCATTGGAGGAGTTATGAAATGATTCAAAAATTCTGTACAATATTCAGGTATGCCCAAAATTTAAAACTATGACTGTCCTTTGAATTAGTAATGCCAATATCAGTCCCATATTCTAGTAGTTAAGAAAAACAGGAAGGAAAATCACCAATATGTATAAGGATTTTTATAGCAGCTCTTTTCTGGTCACATGGAACTAAAAATTGAGGAGATGCCCAACAATTGGGGATTGGCTGAACAAATTGTGATGAACAGGATGCTCTCAATTAATTCTTGAAAGGTTTACATGAGCAGAAGAAATGGTAAATGTACTATATACAAATAACAATAATATTGTAGGATGAACACCTGTGAATGATTTACTTTTTCTTAGCAATTCCATGGACCAAGACAACTCCAAAGAACTTATGATTATTATCCATTACCTCCAAAAATAGTTGATAGTGTCTGACTACAGATTGAAGCATACTTTTTTAGTTTATTGTTTTGAGGTTTCTCTTTCTTGCAGGGCAAGGGGTCTATGTTCACTTTCACAACATGACTATTACAGTTTGATGATAAATTTTTAACCTATATTTAATAACTTGCTTTCTCAATGTGGGCAAGTAGAATGAGAATGGAGAGAATTTGCAATGCAAAATTTTAATAATGAATGTTTGAACCTCTTTCTACATATGATGGGGAAAATAAAATAAAGTATATTGAAAGAAAAAATATTGATGTTTTGTTTTTACAAAATTTTTATTCCTAAATTAATCCTTCCATCTTCTCATTCATAAAGTTCATCCTTATATTAAGTAACCAAATAAAAAAAAGAATAAAAAAATGGGTGAATTCAGAAAAACTGACATATCAATTTAATTCAACATTGTATGAAGTATCC
This sequence comes from Macrotis lagotis, assembly GCF_037893015.1. Lineage (NCBI taxonomy): Eukaryota > Metazoa > Chordata > Mammalia > Peramelemorphia > Peramelidae > Macrotis > Macrotis lagotis. Next base: position 119,677,238 of record NC_133661.1, read on the forward strand.
TCTCAAAAAATCCCATCATTTCCCATCTCTGAATAGATGATATGTAGTCACATTCTCATCTCTCTTCTAGGGTCCTTGCTTATTCATTCTGATCATGTAGTATTCAATCTTTATTTGTTGGTCTTCTTTCTATATAACTTGGTAGAATCATTGTGTATATGTTAATCCTAGCTCTATTTAATTACTTTCCATTACATTCATAAAACATAACTTGTTAAGTTGCTTCTCCCCCATCAATGAACAAATGTATTTTTTCTAATTTGTAAATGATTATATTTAATATTTTATGCCTTGTTTCTTTTTAAAACACAAACATATCTATTGTTTTGCATGTCAACTTGTGAAGATGATATATTGCCTTACTCTTTTAGAGAAGTGGTAGAATTTCTGTGAGTATCCTTATAGAGCTTGATTTCACTCAGCTTTCTATAATGCAGGTGATTCTTCAAGGTCATAGAAAGTTAGAACTGGAATGAGTCTTAGAAGTTATTTCTTCATCTTGCTACCTCCTCCAAACTTCCCTATTTTGATTCAGGTTATTAAACTCTTTCTATTCATCAAGTATCAGGAAGGAAATTTCACTCTCTCACTCACCATATCATTTTATTTGCCAGGATGCCACAATGTCCCTCACCATAAGTCTTTCTGCATTTATAATTACCTCCATAGTTCAGCTTCATCTGGTCTCCTGAATCAAGTTTCTTCCTTCTTTAATTCATTCCTTCAAAAATACTAAATTGGTAATTGCAAATACAGTTTGATGATATCAGTCCTTTGCTTATTAATCTCTAGTGGTTCTCAATTACTTTTAGAATCAAATATGAACTTTATGTTTAGCCTTTAAAATTCCTCCACAATCTTGCTCCAAGCCACCTTGCCAGACATACTATAATTTACCATTTTCCCTCATGCTGCAGTACATCAAACTTTCTTGCTTTGTCTCTCACATAATTTTCTATTTCTATGCCTTTAAGCATGTGACAGCTTCCATATTTGGAATGATGTTTCTTCACTAATGCCTTTTAGAATGCTGAATTTCCTTCAAAGTTCAGCTGGATCTTATCCTCCTAGGTGACCTTCACTTCCTAAAAGAGGTTGTTCTTGATTTCCCCCAAGCTGTTAGTGTGCCATCAAGATAAAACCTGATAATATCTGTCCACTATTCCTCTAGCTGTAATGGACCTTTTTCTTTTCTCTCAGTCTATACCATTTCAAATGGTGATGCCATCAGGTCCTATAGATTCAATTATTATCGTCATGTTGAAGATCATCACAAATATTTATCCAGCTCTAACCCACTGACCCTCATGAGACAGACCCTTACTGAAGTTCCTCCAGGATATATTGAGTTGAGAACTTGTTTCATTTTCTTTGGTGGATTCTATCACCTTAGGATCTATTTAGAGGTTTTCTTTATTTAAAATTGTTACAGGAAAAGTTTCCAATCTTTATAGCTTTATACCACCCTCTTGGTTCCATCCCTTGAAGACTGCTTCATTTCTTTCATAATTATTTCAATACCTGATATTTATATGGTATTCCTTGGTTTAGAAAGCACTTTATGAAAAAAAGAGAACTTTATGAAGGTGCTCATTCTTCTATAATATTCAGCAGTTTTTCACTAATGTGGCTTTATCAAACTTCCCATAGCCTGATAGCTACTTTAAATGATCACTTTGTGTTGTGGATAAGAAGATAGATGTTATATTTACTTGACAATAAAATTAATAGTCAATGTAAGGGTCAAGAGGAAGTTAGTTGCTTTAAACAGTAAAAAATAGCTAAAAAATGACTTTGATATATCTCTTCAAAAAATAATTTATGTCAATTGACTAGTTGATTTAATCAAACTACTAGTTAAAATTGAGTTCACACTTCCAAAGATGGTCATGTGACCAAAAACATTAGGGAAGGAGATGGTGCTCAGAAGTAGACAAAATTGTTGGTTACTATTCTTTGGACTCATGAGAGATTTCATGTACTGAAATTAGGGAGAGGAAATTAGGGAAGATGCAAAGTGAAATTAAAGGGCACTATCAAAAACTGAAGGGAAAGAGAGTCTCAATCTTTTTTTTTTTTTGCAAGGCAATGGGGTTAATTGGCTTGCCCAAGGCCACACAGCTAGGTAATTATTAAGTGTCTGAGGTCAGATTTGAACTCAGGTACTCCTGACTCCAGGGCCCGTGCTCTATCCACTGCGCCACCTAGCTCCCCCGAGAGTCTTGATCTTAAAGCAAAATAAATATGAAGTAGAATAATAGAGATAACATAAAAGAGAAAATAGTTATGAAGATTAAATAGGAAAATGAATAGAAGAAATGATGAAACTGGTAAAATGTAATGAAATAAGATTTTAGACATGGGCATTAAGTATCCTCCTTCATTTTATGGAAATTTTCACTTAGATCTTTTCCAAGTTGATTGTGGACTCCTCCATAAACATTTTTCAGTGATTTTTCACACTTTAATAGGTGACTTTTTGGAATCACATCTGAAAGTTCCTATAAAAAGGAAACTTGAAAATAATTCATCTGCACCTGAATGTTTTTAAAATTCATTGTGCTATTCATTTGGACATGGAGTTTTGAACTCACTTAAACTGATAAGGTGTTCCCTTAATATCATCTCAATTATTTTAGGTTGCAATTCTTTTTTTAAGGAAATTCTTTATCAGAGCTAACATTTATAACTCCTTAAGGTTTGCAAATTGCTTTATAAATATTATTTTATCTTCACAAATATACTGGTATATCAGTACTATTATTATCCTTTTTTGTCAAATAGAAAACTGAAGTGACTAGTTCTAGTTAAGTGACTACTAGTTCAGGGTCATGTAGCTAGTTTCTGAGGACAGACCTCAGGGTCTGGGGTTCTATTCACTGTACTTCCTAGCTATCTCCTTTGTGTCTTTTCTTCCAAGTTAGTGAAAGAAAGCAAGATGAAAGCAAAATAGGTTCTGAAGTTCTACATTCATGTGTTAAAACTAAAGTGCCATTTTCAAAAAATTGAGTCTATCCTTTTTTTTTCTTTTTACTTTGATGATATCGAACAGAAAACTGATCACAACATCAGAGATTTAGAACCAGAAAAATCTTTATGTCATTGGGCATCTTAAACTGAAGTCATGAACTTCCTTTTTTGGTATTTTGATAGTTCTGTTTAAGTAAATGACTTCCTTTGTAATCATATGGATTTTATTTGATGTATTTAAAATGTTACTTTGAGCAGTCATTAGGCTTCACTAAAAACCATTGTTCTGAGTAGTCTGCAGTCTTCACCAGACTACAAAATGTTCCAGAACTCAAAAAAGCTTAGAAGGCACCTCACCTAAAGTAAATTCAGAAACTGAGTTCCATAAATAACTTGCCTAAGTTTACAACAGTAGTAAGTAGTGAGTAGTAAGGAACAAAAATCAGGATACTGATCAAAGATTTTTTGACTTATAAAATAACATCTTTTCTTCATTTTCAAAATAAAGAGCAAAAGATATGAATGCAAACATAGGCCACTTAACACATTTGCCATATTTAAATTGTCTTTAGCTCACACTTCCTTGGTTCTGAATAATTCACAAAGAAGTGGAAAATTTTAAGGAAGCAAACATTATTGAACAAATGTAACTGCAGGCCATTTGGCAGACCCTTATTCCTTCACTTTCAATAAAATAGCCAAAGGCAATGAGAACTAATGACCAAGAAACAGGCTCCTGTTTTGGAAAATTCGGGACTTTGTTATTTTATAGGAGACCACAGCAACAGAGACTCCAAAGTGATTCCCTTCCTTCTGTCACTCAAACTGAGCATATTAGAAATGAAACAAATTCGACTAAAATAGTTTTGCTTAAAAAAACTCCCAAGATTATGTTTTCCCTAACTCCAATATCAATGTAAGTTATTTTGAGTTCATTTGAGTTATAATTCCTCTAAAAACCAAACTTTGGAATAAAGTATGTTTTCTTTATCAGACTCTTGAAAATCAAGTGGGACTCAAAGAAACCATTTATTAGCAGCATTTTCAATATTTACCTAATGGGAGGTTTTAAACCCAAATCTAAACACCCAGCACAGTTCAAGGCTTTTTTATGCTGTCTATGAATTTTAGCATCTATTCTTTAATTATAATTTGGTATTCAAATTAATGGATCAAAAAGGCAATTTAAAAGTGTGACATTATGTAAGGAGGCAGAAAGTTAAGTACAAAAGCAAAATATGCAGAAACATTTTGAGTTACATTTGGGGAAAAAAATTTATCTTAAAGTGTCTTCTGTTTCTTACTGTAGCCCCTTGAGGCAAGTGAACTTCTTCAGTCAGTTTTAGTCATGTCCATTTTTTCAAGGCCCTGGTTGGGGTTTTCTTGGCAAAGATACTGGAATGGTTTGAATTTTCTTTCTCCAGCTCTTTTTACAGATGAGGAAACTGAAGGAAACAGGGTTGCCCATGGTCATATATTTAATAAATATCGTAATCCATATTTGAATTCAAGAAGGTGAGTCTTTCTGATTTCAGGCCTAACACTGGGTTTCCAGGAAGTGACCCCTAGATGCCATCCAATCTAACCCTTTCTTTATAAATATATATGAAGAAGCAAAGGCCCAGAAAGGCAAAAAGTGAATACTCATATCACTTTCAAGTAGGAGATCAAGGATTTGAATCTAAATCATCTCCATCTAAATTCATTTAACTTTCCCCTATTCTGTACTTTTATCCCCAAAGCTATACCATCTTATCCTGTCTTAGGTTATATTGGCTCAACTTTTCTTAACTTATCATTATAGATTATACTTATAAAAATTTAACTGAATCTATAAAATGAACATAATTAAGCATGATTCATTAAACTATACCATTTAATTTATAACAATAAACATTTTGAACTAGTCCATTATAGCTGATCATCATCAAATGTTTTTGCTAGCGTGCATAATATTCTTCTGGTTGTGGTTACTTCACTAAGCATCAGTTCATGTAAGGCTTTCCAGGCTTTTCTGAAGTGCCATCTGTCATGATTTCTTGTAGAAAATGTTCATATACCACAATTTGAACAGCCATTCCCCAAGAGATGGGCATCTCCACAATTTCTAATTCTTTCCCACTACAAAAAAGAGTATGCTGTGAATATTTTTGTACCTGTGAGATTTTTACCCTTTTTGTGATCTCTTTGGGATACAGATCTAGTAGTAGTATTGTTGGATCAAAGGATATGCAAAGTTTTATTGAATTTTGGGCATAATTCCAAATGACTCTTCAGAAAGGCTGAATCAGTTCACAACTCCACCAATAATGCATTAATGTTCTAGTTTTCCCATAACTCGTCCAACATTGATCATTTTTGTTTTTGTTCTTATTAGTCAATCAAATAAGTGTGAAGTGATACCTCACAGTTGTTTTAGTTTGCATTTCTCTCATCAATAATGATTAAAAGTATTTTATATGACTATAACTAGAGTCAATTTCTTCATCAGAAAATTGTCTTTCTATCCTATGAACATTTATCAATTGGAGAATGACTTTTTTTTTATAAATTTGAATCATCTCTCCATATATTTTAGAAATGAGTCTTTTTTCAGAAACATTTTTTATAAAAATTGTTTCCCAAAATAATACCTTCCTTTTAATCCTGGTTGTATTGACATTTCATGTGCAAATTTTTTTTTAATTTCATGTCATCAGAATTATCCATTTTGTCTTTGACAATGTTCTCTATAACTTTTTTGGACATAAACTGTTCCCCTTTCCATGGATCAGAAAGATAAATTGTTCCCTGATGTCCTAATTGATTTATGATATTGCCTTTTATGTCTAAGCTCTGTAACCATCGTCATATATAGGGTATAAGATGTTGATCTATGCTTGGTTTCTGTCATACTGTTTTCCAGTTTTTCCAGCAGTTTTTAATCTAAGAGTGAGTTCTTATGCCAGAGACTGGAATATTTAGGTTTATCAAATAAGAGATTATTATAATGATGTATTACTATTTCTTTAGCACTGATCTATTACACTGATTCAGTACACTATTTCAATTTTTAAAACTGATGTTTCATAATATGATTTTGGAACTAGTATGGCAAGGTCACTTTCCTTTTGCATTTTTTTAATTAAAAGAAGATTTTATTTATTTTGAGTTTTACAGTGTTCCCACATTCCTGTTTCCCTCCCCCACCCACAAGGAAGGCATTGGCTTCATGTTATACATTGATCTCAGTTGAATGTGATGACAGAAAAATCATACCATTAAGGGAAAAAAAATAAAGTATGAGATAGTAAAATTACATAATAATATAATTTTTTTTCTAATGTGATGGTAATAGTCCTTGGTCTTTGTTCAAAGTCTATAATTCTTTCTCTTGATACAGATGGTATTCTCCTCCTTTTCAGATAGCCCCAAATTGTACCTGGTTGTTGCACTGATGGAATGAGCAAATCCATCAAGGTTGATCATCAACCCCATGTTGCTGTTAGGTGGTACAGTGTTTTTCTGGTTCTGATCATCTCGCTCAGCATCAGTTCATGCAAATCTCTCCAGGCTTCCCTGAATTGCCATTCCCCCTGATTTCTAATAGAACAATAGTGTTCCATGACATACATATACCACATCTTGTTAAGCCATTCCCCAATTAAAGGACACTCACTTAATTTCTAATTTTTTGCCACCACAAACAGGGCTGATGTTTTCACCCTTTTTAATCATCACTTCAGGGTATAGACACAGATTTGGTATTGCTGGGTCAAAGATTATGCACATTTTTGTTGCCCTTTGGGCATAATTCCAAACTGCTCTCCAGAAAGGTTGGTCACAGCTCCACTAACAATGTATTAGTGTCCCAGATTTTCCACATGCCTTCCAATGTTGATTATTGTCCTTTCTGGTCATATTGATCAGTCTGAGAGGTGTGAGGTGGTATCTCAGAGAAGCTTTAATTTGCATTTCTCTAATAAGTACTGATTTGGAGCAATTTTTATGACTATGAATTGCTTTGATTTCCTCAGCTGTACATTGCCTTCATATATCCTTTGACCAATTGTCAATGGAGGAATGACTTTATTTTTTGAAAATTTGATTCAGTTCTCTGTGTATTTTAGAAATGAGTCCTTTGTCAGAAATACTACTTGCAAAAATTGTTTCCCAATTTACTAGATTTTTTTTATCTTGGTTACAGTGGTTTTGTCTGTGCGTAAACTTTTTAATTTGATGTAGTCAAAATTATCTAGTTTGATTTGAATGATGTTCTCTATCTTTTCCTTGGTCATACACTGTTTCCCTTTCCATAGATCTGACAGGTAAACTACTCATTGATCTTCTAGTTTGCTTACAATATTGTATTTTATATCTAAATCCAGTATCCATTTGGATCTTATCTTAGTATAGGGTGTGAAGTGTTGGTTTAATCTAAGTTTCTGCCATATTAACTTCCAATTTTCCCAACAATTTCTATCGAAGAGAGATTTTTTATCCCCAAAGCTGGACACTTTGTGTTTATCAAACAGCAGATTACTATAATCCTTTCCTGCTATTGCAGCTAATCTATTCCACTGATCCATGACTATTTCTTAGCCAATACCAGACAATTTTGAGGACTGATGCTTTAAAATATAATTTTAGATATGATAAGGCTAAGCCACATTCTTTTGCACTTTTTTTTCATAGAATTCCTAGGAATTCTTGAGTTTTTATTTCTCCATATAAATTTACTTGCATTTTTTCCTAACTCATTAAAGAAATTTTTTGGAATTTTGATTGGTAAGGCGCTAAAGAAGTAGTTTAGTTTTGGTAGAATTGCCATTTTTATTATATTGGCTCAACTTATCCATGAACAGTTGATTTTTGCTCAGGTATTTGAATCTGATGTTATTTGCATGAGAAGAATTTTGGAATTTTTTTCAAAAAGGTTTTGAGTATGCTTTGGCAGGTAGACTCCCAGGCATTTTATTTTGTCTGAGGTTACTTTGAATGGGATTTTGCTTTCTAGCTCATTCTGCTGCATCTTGCTAGTCATAGATAGAAATGCTGAAGATTGAGGAGGGTTTATTTTATCCTGCTACTTTGCTAAAGTTGCTAATAATTTTTAGTAGTTTTTACATGACATTTTGTAATTCTCCAGTTATCACCATAATGTCATCTACAAAGAGTGAGAGATTTGTCTCCTCCTTCCCTATTCTAATACGTACAGTTTCTTTTTCTTCTCTTATTGATGTGGCTAACATTTCTAAGGGAAAGGGAAAAAAGGGGGGAGGGGGTAGATTTAAGAGGGCAAACACACTGAAGGGGACAGGATTCAGAAACAAAGCACTGGGGAATATGGATAAAGGAGAAAATGGGGGAAAATACAAGCAGAAGGAAGATAGCATGGAGGGCAATAAAGAGTCAGTAATTATAACTTTGAATATGAATGGAATGAACTCTCCATTAAAATGTAAATGAATAGCAGAGTGGATTAAAAATCAGAATACTTCAATATGCTGCTTGCAAGAAACTCATTTGAAGCAGAGAGATACATATAGAGTACAGGTAAAAGATTGGAGGAAAATATAATTTACCTTAGCTGAAGTGAAAAAAAAGCAGGGGTGGCAATCCTTATCTCAGACAAAGCAGCTGCAAAAATAGATAGCCTTAAGAGAGATAAGGAAGGAAACTATATCCTCCTAGAATGTACCATAGACTGTAAAGTAATTTCAATACTAAATAAGTATGCACTCAATGGGACAGCATTCAAATTCTTAGAGGAGAAATTGAAAGAGCTCCAGAAACACATATACTGTGAAACTCTACTAGTGGGAGACCTCAACTTCCTGCTCTCAGGTTTAGAAAAATCAAATTTTATGATATGTTTACTTTATGATAAACAAGAAAAAAATTAAGGAATTAAATAGATTGTTAGAAAACCTAGATATAATAGACCTATGGAGGAAATTGAATGGGGATAGAAAGGAATATACTTTTTATTCTGCAGTACATTGCACTTACACAAAAATTAACCAAGTACTAGGATAGAAAAACTTAATGATCAATTGCTGAAAGGCAGAAATAGTGAATACATTTTTCTCACATCATAATGCAATAAAAATCACATGCAATACTGGTCCAGGGAAATATATACCCTGAACTAATCAGAAATTAAATAACCTCATTTTAAAGAATGAGGGGATCAAGCAGCAAATTAGAGACAGAATTAATTATTTCATCCTAGACTATGACAACATACCAAACCCTATGTGATACACTCAAGGAAGCTTTCAGGGGATATATTATATCTTTAAATGCTTACATGAACAAAATAGAAAAAAGAAATCAATGAACTAAATATTCAACTAAAACAATTAGAGAAAGAACAAATTAGAAAGTCCCTGTTAAATACAAAATTAGAAATTCCAAAAATTAAAGGGGCAACTAATAAAATCAAATCAAGAAAACTATTGAACTTACATATAAAAGCAAGAGCTGGTTTAATTAGAAAACCAATAAAATTGATAGACCTCTGGTCAATCTGATTAAAAAAAAGAAAGAAGAAAACCAAATTGCTAGTATCATAAATGAAAAAAGGTGAAATCACCACAAATGGGGAAGAAATTAAAGTAATCATTGGGAATTATTTTGCCCAACTTTAGGCAAATAAATTTGAAAATCTAAGTGAAATGGATGAATATTTACAAAAGTATAAGTTGCCCAGATTGAATGAAGAGGAAATTAAAAACTTAAATAATCCTATCCTAGAAAAAGAAATTTAATCCATTATTGAACTCCCTAAGAAAAAAATCTTCAGGGCCAGATGGATTCATAAGTGAATTCTATCAAACATTTAAGGAACAATTGGTTCCAATTCTACATAAACTCTTTGGAAAAATAGGTCAAGAAGGAACTCTGCCTAACTCTTTCTACGATACCAATATTGTGCTGATACCCAAACCAAGAAGACAAAACAGAGAAAGAAAATTATAGACCCATCTCCCTAATGAATATAGATGGAAAAATCTTAAATAAAATATTGGAAAAATTATTACAAGTTATCACTAAGATGATACATTATGATCATGTAAGATTTATTCCAGGAATGCCAGTTTGATTCAATATTAGGAAAACTGCTAGTATAATTAATTATATCAATAACATACCTGTCAGAAATCATATGATCATATCAATAGATGCCAAAAAAGCTTTTGATAAAATAGAGCACCCATCCTTACTAAAAAACACTAGAGAGTATAGGAATAAATGGTTTGTTCCTTAGAATAATAAATAATAAATCATCAACAAGCATTATATGCAACAGTGATAGGCTTGAGGCATTCCCAATAAAATCAGGGGTGAAACAAGTGTGCCTGCTTATTATCACCCTTTGCATTTTTAATAATTTTCTTGATATTCTCGATCTTTTGTTCCTCCCTTTGAATTTAGTTACTATTTTTTAACTCAAAAAACTAATTTTGGGGGCAGCTAGGTGGTGCAGTGGATAGAGCACTGGCCCTGGATTCAGGAGTACTTGGGTTCAAATTTGGCCTCAGAAACTTAATTTACCTTAATTACCTTAATTACCTAGCTGTGTGGCCATGGGCCAAACCACATTCTCCTTGCAAAACCCTTAAAAAACTAATTTTTCCAGAAATTTCATTGTTTATGGCACTAAATAAGTTATTTGATTTATGCAGAACTGTCATTTTTATTAACATTATCTCATCTTACCCATGAGCAATTGACATTTGCCCAATTATTTAAATCTGATTTTATTTCTGTTAAAACTGTTTTATAGTTGTTTTCATATAGTGTCTGAGTTTGTCTTGGCAAGCAGACGCCTAAATATTTTATGTTATTTAAATGAAATTTATCTTTCTATCTCTTGCTGCTGTATCTTGTTAGTATATATATATATATATATATATATATATATATATATATACACATATATATGTATATATGTGTATGTGCATGTGTGTTTGGGGTGGGGGTAAATGTAGGTGATTTATGTGGATTTATTAAACTAGTGATAACTTTCTGTATTAATTTTATTTTTATTCAAAATTTTTGCATTCATATTCATTAGGGAAATTGATCTACAATTTTCTTTCTCTGTTTTGACTCGTCCTGGTTTAAGTATCAGCACCAGATTTTTTCATAGAAGGAATTTTTTTCAGATAATTTATATAGAATGGGAAGTAATTCTTCCTTGAATGTTTGATGGAAGGACCTTGCTATTTGATCTGGCCCTGAAGACTTTTTCATAGGGAGTTCATTAATGGTTTGTTTAGTTTCTTTCTCTGAGATATTTAATTTCTTCTTTCAACATATCAGTTTATATTTGTGTAATTGTTTATCCATTTCACTTAGATTGTCAAATATATTTACATACATTTGGGCAAAATATCTCTGAATAATTGCTTTAAATTCTTCCTCTTTGGTGGTTAATTCATCTTTTAAAATTTTTTGATATTGGTAAGTTAATTTTCTTCTTACTTCTTTTTAAAATCCAAATTGCCCCCAAATTTATCTATTTAAATGGGTGTTCATAGAACCAACTCTTAGTTTTATTTATTAGTTCTGTGTTTTCTACTTTTGTTTTTATTAATTTCTCTTTTGATTTTTCAGAATGTCTAATTTTCACTTTTTTTTAGCTTTTTTTTAGGTGCATGCCCAATTAATTGATCTCATCTTTATGTATGAATTTAGATTTATAATATTTCCCCAAAGAACTGTTTTGGCTCTATCCCACAAGCTTGTTATGTTGCCACCTTATTGCAATTGCCTTGAATGAAATTATTAGTTATTGCTATGATTTATGGTTCGACCTGCTTATTTTTTAAAATTAGTTTATTTAATTTTCAATTTATTTTATATCCATCTCTCCATGGCCCTTAATTTTATATAATTTTCATTGCATCATGACCTTTAGAGGATCCATTTAGCATTTGCCTTTCTGTAATTGATTATGAAGTTTTTAATGCCCTTATACATAGTCAATTTTTGTGTAGATACCACATATGGCATAAAATAGTATATTCTTTTTTTTTAATTTTAATTAAATTTTAATTTAATTTAATTTTCTCCAGAGGTCTATCATAGCTATTTTTTCTAATATTCTATTAACTTCTTTACTTTCTTCTTGTTTACTTCATGGTTAGATCAATCTAATTCTGAGAGAGGGAAGTTGAGATCTCCCACCAGTATAGTTTTGATGTCTGTGTCTTTCTGTAACTCATTTGGTTTCTCATCTAAGAATCTGGATACTCTTCTGCTTTGTGCATACTTATTTTTATTGAAATTACTTCATTGTCACTGGTACCCTTTTGGAGGATATAATTCCTGGGGCTGTTTCAGGACTGTTTATACCAGGATGCCAGGCCCTCCTCCCAATTCAGAGTGCACGTGTTTCAACAACAGGGTCAGCAATCCAGACTAGCCAAGCAGGCTGAATGGGAGTCCTGAGCACCTGCCCTGGAGCTTTCCCAATGCTAGGGCTGCCCACTTTCAAATCAAGTTCTAACTCCAAGGCCTCCACTCCCACAGCCAAGGGTCTCCAGTTAGTCCCTCACTTCACTGAGGAGAGCATGAGACAGATCCTATTTTCTCTCTGTCATCTTGCTACATGTAGTTTTGTTTGAATGCTTTTGTTTTATGTAATATCCCTCAATACATTGTATGCTATTTAATTGCAGGGATTGTCATTTACTTCCTTTTATATTCTCAGCACAGGGTCTGGCACATAGAAGGTGATTAATACTTATTTAATCATTAATTAAGGGATCACTATTTCTTACCTGGACAACTCAAATATTATAGAAAAGGGTCAAAGGTTTCATAGAAATAGAAAATTAGTCTTTCTTGCTTTAGTCATTATAGGTAGAAGAATCAGTCAGATTTCAATAAAAATATAATCCTCATTTCTGACTTCAATGCCCCAGTACACCATAGATGCCATGTACCATAGAAAAAAAGGTATATCCCTTTCTTTCCCTGTTCGATTTTCTCCAAAAGTTTGTCATGCTAGGGTTCTTTTCTGGTTTTGCAAGGCAAATGGGGTTAAATGGCTTGCCCAAGGTCACACAGCTGGGAAATTATTATTATTGTCTGAGGCTGGATTTGAACCCAGGTACTCCTGACTCCAAGACTGATGTTCCATCCACTGTGCTACCTAGCTGCCCCCATGTATAGGTTTTGTAGCATTCTATTTACCTCTTTAACTTCCTTCTTGTTTATTTTATGATTAGATTTATCTAATTCTGAGAGGAGGTTGAGGTCTCCCACCAGTAGAGTTTTGCTGTCTATGTCTTCCTTTAGCTCATCCAACTTCTCCCCTAAAGATCTGGATGCTATACCACTTGGTGATACATATTTAGTATTGAGATTGCTTCACTGTCTATGGTAACTTTTAGGAGGATATATTTTCCTTCCTGATCTCTTTTAATGCGTTCTATTTCTGGAGCTGCATTGTCTGAGATAAGGATTGCTACCCCCACCTTTTTCACTTCAGCTGAAACATAATATATTCTGATACAAACTTTTACCTTTGCTGTGTAGGTATCCCTCTGCTTCAAATGAATTTCTTGTAAGCAGCATATTGTAGGATCTGGTTTTCAATACACTCTGATACCTGCTTATGTTTTATGGGAGAGTTCATTCCATTTTTATTCCAGATTATAATAACTCTTTATTGCCCTCCATGCTATCTTCCCACTGTTTGTATTTTTCCCACTTTATCACCCTATCATTATATTCCAGTATTTTGCTTCTAAATACCACTTCCTTCAGTATATTTTCCCCTTCATATCCAACTCCCCTTTCTTTCCCCTTTCCTTTTGCCCATTTTTCCTTCATTTTCTTCTGTCAGTTCCTCGTTTCCTCCCTCCTCCCCATTCCCCTGTTAATACTCAAAAGTTAAGATAAATTGCCAAACTTAACTGAGCATTTGTGTGTGTGTGTGTGAATCCTTCTTTGAGCCCAATCTAATGATAGTAAGATTCAGGGGGTTCTTCCCATCTATTGCATTAGGTCCTTTGCACCTCTTCATGTGATGTTATTTACCCCATTCATTCTCCTCCATCCTCACATCTCTTTACTGTGCCCCTCCTGTTAAGGAGATACTGTTTTTGAATCATTCTATCAGAGTCATGGACAATTCATGAGTGTTCATTACTTTTGGTTAAGTATATTATTTCTATAAGAGTTATTATTTTTAAGAGTTATGAGAATCTTTCTTCTAGGTGGGAATATTGCCAGTTTCATCTTATTGGATAGCAACTTCTTTTTTTTTCAGACTCTTTGATCCCTTAATTTTGATGTAGCCAGATCCTGTGTAACACTCCTCTGACTCCTTGGTAATTAAATTGTTTCTTTCTGGTGGCTTGCAGGATTTTCTCCTTTATCTGATAGTTCTGGAGTTTGACCACAATATTCCTTGGTGTTTTCATTTTGGGATCCCTTTCAGGAGGGTATTGATGTATTCTTTCAATAGCTATTTGCCCTCTGATTCCATGATATCAGGGCAATTCTCCTTCACTCTATCCTGAAGTATGTAGCCACCTTTCTTTTTCTTCTCAGTGTTTTCAGGAAGACCAATGATTCTTACATTTTTTCTCCTGTATATATTTTCCTGGTTAGTTGTTTTGCTGTTGAGACTTTTTTCATGTATTTTTCAGGGGTGTTTTGGTTTTATTTAATAGATTCTTGTGTCTCATGAAGTCACTACTTTCCACAGATTCCAATATTATTTTAGAGATGTTTATCATATACCTTTTGCAACTCCTTTTACAATTGGTCAATTTTAATTTTGAAGGAGTTTTCTAGTTTCCAAACTGTGTTTTTAAAAGTTATTTACTTTTTGTTCTGGTCCAATTGTATTTTCATGTTCTTGTTGCAAAATGATAATTTTCCCTTGCAATGTGTTCATTTTCTCTTGTGTATCTTTCCCCATTTATTCCATTTGATTTTCAAACTCTTTTCTTAAATATTCTAAGAAGTCTTTCTGGGCTGCAGACCGATTCATATTCTCCTCTGAATCTCTAGTTCTTTCTGAGTTAAGGTCCTTGTCTTCATAGTAACATTCAACACACCCCACTTTCTACTGGCCTTTCTTCATTTTCCTATGATATTGTATTGGGCTAGGGGCTGGTTCACAGACCTTTGGTGTTGAGATCCCTAGAGTCTTTGATCACTGAGTTTGGTAACTTCAAATTAACTCTCCAGTAGATGATGCTAGTTACTTTATCTGAAGTGTCTGTGACCTTGATTAATGGCTCACACCATTGACAACAGGTTCTGAATTATCTTGAACAATGTGGGCTGGGCCTTGGGCTATAGTTAATCTATTTAATCCTCAATCAGCATAAGGACCCAGATCTGCTGTAGACACCTGAGCCTAAGGGTCTGAGGGAGGGGCTTTTACTGTGTTTGTCCTGGAAAGATTCACTTTATCTCACAGTACTGGGGGTGGGATGATGTGATTCAACTGGAAATATGGGATCTTCTTTGAAAACACAGGGCTCCTGGTCCTAGTCTTCCAGAACAGAATAACAGAACAAATCTATGTCTATCCACTGTGCTGGAACTCTCCTGCCTACACAGTAAATACCACCAGACTGCAATGCTCCCTGCTACTAGGCACACAGCAAACTCTTTAACTGCTGTTTTCAGGTCAGTCCTCCAGGCTCACCCCACTACTCCCCAACTGGTTCTCTTGCTCTCTGTCCCTGACTTACCATGTATCCCTGAGACAGACCTTCTTGGTAGATATTCTTCTCCTAGGTTCTTCTCTGGGTTCTGAGGATCCCAATTCTGTTAAGAGACTTGGTTAATGTTAGTTCTGAGAGAAATACAAGAGGGCTTAAGACAGTGCCTGGCTTCTCTCTGCTATATTGTCCAGAAGTTCTTGCCCTGACAGTTTCCAGCTGAGGGCCCCTCCTCCCCTCTCCCTTGCTGTCGGTGGTCCTGACTTTCTCCAGAAGAAACATAGAAACTTTCCACATGTTAGAACCTTCTGATTATGCTGATTTCCTTAACATTTAACTTTTGTAGGCTAAGGATCCAGCCCAGATTGTGTGATTTTCCCCCTAGGTATAAGGAGTAAATCATTCATCAACAACACAAACAATCCAGAGAAAGCTTCTTCCTTATTGGCTAGCCCACTGCATAATCCCCTAGATTTCCTAACCCCAGCAAGCAAGACCTCTGAGAATCTCAGCATGGAAGGTCTGCAAATTAGGCCCTCCCCCAACACAAGACTCTAGGGAAAGAACCCAAGATGAAGAAAAGCCAGTGCAAAGCAGGGTCCATTGAATGTTACCTTGGAGATAAGGGGACTATTGGTCTCCAGCCCAGAAATCCTTCTTAGAAGAGATCAGAAAGGTCTTTAAAAATCAAATAGAAAAATTGGGGAACAGTCAGCTAGGTGGCACAGTGGATAAAGTACTGGCCTTGGAGTCAGGAGTACCTGGATTCAAATCTGGTCTCAGACATTTAATAATTACCTAGCTGTGTGGCCTTGGGCAAGCCACTTAACCCCATTTGCCTTGTAAAAAAAACCCTTAAAAAAAGAAAAGAAAAATGAAAAATTGGGAAAAGAAAAGGAAGAGAAAATTAACACTATCAAGAGTAAATTAATATCAGGGCAGCTAGGTAGCACAGTGGATAGAGCACAGGCCCTGGAGTCAGGAGTACCTGAGTTCAAATCCTGCCTCAGAGACTTAATAATGACCTACCTGTGTGGCCTTGGGCAAGCCACTTAACCCCATTGCCTTGCAAAATCTTAAAAAAGAGAGTAAATTAACATCTTACAACAAGAAAACAAATCCTTTGAAAATACAATTTGTATGGGATCAGAACCATGTATTACAGCATCCATTCTCCTTAAACAAAATAATCAGAAGACCTGTACTGAAAAACAAAAAGGAGTTTATATGCTCTTCTTGAGAAGAGGGCACAACCTCTATAACATGAGTTACAGATCTAGGAGGAGTACAAAGTGCAGAGGCATACAAATTCCTTTTATCCTAGTCTCTAATGCAATCCCAATACCCTGGCATGCTACCTATTGGCTAGATATGTGCACTCCCAGTATCTCTTGAGTATCTAGCCAATAGACACAAAGCACTTTTAGGCCCATTTTACATAATAATTCAGATTTAGTTTTACCTTATCATAAAGAGATAATTCATTTTACCCTATCAGAGAGATAATTCTGTATACATCCATATATGGTAGTCAATCAGCACAGTGTTGTATAACCTTTGTTACCATCTGACCATGGGGAAGTGGAAACTTTGCATCACCTGCTGACATGGCTTTGGGGAAAAGGAAGACTCACCGAAACCATGAGGGTGGTTTCACTCAGTTATATTCTAACTCAAATTGGACATGTGCAAAAAGAAAATAATTCTCTCAAAACACAATTAGGCAAATAGAAAAGAAAACAACTCCAAAAATAGAATTGATCAATTGGAAAAGGAAATGCAAAAGGTAAATAAAGAAAACTCTTCTCTAAAAAAATCGATTGGAATCTGGAGAAACTAGTGACTTCAAGAGACACCAAGAATGTGTTAAATGAAATAAAGAAATAGAAGAAAATGTAAAATATTTCATGATCAAAACAACTGACCAGTAAAATAGATCCAGGAGAGAAAATTTAAGAATCATAGTACTACCTGAAAACCATGATGAATTAAAAACAAGGCCTGAACTTCATACTTCAGGATATAGTGAAAGAAAACTGCCCTGATATCCTGCACCAGAAGACAACATTGTCATTGAAAGAATACATCAATCTTCTCCTGAAAAGTGTCCCAAAATGAAAACATCAAGGAATATGGTGTCCAAACTCCAGAACTATAAGATCAAGAAGAAAATACTGCAAGCAAACCAGAAAAAAAAGAAGTAATTCAAATAGCAGGATGGAACAGTCAGGATTATACAGGACCTGGCTGCATTAACATTGAACAATTGTAGGGCCTGAAATATAATATTCTGGAAAACAAGGAAGCTTGGATTACAGCCAAGAATTCACTATCAAGCAAAACTGAGCTTTCTCTTCCAGATGAAAAGATGAACATTTAATGAAATAGGAGACTTCCAATCTTTCCTGATGAAAAGATCATAGCTTAACAGAAAAAAATTGATCTTCAGACAAGAGACTGAAGAAATACATGAAAAGGTATAAGGGGAAAAGAAAAAAACAAGCATGTTACTCAATAAGATGAAACTGGTTATATTCCCAACTGGGAGGAAGATTCTCATAACTCTTGAAAGTTGTGACTCTATTAGAGGGAATATACTTAGCCAGGAGGAATGGACATTCCTGATATGTTCATGACTTTGATGAAATGATTTAAATATAATACCTTATAAAAGGGGGGACAGTAAAGAGACAGAAGGAATGGGAAGCTTGAATGGGGTAAATTATAACATGAAGAGATGCAAATGACCTATCGCAATTCTCAGATGAGGAAACCAATGCTATCTATAGTCATATGAAAAATTGCTCTGAACCATTATTGATTTGAAAAAAATCAAATTAAAGGATCTCTGCGGTACCATGTCACACCTCTCAGATTGTCCAGTATGACCAGAAAGGAAAATACTCAATGTTGGAGGGGTTGTGGGAAATCTAGGATCCTAATGCATTGTTGATGAGGTTGTGAACTGATCTAAACTTTCTGGAGAGCAATTTGGAATTATGCCCAAAGGACAATAAAAATGTGTATACCTTTTGATCCAGCAATACCACTACTGTGTCTGTATCCTGAAGAGATCATGAAAAAAGGTAAACATCCCAGGTGTGCAAAAATTTTCATAGTAGCTCTGTTTCTAGTGGCAAAGAATTGGAAATTGAGAGAATGCCCATTAATTGAGGAATGACTGAACAAATTGAGTTATATGTTTGTAATGAAACACTATTGTTCTATAAGACATCATGAGGGGGAGGATTTCAGACAAACCTTGAAAAACTTTCATGAATTGATGCTGAGTAGATGAGCAAAACCAGAAGAACCCTGTACACTCTAACAACAGTATGTTATGATGAATAACCTTGATGGACCTACTCACCTCATGAGTACTATAACCAGGGATAATTTTAGGGGATCTGTGATGGAGCATGCCATCTGTATGCAGAGAAGGAACTGTGGAATTTAAATGAGGACCAAAGCTTATTATCTTCAATTGTTAAAATTACCTTATACATTATATTATTTTACTATCTGTCATGGTTTCTTTCTTCCTTTAGGACCTGTTTCTTCTCTCACAACACATTCAATTTTTTTTTTTATTTAAGGGAATGGGGTTTAGTGACTTGCCCAAGCTAGGCAATTATTAAGTCTGATGCAAGATTTGAACACAGGTCCTCCTGACCACAAGGCCAGTGCTCTATCCACTGAGTCACCTAGCTGCCCCAATACATTCAATTTTGATCTATGCATGTAATGAATGCAAATTTAGAAATTATATCAGATTGTTCTCTGTTTGAGAGGAGGAGGGTAGGAAAGGGAGGGAGGGGGAAAAATTATAAAACTCAAAACTTTACAAAAATGATTGATATAATCTATCATTATATGTAATTGAAAACAAATAAAATATTCATATAATGGGAAAAAAGGAAAATAGAAGGGAAAAAATTCTTAAGCTTGGGATAATGACCTTCTCCCACACAGCAGGAGCAGAAATTAACCATGAAATGAAGTTCAAAAATCAAGAAATGGGGTGAATAACAGCAAATAAGCAAACAAAATGAACTTGAAAATAAAAATCTAATATGGTGACAGAAAATTTTAAGACACAAACTGAAAAGAAGACAACCATATCAAAATTGCTAAACCAAAGAATCCAAAAATTCCAAAAAAAAAAAAAATCAAAAAAACCCTGTGAATTGAACACAAGCCCAACAAGAATTCCTGGAAGACTTCAAAAATGATTTTCAAAATCAAAATAGAGGGGTAGAGGTTAAAGTAGGTAAAGAAATGAGAACAAAGAAAAAACAATTGTGTAAAGACAGTTAACAACTTGATAAAAAAAGAGTCAAAAATACTGAAGAATATCACACATTCAAAAACAGAATTGGCCAAATGAGGGAGTGGGGGGAAATGTACCAAGCAAATGGAAAAAAAGCTCTTTAAAAAGTCAAATTTGCTAAAAGTTGAAAATACAGGGTATAAAAGTTCATTAACAATAATTCCTTATGAATTAGAATTTAGCAACTGGATGTTAATGACATTGTGACAACAAGAAACAAAAACATCAGAAGAATGAAAAAATAGAAGGGAATGTAAAATATCCCAGTGTTAAAACAAGTAACTGGAAAAATTAATTGAATAGAGATAATTTTAAAGCTATTAAGCTACCTGAATTATTGGCCTACCAAAAATCATTATCAATGAAAAAGTCTAAGAATCATATTTTAAGAATCATATGTACACATATTATGCATACACACATTTATAAACACATGCACTTATATGTTCATGTGTGTACACATACACACCTACATATGCCTACATATACATATGTAAATGCATGTCTTGTGTGTGCCCACTTGCATATATGTGGATATATGTATGTGTAAATAATACTAACATCAATATCCTAAAGCAACAGTGTAAAATAGAAATTGACAAGATTAATTGGTTCCCACTTCACAGAGATCCCAAAAATGCAAAACTCCCAGAAATACTATAATCAAATCCCAAAGTTCCCTTATCAAAGAGAAAATATTTCAAGCATCAAGAAAGAAAGTATCCAAATATCATGGAGTCATTGGCAGGATCACAATAGATTTAGCAGCTAAAACAGTTAGGGGCAGAGGGCTCAGAATATAATTTTGTGGAAGGTAAAAGAACTAGGTTTACAATCAAGAATAACCTACCCAATAAACCTGGGTAGAATCCCTTAAGAGAAAAATAGAAATTTAATGAAGTAGAGAACTTTCAAGTATTACGGATGATAATAAAGCATAATAGAAAACTTGACTTACCAATACAAGTCTCAAAAGATACATATAAAGATAAACATATAAGAGATCAAATAAGGTTTAACTTTTAATATTTCAATATAGGAAAAGGATATACATATATCTTTGTGTGTGTGTGTGCACATTCGCATATGTATAACTTCTAAGCACTTCATTACACCATTATTAGTCAAGCAGTTGGAAGTCAGAAAAATTCCATATACAGACAGAAAAATGTAAAAGTGTGTAAATCATGTTGGGGTGATATTAAAAATAAATGGATGGGCAATAAAGAGGGGTGCCTTAGGAGAAGACAGAGAGAAAGGAACAATGTGAAAAACTTTGTCACATAATGAGGCACACAAGAAAGAACTTTTATAAGTCGATGGGAAAATGGTGGGGGTATGGACAATGCTAGAAGTCACATCTAAATCGGTTCAAAGAGAAAACACACAGACACACAGACACACACAAACACACACACACACACACACACACACACACACACACACACAAATTCATTTGGATAGAGAAATCTATCTAACCCAAAAGTGAAGTAAGAAACAAGAGAAAGTGTATTGGGATTAAAGAGAGTGTTGATAGAAGAAGGTAGTAGCTAGTAGTAAAACAGATTTAATAAAAGAGGTGACATAAAAAGGGAAAGATAAACAGAAGAAAATAGGATGGAAAAAATGAAGTAAGTAATCATAATTGTGAATGTAAATGGAATGAACTCACCCATAAATCAGAAGCATATAGAAGAATCAACTGAAATAAAAATCCAACAATGTATTGTTTATAAGAAGCAAATACAAAGCAGCGAAACAATCAGAGTTAAAATAAGGAACTAGTGCAGAATCTATTATGCTTCAGTTGATATAAAAAATGCAAGAGTATCAATCATGAATTCAGGTAAACTAAAAACAAAAATAGAGTTTATTAAAAGTGATAAGCAGGCAAGTTACATCTTATTAAAGGAATGATGACACTGAAACTATTTCCCGCTCAGAGTTAGATCAATTGAAAAATAAATTAAACAAGAAGGAAATTGAGAATATGAAGACCATCTTAGAAAAGTTTGATATGATAGATTAAGCAAAACTTGATGGAAATTAAATCAATAGAATAACAATTGAAAAATCACTGCCAAATGTTGAAAAGCAGAAATCTGCACCCTTTTCAGATAATAATAAAATAAAATTTATTCCTGAGAGGAGTATGAGATCATAGATTTAAAATTAAATTGTAGGGGTGGCTAGGTGGCATAGGGCATAGAGCACTGGCCTTGGAGTCAGGAGTATCTGGGTTCAAATCCGACCTCAGACACTTGATAAGTACCTAGCCGTGTGGCCTTGGGCAAGCCACTTAACCCCATTGCCTTGAAAAATCTAAAAAAAGAAATTAAATTGTAACTAAATATTATAATTCTAAGGAATGAGAAGATCAAAGAATCAATCATAGAAACAATCAATTATTCATTTAAAGCATAAGACAACAGTGAACCTACAGATACCAAAAATATGCCTACATGTGCATATATATATATATATATATATATATATATATGCACACACGTATAGAGAGTTTATTCAAATTTATAAAAATAAGATTGATAAATGGTCAAAGGATATAAATAGGTATTTTTCAGAAAAAAGAAATCAAAGATAAACATATTTAAATTAAAAAGCTCTAAATTTATACTAATTAGAAAAAACCTAATTTAAAAAACTCTGAGGTATCACTTCATATATCTATCAGGCTAGGTAATGTCAGAAAAGGAAAATGATAAATATTGGAGGGAATGTTGAAAAATTAGAGGAGTAATTTTCTTTTCGTGGAGTTGTAAACTGATCCATCCATTCTGGAGAATAATTTAGAGCTATGTACAAAGGGCTATAAAACTTCATACCCTTTGAACCAGCAGCATCACTATTAAGTCTGTATCTCAAAGAGATTAAAGAAAAAGAAAAATGACCCATTTATATTTATAGTAGCAATGGTTTGGTGACAGAGAATCAGAATCTGAGAGGATGTTTAGCAATTGGTGAATGGTTGAAAAAGTTTTGCTATGTGATTGTGAGAGAATACATTTGTGCTACAGAATATTGACAAGCAATGTTATGGGGGGGAGAACCTTGGAAGACATGAATTAATGCAAAATGAAATGAACAGAACCAGGAGAACATTCTACACAGTAAAAGTAAAAGATGATCAACTGTGAAAGTCTTAGCAATTCTGGTTAAGACAAAGTTCCATGATAAAAATGCTATCTACCTCCAAAGAGAGAACTGATGAACACTGAATGCAAATCAAAGCATGCTTTTTAAACATTTTTTCTTTTCTTTTTACTTTTTTTATAACATGGCTAATACGAAAATATGTTTTTCATGACTTCACATATTTAATTGATTTCATATTGCTTGCCTTCTCAAGAAGAGAGGAATGATAGGAGAGAAGGAGAGAATTTGGAACTCAAAATTATAAAAGATTAATATTAAAAAGTTTTTACATATAATTGGGAAATATTTAACAAAATAAAATATATTGAAATGAAGAAAGGGCATAGTACTCAAGGTATTTTTTGCCTCTTTGTTTTTGCTACTTGAATCTATGACTGACTACTCAGGATATATGACTTGAGCCTTCTGACAAGCTTTTTTTTTAATAGAGATGTTTTTTGATTTTGTATTGTGTATATCAATAGTGAGATTGTCAACAATCTTTCATCATCCTATTCCATAATGTTTTAGAAATCTGTCTGGATTCCTGATTCATGTTGCCTTTTGCTGAGAAAACATTCTACTTGATGAAGTCAAATATTTTCTGGCTAAGGCATCTTCTGAACTCTTTTGTCCTCCTCATTATGGTGATTGCTTTCCATTGACTAAATTTTTTTACAGAAATGGTGATATTCAAGGCCAATAACTAATAGGTTCATATTTAACCATGCTTTCACTATAGTAATTTTTTACTACCTCTGTACCTGTTACAACTGTGATTTTTTTTAAAGATTTTTCAAGGCAATGGGGTTAAGTGTCTTGCCCAAGGCCACACGGCTAGGTAATTATCAAGTGTCTGATATCAGATTTGAACCCAGGTACTTCTGACTCCAAGGCCCATGCTCCATCCACTGTGCCACTTAGCCACCCCTACAACTGTAATTGCTTGTTCTGGGAACTATAATCTAATCAATTCTATCATTTCATTGAAAAAGATTATGTCAATCAACAAGTCTCCTGTTGTGTAATTTCTAAGACTTCTTGAAAAAATACTCTTCTTTTGTCACTACTCTACTACACCTCTTATTTCCTGCTATTCAGATGAAAGCTAATAAACTTGAGGAGAGGAAGAGTCCAACTTTTTAAACCAATAATGTATGCTCAGTGCTTAAAATGTGGTTAGCAGGTTAGACTTCTGGCCAAGATGGCAGAGAAAAGAGAGGCACTGTGATATTGCTCTCTCTCTCTCCCCTCAGAAATATCATGAGAGAAACGTCTTAATAGAAATTTGATCAACAAAACCCAGAAAGAGAGGATAAGAGAAGATCACATACCAAGAAGGCATGACTCAGGGTGAACCTGGAGAAGAGAGCAAGGAAGAAGAGAGAAGAGGATCAGTGCTGTGGACAGCAGCTGGGGGAGGCCAGATGATCAGTCTCAGCCCTGGAGAATTCAGTGAAATCAAGCTTTAGCTGTGGAGTCTTTGGCCAGGGGGAGAAGAGCTAATGGAGTGTGAGTTCCAGCACAGAGTCTCAGAGCAAGACTGGAGAACAACCAGCTGGGTCAGGGACCTGAGCTTCATACTTTCAGGGGAGCCCTTTGCCCAGAACAAATAATAAACAACCCCCCCACCCCAGGACCCCCTCAAGGAGACAGAGCTCACTCAACAGAAAGAAATTAACTCCCTCCCCCAGGACTCAGCCCAGTTTTCAAGGTCAACTCAGACCTTGCTTCTGAGGACCTCAAACACTCCAGAGAAAGCAACCACCACCCCCTACTGGCTGTCCCTTCTAATTACTAAGCCAAGTGAACAAAGCCTCTAGGATCCTCAAAAGCAAACAAACCTCTGAGAGCCAGTTCCCCCACCCCAACACAAGATGAAAAAAGGCCAGGGAAAATGGGGGCCCTGGATAAATTCTTAGAAGAGAAAGATCCTACCCCAGAGAGATCTAACACTGCTGAGGAGAATATGAATTGGTCTCCAGCCCAGAAAGACTTCCTTGAAGAAATCAGGAAGGAGTTTAAAAACCAATTGGAAAAATTGGGAAAAGAAACTCAGGAGAAAATTAACCTCTCAACAAGAAAACAAATCCTTGGAAGAAAACAATTGGACAAATACAAAATGAGAATAACTCTCTCAGATCTTCAACTGGGCAAATGCAAAAAGAAAATGATTCTCTCTAAACAACATTTGGGCAAACAGAAAACTCCTTCAAAAATAGAATGGAGCAACTGGAAAAGGAGGTGCAAAAAATAAAGGAAGAAAAATCTTCTCTAAGAAAAAGAATGGAATTGTTGGAAACTAATGACTTCATGAGACAATGAGATTGTGTTGAACAAAACCAAAAGATCAAAAAAATAGAAAAATATGTAAAATACCTAATCAGCAAAACCACTGACCTTGAGAAATGATCAAGAAGGGAGAATCTGAGAATTATTGGCCTGCCTGAGAACACTGAAGAGAGAAAAAAATCCTGGACTTAACATTACAGAATTTAGTGATGGAAAATTACCCTGATATCATGGAACCAGAGGGCAAAATAGTTATTGAAAGAATACATTGATCCCCTCCAGAAAGAGACCCTAGAATGAAAACACCAAGGAATGTTGTGACAAAATTCCAGAACTATCAGATAAAAGAAAGAATCCTGCAAACAACCAGAAATAAAAAAAAAAATTAAAAACCAAGGAGCAACAGTAAGGATTACACAGGATCTGGCTGCAGCAATATTACAATAAGATAAAACTGGCTATATACTCAATTGGGAGAAAGAGTCCCATAACTCTTGAGAATCATAACTCTATTAGAGAGAATATACATAGCCAGAAGTGATAGACACTCATACCTTTGCTGTGACACAGAAAGAATGATTTAAAAACAATATCTCCATACAGAGGGGGGCAGTAAGGAGAAGGGAGGTTGGATGAAAACTGAATGGGGTAAATCACATTAAATCATGAGATACAAAAGATCTGTTGTAATTGAAGGAAGGAAGGGAGGAGGTGAGAACCATCTGAATCATCAACTCATCAGACATGGCTTAAAGTTAACTTAGACACACCTAATCAAGTTAAGAAACTTACCTTTCAAGCATTAAAAGGTGAAAAGAAGGGGGAGAAAAAATTGGAACTAACAAAAGGAAGGGAAGAAGAGGAAAAGGGAAAGGGAAAACACACTGAAGGTGGCTGGATTCAGAAAGAAAACACTGGGGAATATGGATAAAGGGATAAAAGGGGAAAAATACAAACAGAAGGATGAAAGCATGGAGGACAATAAAGAGTTAGTAATTATAACTTTGAATGTGAATGGGATTAACTCTCCCTTAAAACATAAGGAATAGCAGAGTGGATTAAAAACCAGAATACAGCAAGATGATGCTTACAAGAAATTCATTTGAAGCAGATATAGATAGATAGATAGATAGAGAGAGAGAGAGAGAGAGAGAGAGAGAGAGAGAGAGAGAGAGTAAAGGTAAAAGATTGTAGAAAATATATTTTCCTTCAGCTGAAGTGAAAAAAGCAGGGGTAGCAATCCTTATCTCAGACAAAGCAGCTGCAAAAATAGGTAGCATTAAAAGAGATAAGGGAACTATATTCTCCTAATAGGTAGCATAGACAATAAAAGAATTTCAATTCTAAATATGTTTGCACCCAATGGGACAGCATCCAAATTCTTAGAGGAAAATTTGAAAGAGCTACAGAAAGTCATAGACAGTGAAACTCTACTAGTGGGAGACCTCAACATCCTGCTCTCAGATTTAGATAAATCAAATCAGAAAATAGACAAGAAAAAAATTAAAGAGGTAAATAGTTTGTTAGAAAACCTAGATATAATAGACCTATGGAGGAAATTGAATGGGGGATAGAAAGGAATATACTTTTTTTTCTACAATACATGGAACTTACACAAAAAATTGACCATGTACTAGGACATAAAAATCTAATGATCAATTGAAGAAAGACAGAAATACTGAAAAAATCTTTCTCAGATCATAATGCAATAAAAATCATATGTAATACTGGTCCAGGGAGATATAGATCCAGAACTAATTGGAAATTAAATAACCTCATTTTAAAGAATGAGGGGAAAGGGGCAGCTAGGTGGCATAGTGGCTAAAGCACTGGCCCTGGAGTCAGGAGTACCTGGGTTCAAATCCAGTCTCAGACACTTAATAATTACCTAGTTGTGTGGCCTTGGGCAAGCCACTTAGTCCCGTTTGCCTTGCAAATAAAATCCTAAAAAAATAAAGGAGGGGATCAAGCAACAAATTAGAGAAAGAATTAATTATTTCATTCTAGATAATGACAATAATGATATAACATACCAAAACCTATGTGATATGCTCAAGGTAGCTTCAGGGGATTTATTGTATCTTTAAATGCTTGCATGAATAAATTAGAGAAAGAAGGAATCAATGAACTAAATATGCAACTAAAGAAATTAGAAAAAGAATAAATTAAAAACCCCCAATTAAATACCAAATTATAAATTCAAAAATTAAATGAAATATTAATAAAATTGAAAGCAAGAAACTATTGAACTAATAAATAAAAAAATGAATTGGTTTTATGAAAAAACCAATAAAATTGATAGACCTCTGCTAAATTTGAGTAAAAAAAGAAAGAAGAAAACCAAATTGCAAGTATCATAAAGGAAAAAGTTGAAATCTCCACCAATGAGGAAGAAATTAAAGTAATAATTCAGAATTAATATGCCCAACTCTATGCCAATAAATTGAACAATCTAAATGAAATGGAAGAATATTTGAAAAAAATATAAGTTGCCCATATTAAATGATGAGGAAATTAAAAACTTAAATAACCCTATCTGAGAAAAAGAAATTCAACAAGCCATTATTTAACTCCCTAAGAAAAATCTCCAGGGCCAGTTGAATTCACAAGTGAATTTTATCAAACATTTAAGGAACAATTGGTTCCAATTCTATATAAACTCTTTGGAAAAAAAGGTAAAGACGGAACTCTGCCTAACTCTTTCTGTGACACCACTATGGTGCTAATACCTAAACCAGGAAGAGTTAAAACAGAGAAAGAAAATTATAGACCTATCTCCCTGATGAATATAGATGCAAAAATCTTAAATAAAATCTTAGCAAAATGATTACAAAAAGTTTTCACTAGGATAATACATCATCACCTAGTAGGATTTATCCCAGGAATGCAAGGTTGGTTCAATATTAGGAAAACTGTTAGTATAATTAATTATATCAAAAATATAGCTATCAGAAATCATATGATCATATCAATCAATGGTAAAAAAAAACTTTTGATAAAATACAGCACCCATTCATACTAAAAGCACTAGAGATTGTAGGAATAAATGGTTTGTTCCTTAGAATCATAAGCAGTATCTATATGGCACCATCAACAACCATTATATGCAATGGAGATAGGCTAGAGGCATTCCCAATAAGATCAGGGGTGAAACAAGGATGCCCATTATCAGCACTACTATTCAATATTGTTTGAGAAATTTTAGCCTCAGAAATAACAGAAGAAAAAGAAATTGAAGGAATTACAATAGGGAAGGAGGAGACAAAACTTTCATTCTTTACAGATGGCATGATGGCATACCTAGAGAATATGAAAAAGTCATCTTAAAAACTACTACAAATAATTAGCAACTTTAGCAATGTAGTAGGATATAAAATAAACCCCTCATAAATCCTCAACATTTCTATATATGACTAGCAAGATAGAACAGAAAGAGCTAGAAAGCAAAATCCCATTCAAAGTAATCTCAGACAAAATAGAATACCCAAGAGGGTACCTGCCAAGGCAGACTCAAGAACTTTTTTGAAAACAATTACAAAACTTTTCTCATGCAAATAAAATCAGATTTAAATACCTTGGCAAACATCAACTGTTCATGGATAGGTCACGTTAATATAATAAAAATGACAATTCTACTAAAACTAAACTACTTGTGTAGTACACTACCAATAAAATTCCCCAAAAGTTACTTTAATGAGTTAGAAAAAGTTGTAAGTAAATTTATATGTAGAAATAAAAAGTCAAGAATTTCCAGGGATTCAATGAAAACCAAAAACAAGGTGGTTTGGCCTTAACAGATTGAAAATTATATTATAAAGCATCTGTCCTCAAAATTGTCTGGTATTGGCTAACAAATAGAGTCATGGATCAATGGAATAGACTAGGTGCAATAGCAGGAAATAATTATAGTTTTCTCCTGTTTGATAACCCCAAAGAGTCCAACTATTGGGATAAAAACACTTCGATACAAACTGTTGGGAACATTGGAAGTTAGTCAAGAAGAAACTCAGATTAGACCAACACCTCACACCCTTTACCAAGATAAGATCCAAATGGATACAAGATTTTGACATAAAATATATTATAAGCAAATTAGAATATCAAGGAGTAGTTCACCTGTCAGGTTTATGGAAAGGGAAGCAATTTATGACCAAGTAACAGATAGAGAATGTAATTAAAAACAAACTAGATGATTTTGATTATCTTAAATTAAAAAGCTTTTGCACAGACAAAACCACTGTAACCAAGATCAAAAGAAATGTGGTAAACTGGGAAACAATTTTTGCAACTAGTATTTCTGACAAAGGACTCATTTCTAAAATATACAGAGAACTGAGTCAAATTTTCAAAAAAACAAACCATTCCTCAATTGACAAATGCTCAAAGGATATGCAAAGGCAGTTAACAGCTGAGGAATTCAAAGCAATTCACAGGATATAAAAAATTGCTCCAAATCATTACTTATTCAAGAAATACAAATTAAAGCTTCTCTGAGATACCACCTCACAACTCTCAGACTGACGAATATGACCAGAAAGGACAATGATCAATGTTGAAAGGGATGCAGGAAATCTGGGACACTAATACATTGTTGATGGAGCTGTGAACTCATCCAACCTTTCTGGAGAGTAATTTGGGATTATGCCCAAAGGGCAACAAAAATGTGCATACCCTTTGACCCAGCAATACCACTACTGGGTCTATACCCCAAAGAAATGATAAAAAAGGTTAGAAATATCACTTGTACAAAAATATATATAGCAGCCCTGTTTGTGAGTGCAAAAAATTGTAAATTAAGTTAATGTCCTTCAATTGGGGAATGGCTTAACAAACTGTGGTACATGTATATCATGGAACACTATTGTTCTATTAGAAACCAGGAGGAATGGAAATTAAGGGAAGCCTGGAGAGATTCGCATGAACTAATGCTGAGCAAGATGAGCAGAACCAGAAAACCATTGTACATCCTAACAGCAATATGTGTGTGAAGATCAACCCTGAGAGACTTGCTCATCCCTTCAGTTCAACAACCAGGGCCAATTTTGTGCTATCTCCTAATGGAGAACACCAGCTGAATCCAGAAAAAGAATTATGGATTTTGAACAAAGACCAAAGTCTATTACTGTCAAATTAGGGGAAAAACCCTTTATATTATAATGTGGTTTTACTGTCTCATACCTTATATTTATTCCTTAAGGATATGATTTCTCTGTCATCACATTCAACTGAGATCAGTGTATAACATAGAACCAATGTAAAATCTGAAAAAATGCCTTCTGTGGGGGATGGGGTGAGGGAAGCAAGAATGGGGGAAAATTGTAAAACTCAAAATAAATAAAATCTTTCTTTAAAAAAAAAAGAGGGGTTAGGTTAGGTGGCACAGTGGATAGAGCACCAGCCCAGGAGTTAGGAGTACCTGAGTTCAAATCCGGCCTCAGATATTTAATAATTACCTAGCTTTGTGGCCTTGTGCAAGCCATTTAAACCCATTGCCTTACAAAAACTTAAAAAGACAGACAGAGAGAGAGAGAGAGAGAGAGAGAGAGAGAGAGAGAGATAAAAAAATGTGGTTGGCAAATAATGATTACTCAACATTTTTTCATTGATGTCTTAATTTTTAGATTGATTCATTTCTGTAATCTGTTCTTTGCTAATGGCTACTTAGTTAAAGGAGAGAAGGGAAGAAGAGCTAAGGTATAAGCATTTTTATAGAACCAACCTTATACCAGCCACTTTAAAAATTATCTCTTCATCTTCACAACAGTCATTTGAAGAAGGTGCTGCTATTATTCCCCATTTTATGCTGGAGGAAACTGAGGTATGAGGGTTGGGCATGGAGGGTCTGGGTAGCCTACAAGTCCTAGGGCTTTAATTTATTCCAACTGTAAGTCTTATTTTTAATACGTTGTCCCCATTATCCTACCTTCATAGTGAAGTCATCTCATCTCAATATATATGCTGAATTGGTTTGGAAGCTATTGCCAAGATCTTAGTAGAATTTCACATTCTTTATCCTCTCCAGTTACAATTGTCTTCATGGTGGTCATTTTCTTTATGCTCATTATGAACATAAATGTCAATGCCCAAGTGTCCTCTGAAATGATTTTTGCTATTGTTGCTTGTGTTTCTTTAACCATGCTATGAAACCAATTTTTTAACTCCTTTGGCTCTGCAAAGAAAATTTGTCATCAATCCTGCTAATTAGGAATTTCATGATTTTTTTGTTTCATTATGCAGAAAAAAGCATAAGGTTGTGCTAAAACTAGTTTACTAGACAAGTAATAAAAAGAAGGAAAATATATTTGCTATAAATGTGTTATCTGTTTACTTTCTGTTCATCTGATATGAAAGTCTGGATTTCTACTTGTTAATCTGAAAAGGAAATAAAAGAGAGAATCAGTGGACGATTTTGCTTGCTCCTGGAAGCAAATACAATTTAGCTTTTCTTTAAGAGTCACTTTTTGACATCATCATTTTTCATGCTGGCTTATCCATTTGCTTGTGATAGCCAAGATTATAGCAGTGTCAGGTTATTAGAAGGAGAAGGAGGTGTGTTGTCTTTAAATGCATATTTAAAACATACTCTGTGAGGAGAGGAGAAAATTGAAATGAAGCATCTTTAAGAAGCTTTCATCATTACAGTCTCTTGAAGAGCTTTCAAATGCCAACTTGATGTGTTGCTGATTTCAATGAAAACTTCTCATTTTTAGAGACCCTGATGTGAATTTTATGCTGATCATAGCAGAGTTTTTCTCAGTGCCTGGAAAGTCTGTGGTTTGAGAGGGAAAAACCTGTTCTTTTGAACAGTTTGGTCTTAGGAAAGAACAAAGCAACTATCCTTGGGGGGAGATCCATCATGTCTTGAACTCAGTGTGGGATAGTAGTTGAAACAACAGCTTAAGTGTTCAGCAGAGGTGTTTTTCTTCTAAGTATCTGGACTTGCAAGCATTGCTGGACTAAGCAATTTCCCCCCCTCTAATCACTATGACCAGAAAGCTATCAGTAAGATCCCAGAAATTGCAGAAGAAAATTAATTATTTAGTTATATCTATATCTCTGTGCAAGTATATTGTTTGTCATATATATATATATATATATATATATATATATATATATATATATATACAATATATGGGTTTTTGAGTAATCATTATCTTTACTTATATACATTTGCTTTCAAACTACAATTAGTATATTCAACAAAGTATATTATTTAAAGAAGGGTTTTAAGAAGTAAAAAAAAACAATGGCAGTAATTTATATATCATTCTTGTTTTTTAATTTCAGATTTTGTTTAACATTGAGTGATCTTTACACTTCTTAATTGCTGTTTTCTAATAGAAGAAACATAACTTCCATCTTACAAATATATGAAAATATTTGTATTTGTATACATATATGTGTATACACATACATGCAAATATATGTACATGTATGTGTTTATGAATCTAGATAATCATCTCAGGTATACTATGATATACAGACTACTAGGAGAAGGGGAATCTTTAACTTCCATCAGTTTTTGAATGTATACTTACCTCAAATCTATTTGAACTTGAAACTCCTGGGATTTTTAAGACTTGGTCATTGTGTGTATGTAACATAAAACTCCACAGAAATAAATATCATTTTTCTGTAGAAAGATTCAGTGACAATTTTAAGTATGGTGTCTATAATAGAACTATTACCTCAGTAACTAGCATACAGATTTATCACTAATTAGTCCTAGATAATGACAATAATAATCCTTGACTATCATCCTAAACATACGAAGGATGCAATTATTCATATCTCTCTTGAGTCTATATGTAAAGCTGAGTGGATTTCCCAATTTCTAGGGTGGAAGCAGCATTGAGTGGGGATGATGAAAGAGAGAAAATGACCAACAGAGTTAGAGAGTTAGAGAGAGAGAGAGAGAGAGAGAGAGAGAGAGAGAGAGAGAGAGAGATCATTTTTTTCAACTTTACCAGAAAGCCAGTCTTTCTAGGTTTCCCTACTATTTCATTTTTTGTCAGAGAAGGAACTCAATGCAAAATAAGTTCAGAATGTATTTCCTTATTTCTAATTGGGAAATCAGGAGCAAAATGTCAGTAGTAATACTCTAAAGTAAAAGTAGTGTTTTCATTTAGCAATTTAACCAGTATAATTCATAACAGAATTTATAAAATTTAGTTCTTATCATTGCAATTCATAACACAGGCAAGAAGATGAAGATGACAGGAATAAGAAAGTCAAGGATGAGAGACAGAAATATTAAGGGGAAAATGTACATTTAATTCACTATTTATATGTCTCTTTTGTCTCATTTTCCTTTATTCATCTTCCTCTATGTCCTCATTGATGACCCTATATTAAGTCTTTGGTCGCTGTCTTATCTAGAACAACAAAAGACTAGATATGAACTAAGACAGTGACTCTAAGATACCATTATTTTTGCTCCTTTAGAAAAAATTTGACATTGGGACCAATCTTTTCCCAATGAAACATAGTTGACTTATTTTGTTTGATATAGTTGACAAACAAACCTTGTACGTTTCCATTGTTTGGGAAAGGTAAATGAGGGGAGCAAGCTAGGAATGTTAAGGAATCCCTTTCTTCAGGTTTGAAGGAATGAAAAGGATTATGTGAGAAGAGCATTAATTACAATCTTATTTTACTGACAAGACAGTCTTCAAGTCTTATTCCTTGTTCTGTACTGTCATTCAATAAATACTGTTCAATTGTGTGAATTCTTCTTATAAGTCAAATCAGTTTTAGATAGATGGATAGATTAAGCTTTACTCTTTTCATTAAAAATGGAAGTGATACCAACAATTAAAAGATTTGATGAGGATCAATGCAATCATTTATAAAATATTTGATATTTAGAGGTGGATATGTTTCTTATAAATATAGTAAAGATATTATAATTTTATTACTATAATATTGCTCTTGATAAAACCTGATAAAAAAGGATGCATTTGACCATGGCCCCTTTGTCTTGCTTTTTAAAAACACATGTATTTTGAGGCCCTTTATATTCCATATGTTTCTGATTCCTTGGCACTCAATTCATCAAACCATTGGGTTGTAAGTGCTCTTTGATGTCTAGGATCCATTTGAGTCTTTTTATGTGACATTTTATGGAACCTTTTAAGCCTTTTTCCCCCTTAGATACAGGAAGTTGTGTTTTACCAAAAGTAAACAGACTTTAAAACTGAAAAGTTCAACTTTGTTTCAAAGCTCTGAATCATGAGGTTTAAGTTAGGTAGAAAATTAGCAAAATGTGTTTCCCACGGATTCCCCTCCAAATTTAAGAATCTGGGCTGAGGCCATTTTTAAGCATTGGAAGTTTTATACAAATCCAATTTGCCAAAACCTTCTGTTTTCCTTAATGTGAATTTCTTCCATCCTAGAGTTGAAGGAAATTTAGAGGCAATCTAGTCCAACCTGTCTCCACATACAGGAATCTTTTCTATAGCTTTGCCAGTAGGTGGTCATCTAACTTCTGCATAAGTATTTTCAGTGATGGGAAATTCAATATTGTATAAAGCAGTCCATTCCATTGTTGCACAGCTCTAGTTACAGAGGAGTTCTTTTGTTCATTTGAAATGTTTCATAACTTTTGGTCATTGGTAAATATTTTACTCTTTGGAATTATTAATGCTATGAATAGTCAACAGAAATTACTAATGGATTTCTTTTAAACTGTCTGGTATTACTGACAATTTAGATTTTATAAAGAAATGGTTGAAATTATATAATATAATACTCATAATAGGAACCACTGTAAAACTTTAGCACTTATAGAATATTGAGCAGGATGTAACCTGGGATCAGAAGCTTATTATCTTTCTTAAAATAATAGGCAGCAGTACACTGTACAATAAAGCCAGAAATTAAAAATATCATTGAGAATTCAACAAGTGAATTATAGTAGAATTGGACCATTATCATAGACAGAATTCTTGTCTACCCCCAAAAAACACTGGCATATAAACATTAAATAAGAGTGTTTTAAATAGTTATCACTTTATCCGAAACTAAAAAAAAATCTCCAAGACAAATGGAACCTAAAGTTTTCACAATTCAGAAAAAGTCTCAAAGAAATAAATGTATCTTTTACTTCATCCTTCTGGTCAGCTAATGAAATTGTCCCAAAGATGCTTTTAGAGTTTTCATAAAATGAGCATATATCCTAATACCATTATTCAATTACAAAAACAACCCAATTATTTCATCCATTTGTATAAATTACCTTAGCACATTATATATCAAGAGTAATAGCAGGAAAGTTAAGTCCTAGGGACATCAAAATATGAGAATGACATGAATAATGATAGTAATATACATTTAGAACAAACCAAAACCATCTCACAGAATTACAGTGAAGTTTGATGGAAGGCATATGGAAAGTAGTTGCCTCCAGATGAAGTATAGGAATTGTCTAAGAAGAATGGAATCAAAAGAAAATTTTATCAATAAGCACAAAATAAATGACATAAGTCAAGTAGATTTTTCTATAGAAATGAGGGGTTTGAGATAATGACACAGGATCAAGTTATTAAGATAGGAAAATACAGGAAGTTATTCTTAAGCTCTTTGAATTTATTGATCTAAGCAAATTGTATGAGAAAATGATAATAATTTTGTTACATAAACAGAGCTGTTTGTCTGTTTGTTTTAATGTGTCTATAAAGAAATGATCACATTAAGTTGTAGAAGTATTAGCCTGTAGCCCCAGTCACCAGAAATACTGAAACTGGCAGATCTCTTGAATTTGGAAATTCTGAGTTGAGTGAGTAAAGTTGTTTAGATATCCACACTGTTTTGAATTAATATGGTGAGCTCTGGAAAAACCACCAAGTTGCCAAAGATCAATAAATTGGGCCAGTTCAGAAACAAGGCAGGTCAAAATTTCCATGTTAATTGAAATAGTACTTTCCTCTGGAGTAGCCTCTACATTTCTATCCTAAGTGAGATAGGGCCACAAATTCACACATACACACACAGAGACTCATATAAATTTTATACCAAAATTTTGTTATCCCTCATATTAAAAGATAATAAATGCCTTTATTATAAAATGTTAAAAATATTCCCTTTCTTCTGTTGCTTTATCCTTTAGATTCCAGTAAATAGATTATGATACAATAGGAATTTCATTATAGATGAACTTTTGTCAGCAATTCCATAAACAAAATATTAATCCATAAAATTTTAAAAATAATGCTTTAATGAATGATTACAGAACAAATGGCTATAGTCTTGAGTTGGGTGCAGTAGTGGAAAAAAGAGTTAGGAAGACGCAAGTTCAAATTTGGCCTCATACACTTACTAGTTGCGTGATCCTGAGCAAGTCATTTAACCAGTTTGCCTCAGTTCCCTCAATTATTCAATAGGAATAATAACAGCATTTACCTTCCAGGGTTGTTGTGAGGATCAAATGAGATAATAATTATAAAACATCACTGTGACTGGCATGAAATAAGCACCATATAAATTCTAATTGGGTCAACTAGGTAGCATTATGGATAGAGAACACTGAATCTAGAGTACAGAAAACTCATCTTTAAAATCAAGTCTCACAAAAACCCTATTTTCCTCAGTTTTCTCATCTATCAAATGAATTGGGGAAGGAAGTAGCAAACCACTCAGGATCTTTGCTAAGAAAACTCCAAATGGGGTCTCAAATACTCAGAGATAACTGAAAAATGAATCAATGACAAAAAATAAGTTTATTCCTTCCCTCCCATCTTTAAAATACATGAAAGAAAAAGCTTTCAAATTTAGACATAAAGGTGATATAAATATATAGTTATAGAGCTAGTAAGTGTCACTCAAGATAAGAATTTAGGTCCTCCTGATTGTATATCCAGTCCTCTACTTTCTAATCTAGATATCATGCATCCATATTTCTTCATATAATTGTCCTATATATGGAAACTATTTTGGAAAATAAACATTGTAGAATGAGTTTATATACTCTAAAAAGTATTCATAGAGGCAGGGAAATAGGGGGTTGGTAGAGGGGAGGGATATTAGAATACATATTGAAGTATGAATGATGACACCTGACTTCTAATCATAACCATTCTTCTCATTAGCTATGAGATTTTGAGCAAGTTATTTCCTCAATCTAGCTCTGTTTCCATATCTTGGAAAGGAACACATTATAGCTACCTCCCAAATCTTTGGGGAAAAGATGAGATGATGAATGTATAGTGATTTGTAATCATAATGGACCAGACAAGTTAGCTATTTTTTTCCAGTGCTCTGAACACAGTTGGCAATTAATAAGTGTTTCTTGACCTGAAAAGAATTGCAAAACAAGCAAATTTCCTATTCCCTTCTGGAGAGAACTTTCTATTAATGTTTATAAATCAAGAAAGAGGAAAAGGTAATTTCTATACTTTTCATTCTAAAGCCATAACTACCTGGGTAATTCATATTTATTCAACTTTAAAGTTGTTCATAGTTCTGGACCTGTAAAAGATCTTAGAAGGCTTTCAAATCTTACCTTTTCATTTTTCTGATTAGGAAACTAACTTCTCAGGAGCATAAATGATTTGCCTCTAAAGCCAGAATTTGAACCCAGACATTTTCCAATATAAATTTTGAACTCTTTCTTTTTATACCTCATTGATTTTTAGAAAGTATCTAATGCCTTTCAGTTAAAGGGGATTAGCTGGAGTAAGTATTGTTCATATTATGTAGTATGTTAAATAACTAAAATCACTTTTACTGTCACTTGCTAAAGTAGCAGATTCCTGAGTTAGCAGTTAGGAAACTATATGGAAATACATTCATTTCTGAGCTCTTAGTATCATCTCCTTTATCATTAAGATCCCATGGTTTTTTTGAGAATTCTTGAGTAGTGATTGCACCTATGCCAATGACCTTATCTTTATCTTCCTTTTAATTTTACAAAGATTTTTACCTTTTCATGTTGGACTAGGGAGAAAAGATTAAATGGAGAAGCCCAACTACTGAACCTTTCTTTACAAATGATTTACTCACAACATAACAGCATTGAAAAATTAATTGAGTTCACAAATAAATTAGAAGAAAGAGAGAGGGAAGGAAGACATTTCATTCAGGAAATTGTCAAACTTACATTAATGACCCCAAGCTTTTGCTTGAAGCAAAAGGCATTTTTTAAGTCGTTGTTGTTCATAATAAAAAAAGACCATTACATCAAATGAATGATGACATGACTTGCACAATATGTTTATTATAGTGAAGGTAAGATGTATTTAATCATGGGATGGAGCACAAAGAGGAAACCAGAGAAACAGAAGGTGAGTGTGAGAAGACCAGAATATATAATGAAGGAAACTTCAGGGAAGAGCAGCAGTAAATTATGCCATTAAGCAATATATAATTGGAAAATAAATGGGTTGACCAAACAGCAAGATCAATGGACAACAACAAAAAAAACAGTGATTGCCTTGTATCTTTCTGATATCATGGGAGTGTGATAAGAGGAGGAAAAGAGCACTTATTAAGTATCCATTATTAAGCACAAGTCAATATGCTAGATTCTTTACTAATATTATCTTATTTGATCCTCACAACTCAGAAAAATTTTGATTATTCTCCCCATTTTATAATTAAAGAAACTGAGGCACAGAGATTAAATGATGTGTCCAGAGTTACACAGATACTAAGTATCTAAGACTTTATTCAAATTAATGACTTCCTGACTTCAAGCTGGGCACTCTAACCTATTGTACCACCCAGCTGCTTCTAAGCAGGGAATGCCATATTGGGTAATATCCTTGTAGCAAATTTATGGGATGTTATGGGCAAAAGTCACTAGGATGGGCATAAATGGATAGCTTGTGACCTGTTCTATTGAAGGGATCATAGAGAAGAATGGGATAAGAGAGTCATCTGAAAATTTGAGTGCTCATGGTGTACTCAATGATATGTGAGGCATTTGCATATTGTATGATACCTCATGACTGTTCAGTTACTATTAAATGAAACATTCTTACTATCTTTTTACTATAACACTTCATACTTTATTCCTAATCCTTTATTTTTAGATAAAAAAGTGTTATCTCTAAGAAATGAAGTGACTTGCCCTAGGTCACACATGAAATAGGCAACACAAGTATCAAAAATAAATCTAATATGTCTGTCATATGGTTGGAATATATAAATTTCTAGATGTTTGTCCTTCTAAATCTTAAATACCAGTGGCATCTGATTATTTGAATTTATTTGTGAGTAGGAGTCATTTAGGTCCATGAATGGCATTGATTTAAGGGTAATGAAAGATGTGATATTGTTAGAATGGTAGGAAGAGAATAATTACTAATAGTAGTGCAAGCATCCTATAAAAGCTTAAAACTACATTAAAACTTTTTGGACACCAAAGGACAAATGCAATATCTCCTTTGAGTTTTAAGAGTTTTGTGTAGCAAATACTATAATATTGTAGAAGAGAAATCTAAGCCTCAAAGAAACTTAATGATTTGTATTGAAGGTGGCATTTGAATCCAAGTCTTACTGATTAAAAAAACACAAAACTAGTACTCTCTTGAGTTTATAATTGTTTCCCAGAGAAAAAACATGAGCCCCAAACCAATAGATTCTTCTAATGTTCATGGAATTATAGAATTCCAACCTAGAAATTTTCATAAACATCAAAAAGTTAATCCCCATTTCATGCATGAAAACACTCTACAGAATGCTGAATAAATGGAAGGTTTAGGGAATTCACTCTCTTACCAAACATTCATTTTGTCTTCTGGGCATTTTCACTGTCTGTTTCCTATTCCAAAATTCTTTCCTTCCTCTTATCTGTCTCTTGGGTCACCTGGTTTCCTTCACACTTACATTCATTTCTTGCCTACTAAAAAAAGTCTATTTTTATCCTTCTCAGTGATGGTGGATTCTTTCTTTTGCCTATCTTCAATTTATCCTATACGGTTTTTTTTCTTACACTGTTATTGCATGCTGTCCTCTTCATTAGACTGTGAATGGCCTGGACTGTCTTTTGCCTTTCTTTCTATTTTTAGTGCTTAACAAAATGTCTGGCTTATAGAAGATGCCATGGAAGTCAGGTAGACTGAGCACTGGAAAGAGCTGAATTCAAATTCAGCCTCAGACACTTACTTACTAGCCCTAGTATCCTGGCCAAGTCTCTTAAGTTCTGCTTGCCTTAGTTCCCTTATCTGCAAAATGAGTATTATAATAATAGGACCTACCCTCTAGGGTTGTTGTGAGGAACAAATGAGGTAATAATTTCGAATCACTAACACATTCCCTAATGCATTGTAAGTCCTATAGTAAAGGAAACTATTTATTGATTATAAAATATTTATTAACTTGTAGATGAACTTCCATGATTAGTCTTTTTTCTATATTTCTATATTTTAGAGATACACGAAGAAAGTTTGATCACATTTTACACAACATATCTTCACTTAAAAATTCCTATCTCCCCTAAATATTTTCTTTTACAGGATAAGCATTCTTAACTCTTTAAAATATTACTGAAATAAAATAGCTTTGAATGCCTCCCATCGATACTATCATTATTCTGTCCCCCCCATTACCATGCTCCAATTCACCAATTTCTTTAACTCCAGTCTGAGAGAATATGCTTTGCTTACCTCAATCAAAACAGATCTACATTAAATAGATTTTATAAAAGTCAAGATGGAAAGGAAAATAAGGAACAGAAGTACTCTTGAAATCCCTTAATATAAAGTCAGGAAGCCTGGCTAAAAATCCTGACTTCTTACTAATAGCTATGTGATCTTGTTCAACTGGCTTCATTTGTCTAGGCTCCTGCTCCAGTATCTCCAAACAGAATATATGTCTATGTGTGTATGTGTATCTGTATGTGATGGAATAGATAGTTTGGAATGGGATCATATTTTAATCTATAATATTCTGTGATTAATGGATTCATTCTGTCAGGGATACTAATGTCACATCACAGAGAAAGAGAACAGAGGTCAATGTGTTCTTTCTGTTGGTGAGGTTCGTATTTTGCCATTCAATTTTCTACCAGCTCAGCAGAAAAAAGTATTGTGGTTGGTTTCCTGAATAAAGTGAAGTGAGAGCTAAGATGGAAGAAAAGAGATAAGCATTCCACGCGATTTTATCCTGCCTGACTTGTAAAAAAATAGGCAAACCAAACTCTCTTAGAGGAGACAATCCCAATGGCAATGCACAAAACCAAGAGTGAAACATGAGTCAGTTCTTTGTCAACAGGCAATGATAACATTTTTTAGCAATTAAAATTTCCCTTCTGAACAGATTGTGGATCCCTGGTCTTACACATGGAACCTCACATTTCTTTTAGCTGGAAACATGGGTTCTTAAATTATTACTCAAATTCATACAGCATTTAAGGTTTATGAACTATTTCCCTCCACAGTCCTAAGGATGTAGAGGATAAATTAAGAATGATTATCATTGTTTTGTAGGTGAGACAAATGGATCTCAAAGATAAAGTGACTTGTTTGAGGTCATACAGTTAGAAAGTGAGAGAATTAGGAGGTGGATGCTATTCCTTTTTCTCTTGACTAGTCCTTTTTTACTGCTGACACAGGTGATGACCCAACTAGAAAGGAATCAGGAACAATTGGCAGTAAGTATCTACTGACTGAATACTTGTGAAAATAGTAGAAATTTTCTTCAGTGATTTCTTATGGACAGAGCCTTGTTATTGGGAGCATTGGGGGGAGAAATAAAGATTAAAAAAGATGTGGTCTTTGTCTGCTTAACTACCTTAATTTCTAGGAATGTGAGGGCCATATGATCAAGATGAAAATGAGTAAAATAAAATTAGAATGGAGTTCATGAGAGTTGTACAGTGCTTGGTAAGGTCAAATTGGAAGGAACCCTAATTTCTAACTGTTGAGGAATCAGGGAAGATTTCACTGAGGATTTGGGATTTAACCTAGGTCTTAAAGGAAAAACAGGACAAAAATAGCAACAAGAACATGATGATGATAAGAATGACAATGACAGAAACATCTAACAAGTTACTTAACCTCTCTCACTGGGTTTCCTCATTTGTAAAATAAAGCACCTAAGTTACTATGAGGATCAAATGAAATAACATATACAAAGGACTTAACAAAATTTAAAGTGATATATTCATTAGAAGAAGAACATGGACATAGTATTTTAAAATTGTTCATGTTTTAACAATTTCATCATTAGCTTCTCATAAGAATGCCTCTTTTATCCATACAATCTCTATTTCCAAGGGACAGAGAAGTCACTTGCCCCAGCTCATAGTCAAAAGTAGAACCAAGAGCAAATCTTGGTCTTCTAATCCTAATTCCCTTGCCTTTAGAATTTCACCATGGTTTGATGGTCTACAGAAAATAAATATTAGATATTGTTGGTCCAAATCCAAAACAACCGATTGAAAAGTAAAAAAAAAACCCATTTAGTCAATTGTTTTGCCTACATTATGCTAAAGTGATTTGACTGATCTCCCTTCCCCCTCACCTCAACACACACACTAAATTAGCTAATTCTCCAGCTGCATTGACTAGTTAATTCAGTCAAAACCATTGAACTTTTTATATACATAGCCACAGTTTAAATCTACTTCAATATGTTAAGAGTAAAATATGTGTGTGTAACAACATATCTCACTGAAGCTTTTCCATTTATATTTAATTGACTAAAGCATCCAAGAATACTCAGAACAATGTTTAAAAGCAGTAAATAGTAGATTTTAGCCTGACCATGCCAGAGTAAAATAGAAAAACCAGAAGAGATGACTTAGTGCCAAATAAAGGAGGAACACAAGTTATCTCCATCTCCCCACCCCAATACAAACTTTCTCTTAAGACTGTTTTAGAGATAAAAGGTTCTGGGGGTGGAGCCAAGATGGCGACAAGAAAGGATCTTGTCTTAGGCACTCTCTCATAAAACTCATAAACTAAGGACTTTAACTAAATTTTTGAGAGACAGAACCCACAGAGGGACCCAGTGAGGCTGTTCTCCTACTCAAGGTAACCTGGAAAAGAGCAGAAAGGCTCTGGTCCCCAGGGTTGGAGGGGAAGCCTGCCTGAGGAGTGGCCCACCAGAGGGGTGGCCCACCAGAGTG
Source organism: Macrotis lagotis (assembly GCF_037893015.1). Lineage (NCBI taxonomy): Eukaryota > Metazoa > Chordata > Mammalia > Peramelemorphia > Peramelidae > Macrotis > Macrotis lagotis. The sequence continues at coordinate 119,720,733 of NC_133661.1, forward strand.
GAAGAATTTCAGCTTCCCAGAGACAGTCCCAGGGTGCTGGGAGCTGCAGCTCACAACAGTGGGGGAGTCTCCTGAGCTACACTCTGGGGAGCACCGAGCACAAAGTGGGGGAACAGCGGGGGACCTCTGCCAGAGGGAGCCCGTGGAGCCTAGCCCTCAGGGCACAGTGCCATCAGCTTGGTCTTTGTGCAGCCCAGACCCAGAAACAGAAGCAGGCAGAGCCCATAAGCAGGAGCCCCCAGGGCATGAGCCCATTGAGCTGAGGGAGGGGAGTGAAGAGAGACTGCTGAGCTCTATCCTCTGCCCCTGGAACAGGACTCTGGGGCTCTGACCACATTCAGATAATGATCCCAGTCTATGCCCCCCCCCATAGAACAACAGCCCCCCCCCCCCACCTCGGCCCGTGGCAGAGGGGGGGCGCTTATGGTCATTCACAGACCAGGAGGGAGGACAGAGCCTCACACACTGAGACCCTTTTGGGAGTGTCCCAAAAGCTCAGGAAGCACCCCAAAAAACAGGCTTAGTCTGGGAAAATGAGCAAGCAAAGAAACAAGATGAAGACCATTGAGAAATATTTTGTAAATGAGGCCAAGAAGGATCAAAATACTCAGTCTGAAGATGAGGAAGCGCAAGATCCTGCATCTAAAGACTCCAAGAACACAGAAATTGGGCTCAGGCTATGACAGAGCTCAAAAAAGACTTTGAAAATGAAATGAGGGAGTTAGAAGGAAAAACTGGGTAAAGAAAGGAGAGAGATGCAGGAAAAACATGAAAATGAAGTCAGCAGCTTAGTCAAGGAAATCCACAAAAATGCTGAAGAAAATAGCATGCTAAAAACCAGCTTAGGTCAAATGGATAAAACAGTTCAAAAAGTTATTGAGGAGAAGAATGCCTTAAAAAGCAAAATTGGCCAGATGGAAAAAGAGATAATAAAACTGTCTGAGGAGAACAAATCATTCAGACAAAGAATAGAACTCAGGGAGATTGATGAATTTACCAGAAATTAGGAATCAATACTTCAAAAACAAAAACATGAAAAATTAGAAGAAAATGTGAAATATCTCACTGAAAAAACAACTGATATGGAAAACAGACTTAGGAAAGATAATTTAAAAATTATTGGAATACCTGAAATCCATGATCAGGAAAAGAGCCTTGACATCATTTTCAAAGAATTCCTACAGGAAAATTGCCCTGATATTCTAGAAGCAGGGGGCAAAATAGAAATTGGGAGAATCCACCAATCCCCCAGAGAAAGAGATCCCAAAATACCAACCCCTAGGAATATAATAGCCAAGTTCCAGAACTCCCAAGTCAAAGAGAAAATATTACAAACATCCAGAAGGACACAGTTCAAATATCGTGGTGCTACAATCAGAATCACACAGGACTTAGCAACAACTACAATGGAAGCTTGTAGGGCTTGGAATATAATATACTGGAAAGCAAAAGAGCTTAGAATGCAGCCAAGAATGAACTACCCAGCAAGGCTGAATGTCCTCTTCCAGGGAAAAAGATGGACTTTCAATGAATCAGGGGAATTTCAAATGTTCCTTTTGGAATGGCCAGAGCTGAACAGAAGGTTTGATCTTCAGAAACAGGACTCAGGTGAAGCATAGAGATTGGAGGAGAAGGGGAAAATATGAGTTTTAATGATGAACTGCATGTATTACTATATTGAAAAATGACACTGATAATACTCATATGAACCTTCTCAATTAACAGAGCAGGCAGAAGGAGCTTTTATAGATGAAGCACAGGAGAGAGCTGAATTCGAAGATAAAATATGGTGTAAAAATGGAGTCAATAGATAAAAAGGGAAATGTAATGGGAGAAAGTTAAAGGAGAGGGGGAATAGGCCAAGATATTTCATATAATAATATTTTTCTTTTATTACAATGAGCTATTGCAATTATATGGAAGGGGGCGAGGCAAGGGGAATGAGGGAAACTTTGCTCTCATCAGAGGTGGCTAGGAGAAAAAACTGCATATATACTCAATGGGGTACAGACATCTGGAGTAAGAAGGAGAGAACAGGGACAGGGGGAAGGGGGTGATGTGAGTGATGGAGGAGAGGATGGACCATGGGGGGTAAAGTGGTCAGATATAACACATTTTATTTTTTACTTCTTGTAAGGGGCTGGGATTGGATGGCTTGTCCAGGACCATAGGACCAGGTGGATGCTGGGCCTAAGGGATGGTATGGGGGCTCAGGGCCTCTTGGCCAGGAATCTGTCTGCTGCACCACTCAGCTACCCTACAGCAGAGTCAGAGTGAAAGGAGCGAGATAATATAATACATGGTAGTGGAGAAATATGAAAGGAGGGAGTTGTGATCAGCAATGGCAATGGTGGAAAAATATGAAAGTAACTTTTGTGATGGACTTACCATAAAGAATGTGATCCACCCTCGACAGAGTTGTTGGTGTTGGAACAAAGACTGAAGCACATTTTTTATTATTATTATTTTTTGGGGGGGTGCAGGGCAAATGGGGCTGGGTGGCCTGCCTGGAGACGCATAGCAGGGTGATCATTTGTTGTCTGAGGCCAGATTTGGACCCGGGTGTTCTTGGCTCAAGGGTCAATGCTCTGTTCACCACCTAGCCACCCCTAATATTATTACTATTTTATTTTATTTTGGCTCTTTTTTTCTTTTTTTTTTTTTTTTTGGTTTTTGCTTATGGCTCCAGGGCCCGTGCTCCATCCATTGTGCCACCTGGCCATACCTACAATTATTACTATATTTTTTAATTTTAATTTTTTCTCTCTCCTTTACTTTATCACTCAAGCAAGTCTATATTTATGGGGGGAGAGGGTATTTTATTTTTTCTTAAACAAGAATATTTTGTTAATGTAAAAAAATCATTATTTGTACAAAATGAGAATAAATATTAAAAAAAGAAATTGTAAAAAAATAAGATAAAAGGTTCTTAGAGTTAATCTAATCTAACTCAGTCCTATTTTAAACATGTAAATATTCATAACAACCCTTTTTGTAGTGGAAAAGAATTGGAAATTGAGGGGATGCCCATCAATTGGAGAATAGCTAAACAAGTTTATGGTACATGAATACTAAAGAATACTATTATTCCATAAGAAACCATAAATGGTTGGACTCTAGAGAAGCACGGAATGACTTACAGGATCTGATGCTGAGTGAAAGGAGTAGAATCAAGAGAATAATGTACTCATTAACAACAACACTGGGAGGTGAGCAAACTTGATGGCATGAGCTCTCAGCAGTTCAGAGAGATAGGACAACCATATTAGACCAGCTATATACTATATTATTCCAAACCAGAGGAAGAAAAACAAAACAAAACAAAACACATGCACACACACACACACACACACACACACACACACACTCCTTCAGAAGCTGATGAACACTTTACAAAAATTTTCTCTTATATATCTCTTTCCCTTAATCCTGGTTTCTCATATTGAAAATAACTAATACTAATCTGTAAACATGTTTATCAAAATATGTATGTACGATGCTAACCTGAGTGTTTGCCACTGAGGGGAGGGGGGTGGGAAGGGAGGGTGGAAGGAAATTTTATAACTTAAAAATATGCATGTGCATATGGATGAAAATAAATAGATAAATAAGAAAAAATTGAGGAACCTAAGGCATACAGAGATACAAATTATCTGAAGCTACAAAGTTAGTAAGCTTCAAAGGTGACATGACATTTGAACCCATGTTCAGGGCTAGCAATCCTGTTGTACCAGAATGTCTTTCTATTCTACCTAATTAGCCAGGTGATCTTATTCAATAGAAACAGACTAAAACCATATTATTAAGCCAACATATTTCGGTCTCATTTTATTTAGATTGCAAATTCTTCATGGTAAGAGACTCTGATACTTGTAGCATCATAATAATAGCAACATGTAGTGTGAAAAAAATTATGCCCTCCATCAGTGCAACAATCAGGGACAATTTGGGGCTGTCTGCAGTGGAGAATACCATCTGTATCCAGAGAAAGAACTGTGGAGTTTGAACAAAGCCCAAGGACTATTAACTTTAATTTAGGAAAAAAAATTAATATCTTTAAAAAAAATTATGCTCAATATTGGGAGACCTGGGTTCTAGTTTTGGTTCTAATGCCTTTAATTGTGTGACCAGAACCAAAAAAAAATCCTCTCTATGCCTAATTCATTTTCCTAATCTGTAGAGATCATGATTAAATGAAACGTGTTATTTAAATAATTGCTGAATTAATGCTTATTGTATAAATGAATATTCCTTTTTCCTCACATTTTATTTCAAAAGGAGGCAACATATGAGAACATTACTGAAATCCAGTCTCTGCCCTAGCACCCCAGCTCAGGAATTAATTATATGAAATCTTCTCCATAGAGACACTGAGAACTGTTAGACTAGGAGCAACCAAGTCTGTAATTTAATCCATTTGCTTCTGCTTCCTTAATTCTCTCTTACTTATGCACTGAATATTATTACTTTAACTTCAAAAGCTACAAAAAAAACAAATACTGACTAAGGTCTTGGAAGGGAGGTAACATGTAAGCTAAATATAAAGACTCTCATGATGATCCTATCTATTAAAAGGAGAGAGAGGCAGGAGACAATGGTGATTTATTAGACCAAGAGGCCCAGAAAAGTTCATATATTTGCATTTGATCCATTTCTGGGTGCCAGAGAGAATAAGTGTGGATGCAATGTGGCATTCATTTTTGGAGAAAAGAGAAACATTGATTACTTTTCCAATTAGTGAGTCAAGAGGAAGAAGATCTTCCTTTGCCTTGTTTCATGGACTCACTCTGTAAATTGCTCTGAAAAAATGAAAGACATTAACTTTTGTTGTTTAGTCCTTTTCAGTCATTCCAATGGTTTGGTATCCATTTGGGGATTTTTTTTTGGAAAAAGGTGGTTTGATAATTCCTTCTTCAATTTATTTTACAGAGAAGTAAACTGAGGCAAATAGTATTAAGTTATTTGCCCAGAGTCACACAGTTGGTGAGTGTCTGAGGTTGGATTTAAACTTACAAATAGGAGTCTTTTTGATTCCAAGCCCACCACTTCATCCACCTTCCCACCTAGATGCCCAAGAATCTAACTAGGCAACATTAAAAAAATGATGACTTTTTTCCAATAACACCTTTATTTCCTAACATAAACTTCACTTTTCCTTTATTCTGAGCATTCTCCCCTGAATCATCTTGTAATTATCTTATATGGAAATAGTTATTTGCATGTTTTCCATTAGAACATGAGTTCCTTGAGGGAAGATAGTCTTGTTTCCTTACGTTAAATTCCCAGAATTTTGCAACGTGTCTGGTACATAAGCACTTAATACACATTTTTCAATTTTCTTATAATGGAGAGGGGAAATCCATTTGGCAAATCTAACCAAACACACAAATGAGTCTGGCAGCTTATGCACTATTTCTTACAGAGTTTCCCACCTCTGCATAGATGGGAAGGAGATACATTTTCTCATCTCTTCTTCAGAAAAAGAAGTTTGGTCATAATTATTCGATTTCTTTTTTATTGTTTCCATTTACTTTGTTGAAAGCACTGTGTTTATTGTTTTTCTGATTCTTGTTGCTCTATAATATTCTATAAATGACTTTGCAGGGTCCTTTGTAATAGTCTTCATTGTTTCTAATGAAACAACAACATTATGTACAACATTTATTTAGTCATTACCTCATTAAATTGCAAGGTTTTATCTCCAATTCTTTGCTCCCTCCAAAAAGTATTCCTGTGACATTTTTGGTCTCTTTGTGACCTCCCCCACCCCCATTCTTAACCCCTTTGAGCTAGTGCCTGACAATAAGGTCTCTAAATCAAAGACTAGACATTTTGACAAGATTATTTCTAATGTCCTTTTAAGATCTAGACTTCTTTCTTCTACAAGAGAAAGTCTCAAGTTTTAGGTGTCCTTGATCTCAGGATTCTTCCCTTCCCTAGTGAATTGTTTTCTTTATGATCTGAGCATCTCTAATTGTCAATCTCTATTTACTGGTTCTTTCCTGGTTGTCTTCAAATATAGCCATTTCTTTTTTACTGTAAAAGATAGCTATAGTGATGTAGAGATTTAGATAGATACATAGATAGACACAAATATACATACATGTATAAACAAATTTCACTAGACACTGTAGATGCTGTACTATAAAAATTCATCCTTTCCTCACCTCAACTCAGAGAAGAAAAAGAAGACTGCCTACACTTGATTTATTTATTTTCTTCTCACTCACTCTTCCACTATTTAAAGTCTGACTTTCAAACTCATCACTCAGCCATAGCTATTCTTATCAAAATTGTCAGTGTTCTTTTAATTGCCAAATCCAAAGGCTTTTTCACATCCTCTTTTTCCTTCTTGATTTATCTGTAGCATTTGAAGTCATTGTTCACCCTTATCCCTCATAAATTCTTTCTTTTCTGGAGTGTTTTTGTTGTTATTTCGATTCTCCTTCAAATCGCCCCTTCCCTTTCTTGGTTTTCCTACTATCTTGTCTTATTCAATGTCATTCACTGTGTTATCACATTAAAGTTTCACTGAGTTCCTATTATGTACCAAATAAATGTTATTTCCATAAATATCTACTACAATATGGCTTTCATCTATCATACTAAATTTATTCCGCTTCAAGATCTTTGCCAAGGAAATCCCAAAAAGGGGTCATGAAGGATCAGATATGATCTTTAAAAATGTCTAAATAATAAAATGCTTTAAACAAATAGGGCTTCTTACTACTCAAAGTTTTCTCACCTTCATTCTTTTCTTAGGTTATTGCTTAAGTTTTCATTGTCCTCATTTGTTGAATATCCTTCTTATTCTTTAAAGCCCAGCTCAAATGACTCTTATTTCATGAAGGTGTCCTCATTATTATTTCAGAAACACTTGATATCTTGGAACACACTCAGAAATTTATTCCTATATTTATATTTATCTATGTTCCTTTTGGTAGCATAATTGAGTATATGTCAATCCCACCTACAAAATTATAACACAACCAAGATTTTGGATAAAAGCCAGGAACTTCCTTAAGCTCTCACAGGCTTCCCTCCAAAACAATGTGAATTGGTGCCACTAGGTGGCACAGTGAAAAGAGCACCAGCCCTAGTGTCAGGAGGACTTAGGTTCAAATTTGACCTCAGACACTTAATAATTACCAGTGTGACCTTGGGAAAGTCACTTATCCCCACCCCATGCAAACAAAACAAACAAAAACAATGTGAATTAAGCCTCTAAACTAATGCTAGAGAGAGAGACTCCTCAAAAAGGACAGAGTAGAGCATTTTCCAGCAAGATCTGTCTCAGTTTAAGGGGGAGCATGATCAGGAGCAGGGATATATCAGGGTAGTGATGTAAAACCAGCACAAGCAGTGTGTGTAAAGGGCCAGTCATAAATTCTCAGCTATAGCAGAGACCCTCCCCCCCACTAGCCTAGAGTCAGGTTCAACAGGCCAACAGCACAGTTAACCTCATAAGAGGACTCCAATCTGGGTATGGCAGAGCCCCTGGTCAGCCAGCACAACTGGGCTGTATGACCCAGCCCAGTGAGCAAGTTGGAGGCATTCTCAACATGGCCCTTCTCCCAATACAAAAAGCAAGATACGCTGCCCAGAAACAAAGTTCAAAATTTGTGAAAAGGCCAAGATTATAGACAGTAACCTTGGAAATGACAATGGCAGAAAAAGTAATACATACTAAACCACAGAGGAGAATTGGGCTCCATATAAAAAAGACTTCTTGGAAGGACTCAAAATGGATTTTAAAAATAAAGTAGAAAAATTGGTAAAAGAACTGCAAGAGAAATTCAACAGCACAAAAATTGACTGAAGAAAATAAATTCTTTAAAAATATAATTGGGCAATTGTAAAAAGAAAATAATTCCTTCAAAAATACTACTGGGCAAAAGGAAAAAAGATAACAGCTCTTTATAAATAAAATTGACAGGGGCAACTGGGTGGCACAGTAGATAGAGCACTGGTCCTGGAGTCAGAAATACATGAGTTCAAATCCATTCTCAGTCACTTAATAATTACCTAGCTGTGTGGCTTTGGGCAAGCCACTTAACCCCATTGCCTTGGAAAAAAACTAAAAAAAATAGAAGTGACAAATGGAATAGGAGATGATGAAAAAGTTAACTAAAGAAAATAATTCTTTGAATAATAGACTTGAACAAGTGGAGGCTACTGACTCTATGACACATCAAGAATCAGTTGACTGAAATTTTAAAAAATGAAAAAAATAGAAGATGTAAAATACCTCACTGGAAAAATGACTGACCTGGAAAATAAATCAAGAAGAAATAATTTAAGAATTATTGGACTACACAAAAGTTATCATAAAAAAATAAGACAATATCTTTCAAGAAATTATCAAGGAAAACTGCCCTGATATCCTAGAACCAGAGAGTAAAATAGTCATAAAATAGTCACCTCCTATTAAGCTTCCCAAAAATATTATACTCAAATTCCAGAATTATCAGATCAAGGAGAAAAATCCAATAGACAGTCAGAAAGAAACAATTCAATTACTAAGGATCCACAGTCAAGATTACAAGATTTGGGAACATCAACATTAAAGTATCAAAGGGCCTGTAATATATTATTCTGGAGGACAGAGGTGTCTGGATTGTAAACAAGAATAAACTACTCAGGAAAACTGAGCACACTCTTTTAGGTGAAAAGATGAATATTTAAAGAAAAAGGTTATTTTCAAATTTTCCTAATGAAAAAGTCAGAACTGAGCAGAAAATTTGATCTTCAAAATGAGACTCAAGAGACACATAGGAAGGTAAGTGGGGAAAACAAAAAGGAGGATTAAACTGGTTGCATCCCTACATTAGAGTGTGACACTCATAACTCTTGAGAATGTTACCTTTTTTAGAAAGAGTATACTTAGAAAGAAGGTATGGGAATAAGTTGATTTTAATGAGATGATTGAAAGAAAATTAAGACATAAAAATGATTGTACTAGGACAGGAAAGGTTAAATGGGGGTAAATTACATTACATAAAAAAGCACTTATTACAGTATAGGGAAAGAACGGAGGGGGTGACAATTGCTTGAATCTTATTTTCATGGGATTCAGGTCAAAGAGAGAATAACATACACACAGCTGAATATAGAAATACATTACCCTACAGGGAATTGGGTGGAAGGAGGAAAGGGGAAGGAGGGACTGATAGAAGGGAGGGAAGAACAAGGAAAAGTAAAAGAGGAGAGAGGAAAGAAAGGGAAGGGGGTAGATAGAAAGGATAAAAACCCACTTGTAGAAAAATATTTTAGCAGGTCTTTTATAGTGCCAAGTAATTGGAAAATGAGGGGTTGCCCATTAATTTTTGAATGGTTGAACAAATTATGGTACATGAATGTGATGAAGTACTATTATTCTGTAAGAAATCATCAATGGCTAAACTTCAGAAAAACTTGAAAAGACTTGCACGAACATATGTTGAGTGAAGTGAGCAGAACCAGAAGAACACTATATACATTATAATCAACATTGCATAATGATCAGCTATGATGGATTTACTCTTGTCAGCAGTGAATAATAAAACACAATTCTAAAGAACATGTGATGAAAAATATCATCTGCATGCAGAGAAGAAATTATGTGGTCTGAATGTAGACCAAAGATTACTATTTTCAACTTTTTAAAATTTGTTTTATGTTTTATGCTTATGCTTCCCCCTCATATTTTTCCTTTTTGTTCTGATTCTTCTTTTCCAATGTGATTAATATCAAAGCATGTTTAGCAAACTTATTCTTGCATAAATTATATTAGATTGCTCCCCTATGGGGGAAAGGAGGGAAGGTTAAGAGGGAGAAAATTGTGAAACTCAAAACTTTGCCAAAAAAGAATGATAGTTGAAAACTATGTTTACATGTAGTTGGAAAATAAATAAATACTTTAAAAGCAAAAATTAATTATAAATTTATTAAGCACAAAAATGTTTTTTGGAATCAGGATTATATAGGAGATGGTCTCAGATGATCTGGGTTTGATTCCAACTCTAACCAATCATATGATCATGAACAAGTTACCAAGCCTTCTAGTATTGATTTCCTCCTGTATAAATTCTGACATTATATGTTGTTACTAATATAAATACCCCTTCCCTCTTTGAAAATCATGATTCACCTATGTCCTATTATTTAGGACAATTTTTATTCTTTTTGCACCTCCTTCAGAAAGGGGTTCTAACATTTGTGTCAGGGAACTTCCTCTAAAAATATTAACAAAGCATTTATGTTAACGGAATACAATGACTGTTCACATTTTGTCACTTTTTCCATGTGACTGCATTAGGTTCATTCACAGTTGTATAATTTGGATACCATTTTAGAATCTATTTATCTAGTTAATATTAGTATCTATTTTTCTAGAGGAAATTGATATTAAGAGACTTTCCCAGGGCCATATAGCTAATGTCTGTGATTTGCTTTGAACTTTGGCCTTCCTTATATGAGGTTCACTGCCCTATGAACTATGTTACCTGAATTGAGAAGATTACTATTGAAATAATGGTCTTTTATTTCTGGAAGAAGATTGGGGATCATTAACATTATGGCAGATTTTCCCAGTTGAAACCAAGATGGGATTTATTCTCACTTCTGAATTCATCTCATTGTACATGAATAGTGAGTGTCAAGATTTCCAGAGTGGAATCAAGATGGCAGCAAGAAGGTAACATTCTGACTTCTGGCTAAGATTGTGGAGAGAAGTCAGGCACTGTCTAAAGCTCTCTTGGCTTTCTCTCAGAACTAATATGAATCAAGCCTCTTAAGAATTTACTTCCACAATACCTAGAGAAGAACAAAGGCGAAGAACATCTACCAACCAGGTCTGTCTCAAGAAAGCATGGATGAATCAGGGGCAGAGAGCGGAAAGCCAGGGCAGGGGTGGCAGGGTTAGCCCTGGGAACTAACCTGAAAATGGCTCCTAAAGCTTTACTGTGGGAGCTGTGGGCAGGAGAGTTCCAGTGAGACAGGAGGGAAAGTTCCAGTGTAGCAAGCAGGAGAGCTCCAATGCAGCGACTAGACATTGATCTGGTCAGTTCCACTGTTCTGGAAGACCAGGCCCATGAGTCCCCATGTTTTCAGTGAAATTCCCTTGCTTCCAGTTGAGTCTCCTCCCCACCATCCCTGTGGGAGAAAGTGACTCTTCCCCCCCCAAAATACAATAACAACTGCTCCCTCCACAAATCCTCCTCCCCAGGCTCAGCTCCCTCAGAGCTGAGTGAGGATTAAGGAGATGAACTATGTAGCCCAAAAGCTCAACACCCATTATTGGAGGATAAACAGATCCTACTGACCCCCAACCACCCAGACTTAGGGAGTGTACCACAAATCAAGGTCACAGACACTTCAGAGAAAGTGTCTAACACCCCTAGTGGCCTGCATGCTTGGAGTTACTAAGCCCAGTGAGCAAAGCCACTAGGGATTTCAATACCAAAGGTTTGTGAACCAGCCCCTCCCGCAACACAAGGTCCTAGGAAAATGAAGAAAGGTCATGGATGGGGGGGGTGTCCTTTGAAAGCTACTCTGAAGAAAAAGATTGTAACTCAGAGAGATCAGGAACTGAGGAGAGTATGAACTGGTCTCCAGCCCAGAAAGATTTCTTAGAAGAGATCAGGAAGGAGTTGAAAAATCAAGTGGAAAAATTGGGGAAAGGAATGCAAGACAAAATTAATACTTTGCAATAGAAAATTAATTAATACCTTGCAACAAGAAAACAAATCCTTCAAAAATAAAACTGGACAATTGCAAAAAGAAAATAATCTCTCAAAACCACAATTGGACAGATGGAAAATTCTTTCAAAAATACAATTAGCCAAATGAAAAAGAAATTGCAAAAGGTAAATGAAGAAAATTATTCCCTAAGAAAAACAGTGGAATCTGTGCCAACTAATGACTTCATGAGAAAACAAGAATCTGTTAAACAAAACAAAAAAAAAAACAGAAGACAATGTAAAATGCCTCATTGGCAAAACAACTGACCTAGAGAATAGCTCCAACAAAGACAACTTAAGAATCATTGGGCATCCTGAAAACATTGAGGATAAAAGAGCCTGGACAATATTTCAGGATATAGTGAAGAAAAATGCCCCTAATTTCATGGAACCATAAGGCAAAATAATTATTAAAGAAATGCATTGATCACCTCCTGAAAGGGACCCCCAAATGAAAATATCAAGGAATATTGTGGCCAAATTCCAGAACTCTCAGATAAAAGAGAAAATCCTGCAAGCAACCAGAAAGAAACAATTTAGATAACAAAAAGCCACAGTATGGATTACACAGGACCTAACTGCATCAACATTAATGTATTAAAGGGTCTGGAATATGATATTCTGAAGAGCAAGGGAGTTTGGAATGCAGTTAAGAATTTGCTCTCCAGCAAAACTGAGCATTCTTTTCCAGGGGAAAAGATGGAATTTTTTTTTTAGGTTTTTTACAAGGCAATGGGGTTAAGTGGCTTGCCCAGGGCCACATGGCTAGGCAATTACCAAGTGTCTGAGGTCAGATCTGAACCCAGGCACTCCGGACTCCAAGGCCAGTGCTCCATCCTCTGTGCCATCTAGCTGCCCCTATATGCCACCTAGCCACTCCTATGTGCGACCTAGCTGCCCCTGAAAAGATAGAAATTTAATAAAATAGGAGAGACTTCCATCTTTTCCTGATAAAAAAAAAAGACTAGTGCTAAATAGAAAATTTGGACTTCAAACAAGATACTCAAGAGATCCATGAAAAGTTATAAAAGGGGAAAGAGAAAAAAAACTTTTATACAATAAGATGAAACTGGCTATATTCCCACCTGAAAGATTCTTTCTTATAACTCTTGAGAATGATAACTATTAGAAAGAATGTACTTAACCAGAAGTAATGGACACTCATGAATTGTTTGTGATTCTGATAGAATGATTTAAAAACAATATCTCCTTAAAAAGAGTTACAGTAAAGAGACAAGAGGATGGAGGACATTGAATGGGGGTAACTCACAGTACATGAACAAGTTAAAAATGACCTATTGAAATAGAGAGGAAGAAAGGAGGAGGTGAGAACTGCCCTAATCTTACTCTCATCAGATTTGGCTTAAAGTTAACATGCACACAGTTAAGTTAAACTTATCTTACCTTTCAAGTATTAAAAGGGGAAAAGGGGAGGGAAAGAGAAAGAGCAAACGACAGAAGGAAGCAAAGGAAGAAAGGTCAAAGGGAAAGGGGAAGGAAAGGGGAGGGGGGGTTGGATATAAAGGGGCAAACACACTGAAGAAGGGTGTATTCAGAAGCAAGACACTGGGGAATATGGATAAGGTGGAAAAGGGGGGAAAATACAAACAGAAGAAAATACCATGGAGGGCAATGAAAAGTTAGTATTTGAATGTGAATGGGATGAAATCTCCCATAAAATTAAGCAAATAGCAAAGTCATTAAAAAACCAGACTCCTACAGTTTGCTGCTTACAAGAAACTCATTTGAAATAGAAAAATACATATAGAGTAAAGGTAAAAGATTGGAGCAGAATATATTATGCTTCAGCTGAAATGAAAAAGGCAAGGGTAAGAATTTTTATCTCAGACAAAGCAGATGCGAAAACAGATCTCATTAAAAAGATAAGGAAATTCTAGACAAAGAAAAATCTAAATACTAAATATGATCTAACATCAAAATTCATGGAGGAGAAATTGAATGAGTTACAGGTAGACATAGACAGCAAAACTCTACTACTAGGAAACCACAGCCTCTCTCTCTCAGAATCAGATAAATCTAACCATACAATAAACAAAAAGAAAGTTAAGGAGTTAAGTGGAATGTTTGAAAACCTAGACATGATAGACCATTGGAAAAAATTGAATGGTAATGGAAAGGAAGATATATTATTTTTTCCTGCAGTACATGACACTTACACAAAAATTGAGCATGTACAATGGCATAAAAACTTCATAATCAAATAAAGAAAGGCAGAAGTAGTGAATACTTCCTTCTCATACCACAATGCAATAAAAAACAAATGCAATAATGGACCATGGAGAAATAGACCTAAACCTGATCAAAAAATAAATAACTACATGTTAAAGAATACGTTGATCAAGCAACAAATTAAAGATATAATTAATGATTTCATCCTAGACAACAACAATAATGAGACAACATAACAAAATTATGGGATATAGTTAAGGCAGGTATTAGAGGAAATATTATATCTTTAAATGTTTACATAAATAAAATAGAGAAAGATGAGATCAATGAATGATTCATGCAACTAAAAATAGAGAATGAATTAAAAACCTCCAATTAATTACAAAATTAGAAATTCTAAAAATTAAAGAAGAAATTAATAAAATCAAAAGCAAGAAAACTTTGAACTAATAAATAAAACCTATAGATAGTTTTGTGAAAAAAAAACAATAAAATCGACAAACCTTTTGTTATTTGATAAAAAAAGAAAGAAGAAAACCAAATTACTAGTATCATCAATGAAAAAGGTGAACTCACCATCAATGAGGAAATTAAAATGATAATTCAGAATTATTTTACCCAATATGCCAATAAATTTTACAATCTAAGTGAAATGGATGAATAATTACAAAAATATAAGTTGCCCAAATCAAATGAAGAAGTAATTAAGTACCTAAATTACCCTATTTCAGAAAAATGAATTCAACAAACCATTATGGAATTCCCTGAGAAAAAATCTCTAGGTTCAGATGGATTCACAAGTGAATTCAATCACACATTTAAGGAAAAATTGGTTCCGATTCTATATAAACTGTTTGGAAAAAATAGCTGAAGTTGTAAATCTGAGTAACTCCTTCTATGACACCAATATGATGCTGATAACTAAACCAGGAAGAGAAAGAAAATTTAGACCAATTTCCCTAATGTATATGGATGCAAAAATTTTAATAAAATCTTAGCAAAGTGATTACAGAAAGTTATCACAAGGATAATACTTTATGACCAAGCAGAATTTAACCTAGGAATACAGGGTTGTTTCAATATTAGGAAAACTGTCAGAATAATTGATAATATCAATAACAAACCTAACAGAAACCATATTATTATCTCCATAGATGCTAAAATCATCTTTGACAAAATATAGCACCCATTCCTACTAAAAACACTACAGTGCATAGGAATTAATGGATTCTTCCTTAGAATGATAAGCAGTGTCTATCTAAAACCATCAAAAGCATTAAATGCAATGAGGATAAGCTAGAGGCATTCCCAATAAGATCAGGGGTGAAACAAGGATGTCTGTTATCACCACTATTCTTCAATATTGCATTAGAAACAATATTGTATTAGCAATAAGAAAAGAAAAAAGGAAGAAAGTACTAAAGTCAAGGAAGTAATAAAACTCTGAATCTTTCCAGATGACATGATGGTATACCTAGAGAAACCTAAAAAATCATCTAAAAACTTACTAGAAGCAATTAACAACTTTAGCAAAGTTGTAGGGAACAAAATAAACCCAAATAAATCTTTAGCATTTCTATATATTACTAGCAAGATATAGCAGCAAGAGATAGAAAGAGAAATCCCATTTAAAATAACCCCAGACATTATAAAATTCTTGGGAGTTTCCCTGTCAAGGCAGACTCAGAAACTCTGAAAACAACTATAAAACATTTTTCACATAAATAAAATCAGATTTAAATAACTGGGCAAATATCACCTGCTCTTGGATAGGCCAAACTAATATAACAAAAATGACAATCCTACCTAAATTACTTAAATTCTACCTAAATTTAGTGCCATGCCAATCAAACTTCCAAAAAAAATTACTTTAATGAGCTAGAAAAAATTGCCACTAAATTCATATAGAGAAACAAAAAGTCAGGCACAGCAAAGGATTTAATGGGAAAAAAGAGCAAAAGAAGGTGGCAGAGCCTTACCAGATCTATATTATAAAATATCAGTCATCAAAACTGTCTGATACTGGCTAAGAAATAGAATGGTAAATCAGTGGAATAGACTAGGTGCAAAAGAGACAGTAGGAAATGATTATGGTAATCTGCTGTTTGATAAACCCAAAGAGCCTACATTCTGGGCACAGAACTTTCTCTTTGATAAAAGCTGTTGGGAAAATTGGAAGTTAGTATGGTGGAACCTTGGATTAGACTAGCATCTTGCATCCTATACCAAGATAAGAGTAAAAATGGTGCAGGATTTAGATAAAAGACAATAGTGTAAGCAAACTAGGAAAAAAAGAAATAGTTTACCTGTCAGATCTATGGTAAGGGAAGTAGTTTATGATCAAGGAAGCATTGGAGAACATCATTAAAAACAAACTGGATTGTTTGATTACAATAAATTAAAAACAAAACTTTTCCACAAACAAATCCACTTTAAGCAAGATCAAAAGAAATGTAGCAAATTGGGACACAATTTCTACAACTAGTGTTTCTGACAAAGGACTCATTTCTAAAATATTTACAGAACTGATTAAACTTATAAAAAAAGTAAAAATAAAAACCCAAGCCGTTCCCCAATTGACAAATTGTCAAAGGATATGCAAAGATAATTTACAGATGAGGAAATAAAATTTATCCATACTCATATGAAAAATTGTTCCAAATCATTACTGATTACAGAAATGCTAAGTAAAACATCTCTGCGGTACTACCTCACACTTCTCAGATTAGCTAACATGAATAGAAAGGACAATTGTCAATGTTGGAAGGGATATGGGAAATCCGGGACGCTAATGAATTGTCGTGGAGCTATGAATTTATCCAACCCTTCCGGAAAGCAATTTGAAATTATGTCCAAAAGGCAATAAAAATGTGTATACCCTTTGATCTAGTAACACCACCACTGGTTCCATTCTGAAGAGATCATGAAAAAGGATAAAACTATCACCTTTACAAAACTATTCATAGCAGCTCTGTTTGTGGTGTCAAAGAACTGGAAATCAAGGGGATGTCCATCAATTGGGAAACGGCTGAACAAATTGTGATATATATACATACATACATATACATACATATATATATATATATATATATATATATATATATATATATATATATATATATACATTTTGGAACACTATTGTTCTATTATAACCTAGGAGTGATGGAATTTCAGAGAAATTTCAGAGAAACTTTGCATGAATTAATGCTGAGCAAAATGAGTAGAATCAGAAGAACATTTTACAGCCTAACAGCAACAGGAGGGTGATGATCAACCTTGATGGACTTGCTCATTCCATTAGTGCAACAATCAGGGACAATTTGATATATCTGCAACAAAGAATATTGTCTGTATCCAGAGAAAGAACTATGGAGTTTAACCAAAGACCAAAAACTATTACCTTCAATTTTTAAGAAAAAGTTTGTCTTATGTGTTACATAATTTTGCTATCTCTAATCTTTAATTTTTTTCCTCAAGGATATGTTTTTCCTCCTAACACATTCAATATTGATCTGTGCATAGCATGGAAACAATGTAAAGATTATCAGTTTGCCTTCTGTGGGGGGGGGGGAGAAGAGGGAGTGTGGGGTAATAAATGTAAAACTCAAAACCTTACCAAAAATTTTACAATTTTTCCCTTTCCCTCCCTCCCATCCCTCAAAAAAGGATGTAGTATTTATCTCAGAACTTTTAAATACACAATGTTAAAAGAAGGCTTTACACAGACATTAAAGGTAAAAATTCCTCTAGAGGAAAAAAAAAACAGATCTAAACAAGTTTTCAATTGTAGACCTCATCTAGGATTTTCAATGAAGGTCTGCCTCTTTTAGGTAAAAGGGAAAGTAAAGCCTAGCTAGATGGGAGAGTGGGAAAGTCAGTGGGAAGCTTCTAGCCCTAGTGCAACCCAGATTCTAGTAGCTAGACAGAAGCTGAGATCTTGGCAACTAGAGAGCAGGCCAGAAAGGAGGGCCCCAATCTGAGACAAAATCTGGACTCTGGGAACACTGGGTGACAGATGGGACTGGTTTGAGAAAAATCAGTGCACCTGCGTAAGCTGGACATAAAGGAGGAAACAAAAATCTGCATAGGCAAGGCCTATATTGTAGTTTTTTAAGGCTTTTTTTGCAAGGCAATGGGGTTAAGTGACTTGCCCAAGGTCACACAGGTAATTATTAAATTTCTGAGGTCAAATTTGAACTCAGGTTCTCCTGTCTCCAGGGCTGGTATCCACTGTGTTGTCTAGCTACTGCTAAGGCCTGTATTGTAAAAGTAACATATTGACAAACAATAAGCCAGGGATCAGATCCCAGTCCCAGCACAAAAAGCTCAGGACTATACTCCCTATACCCTCAGGAGCAGAGCTCAACAATCAAAATGATCAAAAAAAAAGACTACTAACCATAGAAAGCTGCTATACAGATAAAGGTGACAAAAATGCCATCTCATAAGAAAATAGTGAAATATTACCTATGTGGGAAGTCCCAAAGGAGTTTGTTTATAAATTGGACTCAAATTTTAAAAACAAAGAAAAGAAGAAAAATGGAAAAAAAAGAAATGAGTGCCATGCAAGAAAATTATGAAAAATTGACCAAAGAAATCAAGTGCTTTTAAATTAAAAATAACTAACTAGAAAAAGAAACCCAAAAGGTTAACTGAAGAAAATAAAAAATAAGAACTAGACAAATTGAAATGAAAGAACATACAAGACACCAAGATTCCACCAACCATATCAAAAGGCTGAAAAAACTGAAGAAAATATAAAGAACCACTTAGGAAAAACAAACATTCTAGAAAATAGATACAGAAGAGATAATTTATATCAACTGAAAGTTTAGATTAAACAAAAAAGATCCTAGAAAAAATCTTTCAGGAAATTTTCATGGAAAACTGTCCTAATATACTAAATCAAGAAGACAAATAGTCCTGGAAAGAATACGTAGAACACTTCCACAAAGAGATCCCAAAGGGAAAAAAAAAACTCCAAAGACTCTCTTGTCCAAATTCCAGAATTCTCAAATAAAGCAGAAAATACTGCATACAGCCAAAAAGAAACAATTTAAACAAAACGGAGTACAATCAGAATTGCACAGAACTTATCAGCTTCAACAATAATGGATGGGGGGGGGGGGGTCTGCGACATTTCAGACAGCAGTGGACCTTGAATTACAACCAAAAATATACAACCCTGTAAAATCCAGCATATTTTGTCAGAGAGAAAGATAGATTTTCCATGAAATTGACAACTTCCAAAGTTTTCTGGTAAAAAGACCAGAACTTTGAACAGAAAATTTGATTTTTAAATACAAGACCAAAGAGATGCATATAAAGGTAAATGGAAAGGTGGAAAATTAATCCATATACTTCTTTTTAAGGGAAGAAAATGCCTGTAACTCTTGAGAATTAGGTTTTTTCTTAGGTTAGTTATATGTTGAATATACTGGATGGGAATGTACTTAAGAGGAAATGGATAAGAATGAGACATGAATGCAATAGATTAGGAGGGTGGGACTTTCTAGAGAGACAGAGGAGGGAAGAGTACTTAAAGGGTCTATAGGTAATTAAATCACAAAGTCACTTTAATTTACTAGGTATTTATGTTAAGGAGGGTTGTAGTATAATTGGAAATAAGGTTCGAACATATTTAGCACAGTTGGACATAAATAGATGAGGAAGTGATATTGTCTTAATACATATTTTCATAAAGTAGGATTAAGTGACATGGTTAGCGAGATAAAAGGGCAGAAAGTGAGAGTGTACCTGATACTTTGGTTGGGGAGGATTGTAGGTTTAAGGGTGGAATAATAAAGAGACAGAGGGACTGGATATGAAATCATTATGAAGATATTTTGCTTTGTTTGATGCTTTGGCTACAATTGCAGGGAGTGTGTTGGGGGTGGGAGAGGTACATGATGCTTTGACTCATGAGTAGTGTGTGTCCACAGAGAGTACTTGAAAATAGGGAACAGTAGAAATCAATTATAATTTGATGTGATTTATGTCTCTTGAGAAGTGTATTTCTAATGGGACAGAAGAGGGGAGTGTATTTAGTGAATATGAGGCACTGGTGGGTATCAATCAATCAAACAAGCAATCAATCAACCTTTGAAAATGGTTTTTCTATCAGTATAGCTAAAAGGAATATATTTTTACAAATGTTGAAATGTACAAGTCAGGGTTAAAACAATGAAAACATAAAAAAGAAGGACCATGCCCGGATAAGGCTAGCCATTAGTGGTAAAATAACACCAGATGAAGAGGAACAAAGACCTGTTTTAGTTGAGGGAAATTAGAGAGGGCATGAACACAGAGTAAATCCTACTCTCAATATACTTGATTCAGAGAGGGAATAATTGACATTCCTAATTGGCTTTAAAAATCTATCCTACCTGTAAACTCATCCAACCTTTCTGGAGAGCAATCTGAAATTATGCCCAAAAGGAAATAAAAATTTGTATACCTTTTGATCCAGCAATACCACTACTGGATCTATACCCTGAAGAGTTCATGAAAAGGGATAAAAACATCACTTGTACAAAAATATTCATAGCAGCCCTGTTTGTGATGGCAAAGAATTGGAAATTGAGAGGAATCCCATCAAATGACATATGGCTGAGCAAACTGTGGTATATGTATGTTATGGAACACTATTGTCCTATTATAAACCATGAGGGATGGGACTTCAGAGAAGCCTGGAAAGACTTGCATGAACTGGTGTTGAGTGAGATGAGCAGACCCAGAAGAACATTATACACCCTAACAGCAACATGGGGGTAATTGTCAACCTTAATAGACTTGTTCATTCTATCAATGCAAAATCAGGGACAATTTTTGAGTACCTGAAATGGAGAATACCATCTGTTTCCAGAGGAAAAAAACAGTGGAGTTTAAACAAAGACCAAAGTCTATTACCTTCATTTTTTAAAAAAAAATTCTTATGTACTACATAATTTGTTATCTCTAATATTTTATTTTTCCTCAAGGATATGATTTCTCTCTCAACACATTCTATTTCAATCAATGTATAGCATGGAAAGAATGTAAAGATCATCAGACTGCTTTCTGTGGGGGAATGGGGGAGAGGGAAGGGGAAAAATTGTAAATTTCAAAACCTTAACAAAAAACTATTATTGTATATAATTGGAAAACAAATAAAATATTAATAAAAAATCTATCCTACCCTTTAGGAAAGTGGAGGGGGTGGGAGAAGGGGGAAAGGGATAGGAAAAAAGGAAAAGAACTGATAATAGGGGTGTAAAGATAAAAGTGAAAGTAAATTCAAAGTTAAAATTTATATGAAAAGTTAAAAGGAAATAGAAACAAAACACTGGTGAGGAGAAGTAAGAGGAAAGGAAAGAGAAAAGTATAAATGGGGAAAGATAGCTTGGAGGGAAATACAAGCAATCTTAACTGTAAATGTGAGAGGGATGAAATCTCCCATAAAACAGATAGGGATGGTAGAAAGAATTAAAAATCAGAATTCTACAATATACTGTTTAAAAGAACAATATTTTAAGCAGAGAGATACACGTAGGGTAAAGGTAAAAGGCTAAAGAAAATTATATTATGTCTCAGGTGAAGTAAAAAAATCAGGGGTAGCAATCTTGATCTTAGACAAAGCAAAAGCAAAGATATATCACCTTAAAAGGAATAAGGAAGGAAACTATATCTTCTGAAAAGGGACTATAGGCAATGAATCTATATCATTATTAAATATATATATGTATATATATATATATATATATTAAGTGGTGTAGCATTCAAATTCTTAGAGGAGAAACTGAACTAATTACAAGGAATCATAGAAAGACTTTATTACTGGGGACTTCAACCTCCATCTCTCAGAATTAGATAAATCTAACCATAAAATAAACAAGAAGCAAGTTAAGATAAGCAAAATATTAGAAAATTAAGAGATGACAGAGTTCTGGAGAAAACTGAATGGGAATAGATAAGTACATGGCACTATGCCAAAATTGAGCATATTCTAGGGCATTAAAAATTTACAATCAAATACATCCCATATTTTTTTTTCTGCAGAAATAATAAATGCATGTTTTTCAAATCATGATTCAATAAAAATAACATGCAAAAATAGCCATGAAAAGATAAACCAATAATTAATTAGAAACAAAAATAACAATTTTAAATTTGTGGATCAAACAAAAATCATTGAAGTAATCAACCATTTTATCCAATAAAATGACAACAATGAAACATAATAAAAATTTATGGGATGCAGTCAAAGCAATTTTGAATTGGGTATACAACTAATAAAGTTAGAAAAATAACACATTAAAGATTCCCAATTAAACACCAAATCAGACATTCTGAAAATAAAAGGAGAGATTAATACAATTAAAAATAAGAAAACCATTGATTTAATAAATAAAACTAAGAGATGGCTTTATGAAAAAGTCAATAAAATAGATAAGCCTTTTGTTAATCTGATTTAAAAAAGAAGAATATGAAATTTTCAATAACAAAAATGAAAAGATTAACTTACCGCCAATGAGAAGGAAATTAAAGAGATCATTCAGAGATATTTTGCCCAACTATATGTCAATAAATTTGACAAGCTGAATGACATGAATATTTATAAAAATACAAACTACCCAGATTAATAGAAGAGGAAATAAAATAACCCCATTTCAGAAAAAGAAATAAAAGAAACCAACAATCAACTTCCTAAGAAAAATCTCCATGGTCAGATGGATTTACTAGTGAATCCTACCAAACATTTAAGGAACAATTAATTCCAATTCCACATCAACTATTTAAAAAAAAAGAGGAGAAGAAGGAGTTCTGCCAAGTTCCTTTTATGACACCAATATAAGTGCTGATACTTAAAGAAGGAAAAATCAAAATAGAAAAGGAAAATTATAGACCATTTTCCCTAATGAACATTGATGCAAAAATCTTAAATAAAATTTTAGCAAAGAGATAACATGTTACACAGACAACTTCAGCAAAGTGGCAGGTTATAAATTAAACTCATATAAATCATCAGCATATATATATATATATATGTATATATATATACATATATATATATATATATATATATATATATATATATATATATATATATATGAACAAGTCCAAGGGCAAGAGATAGAAAGAGACATTCCCTTAAAGTAGCTGCAGATAATATAAAAATATTGAGAATTTACCTCCCAAAACAAACCCAGAAACTGTATGAAAACAACTACAAAACACTTTTCACACAAAAGTCAGATCAAAACAATTGGAAAAATGTCAATTGCAAATGCTTAGGCTGAGTTAACATAATAAATATGACAATTCTACCCAAATTAAATTGCTTTCAGTGTCATAACAATCAAACTATCAAATAACTATTTTACAGAGCTAGAACAAATATAATACAAAATTCATCAGGAGCAACAAAAGTTGAAGAATATTAAGGGAAATGATGGAAAAATACAAAGAACTTTCATCATCTTTAAAATAGGAATAATAGGGGCAGCTAGGTTGCGTAGTGGATAAAGCACGGGCCTTGGAGTCAGGAGTACCTGGGTTCAAATCTGGTCTCAGACACTTAATAATTACCTAGCTGTGTGGCCTTGGGCTAGCCACTTAACCCCATTTGCCTTGCAAAAACCTAAAAAAATGGGAATAATAAATTTTACATTACCTTCCTCACAAAGTTATTAGGAAAAATGAACTAAAATATTTATTTTTTGAGGTTTTATTGAGAGAGTATGTCATTGAACATAACTTGGAGGAAGGAACACCTGAATTATCTGCCTCTGACAGATATTACTTGTGTGACTGTGCAATTCACTTAAATTTTTTCAGTGCCTTTGCAACTCTCCAAGGCTAGGTTAAAAATCAGTTACTAATCTTCATTTGTAGAGGTAATTTCCAAATTAGTGCTTATGAAACTCTATTTCTATATCTTTTTTTAGTTTTTTTTTTTCTTTTGCAAGGCAAATGGGGTTAACTGGCTTGCCCAAGGCCACACAGCTAGGTAATTATTAAGTGTCTGAGACCAGATTTGAACCCAGGTACTCCTGAATCCAAGGCCGGTACTTTATCCACTATGCCACCTAACCGCCCCATATTTCTATATCTTTATCCATGTAATTTACATTTATTGACAAAACTGCAAGAATAGGACTTTGTATACAATTAAAATGATTAGTCATTGAAAGATTAGTATCAAGCTAGATAGAGAATTTCAATATCATTGTCTTCCTTTGCATCTTCATATAATAGGGGAGCTTGAAATACTGAGATAAGTATATAATGGAAAGAATATTGGACATAGAGTCCAAAGATATGCTTTTAAAACTCAGATCCAACTCTTTCTAACTAGCTACATGACTGTGTGAAATCTTTCCCTCCATACATCTTCGTATATTGGCCTCCAAAGTCCTTTCTGAGAGATAGTTCTCATGCAAGCTATTTTATAATGATAACTTTCAAGATATACTACAAATTGATGTTAAAATCTGAGAATAATCACCACCTCTTGGTTCCCAACAAAGTATCTCAAGTTTACTGTGCCAACCTGTAGTGAATGAGTGGTTTTGCAATCGGAAATAGAGCATCATAACTTATTCAGTAATATGTAACTGGCAGCCCAGCTCTTATAAATTCATTTTCTTTTTTTAGTGAAAGACTGGATTCACAATATTGGGCTTAGGGAAATTTATATGAAACCCCCATACTCATTTGCCCTTCATTATTCTGGTTTCCAGACCTGAGCAGTTATATTAGTTATACTAACAGGCTTTATCATGTAATGTGACACAATTGGCAACTTTTTGAAGATGTAGGAGTTGTGTTAACTGTAGAGTAAAAGTTTCTTATAATAAGAAACATATGTGAGGATATTTTCCCCTCGATGTCTAGACTTGGGAGGTTTCCCAAGAGAACTTCCAGGTGGTTATCTAAGCATAACAGCCCAAAAGAAAACCTATAAAAAGCTAGGAAACAAAGAATGGCATAACAAGTGTGTAAATGTGGCTGGACAGAATAATAATTCTAATGTGATTTTGGTAACTAGAGAACCCCATTGCCACTTATGTCCTGGGACTGTCTGGATCACTTTAATTAGATGGTCTGTTCATTGGTCTTTATTACTGATGTAATTGTGCACAATCAACTGTTCTCACTTTGACTCTTCCTTATCTTTCACAAAATGTAAATTTCCATGCCTAATTTAACTCTGAATATCATATGAACATTAGTCTTTCAAAAACCAAACTATTTAAAATACCCAATTTAGTTATAATCAATCAGTGTCAAAGTAAGAACTCAATACCACCCACTAAGCTTTTGATTCAGAATTTTTTTTAACTTCACCAGAGTCCTACAAATGCTGACTCAATATGGAAAGTCTGAGGCCAAAGTTCACTTTTCCTTTTCCAATCAGCAAGCTCATTTTTGGTAGAAAAACAGGAAAGAAATATAATCAAGAGTTGAAAAAAAAGCAACAAAAAATGAGAGACACCACAAACTGATTCTCTTAATCTCATTCAACCCAATAGCACCCTCTAAATGTTTAAAATAATGCTAGGGGAAGAGAACAGTTGAAGGATTCCAGACCAATATGAAGGATTTAACAAATAATGTTCTGGAACTGGTTCAACTTCTGAATCATAAGGAGCATTTGCAACTTAGATTATGACTACACAATAGAAAACATAAAAGAAATTCCATACTTCAGTGGAAATTTATATAAAATGACTTCATAATTCAGACATAGGATATGGAATTTCAAAGAATCAACAGTGGATGCCTGAAGTGTTCTAGTATCATGTTATATTTGAGGTCCAACATCTCATGAAAAAACACATACTAGACCCTATCTGCCAGGTAGTTTCAAATAGTCTTAACTAAATGGAGAAAAAATTGTTTCAAGTAAAAAACAAAACCAAACCCAGAAGTGCCATTCCTGAATGTTCAAGCTTAGAAGATTTTGTTGAGCTGAGTTTCTCCCAAGGAAACAATAGTGATTTTTTGTCTAATTATTTTAAAAGCATATTGTCAAACTATATCTTCTCCCAAAAATCAATATTATATGATACTGATATTAAGGGATTTCTCTCAGATATAAAAAAAACTTATTTTTGGCATAGGAAAAGAAACTCTAGACAGTTTTTATTTTTTAAATTCAAATCAAATTTAATAAATATCACTCAAAATCAATTGAGATAATATTTATAAAGTGATTTGTATAATGTCTGATATATAGTAGGAGCTTAATAAATGCTTGTCCTCTTTCTCTCTCCCTTCCCTAAAAAAAAGTAAATTATGCAATAAAAATTAACTTATGAAGAGGGATTGGTGATACAGGTGAATTAAAAAAATGAACATTTATCTGTGACATATAATTCACATGTACATAAGAATTTACTTGTGAGTTAGTGTTATGTGTCTATGTGGATTTTATATTCCCCAGCTGAAAACTAGAAAAAGTCTGTGAAAACTTTTGATTTCTTTAGTCTACTGGAACTTTTACATCAAGATATTCTAGTCAAATTCATGTGCAAGTACTCTTAGGTGATGGTTTTCAGGACCATACAAAATTAAAAAGAAATAGAAAACTCTGGAAATTTATTTCCTTTAAAACAGGGGTTTCACAAATAATGTTTTTTTATACATTGACAAAATATTCTTGTTTAAGAGTAAGCAAAATACCCCCCCCAAATACAGACTCACTTGAGCGATAAAGATAAAGGGGAGAGAAAAAACTTAAAATTAAAATTAAAAAATAATAGTAATAATTGTAGGTATGGCCAGGTTGTGCAGCAGACGGAGCACCAGCCCTGGATCCAGAAGCACCCGAGCCCATATCTGGCCCCGTACACCCAACAATCACCCAGCTGTGTGACATGCAAGCCACCCCAACCCCACTGCCCTGGAAGAAAAACAACAAAAAACAAAAGAAGATGTATAACTTCAAGAAATAATAAAATATCTTTTATCTGGGAAACAAAAAACACCAGGGGTTTCACATCTCTTTGTGTCCCTCTCTGCTCTGTAATAGCAAAGTGCCACGATCATTCCAGGTGCATCATAATTAAATATGAGAGTGAGCCAGTGGATGAGGATAATGCCTCTTGTTATGTTTTTTAACTGCTTTAAAGAGAGATCCATTCTTCAACTGGAATTTTTGTTCATTCTAAGCATGGCCAAAGTAAAATAGAAAATTTTGTTAAAAATTACTTTTTGGACATGTGCAATTTTATATTGAACACATTTTCTGATTTTGATACTGGCTTATAATTCTTAACCCCTTATAGACCTTCTTGCTTTTTCCTAGTTATTGGACCTCTGTTAAATAGCCTTTTCTGTCACAATATCTCTGGTTTTTGCTTGCTCAATTCCCCTCCCCCGGAGTTTTATTTCTCTTAACTGTATAGCTCCAAGACCCGTCTCTCCAGGATGCCAGCCAGCTTTGCTAACCAATCATTTTCTGTACCTTGCCTCAATGAAGTCCTCGCTGTAATGCATTATCTCCAAATGGAGTCTGAAAGTCCCAGAAGAATCTGGGTCCTGAAAAGTTTGGGGGGGGGGATGATGCAGGGGAAAGATGAAGAGAATTGTGAATGTAGAAATAAAGTGGAGATGTAAATTGACTAGAAGTAGAGAATTATGATTATAATAGAAACAATTTGTAATCTGCCGAAATTTGGGAGAGATCCCCATTGCCATTGATTCATTGTTTAATGTAAAATTTGTATCCCAATCTCCTTAGGCTTTACCCTCTACCTAATCCTGGCCCAGTAAAAGAAAGGGATTTCACCTTCTGTCCTCTGGATGAAAGGCCCGAGATAAAAACCTGAGTTGGACTCCAGCTCAGGGCCACAGTCATGCCTGACCTCTAGTCCAACCAATGCTTCTTGGATGTCCTTTTATCTCTCTCCCTCTCCCTCTCTCTATCCCTTCCTATGTGTTGTGACTTCTTTTAATAAATTTTGTTTTCTTTCCAAAAAAAACAGGGGCTTCCAGATATGATTAAGCACCTTCTTGTAAAAATAATGACTTATATGCCAATACTTCAAGAACCAGTAATTTTGTTGTAGTTGGTACTGCTATCTTCAATATAAATTACAGCTACTTTATGACTTGGCAGGTGGTCTTTGAAAGATTTTGTGACTGAAAAAATTGCTTTAGCCAACTCGGTGATGAGCATGTCTAAGTTTGGCTAAGCAAGTTATCAGATGACAGTTATGTTCTATTAAGAGGCATACATTCAAATACTTTCTACTTACTTTTAGAGGTAGTGCTATAATAATGTCATCTTGAAGCATAGTTGATGCCAAATATGAAGACTATTTACTTATAATTTGAGCCTATTTAATTCTTCATATAGAAGTTGTAAGCAATCTCCTGTGAGAACACAGAATCATAAACTATAGATTTAGAGATGGAGGAGACCTTAAAGCTCAATTTTCTTATTTTATAACTGATAGAGACAAGACCCAGGAAAATTATGACATAGAAACTGACATCATAAGAATTGCATAGCCAATCAAGTGCTCTGTCCATTGACATTGCTCTTCTTCTCCCAGGCTTAAAGTCAAATTGTAGCAAATTGTATAAACAGGATAACTCTACACCCCTTGAGGCAATTCATTTTTGGGGAGTGAAAAAAACACAAAACTTTCCCCACTAAAGTACCATGTATATTTATGTAGGTGAAAACCCAACCTTTTTGTTGTTATGATTGGCTTTGGGCCAAGGAGACCAGTTGCAACAGGGCCTAGGTAAACATAGCACATTTTCCCTGTGCAAAGGTCTGGGCAGTGATGAATTAGAGGTTAGATAGAAATAAGGAAAACATAAATAACATATAATTGAAAAAATAGGGTGGCACTTGTTCAATGACAAATAAGAAATTGAGAAATCTACAACAGCTGAATGACCACAAAGAGTAAAGTGGTCAATCAGATTGTCAGTCAGGGGCAAGTATTTATTGATTGTTAACTATATACCAGAAACTTGTACTATGCACAGGAGATAAAAAGAAAGGCAAAAGCAGTTGCTGTCTTTAAGGAACTCATATTCCAATGAGGGAGAAAATGTAAAGGACCAGGAAGACATGAATATAGAAAAAAGTAGATAAAAAAGAAATCAAAGAAAGGAAGGCATTATCAGCTAGAGTACTAGGCCAGGTCTCTTAATTGAACTTGAAGTAAATTAAAAAAATTAACAGACAACAAGAAAAATGTAGCCAAGATGACTGCTCTGTGTGAAAGCAGAAATTCCCAGAAACTTGCTCCCCCCAAAACTGCAAAAAGCCATTAAATTATGACTCTAGCCAAAATTTAGAGGGGCAGGACCTACAAAAAGACTGATTGTTAAAATTTCCCAGTCCAAGAAAACTTAGAAGTTCTGCAGGAAAGGTCTGATTCATTGAGACCGGGGGTTGGAAAAAGCAGCCACAGTGCAGCCTCAGCTGCAGTGGAGTGCCAGCTTGCAGTGGGAAATGGCAGAAACCCCAGCACATCCAGAACTCTCAACCCATAGATGGTAAGGGGGTTGGGAAACTGCAGAGGTTTCCCTGCTGTTCCTGGGGTAGGACTCAGCTGTTTGCCCACACTCAGATCCAGATTGCACTCTGGGCACCCACAACACCACCATAGCTGAGCAGAGACCCACCTCACACCTCCAGGGAAGAAGGGAAGGGCTGAAGACAGGCAAGAGAGCAGTCAGAGCCTCTCATAAGACCTTGGAGAAATAAGGTCCCTTTGGGGTGTTCCAAAAACTTCCCAAAGCCTTGGAAGAGAGATAAATAAGTGACAGAGTGAAGAGATGAGCAAACAAAAGAAAAAAGAACGTGACCATAGAAAATTACTCTGGTCAAATGGAGGAGCAAAATATATAATCAAATGATGACAAAATTGAAGCTTCTGTATCCAAAACCTCCAAGAGAAATAGAGAATGGGCTCAGTTTATGGATGAGCTCAAAATAGCCTTTGAAGAGCAATTAAGGGATTCAGATGAAAAACTGAGAGGAGAAATGAGAATGATGCAGATAAATAATAAAAACCAATCAACAATTTGGGTTTGAAAGAAACACAAAAAATACTGAAGAAAATAACATATTAAAAACCGGTTTAAGCCTAATGGAAAAAGCAATACAAAAGGTAAAAGAGAAGAATATCTTAAAAAGCAGAATTGGCTAGCTGGAAAAAGAGATAAAAAAGCTCTCTGAAGAAAATAACTCCTTCAAATGCAGAATAGAACTAAAGAAAACTAATGTCTTTGCAAGAACTCAGTAAGAAATAAAACTATAGGGGTGGCTAGGTGGTGCAGTGGTAAAGCACCGGCCCTGGAGTCAGGAGTACCTGGATTCAAATCCAGTCTCAGACACTTAATAATTACCTAGTTGTGTGTCCTTGGGCAAGCCACTTAACCCCATTTGCCTTGCAAAGACCTAAAAAAATAAAATAAAATAAAACTATACCAAATAAAAATTAGAAGAAAATGTGAAATATCTCATTGGAAAAACAACTGACCTTGAAAACCAATCCAGAGAGATAATTTAAAAATTATTGGACTATCTGAAAACCACAAACAGGAAAAGAGACTAGACTTCATTTTTTGAGAAATAATACAGCAAAATTGCCCTGAGATCTTAGAAGCAGAGGATAAAATAGAAATTGCAGGCATTTATCCATCACCTTCTGAAAGATGTCCCAAAAGAAAAACTTCCGTGAATGTTATAGCCAAAATCCAAAATTCCCAAGACAAAGAGAATGCTAAAAGCTGCCAGAAACAAGCAATTCAACTACTGAGGCTCTATCGTCAGGATTGCACATGATACAGCAGCATTTATATTAAGGGCTCATTGAATTGGAATATGATATACCAGCAGCAAACATCTTGGTTTACAACCAAGAATCAACTATCCAGCAAAACTAATTATCCTCTTTTAGACAAAAATATGGACTTTTAATGAAACAGGGAACTTTCAGACTTTCCTATTGGAAGAACCAGAGCTAAACAGAAAGTTCAATCTCCAAGTACAGGACTCAGGGGAACCAAAGAGAGGGCAGATAAGAAGGGAAAATTATGAGGAACTTATAAAGTTGAACTACTTGTATTTCTGCACGATAAATCATATGAACTTTCTCATCTATAAGGGCAGTTAGAAGGAGTATAGACACAGCATAGGAAGGTGCTGAATATAATGGTATAATATAGTAAAAAGATGGAGACAATGGGTGATAACAGAAAGTACTGGAAGGAAGAGAAAGGAGAGGAAGAAGGGGCTAAAATATTTCACAAGAGTCAAGAAAAAAGTTTTCACAATGGAGTGGAACAGGGGAAGGCAAGGGGTATGAGTAGTCCTTCATTCTCCTTAGAATTGGCTCAGAGAGGAAATAACATACACATTTAATAGGGCATAGAAATCTATCTTATCCTAGAGAAAAATGAGCGGAAAGTGATAGGATAAGGGGAAATGGAGGGAGGGAAGTAGAGAGTAGGTGATAGAAGAGAGAGAAGTTAGTGGGAGAGGGTATTCAGATACAACACACTCTGAACAGGGACAGGATGAAAGGAGAGAGAGAATGGAATAGGGGAGAGTGGGCAGGAATTGAGTGGAGGGAAATACAACTAGTGATAGCAACTATGGGAAAAATATTGAAGGAACTTCTCTGGTGGCTATGATGGGGAAGGAAACTCATCCCAGAGAGAGAGCCATTAGAATCTGAACACAGATTGAAGTACACTTTTTTCTCGCTCACTTTTCTTGAGATTTCTCATCTGTTTTGGGGGGAAGGGGGTTTATGATTACTCTTACAACAAGATTATTGTGATAATATGAAATAAATAAACAAAACAATTTTTAAAATTAAACAAAAGAGAAACTAGAGAGCAGGGTTTCTCCAGCAAGATGGGGGAAGCCTGAATATAAGGGCACTAAGACTAAAAATAGAGTATTACCTTTGAGAAATTCTGAGTGATACAATTAGATTGAATCTAAGATTATATAGAAGAGGGTTGTCCAAAGGATCAATAATCTTAAGGTTCATAGGAACTAAAGAAATAAAGGGCAGGTGGACAAAAGATCAAGTCAGTTATCAACAAAGTCAGAATCATGTCTATCTTGATATGGAGACAGTTTGCTGACCATTTCAAACGTTTTTGTACTCCTTTCACTCTAGTGAAAACCAGTTATAATTGAAAGCAACTAACTAGTTGAATGGTCACTGAAGACAGGAGAAGAGAAGTAGACACTGTTTTCTTGCAAATGAATTCCCTAATGGTTCTTCTGTCTATAAATGAAGAAGTGAAACTAGTAAGGAAAAGATAAGGAGTGGAAAATCAAATCTTTGAAAGGCAGAAATCCAATTTATTATTTCTTTTCTTTGACAAATTTTAATGAAGTAGTTTCAGAACATAGATTAATATTGCCAGAATTTGTTTAGAAAAGTATTTCAACTCTTATATAAGACCCCAAACATGAATTTTAAAATGTTCTCTCCATATTTTTCAAAGAAGAAAAGCTATGACTTCCTTCTCTGGACACTGTGGAGGAGGGGGTTTACATTTTGTTTTAAGAAATAAATATTTCTCTTTCATTTCATAATTTTTCAATCTGCTAGTATTTTACTTGGCAATTCTTTTCTAATAAAACCTTTTGTTGTGAAATGTTATGGCTTGTTTTAATCAAAGAAGAAGAATTAGTCTTGGAGTTGGAAGTCCTAGATTGGAAATCCATTCCTGTTATGTTTTCACTTTTGGTAAAGTGGTACTTAATTTCAAAAGACTTCAATTTGTCATTCTGTAAAATGAAGTTATTGAAATATATGATTACAAAAGTCCCTGCTAGCTCCAAACCCTATATTACTTGTGATTCTGTCAATGGTACTCAACTCCAGTCATGGTCAAAATTCATCCATACCTTATCATCATGCATAATTTGGTCACATCTTCCAATGTGCTTTCCAAAAAGAATTCATCACACACATTAAAGGCTCTCCATCAAATCCTTAAAGATCATGTGAGTACCAGTACCTTAGACTGTGAACTTTCATTCTCATTGACTTTCTGGTTTATTTCCTTTTCTAATAACTTTGCTGGTTTACTGTTTTTATAAAATTTTCTTCCACACAAAACTCTATTGGTATAATGCTGCAGAATGTTAATGACTTCCATATGTCTCTCCAATAACCTTTGTATTACTCACAATTTTGATTCCTTGGAAATTGTAGTTTTGTATAATTTGTGAGCTTAAAATATTACCAGATGAATATTGCTATTAAAAGATAGGTGCTTTTTTGTTTTTCTTTGTTTTATTTTTGCTTCATGAAGAAAACTGGGATCATGTAAGTGATACAGTTTTCCAATGATAATTAAGTCTGTTTTATTCTTCCTGTTTGATTCTGGGCTAAATGCTTGAATCCATGAACTTTCAGCATATACTTAACAACCTAAAATAGATAAGACTAATATAAAAGGCCTAATGAGATAGGAGTAAATATTAAATAAGTATAATATAATATGTAATTAAAGATGAAAATATAGTTAGAGGGTTACTTAATTAAAAGAGAAATTCTGGTAAATATAATCCACCATAGAATATTAATATTTTTTATGTGCTAGGAACTGTGTGTGGAGAATTAAGTTTAAAAAAATGATTCAGTCCCTGCCCTCAAGGAGCTTATATTCAGTCAAAATAGACTTCTCAAAATATACTTGTATACATAAATATGCACAATATATGTTCTGAGTTTTCAAAGAAATAATGGATCCAAAGAGACAGAGACAAAAACAGAGTGTATTTCTGACATGGGTTCAGGAAGTACTAAGGAAAAATAGGGGAAGCAATGTATATGTGAAGAAGAGCAAAAAGAATGGTTGGGTCAGACCACAGATTATGAACATTATAATCAATAGCAAACCTGGAAATGTAGATCATGGTAGATTGTGAAATGGCAAATATAGGAGTTTGTATCTGATTCTGGATTTTAATGAGTAAAGTCAGTCAGGCAACCATAATTTATTTTCATTAATATTGGGAATATACAGAAAGGTCAAATCAGTTTCTTCCTTCACGTTGATTCACATAATTGTAAATTAATAATGGGCAAGACAATATATAAAAAGTACATTTAAGGAGAAGCTAGGTGGTGCAGTGGATAGAGCACCTTTCCTGGAGTCAGTAGTACCTGAGTTCAAATCTGATCTCAGACACTTAATAATTACCTAGCCGTGTGGCCTTGGGCAAGCCACTTAACCCTATTGCCTTGCCAAAAAACCTAAAAAAAAACGTACATTTAAGATATAGACAAAGTAGATGGAAGGTTTCTGAAAAATATGATATGGCAGGTGGGGTGACAGAGAAAGGCCTCCAACAGAAGCTGGAAAGTTAATGGAGTTTTGAAGAAATTTAGAAAAATCAAGAGGTAGAGATGAAAGGCCAAGGAATTCCAGGCAGAAGGGATAATAAGATAAAAGTCATGGAGGTGGAGGGTCCTGTTTGAGGAATTAAAAATAGGTTAGTATTGATAGATAGTTGATTGAATGGAAGAGGTAAAATGCAAGCAGAATGAAAAAAAGGTAAAGAGGAGACAAGTTATCAAGAGTTTTCTCTAATTTATTCACCAAATAAAAATTTTCTATTCAATCCTTCAGTTAATAAGGAGCCCCTGTAGCACAATGTATATGTGGAGAGTGGGGTAGTGAGGGGAAGTGGAAGAAGTGTGGTGACATGACCAGATCTTTGATTTAGAAAATTTACTTCAGTAGCTGAGTGGAGTATGATTTTGAATGGGGCAAGACTTTAGGCAAGGAAATAAGTTATAAGACCTTTGGAAAAGTCTAGACAGGGCATGATAGGGGCCTAAAATTCAGTAGTGGCTATGGAAGAAGAGATTTATGTGAGAAATGTTGTAAATACAGGAAGGAAAACTTGCCAATGGAGTGAATACTTAGAGTTAAGGAGAATAGATGAGAAATTGCAAAGTCCAAAGGAGGAAAGAGTATAAGGGAAAAAGAATAAAATGTATTTTGAATCTGTTGAATTTGATATGTCTACAGGACATTTAGTTCAAGATTTCTTAAAGGCAGTTAGTGATATGGAACTGTAGTTCATGAGAAATACTAGAGCTGGATATAAAGTTTTATATATCATCTTCAAAAAGATGATAATTTGATATATGACAACTTATGAGATCATTAGGCAAGATATTTTAGAGCAAAGGAAAAAGGGTTGGGGAAGCTAGATGGCTCTGTGGATAGAGCACTGGTCCTGTAGTCAGGAGGACCTGAATTCAAATCCAGACTCAGACACTTAATAATTGGCTAGCTGTGTGACCTTGGGCAAGTCACTTAACCCCATTGCCTTAAATAAATAAAATATAAAAAAGAAAAGAGTACAAGCATTTTCATTAAAAGGCATCTTCATTTAGAGAGTGAAACATAGACAAGGAATGAGCAGAGGAGACTGAGAAGGAGAGTCTGAGAAGGAATGGTCAGACAGATGGAATGAGGACCAAGAGAGAATAACATCATTAAAAAGTAGAGAAGAGAATATCCATGAAGAGGAGGTGATCAACAATATCACATTCTGTAAAAGTCAAGAAGAATGGCTAGGTGACTCAATGGATAGAGCACCAGTCCAAGAGTCAGGAAGACCTGAGTTCAAATTTGACCTCAGACACTTTCTATCTGTGTGATCTTGGGCAAATCATTTAACCCCATTGCCTTGCAACAAAAACAAAACAAAAACAAAAGTTAAGAAGCTTGTGGATTAAGGAAGTAAATATTAGATTTGGAAACTGATAGATTACTGGTAACTTTGGAGACCTCCAATTCAGTTGAATAATGAGTTCAAAACCCAAATTACAAGCAATTTAGATAAGAATGAAAGGATGGGAAGTAGGCCAATTCCAGTAGGACAGAGAAACTTGCTTGCAGAAAATAGTATTTCAGTGGTCAATAAGAAGAAATGTCATGATGAGTGGATGAATTTGATGAAGATCATTGAAGCTATTGGACTAAAAAATGACTAAAAGTATCTTAATATTATCATCATATGCAACCTCACACCTGGAGAAGGAGGTAACAAGCAAGTGCAAGAGCCCATGGAATTTGGAGGGAAGAGTTCTGTAGAAATCTGTGATAATCTTAGATCTACCCTATGCTTATTTTATCACAGAAAGAAAAAAATAAGTAGTAACTACTGGCAACAGCCCTGAGAAATGCAATAGCCTTTCTTCCACTCTGGTATTTATTATGGAATTTTCCTGCAGCTAGTTCATAAAATTTACCAAAAGAAACAGGGATTCACCATGAGTATTTGAGGTTATCCGTCATGACATTGATAGTGCAGAAAATATTGGAGGATGAAGGAGATGACAAAATGCAATTTTCTAGTAGTACAGCAGTGCTACTAGAACTATGGGTTCAGGTCTTCTTGGATATAGTTTTCCCTGTAGGTGTATGGATCTGCTCTCCTTTTCCTGTGTTTCTGTAGTGGTCATCACTCTGGTTTTATTGGTAGATTATCATAATTGTAGGACAAAGATGATTTTCAGAAAATGTATTTAAACACAAATATACAATAGCAGGGGGGGAAAGCAGACATTATTGTTGAATCTCCTTTTATTAATGACTAAACATCTAATAGAGAGAAAAGTATCCCTAGCAGGTAGGACAGACATGGCCAGAACAGAGAACATCAAAATTTTAGTCTTCTTAGAGCAAATCGACCTCTAGACCAGGGATGGAGAATCACAGACAAGGAAATGCATGTCATAGGGGGGGAAAAAACTTACATTCTTTCTTAATGGCACATTTATACATTGAAAAATGATTCTTTCTCCATATATTTGATCATATATATATATATATATATATATATAGTAGTATATAATCATAATACATGTACACATGTGCATGTTTCATGTGCCTATACAAAATATCCTTGCATATACAATGTGCATGCATATTACAATAAGTCTATACATATACATATATGTGAATATGTATAGTATTTTCATAGTTTTAACCCCTTTCAAACCATGTAGTAACTGACCTGGGGAGAATCCAATAAATTTTCCTTGTAATTGAATCCAACAAAAAAAAAATTTCTACCCAGAGTCCAGTGGCAAAAACAATTTTTCATAACCAAGAATGGTGTAAATAGTACTGAATTTGGAAATCTGAGTTCCATACCTGTTTCATGTGTGGCTATGAGTATGGCACTGAGTAATTTACTTCCTATGACTTGATTTCCTCACCTTTAACCTGAGAATGATAACTGTATGATCAATCTCACAGAGTTGATATGAGACTCAAATGAGAGAGTTGATTTCAAAATTCACTCTCTTAGTTCACTGTTCTTGCTCCCACCAAAATAAATATATTTGGTTAGAGAGAGACTCGGTTACCACCATTGCTATCAGGGTTCTAGAGATCCTGGGGGATCAAAAATTTTTTTTATTAGCATTGGCATGCCCCTATCCAGGTTGATCTTCTAATTGCAGTTTATCAACTGATGTCAATTAAGTTTTATAAAAATATTTTAATTGGAGATTAGAACAAGTACAAAATAGTTCCTCCTAGTGTGGGGAGGGTATTGCAGTATTTCTTCTGCACACAATGAGACCCTGGGGAAAGTAGACTCAAATTTGAAGCACAAAGTAAATGGAATACCTCTGTAGGGAGCCTCTAGGCAACAAAGCATACCTCCTGATCCTGGAAACTCTTGTTTCATTTCAGAGAGGTCCCAACCAATTTCATTTTGGAGTGTGGCATAGCATATGGATAAATCACTTCCTTGCTCAGTTGCCCTATATCCTTGCTGGGTTGGGTAAAGGATGTTACTCAGTTGCTTTACAGTCTCTTTTCCAATCTACTCAACTCTTGAAGCTACCAGCTGGCTCTGTCACTGGATCTAGTTATTTGGTCTTTATTCACTCTTCTGATCTTCTGAAGCTCATAATCTGTCTCTGACTACACACTCAGGAAATAGTAAATACAAAGATAAAAAAGAAACAGAGGCAAAATATATTCCTATCTACATACATCCAGCTGGTGAAGGGGTTCCCCACCTAACAAATCATAGTAAAGAATATTTCTCACTTAAAAACAGTGAAGAAAGAGACCTAGAGATCATTTGCTAGAACCTTTTGTATGCACACTTAATTCTGACTTGGTAACAATTAAAGAATTCTTCATTATTTTTCAATATATGGACAGGAAACACTACCAGTGACTACTCTGAAGAGAAAGAAAGGGCCCTCAAATATATAAGCCAGAAAGCATACTCACCAAAGTTCTACCTTGGATTGGCAGCAAGCAGAGAATATTATACTTGCTCTGTATATACAAGCACATATAGCACATAACAGCACATCTGGGGCAGCTAGATGGCACAGTAGATAGAGCACCGGCCCTAGAGTCAGGTGTACTTGAGTTCAAATCCAGTCAAAGACACTTAATAATTAGCTAACTGTGTGACTATGGAAAAGTCACTTAACCCCATTGCCTTGCAAAAACCAAAAAAAGAAAAAAAGCACATTTGCATGATTTCCAAGGACTGGGCCTTCACTGACAAATCCCCCATTTCAAAGTTATAAAATGTAGGGATCTAAATTAACCATTATTATCATCTTTGTTGTTATTGCTACTTCATTCTTTAATAATCTATAAGATCATAGTTGAATTGAGCTATAAAATAACAAATAAAATTGAGAAGCAGTATATTCAAGTCCAATGTCAAATATTAAATAACTTTTTCTTTTGCACAGAATATCCCAAGTCAATAAAAAAGGGTCAATGTTACTAAAGGTCAAAGGAATGACCAGCAACAGCCATATAAATCTTATTAAGATTTCCTGATAAAAGGTTAAAAATGCCACTCCCTCCCTTAATATCATTTATATAATGTTCCATAAAATTTCAGATGTTAATTATAGATTAATGTGGTATTTGACTCTCTTTCTCATATACTTCTTGGGGTCTGGTTGTGTGGAGGTGTTCTGGGAAGATAAGCAACTCTGGTGGGAGGGTTTGCCAAGCACTTATAAGAGCTGCTTAACCAATTTGGTGTCCACCAAACTCTCTACAAGTCTTAACTGTGGTGTCAAGAAGCTGTAGTATGTACAATGACCATACCTCACTAAATTGTCCAGGCAAAAGGCCAAAACAGACTGGGGATAACTGGCACATACCTCAATCTGTCAATGAGTTAGAGGAGTGTCTATCCCAAATAGATGAAGATTTTCACTAGGGAAATGGGAGATGAGAATCACTGAGATCAGTGACCATGAAGGGCACTGAAGTAGATGCAGTGGAGTGCTAGACATGGTCAAACATCAAAGATACCAAGGTCCTCTGCTTTCCAAGCCATCACTGCTCATCTATACTTTTGCCTTGCCACTGGACTTAAATGACTGGAAGAAAGTGAAACTGATGACTTTGTGCAACTATTTCACTTAAATTGAACTACATATGACTCAAATCATTTCCTGATATAATTGAGCATTATCAGAATAAAGGACAAACAGTAGCATCTGGGATACTCAAAATCAGTTTGAAGGTAGCTATCTTGAATCTTTCTAGTTCCTAACTCTCCTCTTTAGAAATGAAACATCTTGGGGTGACTTGGTGGCACAGTGGATAGAGCACCAGCCCTGGAGTCAAAAGTACCTGAGTTCAAATCGAGCCTCAAATACTTAATAACTTACTTAGCTAGATGGGCTTGGGCAAGTCACTTAACCCCATTTGCCTTGCAAAAACCTAAAAACATGAAACCTCTTTAATCACCTCAGCTTTTTAGGGCCCTGTTTCTTTGAGCAATTGTTCCAACCTACCTTTTCTTCTCCATTTCATTCTTTCCTCCTCAGTTTCCTAACATTATTGGACCTGTTCATTTTTAGGAAATAATTATACACACAAAGGATAGAGATGATATCTCATATCATTAATCTACCTTTCAATGTTGAAAACCCTAACCAAGTCCTCTTG
Source organism: Macrotis lagotis (assembly GCF_037893015.1). Lineage (NCBI taxonomy): Eukaryota > Metazoa > Chordata > Mammalia > Peramelemorphia > Peramelidae > Macrotis > Macrotis lagotis. The sequence continues at coordinate 119,760,602 of NC_133661.1, forward strand.
CTTCACTGAGATTCATAAGAATTTCCCAATTCAAAACCTGGTCTTCTGCAAGATTAAACCCAGACAACAGTCACTGAGCATTTGTCTCATAACTCAGACTGATTTTTTTCCTTCATTTTTTTCCCTCAGAGTGCTTTATTTTCTTTCTGAAACCTCCAACTCAACTTGGTGATGTTAAAAATAATTGAAATAAGTCTGGAAGTATATGGGTAGGCAAACCTGGCAGGATGCTGAGATTTCCTGGTTTAATTTTATTTGCTCCAAAATATATTCATTGCAATATGCTCTACTAGCTTGCTAAGTAGCCTCAGAAGTGCAATCAAATATTTTATTGTGTGGAAAGTGGCAGGTCACTTCAGTGCCAGGTTCCTGGGGGAAGATATTAATGATATGCCAGTAAGTTTAAGTCAAATTGTATAATGTTAGAGCTAGAAGGGTCCATAGATATTGCTTATTCCAACCCTTTCATTCTATAGAAACTATAAAGAAAAAATAAAGGCCCAGAGATGGGAGTGACTTGTTCAAGGTCACAAAGCCACAGAGTAGCAGTACTAGATTAAGAAGACACGTCTCTGTCCTGACTTGGTTGATGCTCTTTCTACTATATTCTTTGCCTTCACTGTATTGTGCTCTATTTCATAGTCATATCCATTTATAATTTTGAAAAGTTGAAAAGAAATGCTTATATTTTCTCTGCCTCCTAACAAGGAGATGAGAAAAGACTAGGAATATATGGAAAGTTGAAAGGATAGATTTGATGAATGAATTATGGTCCAGTGAAAATTTGTCAAATGTATAATAAAACAGGGAGATGATATTTGTTAAATTTTAACATAATTTTTATTTTGACATGTCAATATTTTAAATAATATACTGATATATTTCATTTAATGTTTATTTATAATTTATCATTATAAAACATGTAATATATAATATTTTTAAAATATAGTATAGAAGGTGACTCAAAGCTAAAAGAGAGTAGATTAAAGCCTCTGCATGTATTAGATGAGAAATTTTATGAGTCGTCAGTGCATTGAAAAGAGCAATGAACTGGAAGTTGGAAAAGGAGGATCTGTCGCTTCTTACTTGTATGATCTTGGGGAAAATCTCACCCTCTTTGAGTATAATATATATAAAATTATTTTTACTACATGATCTCAAAGCCCTTTTTAAATGCAAAAGCAATTATCTTTCTCTTGATATTACCAATTTACCCCTTCCTATCATGTACCTAAGACACAAATATAGAAGACAATATTTCAAAAGCTATATTGCATTCAAGGATATTCAAGGATTCATGTATGGTTCTCAGTGTTCATAACCATTCAGGCTTTCTCTATGCCCAGATACCTTAGGATTTGGGGAATGATTTATCACTAAGTCAATCAAATATATTCATTTAAGCACTTAATAAACTTCACATCTTTCTTTAGCAGTTGCTGTGATGGATTTATCTGTGTCCCTAAGGAATAGATTCTTGTCGGGGAGATGACAAATGGAAAAAGACTGTGTGTTGATATTTCTTAAATTCTATGATTCTGATTCCAAAAATTAGAGTCATTAAATATGGTGAAGTGAGAAATTTATGAGGGTTTAGGGTAATCTTGAAAGGCTTCCTGGAAGAAACAGAAGTTGACCTTAAAGAAGTCAAGATTTGAAAGGCATGAGAAGGATAGAACATAACATGAACAAAGATAGACAAATGTATAATATAAAGATGTGTTTGGTAGTAAAGAAAACTGATAACCTTACCCGGCTTTCATTGAAGGGTACGCATTGGAAAACAGTGGGGAGTAAGACTGACTATGTAAACATAACCAGATTGAAACCCAGAAAGAAATGTTTGCACTTTATATAAATATATTTTCAATTAATATTTATTGTGTCTACTATTTCCTCCCTCCTCAATTATGATTTATTTACTTATATGTGTTTATTGTTAATTCCCCAGTAGAATGGTAAATTCTTTTTTTTAAATTTAGTTTATATTTCAATTTTCCCTGGTTACTAGTAAAAACAATTTTTAACATTCATTTTTAATACTTTGAGTTTCAAATTCTCTCTCTACCTACTGCCCCATTCCTCCCCATTGAGAACGTAAACAATTTGATAGGAATTATAAAAGTGTAGTTATATAAAAATTTCCATAATAACAATCCTCCCCCAAAAGAAAAAGAGACTTCAAGAAAAATAAAGTAAAAATAAAAATGCTTCAAACTGTATTCAGACACCATCAGCTCTATCTCTGATCATGAATAGTATTCTTTTATCATAAGTCCTTTAGAATTATCTTGGGTCACAGTAGAATGGCCAATTCTTGACTGCAAGAGCTATGTAGTTTTTCTTTCATCTTTGTCTTTGTATCTCCAGGAGCTAGAACAACACTTGTCTCATATATTTTGAATACACTTGTGATTTCCAAGATATACATAACTCCAAGTGTAGAAACTTCATCAATTAATGAAGATTGCATTTGCTATCTGGCTCATATACTTTGAGAGTTACCTAGGGGACATTGAAATTAAATGACTTTTTGATGATCTCATGGCTAGTATCAGGATTTGACATCAGATCTTCCTAAGTATCAGTGTTATTTCCATTTTAACAAGAATGCTCATCTATCCACTATATTGTACTGATTCGTTGCATTTCACATAGCAGGTGAGACAATATAATGAATATGTAAACATGACCAGGGCACCTGGGCATAGATCTGGGGCCAAGACGAACATCAACACTTTTGTTCTACAGGGAAGTGAGAGTCTTTCCTGGATAAAAGTCATTAACATAGATCCCAAGAACAGTGCCTTCATCTCTATGCAGAACACACCATTTTTGAAGTACCGACATTTTCACAACCAGAACTACCTCTGAAAGTATCAGCAAAAACAAAAACAAAAACAAAAACACCATAAGCTTTAAAGAGTTCCTACCCATTTACAAGTGGTCAAGGGCCAACTCTAATATAAAGTTCAAAGTCAAAGAATAAACTGAAAAAAATAAACAAAAAATAATATTTAGCCATTAAAAGTATTACTCTTTCAGGAAGACCAAGACAAACCCAGAAGGAAACAATGTGAAAACAGTTACAAAGTCTCAGAGAAAATTCTAATTGTACTAAAACCCAACAAAAATTTTTTTAAGAGTAAATGAAAGTGTGGTGGAGAAAAAGAATGGAAAAGAAATGAGAGTGATTCAAGAAAATTATGAAAAGAAAAATTAACAGTTTGGTAAAAGAAGCACAAAAATTTAAAGAAAAGACCTCCTTAAAAAAGCATAATTAGGAAGGGGCAGAGCCAAGATGGAGGCTTGGAGGCAGGAATTGGCAGAAGCTCTTGCCCAGAAAACTCCAAATGCTATACAATTATGACTCGAACCAAATTCTAGAGAGCCAGAAACCACTGAAAGATTGAGTGAAGCAATTTTCCAACCCAAGACAATTTTTCAGCCAAGTTCTGGATATATAGATACATACAGAGAGAGAGACAGAGAGACAGACAGAGAGAGAAAGAGAGAGAGAGAGAGAGAGAGAGAGAGAGAGAGAGAGAGAGAGAGAGCTATCGATCTGCAAGAAACAGGACCCGACTTAGAAAGAGCTGCAGCACAACCTGGGCTACAGACACATTTTGCTTGAGCAATACAGCTTCAGTTTTCCAGGAACAGTCAGTGGGGCACCTGGTTCCCTAGGGATGCCTGGGTCCCTACCAACTGTAGGGGTTTCCAGACTTATTGGTCCAGGGATCACTGGGGATAACTGCCACACCAGAGTGAGTGTGGAGCCTAGGCCAGCACAGACCTTGGGCATCCCCACCCCAGAAACTTCCAGAATGCTCAGTCCATAAACACAAAGTCAGTGGGGAGAGATTGCAGAGATCTCTCTCTCTCTCTCTCTCTCTCTCTCTCTCTCTCTCTGCTATCTCTGGGGCAGGACTCTGCTACTTTGCTCATACTCAGATCTAGAGCCCAGTCTGAGTTCCCATACTACCATAGAGGAATAGGGACCATTCTCACAGTTCCTGGGCAGAGGGGAGTGATTGTAGCCATCCAGAGACTGGAACACAAGCCAGGAGAGCAGTCAGAGTACCTCATATGACATTGGGGAGTCAAATACAACACACATTGAAAGAGGGATAGGGTGAAAAGAAAGAGATAGTAGAATAAATGGGAGTAGGGAGGAATAGAATGGAGGGAAACATGGATAACAATAGCAAATGTGGGGAAAAATTTATTGAAAAAATTTCTCTGGTGGGCTTATGATAAAGAATGTAACCCATGCCAGAAACAGAGTCAGGGTATCTGAATAAAGGCTGAACAGTATTCGTTTCTCTCACTTTATTTCTCTTGAGATTTCTCTCTCTTTTGGGGAGAGGGTGGTTACATTTACTTACGCAACAAGATTATTGGGTAATGTGAAAATAAATAAAGAAATTATTTGTAAAAATAAAAATGAAAAGTAAAATTGGCCAAAAGGAAAAAGAAGTACAAATGTTAGATAAAAAAATAATTCCCCAAAAGCAAGTATTGGGTAAATGGAAGCTAAGAACTCTAAAAAAAAAATATCAAGGAGAAATAAAAGTCAAAAGAATGAAGAAATATATGAAAATTTGAAATGTCTTATTAGAAATAACAACTGACCTGTAAAATAGATCAACAAGAGATAATTTAAAAATTATTAGACTACCTGAAAACCACAATCAAAAAAAGAGCTTAAACTTCACATTACAACAAATAAACCAAGTTAATTGCCCTGATATCTTGAATAAAGAGAGCAAAATAAAAATTGAAAAGCAAAATAAAACAAAATACTACACTAATAACTTCCTGACAGAGACAGCAAAATGAAAACTCTCAGGAATATTATAGACAAGTTACAGGTTTAAGAAGAAAGAAATCATTCGAATATCATAAAACCACAATCAGACTCATGCAAGATTTATTAGCCTCCAAAGTAAAGAAGCATAGGGCTTGAAAATACAATATTTTAGAAGGCAAAGAAACTAGGTTTATAACCAAGAATAAACTGCTCAGAAAGATTGCATATAATACTTCAGGGGGAAATTGGCATTTAATGAAATAGAGGGTTTTCAAACATTCTGGATTAAAGGAACAAAATTAAATAGAGAAATTGACATTCAAATACAAGATTCAAGAGAATCATAAAAACTAAAAGTGAAATAGACTATTCATAAGGGATTCAATATGGTAAAATTGTTTATATTCCTGTATTAGAAGATGATACATGTAACTCCTACAAACTTTAGCAGTTAGAAAATGTCTATAGACTGAGGACATGGGTATAAATTGATTGAGTTGTGATAATCACAAAATAAATAAAGGAATGGGAAAGAAGGATACACTGAAATAAGGAGATATGAAAATTTTTTTCTCACTTAAAGAAAGGCACAAAACAAAATTTTTTCTAGTGGAGAGGAAAATGGGGGGGTGATGAGAAATCCTTGCACCTTCATTTGCATCAGAATTGGTAGATAGATAATTATTTATGTATGCATATGCAAAAACACATGCATGATTATATATAGAAACTATCTTACTAACAAGGAAATAAGGTAAGGGAACAAGAAATATGGGGGAGGAAAAATAAAAAGGGTGGTGGATTAAGGAAGGCAATTATCAGAAGCAAAAGAGAAAAGGATAGAAAGAAAATGAGATGGAGGAAAAATATACAATAATCATAACTGTGAATGTGAATGGAATGAGCTCCCTCATAAAACGGAAACCAAAATGCAATTGTCCATAAAAGAAACTGTCCATAAAAGAAATGTCTGAAATAGAAAGATACACAGGAAGAAAAAATAAAAGGACTTGAGCAGAATCTATTATGTTTCAACTGAAGATAAAAAAGGGGGGCATCAAGCATGATTTCAGACAAAGCAAAAGCAAAAAATAGACCTAATTAGAAGATATAATCAAGGAAAAACATATCATAAAAAAGGAAGTATTAAAAACAATTGAAGGCATGTTCTGTTAATAAAGACCTCATTTTTCAAATATATACAGGTACTGATTCAAATGTATAAAAAATAACAGCCATTCCCCAGTTGCTAAAATGGCATCAGATATTAGCAGATAGTTTTCAGAAGAAAAAAAAAGTTACCTATAATCATATGAAAAAATGCTCTACATCACTATTGATTAGAGAAAGACACACTAAAATAACTCTGAGGTATCACCTCACATGAATCAGAAATGACAAATACTGTGACTAAAATGAAAATATGTTTATGTATGTAAAATGTATATCAGATTGCTAATTATCAAGGGGAGAGAGGAACAAAGAGAATAGGGAAACAAATGTCAAAATCAATACCTTACACAAAAATGAATGTTAAAAACTATTTTTGTAATAATATAATATTATATTAAATGGTAATAAATATTAATTATAATTATTAAAATAATAAGCTAATTAATTTAAGTTAGAAAGAAATGGCAAATTCTGGAGGAGATAAGGAAAAATAGGATCACCAATAAACTGTTCATGGAGTTGTGAACAAGTCCAAACATTCTGGAGAACAATTTGGAATGCTGACAAAAGGGTTAAAAAACTGTTTATACCTTTTGATGCAGCATTACCACAATTATGTCTACATCCCAAAGATATCAAAGAAAAAGGAAAATACTTTATATGTACAACATATTTTTGCTATCTTTTTCTGTGAGAAAGAATTTGAAATTAACAGTGTGTCTGACAACTGGGAAATAAAAAAAATTGCAGCATATGATTTTGATGAAGTAATATTGTGCTATAAGAAATGAAGAGGGGGAGAGTTTCAACAAAAATATGGCAATGTCTATATCAACTGATGCAAAGTGAAATGAGAAGAATTATATATGATATATATAAAATGTAATAATATATAATAACAACAATGTTGTAATGTAATGATTAACTGTAAAAGACTTGGCTACCCTGATCAATACAATGATCCATGATAATTTCAAATGACTAATGATGAAAAATATGTTATCTATGTCCAAGGAGAACTGATGGTTACTTACTCCATTAGGGAGAGGGAGAGAGAAGATAGGTGCTCAGGAAATTATATAAAAATGAATGTTGGGGCAGCTAGGTGGCACAGTGGATAGAGCACCAACCCTGGAATTAGGAGGACCTGAGTTCAAATGAAGCCTCAGACACTTAATAATTACCTACCTGTGTGACCTTTGGCAAGTTACTTAATCCCATTGCCTTGCAAAAACAAAAAAAAAGAAAAAGAAAAAAGAATGTTAAAAGCTATCTCTCTATATAAAATTGGGAAAAAATATTATTAACATTAAAAAAGAAAAAACTGATGAACACTGAGTGCAAATCTCACTTTCCATTTTTAAAAACTTTTTTGTGATATGACTAATATAGAAATTTTGGTTTCATGATTTCACAAGTATAATTTTGGGGAGGTGATTTTTTTTTATTTAAATATTTTATTTATTTGTTTTTCCAGTCAGAAACAATGGTAGTTTTTACCAATCAACTTTTTGGCAATGTTTTGAGTTTTACATATTTCTCTCTCACTCCATTCCCCCTACCTTCACCCTGACAGAAAGTAATCTAGTATGGAATCTACACTTATAACCATGCTAAACATAGATCCATATTAATCATATTCCAAGTATAAGTGATATATTTTTGTTTATCTTCTGAATGGGAAGGATGACAAAAGAGTGGAAAAGAGGAAAAATTTGAAACTCAATATTTTAAAAGTAGGTTAAAAATAAATTATTTAAAATTAATGAACACTGTTTTGAGATCAGAAACAGTTTTTGGTTATATTTATATTTCCAGTACTTAATATGCTATCTGTATTTAGTTATCCATTCATCCATCCATCTATTGATCAATCTATCAATCTATTGATCCATCAGTCTTTTGACTAGTTTGTCTCTCTGTCTATTATTATGTCTACTTGTCTATTAAAGGCATTAGGAAGCATTAAGTATTTTGAAGGAAATGTGATATAGTGATAGAAAAATCAGATTTGATGTCAGGAGACTTAGGTTTCAGTTTCAGTTCCACATGCTAGTTGTATGCCACTGGACAAGTTACATCATCTCCCTAAGTCCAAGTTTCTTCATTTGCAAAGTGAGGATATCATCTGCATTATCTACCACAGAAGATTATGTGAAGCAAACTTAAATGAATTTGTTTTGCAGCCTTGAAGAACTGTATAAATGTGGTTTCCTTTTTAAGCAAAGACTAACAAGACTATAGTAGTCTATAAGACTGGTCTGGTACCCACATTTAGAATGAACTGGCAGAATCAATCTGATCGACATCTATGACATATGAATCAATAGGTCAGAAATAATTTGAAAGAAATTTAAAAGGAAAAAGTAACAACTAGTTAACAAACTGGATAAAAAGAGAAGGAAGAATTCATATTTATCCTTATAGACTGACAGTGCCATTAATAAAAATTAGACTCACAGATATTAGATGGCCTATACGATGATTGCTTTATTGATAGAATGAATTTTAAAGGCCATTAAGACCAATTCTGCTGGGACAGCTAGGTGAAGCAGTAGATAGATTGGTAAATCTAGAGTCAAGAAGACTTGAGTTCAAATCTATACTTACATAATAGCTAGATATGTTATCCTGGGCAAATCCCTAAATCTCTGACTGCCTCAATTTCCTCAATAATAAAAAAGACAAATAACTCCTGCCTCTAAGGGCCATTTTGAGCATCAAAAGAGATATTTGTAAATCACTTAGAACTGTGCTTGACACACACACACACACACACACATATATATATATATATATGCATATATATATATATATATATATATTTATTATCTTGTTCTTCCTTCTTTTATTCTACAAATGTGGAAATGATGCTCAGAGATGTTAAGTGACTTAGCCAAAATCAACCTGTTACCGAATGCAGGGCAGAGGCAGGTCTGATCATTCACTCAAGGTTCAATGGTCTTTCCACTCTCTTCTGCTGTTATGTGAAGTATGTTGGGGAAAATAGAACTATTAGTTGACATTTATTGCTTCAAGAGTAAAATATATCAATGTGTTTAGGAAGGAAATATGGTGAGTCTGGCACCATTTGTGTTTATGATGATGAAGATATATTCAAAGAATGATTTTCCATAGCAATACTAAACTTAAGCAGGGGACTTCGTGGGAGGAGGAAAGATAGTGGTGCAAAGCTTGGTAGTTCCCAGAGCATTTCCCAAAATAATTTTAAATGTAACCTCTAAATAAACCCTAAAGTGATACAACTCACAAAAACAAACAAAAACAGAGGGGAAACAAGTTACCAACTCAATATATCAAGGAGCAACTTCAGAAAAACTGTTTCAAATGGGTAAAAGGAGCTGCAGCGCCACCTAGGCAGGACAGCTAGGAATCCAGTGGGTGAGTCGCTTGTAGCCACATCACACCTCATGTCCCAATTCAAGAAGTCAGCATGCAGTAGCCCAGCAGTGAGGTCAAACTCTAGCCCCCAAGGCAAAGTTTGAGGTTGGGAATACTAGTGCAGCAGATATGACTAGGCCAGACTATCCTACTATAGGGAACAAACTGAGGAACTGAGATGTCAGTGTTAAGTCAGGGACCAGATTCCTGGCTTCCACCACAAAAACTTTGCACTATACACCCTGGCCTTCAGGAACAGAGCTCAGCTATCAAAATGAGCAAAACAAAAACAAACAAAAACAAAAACTAACCATTGAAAGATTATAAGGAAGATAGAAAGGTGATGTCAGAAGAGGAAAACAATGAAAAAATGCCTATATGTTGATCCTCCAAAGGGATTACACATTGGTATCAAATCCAAAAAAGACCTCTTAGAAGAGCTCAAGAGAGATTTTAAAAATCAGAGAGGAATAAGAAAGGAAAAAAGAAATAAATCATATATAAGAATTATGAAAAATTGACTGAACAAAGCAATTACTTTAAAAGTAAAATTTGTCAGATGAAAAGAGAAAACAATTCCTTTAAAAATAAAATTGATCAACTGGAAATGGCAAACAATTCATTTAAAAATAAAATCAACAACTGAAAAAGGTAAACAACTCATCTAAAAATAATATTAATGAAGTAGGAAGGTAATACAATTGTTAATTAAAGAAAATAAAAACCTAAAAATTAGAATTGAAAAAAAAGGAAATATTGACTCTATGAGACACTAATATTCCATCAAGCAAAATCAAAAGGCTGAAAAAAGAAGATATAAAACACTTCCTAAGAAAAATGACAAATCTGGAAATTAGTTTTAGAATTCATAGTTTCTGAATTTTTGGTCCACCTGAAAACCTGGATAATATCTTTTTAAAAAATTATCATTAAAAATTGCTACAACTTTCCAGAACAAGAATGTAGTACTTGAAAGAATCAATTGATCATCCTCAGAAAGACATCTCACAATAAAAACTCCATGAAATATAATAAGTCAAATTTCAGAATTTTCAGCTAAAAGAGAAAATATTGCAAGCAGCAAAACTAAGCAATTTATATAACAGGCAACCAAGTCAGGCTTATGTGGGACCTATCAGTTTTTATTTTAAGGGATCAAAGGTGCTTGGATTACAACCAAAAATTAGTCACTAACAAAATTCTACATTTTCTTTCAGTGGAAAAGATAGGTTTTTCAGCAACATACAGAGGACTTTCAAACTTACCTGACAAAAAGATCAGAACTGAACAGAAAATTTGATCTTCAAAAAAGGCAAAGAGAGGGAAAAAATATTGGTCAGTAAATTTAAACTGTCTACAACCCTAAATGGGAAGACAATATTTGTAACTCTTGAGAATTGTCTTTCTCTTGGGATAGTAGGAAGGAGCATACTCAAACAATGGGTGTGGATATAAACAAATGGTGTAAAAAGGTATAAAAGGTATAAAAGAAGCTATACATAAAAAGGATTGTATATGGAGAAGGTAGAGACATTAGCAGATAAATAACAACACATGAAGTTTCCCAATCCATTATAGTACAGGGAAAGAAGAGAGGGTGTGAGAACCAAGTAAATTGTACTCTCAACAGATTTTGACTGAAAGAGATAATATTTTACCAACTGGGTTTATAAATGTATCCTATTCTACAGGGAATGAGGGGAATGATAGAAGAAAGGGCAGACTGAGGGAGACAGTAGCCAGTATGAAGGGAAAAGAAGAGAAAGAAAATGACAAGCAGGGTTAAAAAAGAATAGAGGGGGAAATACAGAGATATTAATTATAATTGTGAATGTTAATGAGAATTACCTCAACCATACAAGGGAAGTGGATAGCAGATTGTATTAAAAATACAGAATTCTCCAATATATGGTTTATAAGAAACAGATTAGAAGCAGAGAGATACATTGGAAGCAGAGGATATAGGTAACAGAATATATTATGCTCTAGCTGGAAAACAAAAAAGAAAAATCAGACTTAGTAATCCTTATATCAGACAAACAAAAGCAAAAATGGATCTAAATAAATGTGATAAGGGATGAAACTATATCTTCCCAAAACATACCAGTGGCAATGAAGTAATATCAATATGAACAGATATGCACCAAGTGGTACAGCATTCAAATTCTTAGAGGAGAAACTGAAGAGATACAGGAAGAAATAAATAGTAAAACTATATTAGTAGAAGACCCCAATTTCCCTCTCTCAGAATTAAATAAATTAAATCAAATAAAAAAGAAGGATGTTAAGAAGATGAATAGAATTAGAAAAAAGTTAGATATGATAGAAATCTGGAGGAAATTGGATGGTGAGAGAAAGGAATATACTTTCTTCTCCAAGGTACCTGATACCTATACAAAATTGACCTTGTATTAGAACATAAAACCTTTAATCAAATACAGAAAAATAAAAATGTTAAATGTGTTCTTTTCAGAGCACAATGCAATAATAACATGTAATCAAGGGCCTTGGAAACAAAAACTAAAAATTAATTGTAAATAAGCTAATCAACAATTTCATCCCAGACAATGAAAATGAGAAATCATACCATACTATTAAGATACTGCCAAAGTAGATATTAGGGGAAATTTTATGTCTCTAAATGCTTACATGAATAAAATAGTTAATGAAGAGATCTATGAATTGGACGTGCAAATAAAAAAACTAGAAAAGAACAAATCAAAATCTTCAATTAAATGTCAAATTAGAAATTTTGAAAATCAAAGAAGAAATTAATAAAATTGATAGTAACAAAACGTTTGAAATAATAAATAAAGCTGAATTGGTCTTATTAAAAATCAGATAAAGCTTTGGTTACTCTAATTAAATAAATGAACAAAGAAAAACAAATTACCAGTATCAAAAAAGAAAAGAATGAATTCATCACTAATGAGAAGAAAATTAAAGTAGTAATTCAGTTATTTTTCTCAACTATATATTAGTGCATTTGACTATATATATATATATATATACATATATATATATATATATATATATATATATATATGATGAATATTTACAAATATACAAGCTACCCACATTAACAGCATAGGAAATGAAAGACAATTTAAAAGAAAGAAATCGAAGAAGTCTTCAATAAACTCCTCAAGGAAAAAATATCCAGGGTCAGATGGATTCACAAATAAATTCTACCAAACATTTAAAGAATAATTTATTCCAATTCTATATAAATCATTTGACAAAGTGAAGAAGAATTTCAAATTTCTTTTAAGACAGCAACATGTTCTGATACTTAAAAGAGGAAGAGCCAAAAGAGACAAACAAATTGTACACCAATCTTCCTAATGAATATTGCTCAAAAATTTTAAATAGTGTATTAGGAAAGAAATTATACAAGTTATCACAAGTAGGATTTATACCAGATATGCAAGTATGGATTAATATGAGGGAATAAGTACAATTGACCATATCAATAACAAAATTAACAGAAATCAAATGATTAAATCAATAGATACTGAAAAAGTCTAACAAAATATAGCAGTAGCCATTATTAAAATCAATAGAGAGCATAAGAATAAATGGAGGTTTCCTTAAAATGATAAACAAATCTATCTAAAACCATTTGTAACATCATAGGACTAAACTAGCAGCATTTCCAATAAAATCAGTGGTGTAACAAAGAGGTCCATTATCACCACTATTATTCAAAACTTTATTAGAAATGTTAGCTTTAACAATAAGAGAAGAAAAAGAAATTGAAGGAATTGGAAGAGGTAATGAGGAAACAAACCTCTCAATCTTTGCAAATGATCATGATATTATACTCAGAGAACCCTAGAAAAATAAACTAAAAAACTAATTGAAATAACTGACATCTTTATCAAAATAGGATAGAAAATAAACATACATAATCTTCAGCATTTCTCTATTTTATCAACAAAGTCCGAAAGCAAGAATTAGATAGAAAGCAAGAATTAGATAGAAAAACTCTATTTAAAACAACTGTAGACAATATAAAATACTTGGGAATCTACCTCTCAAACAAATCTAGAAACTATTATAAAACACTTTTCACACAGATAAAATCAGAGCTGATTGGAAAAATTACATCAAGTTAATGTAATAAAAATAACAATTCGGCCTAAATTAAATTACTTATGCAGTTCTAGACCAATCAAAAATAAAATAAAAATTTCAGAGCTAGAAAAAATAGTAACATACTCCATCAGAGGAATAAAAGACCATGAATTTAGAAAAAATTAATGGAAAAATTGCAGAAGACAGTGGTTTAACCTTACCAGATCTAAAACTACATTGTAAAGCAGCAGTCATCAAAACAATCTGACTAGCTAAGAAATAGAGAAATGGATCAATGAATTATGTCTAAAAGAAACAGCAGTTGATGATTATAATCACGTACTGTTTGATAACCCCAAAAACTAACTTACGGGATAAGAACTCAATTTTTTGAAAAAAGCTGTTAGAGAAATTAGAAAGTATTGTGGCAAAAGCTAGGTATACACCAACAACTCACACCTTATACCATGATAAGGATGAAATGGTTACAGGATTTAGAGATAAAGGGTGATACCATAAACCAATAAAGAAAACGAGGAATAATTCTTTCCATCTAATCTGTGAAGAGGAGAAAAGTTTATAAATTATAAATTGAAAGATGGATAAGTTTGACTACATTAAATCAAGAAATTTCAGAAATACAGTCAATGAAACCATAATTTGAAAGAATACAGAAAACTGGAAAACAATAAAATATATAGAGAACTAAGTCAGATTTATAGGAATACAAGTCACTCGCAAACTGATAAATGGTCAAAATTTTTCTGATGAAGGTATTAAAATTATCTATAATCCTATGAAAAAATGCTTTAAGGGGCAGCTAGGTGGTGCAGTGGATAGAGCACTGACCCTGGAGTCAGGAGGATCTGAGTTCAAATCTGACCACAAACACTTAATAATTACCTAGCTGCATGGTGTTGGGCAAGCCACTTAACCCCCATTGCCTTGCAAAAATCTTAAAAAAAATGCACCAAAACTTTATTGATTACATAAATGCAAAATAATTTACTCTGAAATACAACCTCACACATATCTGATTGACTAAAACGGCAAAATGGGAAATGATCAGTGTTGGATAGGATATGGGCAACCTGGGACACTCCTGGTGGAATTGTGGAGTGATCCAACCATTCTGGAGAGCAATTTGGAACTATGCCCAAAGGACAATAAAACAACATCTCTTTTGATTCAGTAATATTGCCACTATATCCCAAACAGATTAAAAAAGGGAGAAAGACCAATAGGTACAAAAATATTTATAGCAACTTTTTGTAGTGGCAAAGAATTGAAAATTGAGGGGATGGCAATCACCTGGGGAATGGCTGAACAAGTTATTGTATACGAATGTTAGTTGTTATATTGTTCTGTAAGAAATCATGAGCAGCCATACATTAAAAAAGTATGTAAAGGCATGCTTGAATTGATGCTGAGTGAAGTGAGAAGAATGAGGAGAAAAATTTATTTTTTTATTTTTTAATATATTTTATTTGCTTTCAAATTATAAATAATAATAGTTTCTTCCTATAATTTTTTGTAATGTTTTGAATTTTATGATTTTTTCCCCCAACCTCCCTTCCCTCCCTCCACCCCCCCATAGAAGACAGTCTGATAATCTTTACATTGCTTTACATTGTTTACATGTTCACATGGATAAATATGATGAATGTAGCTGCTCTGAGCAGTTCAGTGACCAAGGAAAGTTCTGAGGCACCTGTGATTAAAAAAAAATCAAAGCCAAAAAAAAAAAGTTAAGGAGTCTTAGTGCAGAGAAAAGCATACTATGATAAATGTTTAAATTTTCTTTCATGAATTTTCTCTTTCTCATGGTTTTCTTTCCCCTTAGTTCTAATTCCTTTCTCACAATATGATTAATATAGAAATATGATAAATATAATTGTACGTATACAATTTATACCATATTGTTTCCTTCCATGGAAAGGGAGGAGGGAAGAGAGAATGAGAGAAAATATGGGATTAATAAGTTTGCAACTGGAACAATAGTGAAAACTACCTTCCCATGACATTGAAAAGTTAAAAAAACATAAAGGAATCAAAAGTAGTAAGGCTTCAGAAAAGACTGGAAAGGCTTACATGAACTGATACTGAGTTAACTGAGAAGAATCAGGAGAATATTGTCACAATTATAGTAACATTGTGAGATGATTGGCTATGATGGTCATAGCTCCTCTCAGTCATTTAGTGCTCAATAAAATTCCTGAGAGATCTCTTACAGAAAATGTCATCCTTATCAAGAGAAAAAAATAACCTATGGAGTTTGAATGCAGAACAAAGCATTTTATGTTCATTTTTTTAAACTTCTTTTATGTTATTTTCTTCCTTTCTAATAGTTTTTCCCCCTTAGTTCTAATTTTTCTTTCACAACAAGACCTCTATGGAAATATGTTAAACATGACTGTATATGTATAAATTATACCAGGTTGTTCTGTACCATGGGAAGGATGAAAGAAAAATGTGGAACTCAAAAGCTTGCAAATGGATGAATGTTGAAAACTATCTTTTTGAAGTTGAAAGCTATGTAAATGGGAAAAAAAAAAGGCAAGGAGGCCTTCCTATATACTTTGTATCCCATGAAAGATGGTTGCTCAAGATTAATGGTTAGGGAGTTGCCAAATTACACTGAGATAAGATACAGGATCTTTTTGACCTGAAGGCAAATGATTTCACTGTTGTTTGATTGGATTTTTATTCCATTGCTTAGAAATTAACTAAGTCTAGTTGTGTTGATAGAGATCCTGTTGGCTAATACCTCATGTTAACTTTTCTAGGTTAAAGAAAGGCATCTGTAATTTCAGTAGCTGCTCTAGCCTCAAAATTCTCTTTTTTTAAGTGGAAAGACATAAAAGAATTCCCTGAGCTCATTTTTGATACCTACTTCAGTCTCGCAAAAATATTCTTTAGAAGTTAACCATAATCTAGTGGGAGTAAATTGTGTATATAAAATTTGTTGAAATTATGTGATCTCCTTGGCATATCAAAACAATTTACTCAAGTAGTTCCAATTTAAACAAAATAAAAAATGCTTTTATTGTTATGACTTTAAGTAACAGCTGCCTACTATGTTATTTTTGCATTTATTGCAGATTAGTTATTTGTTAACTAAAACTCTCCCATCTCTGTAGACTCAGCACTCATCTCTATCTCCTTGGACACTTACTCTTATTTAACTTCTAACATTTTTTCATATGGATTTTAACTTGTGCATAATTATGAAATCTTTCCTGTTCATATATATCATTTTTCTAGTCTGATCATAAGATTTTCAAGGATAAGTGTCACATATAATTCTTCTTTATTTTTTCTTACCTGGTACCTTACCAAACAATTTATCAGTCAGCTGTCATTTATTAAGGGCCCACTATATGCTAAGTACTGTGTTGTGTGCTAGAGATTCAATGAAATATATACATATATTTATGTATGCATGTATAAAATTCTTTCTACTTTTAAAATATGAAACTATAAAATCAAAGTTGGGCACATATCATATCCAATTATTAGAACAATGTGAAAGTCAAAAGAGTTGAACCACAAATGTGTCTGTTGTACAAAAGAATATTTCCAATCAGAAAACTGTGCTTTGACAGTTTTTAAAATATGGAAGTAAACAACAAGCCCAATTGATATTTGATCCCTATGTCAAGAACTAAAATTCACTATCAAAGCGAATAGAAAGAGAAAGATGGTGCAAGGAAAGATTTTCAGAGTTGCCTGGTTCATAAAAAAGGACAAATATGAGAAAAGTTAGAAAACACAGGGGAGTCACCAATTAATGAGAAATTCCCCAAATCACTCTTCCTTTCAATGCTCATGCCATTTATACTTGCTTTAAATATACACAGAGCAAAATTAGAACTTTCAAGAGAAATAAGTACAATGATGTAATGAAATTAACACTATTGCATATAAACTCAAAATAATTATAATGAGTAACCTTGGTCACAATGAACAAATGAAAATAATATACTTCCACTCTTTATAAAAATATGGAGGATCATAAAATTGGAAAGTCGCATTTTTGTCAAATGCAATCATTAATTTTTGTTTTTCTTTAGGGAGCAGTAAAATTTGGGAAATTGCTGCATTGTAAAAAGCCAATGTTTTGGGTTCTCAGTTATCTTCCAAAAAGAAAGGTGCAAGAAGGCCACTGTGGGGCAAGGCAGAGCAAGTTTGGAAGTCACTAACCTGGGTTCCCCTTCTTCCTTCACCTGATGGTTTTCGCCCAAAGTCATGGTACCTCCTGTGTTGGGAGTCACCTTTAGATTGCCAGATATCACTAACTGGTGCTTTTCACAGCATTGCTGTGCCCTGAAGCTGCCTCACTGATATGGAAGAAAAAGAAAATGACCAAAGATTCACATACCAGCAGGCCATCACCAAAAGTCCTATTTCCTATCAAATCAGATTCTAGTAAAGAAAAGCAAGAAGAATGTCTTTGCACACCATTCCCTTCACTTTAATAAACATATTTGTAAAAATCGTGTCATCATGTTCTTTGAGTATGAAGGATGGACATCACTTTGTATTTATGCTTGCTGTTGTAGCTCTCTTTCGGAATTTCAATTAAATTAATGAAGAGTAAGTAAAATATGTCTTATGTGTGTCTCATGGAACACGTATTTCCTTGGGCATATTGGTAAGATGTCTAAAGTTCTTACTGTATAGACAAAGATAGGAAAGTAGTTCATAGTGATATAATGTCCTAGATTTTGCAACCTACCTGAACTGACTTTTTGATACCTTCTTTTTTACTGTTACAAAATCTTAAATTCACCTTAAAAATTGTTAAAGCATTTACTCAAGAATTATCTGCTCTTTCACATCATATTTATCATAAATATAAAATGAGTTTTGATTTCTCACTCAAATAAAGTCAGATCTAAATAATTGAAAAACTGTCAATTGCTCATGGTTAGGTCAAGCAAATACAATAAAAATGACAATTCTACCCGAATTAAATTACTTATTCAGTGACATACCAATCAGCTATCAAATAACTACTTTACCGAGCTAGAAAAAAATGTACCAAAATTCATCTGAAACAAAAAAAAAGGTCAAGGATAGCAAGAAAGTGATGAAAAAAATTAAAGGAAGGTGGCCCAGTTCTATCAGATCTAAAACTATAGTATAAAGTGGCAGTCATCAAAGCTGCTTGGAACTGGTTAAGAAATAGAATGGATTAGTGGATTAAAATAGGTTCAAAAGAAACCACAGTAAATGACTTACAGCAATCTAATGTTTGAGAAACACAAAGACACCAACTTCTGGGATAAGAATTCAGTATTTGACAGAAATTGTTGGGAAAACTGTAAAATAGTGTGGCAAAAATGAGGCTTAGTCCCACATCTTACACCTTATAACAAAAATAAGTTCAAATTGGGTCAGGATTTAGACATAAAGGGTGACATTATAGATAAATTAATAGATCAAGTACTTATATATCAGAGCTATGGAAAGGGGATAAATTTATGATCAAACAAGAATTAGGGTACTTTATAAAATACAAAATGAATGATTTTGACTATATTAAAAAGGTTTTGAACTAATAAAATCAATGCTTCTAAAATTTGAAGGAAAGCAGAGAGCTGGGAAACAATCTTCACAGCTAGGAGTGCTGGTAAACATCTCATTTCTAAAATATATAGAGATTTGCATGAAATTTATAAGGTTACAAGTCATTCCCCAATTGATAAATGATCAAAGGATATGAATGGAGAATTTCAAAGGAAGAAATTAAAGTTATATATAATCATATGAAAAATACTCCAAATCACTATTGATTAGAAAAATGCAAATTAAAACAACAATGAGACATCTACCAGATTGGCCAAGAAGAAAAAAAAGGGAAAATGATCAAGTTGGAGAGATTGTGGGAAAACTGGGACACTGCTGTACTACTGGTGGAGTCATGAATGGATACACCCATTCTGGAGAGCAATATTAAACTGTGCCCAAAGAGCAATAAAAATGTTCATTCTGGTTGTTCCAGCAATTCCAGTGCTAGGCCTATATCCAGAAGAAATTATAAAAAAAATGGGAAAAGTCCCATATGTTTCAAAATATTCATAGCAGCTTTTTTATAGTGGCAAAGAGTTGGGGAATTGCTAAACAAGTTATAGGGGCATCTAGGTGGCGCAGTGGATAAAGCACTGGCCCTGGAGTCAGGAGTACCTGGGTTCAAATCCAGTCTCAGCCACTTAATAATTACCTGGCTGTGTGGCCTTAGGCAAGCCACTTAGCCCCATTTGCCTTGCAAAAAACCTAAAAAAAAGTTATGGTACATGAATACTATGGAATATTATTGCTCTATATAAAACCTTAAATGGTCAGACTCTAGAGAAGCATAGAATGAGTTACAGGATCTGATGCTGAGTGAAGGGAGAAGAACCAAAAGAACAATGTACATATTAACAACAACCTTGATGTAAGCAACTCCTCTCAGCAATTCAGGGAGCTAGGACAACCTTATTAGACCAGCTATCAGCAATGTTAACCCCATCCAGAGAAAGAAAAACAAAACAAACAAAAAACACTTTCATAATCTGATGAACACTTTACAAAAAATTACCATTTATGTATGGCTTTCCCTTAATCCTAATTCCTCATTACAAAAATGACTAACTTGTAATAATATTTATTAAAATATGTTTGCACAATGCTACCCTAACTGTTTATGGCTGATCTCATTTCAAAGGATGTAGTATGATTCCTTGTACTCTAATGGTTTGTAGTGAGGGGGTGAGGGAAGGGGAAAAATGGGGAAATAGTCAAAATATCTCATAGAATAACCCTTTTGTTTTACAGAAGAAATTGGGACCCTAAGAGGCACCACAATTTGCACTAGATGAAGTAGCTAACTAAACTAGGGAAGGGTATATTAAATTCAACCTTACTATCTTAAGACTCTCTTCACTTTTTTATTATTCCCTAATCTTTCTTTTTCGCAGTGTTAATTCTACAAAGCTCCTGGAATAAATGATAAATTATATTTGTCCTTGCGAATTAATTCTTAGATATATTCTTTTTTTTTAGGTTTTTGCAAGGCAAATGGGGTTAAGTGGCTTGCCCAAGGCCACACAGCCAGGTAATTATTAAGTGTCTGAGGTCGGATTTGAACTCAGTTTCTCCTGACTCCAGGGCTGGCCCACCTAGCTGCCCCATATTCTTAGATATATATTCTTAATAATTTAAATAAATTTCATTAATTAATTAATTAATTAATTAATTAGAATTCTTAAATCTGGTTCTTGATGACTTTCTGAGTCTGGGGACTCATTAAAGTAATTTTCTCCCTGAAATGTATGGGTTAGATATATGCCTTGAATCTTGAGGGCAGTGGCCTTCTTGTTGGTGAGGTAGAGCTATAAAATCTAATTTATTGCTGCATCAAAAAAGGGACTTTCCAAGATTTTCCAGGGGCAGGGGGAAATAAAAGCAAGTACACACACATGCTTGTTTTCATCTAATTTTATTGTCATTCCTCCTACCCTCCCCAGTTGAAATCGTCTTTGGTGCTTTAACAAGTCTTTTTTGATTGATTTTTGGCCTCTGGCATCAAGTGCAACAAAAATTGTTTCATTTGCTTTGACAGACAATGTTGTCTTTCCTCAAGTTAGCACTATTTTCTTTGCCAGGGGCCAGTAAGAGCTTACATACATGTTACTATGTAAAAATCTTCTTCTGTCCTTCATTGTCCTTTTTGGAGGATAAGGTGTAAAGTGTTTATTGTGGTAAGATAGAAAGTGGACTAAAAGAGAGGGCTGTCTTTTATTCATTGCCTTGGGTATTTTGGGGGGAAGGATAAATACTTCCCTCTAAATATCATTATGTCTTTTTTCAGCTTTTAGAATGTTGCTGTGTTGTTTGAAGTTGCATTTCAAGTTGAATTCTGCAGCTTTTGTAGTGATTAACAGAGCCCAAAGCAGAATGAAGTGTATCTGTAACAAATCTTTTAACAGAACTCAGGGAAACCTGTCTAAACCTGATGTATTAAACCTCTAACCCCAGTCACTAGAATCATGTGGGGGAAGAATGTGCAAGGTCAGAGAAAGTTTTCATGTTTCTCAAATCACCCAGTGATGTAACTCAACTTCATGAGGGCTTGCATGGACATGTGGGCTTAAGATGGCAGAGCTCTTGAAAAAAATTGTTGCTACTATCACTGCTTCTTCTAACTAGGGGGGAAAACCAAAATATAACTAGCTGTTGAGGAAATTTTAAAGACTTTACCTTGAAGTGAGTTTGGGAACAGCCTTGCTATAGGACAGCAGAAATATTGAGGGAGAGACTGACAAAACAAAATCATGCTCCATGCTCCCATTCGACTTCCAACTCAGTGGTTATGGAGGAAAGGAAGGGGGTGGGGGAAGGAGAAGAATTGCTTATGTGTAAAATTAAATGTTACAACACTACTCAAAAAGGTGTGATTTCCTCATCATTGGGAATTCTTGCTAAGTGAGTTCCCACCACCAACCAACCTGTCTAATTTTGTAGCTAAGTCTTAGAAAGTTGACTGGAGTATTGGCATTAGATGTCTTGCCAAGAATGCCAGTTAATAAGTGTCAGAAGCAATCTTCAAGCAATCTTATTCTCTTCCATATTCTAGGTTGCTCTCCTGAAGCATAAAACGATTTAAATGCAAGATTAAAGCAATAAAAGAGGAAGCAAAGTGGTAGCAGTTAATGAAATTCCAAATAAATGTATAAAATGTATATGTTCTCATCCTATACAATGTGGAGCCCCCTTGGGGTCATGGAATTATTGTTAGGCTTCTGAAAATGCAAATACACACCCTAGAATAATTTATTTTTGACTTTATCTACCTGCAAGGTAGATTCTTAATGTGTTGTTAATCTATTGAAGCTGAACATTTGCAGGACACCTTGTATATTCATTTGCTTTATCCAGATAATGAAACAGTAATTCCGTAGACTGAATAAATGTTTTACACACATATGTTTAACCATA
Source organism: Macrotis lagotis (assembly GCF_037893015.1). Taxonomy (NCBI): domain Eukaryota; kingdom Metazoa; phylum Chordata; class Mammalia; order Peramelemorphia; family Peramelidae; genus Macrotis; species Macrotis lagotis. Next base: position 119,783,052 of record NC_133661.1, read on the forward strand.
AGGTGTTGCTACTGGTCACCTTGCCTAATATGGTTCCAAAATAAGAATCAAGAACTGGAAAGCCTCATTTAACATTCCATCATAAATCAAAAGGCTATTAGAGGAAATATCAAGTTCTCTTGGGTCCTTAAAATGTTCAATACTTCTTTATCTTAATTCTGTCCCATTCTGGAAGACAGTGCTCATCTAGCCTATGTGGGTTTATCAAGTTAGTATCAGATAAATTTCTACCCCCCTGGGAAATATCAACATCTTCCCTCCCTTTCTCCCTATATTTTGATAAATATCTAATCCATGAGAAAGACATAATGGCAGAGAACAAACAAGAACATGCTGATGATTCTATAGTTCCTAACTTATAACAAAAGAGATAAAAGGGAGAAAATCAAAAATATTAATTTATATAAAGTTATTCTAATGTCCAGTGAATTTTCTCTAAATGGCCAACAGTTATGTAGAGTTATGAACAGTAAAGTCATAAACAAAGTTCAAAATTAATGTCAAAAATTAAATGGACCCTATCTGATGTGATGTGATATGAAATAGCCAAAATACTATCTTTAAAAATAGCAACATCTCTGAAACCAAAGGAGGGATAGTACAAGTGATAAAATGAAATATTTTTAATGTCTCCTGTTACCAATATTAGGTCATAATATTGGGATGGTATCAATACTGTAATGGAGTTAATTATTGTTATCTAAAATTACTCAGAAGCTGATGGTAATTTTAAGAGTCTGGAATACTGACTGTAGCTTTTAGCTAACGGTGCCAATGGCAAGGTCACTAGAATTCATGAGTTTTGTTATGAAATACTTGATGATTTAATTCCAATGTGCCCCATTTTTAGATAAACATGCTCTAATTGAATATCTCCAAGGACTAATTATACTTCTTATCAGAAATGGAGAAGTTCACCCACCACTCTTCTGAATGGTTCCTCTTGTTTAAATAAAAAACATTTGGATCTAAGCTCATGCATTAGACCCTTGATGTACATTTATTGAGAGGATGGTCCTGAGTGATTATATAATTCCAGGCTGCAACACTGGTATGCTGGGTGATTGAAAGATAAAGGAGAACATATTTTGATTTCTAAGAAAATCCATTTGCTTACTGATAGTAGAGATAGGCATGGCCATGTGGAAATTACTATCCCCAGAGTTGGAGGTGAAAGGACCTAGGGGAAAGAGGGAAGAATTGTTATGTGTGAAGTCCTGAAGCTCTAGTGTAGGAGATAGGAATAGGGGCCTGAATCAGGATGGTAGTTATTTTGATACATTTTTTTTATATTTGAAGTTTGCAGAATAATTTACCATGCCTGAGAATTCTACTATATCACAGTAATTAAGAGGATAAAAACTAATTGTACAACTGCTTCATTTAAAAATGTATGCTATGTTATATATCTGTAACTCCACTTAACTTATTTTTAGTTTGTCATTTGTTTGTTTTTTAATTAACAGAAAACTATTTTCTCTCCCCACCATTCCACTGAAGGGAAAGGAAAGGAAAAGGAAATGCCTTGTAACATATGTATGATCAAGAAAACATATTTCCTCATTGATCGTGTACCAAAAAAATATAACTCATTATGATTTATTCTGTACCCTAAAATTCATCGGTTCTGTCAGAAAATAAATGAAATGTTTTATCTTCTGTCTTTGGGAAATAGGCATGGTCAATTCATTGATCATAGGTCTAATTGCTTTCAAAGTGATTTTCCTTTTTTTTATGGTGGATATTACATAAATTTTTTCCTAATTGTGCGTATTTCATTTTTCATCAATCAGTTTACAAAAGTATTCACAATTCCTTGTTTTTATTATATTTATTCAAAAGTATAAATTTTGTTACCCAGTACCACATGCAACCCTCTCCATATCTCTTTGGAACTATCTATTTCCTCATTTCTTGCAATCATCTATCAATCAATAAACATTTATTAAGTGCCTGCTAGGCACTTAATAGCATGTACAAATATAACATGTTCCATGGTATTCACATACCACAATTTATTCAATTATTCCTCAACAGATAGGAACCTCTTTAGTTGCCGGATGTCATTATCATTTTAAACATCACAAAAAATAATTGCTTTAAAGGTTTTTATAAATATGAAACCAAGTTCTATTTATTTTCATCACTTTTGGATAAAGGCCTAACAGGATCCCAGCTGGGTCAAATGTACTGTTTTGTATAATTTCAAATTTCTCTCCAAAATGTTTGTACTCATTTATAGGTTCACTAAATAGTTCCCAGAGTGCCTATTTCCCCACAGTCTGTCCAACATTTATACATTTTCTTTTTTTTCATCTTTGCCAATCTAATAAGTATAGAGTCTCAAAAAATGCTTTTATTTTTAGTATTTCTCTGTCTGGGTTGATTTGTAGCATTTTTTATGTCTATAAATAACCTGGGTTACTTTCCTTACAAATTGCCTGATCATATCCTTAGATCATTTTTCAAATGGATAATTTGTCTTATTATTATTATTCTGGATCCATTCTTTATATATGTTGAAAATAAGCTCTTTATCTGAGAAATTTCTGTGAAAAATTCCCCTTCCCTGCAGTTAATTATTTTCCTTTTAATCTCAACTTTATTAGGTGTTTGTGTGCAAAAAAAAAAAACCTTTATAAAGAACTTTTAACAACTGGAAACAGTCAAAAGTGCCATGCAGAAGGAATTATGGGTAAAAATTACAGGGAACAATAGTAGTGTGGGGGTAGAAGAAGAAAGATCCTAGTATGGTCTTGAATCATTTAGGGGAAAAAAATGTTCTTTTCTGTTGCTAGTTTAATTCTCTGGCATGTTTGAGGTGCTCTGGTTTCTTAAAATACAATTGGACCATTGGACCTGCTTCAAGGGATAATACTGTCTTAACATCTAGTAATATTTCCTCAGTTATCCTTGGTGATAATAGTTTCAATTGAAAAAAATATGCAAAAGTCAGAAAAACCTTTGAGGAAGTGCCAACTTTTGACAATGCAATCCATTCTCAGCCATTTACAGATTCTGAAGGTCTGAGTATTTCAGCACTAGAGGAGTAGTATTTTTCACTTCAACTCTCTATTTCAGCAGTGAAAGTCTAGAAAAATGGTCTTTGGATAACTGTAAATATATTGCAAACTGTGAAATACATGGGATCAAAAGATATTCATAGATCTGAAATCTTATAAATCTTCATAAAACTTTTGCTTGTTCTAGATATAATCCCAATCCTGCCATTTGTATTTCCAACTATAAACTATTGTATACCCTAGGAATACTATTTCCACTTTTATAAATTGACATTTCCCTATATCTATGAACAGATAGTTATGTTGCAGGTGATAGAGGGTAGGATTTTTTTTTTGTGTGTGTTTTACCAAGGCTGGTCAATACCTTAAATAAAGTAAAGGATCTCAATAATAAAGGCAAGCAAGGCAAAAGATATTAAGAACTCACTATGTGGAAGGCACTGTGCACTGGGGATGTAAACTCAAACAAAAAGGACATTTATGACCCTCAAGAAGTTTACATTTTAACAGCAAAAGGGAAAAGAAAATGTGGGAATGGAAGGAGGAAAGTATGAGGAATGACTGGCAAATGAAAAGATTGTGTATGGGGGCATGATATTAAAATACAGAAAGTCAACAAGAGCCCCAGGAAGGACATGAAGTCAGATTAGGCCTCTACCCAAAATGGAGGTCCCAGGAGGAACTTACCAATGGGAAAAAAGCAGCATGGAAGAAGGATATTCCAATATGAAAGGCCACAAAAAAAGATAAGTGGTCCAGATTGAGGAGTCCTTAATTGCTGAAGAAAACTTCAGGCTAAGACCATATCTGAGATTTAATGATGAAATACTGTTTTGGGAAAATCACCTGACATACACCCATCATATCTTTTCCTCCAAATGTGTTGGCAATATTTAAATTTATATCCTAGGCAATGCCCTGAATCTAGAGTCACACAATCCTATAACCATAGGAAAAACCTGGAAGATTATATTTTGAACAGACTGAGATACTCCCAAATTCTCCCCCATCCCATTTTCTTGTGAGTCAACAAGAATAGACTTTCCTAGATCAAGGTAGGGAATTGTTTGCTATCTACCATGTTTTACTCAGTACCATACTGATGCCTTGTCATTGAAGGCCAGATAGGGAATCCTTTCTAGAAACTCTAGTTTAAGTGGACAATATTAAAAGGGAAGACTACAGTATAGGTTGAAAAACAATAGAGAAAGAATTTTTGTTTTGGTTTTTCTGATGAGGGTCACTCCACCAAGGAGAACTTATTTTCTTGATTTCTGATAAATTGTGAACCAGGAGACTTCATTACAAACACACATTTTTATGATACAAGAGTCTTCTTAAATTGGATTCAGTCTGATTGAAGTCACCTGCAATTGGATGGCAGAGTTTGACTTAAGTCATAAAACTAGGGAATTTAGAGACAGAGTGAGTTGACTAATGATGTCTGTTGTTGACAAAACCACATTCTGAGTTTGGTCTCTTTGTGTATACTGCTGAAGGAGACTCATCAGATCCTTTGATGTCTCAACTCTTGCTAGCTCATCATAGATATAAATGAGACCTGCCAAACCTGACACATCAAAATTAACTTGTATCAAATGCTAAACTAGCACAAAACAAAGATTCTGTTATACTACCTAGAGGAGTCCTTGTCCTGAATATACACTAATTGTCCAGTAACTGGTAAAAGGATTAGCAAACAGTGTTCACCCATTACATAAAGGATAATCCAATGGACAGTCTTTCCCCAACAATCAGATCAGGATCTCTGGAACACATCTGGGCAGAAGGCCAAAAGGATAAGGCTTAAAAATAGCTTCAAATGGGCAATAAAGACAAGATCTATATTTTGCTGGAGTAACTTCTCAAGGCTGCTTACTAAGCTAAGAGTTTTCTGGGTGAAAATATCTCACTGTGCTCCCCCTCTATGTATTCTCCTCTCATTCCTTCAAAGCATCACGTTCTTATTCATTGAAAGACTTAGTTTCTGCCAAACACAGGGTTACAGACTTTCAGCTTTGACCCCTTCTTCTAAACCTTATCTAACACAGAATGCAATTTCCTCCAAAGCAAGGGAAAACTCTGATTGATGCCTCCTTAGTTTAAAGTTGGCACTAGTGAGAGAAGATTGAAATTAAATTTCTTATATAAGAAGGGGCAGAATCATTGTATAAACAATATAAGATTTGCTGACTTGAAACTTAGGCTGTGGTTAAGCTCAAAGAAAAGAAAAGTGTGTGTGTGGGGGGGGCAGGATCACAATGTGCAATGGAGCCATAAAGAGTAGAGGTCCTGAGCTGAACTGAAGTAATTTAGTACTCAGATAAACAATAAAGTCCCAAGTTTACCAAAGAGGTTCCTCAGGTAACTGGTAATTGAAAAATTCTATGGGTATCCTAGTGGTTTTGCACACAAGTCCAGAAGTGACTGACCCCCACCCTCCAGATCCTTCTGAATCCCCTTGGTTTAAGTAGATTCCAAGCTTAATTGATGAGCTTACAAAGGCTTGCCTGACACAGCCATTGTTCTATTCAATAGCATTGACCATCTCTAAGTTCAATTACCACTGACAAAGTCACAATTATAATCATGTCTCTTCATCTCAGCCTGTTGCTTTCTATTATTCCACCTTAACTCCTTTTTCTAAGTATATACATATATATATATATATATATATTCATTTTACTGCATAAATATAAATTTACTCATCGATAATTCAAGAGGCACTGATGTGCTGAAAGGGTACATAGTGTGAATAAAACCAAATTCTAATGAATCATAAATTTAACCTAAAGCTAAAAAGTCAGATATAATAAACATCACTAAAATATTTAATTAACCTAGCTATTACCACCATCTTTTGACTTAGTAATTAAAAGGGCTCTAGGAGGAAGTTTGAACTAAAGAATTTTAACTTGTCCAATTACCTTTCCATTATCTGTTTAGGCAAAAAGGGAGGATTTTTAGATAGCTATTGCATCTTGTAAATATTTGAAGTTATCATTATAGCTTTTTGAAGTAAAAGTTTGAACTTGATCCATTTCCCACATTCTTTTCTTTGTTCTTCACTTGAACCATAAATGATATCAAAGGAACTTTGATATTGAAAAAAATTGTCACAAAAAAGCAACCCAAGTGGAAAAGAAAAATACTTGAGTATTTATGGTCTGATTGTGGATTTATAAATTTGCATGTGGATGGAATATTTTTCGAATCTTTTGCCTTATGGCCACTTATAAAGAAGTTTATTATTTGTTCCAATATTTTATAACATATTAAATTCTCAAAGGATAGAGTTGTGTTATGTGAGGGAAACAGGAAAGAAATAGGCCTGACAACAAAGTAACAGAAAATAAAATGAGTCAAGTGAGGTAGAAACAGAGTATAATAGAATTTAAAACCAAGAAGATTTTAGTGTATGTAGCATGAAATAGAGTACTAGTGTCAGTTTTTGTTTAGCATAGTAAAAGGATAAAGCAGTGTTTTAGGGAAGTTTGGCAGTGATGTGCTGGATAGACTAGAGAGATGAGAAGAAGTAGTGGTAGGGAATAAATGTTGTTCAACTTTTATATTCAAAAAGGACTGGTGACACCAAAATTTTGGTCAAGGTAGAGTGTGTTTGACTGTGGATGATCAACCCAATATAACCTTGGAAGATTCTATCATAGGTCAGACACAAAAAATACATTTGGAAATTTGGGATGGAGATAATGGTAGATTTGTATATCTCATATTTTCTTTGTGCTTTGCACAGACTAGTATTCTTTAATGTGGGTATACCATGCTAGTCCTGTGTCACTGTCTCCCATGTTTCACAATCCATTCAAAAGTTCTTCAGAGAGACCTTAAGAGTATCCTTGTCCTACTATTGACCTCTGTGTGAAAGTTTCTGTGTGCAAGTCCTCTATAATACAGTCTTTAAGTTACATTTGGCACTTGAACAATGTGGCCAGCTCATCAAACTTGCACTCTGCAGTAGAATTGGAATACTTGGCAGTTCAACTTGAGACAGAATCTTGGTATCTAGTAGCTTGTTTATCAGATAACTTTTTTAGGGCACTGAATTTATGTAGCATACTCAAAGTCACAGAGCTATCAAGGGTTTGAGGCAAAATTTGAACTCAGGTCCCCCTAACTCCATGTGCTCTATCCACTGCACCAACTAACTGCCCCTTTGCCAAATAATCTTCCAAATCTTCCTAAGACAATTCACATGGAAGTGATTCAATTTTCTGGCATAGCACCAATAGACTGTCCAGGTTTCTCAGGCATACAACAGTAAAATCAGCATAATGGCTCTGCAGACACTCAGTTTTTTGTTTTTGTGCATGTGTTTTTTTGCAGCATAATCTTTCTTCTTTTCAACACTTAATTTTGAAGCCTCCAAGAAGCTGAACTAGCTCTGGCAATATATGAGTCAATCTCATCATGTATGTGGACATCTCAGGACAATGTGCTACCAACATAAATAAACTTATCCACACCATTCAAAATTTCTCCCTTTGCTGTGATTGATGGCTCCATGTATGAATCTCTGTTTTCTTGATGTTCACTGTCAGGTCAAAATTCACATAAGCAGTAGACAATTGGTTGCACTTCAGCCTTAGAGGCTGTATTGAATGCATAATCATCAGCAAGAAAACAAATAAACAAACAAACAAATAAAAAAATAAATGAATAAATAAATAAATAAATAAATAAATAAATAAATAAATAAATAAATAAATAAGTTGTGTGCTAATTCTTCCTCTACTTTAGTCTTGGCTTGTAAATTTTCAAATTAAGTAACTTTCTTTCAGTGCAGTAACTGACCTTAATAAAAAAAGCATGGGGACAAGCACACAGTGGTTGCATTGATGACTGGGAAAGTGTGAAAGCATATTCCTTTTCCCATGAAAGCATGCCATCCTCATGAAAGCATACTATCATAAAAATGGCTTACAATATTGCTGAGATTCTCCAGACAACCAAATCTTACCATGATCTTCCACAAGTACTCACAACTAACAGTATCAAACTTGATCCCATTGACGAATATTGTATACTGACATTTGTTCTATTTCTGGCATTTCTTCTGAGGATGTCAGACAGAAGCAATGTCAACCATTCCTTAGCTCTTTTGGCAACCATATTGGCTGTCAAGCAGATGAGTTGAAGGATCAACCTATTAAATAGGAAACTTGCCAGCATAACTAAGAGACAGATTTCCTACTATGGTCATCACCATACAACCTATTTCCTTTTTCTTTATAGAGATGAACTATAGAAGCATCCTTGGATGCCTATGGGATACTCTCTTGCCATATAAGCTGGAAGAATGCACTTAACCTCTCTTGCCCAAGGCCACACAGCTAAGTAATTATTAAGTGTCTGAGGTCGGATTTGAACTCAGGTACTCCTGACTCCAAGGCTGGTACTCTAACCACTGTACAACCTAGCCACCCCCATGCAGCACCTAGCCGCCCCCCCCCCCCCCGCTTTCTTATAGATGAAAACATCTGGGATGAAAGAAGTACCAGGTATTTTGCCACATGAAAGGATCACAATACATCCTTAAAGGATCAACATCTTCTCTTCAGTAGAAAGTTCATCTAAAGAGGGACTGGCTTCATTTTTCAATGTTTTGTCAATGGTTGCAACATTAGTTGAAATGGTCTGCTGAGAACATTATATAAGTATTAAGTCCATTTCTAAAGGATAATATCATTATCATTGATCTATGTAATTCTAGCATTGCTAAGTATTTGAGATGTATCAGAGGTTTTTGATCCATGAATAGTTTTCAGGGCATTATAGAAGGAGTCTCTGGAAATAATCAAGACTATCAGCCCTTGAGGGCCTATATTAACATGGTGGTAATAGACAATGGAAAGACATATGAGAACTCAAAAGATAATTTGATGGAGGAAAAAATAATCCTTGGTGATAGATGGAAAATAGGAGAAAAAGAGTCAAAAATAATCTCAAGAGTCTGAACCTTAGAGAGCAAAAGATTGATGATACCACTGACTAAATTGGAGAAGTTGAGAAAGCAGATTCTTGGTGAAAGTGTGAAAAGATATTTTTTTCCATATGTCAATAGAACAGGGAAGTTTGTAAGGCATAAAATGAAACACAAGGTCACTGGCAAATATAAATATACAGATGTATGTATATATATAATTCAGATCTAAGGTGTGAATAATGAATCTTATGAATCAGTCATGCCATTCAAATTTGAACTGCATATTTCTATTTGGTCAAAGCAAATAGCTATTTATTACATAATTATAGCCTCAAATACTGTGGACTTAAATATATTCAACCTGCGAATTTGCTTACATGCAACGACTTTGAAGGATTCATTATTCATACTAATTTGAACCTATATGTAAAGACAAGAATTGGAATTTATGATAGAGACTAAAGATGATATCTGGGTCAACAAAACTTTTGCCAAAGTTCATTTGTTAATCAATCAGAAAGGAACCTGGGATTGAGGAAAGCATCTTTAAAGATTCTATGGATTTAGCCCAGGGGAGAGGAGTCACTGAAATTTTTTTTGAGGGATTTATATTGATATGTATATATAACAACTCCTAAAAAGAATTTTCTAACACACAGTAAGATAAGCCTGGGAATAAAAATTTTAAATAATTAGCAGTAGAAATCTTTCAAAAAAACTATTTAGGGACTTCCAGGCAAGATGGCAGAGAGAAACCAAGAACTTTGTCAAGGTCTTTTGGGTTTCCCTCAGAAACAACTTTTATCAAGCACCTTAACAGATTTGTCAAGTGGCAGAACCCACAAAGAATAAAACAGAGAGGAAAATATTCCAGCAGAATCTGTCATGGGGGAAGCATAGGTGTGTCCAGGGCAGAGAGCAAAGACCTAGTATATCAGCTGCAGAGAGAGTCAGAGACTAACCTAAGATCTTTGGCTGTGGAAGTAGAGGCTTTTGCAGTTTCGGGTGTATGGTGGAAAGACAGGGGGAGCTCTGACACCCTGGGTTACTAGGACCCTCATTCAGGCAAGCTAGTCTGAATTTCCCTGGTATTTCCATTAGGAAAGGCTTGACATTTCCCAGAACAGACAGTCCAGAAAGAGTCTGATGTGTTCTAGCCATTCCCAATGACCCAAAGCATGATCCGTTTGCATCCCCAGCACTCACAGTCCAGAGAGAGAGAGAGAGAGAGAGTCTTTGGCATTCCAAGTCAGTTGGTCAAGAGCAATACCCTAGAGTTACTAACATCTAAAATCCCAGGCCAGCAAGAAAGTCTTTAGGGTTTTCAACATGGAAGGTCTACGAACAAGTCCCTTCCCTCAACACAAGATCATTGGGATAAGTAACAAATCCCAAAATGAATAAGAAAGGTCAGAGAAAAGCAGGGTTTCTTGAAAGTTGTCTTAGAATAAAGAAGTGCAAAACACTATGTTAGAAAAGGAAGCCACAAGGAGTACTACATGTGAAGTTTCAGAGGAGAATATGAATTGGTCTCCAATTCATAAAGACTTCTTAGAAGAACTTAGAAAGAATTTTAAAAATGAAAAGGAAAAATTGAGAAAAGAAATGCAAGAGAAAATTAACATCTGGCAACAAAAAGTGGCAGAAGAAAATAAATCCTTTAAAAATGAAATGAAGCAAATGCAAAATGAAAATAATTCCTACAAAAATGCAATTGGACAAATGGGAAAAGATCATAGATCCTAAAAAAGAATTGACAAAATGGAAAAGGAAATGAAAAAAGTAAATGAAGAAAATATCTCCTTGGAAAAATAGGCTGGAACTAGTGAAAACTCCATGAAACACCAAGAATCTATTAACCAAAATTTAAAAAAATAAATAGAAGAAAATGTAAAATACCTAATTGGTATTACAATTGACCTGGAAAATAGATATAGAAGAGATAATTCAGGAATTACTGGATTACTTGAAAACCATGATCAAAAATATTGTAACCAAACTTCAGAATTATCAGTTCAGGGAGAAAATCCTACAAGTGGCCAGAAAGAAACAATTCAAATACTAAGGAGCCACAGTCAGGATGATAAAGGATTTGGCTGCATAAATATTACAGGATCAAAGGCCCATAATATGATATCTTAGAGGACAAAGGAGCTTGAACTACACAAAAAATAAGCAAATGACTAGCAAAAATTTAGCATAATCTTTCAGGGAGAGAAGACGAACTTTTAATGAAATAGGTGTTCCAAACTTTTCAGATGAAAAGACCAGAGCTAAATAGAAAAACAGGAGACTCAAGAGATATGTGAAAAGGTAAATAGGGGAAAAGAAAAAGACTGCTATTCAATAAGATGAAACAGGTTACATCCCACCTGGGAGGAAGATTCTCATAACTCTTGACTTAGGAAAAGGACTTGAGAATTGTAACTCTATTGAAGGGAGTGTACTTAGGCTGAAGTTATAAACATAAGCTGATTTTGATGAATATTTTTTAAAAATTCAAACATTAAAAATTAGGGTGGGAACTGTATTAAGATGGAAGAAAGGGGGAGGGTGCATGGGGTAAATTACAACACATGCAGTAGAGGAAAAGAAGGGACAGAGTGAGAACTGCTTCAACTTTACACTCATCAGATTTGGTCCAGAAAAGGAATAGAACATAGATAGAATTGGGTTTAGAAATTTAATTTAATTTCTGTTCAAGTATTAGGAGTGGTAAAAAGGGTGGAAGGGAAAGAGGGACTATTAGAAGGGAAGGAAGAAAAAGAAGGATGATTAATAGAGGAGGAAACAGATTGAGGGAGGGAGGGAGGTAGTTCCAGAAACAAATTACTGGGGAGGAGGGATAAGGTGAAATGAGCCCCCCAAAAAAGTACAAACAGAAGGGAGATAGCATGGAGCATAATAAAAAGGTAGCAATTGTGACTGTAAATATAAATGGGATGAATTCTCCCATAAATTGGAAGCAGATAGCAGAGTGGAGTAAAAAACAGAATCTTACAATATGTTGCTTCCAAGAAACACATTTAAAGTGTGGAAAAACTCACAGTGTAAAGGTAAAAAGATGGAGCAGAATATATTATGCTTTAACTGAAATGAAAAAGCAGTGACAGTAATTCTTCTCTCAAACAAAGCAATTGCAAAAATAGATTTCATTAAAAGGGATAAGAAAAGGGGCAGCTAAGTGGTGCAATGGATAGACCACTGGCCCTGGAGTTAGGAGTATGTGAGTTCAAATCCAGCCTCAGACACTTAATAATTACCTAGCTGTGTGGCCTTGGGCATGTCACTTAACCCCATTGCCTTGCAAAAATAACCTAAAAAAGGACAAGAAAGGAAATTGAATCTTCCTAAAGTGTATCATAGACAATGAAGTAATTTCAATACTAAACATGCATGCACAAAGTGGTATAGCATTCAAATTCCTAGTAGAAAAGTTAAATGAGCTATAGGAAGACAAAGACAGCAAAATTATACTGGTAGGGAACCTCAACCTCCCTCTTTCAGAATGAGCTAAATCTTACCACAAAATAAATTAAAAGGTAGTTAATGAGGTGAATTGAATATTAGGAAACTCAAATCTGATAAAACTTTCAAGAAAACTGACTGGGAATAAAAAGGAATATAATTTTTTTTTCTGTAATACATAGCACCTACACAAAAATGACTTTGCATTAGGGTATAAACACCTCATAATCAATTGCAGAAAATCAAAAATATTAAATATATTCTTTTCAGATCATGATACACTAAAAATTGCATGCCCTGAAGGACCATAAAATGATAGATAAAAAATTAATTGGAACTAAATAATATAACTGTAAAGACTGAGTTGATCAGTCTTGGGGGTGGGGCAGAGCCAAAATGGCAGCATGAAGGCAGCATTTACTAGAACTCTTTCCCCCAAAACTCCAAAAGCCAACAAATTATGACTCTAGACAAATTTAGAGGGGCAGGACTCACGGCAAGACTGAGTGATACTTTTTACCAGTCCAAGATAACTTAGATGTCCTGTGGGAAAGGTGTGTTTCACCAGGACAGGGAGCTGGAAAAAGCCCTGTTCCCGGCACAGCCCTTAACAACTTGAAGGGGCAGGTAGAGAATTCTGCTACACCAGAATGAGTGTGGAGTGAGGGAGTACCTGCAGTGAATAACTGGAGAAAGTCTCCTGCACGTCCAGAGCACAGCCCACAGACAGTAAGGGGGTGACGGAAGACTGCAGAAATTTCTCTGCTCTCCCTTAGGGTAAAACTCTGCTATTTGCCCATACTCAGATCCAGCTTGCAGTTTGGGCTTCCATACTAAGATAGCAAACAAGACTCCTCATTTCAGATCCAGGGCACAGGGAAGTGTTGTGGTCATCTATATATCAAAGTACAGGCAAGAGAGCATAAGACCTTGGAGGAATAAAGGCCCAAGTGGGGTATCCCCCCTAAAAAAACCCCAAAGCCTTGGAAGTGCTGTAAATTAGTCTTGGACTGAAGAAATTAATAAACAACAGAAAAAGAAGAATCTGACCATAGAGTATTACTTTAGTCCCATGGAAAATCAAAACCCATACTTAAATGATGACAAAATTGAAGCTTCCATATCCAAAACCTCCAAGAGAAATAGAAAATGGGCTCATACTATGGATGAGCTCAAAAGACTTTGAAAAGCAATTAAGGGAGGTAGAAGAAAAATTAGGAGGAGAAATGAGAGCAATGCAAAAACATCATGAAAATCAAATCAAAAGCTTGGTGAAAAATGCAAAAAAAAAAACTGAAAAAAATAATATGTTAAATGCCAGTTTAGGCCTAATGGAAACAAGCAACACAAAAGGCAAATGAGAAGAATGCCTTAAAAAGCAGAATTGGCCAGCTGAAAAAGGAGATAAAAAAAGCTCTCTGAAGAAAATAATACCTTCAAATGAAGAATGGAAATAAAGGAAGCTGATAACTTTAAAAGAAATCAGTAAGAAATAAAATTCTTCAAAGAAAGCCAAAATTAGAAGAAAATGTGTAATATCTCATTGGAAAAACAACTGACCTTGAAAACAGATCCCAAAGAAATAATTTAAAAATTATTGAGCTATCTGAAAGGCACAAACAGGAAAAGAGACTAGATCTCATTTTTCAAGAAATAATACAGCAAAATTACCCTGAGATCCTAGAAATTGAGGGAATCCATCGGTCACCTCCTGAACGAGATCCCAAAAGAAAAACTTCCAAGAATATTCTAACCAAATTCCAAAACTCCCAAATAAAAGAGAAAAGACTAAAATCTGCCAGAAACAAATAATGCAACTACCAATGCTCCATAGTCAGGATTACACAGGATCTGGCAGCATCTACATTAAGGGCTCGTAGGGATTGGAATATGATATTCCAAAAGAGAAAAGATCTTGGTTTACAAGATTGTAAGAGAATCAACTACACAGCAAAACTGAACATCCTCTGTCAGGGGAAAAGATGGACTTTCAATGAAACAGGGGACTTTCAAACTTTTCTATTGAAACAACAAGAGCTGAACAGAAAGTTTGATCTCTAAGTACAGGACTCTGGTGAACTATAGCAGGGGTGGATGAGAAGGACTAACTATGAGAAACTTAATGATATTGAACTGTTTTTATTCCTGCATGGGAAGAAGATATTGATAACTCATATGAACTTTCTCATTTATAAGAGCTGTTAGAAGGAGCATATATATAGACAGGACACAGAAATAAGTAGAATATAATGGTATAATATAATAAAAGGATGGATTAAAAAAAGATGGAGTCCATGGGTGATAAAGGAAAGGACTTGGAGGAAGGGAAAGAAGCTAAGAAATTCCACATAAGAGTCAAGGAAAAGCTTTTTCAATGGAGTGGAAAAGGGGGAAGGCAATGGTGAAGGAGCGAGCCTTCATTCTCATCAGAAATGGCTTGGAAAGTAAATAACACACACATTTAATAGGGTGAGGAAATCTATCTTACCCTAGAGAAAAATAAGAAGAAAATGATGGGATAAGGGGGAATCGAGGGAGGGGAAGTGGGGAATAGGTGATAGAAGAGAGGGAAGATCGTGGGATAGGGTACTCGGGTACAACACAATTTTGGACAGGGCCAGGATGATAGAAGAGAGAGAACAGAACAAATAAGAGTGGGGAGGAATAGAGTTGAGGTACAGCTAGTAATAGCAACTGTGGGGAAAAATACTGAAGCAGCTGTTCTGGTGGACTTATGATAAAGAAAGCAATTCACCACAGAGACAGAGACATTGGAATCTGAACACAGACTGAAGTACACTTATTTTTTCTCTCACTCTCACTATTCTTGAGGTTTCTCATCTTCTTGGGGTGGAAAGAAGGGTTTATGTTTGCTCTTATAACAAAATTATTGTAATAATAGTAATAATAAAAAAAACAAATCTTGTAGAGATATTGAGTAAGATAATCACATGATCAGACCTGAGCTTAAGGAAAGTTATATTGACAACATTGTCTAGAATGGAATTGAATGGTGAGAAACTGAAGCAGGGGACCAATGTGCAGACTGCTACAATAATTTATTGCAAGAGGCAATGAGGGCCTGACCTAAAGTGGTAGCTACGTAGGTGAGAAAAAAGGATAGGTTTTGAGAGATGTTGAAATGGAAAGATTTGAACACTGAGTGAATGTGTGGAATGAAGTAAAGGAGTCCAGAATCATGTCAAGATCGTTTTGCCTCTAAAAGAAATATTAGTAGAATGAATGCTTTGGGGGGAAAACTTAATGAGTTGTATTGAGCATGCTGAGTTTAACACCTCTGGAACATGCAGTATGAAATATCTAACAGGTAATTGGTGATGTAAAAAAGTTTGGGGAGAGACTGAGTCTGGATATATAGGTAGGAGAGACTTTTGTTTAGAGAATAAAAGTCAAGCAGTTGATGGGCTTATTGAAGTAGAGTTTTGAGGGAGAAATGAAGCAGATTAAGGAGAGAAAATTGGGAATTAATCCATGGTTAGGAAACATGGTTTAAAGTGAATAATAATTGAGACTGAGAAAGATTGGAGGCAAGCCAGTGACAAGCACATTTCAGAGTTCCTGTTTTAGATTCTGAATTGGAGAAAGTCTAATATTTCTTCAGGAGAATATTACAGATTAGAATAAGATAAACTATGGATTATGTCTCTTCTACTCCTACTTCTCTGACAAACAACTTCTGGGATGTTAGTGAATGTCATCATGACAAAAATGTAAAGAGAAAACTGACTTTGTTCCTTATCTACTGAGCCCAGATACATTCCTCAGGGCTGGAGGAGGTATGTCTCTGTTTGGATTATATGCTTTTCTTTAAATTAATTTACATGCTTAGATTGTGAAGACCACTTTCTTAACTAATGAAAATGGGTCAGTGGGGAGGGGGGTCGAGTTAGGATACATTGCTCCTACAGTTCATGTCTCCTTACCTTACTCTCCCATGACTATGGTTGAATGGATATCTGCCTCTCAGGAATCAAATAAAAACTTTTTCTCTTTATACCTTGAAAAAAGAATGAGTGGTTAAAATAAAAAAAATATAGAAAAAATAAGAATTCATCCAAAACAATAAGGAGAAAAATGTCAAATTATGTAGGACACAGTCAAATCAATTATTAGGTGATATTATATCTTTAAATGCCTACCTGAATGAAACAGAGAAAGAAGAGATCAATGAATTGGGCACAAAACTAAAAAAGCTAGAGAAAGAACAAAAAAAATCTTCAATTAAATATCAAATTAGAAATTCTGACAATTGAAAAAATTAGTAAAATCAAAAGTAAGAAAACTATTGAACTAATAAATAAAATTAAAAGTTAATTTTATGAAAAAACTAAATATATAAACCTTTGGATAATTTGATTAAAAAGAAAGAGAAAACCAAATTAGCAGTATCAAAAATGAAAAAGATAAATTCACTACCAATGAGGAGGAAACTAAAGTAGAAATATGGAACTATTTTGCCCAACTGTATGCTAAAAATGACAATCTAAGTGAAATGGATGAATATTAACAAAAAATAAAAACTCCCCAGGCTAAAAGAAGAGAAAACTAAACACTGAAATAGCCCAATCTCAGCAAAAGAAATTGCACAAGTCATCATTGAACTCCCCAAGAAAAAATCTGCAGTCATCTAATAAACATTTAAGGTACAATTAGTTATTTCCAGAATAAATATTCACTATTTGAAAAAATAGGTGAGTAAAGTTCTGATAGATTCCTTCTATGACATCAGTATGGTGTTTATACCTTAACCAGGAAGAGGCAAAACAGAGAAAGAAAATTATAGACCAATTTCCCTAATGAATATAGATGCAAAAATTTTAAATTAAATATTAGCAAAATGATTACCCAAGTTATTACTAGGATAATTCACTATAATCAAGAAGGATTTATTCCAGGAATGTAGGGTTGGCTCAATATTAAGAAAACTATCAGCATAATTGACTATATTACTAACAAACCTAACTGAAATCATGTGCTTATTTCAATAGATGCTAAAAAGCTTTTTACAAAATACAACACTCATCCTATTAAAAACACTCAAGAACAAGAGCAATAAATGGGTTGTTTCTTAAAACAATAAGCAATATCTATCTAAAATTATCAACAAACATTACATGTAATGTAATGGGAATAAACTAGAGGCATTCCCAATAAGATCGAGTGAAACAAGGATGCCCATTATCACCACTATTAATAAATATTATATTAAAATATTAGTTTTAGCAATAAGAGAAGAAAAAGAAGTTAAATTAATTAGAATGGGCAATGAAGAAACAAAACTCGCATTCTTTACAGATTATATGATGATATACTTAGAGAACACTAGAAAATCATCTAAAACACTTTGAAACAATAAGCAACTTTAATAAAATAGTAGGATATAAAATAAACCCATTGAATCAATATTTCTATACATTACTAATAAGGCACAGAAGCAAGAGATAAAAAAGTGAAATTCCATTCAAAGTAACTGGAGACAACATAAAATACTTGGGAGTCTACCATTAAGGCAATCTCAGAACCTTTTTTGAAAACCACTATGAAACACTTTTTACACAAATAGAATCAAACCTAAATAAATGAACAAATCTCAATTGCTTGTGGGTAGACTGAACTAGTATGAAAAAATGATAATTTTACCTAAATTAAATTATTTGTTCAGTGTCATACCAATCAAAATTTCAAAAATTACTTTTTTGAGCTAGAACAAATAGGAACTAAATTCAATATGGAGGGACAAAAGGTCAAAAATATCAAAAGAATTAATGAAAAATCACAAAGAAAGTGGCCTAACCATAACATCTAAAATTATGTTAAAAAAATCAGTCATCAAAACTGTTTGGTATTGGCTAAATATTGTTGTGTATCAGTGAAATAGACTAGATGCAAAAGAAGCAGTAGCAAATGACTATAGTAATCTGCTGTTTGATATACCCAAAAGTTTCAGCTTCTGGGATGAGAACTCATTCTTTCATAACTTCTGGACCTGTAAAAACTAGGCATAGACCAACATCTCACACCAAGATAAGGTCAAAATAGGTACAGTATTTATAAATAAAGGATGATATCATAAGGCAATTAGGAGAACAAGAAATAGTTTATCTGTCAGATCTATGGAAAGGGGAGTAGTTTACAACCAGAAAAGAGATAGAGAACATTATAAAATACAAAATGGATTGTTTTCATTATATCAAATTAAGAAGATTTTGCAAAAATAAAACCAGTGCAATGAAAATTAAGAGGCAGTAAATTGTTAAACAATTTTTACAACTCATATTTTTGACAAAGGCCTCATTTCTAAAATATAGAGAGAACTGAGTCAATAAGAATATATCATTCCCCATTGATAAATGGTCAAATGATATGAACAGGAAATTCTCATATGAAGGAATTAAAACTGCTTGTGGTCATATGAAAAAATTCTCTAAATCATAATTGATTAGAGAAATGCAAATTAAAACAACTCTGAGTTACCACCTCATACCTATCTGATTGGCCAATAAGACTAAAAATAAAAATGATCAATGTCAGAGAGGATGTGGAAAAACTGGTGTTACTAATGCATTGTTGGTGGAATTGTGAATTATGCCCAAAGGTCAATAAAACTGTGCATACCCTTTGGTTCGGCAATACCACTACTAGATGGTACAGTGGATAGAACACTGGGCAGGACAGAAGTTTGAATCCAACCTCTGACACTTACTAGTTGTATGACTTTGGGCAAGTCACTTAAACTCTGATTTCCCCACATCCAAAGCCATGTTCAGTTATCCTGATTCATATCTGGCCATTGGACCCAGATGGCTCTGAAGGAGAAAGTGAGACTGGTGACTAAGCACAGGATCTCCCTCATTCAAATGCAATTCATGTGCTTGTCATGACATCACCTCCCTGATGTTATGGTCTTCTTCTAAAATTAAGGACAAATAGATTACAAAAAAAGGAAAGAAAACTCATTGGTACAAAAACAAATAGCTCTGTTTGTAGTGGCAAAGAATTGGAAATCAAGCGGATGCCTGTCAATTGGGAAATGAATGTGATGGAACATTATTGTTCTATAAAAAAGTATGAGGGATGGAACTTTAGAATAGCCTGGAAAGACTTGCATGAACTGATGCTGAGTGAAATGACCACAACGAGAAGAACATTATATGCACTAACAACATGGAGTAATGATCAACTATGATGGACTTTGAATTCAACCACACAATAATCATTATAAAAAATTTGTAATGGAAAATGCCATCCATAGCCAGTGAAGGAACTGTGGAGTACCCAAACTAACTGTCTTCAGTTTTTGAAAGTTGTCTTAGTTATTCTATTTTCTCTCTAATGTTTTTCCCATTTTGATTTGATTGTTCTTTTACTTCATGATTAATATAGATCTATATTTAGCCTGGTTATACATGCATAAACTATATTGAATTGTTTTACATCAGGGGGATGGGAGGAGGGAAGGGAAGGAGGGAGAAAAAAATATACAACTCAAAACCTAGCAAAAATGATTGTTGAAGACTACCATTACCTGTATTTGGAAAAAATAAATATTTTAAAAAATAAAAAAGTGACAATCAAAAAATACTTATTTTAATCTATCACATTCTACTGGCTTTTTCCTTTGGTTCTTACTGAGCATAATAGGCTTTAACCCTGAACTACATATTATAATAGCCAGAGCACTCTCTATGAAGAAGTAGCTTTCTAGCTATAGTACCTAGAAAGATGATAGCAAAGACAACAGCTTCAGTAGTGAATATAGAATGCTAAAGAGAGCAATAGAGAGGACCATGATGACAACACTAAAAAGCATTGGCAACTTCTCAGTGTTGAAGGTAGGAGTTAGTTGCCTCAGTTATGTGTGTTCCCTGGTCTCATGGACCTATTTCTATTTGTCTTGCAAACTCCAAATATATTACCTTTTATGCATGTTCTCTGGTCACCTGCATTATTGCCCTATATGCCATTCTTCATTAATGATGTGGTAACTTGAGGGGGCCTATATCCCATATGTGCCTGGAGGTGGATCTTTTCTTTACTTACTATGGTATTTTGCTATATATCTTTTGCTTTGAATAATGTGTCTTCTGGTTGACTATTAAACGGAAATATAATAGGCCTCATGAGTAATGGTTTTGGGCAGATGTAGACCAAGAGAGTGCCAACAACATGGGACAGTTTTTCTGTGTTCCCATATATGGCAGAGGGAACACTCAAGTGCTACCGGTATGGTGAAACTAGATATATTGACAGTGGAGAATGAGATAATCTTTTTGGCTTATAGGAACTTCTAGTTTATAACAAATAACCTTATTTTTCCCTAAGACAATGTCTGCACATATCCTGTCCTTCAGAGTGAGTAAATCATTCAACATTGAGTTTGAATATGGAAGGGATCATACCAAATAACAGAAAAATCTAATTCTTTCTTAATGGCTAATTATTTGGTTTTTTACTTTCTTATTTATTCATCTTGTCATTAGTTCATTCATTCATTCATTTAATAAACATTTGCTGAACATCTGCCTCAAATAATTCCTGATGAAAGGAGCAAAGAGAGATACATTAGCACTTTAAAAGATGTATAATTTTCACAGTGTACTTACTCCTTCCACCAAAGTAGATTTTGACCCTGCAATAATTTTCTTGGGGTAATTTCATGAGTGGCACTAGGCTAGAATTTAAATCTGTTCAGTTTGGTAAGACCTTCTAGACTTTACATTCTGCCATATGGCTTTTGAGAATCCATGGTCGCCTCCATGACAAATGAGGCATCAGAGTAGAACTTGAGCAGAAGCCAAGGAATATAAGCAAGACAGACCTTCACAACCTGGCCCCTTCCTAACTTTCCATTACTTTTATACCATACTCTACAAACCCCCCCACATAACATAGGAGCCAATGACTCTGTCCTCTTTGTTCTTCTTTGCATAGGACACTAAAGCTCAGGACATTTTCCCTAGCTGCCTGTCAATACTGAAATGCTCTCTCCTATTCCCCACCTCCTGGCATCCTTGACTTGCTTCAAATCCAAGCTAAAATCCCACCTTCTAGCCTTTCCCAGTCTTCCTTAATTTTTATGCCTGTTCTCTTTTGATGATCTCCAATTCATCTTGTTTTTTGACTTATTTATGCAAAATTGTTTGCATATTGTCTTTCATGTTATACTGTGAGCTCCTTTAGAACAGGGACTTTGATTTTTGTTTGTTGGTTGGTTTGTTTGCTTTTCTTGGTATACTCAGTGTTTAGCACTGTGTTGGACTCATATTTACAAATCTTTACTTGGTTTACATGGTCACTGACTAAAAATCTATTAAGGAGCAATGAGACCTATACACAGATAAATAGATTGAAATTAGAGTTTGGTAAATGAATAAAAGAATAAAGGGCTATGAGATCATTTGATAGAAAAATCACTTCAGAGACATGATAAAGTCTCACTCCAACAACCTGGAAATCAATAGCAGGAGTCTCTAAAAGCTAAACTGAGACACTAATACTATCTCAAAAGATTAATAGACCAAAATCCCTTCTTCAGCATTGCAGAAAATCTGGAGCCTACAAAGTTGCTGCTGGAAGATGCCAAATGGTCCAGGAGATTCAATCATTCCCAAAGGGCTTTTTGAGTTTGATGCTTCTTAGTTGTACTATGTGTGGAGCTGGTCTGAGATGAGATGACTTGATGCTTAAAGTAAATAAGAGTCACAAAGGAAGAATAAAGTTATCGGTCAGTCAAAGTATATTTGTTAGAAACCTAATATGTTCTAGGCATAGGTTCTACCTTTGAAATAGAAGCATCATGTTCAGGGAGATGCCACTTTTATTACCCAAAGAAATCTCTGCATCTTTTGTGACAGTCATGATGGCCTCTTTGCTGGAGGACAAGGTGGGGAACAAACAAAAAAAAAAACTCAGTGTATCTAAAATTTCAAGAAATTAAACAATTTTTGAAGTTTGACTTTAACTGATACCTGGGTGAAGTCATGACCCCTTTCAGACTGGAAGTAAACAGAAAAATTTCTATCCTCAACATGACAGAGGGGGATGATCCATGCTTTTCTCCCCTGAAAGATTGGATTTCCAAAAGGAATTTTTTAAAAAGCACATGCGTAGTGTTGCTGTTTGACCATGGACCAACTAAAAGTTTTAATAAAGGGAGTTAAGCTTGGAAGGTTAGCTTAGCCATACAACACATGGTTCCCTGGTGAGATCAGGATGCATGTCAAGTGCAGTCAGTATACAAGAGCCAGACTGTATGAGCAAATCCGTCTACATCGATCCCTTGGCAGCATTCCATTATTGTTATGATGGGCAGAGTGCCATGACTGTAATCACTCCAAGGAGTGTTGGACTAGGACTCTGTTCCAAAGCTCATCAAACTCCGTCCATTTATAATTATTTTAGCATGGTTTCTTTCATCTCTAAGCCTGGCCTTCTTGGTAAACTGACAGGCTTACCTGCCAAAGGCAAACGTCATAAAAAAAAAAAATCAGATCCCCATCTCTGATTGAAACACACCTTCCTCTCGGAGTTGGTTCACATTTCCTCCCTGGGCAAAGAGCCACAGTCCTAAAATCTCTTTTCATCTTGAAAGGAGACTATGCTGACTGATGGTTAGCAGCAATCTTCTGGATCTCTGTCAACACATACCAACCAGTTTGATTCAATTCAGGGAAAGCAAAAAAAAAAAAAAAAGGTTTGTTCTGTAAAATAAGTTTAATTTTAATTTTTCTTTTACTTTGTGTTTCTGTGATGACACTTAGTTTTTGACTGAAATGTTCACTTTTAAACCATTTGCTTTTAAGTTTTTTAAACTTAACCAGAATACTCCAGTTTCATCCCCAGACTTTCCAGTGTTTCCCCATGTTTCTGCAATGCATCCCTGGCCGCCCAGGCCTGTTTTCATCCATCTGTCAAATGTAAGTATGGAGTCTCCCCACTTTCCACCTTCTTGGAATGATATGATAAAGAATGAGATCATGTCTCTAAAGCAACTATATTTTAAAAGAGTCAAGGAATGCTATAAAAGTACAACCCCACTCACATTCATCCTACTTGTCTATTGAAGCATCTAGAACATGCACAGTAGAGAAAGCTAAACCCAGAAGGAAGAAGCATAAATCTGGCCTCAGACATATATTATCTATGTGACCCTGGATACTTCATTTTACCCTTCTGTCTACTCCATCTCTCAAACTGGGGCAATAATGGCCCTTCTCTCCTCAGCTTGGGTAACTAGACGGTGCAGCAGATAGAGTATCAGTTATAGAATCAGAAAGACTCCTCCCTAGGCAAGTCACTTAACCCCATTTTCCCCCCAGTTTCTTTACCAGTAAAATGACCTTGCAAAGGAAATGACTAACTGCTCCTGTAACTCTGCCAAGAAAAACCCAAATGGGAGTCACAAAGCATGGGACATAAATGAAACAGTTGAACAAAAACACCTCCCATGACTACTGTGAGGGTAAAATGTGATATTTGCAAAGTTCTTAACAAACCCTAAAGTGCTATGTCATGGCAGTTATTATTATTTTTATTATTCACATAATCCTCAGCTTTGGCTGCTTTATTTCCTTAATTTCTGTCTATGACTTTCTACTCCTGGTGAAGAACTTAAATGTTAAATCTTCACAAATACATATATTATGCTCCACACCTTTCAGCAGATAGTTTCAAATGCAAACTCCATGCCAAGAAGACTAGTTGAAGAACAGGTGATGTGATCTAGATACTTCCTCAGAAAATGAATTTCATTCCCACAAGAAAGTGGTTCACACTAACAGAAGTTCTGTGAAATGACCAGTTTCAGAGGGGAAAGGGAGTATTGAGAAAGAATAGAAAGATTTCTTAACAGTATGTGGGATTTTAACTGAAGTTTAAAAAAGAAACAATGTTGCATGAATAATAAATAGCAGAGCTCAGATTTGATAATACCACCATATGCACAATATTAGTAATATTCTATAGAAAGTATTTGGAGCACAGCAATGGAATAGAAAATAATTGCATTTAGAGACATGAATACCAAATTAGAATTGTGCCTCAGATACTCCTGTGTGATCCTGTTCAAGTCATTTAACATATCTATCTTAGTTTCCTCATGTAAAAAAATGCACTCTCTCAGCTTGTTATGAAGATTTGAAAGTACTTTACAGACCTTAAAACTGTTTAAATTCTAGTTATAACATTAATGATAATACTAATCTTTACCATCATTAGTATCATCATTGAAAAATTAGAAGATACCTTGAAGATCATCTAGACCAGTGGTGTCAAATACAAATAAAAATAAGGCCACTAAACTACAGTATGAATCCTGGTTGGCCACATATTGACTTAAAAAAAACTTCACATGAACATTATCAATGATCTATTATATATTCATTTATATATATTTTCTCCAGATTCCAAGATGTACTTGGCAACAGTGGGTTACATCTCTTATCTTGTTCAAAGTAATATTTACCTATGTTAATTAGTCAAACATCATAGACTTAAGACATAAAAGAAATTGGAAAGAAATAAACAGATTTCAGTATGTACACATGCGTACTTCCTCTAGAACAATTACAACCGAAAGAATTAGCAATATAATTCATAAAGATTTCTGTTAGCAAGAGAATAACCCCAGGAAGACAATATAACATTTAGGACTGACAACTAGGGATTTTAAAACCTATTTACAAAGGTTTAATTGAGTCAGTTCAAGAATAAGAAAATCTATTATTTTATGACAACTAATTTAATAAGAAAAGAAGTTAGATATACTTTTATTATTTAGGGCAGCCTGGGACATATCACAAAGAAAACATTAGACTTAGGGGTCAAAAAAATATGACATCAACTTCTCCACTATGTAGTAGCTATGCAACCAAGGGAAAACCACCAAACCTCACTGAGCCACAGATTTTCTTACTTACAAAATGGAGATAATAACACTAGTCTGCACTACCTCACAGAGTTATTGTGATACATTAATGAGATGCTGCATAAAAAAGTACTTGAAAACTGAATGTGCTACATAAATGTAAACTATGATTATTTCCTATCTATTATGTCTCCCAAATGAAATTCACCAACTGGTAAGTACTTTGAATTAGCAAGATTTGATATATATATTTCTTTAATTAATCCTTAAATGGCATGAATTTGAGGTCTGTCACTGTCCTTACCTCCTTTTTTTCTGACTGGTCTCTTACTTATCCAAGTCTCTCAAAAACATGATACCTGGAAATGAATGTATTGCTATAAATACAATCTGACCATGACAAAATATTATGGAAGTTAGACATTCTTATTCTTGGAAGCTTTACCTCTCTTCTAGCAAATCAAGATTAGGGAATACTGATTTACACTAGTGACTTGTGATGAGCTTGGACTATTTCTTAGTATTTTCCTCCAACATCAAAACCTTTACAGTAAGGGATCAGGGAGCCTTACAGAATTCTGGTGCCAAACTTTTGCACATTAGTTACCTTCCATAATCCAGTCAAACTGGTCTATATTTTAGTACCCTAACTGAATGTTTTCTTTCACCACTTTGCATTTACATATTGCCCCCTCTCCCATCCCATTTATGGAATGTATTGCTTCATTTCTTCCACCTCTTAGAATATCTGTTTGCTTTAAAGCTCTGCTTGCATGCCTCCTTTCAGAATTCATTCCTGGACCCTCCTAATTTATATTGTTCTCTCTTTCTTTTCATATTATTGTGTACTTACTTATTTGTGAAAAACAGATAATATAAATGTATTGAGAATATAAATGTATTGAAAGAAGAGAATGATTCATTTTTTCCTTTATATTTCCAGATCTAGCCCAGTTCTCTGTACATAGTAGATTTTTAATAACTGCTTATAGGATTGGATCAAATATGAGAAAATGACAGTCAAAATATAAATTTAAAGAGCTTTAAGAATTCTGAAAGGAGTTTTAAAAGAAGTCTGCTAGGCCTGTCTTAATCTACAAGATGCAGTTAAATGAGAGTTGACTAAATAGTTAGCAAGAAAGTCTAAGAGGGTCTGACCTCAGGAGAGGCACATCAATTTTCTCTTCTGAATTTTCCATGTAGAAATCCATGTATATTTAAGAAGAATGAATAATTACACAAGCAGACTCATGACAAGTGAGCACAAATGCTTACATTGTACTTTGAGATTCTAGTAATAATAACCATCCTCCTCCTGGCTCCCAGGATTTGATAGCTCCTGGGTTTATTTAGTCACCACCTCAGTCAGTTGAGCTGAGATCTCAGATTGAGAGTTTCTGAAAATTGTCACAATGACGGATTGCTTTTATAAAATTAGTCTGGATTCCAATAATAGGATCTGGATAGAGGCTTGGTTTGGTTTTAAGTCTTGAACAGTGAAGTTTTCTGTTTCCTGGGGCCTCCTCATTTCTTGATATCAGCATTGAATCAAGTAGAATTGTTTGACTCTTGTTGTGGTGGTATCCTGATAGTCTGGAAGTGAATGAAGACCTTATCTCTCCCAATGTATTTGGGAATAAAAATAACAGCATAGGGACGCCATGATGCTAAAAGTCAGTAGAGAAAATATTAGGGCAGAATCTTCAAGGATGAAATAAAATATGAGAAATTTCCTCCTAGAACTCTTTTTATTTCCCTAGCATCTTGCTTGGGTTGCTGCTCAGCAACTAGTCAAGAAGGTAACAGGAAAGGATCCTAGGGCTTATAGCTGGAAGAGACGCCGCAGATCAACTTATCCACCTACTTCATTTCATAAATAAAAAAGTGAAAACCAGAAAAATGTCCATCTTGGACAGGTTATATCATTCTGCCAGTGATGTGTGAAGGCAGGATTCAAGCACAGTCTTCTGATATAAAGCAAAACAAAACAAAATATAAGCAGGGTTTCTTTCCTTTTTTTTCCACTCCAGCATTCTTTTTACATTAAGATATTGCTACATATAACAATCTTAGGAACCAAGTTCAGAATATCCTATACCTGGAAGCTGTCCTCCCCTGTTTTCTTTGATCAGGTTATTACCACCCAGGATAACAATGATGTGGGTCTGGACATTAACTTACAAGAGTCAGGTGGAGTAGAGATTTGTTCTTAGAAATCTGCATATTTCTCTTATCAGAAAAGCCTTTTACAACCACCTCCAGAGTCACAGATTATCCCAGGTCAGGTTTCACTGGAGAGCTAACAAATCCATATAATGAACAATAATATGTAAATATCTCTAATGGAAAAGGTCACCAAGAATATGTGAAAATCACTCCCAGGAGCTGGTCCTCTACAGGTTATTTAATAATAATATGATGTTGAATGAAGAGAATTCTCTCTACAGAAGAAGCAGAATAGTTCTACCACCCTGGTCCTGATTTATTCACTCTAAATTGATTTTATCTGTATGGATCATGAGGAAGATTGGTTTATGTCTTGTCAACAGAAGGAAAGAAAGAAGGCAGGAAGGCAAGCTCTTATTCAGACAAATGCTTCTCTGGCCCTACCTGCCACCCCAATCATCAAGCATTTGTCCCATCAAAATGCTTGTAGGATCAGAGGGATCACATTCACCTCTATATTCAGGATACCAAATCACGCATATTATATTCAGTGAAACCAAATCCTACAAGAGCAAAACTGGGAAGAGATTCACAAATGCTTTGTCCAATCAGCCATTAAACCTAATGGAAAGATTTAACTTATTCATTCTTAGAGAGGATACCCTTGTGAAATGTTCTTGGCCAACTCTTCATTTCAATTCAGCTACTTGCTAGGTTTCAAATATTTCCCAGAAGGGTAAGCAAAACAAAAGCTGACAATACGAACAATTGTCAGAGGCAGCCAGCAAATGGATGTGTCTTTAGGAAGCAATGAAGCAAAAAAATAGACCTAAACATTTAGATCCAGAACATACACCTGTTAGTGACTATCGGGCTTTTTTTTTTTAATGACAATCATTGTTGAGTGGTGCTCTGTAGTGTGGAGGGTTTCATGTATCTATCCCACAGGTTTCATGGCTTACCTGTCTACACATATTCTTGGCTCTATTCCTTCTGATCTCCTTCAGGGACTCACGTCATCAATTATTTTCTCTCTTGAAAGTCTTTAGCCTTTCCTTAAGGGATTCCTTTTCATTCATCTTCAAAAAAGCACAAGTCTCTGCTATCTTGAAGAAATCATAAGTGACCCCCAGCATCCCTTCTGGATTAGCTCTGCTTCTTTCTTTCCAGTGCCAAACAAAATAATTGTTCTATCTTTCTGTCTCTACTTCTCACCTATTAATTTCCTCTATACAATTTATATTTCTATTCCCAAAATTTTACTAAACCTGCTTTCTTGGTGATTTACGATGAGAAAATTCATTGGATATTTTGGGAGGGAAAGTCCTAAATAGTTATTATTGGGGAGGCAAGTTAGAGTATATCGAGAAGGCAAATGTTTGTTGTTATTATGACATGCTGTTTTCAGAATCTATCCCGTTCCTTAAAAGGGAGGAATACAATTGACATCTGTAACTCTTGATTTTAAGAAATGTAATTGAATATCTTTTTGAGGACCACAAAGTTATTATTCACAACTGACACAAACTATTTTTTCACATTTATTGAACATTAGTGCCCTTCATACAGTGAATGCTCAAGCTAAACATTTCTCAAAGACCTTTTCTGGGGACCTACAAGATCAACATTTTGTATCATGATACAGAGATATTTTAATTTCTAGTAGGTTAAATATTGATAGATTTAAGACAGATAAACCAAAAATTCTTTGAGGTCCTAAATAGATTTTAACAGTATAAAGGGGTCCTGTGATTATAAAAAAGTTTGAGAACCCCAAATCCCTAAAAGCTTGATCTAGCCAAACTATAACTTGAAGTTCTCCATATGTGACTTTCCACCTTCTATTTTGATTAGTATAAATAATGAATCCCATAAAGTGGGATTTGAATTTGCACTATGTGAAATTATAATTATACAAAATGTGGTAAGTTGTTTCAGCCCAATGGAAATATAGAGTGTAAATTCAAATAACATGCCTACTTCATGGAATTCATTACTCACTCTAAAATGACTAGGCTGTCTATCATACTTGTGGTAATCTCTATTCATCTTTGCCCATTGGCCCTCTAGCATCTCCTCCATGAGCCCTTTCTTATTGCCTCAGTAGTTAAGGCACCCTCTTTCAATGACTTGACATGCATGCTATGTTCATTGGATATAATATGTATGTAATTTTCATTTTCTTATCTAAGTATGTATTATATATATTTTGCATGTAATTCTCATTTTCTTACCTATTAAATACACATCCCTACCCCATTCCCAACACAAATAGCCCTACCCAGTAGAACAGAAAAAGCTTTGAGGGTGAGGAGACTTTAATTTTGTGTCTTTAGCTCTCTTCACCAAATAAAATGCCCATAATAATGTTTGGTTGAAAAAAATGAATTTATTTCTTTGTGATAGTACTTAATTTTTATATTTAATTTGCTCACTTGTTTATACTCTATCTCCCCATCTGTTTTACAAGTGCCTTCAATTCAATTCAATTTATTAGATACCTAGTTTTTAAGTGAGTAGTTAGGTGACACAGTTGATAAAGTGCCAAATCTGGAATCAGGAAGACTCATCTCCCTGAGATCAAATCTGACTTCAGACATTTATAAGCTATGTGACTCTGGTCAAATCACTTAATCCTATTTGCCTCAGGTTCCTCATCTTCTAAATGATTTGGAGAAGGAAATGGCAAACCACTCCAATATTTTTGCCAAGAAAACCCAAATGGGGTCACAGAGTCAAACAGTACTGAAATGACTGAACAAAAAGAATTTATTAACCACATAATATTTTATTAGGGCAAGAATTCTTAACCTCGAATACAGACTGTCAAAGAGCTCATATCAAAATTTCTTATTTTATTAATACCTTTTTTATTTTTTCAACTATGCTTTATCTAGATTTCAAAGAATCTGGGAACTCGGATATAAACATACACTGCCACACAGACCTTCATTTTCACTAACCTCCAAATGAAATCTAGTATATCTTTTATTTGTGTATATAGGCAACACATTTTATATGTCAGTGTTTGACAAACTACTCCATTGTCTTTTCCAAGAAAACTCAAAATGGGCTCATGAAGTGTGGGACATGATCAAAATGACCAAACAACAAAAAAGGCAACAAAACATTTTTCTGAGAAGGAAATCCAGAAGGTATCACCAAAGTGCCATACGGGTCCATAACAGACACAGGAAAAAAAGATTAAGAATCTCTTGATTTGGGGACTGCTAGGTTGCCCAGTGGTTAGAGCACCGACCCTGAGGTCAGGAGTACCTGAGTTCAAATCCAGCCTCAGACACTTAATAAGTACCTTGCTGGGGAGCCTTGGGCAAGCCACTTAACCCCATTGCATTGCAAAAACCTAAAAAAATGAATCTCTTGATTAGGGGATGGTGTGAGAGTTGTGATATAAAATTCAACTGACTCTAGAAGAGAAAGTAAGGTGGTGATTTAGCACAGTACTGCCCTCACTCAAAACCAATTCATTTGCTTGTCATGGTCTTTGTCGAGAATAAAGGATAAACATTGTTATAACTATACCAAAGTTGTTTTTCTTGTAGAGTTTATGGTCTAGTAGGAGATTGCAACAAATCAAAAAAAAATCATGCTTCACTTTATACTGTATGTAAATACACCAGAGAGTTCTAAGAAATATGGGGTAGGAAAGGTGATTACCAACCCACCTTTATCAAAAAGATGGAAGATGAACGAGGCCTTAAAGAATAATTAAAAATACATCAGGAAGAGGGCAAGCTGAATGCATAAGAAGTATGTAGAATAGTATTTTGGAAGACAAAAAGGAAGTCAAATGTGTGAGAGTTAATTTATTAAGCTTACTTTGAATTCAACTTTGAAATTCTCAACTTGCACAATAATAAATGCAGTAGGTATTTAAGCAGTGCTTTATAATTTACTGTAAAATCTCATATTAACAAGAAATAATAATGAGAAAAGAATCTGAGGAAGTGTATATGAAGGTGTCTATATGTAGATAAATAGCTACTCATCCATAAACAGACACAAATATACATACATATTTTAAGATTAGGGTCTTCTTGAGTCCCTTAAGATTCTTGAGTTTCCTAAGCTGGGTAAAAGAATAGCATCTAGGAGAGAGAAGAGGGATGGAGGGATATAAAATTTTATAGGATTTACTGAATGTTACTGATGGGACAAAACCAGTAGCAAAAACAAACCTAGAACATATAGAACAAACAAAACCCAGAACATATAGAAAATTGGAGGCCTAGAATATCTAATGAGTGGGAATAGCTGAAAATCAAAGCAATGAAAACTATCCTATGTTTAATTTGTTAGAGCCTGGTAAAATAATTTATTGATGCTCTAATCAATGAGTTTCTTTCTTTCCCATCTGCAAGTTTGTCTCGGTGATTAACACCTCCACCAGATATTAGAGAAAAAGTAGAGACATGAGCTGTATCATGCTGATCAGTATCTCTACTATCATCCTTAGTGAAAAGGTTATAAAAAATTAATGATGGTTCTAATGTAGCTCAATCTAGG
The DNA here is from genome assembly GCF_037893015.1 of Macrotis lagotis. Classification (NCBI taxonomy): domain Eukaryota; kingdom Metazoa; phylum Chordata; class Mammalia; order Peramelemorphia; family Peramelidae; genus Macrotis; species Macrotis lagotis. Next base: position 119,815,066 of record NC_133661.1, read on the forward strand.
GCAGCCCTAATTTATTTTCTTTCTGTAAAGTTGGAATGGAAGGGTGAAGACTAGAAGCATGAACACCAATGAGGAGGTCTCTACAGCAATTGGTTCATAGAATTTCATGTATTTATACATTTTTAATGCTAGAAGGGATCTAAATTATCTTTAGTCATCACCCTCTAAATTAATAATGAATGAGAAAAATAGAGGCCTTGAGAAATTAGATGACTTGCCCTAGTCACATCTAGTATTAATTAATCCTATTGGGGGGGGGTCCTATTATCCTTTATCCATTCAACCAGTGTTCTTTATATTATATTATAAAACCCCTTTGACATGAAAATTCAGAAAAGAGAGACAATAGTGAACTCCCTAAAGGTAATGTCTGGCATCTAATTAATGATAAATGTTTGGAGACAGAGCCAAGATGGCGACATGAAGGGATCAAGTCTTAGGAGCTCTCTGATAAAACTCATAAGCTAAGGACTCTAACTAAACTTTCCAGAGACAGAACCCACAGAGGGACCCAGCAAGGCAGTTCTCCTATTCAAGGTAACCTGGAAAAGAACAGAAAGGCTCTGCTCCCCGGGGTTAGAGGGGCAGTCCGCCAGACAGGTGGCCCCAGGGCGAGAGAACTTCAGCCTCCTGGAAGCAGCCCCAGGGCACTGGGAGCCATGGCTCACAGCAGCAGGGGAGTCTCCTGAGCTGCACCCCAGGGAGCACCGGGCACAAAGTGGGGGAACAGCTGGGGACCTCTGCCAGAGAGAATACATGGAGCCCAGCCCTCAGGGCACACAGGGAGCAGCTTGGTCTTTCAGCAGCCTAGAACCAGAAACAGAAGCAGGCAGAGCAGGTAAGCAGGAGCCCCCAGGGCATGAGCCCATTGAGCTGAGGGAAGGGAGTGAAGAGAGAGAGACTGCTGAGCTCTGTCCTCTGCCCCTGGAACAGGACTCTGGGGCTCTGACTACATTCAGATCCTGATCCCAGTCTAGGCCCCTCCATAGAACAACAGGTGGGCCCCCCCCACCTCGGCCCCATGGCAAAGGGGGGCGCTTATTCACATACCAGGAGGGAGGACAGAGCCTCACACACTGAGACCCTTGTGGGAGTGACCCAAAAGCTCAGAAAGCACCCCAAAACCAGGTCAGGGCTGGGAAAATGATCAAGCAGAGAAACAAAAGGAAGACTATTGATAAATATTTTGCAAAAGAGCCCAAGAAGGATCAAAATATTCAGTCTGAAGATGAGGAAGCACAAGCTCCTGCATCTAAAGACTCCAAGAAAATCAGAAATTGGGCTCAGGCTATGACAGAGCTGAAAAAAGACTGAAAATCAAATGAGGGAGTTGGAAGAAAAACTGGGAAAAGAAAGGAGAGAGATGCAGGAAAAACATGAAAATGAAGTCAGCAGATTAGTCAAGGAAATACAAAAAAAAATGCTGAAGAAAATAGCATGCTAAAAATCAGCTTAGGTCAAATGGATAAAACAGTTCAAAAAGTTATTGAGGAGAAGAATGCTTTAAAAAGCAAAATTGGACAGATGGAAAAAGAGATAAGAAAACTCTTTGAGGAGAACAAATCCTTCAGACAAAGAATAGAACTCAGGGAGCTTGATGAATTTACCAGGAATCAGGAATCAATACTTCAAAACCAAAAAAAAAAAAATGAAAAATTAGAAGAAAATGTGAAATATCTCATTGCAAAAACAACTGATATGGAAAACAGAATTAGGAAAGATAATTTAAAAATTATTGGAATACCTGAAAGTCATGATCAGGAAAAGAGCCTTGACATCATTTTCAAAGAATAACTACAGGAAAATTGCCCTGATATTCTAGAAGCAGAGGGCAAAATAGAAATGGAGAGAATCCACCGATCTCCCCGAGAAAGAAATCCCAAATAAACCAACCCCTAGGAATATTATAGCCAAGTTCCAGAACTCCCAAGTCAAAGAGAAAATATTACAAGCAGCCAGAAGGACACAGTTCAAATATCATGGAGCTGCAGTCAGGATCACACAGGACTTAGCAACAACTACATTGGAAACTCGTAGGGCTTGGAATACAATATACCAGAAGGCAAAAGAGCTTAGAATGAAGCCAAGAATGAACTACTCAGCAAGGCTGAATGTCCTCTTCCAGGGAAAAAGATGGACTTTCAATGAACCAAATGTTCCTTTTGGAATGGCCAGAGCTGAACAGAAGGTTTGATCTTCAGATACAGGACTCAGGTGAAGCATGGAAATTGGAGGAGAGGGGGGTAATATGAGGGACTTAATGAGGATGAACTGCATGTATAGAAAAATGATACTGATAATATTTATATGAATCTTCTCAGTTAATAGAGCAAGTAGAGGGAGCTTTTATAGCTGAAGCACAGAAGAAAGCTGAATTTGAAGATAAAATATGGTGTAAAAATGGAGTCAATAGGAAAAAAGGGAAATGGAATGGGAGAAAGAAAAAGGAGAGGGGGAATAGTCCAAGATATTTCACATAATAAGATTTTTTTATTACAATGAACTATTGCAATGATATGCAAGGGGGGAGGCAAGGGGTAATGAGGGAACCTTTGCTCTCATCAGAGACGGCTAGGAGAGGAAACAGCAAATATACTCAATGGGGTACAGACATCTGGAGTAAGAAGGGGGGAGCAGGGGGAAATGGTGGGGATGTGAATAAAAGAGGAGAGGATGGACCATGGGGGGAGAGTGATCAGATATAACACATTTTCTTTTTTACTTCTTGCAAGGGGCTGGGATTGGAAGGCCTGCCCAGGACCATAGGGCCAAGTGGATTCTGGGCCTAAGGGTTGGTATGGGGGCTCAGGGCTTCTTGACCTCAGGACCAGGGATCTGTTTGCTGTGCCACTCAGCGACCCTACAGCAGAGTCAGAGTGAAAGGAGAGAGAAAATATAGTACATGGTAGTAGAGAAATAAGAAAGGAGGGAGTTGCAATCAGCAATGGCAACAGTGGAAAAATATGGAAGTAACTTTTGTGATGGACTTATCATAAAGAATGTGATCCACCCGTGACAGAGTTGTTGGTGTTGGAACAAAGACTGAAGCACATTTTTTTGTTATTATTATTTGGGGGAGGGTGCAGGGCAAGTGGGGCTGGGTGGCCTGCCTGGGGTCACATAGCAGGGTGATCTTTGGGTATCTGGGGCTGGATTTGGACCCAGGTGCTCCTGGCTCAAGGGCCAATGCTCTGTCTGCCACCCAGCCACCCCTACTATTATTACTATTTTATTTTATTTTGGGTCTTTTTTTTTTCTCTTCTTTTTGGTTTTTACAGGGCAGTGGGGATCGGGTGGCTTGCATGTCACATGGCTGGGTGATTGTTGGTTTACGAGGCTGGATATGGACTCAGGTGCTTGTGGCTCCAGGGCTGGTGCTTCGTCCATTGCACCACCTGGCCATACCTGCAATTATAAGTATTATTTTTTTAATTTTAATTTTTTTCTCTCCCCTTTACTTTTTTCACCCAAGCAAGTCTATCTATATTCATGGGGGGAGGGTTATTTTGTTTACTTGTAAACAAGAATGTTTTATTAATGTAAAAAAAAATTTTGTACAAAATGAGAATAAAATAATAAATTAAGGAAAGAGAAAAAACAAATAAAAAAGAAAAAAATGATAAATGGTTGTTAATCAATTAGTTGATGGATAACTCATTGATACAAAGACTTTAGAATGTTTGGAAAAGGAAAAAAAATCTGAAGAGACTAAGGAAAGATGTTGAGACAAAACGTAATTTAAATGTGACCAAAATTATTTTGTAGCTAGAGCATAAGGAATGCCCCTGGATCAAGCCATGTACTATTGGGCCCAAGGGAAGTGGTGGTAGAGTGGTATAAGTATTAAGGGGGAGGCTATCCTCCCTGAATCTAATCTCAAATGGTTGGGAACATGACCTCACATATTCCCAAGTTTGGTTAATAACTTTTACAGACTAACTTCATGAATTTATCAAAAGCTTCTTAAATAAATTTATAAGTTCAGCCTTTTCCAAATTGGAGTAATTAATTCCATATTAAAAACTCACAATATAAACAAATAGTTCTTTTTTATTTGTCCCCAAACTAATACCTCCAAATTTTAATGAATGTCCTTAAAAGAATCCTATAGCAATATATTCTTAGCAAATGTGTCCTGTACTCCATTGTTAATTGGTCATTTTTGAAGATCTGGTTTTACTAGAAAAGTGAAGGATAGTGACAAATGTTAGAGATTTTTCATAAGAAGACTTGACAGGACCTTTTGCATGACTGCATATAGAGCAGAAAAGAAAGAGAGAAGAATGAATGATGTCTCTAATATTTTGAGCCTTGGAGCCTTGGAGAATTATGTCTCCTTTATATAAATAGGGAAGGCAGCAAAAACAGCTGGTCTCAGGAAAAGAGGGAGAATATAAAGACCAAAGATTATATTGGATTGAAAAGTCCCTTGGGCGAGTAAAAATATGGTACATACTAGATCTCAGAGGAACATCAAGATAGTAGTTTAGGAACCATTTGCATTGAGAAAATGATCAAATTTACAAGAAAAATGAGATTTGCTAAGGAGAGGATATAGAATTTAAAAAAAGAAGTAGGGACAAGGCACTGAACCTTGGGCATCTGAAGGAAGAAGAGCCAGAGAAGAGACAGACGTAGGGTAGTTAGTGAGATAATTTTGAGGGGGGAAAGGGTAGTTTAGAATACTCCTCCTTCAGAACAAGTTTTCCTAGCAACTTCAGGGAGGCTTAAAACAATCCAAAATCCCCCCAGAAGTTCTCTTGAAATGCCTCCTCATTTGTCTCAACTATTCAAGAAGAGAGCTTTTTATACTGTATCTTTCTCTCGTTCAACACAGTTTAACTGAAGGTTGGCACCAGATCCTATCCTTTCTCTTTTCTCAGCAAAAATTTACAATAATCCCAAGGTCAACCAAAACTAACTAGAGTGGGTGGGAAGGTGACTGGTGGTCAGCAGACTTAAATAGTTGTCTAGGACTCAGACAACTGTGTTGAAAAGTTTTTTTTTTTAATTTGCTGTTATATGGCAAGGGGTTTCATATATTTTTCAATATATGACTAGCCTGGTCAAAATCATTTAATTAATTCTATCTATTCCAAACTCTTCAGAAGAAGAAATGGGGAAAAAAGAAAAAAAAATGAAGAGAGGAGATACTAGAAAGAGGAGCTATTTTTACCCTCTTATAAATTAAAGGCAGAGAAATGGAATATCTAAGGGGAAAAGTGAAGATTTTTCTTTCTCTTTTCACCAATCCCTCATTCTCAACTCTCTCTCTCTCTCTCTCTCTCTCTCTCTCTCTCTCTCTCTCTCTCTCTCTCTCAACACTTCAAGTCTGGATCCATTTTTTTCAATAATAGTATTATGTATTATTATGGATGCTTGAGGGTTATTAAGTGTGTTATTGAACAACTCTACTATCTTGGAATTGAGTTTATTTCTTAATATGAAAATGGTTCCCTCTACTGGAACAGGACTAGTGTAGCATTACAAATTTAGGTATTCAATTACAAAAAATTCAATTACAAAAAAAACTTGTAGTGTCTAAGAACACTATGCAGGGGTATCATGGATATGAATAACAGCTCTTGCCTTCAAAGTGATTAATGTCTACTCATAGTATACAATATAAACTTTAAAAAATACAGTTCAAATTATAGTGTGATTGGACAAAGGAAAGGGGGAAGTATTATTCCAGAAAACACTGAAACAGTAGCTTAGTAGTAGAAGTAATAGAAGGACAAATCTCTTCCTCCTCATCATCCTCCTCTTCCTCCTCCTCCTCATCATCTTCTTCCTTCTTTCTTTTTCTTCTTTCTCCTCCTCTTCCTACTCCTCCTCCCCTTCTTCCTGTTCCTCTTATTCTTCCTTCTCCTTCTCCTTTTCCTTCTTCTTTATCTTCCTTCTTTTTATCTCCTCCTCCTCCTCCTCTTCCTCCTCCTCCTTCACCTCTTCCTTTTTCATCTCCTCTTCCTCCTCTTTCTTCTTGTTTCTTCTTCATTTGCTTTCTTGTCTTTCTTCTCCTTCATCTTCTCCTCCTAAAACCAGATAGTTCATCAGTTTAGGGAACTCCTAGTATAAAAAGCTCCTTTTAGAGAATTTTCTGGGTCACTGAGAAATTATGACTTGCCCACAATCACACACATAGTATCTATATTATAAGGAATCAAGTCCAAATCTACCTGATTCCAAGGTCATTCCTCTATTCAGTGAACCATGATGCCTTTTCTATTATCACAACAGCAACTCCTACAACTGATGATTATAGAGATAATGTGTTATTATTGTCATTTCATAATATTTTAATATTTGTGGTTTAGATGGTGCAATGAAAAGGGTGCCAGGAATGGAGTCAGGAAGACGTATCTTAACTTTAAACCTGACCTCAGATCCTCACTACATGTGTGACCCTGGGAAAGTGACTTTAATCCCATTTACCTCAGGTCTTCATCTGTAAAATGAGCAGGAGAGGGAAATGACAAATTATTCTAGTATCTTTGCCAAGAAACCCCCAATCAGGTCACGAAGAGTTGAATATGACTGAAATGTTTGAACAAAACACAATGTTTGCAAAGAACTTCCCTCCAAGAAAAACTCCATAAGTAGTTTAATTACTATTATCAAATCACAGAACCAAAATGATCCTTCAATATAACCTTCACAAATCCCCACATTACACAGATCAATATATTGAGGTTTAGAGAAATGAAATGACCAAACCGAGCTCTCATGAGTGCTCTGAGCTGTTTCATAGGGGGTTGAAAATCAGCTATCAAAGATCATCGAGTGTTATTTCCCCAGGAAATGTGGTACTTAACGCATGTATGACTCTTGGTGTTTGGAAATTTTTACTAGAATCATCTACAAGAATAAGTAGCATGGCATAGTATATAGAAAAATAAAATATTAGCATGTTTAACCCTCCTCTTTTGACAAATGAGGAAACTGAAACCCATAGAGATTAAGGTGATTGCCCAAGGTCGCACAAATAGTAAGAATTAATTCTCATTTTTGGAGAATCTTTGCATCCAATCTCTTATCACTGTCCTTTTGCTCATCTTTCCTATATGCCTAAATTCCTCCAAGTCAAGATGACTTGGGTTTGAATCCTTCTTATTATCAAAACTGACCCTGTTTCACTGAGAAAGACTTTTAACCTTTAAATGTTCTAGGAAAGTATCTAAGACTATCCAAGTTGCAAAGAAAATGCTAATCTATATTAATAGAAGGAATTTCCTCGTCTAAGAGTTTCCTAAACAAATGAAATCACATATGTAGTCCCAATCCCAAACTATCTGAAGTATAAAATAATCCCAAGAAAATTCTGTAAAATTTGAAAATTCTTGAATATTTTCTCCTCGATAACAAGTAGTCTCTATTTATGATCTCTAAAAAAAGAAATCAGGCCTTGATGGTCTCTTAGGTTCCTTCCAACTATAAAATCTACGATCCCAAGTAATTCCAGTCATTTCTTACCAAGCTAGAAAAATTTAGACCTCATTGCATGATGAATTCCATGCCTGTTGCCTGATAAAAACTGGAAAAATTCATGCAATAGTTTAGCTAAAGGAAAATATAATTTTCTGTGACAGGAAATTAGGATGATCATTTACTAAGTTATAGTTTGAAAACAATTTGTGCTGTTATTTCCACACTGATATATCCAGTTGAATTCAAGAAGTATTTATTAAGTGTCTAAGATATTCAGGAAAATACTCATTTATGTGCTGAGTCAAAAAAAGAAAATAAAAATTTGACCTTTCAGGGAGACTACATTCTACTTGAAGAAAACAATATATATATACTACCAATTAAATGAAAGATAATTTAAGGAAAAAGTAGACATTGATCCCTAGAAGAAATCAGCTAAAGTTTCTGATAGAAGTTAATATTGATCTGAGCCTTAAAAAATCAAGTCTTCTAAGAAAGGGAAGTAAGCAGATGGAGGATTTCAGACATTCAGAGTGGTCAGCCCATGACAGTTATTCTCTCTGTAAGAGTATCAATGCTTGGTAATTTTTTTTATCCCTTATCTTGCCAGGTGATCTTCAGAATCTTCTGAAGCAATTCAGTTTCCTGTCATTGTACTGGTAAACTATTCAGGTTTCACAGGTATACAATAATGATGTCAGCACAATGGTTCTGTACACCTTCAGCTTGGTAGACATGTAATAACTCTTCTCTCCCACATATTCCTTTGGAATCTCCCAGACAATGAGTTAGTTCCAGTAATGCACTTGTCAATCTCATCATGTATGTAGCATCACAGGAAAATATCTTGCTTTGATAAGTGAACTTATCCAAAGCATTCAAAATTTTTCCATTTAGTTTTCAATGTATGGATGGTACAGGCCAGTCAGTGGACAACATCTGTTTTCTTGGTAGTAATATAAGACCAAAATTAGCACAAGCCGCAGAGAATAAATCCATCCAATTTTTGCATCTCAGACTCACAGGCTGCACTGAGTGCTCAATCATCCATACACTAAACCAATCACATCCCCACACTCCTTCCACATTAGTCTTGGTTTTTGATCTTTTCCAAATTAAATCATTTACCTTTAGTGAGACCACTGGCTTTGATGTCTTTTTCATCCTCATTGAAGGTTACAACATCACTGAAAACATCATGCTAAAAAGCATGGGAACAATCATACAACTCAGTTTCATTCCAATGGTGACTGAGAAAGTGCAATACAATCATTCATTATCCAGAACCCAAGCTAGCATGCCAACATACAGCTAACATATAACACTGATGAACAAACAACTGAGCATCCAAATTCTTTCTTATTCTTCCATAAACCCTGAAGATTTATCAAAGACAGTATTAAAGGATTTTATACAAACTTCTGTTCTGTTCCTAGCATTTCTACTGACGTTATCAGGCAACAAATATATCAAGCTTTCCTCAGTCTTTTCTAAAGTCACACTGACTCTCAGGTAAACCATCTTCCAGGTGAAGCAGTAACCTATTAAAGAGGACTCTAGCAAGAATTTTGCCTAAAATAACTAAGATAGAGACTCATTTGAATTGTCATAGGATAATATCTCATTTTCCATCTATTTAGATGAATAATGGGGGTATCCTTAAACTCTTGGTAGATAACACCCTCTTGCCTATAACCCAGAAGACTTATGTCAACTTTTGTATGAGCACTGAATGCCCTGTCTTTTTCTCCCATTTTATTTATTTATTTGTTTTTATCCATATGCACATGTATATTTTTAAATTACAAAGTTTCTTTCCACCCTACCTTCTTACCCCCTTCCCCTCAGTGGGTAATAGTCAGGTTAGCACTGTATGTACATATTTTTGATGAACATGTTTACAGATTAGTCATTTTTGGTATGAGAAATTAGGATTAAGGGAAAGAGATACAGGAGATGATTTTTATAGTGTTCATCAGATTCTGAAGAGTTGTTTTTTATTCATTTGTTTGTTTCTTTGTTTTGCTTTTCTTCCTCTGGATGGGGATAACATTGTCCATAGCTGGTCTAATATAGTTGTCCTAGCTCTCTAAACTGTGGAGAGGAGCTGCTTCCATCAAGGTTGATCAACTCACAATGCTGTTATTAATGTGTACAATGTTCTCTTGTTTCTGCTCCCTTCACTCAGCACCAGATACTGTAAGTCATTCCATGCTTCCCTGAAGTTCAACCATTTATGGTTTCTTATAGAGCAATATACATAACTTCTTTGTCCACTCTCCAGTTGATGGGCATTACCTTGACTTGTAAATCTCAGCTAGAATAGAATCAGCACCAGGTTCTTTGCTACACGAAAGGAGGTTAATACATTCAAAATCCCTTCCTCAACAGGAAGTTCAATTAGAGAGGGGTTGACTTCAACCTGAGTTAAATGGTCAATGACTTCAGGATTCAGTGATGTCATTCTGTTGAGAACAGCATGGAGATGTTCAGCCCTTTTCTCCAGGATCATCTCCCAATCACTAATCAATGTGGTTTCCTTAACACTGAATAGCTGAGGTGCATCATAGATTCTTGACCCATAAAAGGCCATCAGAGCAACATAAAAGTTCTTTGGATTATTACTATCAACATAAAATTGAATTTCATCTCACTTCTTATTGAGTCAAGAATACTACATTTCTTTAAGCTTTGCCTGCACTTTAGTTAAACACTGCCTTCTTAAAGATAGGTAAATTATCCTGCTGGTAAATCCTGTGGAGTCCTCCTTTTTTACTTAGCAATTTCTGAATTTTTTCATCATTTTCATAAAACCAAGTGTTCTGATCAGAATGAGTAAATGAAGTGCTATGCATCAAATCTCTGAAAGATGCCCATTCCATTTTTACTCCACTGTTGCCAACAATGCCTTGGTTCAGCTTTCCCACTAAGCTAACTACAGACAGTTCCTGCTCAGAGAAGTGAATTTATTGATTTAGGCTCCCCGCTTCTGATAAATGCAAATGTTAATTTGGAAATCATTATTCTGTGCTACACGTTACCTTTGTCTTTCTCATATCCTGTCTGTCAATTTTTGCTGAGAGGATGAATCTATGAAAGTTTTGGGAGTTTTTTTATATTTAAGCAAAGAAGAGACAGTGGTAGAAATAAGGTCTCAAGATGCATAAGTCTTTAGGGATAAGCAACCATTATTGTTGTTGTTGTTTCCAACTCCAATCCTTTGAAGGACCCCCTGTCATGTCTGACTGTCTGTGCATATTCTTGCATGAAAAGCACCAGGATATACAAACTTGTAATATTTTTTCACATTAATGATAATGGTCACTATGTCTTCATAAAATTTTTCTTTCACCTCATCAAGGTTCATCATGGTGGGAGAATACGAACAAATAATCAATCATGGCATGGCACTGTCCTGTAAGTGGCAATCACATTCTCATGAACCTGTCATTCAGTCCTTTTGGGAGGCATTCTCCATCACAGTAGCCACTCCAGAAAAATGTGTATCCAGTTCTGACTTCAGTAAGATGACCTTCATTTGCCAGTCTTCTTTTACTCAGGGTTGATTTTCAGAGGTGATGCCTTCTGATTTTCCTTGTAACAAGGGTTGTTTTTCTTTCAGGTCTCCTAAATTTCTTGTTGTTCATAAGGGTGTGCATAGTGCATGTACCAATGGTGAGTAGAATTATCTTCACCAAAGTTTTTGCACCTTTTTTTGTTTTCAGTCACAGCAAAGGATTTTTGTCTGCTACAATAAGCAGACCATAGGTTTGATGAAGCAAACAATGTTTAGGATAACTTTTTTTAGCCTCTTCCTTGCACTAAGAATTGAGCAATATAGTCCTTTCAAAAGACTGCTTAGACACACAGTGGGCTGTTAAATTCTGTTATTGCTTCAGTCCAGTGAAAAGGTGACTCTTTGTTCTGAACCACCTTTGATACGCATTGAACACAAAGTTTGTCCCAGTGATACTGGGAATGATAATTCCTAGTATCCACACTTGCTATTTCATCACTTACCCAACAAGATGAGCCAAATAGATAAGAATATGAGTGGACCTTCAGCATAAGGAATTTCTGGCAAAAAGTAGGGGGGGTTATAAGGGTTATAAGGGTTAGAGTGAAGGGTAAGGTTTCTATATCTAGGAGTACTGAAAAGAGATAGACAGTACCAAATGAATTGATGCTCAGCATATTATGTTGACCGAATTATAAACATGGACTAACAAAAATAGGACAAAATATTAGGCATGGGGATGGGGAGAATAACTTTTGCATTATGATTTCAATTATTAGTATAAGGTAAAAGGTCAGAGCAATACCAGCAAAAAGGATGATAATACTATGCCAAGTAACCTATGAATTCACAAATTTTTAGATCTGTTAGGCCTAGGTCTTGGGTTGGACTCACACTGTAAGATACAGGTTAGATGACTCCACTGAGTTAAGTCATTCAGTGAAGTATAGAAAAACAGCATATTATAATGAAAAGAGCACTGATTTTGGAATTTTAAAAAATGAGGTTCAAACTCTGTATCCAATACCAGGCATATGACCCCAGGTAACTCATTGAAGCCCTTTGAAACTTGTTTTTGGAGTGATTTTTTAAAAATGTTTCCCCAATATGTAAAATAGAGAACACCGTACTTTGAACCTAAACCTGATATTTCGTCTACATATGGAATTTTCAGAGTGGAAACATTCTCTGATCAATAACTCATCTTAAATTTACTGCTCCTTATAGTTACAAAAAGAAGTTATGTGAGGGCAATGAGAGAATACATGGATTACAAAGCAAGCACTGGTCCAAGCATGGGACTTATACCTATATCGTCCAGTAGGACGTATACTTACATCTTCCAGTATATAACACCAAGCTTGATTCCACTCTCATGTTTTCTATGTTATGAATTAAACTATTAAAAAGAAAAGGAAGTATCTCATCTAACTTGCCAACCACGGGAGCAGACGTTTTGTAATGCTACCACATGAAGAGGGCAATACTCCTTACAAAAATAAACAAAAAATCTTTTTTTTTTTTTTGCTATAATGGTAGAGGAAAAAGTCAGGTTATCAAAATCGACATGCACTTAAATGCAGAAAGAGCTAAAAATATCATAGGATAAGGAAAAATTTTAAATTTACAACTCAGATTTTTCCTTTTTATATAGTGTGTGTCTATATTTTCACACTTTCCAAAGAAATGTTTTCTACATTCAATTTGATGAATTCTATGGAAAATACAACTGTAAGTGGATGAGGGGGGAGGGTGTCTCTATTATTTCCAGGATGCAACACTATGCTTGTGATATATCACAAGTATACTTTGACCTTGACAAAAACAATTATGTTTTTTTTTTAAATGCTAGCAGTAAAATCTACTTTGTTGAGGTTTTGTTACTGATCCAAACAGACAAGGACGGGCATTCTTCCCCAGTCTACCTCTTTCCATTCAATCTTCAAGCCTATTTTTTAGAAGTTTTTCCCATTTGTTTGCTTTTTAACAAATGCATCACTGCTATTCAAGAGAGCAACACAAAGTAAAGGAAGTACTTTTAGTTCTTTTTATGGCACCAAATTATAAAAGTTTTGCTCATGATGGAGATGACAGTGTAATCTTTGGACACTACCCAAATCCTGCGTTTAATAATACTTAGCGTAATGCTTTATGTTGATGAGCTCTTAATGATCCCTAAAACTATACTCTCCTGACATGAGTCGCAAAATGCTGCCTGTATATCTTTTAAATTTTTTGAAACTATTCTAAGCAACATTGGATAACAGGAAGCAACACTTCCATCTCACTTAGAGGTTTTCAAAGTGCTGCCTTCACAACAATCCTGTGATGGGAGTTAATGTAATTTTGTTACTCCCAGTGTGTTTTGTGTGTGGGTGTGTTGTGCATGCAAGTGTACTTTTGCCTATATATGCCAGTATTTGTGTTTCTGTTTGTATGTTTTCTGGACTTGTTAATTCATTACTATTTAGAAAACTTAATAGGAAAACTTCAATTTCCAGAGATCTACACTATGCTTGGAGAGATACCTAGATGGACTGAGGACTTATGCCAAGGGTCACACACAATCAATATTGTTTAGAACTGGAACTGAACCCAGCTCTTCTAGACTCTGAGGTTGGATCCCTATTCACTAGGCCATGAGTCCTCTCCAATTCATTTTAGAAAAGAAACATAAATTTAGTGATATGAAAAAAGTGTGTGTATAGTGTTAACCTCTAATAATAAGTTAATATTCACTGTGTGGGCACTGATATCCTGGAGATGTAAGATCTGTATGCTTTGTGGAGGTCTTGTCATAACAGATAAGGCACAAAGATACTGAATAGGGAGGAGTCATTGCCCTGGCAAATCCTGCTGGAAATACTTCCTAGAGATATCTGATATACAACTCCATCCTGTATTGAAGACTGCTCCCTTTATGGACAAGCAGCTTTTTCGGATCTCATTGTCTAATAATTGGAATTGTTTTCCATTTTATGATCTGGTTTTCTAGATGGACCCCGATGCATGTCTGCATAATCATGAAGCTTAGAGAAATTTTAAAAAAATATGTATGTTAACCTAATTCTGTTTGTTCTTTCTTGAGACCTTTGTCCCTTATTAGGACCATTCTGGAGGTTAACACCCTAATGTAATTCTTTACTAACTGGTCAGACTTATTGGAGGTAGTCAATAGATACAGATAGTCCAGAGCAGAGTCTGATTTACAAACTAAAGGACAATGCCCTGAATTCTATCATTTGTTTTGACTTATATGATATAATACCTCTACATAACCATAAATCTATCATTATAAACTATTGACAATTGAAAGAGCATTAATATATAGTTATAATAATGACATTTTAGGAGCCATAATGGTAATAGTTTGTATCATACTTAGTTGACAATGCTTTTTTTATCTCTTTCTTACTTGAAACAAGCAAATAACAACTCCGTTTTACATACACAAGAAATTGAGACACAGAGAGTTTCAAGGACTTAACTAAGATATTACAGTTAGCAAGTAGGGTAAACAATTTTGAACTGTTTAGAATAAACTGGTACCAAAACTTTTAGCAGAGTGGAGAATATATTAGAATTGGAAGTTGGAATTGGCTATCTATCCAGCTATGTGACTATAAGGAAGCCTCAGTTTCTTCCTATGTAAAACAGAAGTAATAATAACCTACAGACAAAATGTGAGTTTCAAATGAGATTATGTATATGTATATGTACATGTATATGTATATGTGTATGTGTATGTGTATGTGTATGTGTATGTGTATGTATATGTGTATGTGTATGTGTATGTGTATGTATATGTATATGTATATGTATATGCATATGCATGTATATAAGCTTTAATCTAAATGCCATGCTTCTAATTATTTTATTATTGATAACTAACATTTTGTAGTATTTTAAGATTAGCAAAAAACAAACAAAATAACAACTATGGATCTCTCCACAGGCAATTTCTCTAACTCCCCAAACTGCCAAAATCCATTCAAGGTTTAGTCTACATTTATTATCCCACTAGTTTCCCAATAATTTTTTGAGAGAGGTAATTATCATCATCTAATAGATAAGGAAACCAAAGTTGATGGAAACTAAGAAATTTGCCTAAAGTCACAAAGCTAGTGAGTGTTTTAATAACATTCAAAGACAAATCTTCCTCACCCTAAGCCCAATGCTTTTTGCACCTTTACAGTCTTTAAGCATATAAATATTTACAGCAGCTAATTTTTTTGTGTCATCAATTAGAGAAAGCTAAATAATAGAGTAGAATACTCATGTGGTATAAGATATGATGAGCAGGATGGTTTAAGAAAAATCTGGGAAGACATATAAACTGATGCAAAATGAAATAAGTAGAACTAAGACATTATTGTAAACAATAATTGCATTAATGTATGAGTGATTAGCTGTGAAATACTTAGTTACTCAAATCATTACAATAACCTGAGACAATTCCAAGAGACCATAATGAAAAATGCTATCCACCTCCAGAGAAAGAACTATTGAACTTTGAATGCAGATTGAAACATACTTTTTTCACTTTCTTATTTTTCTTACCTTTTTTGCAACATGGTAAAAATGGAAATATGTTTTCCATGACTTTCTGTTAGTCATGGGTAAATTAAAAGGGGTGGGGGAATAATGAAGGGTAGATGTTGGGAGTTTGGGGGCTTTAGTTTGTATTTCATAGCTTATAAAAGGCATAAAGATGCTCTTGGGATCTTGAAGTCAATATCAGTGCATTAAAACTCTGGTTTTACCTCACAGACTGACTAGAAATCCACCAATAGAATGTATTTATCTACAATCCAAAAATTGCCTAGCTATAGAGCTTTATCATCAGGCAATTAATTATTCAGTCACAGCAACTCAAGAAATAATTTTATGTACTTATTTATAAAAATGAAAACAAATTATAAGTTATTAATGGAAATAAGGAAATCAAAACCTCAAATTTGCTATTTGTTTCATCTATAATTAAGACTTTGCTTAATAAAGTAAAGAACTGCTTCAGAATCTCTACAGATAATTATTAAGAAATTATAGTTCACATTCATATGATATCTTGCAGTTTATAAAAAACTCTCTTCACAATAACTCTCTGAGGTAAGGTAGATATTATTATTCTATTTGATAGAAGAGGAAATTGAGGCAGAAGTGGAAAAACTCATGATGACTCACTGTCATCAGAAGCTGAGTTAATAAATAGGCTTGGACCTCAAAACCAGATTTGTCCTGACTCTGGGTCAACCACCTTCCCTACTACATTATTGCTACCTTTCATATGTAGGATAGGGATAATAACACCTGCACTTACCATATCAGATTATTCTGAGACTCATGGATTTCACACATTTGAAAAAGTGTTTTGTAAACTGTGAAGTATTATAAATGTCATTAAAATTATTTGCTCTATATTATATCTTGAATCTTTTTACAATGTTTGGCTATCATTATTGCATTATTATATATTTGCAATTATGAAAATTAAACCTGTAAAGATTTCTCATGTAGGGCTTCCTCTATATGCACTTATGGTCTGGTGTTCTGGGTTCCCAGACTGCAACTGCTACCTTAGGCTCTACCCAGGAAGTTATATTCTTATGTAGCTCATGAGCTAGCACTGGTATGCTTCCCATTAATACTTAGTAAATAGACTTTACTCATATAACATAGCAAGAACAATAGTTATAAAACATCCTAATCCCATAAACCTTGGATTAACTCTCCTGTAAATGCACCCAGCATGTGAAGAGTGAGCTCAAACTTAGTATAGTAGGAGTGAGACACTCATATTGAATTCATGTATGGCAAAGGAGGCTGAAAGGATTTTTTTTTCCATTTTCATAGAATCTTCATTCAACTCCTGTTGAGTCAAATATCTGTTTCTGCTGAATACATCACTTAGCCAGATTTCCAAGATAGACTCCATTGTTTTCTGCTACAGGAGTTCTATTTCTTGAAGATATTTTCAATATAAACCTCTTTCTTATCTATATATGACTGGAGAATGTATATCTGATCACTTCTAAGTGTAGTGTCTCCTATGTGTAGAGTAATTCTTATTAAAATTTTAGACTGCATAGGGTCAGAGGAAAAAGAATAATCTTCCTCTCCTTCTATCATTCCTTTCCTCTCTGTAGGTAATTCCTCTAATTCCCAGAACTGCCAAAATGCATTCAAGGTTTAGAAATGTAACACTCCCCCAAAGAGGTGTAGCTAATTTATTTAGCCAACATCATTGTTCCATTCTGGACTCAACCAGAGAAGTGTTGGTAGCTCATAAAGAGATTACAGGGTGTTATATTGTGTTAACACATTTAAACCTCATTATGTGTGACAGCATTCTTTAACTGCATCTTTTTAGCACTTGAGGTAAAACAAGGAATTACATTCTCACTACTTTATTAAGTAGTAGGCCAAGGGGATAATCTAAGAAGAGTGAATTGGTAAGGGGAGGAGGGCCAATATGACTGTAAAAAATGCAAAAAATGTAAAATATCCTGAAGCATTCAAACTCCCCAGGTAACTAATCGAAAATGGCAAGGAACAATGATATAGGTGCTGAAAAGAAACAAATCAGAACATTATATACACTTGCATTTTTATGAGGAAGACTTTGCTTGTGAGAATTCTTAGTGATATAGGAAAAGGAAAAAAATATATATTGACCATTATCACTAACCTTCTCCCCCAAAGAGCAATAACTACTTTGATAGTAGACCTGATCCCATGCTAGTCAACTGCCCATTTCTATTCATATATTTTTCCCTAAAATAAATTCCTCAAAGAAATTTCTGCTAAATTAAAAGTTATTAGGTCAGTGAAAGGAAACCCAAGAGTTGGAATTCCTTTAATTTTCATATAGAACAGATCCAGACCTTGCTCTTCAAATCAAGTACAATGGTTGGAGAGTGGGCAGCATGGTTCAGTATACTGGGAAAACCCTGGTTTAGACCATCAAAAGACCATAACTCTACCTCTATCACACAGTGACTTTGAACAAGTCACCACATCTCTGGGTTCAGAGCTTTTTAGTTGTTGGTGTTGGAGTTGGTGTTGGTGTTGTTCATTTGTAAAGATACTGTATCAATCTAATTTTAAAAAATCAAAAACTATAATTGACATCAAAATTAATGAGAGTCCCATTCCTGGGATTCTTCAAGCTGAGACTACATCTCTATATGTCAGTGATATTTTGTATATTCAAATAGGAGTTTTACTAGATAAACCTCTGAAATCATTTTCAGGTCTGGAGCTCTGCAAGAGGTAACAACAGGGATCAACTAGGTGGCAGAGTGGATAGAGCACCAGTCCTGGAGTCAAGAGGACCTGAGTTCAAATCTTACCTCAAACACATAATAATTACCTAGCTGTGTGACCTTGGGCAAGTCACTGAACTCCACTTCCTTGAAAAAACAACAAAAAAGGTAACAACAACAAAAATAGCATTGACCTAGGACTTTGGCGATTCTCAGATGAAGAAATCAAAGCTATCTATAGTCATATGAAAAACTATCCTAATCTTTATTGATTAGAGAAATGCAAATTAAATCATTTTAAAATTTTATTTAAAGAAAGATTTTATTTATTTTGAGTTTTACAATTTTTCCCCTATTTTGCTTCCCTCCCCCTGCCCCCTACAGAAGGAAGTCTGTTAGTCTTCACATTGTATCTATGGTATACTTTGATCTAAGTTGAATGTGATAAGAAAGAAATCATATCCTTAAAGAAGAAAAATAAAGTATAAATGATAGAAAAATTACATAATAACAATCTAATTTTTTTCTAAATTGAAGGTAACATAGTCTTTGGTCTTTGTTCAAACTCCACAATTCTTTCTCTGGATATAAATGGTATTCTCCATTGCAGATAGCCCAAAATTGCTCCTGATTGTTGCACTGATGGAATGAGAAAGTCCAAGAAGGTTGATCATCACCCCCATGTTGCTGTTAGTATGTACAATGTTTTTCTAGTTCTGCTCACCTTGCTTAGCATCAGTTCATGCAAATCCCTCCAGGCTTCCCAAATTCCCATCCCTCCTGGTTTCTAATAGAACAATAATGTTCCATGACATACACATACCACAGTTTGTTAAGCCATTCCCCAACTGAAGGACATTCACTTAAATCAAAGCATTTTTGAGGTACCACCTCACACCTCCCAGACTGGCCAATATGACTAGAAAGGGAAGTGATCAATGTTGGAGGGGATGTGGGATATCTGGGACACTAATACATGTTGATGGAGTTGTGAACTGATCCAACCTTTCGGGAGAACAATTTGTATTATGTCCAAAGGGCAATAAAAATGTGTATCGCCTTTGATGCAGAAATAGCTGAAGAGATCATGAAAATGGATAAAAATCTCACATGTACAAAAATATTCATAGCAGCTTTTTATGGTGACAAAGAATTGGAAATTGAGGGGATACCAATCAATTGGGGAGTGACTGAACAAACTGTGGTATATGTATGTAATGGAACCCTATTGTTCTATAAGAAATCATGATGGATAGAATTTCAAAAAGGCCTGGAAGACTTGTATGAACTTTTGCTCAGTGAAATGAGGAGAACTAGAAGAACATTATGCACAATAACAGCAACATGGGATGATGATCCCCCATGATGGACTTTTTAATTCCAGCCACACAATAAACAAAGACAATGTTAAAAGATTTGTGATGGAAAACAATATCCCTATTAAGAAAAGGAAATGTGGAGTTTAAATAAAGATCAAAGTTTATTATCTTCAATTTTTAAAAATTGTCTTATGTATTATGTATTTTTTTCTCTCTCTAATGTTCACTTTGTCCCATTTGGATCTGGTTCTTCTCTCACAATATGATCAATGTGGATCTATATTTATCATGTTTGTAAATGTAGTGTCTATATCAGATTCCTTTCTATCAGTGGGAGGGGGAGGGAAGGGAGAGAGGGAGAAAATGTAAAACTAAAAACTTTGGAAAAAACGATTGGTAAAAACTGCCATTTCATGTTGTTGGAAAAATAAACAAATAAAATATTTTTTAAAAGCAGAGGTCTTTGAAGTTCGCAAAACATTTTTTAAAATTTATTTTTATTAAAGATATTATTTGAGTTTTACATTTATCCCCTAACCTTGCTTCCCTCCCCCCCCCACAGAAAACACTCTGTCAGTCTTTACTTTGTTTCCATGTTGTACCTTGTTCCAAATTGGGTGTGATGAGAGAGAAATCCCTAAAGAGAAGAGAAGTCTAAGAGGTAACAAGATCAGACAATAAGCTATCTGTTTTTTTTTCCTAAATTAAAGGTAATAGTCTTTGCACTTTGTTCAAACTCCACAGCTCCTTATCTGGATGCAGATGGTACTCTCTTTTGCAGACAGCCCAAAATTGTTCCCGATTGTTGCACTGATGGAATGAGCAAGTCACTCAAGGTTGATCATCACTCCCATGTTGCTGTTAGGGTGTACAGTGTTTTTCTGGTTCTGCTCATCTCACTCAGAATCAGTTCATACAAATCCCTCCAGGTTTCCCTGAAATCCTGTCCCTCCTGGTTTCTAATAGAACAATAGTGTTCCATGACATACATATACCACAGTTTGCTACTGGATTTCCAATTCTTTGCCACCACAAACAGGGCTGCTATAAATATTTTTGTACAAGTAATGTTTTTACCCTTTTTCTTTATCTCTTCAGGGTATAGACCCAAAAGTGGGATTGCTGAGTCAAAGGGTATGTACATTTTTGTTGCCCTTTGGGCATAGTTCCAAATAGCTCTCCAGAAGAGTGGGATGAGTTCACATCTCCACCAACAGTTATTAAGTAATAGTGTCCCAGATTTCCCACATCCTTTCCAACAATGATCATTATCCTTCATGGTCATACTGGCCAATCTGAGAGGTGTGAGGTGGTACCTCAGAGAAGCTTTAATTTGCATTTCTCTAATAATTAATGATTTATTGGCATAGAGTTGGGCAAAATAATTTCGAATTATTACTTTAATTCCTCCTCATTGGTGGTGAATTCACCTTTTTCATTTATGATACTAGCTATTTGGTTTTCTTCTTTCTTTTTTTAATCAAATTAAACGGAGGTTTATCAATTTTATTGGTTTTTTCATAATACCAACTTTTATTTATTAATTCAATAGGTTTTTTTGCTTTCAATTTTGTTAATTTCTCCTTTAATTTTTAGAATTTCTAATTTGGTACTTAACTGGGGATTTTTGATTTGTTCTTTCTCTAATTTTATTAGTTGCATGTTTAGTTCATTGATTTCCTCTTTCTGCAATTTATTCATATAAGCATTTAGAGCTATACTATATCTCCTGGGAGTTGCTTTGAATGTATCCCATAGGTTTTGGTATGTTGTTTCATTATTATCATTATCTATGATAAAATGGTTAATTCTTTCTATAATTTGTTTTTTGGTACACTCATTTTTTTAAAATGAGGTTATTCAGTTTCTAATTTGTTCTGGGTCTATATCTCCTTGTCCCAGTATTGCATATGACTTTTATTGCATTGTGATCTGAGAAAGATGTATTCACTCTTTCTGCCTTTCTGCAGTTGATCATTAGGTTTTTATGCCCTAGTACATGGTCAATTTTTGTATAAGTTCCATGTACTGCAGAGAAAAAGGTATATTCCTTTCTATCCTCATTCAGTTTCCTCCATAAATCTACCATATCTAATTTTTCTAACAAACTATTTACCTCCCTAATTTCTTTCTTGTTTGTTTTATGTTTCGATTTATCTAGATCTGATAGAGGAAGGTTGAGGTCTCCCACTAGTAGAGTTTTGCTACCTATCTCTTACTGTAATTCTTTCAGCTTCTCCTCTAAGAATTTGGATGCTATCCCACTGGGTGTATATATATATATATATATATATATATATATATATATATATACATATATATTCAATATTGAAATGATTTTATTGTCTATGGTACCATTTAGGAGGATATAGTTTGCTTCCTTATCTCTTTTAACACTATCTATTTTTGCTGTTGCTTTGTCTGAGATAAGGATTGCTACCCCTGCTTTTTTTACTTCAGCTGAAGCAAAATATATTTTGCTACAACCTTTTACCTTAACTCAATATGTATCTCTCTGCTTCGAATGAGTTTCTTGTAAGCAGCATATTGTAGGATTCTGGTTTTTAATCCACTCTGCTATTTGCTTATGTTTTAAGGGAGAGTTCATCCCATTCACATTTGAGGTTATAATTACTAATTCTTTATTGCCCTCCAGGCTATCTTCCCTCTGTTTGTATTTTTCCCCATCCCCTCCCTTCCCTTTTATCCATGTTCCCCAGTCTTTTGTTTCTGAAAACCACCCCCCTTCAGTGTGTTTGCCCTCCTATATCACACCCTCCCCTTTCTTTCCCCTTTCTCTTTTTTCCTTTTCCCTTCCCTTCCTTTTATTATTTCCCCTTATTTTCCCCACCCCCCTCCCTTTTCCCCTTTTAATACTTGAAAGGTTAGATGTTTTATAAGTTACCTGAGTGTGTGCAGGTTGACTTTAAGCCAAGTCTGATGAGAAGATTCAGTTGTTTCTCCTTTCCTCCCTTCTTCCCCACTATTACCATAGGGTTTTTGTACCTTTTGTTGTAATGTGATTTACCCCATTCAATTCCCTCCCTCAGACTGTCTCTTTCCTATCCCCCTTTTTAGGGTGGTAGTGTTTTTTTTAGATCATTCTGTCTAAGTCATAGGAAATTCTGAGTGTCTGACCCTTCTAGTTCTGTATTTTTCTATCGAATAGAGTCTAAATTCCTGGGAGTTATTAGAGTCTTTTTCCCAAATGGGGTTAAAGCCAGTTACATCCTATTAGATAGTAGTCCCATGGATAGGTCATGAATGTACATAATTTCTGGCAAGGTGTATTCTTTCTGTTAGAGTTACATTTATTGCATCTTTTTTCTTTTACTGCTCCCCCCCCCTTTTTTTACCTTTTCATGTGTCTCTTGAACCTCCTGTTTGATGTCCAAATTTTCTGTTTAGCTCTGGTCTTTTCATCAGAAATTTTTGGAAATCTTCCATTTCGTTAAATGTCCATCTTTTTCCCTGCAAGAGTAGGCTCAGCTTAGCAGGAAAGCAGATTCTTGGCTGCATTCCAAGCTCCCTTGCTCTTTGAAATATCTCATTCCAGTCCCTTCGATCCCTTAATGTTGATGCAGGCAGGTCCTGTGTGATCCTTACTGTGGCTCCTTGATATTTAAATTGTTTCCTTCTGGCTGCTTGCAGGATTTTCTCTTTTATCTGATAGTTCTGCAGTTTGGCCATAACATTCCTTGGTGTTTTCATTTTAGGATATCTTTGTAGTAGGGATCAATGTACTCTGTCAATAATTACTTTGCCTTCCGATTCCATGATATCAGGGCAGTTTTCCATCACTAGATCCTGTAATATTAAGTCCAGGGTTTTTTTTCTCTTCAATGTTTTCAGGAAGTCCTATAATTTTCAGGTTGCCCCTCCTTGATGTATTCTCAAGGTCAGTGGTTTTGTTGATGAGGTATTTTACATTTGCTTCTATTTTTTCTGTTTTTTGATTTTGTTTAACTGACTCTTGCTGTCTTGTGGAGTCATTAGTTTCTGTAGACTTCATTCTTTTTGGTGGGGAGGAGTGTTCTTCATTAACCTTTTGCAACTCCTTTTCCAATTGGTCAATTCTACTTTTGAAAGTGCTTTCCATTTGACCAATTGAGATTTTGAGAGAATTAATTTCTTTTTGCATTTGCTCATTTGAGGATCTGAGAGAATTGTTCTCATTTTGTAATTGTCCAATTGATGATCTGAGAGATTTATTGTCCTTTTGTGTTTGTCCAATTGTACTTTCTAAGGTTTTGTTTTCTTGTTGCAAGGTATTAATTGTCTCTCCCAAATTTTTAAGCTCCTACCTTATTTCTTTGAGGAAGTCTTTCTGTGCTGGAGACCAGATTGTATTCTCCTCAGAGGTTCCAGGTCTCTCTGAGTTGGGGTCTTTCCCTTCCAGGAATTTTTCTATGGATCCACCTTTCCGCTGACCCTTCTTCATTATGCTAAGACATTGAGTTGGGGGACGCTGGTTCACCTGGGCTTGGGATTGCTAAAAGCTTTACTGAGTGCAGTTTCTTTGGCTGGCCAGTAGGAGGTACTGGTTGCCCTCTCTGGAGTGTCTGTGACCTGGGTTGAGAGGCCTTCTCCCTTTGCCCAAAGGGAGGAGTTGGAACTATTGAATTCTTTTGCCTTCAATCAATGGTGGGCTTTACCCTGGCCTGAGGTCATTCCTCAGCTGGGCTGGTTCTTCGGCTCACACACCTGGACCTAAGGAGGAAGTAGTTTGCAATTGTTTGTTTTGGAGAAAGCCTCAGTGCAATGGAGGTGTGCACTCAGAGTTTCTCAGACTGAAGGAGCCCAGCGATGGTGTCCACAGCTCTCCTGCAACAGACCTCTCCCCACAGCCCCTTCCCCAAGCTCCAGGGGGACAGCACCAACACCAGTGCCTCTGCTTCCCCGCGTACCCAAGCCCCTTTCATCCAGCCCCATCACTGATCCAGCAGGTCCCACTCTCCGGCCCTCAGACTCCTGGTTCCAATTCAGCTGTTACTCTGGCTGATCCGGGTCTGATACTCACCGGCTCGAATTCTACCAAAGCTGCAGCAGGAGACAAATCCTGAGGTAGATGCTCTTTCTCCTGGCTTTTCTTTCTGGGTTCCTTGAATCGGACTTCCTTTAACAGGTTTGTTTCATGTGATAGATGGGGAAGAGATCAGGAGACTCTAGAACTGTGCCTGTCTTCTCTCCTCCATCTTGGCGGGAAGTCTCTGTTTGAAGTTTGCAAAACATTTTACAAGTAATATCTCATTTTATCTCACAAGAAGCCTGGAAGGTAGGTCCTATTTTTTGTTATGATTTTACAAACGAGAAAACTGAGGCAGACAGTGGTTAAGTAACCTACCCGATGTCATAAAACAAGTGAGTATCTATGGTCACACTTGAGTTCAAGTTCCTATTAGATAATTTCTTCCAGTTTTAATGTTATATCAGTTTTAATTTTTCTTTCTATATGTACATCACCACTAATGAAACTGTTGCCCAAATATTAACATTAATTGGGATCTCTATGTAAGCAGATGTCAATAGAACTTTCAAAAATCATTTTGATATTTAATTTCTTCTATTAAATTACATTTGATTAAGATTTTATAATTTTTGAAATATTTTATCATAGAATGACAGATTTGACTATAATAATTCATCTTTATCATTTTGAGGTTTACAAACTGCTTTCTTTATAATATCTGTGATTCAAATATTATTTTCCTCCCTTTGTATAGGAGGTGTAGAGAGTGACTGAGACTGGGTCAAAGTCACATAGCTTATTTCTGTAGGAACTATTATCAAATGTCTTCTATCTCTAGGACCAGTGCTTAATGTTCTGTAACATACTCATACTAAACTAGCGTAAAGTAATTGGAGTTTTGTCTCTGGTAATCAAAACTTTATTGGATGCTCCGTGCTACTTCTTTTGAAGATGATGCAATTTTAAATTTTGTTAAACCTGCATTTTAATAACCTTTGCAGCACAAGATGGAGCTGTTTATATCATTACCAAGAAAGGAGAGCTAAAATGATTTTTAAAAGGAATGATCCAGGGCGGCTAGGTGGCGCAGTGGGGGGGCAGCTAGGTGGTGCTGTGGATAAAGCACCAGCCCTGGGATCAGGAGTACCTGGGTTCAAATCCCGTCTCAGACACTTAATAATTACCTAGTTGTGTGGCCTTGGGCAAGCCACTTAACCCCATTTGCCTTGCAAAATCCTAAAAAAATAAAAATTAAAAAAATAAAATAAAAGGAATGATCCTAGCAACTACAGCTCAGATGAGACCCTGTGTGGCCCATACCCAACTTGCACATCACTAGATTGCAGCCTTCTTAGAGTATGCCTATAGGGTCTAAAGGCTTGCCACTAAAGAGATCACTGTTTCATGATTTCATTCCTCAACCAGTTCCAAAGGGAACAGGATAAAAGCTCTCACAAGGAACTGAAATTTTTAATAGTGATCTATTTATAATAATCTACCACACTAATCTGAGGACACATTTTGTGTTATTTGTCCTAGATACTGGAATTACTACTTATGTCTCTGAACTGTAGAGAACAATAACAATTTAGTCATTCTTAATTCAGAAAATTCTCAGAGTAAAGACCTATTTACCTTATCAGTTCCACTATAGGATTTTTTTTAAATTAAAAAATAAAGTCTCTTAACATGGTATAGATGCATTCAGGAGAAATATGAAGGGTTCCCACTCAAATGCCAATGAAGCAGTGTACTGCATCATTGGATGAGTAGAATGCAAATGGATGAGTTTGTGCTTTGGCTCTGAAGATATGGGACTTGATTATCACAATAAAGAAATATTGAATTCTGCTTCTGCTTCTCTGTCTGGTTTCAACTTCATAGAACAATATACATCTTCACTCTGCTTTTCTGCTTCCTTTTGTGTATTGTCTCTCCCTTCTTTCTGGTTAAATTATAAACACTTTGGGAACAGCAACTATTTTTCCTTTTCATTAATTTTATCCCCAGAACTTAATACAGTATGTAACATATAGTAGACCCTAAATAAGTGTTTATTGGATGGGACTGGATTTAACTGTCTCATATTTATAGTATAACAGGAGCACTCCTGAATCTGGAATCTGAAGACTTGGGGAAGAATCTCAGCTTTGTCAGTTACTGTCTTTATGATACAGAACTAGTTAACTCTCTGAGCTTCAGTTACCTTATCGGTAAAATGAGCACATTAGACTAGAATATGATTCCTAAGGTCACTTTTCTGTCTTAAATTATCATCCTACAACCTGGCCTTTCTCTTCTTGATAGCTCTCTATTACTAAATGTCCTCCTCTATAGAAGGGAGCATCAAGATTTAGAGCTGAAAAAAAAAAACTTTAGCAATCATCTGCTCCAAGTCATTCATTTTTACAGATAAAGAAACTGGAGTACAGATGAGTGAAGGAACTATTTTCATCTTTCTTTGTAACCTCAGGCTTTACATAGTATTGATATGTAGGAAACTCTAAATAGATGCTTCTAGACTTAACTTAAGGTACCTATTCAGGCAAGTACTTAATGGGACTTCTGATAGCTAGGTAATGTAGTGGATAGAGCCCTGGGTCTAAAATTAGGAAAATCTAAGTTCAAACTCCATCCCACATGCTTGCCAGCTGTGTGCCCTTGGACAGGTCACTTAACCTCTGTCTGCATGTTTTCTCCTTTGTAGTATGGGAATAGCAACAGTGTTTACCTCCCATGGTTGTTGTGAGGATGAAATGAGATGATATTTATAAAGTGATGATGTTTTGTTCTTTGCTCTTAAGGAAAACCATGACATAAGGGAGGTGATGCCATGACAAGCACAGGAAATGGATTTGAGTGGGGGGTGTTGTGCTAAGTCGCCAGTCTCACTTTCTCCTCTGGAGCCATCTGGGTCCAATGGCCAGACATGAATCATAATGACTGGCTATGGTACTGGATGCCTATCAGGGTTAAGTGACTTGCCCAAGGTCACTCAGCTGCTTAGCATAACAACAAGCACATGTTTAGTTATTAATGTTTAGCCCTTTTCATTTGTGTCCAACTATTCCTGATCTTATTTGAGGTTTTCTTGGAAAGATGTAGAGTGGTTTATTTCCAGTTAATTTGACAGATGAGGAAACTGAAACAAAGAGGGTGAGGTGACTTAACTAGATTCACATAGCTAGCAAGTATCTGAGGCTAGATTTAAACTCAGGTCTTCCTGATCTAGCTGCCTACATATAGTACACACTTTTTAAATGTTAATATCTTTTGTTCTTTCCTCTGTTTCCTAGTCCTGTAAAATTCTATACCATGCTACAAATAAGGTTTTAGATTAAATCATTGCCAGGTTCTATTCCAGATCTAATGTTTTGTGATTCTAGGAAGATCATACTCATGGCTTCATAACCACACTTTATTCAGAGTATAAGATAATACTAAAATGTGAACCAAATCTATATTCCCATTGTGGAAAAAAAATAAAATGTGAGACAGTATTTCCTCATCTAATCAAACATATTATTTCATGTGGCAGTTAGGTGGCACAGTGGATAGAGCACCAGCCCTGGAGTCAGAATGGCCTAAGTTCAAATCTTTACTGAGATGCTTAGTAGCTGTGTAAGGGCACTGAACCCTGATTGACTTGCCAAATACACACACAGACACACAGAAACACATATGTGTTTTATATGTATGTGTATCTATCTATGTACATTCAAACATATATATAATATATATGTGAAAAATTTCACCATTATAGTATAGTCAGTTTATTTCCATTTGGATTGTTTTCTTTTTTTAATCATTTAAAAATTGATGGTTTTGGGGGGATGAAGGGGTTACATCAAAGTCATTTTTCAAAATACTCCATTCCCCCACCACACTTCACTTTTGCCCTATTATCAAAGAAAAACAGTTGAGCAAAATTGATTAGCAAAGGAACTATATACAATAATGTATGCTATATTCCTCACATGGTTACTTTTATTTCTGTTGAAAGGAAGGATATGGGATACATCCTGTTTTTTGGTACTAAGAATGCAATTAATCTGTGTTTAGCTATTTTTATAATTGCTTTCCTTTGTATTATTATAGGCATTGTGTATATAGCTCTCTTGATTTTACTTTCTTCCCCTTAACATCGCGTGATATTTATGCTCACATTTTGGTTATTTTTTTATTCACCATTTCTTATAAAGAAATAATATCCTGTTACATTCACATATTACAATTCTCCAATAAACATTCCTTTTTTTTCTAGTTTTCAGTTTTGGTTTGTTGGGTGTGTTTTAATTTTTTGCCGTCACAGAAAAGAACTTGTGACTGTTTTATTATATATAAGACATTTCTTTCTGATACTGAACTTCTTAGGATAACTGCCTAGTACGGAGATCATTTGGTCAAAGGCTGATGCTTTTCTCAATAGGTTCCAAATTGTTTCCCAGAATGATTATGCCAATCAATTCACAGGTCTATCAATAATATATTACTCTAACTATGGTCCTACAGCCTACCCAGTATACACTGTTTCATTAGAAGCTTAGTTCATAGAAAACCATATAAGACTGTATTTCTGGTAAGATAAATAAAGGTTTATATTAGATTATTTTCTTTTCTTTTTGGAATGTTTTAGCTCCAAATCTAAAATCATCATTTTAAAGACTCATTTATTTAGGAATACTGATCATAAGTGGAAGTGCTTTTCATTTTATTAGAGGTTAAACATACCAGGATAAGATCCTTTACATTTAGAAAGAAACCCTGAGGTTTTCCTATCCAATGACCACAGAGGACAATTCTTTCCAGAAATTAAAAGTGACCTGCTCATTGTCACATAGCTGGTGAATAACAAAGCCAGAATAGGAGATCAGGTCTCCTAAATCCCCTTTCCACATCATATTATTTGAGATTCTATGCTCCAGAGATTTCTTTTGGAGGGTAGTTCTGATGAAAGGTCAAAGAATAAGAATTATTTAGAATCTAATGTAAACCGATGCTTAGTAGAACTAGATAGATACCCTAAGAATAATGTCAAAAAATGTCCCACAAATAACAGAGTAGTTTTAAATGTATTCTCTGTGGCATTAAAAAATAGAGAAAATAATTAAGATTATTTTGGTCAATATAAGGCTAAAATCTCACACTTTATTTCTATGACCGTTTGCTGTCAGGCCTAATTGATTAGAATTGAGACTATAGCCTAAGCTAGCATTTTCTGAGATTGCCGTACCAGGCAGGGCTCTTCAGAACAAGATATCTTTGGACAGGAACAAATGAATCAAAGCTGCAAAGACACAGTATACAGAAGAAATGGGAGCTCAGATGAATGTGACTGCTGACTAGACAAGAATATACATATCCTTCCAGAGTTATTAGAGGTAGACTTCATAATGAGGAAAGAAAAATTATAATTAGAAGGGAGGCTTGGGAAATATGTTAACTGGAGAGATTAAGAGTAACTACATAAAAAATGAATTCATGACTAAGCAAAGATTTGGGGGGGTTAAATCTTCAATCTTCAAATCCTGGAAGATAGAAAGGTCCAATGGCATTAAAATATGTTTCATGCAGTATCATATTTGAGGTCTGTTTTTGATTTCCATTGTATCCATTTTTACAGAGTAGAGAAGGGGCAGAGGAAGTAGGGAGCAACCCAGACATCTTAAAACTAGTGGATATCTTAGAGATAGCAAAATAGAGTTCATAATCAACCCCTATACAAGGAAGACTAGAGTACTCCCTCTGACATAAAATATCTTTGTAAACATAGGTAGGTTAAACATCTTTCAGTGAGCTAAGCAGTCTAAAGGTGTTACTGTAGAGAAAGGGATCCCCTACATTTTTAGGCAGAATTTTCTTAACTGGGTGCTTTCTATACGAAATAACTTTTGACTCCTATTCCCCTAATAGCAATTACTTCACACTCTTTTTGCCATGACCAAAGGAGTCTATACATGTAAAACCCCTTGCAAAACTTAAAAAGACTTTATAAATGTTAGCCATTCCAATCTTAGACTGGGAACAAGAAGAGTTGTATTCAAGTCCTGCTTTGGCAACCTATTGTCTATTTGGCTTATAGCAAATCTCTTTGCCATTCTGAGTTTTAGTTTTTCTCACCTGTAAAGTGATAATAATACCTATTCTACAGATTTCAATGAAAAAAGTCAAATGAGATAATAATGTGTTTTAGCCTTAAAATAATATAAAAATATAGGCTGTCATTTCTTTCCTTTTAAGACCTGCCTTCTATCTTCATTTGCTACACACAGTACAGCCTACTCTTGCAAGCAGTTAAGTGGCCCAGAGATAGAGGGCTGAACCTAGAGTCAGGAAGACCTGAGTTCATATATAGCCTCAGATATTTACTAGCTATGTGACTGTGGGGAAATCACTTAACTTATATTTCCATTTTCTCAGCATTCCAACATGCTACACCAACAGGAAAAAGGGTAGGGAGGATTCATTTCTCTCTTTTTTAAAAAAATTATTTCTTCTGCTTTAAACTTTGGAGATGGAATGGGTGTTTCCATAATGTGCTGAAGGGGAAGAGAAGATGATTGCACATGAAATTTAGGGTGTATTGTGTGCAGTTTGCTAATCTTTTTACTTTATTGAATGAACTTAGCATTTCTGTAAAGGGAAGAAGAGCTATGATTGTATATGAAATTGCAGTTCTATTGTTTTCAGTTTGCTATTCCTTTTAAGTGTAATATTGTGGTTATCATGTAATTTAAATTGAATAAAATGGGAATAATAACAGCACCTACCCTCCCAGAGTTGTGGCAGGAATCAAATGAAATTATAATTATAAAACACTTAGTTTAGTACTTTTATATAGAAAGTACCATGTAAACATAAGATATTATTAATCTGGTAAGAACTTTTGAGGGTCATGTGTTTTTTTTTATTATTTCCAAACTGTTGAGAAAATGAAAAAGGGTCAGATTTAAGATGATGACTATTTTCATGATCAAGTAAGTTTTTAGGAGTGTATTTAAGTCATTTGAGATCAAGGAACTAGATGGTTTATAAGATTTTTTAAAATAATTTCATTGTATAAAAACAAAAGGCAGGAGGTTGCTAAGGACAGGTTGCATGCTACTAATTTTATATTAATATAATACAAATTAGAGTTTGTCTGTCTTGGAAGAAAGATGAAATGGATATATGTCTGAAGTTTAAAGAAAAAATACAAAAACCAGGAATCCTCAGGGTATATATATATCCCAAAGTGTGTTATCTCCCTTTAGAATCAGTATCAACACATTTTACAGCCACTAACTGGTTAGTATCAGGCAAGTGATAATTGTCATACTTGACCCCAAGATAACAAAGAGATCTTAAGAATTTCCTGCTGTCCTGTGCAATCAGAAGCACTGTTTTTCCAACATGCCTAAGAAACAAATAGAAACCATGATGCTGAGATGTAGTAGAAAAAATGAAGGATCTGACTTAAGAAAAACAAGTTCAAGTTCCAATTTCACCTCTCATTTGCTATGAGATCTTGTTTAAGTCATTTGTTTTTTGTTGACAGCTTTGTAAGTGGGAGAAAGGGAAACAGAGTCTGCTTTGAGCAAACTGAGTTAGAAATTAGAAATCTTGATTTATCATAGAGATAAATAGGAGCCCAAAGAGGTGAGGAGAAGAAAGAACAGGATTTATCATTTTCCTTATTAAAGGATTTACTAATGAAATTTCTTTAAAATTTAAAATTCCTTTGATGTATTTAAAATGATTCCATTAATAAAAATTTAATTTGAACCTATTTCTCTATTGATCGATAACAAAATAAATATGAATGTGCTCAGTAATCTGGTATACAGTAGGTGTTTGGTAAACAAATTTTCTTGAATTAAATTGAATCAGGGGTAAATAGGGGTTGTGACTATTGAGTATAGGACCTTATTCTGGATGATAAGTAGAGAAAATCAAGCATTTTAAGGCAATTTAACGATCTTTTGCATAAACATTTTTTACTGATCAGTGTCTCTGTAGCTAAGATTTTACTACTGAGCTAGGAAGAATAAAAGGATAGCTTCTGCACCACCCAGGGAGACATATGTTTAGTCCTTCCAATTAACCAATAGCTCTCCAAGAAGTATGTACTAGGAAAGGCAGCAGCCAGCCCTGGGAATTTATTTATGCAGACAATCTGTATTACAAAGCAGTTAGATACATAAAAGAATAATGCTTTACAAATAGTGCCACTATAAACTTTGACTGACACATTATGCTTAGTAAACAGCTAAGTAAACACTAATAACTTCTGACAAGTGGGGAAGTTGGGGTTTTTTTTAATATACTGGGTCATTCTGAAATATTTATTGTTATTGTTATTTTTCCAGTAGCAATTTGACTTTTATTAGTAGGTAACAAATTAAGATTCTGATTTATTAATTTTCCAGTCACAGTTTATGGAACCCTATCCAGGGAGGATTTCTTTCTAGTGTTTCTAATTCATCCATATCTTCAAATGATAATCAACTTTTCTTTTAATCCCACCGTGAAAATAAACATATATTTCATCTCTCTTAGGAGATATACATCATACTTTGAAAGCAGGATAAATTAGCTGTCATCTCTGGGGGAGACATAACTTTGGATGGACATATTTGTGAGGTCCTTATAATTTGAAAAGTTTCTTTTGCTTTCTTCTATTTTAAATATATATATATATAATATATTTATATTACATATATAAATGAGATTTCATATATAGATAGATAGATAGATAGATAGATAGATAGATAGATAGATATATGAAATTGACTAGACTGGTAATCATATGATCAGAGTCTAACCCTTGAGGAATGTCAAAATTTGTTCCAGACATTTCTTCTTCTTCTTCTTCTTCTTCTTTGGTTTCTTGGTCTAGAAATGATCTTCTGGCTCTCCTGATACATGATTTCAACCGTAGTGTGCTGACATTCTTTAGGTCTTTATTTATGCAAACAATATGTATGACAAAGCATTTGAACGCATAAAAGAATAATGCCTTACAAACAGTGCCACTATAAACTAAAAGCAGCTAGTAGCTTGAAGTCAGAGATTAAAATTTCTACATATGGCTTTTATTCTAAGCTAAATGTAAAGTATATCTCTGAATTTCTGGAGCTCCTGAGGTTCTAGGGACAAATGATAAAACCAAATGGCAACTATTGTGATTGACTATGGAATTTTAAACAAAGAGTAAGACATCAGGTGTGGATGGCCTTGAGGTAGCTAGGTGGTACGATGCATAGAATGTTGAACCTAGAGTCAGGAAGAGTTATCTTCCTAAATTCTAATCTGGCCTCCTCAGAAACTTTCTTAGCTGAATGACCCTGGCCAAGTCACTTAATCTTATTTGTCTCAGTTTCCTCCTGTAAAATGAGCTGGAGAAGGAAATGGCAAATGATAGTCATGAACAGTCAGAAATGACTGAACAACACTTGATACCTTATCATCCAACCAAATCATCTTGACTCTTCATTTTAATAAACTTCTCCCATCATTCTAATTTATTATGATATCTATAATTAATAATTCATTCTCTCAATTAATCAGTTTGTCTTTCCAATTTTTTTGCAACTACAAATTTGAGAGACACCATGCCATAGTGAATATGAAGCTGGCCTCAGAGTCCAGAAATATTGTTTTAAATCCTTCTTTTGACATTTATTTTGACCATGTGATTCTAGCCAAGATACAGTTGTTTCAGTACATTGGTGGAGTTTCCTTGCTGTTCCCTGAAAGTTCTCTATGTATCTGTAGATATGTGTATATGGATGTATACTAGTGTAATGTTTTATATATGCATATATACTATACATATAAACATACACATATAAATGAATATATGTATATGCACATGTATTATATGAATACATGTATAGCATATGTGCATTTTATATATTTATTTATATTGGCATTTGTGCATATATACACATGGATAAATATGTATGTATGTATTTGTATATTTATAAGCATAAATGCATATTGCTTACATTTGTATAAATAAACATACAAATATGTCATTTGTGAAATGGGAGTTGAATTGGAAATTGCTCCTCAAGATATATATGTATGGAAATGAGTCTATAGGATCTATTAGAGGAAGAACATGCCATAATTTTTGTAGAAATTTAAGCAGATTCCAGGGATAAATGTCATTCAAATATGACCAACTTGTATTACCCTTTGCTTTAATAATTTCTTGGATTTGGATTTAAGCTTGTATTTAGGAACAACTTGGGGAAACTACTTGTTTCCTTTCCCCCAGGGTGATTTGTACTATTCCTTCCTAGAAAGGGTTTGGACCAAGAAAGGAATATCAAGGTTTGTGATTGGAAACTTTTTTAGTTTTTAATTTTATAAGGAAGGTAATATTGTCCTTTAGGTTTAGACTTCTATGAAGGATTTTCCTGAGAAAATACAACTGAATTTGGGGTGCATGAGGTGTTTAGGAGGAATAGCAAGCACCTCTGGTGTGAGGGTTGGCAGAGAAGCAAAATAGTCACACTGTAAACTGTCTCAGCAAACAGGATAAACTGGATAAAGGCAACTGAAAATCCTTAAACCTATTGGTGAGTTAGGGGGATTTCTCTTCCAAGCAAGTGAAGACTTCTCTGTAGAAAGAATAGAGAAGAATATTTCCAATAATTTCCAAATAAATTCCAATGACCATGAATGCATTTGAAGCAGGCAGTGAGGAGTGCTTAGAACTTAATCAGATATTAAAGACAACAAGGTCTTTGACTATAGTCCAGGACACTGCCAGTCATCTTAACTTTGTCCTGCCATTGGACTTTAATGATTCAGGAAGAAAGAGTGAGGCTGATCACTTTATGGAAATCTGCCTTACTTAAATTCAGTTCAAGCACATCAAGATGTCACCTTGTTGATGTTATTGGTCTCTCTGAAAACAAAAGACAAACAACAACCTAATTGGAATGATAGTACAAAAATCTCAAGCAGGAAGGCAATTCTCTTCTGCCATATCAATCCCAGGGGGAAGCAAACTCAGATTTAATAAGGTTGCAACTAAACATTCTCCTATCAAGTTTCACTGCTAAGAAGTAAATCCATTAGAATTAATCCCTCCTTTGCTTGAAGGGTATGGTGAGTGAACTGGCTGTAAAATTGATTCAGTTATGGTCTTTAGTCTTTGGGCCTGGTTGTGTTGTTACAACAACCAATAGACTGTTATTTACTATAGTTGTTAATCATATGATGGTTCTTTTTACTTTTCAAAGTTCATATAATCTGATCTATTCCATATCTGATACCTATTTACCTAATATCAGGAAAGAAGAAATGTTGTGGCTACATAATGGTCCAAGAGGGAAAAAAAAGCAGTGTCTAATATTTCTCTCTGTCTTTCAGTTGAGTTGTTGGTCCTTTAAGGGGATAAGAAAAATTATTTTGGCATGAAAAGTATACCATATACTCTGTAGAGAGAGAGTCCCAAAAGTTTTGGCTGAATTCTCTTTGACTTCAAATGAAGTCTTTCTTATCAAGTAATACTGATTGCTCTGGTGCACATATAGCAGAAAAGGGGTATCATTTTATTTTTAATTTAGCTAGGGATGTTGTTCCATCTTTTTCAAGGAAATTTGTTTTTTTATCATATTTTATGGTCATCAAAAATTCCCCAAAACATTGTCTCTGCATTCTAACTCCAAGGTTAAATCCCTAGGCAAATCTGAATTAGCCTTGACCTCAAATATTTGTGATTTCATGAGTATAGAGAATTTTCAGTGAGGATATTTCCTATAACAATATATATGTATGTGTGCATGTACACAATCATGCATATATATATATATATATGTATGTATATGTATATGTATATGTATATGTATATGTATATGTATATATATATATATGTATATACACATAAACACTTAAATAATACAAAATACAGATATAACCTATGTCTTCATCCAAGTCTTAAATAAAAATATTTGAACAGATTATAGTCAAGAAGGGAGAATTATGGCATTCCAGGATCAACATTCCTCCAGGCTAAAATAGATCCACTACTTTCCTTTCTCCACTTTTATTGTTCAGTTGCTTCCACATCTCCTTAACTGCACTGTATAATTTATTCCATATGAGTTAGCTTTATTTTTATCTATATCCTCAGGTATAAAATTGAAATAATAATAATTGTTTTCTTCACCTCATTGGGTTGTTGTGAAGGTGACATAATATATTCTATAGAAATAATGTTGCAACCATAAAGCAAAATACAAATTTAACCACTGATGTCCTAATTTCACAGCTACATCCCCTTCACTTATTTTATTTACTAAAGCCAATTAAAGTGGACACTTATGGAGTCATTGAGAGGCAATTTCAATTTGGCAAATTATTCATGTATATTTGGGAAGTGTTTTCACTATATTGTATTAATAGAATAAAAAAAAATCACAGAAGACATTTAATTTGATTATTTAAACAAGCTTATGTGTTCCATACATGTTTGTTCAACCATACAGACAATCCCAATCAGCATATTTATACACATAGGCAGTTTCTGGTTTACTGTGCTATGTTTCAAAAAAAATGTGTTTAGATAAGTTGTCTAAAATGTGGAGCCAATTTTCCCAAAGAAACAATTTTACCAAAATACCTATTTCAGTTTACAAAACAATGAAAAATTTGAAACACAATCACTTCTCTTTATGTGCAGTAGAAATATACTATAAAGTCACCAAAAACAATGACTTAGAGAATGTTGAACTGGAGAAATACAGGGTGTTGTTCCTGCCAGTCTCTAGTCAAAGCATTTATTTTCCAAAGTAGTCTCTTGTACAGACAAGTGAATTTCCTATTTCATTTTTGGATGCACTCTATTGTTGATTAATTAACATCAAAATCACAGCCAACAACACTATAACTCATGACTGAATGAAATTTATCTAACACAGGTATCTTCTCCATGAGGCACAATCTTCTTGTACAGTCTAGATTTGGAGACTAATTTAAACAGTGGGGGGAAAAAGTCAACAAAAGGGACAAAAATGAGGGGAAATATTGCACTAAACAGACAACAAAAAAGGATATTATTTACAATATGAAAACTAAAACAAGAAGTCAGAGTATCTCCTTATTCAACCTGAGCTGAGAATATGCCTGATGGGTGCCTGAAATTTTTTGCAACTCTGCACATGTCCACAAATAAAGGCAAAGTACCACAAATATTGATTTTGGAATTACAAATGAGCTTTAGAAAATAGGCAAATTCAGAAATATGGTCTATAAATAATAAGGGTGAATTGTACTTATTACACAAAATGGTGCTGGGTCCAAAAGGAGATAAAAATTTAAATATGGCACATTTCCTTTCCTTAAGGACTTTACCATATATAATAGATGGAATACAATTAAGTATATACATATAAATATGTATATGTATTATATATTTATATATGAATATGTGTATATATTTATATCTATTTATACATATATTCATATATACATATATATTTAAATTTATGTTCTACAACAGATATAAAGATTAAAAGATTATTTATGTTTGGTGACTCAATGAAGGTTTTAGCCAAATAGTTACATTATATTGAGTAGATGTCATAATTGCTTGGCTATATAGGGTTAGTAAGAATGAGGAGTTGGGCTGACCCTGATGTTGGAGGTTTGAAAATTTGGGAAGATGGTGGTATCCTCAGTAAATATACTTGATGATAATACTAACAAGTTCTTAATTTAAATATTATATTAGTGTTAATTATATTGATATGTTTCATTTTAGCATTATAAATATTTACAGAATTTTTTACTTTATGAGTGATCTCATTACAAAGAAAAAGCAGTTTAATAAAATAAATAATGGGCAGCTAGGTGGCACAATTGAAAGAGCATTGGGTCTGGAGTCAAAGAAACTCATCTTTCAGTGTTCAAATCTATTAGTTATGTGACCTAGGCAAGTTAATCCTTTCTGCTTTAGTGCCTTATCCATAAAATAATCTGGTGAAGGAAATGGGAAACCACTCCTATATCTTGTCCAAGAAAGTTCAAATGGGGTGAAAAAGAATCAGATATGATTAAAATAATTGAACAACAATGAAACAAATAATATACTTATCTCAAATGAAAGTTTATGTAGCATTCCATACACAGAGTACCTCCTCATGTCTATTTTTTAAAAATTGTAGAAATTGATATTCACTATTAAAATTTGATAATTAGAATAATTGATAATTGATTTTAAAATATATATATTCTATTAGAAATAAAGAAACAAAAACAAATTTCTTTTAACAAATTGACAAAATCAAGTGAAACAAATTACCTCAATATACATATATGTAAAATGAATTAATGCATTGTATATGTAAATATGTATATATGCATGTATATACAATGTGTATATACAAAATCATTTATATCTCATTTAACACTGCCTTGAATTTTGAAAAAGGTTTTTTTTTTTTGGAATACCAAGAAGCTAAAACTTCAAGTGACCTAAATAGAATGCAAAACTAGGACTAGAAAGCCAGTGACTTGGATTATTTCCTAATATTATTCTGGATCTAAAGAATTCCCTTTCTTAATTACATTCTAAATATTGTTCAATTATTGCCTTCAAAAAGTCACCTGGAATTCAATTACTTTATTCTTTAAAAGTCCAAATTTGAATTCTGATCCCTATTAGTTTTTTTAATACTTTTTAATACATTTTCTTTTATTTTCCTCCTACTTCCTCCCTATTTGAGAAAGAAACATAAAACTTCCAGGATAAAGTATAGTCAAGCAAAAGAAATCCCCCCCCCCATTTTGACCAAGTTCCCCCATCAAATATGTCTCAATTTGCACTCTAAATCCACCGGTTTTCTATTAGGATGTGAGCAGCAAATTTTCCATTTATCCATTGATCAGATTTTCTAAGTATTCCAAGTTCTTTATCTTAACAATAGTACTGTTATTGTATGAATCATTTGCCTGGTTCTGCTCACTTCACTCTTCACTAGTTTATGCAAGTCTTCCCAGGCTTAGCTGAAAGCATCACTTTCATCATTCTTTTGGCAAAAATAATATTCTATTATCTTCTTATACCATAAGTTGTGCAATCATTCCTTGATTTATAGAACTTTATTACTTTCCAATTCTTTGCCACTCCAAAAATATCTGTTATAAATATTTTGTATATATGGATTTTCTTCTCTTTTGGACATTTCTGGAGTTTAGATTTAATAATGGTATCACTAGGACAAAGGTTAAGCATAGTTTAATAGTTTGGGGGGCAAAGATCCAGATTGTTTTCCAAAATGACTGGACCAGCTCCATCAATAGTCTATTAATGTCCAGCATATCATTTTCCTTTTTTGCCAGTTTTGTCAATTTGATGTATGTGAAGTGAAATCTCAGAGTTGTTTTAATCTACTTTTATCTAATTACTAGCAGTTTAGAGAATTTTAAAATATGGTTTATTGATAGTCTGAATTTCCCTCTGAAAAAATGACCAGTCATATTCTTTAATTACCAATTTGGAAATGGTACTTGTACTTAAAAATTTAAATCAGGTCTTTAAATATCATAGAAATGAGAACTTTATCAGAGGAATTTGCTACAAAGTTTCCCTTCTCCACATATATTCACTTCTTTTCTAATTTTAGCTGCCTTAGTTTTGCTTGTATAATTTTTTAAATTTTATATAATCGAAGTCACCCATTTTGCCTTCTTTGACCTTCTTTATCTCTTGTTTGATCATTAACTATTCTCTTATCCATAGATCAAATAGGTTTTTCAGACCCCTCCCCAATATATTTTATTTATTTCAATAAAAATTTCTCAATTGCATGCAATTTTAAAAAAATCATGGAGTTTATTTTAGTTTTAAATTCTCTTTTCTTTCCTTCCTCAACCCTTGATAAAGTACGAAATTTGATAGACAATATAGACATGAAGTCATACAAAACATACTTCCATGCTAACTATATTGGAAGTGAAAACATAGATCAAAAACCCCAAGAAAAATAAAATAAGTATGCTTCAATCTACATTCAAATTCCATCAATTCTTTTTCTAAAGGAGGATGGCATTCTTATTAGTTCTTATTTACAAACTAGAAAGGAAATCAACTTTCATATGACTTCTTTCAATTTAACTTTTGTCTTTTTCCTTCCTGTTCTTTTGTCTGTGCATGTGTATTAGTGAGAAAAATGTCCTCTCTCATTAAGTCTACCCTTTGATTCTTCTTACAGAATTTCCTCTTGAGGATTCATAGCCCGGATTTCTACTTGACTCCTGGGTCTCCTTTTCTTTTGAGTTGAACTTTTAACTATGGCTATAATACTTGCTGTACTAAATACTGAAAGTTGATATAGCTGCTTATGGCTTCTCTTGGGTGAAATTTTACCTAAAAGCCTTGGCTCTCCTTGGACTTTATTTCGCATCCTGCCTCTTCAGGAATCTCTATTTATATCTTTATTGCTTTACATCTCAACCTTGAAATTCCTTTTGTTCCTCTGATACTACTGTTATCTTCCAAAATTTGTCTCAGATTTCCTAGTTATTGTTCACTCTTTCCCTCTCTTTTTCCAAGTCTGAGCCCTTCTTTCTCTTTTTGATGGCAGATCAGTCCTAAGAGTAATTTCTTACATTTAACCTGTGACTACAACTGAGCTTTCTCTATCTAAATAATCTTTACTCCCTGCAATTAACAGACAAGAGCCCTTTTGTGCCTTTGACTGATTATTAAATTACAGCTTTCTTTTCCCTGTCCATCTCAACATGTCACTTTCTTAGCTATCAACATATGGGTCACAGTGTTTGATTCTGGAAAAATTGTAAAAATTGTGTCTTTTATGGTTAAGCATTCAGCAAAATTCTTAACAGATACTATAGGAAAATACATTTAATTGGAATTTTAATGGAGGATAAGTCTCTTGGAAATGTTGGCTTGCTTAAAAAGGAGTTCTCTTAGATGAATATATGATCCAGTAGCTGCTTAGTTCAAGGGGAAATGCAGACCATACTGATGCCAATCACAACATCGGCTATGAGGCCCAGTTTGGGTATGGTTACCAAACAGCAGGGTACTAAAAGGAAAGAAGTGAGGCAGAAATGGAGGACATTTTACTGAAAAAGGGTACATGAAAATGCAAATTTCATTCTGTAAATAAACAAAACAGAATTATTTGCCTGTGAAGATAAATATATCACCATCAATCAGAAGCAAAATTCACCTGTAGGCCTTTTTCAGGCTATAATCAGCACCTGTGGGTAGAGCCAGCTGGCATTTTAAAATCGTTGGTGGGAGCAAAAAACATCTCTAGCCTCAGGCCAGAGTTCATCTTTTTTGTTTCATTGCTAACTTTTTCTGACCTCCACTGATCTTCAACCTCTAATGGCCTGATCTACAGATCTTCCTTATCTTCTGGTTAAGCCTCTGACTATGATGCTTTGGTCCTTGTCTATGCAAACAGACTTCGTATATTAGCCTACAGTCATGTGGACACAGCTAAGTGATGGACACAGGACAAAAGAGAATACTGATTCCAGCAGAGGTATTCTATAAAATAAAATTTGCCAATGATTTTGCTTGATTAATATATAGAATTTTCTGAATTACTCTGTGTTAACAATGTGTCTCCCCATTGCCCACCTCCATCGCATCTTTGTCAATGCTCTAAATCAAGTTTCACAATTTCTTCCTAGTTGTATGTATTTGTTGATACCAATGAATTTTTAATTTAATTCTAGCATTGTGTTCTAGTATAACACTGACTACCTTGGCCTGTTCTCCTGAAGGTCAAGTATGTTACCTTTCATCTCTCCCCAAAGTTTTCTTTTAAACTTAAGTGGGCTTATTGTTGTCTAGACTTTTTTGCCATTATCTCTAGCCCCCACTGATGATGATTCCCTCATTATAGGGAATGGATTTGCTCTAGCTCAGTTCCCTTTAACCTCTATTATTGGAAAAAAATATTTACTTCAAAGATCTAATCAAACACATACACATATACATATACACACATAAATTTCTGTATGTCTATACATATATGTATTCATACATACACAAACTCCCTAGGTCTAATTACCAATGTATATGCATACCTATGTGTGTGTGTATTTATAAAATTACTCCCTAAAATTTGAGGTTTCATTTCCAGCCTCCATGCCACC
This sequence comes from Macrotis lagotis, assembly GCF_037893015.1. Taxonomy (NCBI): domain Eukaryota; kingdom Metazoa; phylum Chordata; class Mammalia; order Peramelemorphia; family Peramelidae; genus Macrotis; species Macrotis lagotis. Next base: position 119,857,699 of record NC_133661.1, read on the forward strand.
TCAGTCTCTGGAGAAGGGAAGATGATAGATTCACAGTTCATATCAGTTCCTAAAGAGGTCAATCCCAAGTTCCAAAACACTTCCCTAAGCCATCTTAGGCATGCAGATTTTTCCAATTTTTCTGTCAGATGTTCTGACTATAATATTCCCCCTAGAATCCAAGCTCTAAGACACCCATAGTTCAAACTCCTGTGTCACAGGTACCTAAAACTGGAAAGGACAAACAAAACTCCAGTCACATGATCTAAAAGAAGTCAGGGAAGGCATGCAACTTCTCATTTTAGTTCATAGTGCCTGAACTGTTTAGTAATTATATGTGATCTTCTCCTGGATGCAGCAAAAAGAGCAAGTGGGAAAAAGAGATAACAGTAAAGAGAACAAATGTCTGAGTTTGGCAGTTTTAAAGATGTATCCTTTTCCCACTATGTGGCCAGTCTAAGGAGGCTACTCCTACCATTAGTTAGAAGAACACAGGTTGCGGGAGGAAACACTTCCTGGAAGCAAGGTGCCTTCATCTTAGGAGATATAGGAACTAACAAAGTAAACCTTTTGATACTAGTATTTTACTAGTTTAAACTACATCTCCAAGTTTAGTTTTTCTGGATCTGCCAGTTATCCTTGATACTCAGAACCCCCTGGCTGGTCCTTCTGAAATTTCTTAGTGTTTCCTCAATGTTCCTAATCAATTCTTTTGGGTCCAAATTCTATCTCTAAAACTAGCTCTTAGTGTGTTATGTTTCAGTTTCCTCATCTGTAAAATGGGAATAAAAATACTAACAATACTTAAAGGTTAGATATAATAGTCAAATGAGATTTTAGGTAGAGCACTTTGCAAATTAGTGGAATATTTCCAATAAAAATCATTTTAGTGTTAATATTCCTAGTGAAGTCCTCTCAGGGTTAAGAAATATTAAGAAAAACAAATCATTATTCTTAGAAGCAAGACCTTGCATTCCAAATGAGACTTGCAACTCCACCTGGCAAAACAAGTTCATAACTTAAAGATAAACCTATTTTTACAAGACTTTGCCATTATTTCAACAAGATAGTTATAATCCTGAAGGTTATTCTCACCATCTGAATAGTGAGGTAACAGTTTATGAAAACCTTTCATTTTTTATTTATTCCTGGGGTAGATTTTCATGAGAAGAATGTAACTCCGAAGGCTATCCAACAAGTCAACAGAGAGAGTGGATAGGGAGAACGAGGGGATGTGTTAGGCCATATAATCTTGCTTGACTGTCAATTTGGGGCTGCTCCTTGATCTTCACTACATTTGTGAGATTTGGAGTGTGCCCTTCTCTAGAGAAAAGCAAATAAAAACCTTTCTTTTGCTCAGACCAATCCCTGAAGATTTTGTTTAATGTATTCTTATCATACACACAAAGTTTAAAGTATTATTTGGATGTTGTTGTTATCAATATTCCTGTTCAAAAATATTCAGTGAGCTCCTCTTAGGGATGGGTATGTCTCAAGTAAACACTTGTTTGTTCAAGTTCCTTGTTGGAACAAATAGGTCATTCTATAATTAGCAAAAGGAGATGATAAAAAAGGTATTTTGTATGGGTAGACATAGCCTACTTTGATATGTCAATCTTCAGAGGAATATTTTGAGATAAATACTCAGTCTAAAGACTGCCATCTCATGTAGGTAGGTGCTTTATGCCTATGTCGCTATTTCCAGAGACTCTTAGGAAACTTCATCAAGGCAGACATAGCTTGAACCTTAGACCTATCACTTAGTCAAATACTCCATATACCCTTGGTAACTTATCAGAAGGAAAATAATAGCCCGACCTATGTAACAGTGTATCTGGTAGAAAAGGTCTTATAACAGTTCCCCATTGCTTATGAAATAAAACAGTGATTGAGAACTTCCATAACTTGACTCTAACTTCCATAACTTGACTCTAACATACAATTGCCATTTTTTTCACCAAGCTTCCTTTATGTCCTCTGAGTTTCAAGTAAACTAAATTATTTACTGTTCTTCAATATTTTCCCATTCTTTTTGCTTTCAGTACTTGCATATGCTATCCCTGGAATGAACTCTCTTCATCTCTCTCTGCTTCAATCTCTCTCTTTTTCTTCAAGGAGCAACCCATGTCTACAAGTTGGACTGCCCCAATTCAGTTCTTCTGAAGAGGCTATCATAATAGGAAAAGAATCTATATGGTCAGAGTGGAGACAGTAACTTAGCCAAACTCCCCCAAACAACTTTAATCTCTTAAATAGAATTCTGAAGCAAAAGATTTAACAAATGTCAAAACAAACATTTTCCAGCACAATATAATTTAGGAGATTGATAGGTTGCTGTGTGACACTATGGTTAGAGTCAGTCTGTAACAAAGCAGAAGAGCTATCAGCTTTGGAATTTAGCGGAAATTGCCACAGGAGCAGCAGAAGCAGCAACTTCAAGAACTCTCACCTCAGAGGCAAGAAGAAGGTCAGATAAATAGTCAAAAAAAATACAGGGGCCCCTGAACTGACCCTGGGCTCAAGACATTATTGCATTACTCATATGCTGTTCCAAGTGACAGTTGCAGGGTAACAAGGTGAGCTTGCAGTTATTCACAAAAGGGTTGGAGCCTAGGTATCTGTTACTGAGGAGCTCTAATCTTTATAGCTATAGGGAGGGAGGGCCCCTCCCTCTGGAAAGACCAGAGGTCAGAGCAGAAGAGCAATGAACAGACAACACCTCCTGCTGGACCATACCACCCAAGAAGTACCAAGAAATCACAGATCCCATAGAACTACCTCTGAAAATACCAGTGTAGAAGAAACCTGAGACTTAGGATAGTGCTTCTATATCCTTAGAATTCTACTTTAAAATAAAGTTTAAACTCAAGAAGTAGTCTGAAAAAAATAGCAAACAACCATAAAAAACTGCTAAACTGGCAAGAAAAACTAAGATCTAAAATCAGAAAAAAACAATGTAAAATCAGCTAAAAACAAATCCTCAAAGAAAATTGCCAATTGGACACAAACTCAAAAAGAATTCCTAAAGGAGCTTTTAAAAGGAAATAAGAGTGCTAAAATTCAAAATTGGGAAATGAAATGAGTGCAATGCAAGAAAATTAGGAAAGGGAATTAACAAGTTGGTAAAATGAGGCACAAAAGTATTGAGGAAAATAACACTTTGAAAATAGAATTGGCCTCTAATAGTAAAAGGGCATAACAATTCCTTTTAAAAAAGCAGAATTCTGGAGAGAAATGTGGAACTATGCCCAAAGAGCAATAAAACTGAGTATACCCTTTGATCCAGCAAATACCAATACTAGGTTTCTTCTATCTAGAAGAAATCATAAAAAATGGGAAAAGTCTTACATGTTCCAAAATATTCATAGCAATTTTTTGTAGTGGCAAAGAATTGGAAATTGAGGTGATGTCCATCTATTGGAAAATGACTGAACATGTTATAGTGTATATATATGCTATGGAGTACTATTGTTCTATAAGAAGTCAGGAATGGTCAAAATATAAAGAAGCATGGAATGAATTACAGGAACTAATACTGAGTGAAGGGAGCAGAATGAAGAGAACATTGTACACACTTTCAACAACACTGTGAGTTGATCTACCCTGATGGATACAAGTCCTCTCAGGAGTTCAGAGACCTAGATCTCTGGGAGATCTGTTAAGGACAATGCTATCCATATTCAGAAGAAGAAAAATAAAAACAAAACAAAGAAAAGCTTAGGAATCTGAATGAACACTATAATCACATTTTTAAAATTTCTTGTCTTTTTCTTTCCTATCTCAAGGTTTTTTTTCTTTTTCTTTATTCTTAATTTCTCATACAGAAAATGACTAATCTGTAAATATATTAAACATAAATATATATGTACGATGTTCATCAGATATTTAGGAGAGATGGGAGGGGGAGGGAAGATGGAAGGAAATTATGTAACATAAATATACATTTGCATGTGGATGAATGTTGAAAAACTTTCATAACATAATTGGAAAATAAAATAAAAAATAAAATAATAAAAGAGCAGAATTGACTAAATGGAAAATGAAGTACAAAAATACACTGAAGACAAGAACTTAAAAAGGAATTTGCTAAATTAAAAAAGAGTTTAAAAAGGTCATTGATGAAAATAATTCTTAGAAATTCTTAGTTTTGCAATAAAAACTGCTGGGAAAATTGGAAGTTAGTATGGAAAAAATTTAGATTAGACCAACACCTCATACCTTATACCAAAATAAGGTCCAAATGGTTACAGAATTTAGATTTATAAAAAAATACTATAAGCAAACTAGAAGATCAAGGACTAGTTTACCTGACAGATCTATGGAAAGGGAAGTAGTTTATGACCAAGGAAGAGATGGAGAACTTCACTAAAAACAAACTAGATGATTTTGATTACATTAAATTAAAAAATGTTGCACAGACAAAACCACTGTAACAAAGATCAAAAGAAATGCAGTGAACTGAGAAATAATATTGGCAACTAATGTTTCTGACAAAGGAGTCATTTCTAAAATATACAGAAAACTGAGTCAATTTTTTTTTTAAAATCCATTCCCCAATTGACAAATGGTCAAAGGATATGCAAAGGCAATTTACAGATGAGATCAAAGCAATCCAGTCATATGAAAAATTATTCTAAATCATTACTTATTAGAGAAATGTAAATTAAAGCTTCTCTGAGGTACCACCTCACACCTCTCAGACTAGACACTATGACCAGAAAGGATAATGATCATTGTTGGAAGGGTTGTGGGAAATCTGGTACAATATTACATTATTGGTGGAGCTGTGAACTCATCCAACTTTTCTGGAGAGAAATTTGGAACTATTCCCAAAGGGCAACAAAAATGTTCATACCCTGTGATCCAGCAATACCACTACTGGCTCTATACCCTGAAGAGATGATGAAAAAGGCTAAAAACATTACTTGTACAAAATATTTGTAGCAGCCCTGTTTGTGGTGGCAAAGAATTGGAAATCAAGTAAATGTCCTTCAATTGGGGAATGGCTTAGCAAACTGTGGCCTATGTATGTCATGGAACACTATTGTTCTATTAGAAACCAGGAGGGATGGGAATTCACGGAAGCCTGGAGGGGTTTGCATGAACTGATGCTGAGCAAGATGAGTAGAACCAGAAATACACTGTACACCCTGCTGGGAAAATTGGAAGTTAGTATGGAAGAAATTTAGATTAGAACAACACCTCACACCCTATAACAAAATAAGATCCAAATGGTACAAATGGTTTTGTACAAGTGATATTGTTACATGGGGGCCATGATCAACCTTGATGGACTCACTCATTCCATCAGTGCAACAATCAGTGACAATTTGGGGTTGTTTGCAATGGAGAATACCATCTATATCTAGCAAAAGAACTGTGGAGTTTGAACAAACACCAAGGACTATTACCTTTAATTTAGAAAAATAAACTGTTATCTTATTGTCTGATCTTGCTATCTCTTATACTTTATATTTCTTACTTAAGGATATGATTTCTCTCTCATCACATTCAATTTGGATCAATGTCTACCATGGAAAAAATGTAAAGACCAGCAAATTTCCTTCTGTGTGGAGTAGGGGGAGGGAAGTAAGATTAGGGGAAAAATTGTAAAACTCAAAATAAATAAATTCTTAAAAAAAGAATTATTGTTCTATCTGAAATTTAGGAGGGGGGAAAAAAGGTGCCTAGGCATCTTATTTCAAAAAATCCTCAAGGACAACTGCTACAGTATCTTAGATTCAGCAGTAAAATAGAAGTTAAATTAATCCACCCATCACCTCCTGAAAGAGAACCTAAAATGAAAAAAGCTCAGGAATATTATAAACAAATTCCACAGCTCTCATGTTAAGGAGAAAATACTGTAAATACATAGAAAGGAGCAATTTAAATATCAGATAGCCAGTCAGGATCACATAAGATTTAGCAGCTTCCTCATTAAAAAAAGCAAAGAATTTGGAATGTAATATTCCAAGATGCAAAGGAGCTAGCATTACAACCAAGAATAACCTTGACCAGAAAAACTGAGTGCAATTCTTTAGGGTTAAAAAAGGATATTTAGAGAACTGGAGGACTTCAAAGTATCCATGATGAAAAGACTATAACTAAATAGAAAAATTGACCTTCAAATAGAATACTCAAGAAAAGTAAAAAGAAAGAAAGAAAGAAAGAAAGAAAGAAAGAAAGAAAGAAAGAAAGAAAGAAAGAAAGAAAGAAAGAAAGAAAGAAAAAGAAAGAATAATAAGGGATTGAATAAGGTTAAACTGTTTGCATTCCTTTATGGGAAGATGATACATGTAAGTCCTAAGAACCTCTTCATTACTTAGAGCAGAAAAAAGGGAGTTTAAATTGACAGAGGGCATAGTTATGAGTCCATTATGTTGGAATGAGCTCAAAAAAATGAAGGGGTAAGAAGTCATGCAGAGAAAGAGGAGGAAGGAAAAGAAAATAATGGGGAATTTTTCTCACATAAAAAGTGTAAGGAAGGACATTTACACTGGAGGAGGAAATGTGAGGCAGCAATGCTTGAATCTCACTTAAATTGGAATTTATTCAAAGAAAGAAGGAAATATATAGACACACATTCAGCTGTGTACAGAAATGTAATTTACCAAATAGGAAATTGGAAGAGCATGGAATACAAGAAAAGAAAGGATGATAAAAAAAAGGAAATATTAAGAGAGGCAAAGAAGAATAAAATGTGGAGAAAATAGTTAATAATTGTAACTGTTAATATGAATGGAATAAGTTCACTCATAAAATGAAATCAAATAACAGAATGAAATAGAAATTAGAATTCAACTTTGAAACAGAAAGATGAGCACAGAATGGTAGCCATGTAATCTTCCCTGACTCCTTTCTCTCTCTCCAGTCCCTTAAAAAATTCATCTTTCCCTATTGTCTTTTCTGAAGGCACTCTGTTTTATACTGTTTAAGTTTTTTGTTTTCATACATTATACCATTCAGGAGAATGCCTCACCTACTAGACAGAATGCTGGACCTGGAGAAAAGAAGAGCTGAGTTCAAATCAGGTCTTAGGCACTTATTACCTATGATTCTGGGCAAGTCACTTAACTTCTGCTTGCCTCAGTTTTTTTTTCTTCATCAATAAAATAGGGATAAATGTATGACCTACCTCTCAAGGTTGCTTTGAAGATCAAATGAGATAAAAATTTCAAGTACTTAGTCCAGTGTCTGATACATAGGAAGTATTATATTAATATTTGCCGTTGTTATTGTTTGTTATACTATAAGATCTAACAGTACTCAACTAGGACTGTGTCACATAAGACTGTCACTCACCTAGAGTCTTGGATAATAGATAATTGTTAATCAAAATTAGAATGTTTTGCCATCAGCAGGTGCTCCATCAACAAGCACCACAAATCCCATATGTGGAACCACTGGTTATACGACAAATGAAGGACTTTTGAATGCTGTGGGTAAATTCACTTACCTTGGCAGTATACTTTTCAGGAAAGGACACATATGTTGCCAGAGCTAGCTCAGTGTTTGGGGAAACTCTGAAAGAAAGCATGGGAGAGAAGGCTGACTATGAACTGAAGGTCTACAGAGTTGTTATGCCAACCCCATGGTTATATGTGTGAAAACTGAACAGTCTCCCAGCACCATGCCAGGAAACTGAATTGCTTCCATTTGATTTGTCTTAGGTAGAATCTGAACAGCACCTGGCAGAAGAAGATACCAGACCCTGAAGTCCCTTTTGAAATAAAGCTGTCAAACATTCAAACTCTATTACAGAGAGCACAACTCTGATAGGTTGACCACATTATTCAAACGCCAAACTTATATTTGCAAAAAAGACAAATTTATTGAGTAATCACACATGTGATAGTCAGAAAAGTTGATACAAGGACTATCAAGGTTTCTCTTAAGAATTTAGGAATTGACTGTGAGATGATAAATCCTGGCACAGAACCACCCAATATGGAGTGTGCTGTTAGAGAAGGTTTTGTCTTCTATAAGCAAAGCAAAATTATAGCAGCTGAAAAGAGATGCAAGATGCACAAAGTGAAAGCACCCACCTAGGTGTTCACATTGACTTTTTGTCCCAGTCTGTGGTAGAGTATTCCGAGTTTTTATTGGTCTGATCAGTCATAGTTGGACACACTGTAACTTGACTCTGAGATAGTAATGTAATTTTGGTCTTATTTGAGAAATGACTACAAAACCAGGACAATGTAGTTTTCTCATGCACAGTGTATATAATCAGCAAATGCTTATAGGATTGAATTGAATTTACATGGATTTCAGAAACCACTATTTTTCTGTCACATCTAGAGAAATTTTGTCAATAAGAAAGCTTCTAATTGAGTAGAATACCCTAGTGAAAGTTTGAGAATCTCCAACCTTTCTGGAGAGCAATTTGGAACAATGTCCAAAGGGCTATAAACTGTGTATACGCATTGATCCAGCAATACCACTATGAGGTCTGTATCCCAAGGAGATCACAAAATAAGGTTTAAAAAAACTACATACACAAAAATATTTATAGCAACTCTTTTTTGGAGTGGCAAAGTATTGGAAATCAAAAGGATGCCCATCAGGGAACACGAAATATAATGTGATATATGAATGTAACAAAGTATTATTATTATTATTTCATATGTAATCATGAATGACTGGACCTCAGAAAAGCATGGAAAGACATTTTCATGAATTGATGCTGAGTGAAGTCAACAGAACTGAAAAAAATTGTACACATTAACAGCAACATTGTATGATGATTAACTATGATGGATTTGTTCTTCTCAGCAATACAGTGATCATACAATTCCAATGGACTTATGATGGAAATTAATATCCACATCCAGTGGAGGAACTATGGAGTCTGAATGCAGACCAAAACTTAATATTTTAAATTTTAATTTTTTATGTTTTATGTTTTTCTCCCTCTCGTGGAAGGAAGGAAGGAAGGAAGGAAGGAAGGAAGGAAGGAAGGAAGGAAGGAAGGAAGGAAGGAAGGGAGGGAGGGAGGAAGGCAGGGAGGCTGGCAGATAGGGAGGAAGGAAAAGTTAAAAAAGGTCAAGGCTCACAGAATACTCTCAGTGCTTATAGGGGGTATATGCCATAACAGAACTATCGGCCTTCTGAGAACATTGCCTCTTTTCTACTGGAAAGGATTTCTTTCCTTCCATTTGCCCACAGAATTGTTCATGAATCCTCCACAAAAAGCTCAATTGGTTTGGCTTCAAGTTTGGAATGGAGGTGAAAGTAGCAGTGATACTGGAATAATTCAACATCAGTAACAGACAGAAATAAAATGTAAGATTAGCATGCCCTTTTCGTAACTAAACTCCCTCTTGGAATGTGTGCCAAAGCTCATGGTTGCTCAGAATTTTCCCATTGCTGTGAAATAAAGATGCAATATATTTGGTTTATTCTAAGAAAAAAACGGAAATGTCTTTTAAAAAAATTAAAGAAATACCTTTCTACCTTCTCCATGTTTCCTAAAATATACTTGGATATGTTTCAATAGGTACTTTCATGCAAAAAATTTCAATTATCTATCCATAAATATGGATGAAATAAAGAGATGTATATTTTGCCCCATAAGTTCTATAATTTGTTCCAGTCTGACTAGTACTTGTAATTTCTTGGACAACTACTCCCCCTATCTTTTGGTTTTCTTGCAGTGGTTAGCCACATAAATGAACAATGTGGTAAAATAATTTAAAGTAAGATCAAATAAATCTCTCTGTATGTTCAACCTGTGGACAGACACATTTGCAACTGTTCTACAGGCAAATAAATAGAGTGGAAAGAATTCTGTACTAAGCTTCAAACCTGGTATGTTCAACGAGTCAAATAGTGACCTTAACTAAGTCAATTTATTTTCTCAAACTTTGGTTTCTCATCTAGAAAGTGGGAATCATACTATTCAACCTACTTCTCTATCTCACACAATTGAGAATCAAATGAAATATCAGTGAAAATTTATTGTAAATTTCTATATTAATAATTAGGCAACCAGATGTCACAGTACCAGGCTTGGAGTTAGGAAGACATGAGTTAAAATTCAGTTTCAGACACTAGCTTTGTAACTCTGGGCAAGTCATTTCACTCTGCTTGCCTCAGTTCTTCATATATAAAATGAGCTAGAGAGAAGGAAATGGCAAACATCTCCAGTGTCTTATACCAGAAAAACCTCAAAGGGGGTCATAAAAGTAAAAAACTGACTGAAAAAAAGCACAACAAAATAAATGGCATTCATATTGCATTGTAAAGCTTGCAAAACTCTTTATAATCTCATTTGAACCTTAAAGTAATCTTGTCAAGAAAGTGCTTCAGAAATTCTTGTCTCCATTTCATAGTTGAGGAAACCAGCTCAGAGATATAAAACAACATTATTAAAAATTAAGCGTATGCAACACACTGTCTTAATCACTTGGGAGACAAAATTAAAATCAATATAAACCCTGCCCTCAACAAACTTAAATTCTAAATGGAGAAGATAATACATATAGGTACTGATGACCTGGGAAGGTTGTTTTGGTCTCAGAATTTAGAGATGACCAGTGGAACAGTAGGGTAGCCCACAATCATGTCCTTTCTAGAGACAATGCTAGTTTATTGCTATTGCTATAATTCTGTCTCACACATCTTTAGGATGTATGGTAATAATCAATTTAAAGAGTAATTTATTTAATATTTCCCAAACAGGATCTTGGGTGGTATTGTTTAGAGAATAGAGTAGCAGCAGCAGCAGCAGCAATGACTGAAAAAGACTAGAAAGGCTAAATGAGTTTCCCAGACACACACTGCTTTTACTAAAATCAGATTTGAACCCAGGTCTTCTCAACACCTTGTCCAGAATATATATTATGATATATATATATATATATATATATATATATATATACATATCATATTATATATTGATATACTATATCAGTATATTATGCCACTTTTGAAATGGAAGATTTCCTTTTATTTTAGAAAGTGATAGAATCAGAGCTGGCTCCATAAAATATGAATTCTATAAATTCAGAAGTCTAATCTTTCTTTAGAAAAAATATAGGATGATGATTTGTTGAGGGATTTGAAAACTGAGTTTAAATTTGATTCTAGGCAATGGGAAAATAAGGTCAAAATCAGTACATGATTTAGGCAGAAGAAGAAGAAACCATAACACATTAAGTATGCAAGGAATAATTTACCTGTCATATCTATGGGGAAGGGAAGAATTCATGACCCAAACAAGAGATTAAAAGCATTACAAATTATAAAATAGATATTTTATTTTATTAAATTACAAAGCACAAATATTCATAAATCTAATTGACAGATACAAGAATAGGGAATTTCATGTTCCCAGGGAATTTCATACTTCTAGACTGAAGGTGTTCATGGTCTTGATCTCTTAAGGGAATGAATGGTCTACACAATGCATTAGCTGATAAGTAGGCTTAGTCCTCTTCTGTACTCCTCTATTTTCCCACTCTCTATTGCTGCTACTTGGCTGGTTACCATTCTGAGACTGCTGAGGAGAAAAATATCTTTGTTAGTGCAATCAGAAAACTTAAACCTGAGGTCTACAGAGCTATTCAGGTACATTCGCTTAACTGGACTCTGTGGCAGCATCCTCAGTGAAACAGTTCTCCTAAACCTTTAGAGTTATCCAGATATTCTGACTGGGCTATGACAGCATTTCATTCTCTAACTGTAGCAGAAAATAAAAAGTAAGGAAAATTAGCTTTCCCCAAACAATCTTCAATATTTCCTTTTTCCACCGAGCCTTTAAGAACATCAAGACTTTCCCCCAATCAGATCAGCTCCCAAAATCATTCTTTTTTTCCCCACTGATTGGGATCAGTTCAAATCTACCTGCTATGAGCAAATCAGTTTCTGTTTCTAATCTATATCTATGTCTCATTCTTTTTTTGTTGTTTTTGCAAGGCAGTAGGGTTAATTGACTTGCCCAAGGTCACACAGCTAATAATTATTAAGTGTCTGAGGTCGAATTTGAACTCAGGTCCTCTTGACTCCAGGGCTGGTGCTCTATCTACTGAGCCACCTAGCTGCCCCTATGTCTCTTATTCTAACAGTTGTCCTCTTCCTCAGCATCTTCTATCTCTACTCATTGGATTAACCTGCCCCAAAGTAGTGACTCATTTGAAGTAAATCACCTCTACCTTAGGGTAAGAAAACAAAATTCAAATTTCTGTCATAGACATGTTGTTATCATTCAGTCACACTCAACTCTTCTTGACCCCATTTGGGATTGTCCTACCAAAGATACTGGAGTGGCTTGTCATTTCCTTCTCCAGTTCATTTTATATATAAGGAAATTAAAGCAAGCAGGGTTAAGTGCCTTGCTCAGGTTCACACCTTATATAGCCTTCTAAGGTTGAACTCAGATTGCTTAGTCTTCTTGAGATCTGGAATCTATGTAATGGACCAGGTAGATCACAGACATAACAAATAGTAATATACATTTATCCCAAGGTGGCAAAAAATTCTAATGATTAGAATTTTCTAGCTATCACTCCCAAAGTCTCCAAATTGTTATATGTAAATAATATGCTCAAAATCAAAACATTTAGGACATCTTTTGCCTTCAGTGACTACTTTTTTTCTTTGAGAACTACTCCAGAATTAATCACATTTTTGTTCCTTTTTATGATTAAAATTATCCAAATCCGACAGGGGGAAACAACTTACCTTAAAATATATTTGCTGTTTTTAATATAGTGATTTTTATCAACTAAATAAAAATTTGCCATCAGAAGATCATTACAATAAGATAAGGGCCTCGACTTTATTATACTAGCTTAGAATAATTACTATTTCTCTTCTTTAATATTGCTTAAGCAAGAAAGAGGAAATGAGGTTTAACAGGGAAAGAACAATTAGAATTACATATATATAGTGTATATTATGCTATATATTATATATATTAGGCTATATATAGACATATACGTATGTATTTGAGAGATTCTGTGAAAAATTGTCAAAAAAAAACAACAGGAACTGAATATTGCTTAAGATTCTATGACTAATTCTCTTATTCTCTCTGTATTTTCTTCCTTTTTGAGTTCATTCATTCCTATGGCCTTGAATCTCACCTCTAGTGAAAACTTCACAATCTGTATCTCTAATCACTGGCTTCCTTGTTGTTTCTGACACCACACTCCATATCTCAACTCTGGACATTTTCCTTGGCTGTCTCCCTTGATTCAAACTATTTGCCTCTTCATCTATACATCTGGCTTCCTTCCATTTTAAATCAAAGTTCACCTTCTTCAAAAAGTCTTTCTTAGTATACAGTCTTAGTTATTCTGCCTTATACTCTCTCCAGATGATCATGTCAATGTCTTAGCCATAGTTCTTTGTAGTGTCTGAGTCCCTCATTAATGGGAACTCTTTGAGGGTGCATCTTCTTTGAGCTTCATTTTTTTTTATTTTCCATTTATGTCCAAGTGATTAGTACCTTGCATTATATTTAGTAGGTGCTTAATAGAAGCTCATTAACTTGACAGCTCTAACTACACCACACTTATTTGAGTTTCCTCATCCTAAATTATCTCCCAAATAATTTCACCAAGTATTCTGCCAAGTTTAACATGTCCAAAACTTTTATCCCTAAATCATCTCTATTTCTGACTTCTCTTTTTGTATTAGTGGCATCACCATTTATCTTATTTCCCCACAATCACCAGCTCCCATTGTTCTGTTGACAATTTTTCACAGAATCTCTCAAATAAATTCATACATACATATGTATATGTTTATGTATATATAGCCCAATATATATATATATATATATATATATATATACAGCATAATATATAACATTTATATATTTATATGTTTATAAATATATATGTATGTATGTATATATATATATGTATATATATATATATATATATATATATGTATATATATAATTCTAATCGTTCTGGCCCTAAGTTAAGCCTCATTTCCTCTTTCTTGAAATATTGTGATGATCAACTTTTTCTGATATTTCTGATCACTCTCCTCCCCCTCACCCATGTTGTTGTGCATCACACGGGTAGTATGCCACAAATGATTTAATTTTCCTAAAGTTAAGTTCAAATTTGTTTCTCCTATTCCTAAAACCTGTTGCCTCATCTTTCTGAGTTTGGGTATTTATAAATTATTCCAATAATATCTCTGATATGTAGAATGTATGTTTCTTGAAGGCCAAAAAATGCTAATTTTTTTTATTTTTATCCCTAACACGTAGAATAGTGATTGATGCATAAAGGACTTAATTAATGCTTGTTGAGAGAATGATGTAAAATATCCTGGATATTGTAGGCACTTATTAAATGTTTGGGGGCAGTAGGTGAGCCAGTCCATAGAGCATAGGGCTTAGAATCAGGAAGATTCATCCTCATGAATTCAAATCTGACCTTAGATACTTTTAGGTATAAGACCCTGAAGAAATCACTTAACCTGCTTGACTAGATTTCCTCACCTGTAAAATGAGTTGGAGAAAGAATGATAAATCATTCCAGGTATCTTTGCAAAAAAACAACAACAAATGGGGTCATGAAGAGTTTGACATTACTGGAAAAAATATTAAACAGAATCACAGAACATTAAATATTTTCTGAATTTATGTTCTGGACAAACTGGATTATTTGGTTCTCTCTAAACAAAGTAAATTTTTTCAACTTGCATGCTTTCAACATTCTGCTTAACTCTGCACTCTGGCTTCTGACCTCATTATTCAACAGAAACAACTTTCTCAAAAGTTAATGCTATATTCTCAATTTTCTTCCTTCTTGATTTCTCTGCAGCTTTTGGTATTGTTAATCCCCTTCTTTTTTGAAAACTTTTGTCTCTCTAGATGACACTACTCTCTCCTTTTTTCTCTTTATATATTTTTGATGACTGCTTGGGTTTTGTTGTTGTTTTTGGATCTTCCTTCAGTTCATACTCTATGAATGTTCCCAAGGCAAGGAAGGCTCTGAGCTATCTTCTCATCCTATATAATATTTTGTTTTATGATCTTACCGGTTTTAATAGATTCAATTACCAACTTTGTGCAGATAATTCTTAGATCTATCAATGCAGTCAATATTGGACTGAGAACCAGAGATACAAAGAAAATCAAAATATAGTCTTACTCTCAAGGATCCCTTAGTCTAATAGGGGAGACAACAGGAAAACAACTATTTACAAACAAACTATATCCAGAATAAATTGATTACAATCAATATCTAAGAGGCACTTAAATATTAAGACAAATTGAGAAAGGCTTTCTCTAGGACATTGGAATTCAGTTGAGATTTGAAGAAATCAGGAAATACAGGAGGTATAAATGAATAGGGGGAAAAAGTTAGGGTATGGTAGGTAGTCAGAGAAAATGCATTGTCTAAAGAGGGAATGTCTTGTATAAGGAGCAATAAGGAATCCAATGTCACTGAAGATTGTATGGCAGGGAATGGCAGTTTAGATACAATAAAACAGTAAAGATAGCATAAAGTAGATGGGCTTTTGAGTTCCAAAGAGAGGATTTCATATTTGATCTGAGAGGTGATAATGAGCCATTAGAGATTAACAAGTAAGAGCTGACCTGTGCTTTAAGAAGATTAGCAGCTGAGAGAAGGCTGAACCAAAGTAGAAAGCTCTAACTTCTCTCCAAGCACCTCCAAATGTCAGCTACACTTCAACTGTAAGTCCCATAGATATCTGAAGTTCGCTATATCCCAAGCTGAACCCATTATCTTTCTTCCTAAATCCTTGTTTCTTTTAAATTTCTCATTACTATACTCCCAGTCAACTTCTTATTCAACTCCACATATTTAATCCTTTGTCAAATTCTGTGGATTCTACCTTCATACTCTCTTTCATATGTATTCTGTTCAGTCATCAGACTCCTTGATTGATCTTGGTCTTTATCACCTCGTGCTTGGACTATTTGAATAGCCTTCTGGTAAATTGCCATACTACAAGCCTCTCTTCACTGCAATCAATCTATTCTCCATTTAATTATCAAGCTGATCATGTCACACACTTAAGCACCCTACTTAATAAAATTTTAATGGCTCCCTACTACCTCCAGGATCAAATGCAGAATCCTTTATTTGTTTTTTAAAGCCTTTCATAGCCTGATGCCTTCTCATCTTTCCAGGCTTTTATTTCAATCACCTTCCACACTTTGTAGTCCTGTAATACTGGTCTCTTTGCTGTTCTGTTTTTATTTTCAAATTAATTATTAATTTTTTCAATCATATGCACATATATATTTTTAAATTATAAAATTTTCTGCCAACCTCCCTTCCCACCTCTCTCCCCTCAGCAGCATTGCACATACATATTTTTGGTAAACAGGTTTACAGATTAGTCATTTTCATTATGGGGAATTAGGATTAAGGGAAAGAGACACATAAGAGATAATTTTTATAAACTGTTCATCAAATTCTGGAGGGTTTTGTGTTTTGTTTTTTTTTTTGTTTTGTATTTCTTCTGCTAGATGGGAATAACA
The DNA here is from genome assembly GCF_037893015.1 of Macrotis lagotis. Classification (NCBI taxonomy): domain Eukaryota; kingdom Metazoa; phylum Chordata; class Mammalia; order Peramelemorphia; family Peramelidae; genus Macrotis; species Macrotis lagotis. The sequence continues at coordinate 119,874,158 of NC_133661.1, forward strand.
TTTTCCATAGCTGGTCAAATATGTTTGTCCTAACTTTCTGAACTGCTGAGAGGAGCTGCTTCCATACAGGTTGATCATCTAACAATGTTGTTGTTAATGTGTACATTGTTCTCTTGGTTCTGCTCCCTTCATTCAGCATCAAATCCTGTAAGTCATTCCATGTTTCTCTAGAGTCCAACCACTTATGGTTTCTTATAAAACAATAATATTCCATAGTATTTATGTTTAACCATTCTCCAATTGAGGGGCATCCCCATAATTTCCAATTCTTTACCACTACAGAAAGAGTTGCTATTAATATTTTGGAACATGTAGGATTTTCCCCATTTTTTTATGATTTCCTCTGGATATAAGCCTAGAATTGGAATTTCTGGGTCAAAGGAAATGAACGTTTTTATTGATCTTTGGGCATAGTTCCATATTGCTCTCCAGAATAGTTGAATCCATTCACAACTCCACCAGCAATGCATCAATGTCCCAAACCACCCCACAACCTCTCCAATATTGATCTTCCCTTTTTCTCATTTGGCCAATCTGATAGGTATGAGATGATACTTCATTGTCGTTTTAATTTGCATTTACTTGATCAATAATGATTTGGATCATTTTTATATGATTTATATATATATATATATATTTAATTTCTTCATTTAAAAATTGTCTATTCATATCCTTTGACCATTTATCAATTGGGGATCTCCTTGCCTTTATTACCAAAAAGCCCTCTATTTCCCAACTCCATGTATTTTCATTAGCTGTCCCTCATGCTTAGAATGATCTTCTTCCTTGGTTCCTTGTCCTAGATTCCCTGTTTTCCTCCAAAACCAAACTAAAAGACCTTTCTCTATTCCTCTTAATGCTAGTGACTTTTTTCTCTTCATTACTTCCAATTTGTCCTATCTATATCTTCTTTACACGTAGTTGTTTGCATGTTATCTATTGCATTACATTAAAATACCCTCTACAACAGGAATTGTTTTCCCCATAGGTTTAACACAATTCTTAAAAATGCTTTTGAACTTAACTTCATAACTCCTCTCCCCAATAGTTTTTCCATTCTCTCCATCTTTCATCACCTGTTAAAATAGTACTATCAAATCTTCAAGATGCAGTTCAAGGATCAACTCTTGCATGATGTCTTCGCTGATCTCTAAAAGTGATGTCTCCCAATGCTAAATCCTTAGACTAATTTCTATTCTTCTTTTTCCTATCCTCTTTTGTATCATATTTATTTATGGCAATGTGTGATCTCCCCTCCTTGTCTCTAAACTCTTAGTAGGCAAGTGCTGTAGTTAGTACCTGCTGCTGCTGCTGCTGCTTCACATCTGAAGATAGCTAATAAGCCTTGTCATTCTTCCAAATCACTTAACCTGTGCTTACTTGAATAGCCTTTGCAGATTGATTCTTTGACTGGTTTAAATTGTATCACAATGCTTTCCATTTGTATTGTTCATTATAGTTTCCATCATCTCAGTTTAATACTGACAAACAATTCTGGGATATGCAAGATTGATGGTATGTTCCTCTTTTTAAAGAAAAGTACGACTAAATGAGTATATGTGATTTGTCCAAGGCCAAAGAGTTTATATTTGGCAAATCAATGAATAAAACAGAACTCTTTAAATCATATAATGCCTTTATCTAACTCAATCTTTCATCTCCTCTTTATTCAGTTAGCTACTCCTCTCAAATCTTGCACTGGCTTGAGAACTATTACCTGGGATAGAAAAAGAATTGTAAGAATTCTGAAATATGGTCTTTCTTTCCAGAGAGAAGGAAAATACTTTATCTAATCATATATTCATACATATGTGCATGTATGTGTGTGTGTGTGTGTGTGTGTGTATGTGACAAAGGTATTTATCTGCATGGGTGATTTATAATGAGGAAGAGAGAAAAAGTCAAATAAAAATCAGTTGTCACTCTCTTCATCATTTATCATTTTACCAAGATCTGGGCTAGAGGGACTGGGAAAAGATGTGATTTTTATTTTGCCAAGAATATATTGAGTTTTACTATCAGTGGCACAAAGGTTACATCTGCATGATTTTGAGCATCTGCTTGGAAAACAGAAAGTTCACTTTAATTGGTTTGGGAGACAGTTGATCATGATGATCACAACAAATTAGCTGCTATAGTCCATTTCAGCCCTGGAGAATTGAAAGAAATCGAGTGAATCTTTCATTCAAACCAGATGATTGAAGGACCATTAAGACAGCTTTGAGACTTACCCATATCCTCTTATCATTCACTTATACCATCTAATTAGCTTGTAGCTTTAATTGAAGCACAGTTGATCCCTATATCTATGTGGTGTAGTGAAATGAAAGCTATATTTGGAGATAAGAAGACATCATGGGTTTCTGTACTCCCTCAAACCTGGAGCTTCAGTGAGTGTAATACTTAGCAAATCACTGAAGCTCTATGAGCTTCTGTTTTCTTACCTATAAATAAGAAAGATAACGACACTTACTTCACAGAGTAGCAGCAAAGAACAAATGAGATCATATATTTGTCAAATGAGATAATGCATATTTCAGAGATAAGAAGTCTTCATCACCTGAGGTCAGATATTTACATTGGTTATCATGCTGCTCCTCAAAGAATGTATCAGTGTCCTTTTTGCAGATGAGGAAACTGAGTCACATAGAGATTAAATGACTTGTCCAACTTTATATAATTAGTAAAATAGTGTCAGGACTAAAATCCAGCTGTTTCAACTCCAAAGCTATTCTTTCCATTACACTACCCTTCCTCTCCTTTTTGCCAATATACTTATACCTGCCTTGAGTTTCTCTGAAAACAGTAAAAAAGGCAAGAAAGAAGAATCTATATTATGTACCCATCACTGTGCTAAGCACTTTTGAATCTTTTCTCATTTGATTCCCACAATAACTCTGGGAGACAGGGAGACAGGTGCTATTGTGATTCTTATTTTTACAAATGACCAATAAAATAATTAAATGACTTGCTTGGGATTACACAGCTAGGAAGTACTTGAGGCTAGATTTGCTCTCAGGTCTTCCCGTTCTAGGACAAACATTCTTTTCATTGAACCACCTAGATACCGCTAAATTCCTTGTCATTTTTGAAGCCACATATTAATTAATTAAGCCAACTAACACCATGAGACAGCCCAATCTCTAATAAGAAGCACTGAGTTATTTTTAAGGGATTATCACACTGAGATCATTATGCATAATGTGAGTTGACATTAATGTAGTGGTTTACAATGTGCTTTCTAAACAATCTCTTTTGATCCCCACAACATGCCTAAGAAGTATCCTGTTCTCTCATCACATAATAGACTTACTTTCTTTTCTATTGATATATCTCTGGTAGTGACTTTTCCATATTTCCTTGTAACACTCACTTTGCATTTTTCCTTTGATTATACTTCTAATTTATCTGAGGTCACTATCTCCCTTGAATCTCAGACTCAAAGTCCAATTTACTCCTTAAATTCAATCAGTTGTTAAGTCTTACTCCATTTCATTGCCTTCCTTGTAATGTGCTCTGTTTCTCAAATTCCATTGCTGGAATTTGGCCCTCATCTATCTACTGGAAACCTGACCCTTATCCCTTTTTTTATAGATACTATAATTATCTCTTTTGTTGACAGGTGAACACCAAATGTGGATGAACAGTCCCAAAAAGGATTCAGCAAGCCCTGATATCAAAGGTGTTAATCTTCCTTAAAAATCCTATATACACTCTCATACATACTCTTACCTATGATTCCAAGGTGTTATATAGTATGTGCAGAAACCACATCCTGGTAAAGCCTTCTCAGCAGATCGTTAACTTAGGTTGAGAGTAACTGAAAGCCCTCAAATCTATTGGTGAATTAGGATAGTATCTATCCCAAATATGTGAAGACTTCCCCCAATACAATAGACAGATAAGAATAATTTGTCTCAATAGCCATGAAGACAACCAAAGCAGTCACTGTGGAGAGCTTAGAGCTTGGTGAAATATCAGAAATACTAAGGTCATCCACTGTATCTTAAGTCAACATCAATCATCTTGATTTTTGTCTTGCCATTGGACTTTGAAGACTCTGGAAGAGAGAGTAAGACTTATGATTTTCTGCAGTCCTGCCTCACTTAAATCCAATTCACTCGTGAGTTAATCATGCTATCATTAGTACTCTTCAAAAAATGAAGGACCACCAACAGTAACAAAAACCTCCTTACTGGCCTTCTTGCCTACTATCTCCAGTCTATAGCTGAGGCTTACTAAGTTTGTAACCCAGAGCAAGTTATTTAATTTCTCTGACCTTAAATTTCCTCAGGATAATAATATTATTTACTGCCTTATAGGGCAAAGTACTTTGCAAGTCTTAAAAATGCTATATAAATGTAGGTCAATAGAGTAATTGTCCAAACATATCAACATGTTCATGTCATTCTCTACTTAACACCCTTTGAATGCTCTTTACTTACAATTGGATAAATTTAAAATTATTTATTTTGCTTCTAATAGATTTCCATAATTTAAATTCAGTCAGTTAACCTTGATTTTTCTCATTCTATTCCTCATCATATAACCTACATTATAGATAAACTGGAACACTTTCTGATCCTTCCCATTTTTATCCTACACATTTCTGTCTCATTCTTTTGTCCATGCCATCCACAATGGCATCCACAATGGACGTTATCCTACCTTCCCTTTCCACATATTGAAATTCCTCTCCTCCTTCGAGGACGAATTCAGATGCTATCTACTTCAAAACACCATTCATCATATAATCCCAATCCTAGAAAACCTCCAGCAAAATGTATTCTCCAACACCTTAAATTGGTTATACCACTTTACCTATATATTTCCTTTCACATTTACTTTACATCATCATTATTTACTGACTTATCTCCTCTAAAAATAAACACTAATTTATAAGTTCCTTGACAGTAAAAGTTGTGTGATATTCATTTTTGCATATCCATTGCCTTGTTTGTAGTAGTTACTTCATGACTAAGGGTAGCTAGATGTTGAAGTGGATCGAGTCAGGAAAACCTGAGTTCAAATTTGATTGCAGACATTTGCTTAACTATGTGATCATGAGCAAGTCATTTAACCTTTGTTTCTTCAGATTCCTCAACTGTAAAATTGGGTTAATAGCACCTACCTACTAAGGTTCTGTGAAGAGCAAATGAGATAAAAATTATAAAACACTTGGCACAGGGACTGGGAGCTAGTAAGTGTTATATAAGTTAGCCATAATTATTATTAATAGGTTTATATGTTTATTACTTTATTTTCCTAAATGACCTGCTTACACAGACATGTTGGGGATGAAAGTTGTGGAGTAGAAAGTATACTGGTTTTACTATCATGACTAATAGAAACTGATAAACAGAGAAACCCAATATGTCTGTTTCATATTAAAATTCTTCGTTGCCCCTGCTTTTTCAACCATACTCAGGATGATCTTGATAAGCTCACAAATTTTCTCATGGTTTGTTTTTTATTACTACTTCCTTCCACCGTTTTCTGATGAAGCACTTCAACATCTTCTTTGATAGTTTCAAATGATTACTATATTGTTCTTGGTTGGCATGTTTCTCCACTTGGTAAAAATATTAAATGTTTTCCAACTGAGATGATTTCTAGTTTATTTTGGCCTCCTCACTGAGCTTATGGCTTTGCATTGCATGAGTTACTCTCTGAATGATGTTATTAAATGTCTATATCCACTTTTTTGTCATTTTCCTTTTTTTTAAAGTTGATTGCTCATTTAAATAAGTCAGGTTGTACCTGCTGTAGTCAGAAATAGTTTGCATCCTTTATTCTATTTTATTATCAAGTTTACATTTGCTCCAACAAGTCAATCAATCGAAAATATAAACCATAGATTGAGACTGATTCCTATAGTGGTAAATAGTTGTTAAATTATAACCAACTTAATGTTCTTATGTGTATGCCACTGACTACCTACATGATCTTGAGCTTACTCATTTCCTCTCTCTTGGCCTTACCTCAAATAGAAATGGGGCCATTAAACCAACCATAAATATCTCCAGAAGCAGATTTAGAAGAGTTTAAATTAATACCATCTGAGTTCTGTTGTATTTTTATCTTATTAAATATTTCTCAGTAATGGATTTAATGCTAAATCTTTTTGAAGAAATCATTTACACTATACATGTGAAATTTCTGAGAAGTCTCTAAATTTCTAACCTTTTTGCACCCTATGTGAAATTATATATGTGTCAGTACATGAATATATATGCATACATACATATAGTTACATATTTATATGTATGCATATATACACATATGCGTGTTTGTGTATGCATATATATATATATATATATATATATATATATATATATTCCTGTACTCACCTTCATATTGAATTGATCAGGTATTAACATATTAAATAGACTTAATTTGAAGTATCTTTGCTGGTTCCTTCATAAAATTTTCCTACTTTTTCATCCTTTAGTATATATTTTCTTTTCTAAGCTACAATTATCTCCATGGTCATCTGCTTGTTTGTGCCAATCATGAGTACTTAAAAGGTGAGATTAGTCTTGAATTAAAAACCTAGAATATCAAACTAAGAAGTTTAATCTAGATAGTTTAAATTATATAGGGTAGAGAACAATGAGGCATTGAAGGATTCATGCTCTTAAGGACTGAGGAGATCAATGTTGCTCATTAAAAAAATAACAATTTGGCAGTACAATTAAATTATAGATTCAAGAAGAAATGATGTGATGTGGGAAAATTTTCAGATACTATCATAATAATCAATATTGCAAGTGATAATCAGGACCTATATAAAAGTGATAACCATGAGATGTAAAGAAGGAGAGAGACAGCTGCAGGAGATAGGGTAGGGGTATATTTAACAAAGTTTGGCAACTGATTTGACATGGCAAATCAGAATATAAAGAAAGAAAAGAGGTAAGGTAAAAATACAGTCATGTAGAATATCTACACTGGGAGAAAGAAGCAAAAAAAGGCATGTAAAAAAAGTAGTTATGTTACAAAAAAGATAACCATTAAAGCACTAATAAAGGCAAAGCATCCTTTGATGGTTGCCTATCTTGACATGGTAACTGCATCAACTCTCTAGTTTGCCTTTGTGTTATAACTGTAGTCAGTATATCTTATTAAAAGTAACAATACATCTTATGAAAGGACAGAGTCTTCTGACATGGAGAATATGTTGAGGATCATTGGAACTACTGGGGAGTTTTAACAAATGTACTTCCCTAATCTTACAGGTGAAGTCGAGTTCTCTATTGTTAAAGTCATTTACCCAGGGTCAAATTAGACTTTGAAAGTATGTAGAACCACAGAATACCAAACCGGAAAGAGCATTATAGATGATCTATAGGTCCAGAACTATTATTTTACAGATGATTAAATTGAGTTTCATAGAGATTAAGAAACTTTCTCAAAGTTATGGTGGCAAAGCCAAGACTGGCACACCAGTTTCCTAATTTGTGGTATGATATTCTTATACCTAAATCATATTGTATGTTAACAGTTCTTGCAATTTGTATGAGATTCAATAATAATGGAAGAGATTGCATCTTCCCCCAGCTTATCTCATCTTTAACTTCCCCCCAGTTTCTCCTTTTTAAGCAATCATCTTCTATGTTTATCCTAAGGAAATTCACAGAGCCTTGAAATGCTTTTATCATATTCCGAAACAAACCTATACTTTATTCTCTTGTACCATAAATTGCCTGGAACATAGCTGGGTGAACCATTTCATGTGTGTCTTTTGTTTCTTTGCAGGAAAAATGAAGTGACAGGTGATTAGCCTCATTTTCCATGCTAATGTTTCAGTGCTATTTACACAAGTGAAGAAGGCAGCTGCCAGAGCCCAGGGAAGTCGGGTGAAAAATTCCCTTGGCAGGTAGACTCCACCACTCTCAGAAATGGAATCTTATGCTAGCAAGTGGTAATTAAAAGGTAGAAAAAATAAAATTGTGTCTCGGTTTTCTGCACTGTTACATCAATTAAATTTTCTGCTGAAATCTAGGCAGGGACTGTATACCCCATTGCCACATGGCTAGACAGTACATTTAGACTCAAAGCTAATTATCTGTTTCATAAAAGTTATGTTTAATGTGGCTTTGCTTTTTAGATAACCCATCATTTTCAAGCATTTCAGGGTGAGCTAATAAGCCAAATAAGACTATCATAGGCCTTTGTGTGGCTTTTATAACTCTGTAATGTTCATACTTGAAGGATACTTGGTAGAACTAAATGAATGGTGGATTAGGAGTTGGGGGATGTCACTTTAAACCCTGGCTCTGCTTCTGACAAGTGGTATGATCTTGAGCTGCGGCTTTCTAGGTCCTAGTTCTTTTATCTGTGATATATTGGTGTTAAACTCAAATAGAAATTGGGTCATCAAACCACATTTAAGAATTACTAAGAGTAGAATACTGAAAAGTTAGCATATTAATATAGTTTATATTATGCTGTATTTTTATTTATTTTATTAAGTAATTCTCAATTACATTTTAACCTAACAGTTATATTCATAAGTATTTGGGGTTGATATGTTTTCCTATAGAATATAGGTCTTAGATAACTGATAACTAAGGTATTTTCTAGTCCTTAATTATTATATGCCAAATGTGAAGTTCCCAGGTGACACTTTCTAGCTAAGACATTGATTAAATAATTTAACTTTTTTGAGCCTTGGTTATCTCATCTTTAAAATGGAGGCAATAAAATATTCACAACCGACCTCCTAGGGTGGTTGTGGGGATCAAATGAAACAATTTGCAAAGATTTGGGCCAAAATGAACTTAATATATTTTAAACAGTATACTTTCTCCATATTTCTTTTAAAAATAACTGTAAAAATGGATTTATTAAAACACCAGTGCATTTTAGTAATCCCTCAATATTTGCTGACTGAATGCAAATGTGTCACAGCTAGAAGGTGGAATACCACTTCCTTACTAGGTGACTTACTAGCTATGTTACGTGCTGAGTATTATATATGCTATATAAAGCACCCCCTAAAATTGAAATATTAATGTTCAGGAAAATATATTGTTTTAATAAAATACATTGAATTTAATACTTTGGGGTCCATAATAACCAGATGAAGTTAATTATGGCTTTTTTGTTCATTCCCAAGTATACACAAACACACAAATACACACACACAAACACACACATGTATAATAAAGAACTCTCTATGGGTGATCCATTTTGGACTCCCCAGGAAACATCAAAGCCCTATGCAAAAGTTCCAATGGAGGGCAAGAATTTTGGTTCAGTCACAGAGTCATAAAAGAATGGGGTCAGAGGCTAAATTAGGTCAAGATTGTTGGAGCAAATGAAGTACATAAGAAACCAATGCCTTATGGTTCAATGGCAAGCATGCTGCATCCAAAAATGAAAAAAATATATCTTTGTCCAAACACATATTTCTTTACAAAGCTATCTTTTGGAGAACTCACACAAGTAAGTGCTTATGTGGAGGTTAGAAGTGATACAGGGACACTCAAGATATCTCTGAACAGCTTTAGCATCAATTGGGAAACATGGAAAAAATTGGCACAGTATTGCTCAGCATGATGTTCCTACATCATGCTTTCTTCTATGAGCAAAGTAGAAATAGGAGATGCACAGATTTAAAGATATCTCCACTTCAACTGTTCTTAGATATTATTTGTGCCTGACCTGTGGTAGTAGGGTCTTCTAAACTTGTTTTTATTTGATCTGCCATAATAGGAAAATTACACTAACTTGACCCCTACATAGTGATATCATTTTAGTACTCTTCAAGAGTGAAGAACAACAATGAAACAACTCACATAGCTGTTTGTATGTTATTTTCCTTATTTCACTATGTGCTCCTTGAGATTAGACCCTATTCTTTATCTTCCTTTTTGTTCCATCAGAATTTAAACAGAAAAAAGAACTTAAACAATTCCCAACACATATTATGTTCTTGATTATAAATTCTTGTTATTAAAAGTAGCTAATAGGAGACTTCCAGCCAAGATGGTGGAGAGAAGACAGGCACAGTTCTAAAGTCTCCTGATCTCTTCCCCATCTATCACATGAAACAAACCTCTTAAAACAATCTGACTCACAAAACCCAGAAAGAAAAGCCAGGAGAAAGAACATCTACCTCAGGATTTGTCTCCAGCAGCACCTTGGGCCGAATTCGAGCAGGTGAGTCTGGGCTCAGAGGGAGGATCAGCCCCAGATCAGCCAGATTAACAGCTGAATTGGAACCAGGAGTCTGAGGGCCCGAGAGCCGGCCCTGCTGGATCAGCGGTGAGGCTGGACGACAGGGGCGTGGGTCTGTGGGGAAGCAGAGGTGCTGGTGTTGGTGCTGTCCCCCTGGAGCTTGGGGAAAGGGCTGGGGGGAGAGTTCTGGTGCATCAGAGTTATGGACACCATCCCTGGGCTCCTCAGGTCTGAGGAACTCTGAGTCCATTCCTCCACAACAGCTGAGGCTTCTTCCCAAACAAACAAATGTAAACTACTTCTGCCTCAGGCCCAGGTATGTGAGCAGAAGAACCAGCCCAGCTGAGGAATGACCTTAGGCCAGGGTAAAGCCCATCAGTGATTGAAGGGAAAAGAATTCAATAGCTCCAACACCTCCCTTCAAGCAAAGGTAGAAGGCTTCAACCAAGGTCATAGACACTCCAGAGAAAGCAACCAACACCTCCTACTGGCCAGCCAGAGAAACTGCAATCAGTGAGTAAAGCCCCAGTGAACCAGCCCCACCCCCCAACTCAAGGTCTTAGCAAAATGAAGAAGGGTCAGCAGAAAGGTAGATCCATAGAAAAATTCCTGGAAGGGAATACCCTAATTCAGAGAGACCTGGAACCTCTGAGGAGAATACAAACTGGTCTCCAAAACAGAAAGACTTCCTTGAAGAAATAAGGAAGGAGCTTAAAAATTTGGGAGAGACAATTAATACCTTGCAACAAGAAAACAAAACCTTAGAAAGTACAATTGGACAAATACAAAATGAGAATAAGTCTCTCAGATCTTCAAATGGGCAAATGCAAAAATAAATTAATTCTCTCAAAACCTCAATTGGTCAAATGGAAAACTCTTTCAAAAGTAGAATTGACCAATTGGAAAAGGAATTGCAAAAGGTTAATGAAGAAAATTCCACGCCAAAAACAAGAATGGAGTCTACAGAAGCTAATGACTCCATGAGACAGGATTAGTCAGTTAAACAAATCAAAAAATAGAAAAAGTAGAAGCAAATGTAAAATACCTCATAAACAAAACCACTGACCTAGAGAATAGATCGAGGAGGGCCAACCTGAAAATTATAGGACTTCCTGATAACATTGAAGAGAAAAAAAGCCTGGACTTAAAATTATAGGATCTAGTGATGAAAAACTACCCTGACATCATGGAATTGGAGGGGAAAGTAGTTATTGAAAGAGTACATCAATCCTCACAAGAAAAAGATCCTAAAAGGAAAACACCAAGGAATGCTGTGGCCAAACTCCAGAACTATCAGATAAAAGAGAAAATACTGCAATTAGCCAGAAAGAAACAAGTTAAATATCAAGTAGCCACAGTAAGGATCACCCAGGACCTGGATGCATCCACATTAAGGGATCCAAGGGCCTGGAACGAAATATTTCAAACAGGAAGGGAGCTTGGAATGCAGCCAAGAATCTACTTTCCCACAAAGCTGAGCCTTCTCTTCTAGGGAAAAAGATGGACATTTAACAAAATGGAAGAATTCCAAAAATTTCTCATGAAAAGACCAGAGCTAAACAGAAAATTTGGACATCAAACAGGAGGTTCAAGAGACACATGAAAAGGTAAAAAAAAAAAAAAACAAGGTGGTGGTAAAAGGAAAAAAATGCTACCCAGTAAGTTGAAACTGGCTATATCCCAGCATGTGGAAAAAGATTCTCATAAATACTGAGAATTGTAAATCTAACAGAGAGAATATACCTAGCCAGAAATGAAGGACATTCATGACCTATCCATGGGACTGCTATCTAAAGAGATGTAACTGGCTTTAACCCCACTTGGGAGAAAGACTCTAATAACTCTCAGGAATTTTACCTCTATTCAATAGAATATACTGAACTAGAAGGGACAAACACTCAGAATTTTATATGACGTAGATAGAATGATCTAAAAAAAAAGTACCTCCTTAAAAAGGGGGACAGGAAAGAGATGGGAGGAGGGAGGGGATTGAATGGGGTAAATCTCATTACACTAAGAGGTACAAAAAATCTATGGTAATAGAGTGGAAGAAGGGAGCAGTGGAGAAACACCTAAATCTTCTTCTCATCAGACTTGGCTTAAAGTCACCCTATACATACTCAGTTAACTTCTAAAACATCTAACCTTTCAAGTATTAAAAGGAGGAAAGGGGAGGGGGATGGAGAAAGGCAACAGGAGTGGGGGGAAAGGGGAAATAACAAAAGGAAGGGAAGGGAAAAAGGGAAAGAGGAAATAAAGGGGAGGGTGTGATATAGGAAGGCAAACACACAGAATGGGGTGGTATTCAGAAACAAAATACTTAGGAATATGGATAAAGGGGGGAAAGGGGGAAAATATAAACAGAGGGAAGATAGCACAGTGTTCAATAATGAATTAGTAATCATAACCTTGAATGTGAATGGGATGAACTCTCCCTTAAAATGTAAGCAAATAGCAGAGTGGATTAAAAACGAGAATCCTACAATATGCTGCTTACAATAAACTCATCTGAAGCAGAGAGATACATATAGAGTAAAGGTAAAACATTGGGGCAAAATATATTTTGCTTCAGCTGAAGTAAAAAAAGCAGGCGTATCAATCCTTATCTCAGACAAAGCAGCAGCAAAAATAGATAGCATTAAAAGAGATAAAGAAAGAAACTTTATCCTCCTAAAAGGTACCATAGACAATAAAGTCATTTCAATATTGAATATATATGCACCCAGTGGGACAGCACCCAAATTCTTAGAGGAGAAGCTGAAAGAACTACAGGAAGACATAGACAGCAAAACTCTACTAGTGGGAGACCTCAACCTCCCGCTATCAGATCTAGATAAATAAAATCATAAAATAAACAAGAAAGAAGTTAAGGAGGCAAATAGATTGCTAGAAAAATTAGATATGGTAGACTTATGGAGGAAACTGAATGGGGATAGGAAGGAATATACCTTTTTCTCTGCAGTACATGGAACTTTTACAAAAATTGACCATGTACTAGGGCATAAAAACCAATGATCAACTGCAGAAAGGCAGAAATAGTGAATACATCTTTCTCAGATCACAATGCATTAAAAGTCATATGCAATACTGGGACAAGGAGATATAGACCCAGAACAAATTGGATACTCAATAACCTTATTTTAAATAATGAGTGGACCCAAAAACAAATTATAGAAAGAATCAACCATTTTATCCTAGATAATGATAATAATGAAACAACATACCAAAATCTATGGGATTCATTCAAAGCAACTCTCAGGGGATATATTATAGCTCTAAATGCTTACATGAATAAATTGGAGAAAGAGGAAATTAAGGAACTAAACATGCAACTAAAAAAATTAGAGAAAAAACAAATCAAAAATCCCCAATTATATACCAAATTAGAAATTCTAAAAATTAAAGGAGAAATTAGTAAAATTGAAAGGAAAAAAAACTATTGAATTAATAAATAAAACCAAAAGTTGGTATTATGGAAAAACCAATAAAATTGATAAACCTCTGTTCAATTTGATTAAAAAAAGAAAGAAGAAAACCAAATTGCTAGTATCATAAACAAAAAGGTGAACTCACCACCAATGAAGATGAAATTAAAGTAATAATTCGAAATTATTTTGCCCAACTCTATGCCAATAAATTTGATAATCTAAGAGAAATGGATGGATATTTACCAAAATATAAATTGCCCAGGTTAAATGAAGATGATATTAAATACCTATAGAACCCTATCTCAGAAAAATAAATTCAACAAGCCATTATTGAACTCCCTAAGAAAAAAATCTCCAGGGCCTGATGGATTCACAAGTGAATTCTACCAAACATTTAAGGAACAATTGGTTCCAATCCTATATAAACTCTTTGGAAAAATAGGTAAAGTTGGAACCCTGCCTAACTCTTTCTATGAAACCAATATGGTACTGTTACCTAAACAGGAAGAGATCAAACAGAGAATGAAAATTATAGACCTACTTCCCTGATGAATATAGATGCAAAAATCCTTAATAAAATCTTAGCAAATGATTACAAGACATCACTAGGATAATACATTATGATCAAGTAGGATTTATTCCAGGAATGCAGGGTTGGTTCAATATTAGGAAAACTGTTAGTATACTCAATCATATCAACAACAAACCTATCAGAAACCATATGATCATATCAACAGATGCTGAAAAATCTTTTGACAAAATACAGCATCCATTCCTATTAAAAACACTTGAGAGTGTAGGAATAAATGGACTGTTCCAGAAACAAAATACTAAGGAATATGGAAAAAGGGGGGAGAGGGAAAATTCAAACAGAGGGAAGACAGCACAGAGGGCAATAATGAATTAGTAATCATAACCTTGAATGCGAATGGGATGAAATCTCCCTTAAAACGTAAATATAGTACCCATTCCTAATAATAGCACTAGAGAGTGTAGTAATAAATGGACTGTTCCTTAAAATAATTAGCAGTATCTATTTGCAAACATCAACAAGCATTATATTCAATGGGGAGAGGCTAGTGGCATTCCCAATAAGATCAGGGGTGAAACAAGGGTGCCCATTATCACCACTACTATTCAATATTGTATTAGAAATGTTAGCATCAGCAATTAGAGAAGAAAAAGAAATTGAAGGAATTAGAATTGGGAAGGAAGAGACAAAACTCTCACTGTTTGCAGATGACATGATGGTCTACCTAGAGAATCCCAAGAAATCATCCAAAAACCTACTGGAAACAATTAGCAATTTCAGCAAAGTTACAGGTTATAAAATTAACCCTCATAAATCCTCACCTTTTCTATATGTGTCTAGGAAGAAACAGCAGGAAGAGCTAGAAAGAGAAAGAACCTCAGACAATATAAAATATTTGGGAGTCTATTTGCCAAGACAGACTCAGAATCTTTTTGAAAACAATTATAAAACACTTCTCACACAAGTTACATCAGATTTAAATAACTGGGCAAATATCAACTGCTCATGGATAGGTAGAGCTAATATAATAAAAATGACAATTCTACCAAAACTAACCTATCTGTTTAGTGCTCTGCCAATCAAAATTCCAAAAAATTACTTTAATGAGTTAGAAAAAATTGTACATAAATTCATATGGAGAAATAAAAAGTCAAGAATTGCCAGGAGCTTAATGTAAAAAAGTGGAAAAGAAGGTGGTTTAGCCCTACCTGATTTAAATTATATTATAAAGCATCACCCATCAAATCTGTTTGGTATTGGCTAAGAAATAGAGTGGTGGACCAGTGGAATAGACTAGATGTAAAAGCAGGAGATAATTATAATAATCTGCTCTTTGATAAACCCAAAGAGTCCGGCCGTTGAGATAAAAGCTCCCTCTTTGATAAAAATTGCTGGGATAATTGGAAGTTAGTATGGAAGAAACTTGAATTAGACAAACACCTCATACCCTTTACCAAAATAAGATCCAAATTGTTATAGGACATAGACATAAAAAACAATATTATAAGCAAATTAGAAGATCAAGGACTAGTCTACCTGTCAGAAAGGGGAGCAGTTTGTGACTAAGGAAGAGTTGGAGAACATCACCAAAAACCAATTAGATGATTTCAATTACATTAAATTAAAAAGCTTTTGCAAAGATAAAACCAACGTAAGAAAGATCAAAAGAAATGTAGTAAATTGGGAAACAATCTTTACAACTAATGATTCTGACAAATGAATCATTTCTAAAATATACAGAGAATTGAGTCATATTTTTAAAACAAAAAGCCATTCCCCAATTGACAAATGGTCAAAGGATATGCAAAGCCAATTTACAGATGAGGAGATCAAAGTAATCCATAGCCATATGAAAAAATGCTCTAAATCATTAATTATTAGAGAAATGCAAATTAAAGCTTCTCTGAGGTACCACCTCACACCTCTCAGATTGGCCAATAGGACCAGGAAGGATAATGATCATTCTTGGAAGGGTTGTGGGAAATCCACTGTTGGTTGAGCTGTGAACTCATCCAACTCTTCTGGAGAGCTATTTGGAACTATGCCCAAAGGGCAACAAAAAGGTGCATACCCTTTGACCCAGCAATACCACTACTGGGTCTATATCCTGAAGAGATGATGAAAAAGGGTAAAAACATTACTTGTATAAAAATATTTATAGCAGCCCTGCTTGTGGTGGCAAAGAATTGGAAATCAAGTAAATGTTCTTCAATTGGGGAATAGCTTAGCAAACTGTGATATATGTATGTCATGGAACACTATTGTTCTATTAGAAACCAGGAGGGATGGGATTTCAGGGAGGCCTGGAGGGATTTGCATGAACTGATGCTGAGTGAGATGAGCAGAACCAGAAAACACTGTACACCCTAACATCAAAATGGGAGTGATGTTCAACCTTGAATGACTTGCTCATTCCATCAGTGCAACAATCAGGAACAATTTTGGGCTGTCTGCAAAGGAGAGTGCCATCTATATCCAGATAAGCAGCTGTGGAGTTTGAACAAAGTGCAAGGACTATTCCCTTTAATTTAGAAAAAAACAGATATCTTATTGTCTGATTTTGTTACCTCTTAGACTTCTCTTCTTTAAGGATATGATTTCTCTCTCATCAAACCTAATTTGGATCAAGGTACAACATGGAAACAAAGTAAAGACTGAGAGAATGCTTTCCGTGGGGGGGTGGGGGAGGGAAGCAAGATTGGGGAAAAAAATTGTAAAACTCAAATAATATCTTTAATAAAAATAAATTTTAAAAAACCTAAAAAAGTAGCTAATATATTAGAAGATCCCCCCCACAAAGAGATACATACTAATTTGTAACCCACTTTATTTTTGCATACTCCTTTATTCCTGAGTCAGAATTAGTTTACCTGGAATATACGTTTCTCAAAAAATATTCATAACTCTCCTAAGGGTCATGATTGGAAGAATGTTCTATTTAATCCATTTAAAAAATAGGAATGATGGATTCTTACCAAGGATGGTGTATTTCTAGCAAGAATTGATAAACAAAATATTCTATCTTTTACTAAATATTTTATATATGTTGACTAGATTCTTGAAAAATCTAATCAAAAGAAATTTAACTTGAAAAGGAAGGGGGAAGAGAGACAATCATCTACATATATAATCGCCAACCTAGGTACTACAGAGAGAAGTTACCATGGAAAAAGTTATAGAAGTGCACAAAACTGTACAGGGAGAAAAATCAAAATAAGAAAAGAATGAATAAAACCAGTAGTATCAGATACAAATGCATAAATTCACACAGTAGGGTTGGCAAAAAGAGCTCTTAACTGAAGAAATTTGAATTCATGTTCAACAGACTCTTAATAATAAATAACACTTAAATAATAAAATTAAATACTAATAACACTAAAATAAAACACAAAAAAAGGTAAGCTATAGCAAAGCGCAAGTAAATGTTCTTCAATTGGGGAATAGCTTAGCTTGTAATGGAACACTATTGTTCTATTAGAAACCAGGAGGGATGGGATTTCAGGGAAGCCTGGAGGGATTTGCATATAAAAACCATGTATTTTCAAAGAGAAATACAGCTTTGGATATGAATTTAATAGAAAGGACAGTAAGTCCAAGAATTCCTTAGAATGTGGGTAGGAAGTACGATGGGCAAATATGAGGAAAGAAATTGAAAAATTGAGAAGAAAAGAGCCTAGCCCCAGAGAGAGCACATGGTTTCACTGACAAGTATTCTCATGAGAGAGAAGGTATGTACTGATACTCAGAAAACAACTTCAGAACAGGTTTAGTCTCAAAGGAGTTCTTGGTTCTTTATAGCCAGCATTTCCCCAAGGGGTATGCTAAAGCTTCTGATTGTTACATTTTGAGAATGTATTGTTACAATTTGAGAAATTAGCATATGTAAAATAAATCATGGATTGATTTATTGGCTTGCCTTAAAAGTCTTAAAAAAGAGATTGAGAAAATGTTAATATTAAGATTAAGCTTAAAAATTACACGTATGCCTTTGACTCAGCAATACCACTACTGGGTCTATATCCTGAAGAGATGAAGATAAAGGTTAAAAACATTACTTGTACAAAAATATTTATAGCAGCCCTGTGTGTGGTGGCAAAGAATTGGAAGTCAAGGAAATGTCCTTCAATTAGGGAATGGCTTAGCAAACTATGGTATATGTATGTCATGGAATACTATTGTTCTATTAGAAACCAGGAGGGATGGGATTTCAGGGAGGCCTGGAAGGATTTGCATGAACTGATGCTGAGTGACATGAGCAGAACCAGAAAAACACTGTACACCCTAACATCAAAATGGGAGTGATGTTCAACCTTGAAAGACTTGCTCATTCCATCAGTGCAACAATAGGGAACAATTTTGGGCTGTCTGCAAAGGAGAGTGCCATCTGTATCCAGTTAAGGAGCTGTGGAGTTTGAACAAAGTTCAAGGATTATTCCCTTTAATTTAGGAAAAAAAACAGATATCTTATGTCTGATCTTGTTACCTCTTAGACTTCTTGTTTCTTCTTTAAGGATATGATTTCTCTCTCATCACTCCCAGTTTTCTTCAAGGTACAACATGGATACAAAGTAAAGACTGACAGATTGCTTTCTGTGGGGGCAGGGGAGGAAGTAAGATTGGGGGGAAAATTGTATAACTCAAATAATATCTTTAATAAAAATTAATAAAAACATTACAAGTATGTTGCACATACTTTTTCTCCCAGTGAGCTTATTGTTAAATATTTATCAGCACACCCCCAGCACTGAACTTACAGTAATTGAAAGGGATATGTGAGTTTTTAGGGTTATCTGACAACCAAAAAAGATGTGTGTTGGGAAGGAGGGACTATTAATAGAACAGACATAAGATGACATAGTTTTGGGGAAGGAAAATGATCATGATCAAAAATAAGTTATTAAATAAGACACAAAATTTGAGGCATAGAGTAATTTCTACAATGTGATACTACTTCCATTTAATTTTATTGTTCTCATGAACTAATGTTTCCAAGAATGAGGAACCGAAGAAAAAAATAGAGAAGGAGCTTAGATAAAAGTAATGGCATAAAAATTGACTAGAAGAAGAAGAATATGAACTTGGTACTTCAAAAATCTTAAACCCTTGAATGAATAAGGAAAGATGTAGACAATATGAAGGAAATTATCATCAGAAGAAGAAAAAATAAAAAGTTATTGAAAGTAAATTAATAAAAATTAGAGACTAAAGATGAAGAAGAAAAGGAATATTTTGAAATAAAGATTTAACTGAGCAGGAAAAGTGACAGAAAAAAAGAAGAGAAGAGATGGATAATTAAAAAAGAAAGTTTTTTTTAAAAATACATTTATTTGAAGATGTAAAATGCATGCAAAATGCTATGAACTAAGGAAGAGTGAACAAAGAAAAATAAGAAAAGTGGAGAAAGCTTATAAGAAATCAGATTATTAGAGGGAAGATTTGGAAAATGAATTAGTTCTATAAAGGAAAGACAAGGAAAAAAATAAGAACTCAGAAAAAGAGCTCCAAAACCTCACTTTAAGTAATAGACTTTCCAATAATTAGAATTAAACAAATAGAATTAAATGGTTCTATGAGAGAGCAAAAAAAAAAAAAAATTCAAGCAGAATCAAAAGACTGAAAAATAAAGGAAAATGCATCTCACATTAAATACAACTTATCCATAAACGCATCACCAAAAGATAATTTAACAATCATACCAAAAATTAAGACCAATAAGAGTCTGGTTATCATATTAAAAATATCAGGAATAAAAACTTCCCAGACATATTAGGGGGGAAGGGCAAAATGAAAATTGAAAAAAAAATGACCACCAAAAAAAATTCAAAATAAAAATTTCCCAGGGCATCATAGCCAAAATCCAAAGCTTTTGGGTCATATAAAATTACTATATACAGCCAAGAAGAGTTCAGCTACCAGGGAACCATATTAATGATAACATAAGATTTAGAAGTTACCACTATAATGGAGCAGAACAATACCATATTCCAAAGGGTAAAAGAGGTAAGATGAAAACTGAAAATAACTGACAAAACTGGGTATAATTCTATAGGGAGAAAGGAACATTAAATGAAATAAAGAATTTCTCAATATTCTTGAGGAAAAGACAATTCTTGAGGAAATAATAGAAATATGTATAAACTTGAAATACAAACATGGTAGTTAAGAAATATAAAAAGTTAGGGGTGGCTAGGAGGCACAGTGAATAGAGCACGGGCCTTGGAGTCAGGAGTACCTGGGTTCAAATCCGACCTCAGACACTTAATATTTACCTAGCCATGTGGCCTTGGGCAAGCCACTTAACCCTGTTTGCCTTGCAAAAAAAACCTAAAAAAAAAAGAAATATAAAAAAGTTAACTTGAACAAGCAGTAAAAAGTCTTTTTTTATAAAATTGACCTATTGACATTATACAAGGGGGAGATAATACAAATGTCTTAAGGAAAGTTAAGTAAAATTGAACTTGGAATGTTTCCACTAGTTTTTCATGAAAATAAGAAAGTAAAAGAAAAAGAGAGAGAATATACAAGGGAAGAAGAGGCAAAGATAAGTGAGGTAATATATTTCACATAATAAATGTATACAAGTAGAAGTCCACATAAATAAGGAAGGTGTCAACAGAGTTGGTGGCATTTGAAACTCACTTTTACCTAAACTAATCAAATGACAGTAGAAAATACACACATACATACATATATACATACATACACACAGATAAAAAATTTGGTACAGAAATACATTGAATTCAATTGGGAAATAGAAGGGGAAAGCAAGAAGGAGAAATAATGGGGAAAGTAAATACTAGGAGGATTAATCAAAGGAAAACAAATTCAACTCACAAGAGAAAATAATGAAAAAGAATACTGAAAAAAAGAAAGAATTTGTGTTTGAAATCTAGATGAAGAAAAGAAATAAGAGGGCAAAGAAACAGAGTCATTAAATGAAATACATACCATGAGGGAAAAGCATACTTTTTTCAAACCCTAAACTTCATTATAAAGAGTCAGAGAGCAAAGAGGGGGAAAAAAATAAGAGGACGTGTAAGAGAAATTCATAATGTCTTATCTTTGTTGTGGATATGAATGTGATGCAATTACCCATAAAATGGAAGAGAATAGAAAAATGGATTACAGACTTCAAAAAATATTTTTTTTTCCAAGAAACATACTTGAAACACAAAGCCCACAAAGTGTTGAATAAAAGGGGCTGAAACAAAATCTATTATGGTTCAGGTGAAAAAATTATAGGGCTAGTAATTATGATATTATACAAAGCAATAGCAAAATTAACCTTTGATTAAAAGAAGAAACTAGATTTTGCTGGAAGGTGTTATGGAGAAAGAATTAATTTCTCTGCTTTTCAAAGTAAGTTTTTTGTTCTTGTCTTTTAATTTTTGTATCATCATAGATTCCCCAAGTATTCCTATCCCAGAGAGTGATACTAAAGGAAATAAAAATTTAAAAAGAGAAAGTCAATTATAACTAATAACTACATTTAAAAAAATCTGAAAATATGTCCAATGCAGAATCAGAGCTAAGATGACAACGTAAAGGCAGGGATTATTGAGCTCTCCATCAAACCCTTCCAAATACCTTTAAATAATGACTGAATAGATTCTATAATGGCAGAGCTCACAAGAAGATGGAGTGAAACAACATTTTTTTAGTTTTTGCAAGGCAATGGGGTTAAGTGGCTTGCCCAAAGCCATACAGCTAGGTAATTATTAAGTGTCTGAGGTCGGATATGAACTCAGGTACTCTTGACTCCAGGGCCGGTGCTCTATCCACTGTTCTCCCTAGCCACCCCAAAACAACTTTTTAATCCAAAGCAATTGGAAGGTTGGGCAGAATGGAACTATTGCACTATGGTAGGAATCTGTAGGCTGCACCAGAACTGACCAGCTCCCAGCAATGAAGGAACAAGCAGTAGGGTGATCAAGTCGGTGGCAGAAGTAGCTGTTTCCACACCTCTCAGCTCACAACTTGAAAGTCAGAGGAAAAATCTTTCTCTACTAGGTGAGGGGGAAACAGTCTAGCAGAGTCCAATGTAGGCCACTTCAGTACAGCCCTGGCCCCAAAAAACCAGGCTGAGGAGACAGCAGCAGTAGTTGCTTTTGAGCTCTCAGTTCACAAATGTTAAGGAGAATGGAGGGAGATTACAGGGGTCTTTTTGCTAGCACTGAGGAAGAACTCTGTGGCTTTATCTGCACTCATATTTGAGTTGCAATCCTGAGTTGCAGTCTTAGGGAGAGGAGGAGCAGTAACACATCAGAACTTGGGGAAACAGGGGAGCAGGGACCCTCCTCATAGTTTCAGGGAAAAAAGGGGTGCTTGGAGTCACTCACATATGGCACAGGACAAGAGAGTGGTAAATACATCTCCATGGACCATACCACCTTGGAAGAACTGCAAATTTTCAGGTGTTCCAAAGTATTTTTGGAAACAGATGTGCAAAACCCAAAAAGCATGGGACACTGCACACTCCAATCTGGTTATGGAGCCTACTATAATAAAGAGTTAAAATCAAGTGATTGGCTGGGAAAATGATGAAATAGCCAAAAAAAAATTCTGGTCCAAGAGCAACACAATAAGGTAAATAGGAAAGGGAGACCATAAGAGACTTGATGTTGAACAGTTCATATTTCTACATGGGAACATGATACTAGTAACTCTTAAGAACTTTCTCATCATTAGGATATAAGGAATATAAAGAAGAGGACATCGGTGTGAGTTAAACGTGAGGGGATATTAAAAAAAAACAAAATAAAGGGGGAGAGAAGCATGTACTGGAAGAATGGGAAAGGGGAGAGGTAGAATGGGGTTAAATTATGTCTTTAAAAGGCAAGAAAAAGCTTTTCCATTGGAGTGGAAAAGATGGAAGGTGAGGGGTTTGAGTGACCTTACTCTTATCAGAACTGGCTCAGAGGGAATCAAAAATACACTCAATATTTGTCCTACAAGAAAGTAGCAGGAGAAGATAAGAGAAAAAATTGGCCATGGAAAGGGAGGACAGATTAGGGGAAGGGTAAATTTTGAAGAGGGAAAGAGTGAAAGGACAGAGAGAGAGAGAGAGAGAGAGAGAGAGAGAGAGAGAGAGAGAGAGAGAGAGAGAGAGAATAGAATAAACAGGGATGGAGGGAAATACAGTTAACAAAAAATAACTGTCAAAAAAATGTTGAAGTTTCTCTGATAAATGTGGAAATAAGAGCCATTCCTGAATTGAAAAAATGATCAAAAGATATGAACAGTTTTCAGATGAGATTATCAGTGTTCTCTATATCCATATTTAAAATATTCTAACTTAATATTTATTAGATAAATACAAATTACAACAATTCTGAATTACTACCATAATACCCATTAGACTTACTAATAGCACAATGAAGAAAAATTTCAAACCTTGGAGAGGAAGTAAGGAAAATGAACCATTAATGCATTGCTAGTGGACCTGTTATGTATGCCTTTTGATTTAGCAAGAGTTGATATCCAAAAAGATATGAAAACAAAAAGGAAAATAACATATATGTACAAAGATATTATATTTTCTGGTAGCAAGGATTTGGAAAGTGAGGGGATGCCCTTCAATTGGGAATAGTCAAAACCAGTATTATTATGCATAATTATGAGGGAATACTATTCTTTTATATAACATGATGAGCAAGATGCTCTCACAAAATCCAGGAAAGACTTTTATGAGCTGATGCAAAGTGAAACATACTGTGTACAAAGTAACAGCAATATTGTAGGATAATTAGCTTTGAATAACTTGACCTTTTCCTAACAATACAGTGATCCAACATAACTATGAAGGACATATACTGAAGAATAATAACCATTCCCAAAGAAAGAAGTGATGTTGGTACAGATTGAGGCATACCTTTTTTTTACTCTTTTTCTTGAGAAGACATTTGAGAAGAGGGGATGGAGTCTGTTTTCTTTCACAACATGACTATAGAAATGTTTTGCATGACTGTACATTTGTAACCTATATCAAATTACTTGCTATTTCATTGCAGTGTAAGAAAATTTGGATCTGAAAGTTTTAAAAATGAATATTAAAAATTATTTTGCAAGTAACTGGGAAAAAAATAAAAGAAAATATATCCAATGCATTTTACTTAAAGAGTTCCCACCTCTGCAAAGGTTTGATAATTTTTTTTATCCCTTTATTGTAAGCCATGCTTTTTCCTTCTAAGTTTGAACATTCATTTGTGCTATTAGCTGTGGTTGCCATTCTATTTCTATTTCTTGCAGTTATTGTGTTTTGTTTATTTGATAAATTATAACAATCACTTTATACAATAAAAATCACAGGAATAAATAGATCTTTCCTTAAAGTAATTAGCATCTAGCTAAAGCGAAGAACTAGCATTTTATATAATGCAAATAAAGTAGATCCCCAATAAGATCAAAGATAAAACAAGTATGTTCATAATAAACACTATTATGTCTCATAGTGATAGAAATGATGACGAAACAAGAAATAAACAAATATGTAAAGAGAATCCACACAAAGAGGAAAAGAACTGTCTCTTTTCAAAGATAACATGAAGATTTCCTTCCAGAACCTTACATAATCAATTAAAAATTGATAATAATGTTGTTGAATATAAAAAAGTACACAAAATTAACAGCATTTTTTCCATATATAACCAACAAAACCTAGCAGGGAAAAAGATAGAAAGAGTAACTTAATTTAAAATGACCATACAGTGTGGAAAATATTTGAGTATATTTTACAATATATACACATAAACTATATGTTTAAATAAATTTTTGCACATGGAGAAGTTAATCCAATATAATGAAATTGGGAATACTGCCTAAATCAATTTACTTATTAAGTAACAAAACAAATAAATTAATAGAAGACTACTTCATAAAGTCAGAAAAAATAATGTATTTCATCTGAAAGAATAAAAAAAGTCATGAATCTCAAGTATTATAATAAAAAAGTAAGGAACAAGGGGGTATAGCAGTACCATATTTCAAACTACACGTTTGGTTCAATCATTCATTTGTTTCCAATTCTTCATGGTCCTATGGCCTTTAGCACACCAGTACTATCTGTGTGGTTTTCTTGGCTGCTGATATCAGTCATTTTCCATTTCCTTCTGCAAACTATAATGCAATCAGTAATTTCAAGAAAAAATTTAATACTCATTGCAAAATGGAGGTCTTTTGGGGCTGCTGTGACACAATAGATAGAGCACCAGCCTTGGAGTCAGGAGTACCTGAGTTCAAATCTGTCTTCAGACACTTAATAATTACCTAGCTGTGTGGCCTTTGGCAAGCCACTTAACTCCATTGCCTTACAAAAACTAAAAAAAAATAGAAGTCATGGAGTAGAACATATTAGGAATATCAACTTCAGAAGCAAATGAGCAAAGTAACCTAGTTTTTGATAAACTTAAAGATTCCACATTTTGGTGTAGGACTCACTATTCAACAAAATATTATGGGAAAACAGGCAAAAGTTTGATTTAGACTACCTCCTAACACTTTATACTAAGAAAAAGTCTAAATTGATATGTGACTAAAATACAAAAGGTCTTATAAACAGAGGAACAAGGAAGAAATTGTGTTTTGGATTTATGACTTGGAGATCAATTCATGACCAAACAAAGGGTAGAGAAAATGACAGAAGATAAAATAAACAATTTTTATTGTGTTAAATTAAAAAGGGTTTGTACAAAAAAACAACTCAAGTGAGGTTAAAAGTTAAGTAATTGTGCCACAGTGTCTTTTTGATGAGGCAACTGGGGTAAAGTGACTTGGCCAGGGCCACGCAGACAGTAAGTGTCAAGTGTCTCAGACCAGATTTGAACCCAGGGCCATCCCTATTCACTGTACAACCCAGTTGCCCCTCACAAAGTTTTTATAAAAGTTTGATATAAATGACTTATAAGGAACTGTCTTAAATTTATAAGAATAATATATATATATACATATATACATATATAAACATATAATATATAAATACAATAATTATTTATTATTATAATTGTACATATATACAATTGCTGTGGGTGTTCTTTCCATTTCTATAGATATATAAATACAGAATAATTTTACATTACTATACATATTCTTAATAATTAATATAATATATAATAATGCATTTTATAATTAATAAGCAAAGGATATGAATAGGAAGTTCTTAAAAGAAGAAATTTAAATTAACAAAATAATGTCCCAAATCATTAATTAGAGATATTAGAGTTGTCAGTTATGAGATTCTACCTCATACCTACAAGCTTGGCAAAAGTGGCCAAAAAAAGAAAATGACAGCTATTGAAGTGAATGTGAGAAAACAGGATATTGAAGCATTGTTGACATAATTGTGGCTTAATCTAGCTATTTTGGAAGGCAATTTAGAATTACATGCAAAAATTTGCTGAAGAGTATATTTTTTTGATTCATCAGTAAGATGAAGAAGAGAAGAGAAAGATCTTATTTACATCAGTATTTTTCCAAAGAACTGGAAACTGTGATAAGTGCCCATCATTTGAGGAAAGTTGAACAAAGAATGGTTATGTAAAGTTTTGAATAGTATGGAATACTGGAAAGAAGAAAGGAAGGAAGAAAAAAACAAGGGCTCATTGAACATCAGATATTTAAAAATACCACATTTTTTCCTCATAATAACCTTGCAAGGTAGGTGTCCTTATTATTCCTACTTAGCATTTAAAGTAAAAAAAAAAATTATGTGCCTTGTCTGGGATCACACAGCTAGTAAATGTTTGAGACCAGAGATGAACTCACACCTTTCTGACTCTAGACCTGGTGCTCCATCAACTGTATCACCTAGCTGCCTTTATTTCCAAAAGTGATTGGGGAAAATGGAAAGACATCTGTGTACTCTAAAATCTTCATAGAATCTTTTTTGTGGTGCCAAAGACCTGGGAATTTCAGAGATGCTCATCATTTCAGAAAAGGCTGAACAAGTTTGGTATATAGTATATACTACTGGGCTATAAAAATAATGAGCTCATTGATTGTAAAAAAAATATGGATAGAATTGTACCACAAAATAAAAATCAAAATGAGTAGAATCAATAAAATATTGCATACAGTAATATTGTTTTAAAAGGAACTTTGGGTAATTAAGTCATTTTCACTATTATAATTATCCAAATTAACTACAAAAGACATATGAAGAATGACACCTTTTATATCCAAAGAAAGAATTAAGAAATAAAAATAGGTTTAGAATAATTGTACATATGCATATATATACATACATTATATATAATGTGTGTGCATATGCATATATATGTAAATGTGTGTATATATATATATCTTTTTGTGTATAATGGTAGGCATTTCCAAAATTAGGTGAGAAGGAAGTAAAAGACAGGGAAAAAGTTTCACAACAACTTTATTATATATTTAAAAGTGATAGGAAATTATATATAATAGATTTTCAATTTCTTGTGCAATCATCTCTTTATTATTATGCTATGTCTTGGAAATGTTTGTTTTTATTTCATGAATTAAAAATGAAATGGATAAAAAGAAATTATGAAAGCTTCTTTTCCTCTTACCAAGCATCCAATTAGAGGTATTTATTCTTAATTTCTTCCAAAACTGATTTATTCCTTGAGATTTTTCTTACAGATGTTTCATAGTTATTTGCCTCAGTTTTTGTCTTGGATATAATTGGCATTATAGCAACTCTCATATTTTTATTGTTGGTTATTCATTTTTCAAGTCATTCTTCCTGGATTGGAACTTTGTATTAGGGCTAGATTTGTTATACTTCTGGTAACACTGTCATGATCTTATTTGATTATGGTATGCCTTATCTGAAATCCTGTCAATACAACCTCAGTATTGATTTCCATGGCTTCAGGGAATCCAAAGGAAGTTTAAACTGGAGATCTATACACTTTTTAATAGGCTCTATGCAGTATAATTAAGGGTATGGGATGATTGCTTCCCACTTCCACTTCCCAGGCTCCACACATCATTTTGGAGTTAAGCAACACAGCTATAAACTTGACTTTTGGATCCAATGTCCTACACATCAATAGATTCAGCTCAGGATACAGAGCAGCAGTGTAGACCTGCTTACTACTATGGTGGTGAAGGTTCTTTAGATACTAGCATGTGAAGATGAATCAAAAGTACTACAACTATTAATACTAGTAAAAAAGAGATGTAAGGAGTCGTTATACCTTCAATGATATTATATCTTCAACAACTTATAAAATTGTTGTATGGAAGAGGTGAATTTTATTCTACAGAGGCTCAGATGTCAGAACTAGAAGTAACAGGTGGAAGTTGTAGAAAAAATTATTTAGGTTTGAGGTAAGGAAAAAATGTTCTAATAAGTAGAATAATTCTAATAAGTAGAATTCTAATAATTCTAATAAGTAGAATAGTAAGTAGAATAAGTAGAATAAAGTTGAGTAAGGGACTTCCAGCTAAGATGGCAGAGAGATGACAGGCATTGTGCAAATATCTCCTGGTTTCCCCTCAAAAATAACATGAAAGAAGCTTCTTAGCAGACATTAAGAGATACAAAGAACCTATTTCAGTAGAAGGGAAGAAGGGAGGAGGTGAGAACCACCAGAATCTTGCTCTCATAAGATCTGACTTAAAGTTAACATATGTACACTCAGTTCAGTTAAGAATGTTATCGTACCTTTCAAGTATTAAAAGGGGAAAAGGGGAGGGGGGAGAAAAAAGGGAAGTAACAGAAGCAAGGGAAAGAAGAAGGGGCAAATGGATAGGCAAAAGAAAAGGGGGTTGGATATAGGAGGACAAATAAACTGAAGGTGGTGGTATTCAAAAATAAAATACTGGGGAATACAGATAAAGTGAGAAAAGGATGAAAATACAAACAGAGGGAAGACAGCATGGAGGGCAATAAAAAGTTAGCAATTATAACTTTGAATGTGAATGAGATGAACTCTCCCTTAATACCTTAGCAGATAGCAGAGTAGATTAAAAACCAGAACGCTACACAATATGCTACTTACAAGAAACTCATTTGAGGCAGAGAGATACATATAGAAGGAGGGGAAAAGGTTGGAGCAAAAGAGATTTTGCTTCAGGCGAAGATTTATCAAAATATGTTTTGGTACACCTGAAGTGAAAAAAACAGGGGTGGCAATGTTTATCTCAGGAAAGGCAGCTGCAAAAATAGATATAGTTAAAAGAGATAAGGAAGGAAACTATATCCTCCTAAAAGGTACCATAGACAATAAAGTAATTTCAATACTAAATATATATGCACTCAATGGTATAGCATCCAAATTCTTAGAGGAATGTTGAAGGAGTTACAGGAAGACATAGACAGAAAAACTCTACTAGTGGGAGACCTCAACCTCCTGCTCTCAGATTTAAATACCTAACCATAAAATAAACAAGAAGGAAGTTAAGGAGGTAAATAGATTGTTAGAAAACCTAGATATGATAGACTTATGGTTGAAATTGAATGGGGACAGAAAGGAATATACTTTTTTTTTCCTGCAGTACATGGCACTTACACAAAAATTGACCATGTTCTAGGGCATTAAAAACATAATAATCAATTACAGAATGGCAGAAATAGTGAATACATCTTTCTCAGATCATCATGCAATAAAAAACACATGCAATATTAGGTCAGAGAGCTATAGATCCAAAACTAATTGGAAACTACATAACTTCATTTTAAAAAATGAGTGGATAAGGGTGGCTAGGTGGTGCAGTAGATAGAGCACCAGTCCTGCAGTCAGGAATACCTGAGTTAAAATCCGGTCTCAGACACTTAATAATTACCTAGCTGTGTGGCCTTGGGCAAGCCACTTAACCCATTGCCTTGCAAAAAACCAACAACAACCCATAAGCGAATAGCAGAGTGGATTAAAAAACAGAATCCTACAATATGCTGCTTACAAGAAACTCATTTGAAGCAGAGAGATACATATAGAGGAAGGGTAAAAGGTTGGAGCAAAATCAATTTTGCTTTAGGCGAAGTGAAAAAACCAGGGGTAGCAATCCTTATCTCAGACAAAGCAGCTGCAAAAATAGCATTAAAAGAGATAAGGAAGGAAATTATATCCTCCTAAAAGTATCATAGGCAATAAAGTAATTTCAATACTGAATATGTATATACCCAATGGACATCCAAATTCTTAGAGAAGCTGAAAGAACCACAGGAAGAAATAGACAGCAAAACTCTCCTAGTGGGAGACCTCAACCTCCTGCTCTCAGATATAGATAATTCTAATCAAAAAATAAACAAGAATGAAGTTAAGGAGGTAAATAGATTGTTAGAAAACATAGATATGACAGACTTATGGAGGACACTGAATGGGGTTAGAAAGGAAAATACTTTTTTCTCTGCTGTACATGGCACTTACACAAAAATTTACCATATACTAGGAGAAAAAAAAATCTAATGATCAATTGTAGAAAGGCAGAAATAGTGAATACATCTTTCTCACATCATAATGTAATCAAAATCATATGCAATATTGGGCCAGGTAGATATAGACCCAAAACTGATTGGAAACTATAACTTCATTTTAAAGAATGAGTGGATCAAACAATAAATTATACAGAGAAGTAATTATTTTATCCTAGATAATGACAACAATGAAACAACATAGTGAAACCTATGGGATGCATTCAAGCAGCTATCAGGGGACATATTATATCTTTAAATGCTTATATGAATACATTTGAGAAATAGAAAATCAATGAACTAAATATGTGTCTAAAATATCAGAGAAAGAACAAATTAAAAACTTCCAATTATATACCAATTGAGAAATTCTAAAAATTAAAGGAGAAATTAATAAAATTGAAAGCAAGAAAACTATTGAAGAAATAAATAAAACCAAGACTTTGTTTTATGTAAAAAACAATAAAATTGATAAACCTCTGGTCAATTTGATTTTAAAAAATAGAAAGACAAAAACCAAATCGCTAGTGTCATGAAAATGAAAAAGGCAAACTCACGACAAATGAGAAAGAAACTAAAGTAAAAATTTGGAATTAGTTTGTCCAACTCTATGCCAATAAATATGATAATCTAAGTGAAATGGATGAATATTTACAAAAATATATGTTTCCCAGGTTAAATGCAGAGGAAATTAAATACCTAAATAACCCTATCTCAGAAAAAGAAATTCAAAAAGCCATTATGAAACTCCCTAAGAAAAATTCTCTAGCACCAGATGGATTCACAAGAGAATTCTATCAAACATCTAAGGAGCAATTACTTGCAATTCCATATAAACTTTTTGGGAAACTGGGTGAAGACAGAACTCTAAAAAGCTACTAGAAATAATTTGATACTTTACCAAGATCACAGGATATAAGATAAACCCTTCATAAATCCTCAGTATTTCTATATATGAACAGCAAGATGCAACAGAAAAAACTTGAAAGAGAAATCCCATTCAAAGTAAATTCAGAAGTAGTTTATGATCAAGGAAGTAATGGAGAACACGATTAAAAACAAACTAGATAATTTTGGGGGGTTTTTTTGCAAGGCAAATGGGGTAAAGTGGCTTGCCCAAGGCCACACAGCTAGGTAATTATTAAGTGTCTGAGGCCAAATTTGAACTCAGGTACTCCTGACTTCAGGGCTGGTGCTCTATCCACTGGAACACCTAGCCACCCCATTACCTTTAATTTAAAAAAAAAGCTATCTTATTATGTCTCAAAGGAGTCTATGGATTGGACTCAAATACAAAACCTCATAGAAGAACTTTAAAAATATTTTTAAAAAGAAGAGAGGAAGAAGATAAATGGAAAAAAGAAATGGGAGCCATGCAGGAAATTTATGAAAAATTGACAAAAGAAATCAACTTCTTTAAAAGTAAATATAAACAACTAAAAAATGAATGCAACTCATCAAAAAATAAAATAAAATCAACCAACTAGAAAAAGAAGGCAACTCATTTAAAACTCAAAACCACTGATTGGAAACGGAATGCAGCTCAGCAAAAAATAAAATTAGCAAACTGGAAAAGGAAACACAAAAGCTAACTGAAGAAAATAAAACCCTAAAAATTAGAATTAGACAAATATAAACCAATGAATTTATGAGACACTGAGATTTCATCAAACAAATTAAAAAGGCTAGAAAAAATGAAGAAAATGTAAACTACCTTTTAGGAAAACAAACAACCTGGAAAATATATACAGAAGAGATAATTTGCAAATTATTTGTCTAACAGAAGGCCTAGATCAAAAAATAGCCTGGAAAATACTTTTTAGATATTTTTAGATATTTTAGTAAAACTGTCCAAATCTGCTAGATCAAGAAGTCAAAATAGTCACTGAAAGAATACACAGAACTCCTCCAAAAAAGACCCTCAGGATAAAAATTCAAGGATTATCATAGTCAAATTCCAGAATTCTCAAATATAGGAGAAAGTACTGCAAGCAGCTAAAAAGAAACAATTTAAATACAAAGGAACCACAATCATATTTGCACAGATTATCAGCTTAAACATTGAAGAATCAGAGGTCCTGGAATATGGTATTTTGGAGAGCAAAGGACCTTGGATTACAATTAAGAATTTACTACCCTGCAAAATTCAGTATATTCTGGTCAGGGGAAATTATAGATGTTTCCTATGGATGAGAGCACTTCCAAAATTTCCTGCTAAAAAGATTAGAACTGAGAATTTAATATTCAAATTCAAGACTTAAGAGATACATAAAAAGCTAAATAGAAAGGGGAATAAAAAACAAAACAAGAACATTAAATTGTATACAACTCTACAAGGGAAGGTAACACTTGTAATTATTGAAACTGTATTTCTCTTAGAATAGTCAAAGGGTTGAATATAATTGAAGAGATTGTACTTGGAGCATATGGGTATGGTTGGTCCTGGTCATTCTATTGAAGAAGACCAAAATGATATTACTATGTTTGAGACAAATTACAGGATGTGCAACTGTGGCTCAGTGCTCTAATGTCATGTACAAATAGCCCAAGCAAAAATCCATGGTTTAGACATATCTAAACTTATATGTCTCATATTGCCTTTGACCTACTTTAATTGTCTTGCTTATAGAGCTCAGCACTTTGATGAGGGCACACCATGCTGGACAGTCCTATATCACTATCTCCCATACCTTACAACCAATTGTAAAAGAGAGATCTTCAGTGTCCTAGTACTTAGAGTACCTAAAGGCTCTATATTTAAATTGAATTAAAAATGATTTTACTAGATAACACTTGACAGTCTGACATTCATTATTCCATGCTTATTGTTTGAATTACTTGTCAATAAGTTTTTTCTACTTACCTATATTGCAATTCCACTGCCATTTGGATTTTTGCTAAATTTCCTATTTCAATATGACCAGATAGCTAATTGGGATAAAATAATTTTCCTATCCTAAATTACCTCTTTTTATTAAAATTTTTTTAAGTAGTAAACCCTATCAGAGGTTTTTGAGAGAACAAATAGAATTTAGATGCATTCTCACCCACACTAATTTCACCTGATTGTCCGGTGCAACTAGGTCTTGTTTGTTCCCTCCCCACACATTTCTACTTAGTGGAAGAACTGGGTATCCTAATTGACTATATGTCTATAGAGAGAGTGAGTATTTTATCCAGTTTGAATCCAATGTAAGAGTTCTAGTTATCGCAACATTAAAGTATTATGTGAGTAACTGAAGAATATGCCACTTCCAGATGGAACTTAAGAAATCATAAGTCCTATTTCTCAATTATGATCTTGCCCATATTCTATGCCTTTAGTTCTCTTTTTCACAGAGGAGGGAGAATTGTAGAATTAAACAAAATATCTAGAAAAGGAAGACAACTATATAAAGGTTACATGCAACCAACACAATGTATTTTGATGGGAGATTCTGAGAATCATCTAGTTTCAGCTAAAATAGCAATGTAGATTTGCATTTTTAAAAATGCAAGAAATACTTTGTATCATAAAGAATGTTTTAAAAAAGGAAAAATAATGCACATATACAAAATTATTTATAGCAGCTCTTTTGTGGTGATAATAAATTAGAAATTAATGAGATACTACTCAATTGAGGTTTTTTGAACAAGTTGAAGTATGTGATTGTAATGGAATACTAATGTGCTATAAGAAATGATGAGCAGGCTAACCAGAAAATGTCTGGAATGACTTGCATGAATTGATGCAAAGTGAAGTAAGCAGAATCAGGAAAACATTATATACAGCTAGGTCAATATTTTACAATGACTATCTGTGAATGACTTATTCACAATACAGTGATCCAAGACAGTTCCAAAGGACTCATTGAAAATGCTAACCAGATCCAAAGAAAGAACTGAGGGAGTCTGAATGCATATTAAAGGATACTATTTTTCACTTTGCATGTATCTGTGGTAGTTTCTTTTAGTCCTATAACATAACTAATTGGAAATGTTTTGTAAGATTGCATATATATAATCTCAGGGAAGGAAGAGGGGAGAGACAAAGAGAGAGAATTTGAATCCCACAATTAAAAAAAAGAACATTCAAAATTGTCTTTACATGTAATTGGGAAAAATAAAAGAATATTTCAAAAATTAAAATTAAACTAAAAATATTAAGGCAAGGAACAAAATAAAGTAAGGAATATTCACTCTTTTATAGCTTTAAGTATATTTATTGTGCATTGAAAAAGTCAATAAAGCTCAGTGTCAGGGAAATAAAGAATGGAGTAATTTCATTAAAGGCAGACTTCCATAGTGAATTTAGGATTAAATTCTGAATGAGGACGTATGAGTTTAAGTGCTGTCTAAGATATTTACTAGTAACTTGATGCTGCGTAAATCATTTAATCTCTGTTTTCACATTTGTAAAATGATAATAATAACAGCACCTATTGTAGAATATAATTCTGAGGATCAACTGAGACAATATTTGCATAAAGAAGCAAATGTTTTTCCTTTCTAAAAGTCCTAGATAAATGTGAGTTATAATTGTTATTATTTAACCATAATAATCTAAAAATATTTTATAATTCAATTTTTCTCCTCACTAAGTTTGCAGATGTTTAAAACTCTAACTAAAGCTAGAACATAATTCTGTTAGACTAATTGGGATAAGGTCATGTAGAGTTGATGAAATATGTAAGATAGCCAAATGTAGATCCTTCTTTGGACATCTGAGAAAATAAACTATAAGTGAATTTTGGGTCATGATGTCATACATTGCCAGACACAGTCATTCAATCAGTATGATAGTTTTTCTTGGATAATATCCCAATCCTATAGATAAACTTAAGTTGTTGCCTGTCTCAACTCTTTTCAAAAAAAAAAAAAATCTCTTGTCTAAACAACTTGTTTTCTAATTGATTGATAAGAAATTGATGAGTAGGTGCTGTTGAAGCCTTTGAAAACTTGCAGTTAACTGGGAGCTATTCAAATCCCAAATATTTTTAAATCAAGCCCAAAATAATTGAAGATTCTTTGGAATTTGATAGACCCCTTCTGTATAGGTTTCACTTTCCCATAAACAGTAACTTGTCCATTTAAACTCAAACTTTGGAGATTTTTCTATCATAACCTTTCCACCAGTTTGTAGTATTTTTTCCATAAAACTGGTCATTGGGATTTTTTTTAAGTTTCTGTAATTTATCCCTACCCAGAATTCATAAGATTCTATCATTACTATGTCCACAATATCTGTTACCTGGATGGTTTTTGTCATCCAAATGAGTTACCCTTGAGGAAGAAGATAAGAGGCCTCCAAGCTATAAGTTTCTCCCAGCTTGCCCTTCTACCTGTAATTTCAATGGGCACCTTTAGACACTCTTGGTGCTCAATGGCAATTTATTGCTATTACTTCAGTACCATATCTAGAGAATATGTCATCATTTCTAAAAGACTCAAGGTCCCTATTCATCCCTTTAGTGTCAGCTATGGTATCTTTTTAAAAGAACTTGGCCCCTGCAGCTACATTCATGAATTAAGGCCATATAACAGCATCATGTTTATATACTATATATATCAAGGGAGAATGATATACATGTGAAAGAATAATAATGATTGTTCCCATCTAAAACCCCGTGAGACAATCCCTCACTTGCTTGTCCTTTTACCAAATCTAACAATTAGGAAGTCCTTTAACTTTCAAAGTTCTGTTCTCCTACATGTATCCTGGATTTCATTCTTCAGCCTTTCCTCCTTTATAATATCAACTTTTCCCTAACTACTAGTTCCTTTCCACATGTCTTCAAATATGCTTGTCTTTCCTAGATTAAAAAAAACAAGTTTTCACTGCACCTTACCATTCCCTCAAGCTATTGTCCTACCACTTATTTTCTCCTCCTTGTCTGATTTCTAGGAAAAAAGCTATTTTCACTTGCTACCTTTTCCTTCCTCTTCTGAGAATATATCCCAGTCTTCCTACCTGTTCAACCACTTCCCATTTCTGGATCATCATCTATATAGCATCCTTAAATTGTGGGTATTTCACAAAGTGTTGTCTTCTATTTTTTCTCTAAATTCTCTCTTTTGGTGACCTAAATATCTTTCATTGATTTAATCATATATCTATACATGCAGTCCCAGTTTCTTCTCTGACCCTCAAAGCTAAATCACTAATTTCCTATTGGACATTTCAAACTGCATGTCCTGGAGATATCTCCAATTCAATATGCTTAAACATGTTTTGCACCACCATCACTCTCCAAAATATCACTTATTTATTTCTCTGTTTCTGTCAATAGTAGTACTATTCTTCAGTTTCTCAGATCATAATGTCAAGTAATTCTCAATTTCATTTTTCTCTCTCGCCTACCACATTCAATCCTTAGTCAACACTTGCCATCTTTCCCTCAACAGTTTTTTTCATATCTGATCCTTATTTACTCACCCAACTAATACCTCTGTTCAGGTCCTCATTAGCTCTCACCTAGATTATTGTAATTGTTCCCTAATTGGTCTTCTTGCTTCAAATTTCTAACTACCTACACCATGTTACCAAAGTGAATTTTCTTTTATACATATCATTCTTATCATATTTAGGATAAATATAAATTCTCTATATACTTCTTAGCACTCTTTCCAGCATTAATGGACATGGCTCAATTTTCTATTCTCTGTATCCCAGTCAAATTGAACTTCTCCCTGTTCGTCATGAATGTTTTATTTTCCCCCATCTCCC
Source organism: Macrotis lagotis (assembly GCF_037893015.1). NCBI lineage: Eukaryota > Metazoa > Chordata > Mammalia > Peramelemorphia > Peramelidae > Macrotis > Macrotis lagotis. The sequence goes on from NC_133661.1 coordinate 119,911,402, forward strand.
ATACATGTGCCTTTGCACTAGTCTCCCCCCCCCCATGCCTAGAATGTACCTGATACCCATATCTCGGAGAATCCTCCTCCTTCAACTCTAAAATATTAGAGCCCTGCCTCAACAATTGCCATATATTGATATCACACATCTCTGTGTATTTCTCATCTTTTTATTTCTACTCATATTAGAGCATATAATTTCCCTGTTAGAATTTGAGCTTCTTGAGAATAGAGATATTTCATTCTTTGTACTTGTATCCTGAACATCTACGTTTGAAACATGGCAGCCTCCTAATGCTTGTTGGTTACATAATTGATCTTAATTTATTTTGTTGAATAATTAATGGATTGACATTGAATTCAAACCACAGTCAGAGATCTTTGCAGTTATATAATCTATTAACCATCATTCCTGAAGGAAAAAGCCTGAGTCCCAGAGAGATTAGGTGACTTTCTCAAGGTTATGAAAGTATTAAAGCAGAACAAATATTTATCTTGACATTTTGTCCTTCCAGATGAACTTTGTTCTTTTTTTTCAACTCTATAAAATGTATTTTTCTCAGTTTTATTGGTATGGTGCTGAACACGTAAATTAATTTAGATAGAAATGTCATTTGTATTATATAAGCTCAGCCCATCCATGAGCAATTATATTTTTCAGGTGTTTAGACCTGACTTTATTTGTGTAAAAAATGTCTTGTAATTATGTTCATAGAGTTCTTTGCAGATAGACTAATTTAATTTCTAGAGTTATTTCCTACCACAATAAATATTCACAGTTAAGGACTACAATCTTTAAAGGCCATGTAAGCAACTGTTATCAATATCATCATAACCACCATCATCTGCTAGTAAATATCTGAGGTCAGATTTTGACTCACTCCATTCTATGCACTATATCACCTAGCTACTCACACTATGCTTTCAGAACTACTTAAAAGTATTATAACAGTCAGATATTGCATAAATTTTCACATCAACTAACTCTGAAGCAAATGAAATAGAGAGACCTGAAGAAAACCAAAATATGCCTAGTACTAGTTTCTGAAAACCAATGGGGCTCACCCCTATTTTGCCTAAAGCTAAGATTTTATAATATTTATTAATATAACAAATAATATTAATAATAATAACTACACTATATAGCACTTTATGATAGTTGTAGAGTTGACCTTCAACATGTGTTGAAATAAGCACTTGACATTAAGTATTCCATTATCAAAACCCAATGGTAAAGTAGAATCTTAGAGAGATTATGAATAACAAGGTGCTTGACCCAGAAATAGAATTTTACAAACCTTAGAGTGTTATATAAATGTCAGTATCATCTCCATTACCACACCATCACATCTACCACCACCACCATCACCATCATCATCATCATTGTCATCAATATCATTACCATTCTACTTCTCTTCTATTTGTCTCCTCCATTAGAATGTGAACTTTAAAAATAGGGTTTTTCTCTGCTCTTCTATTCACATGCTTAGAACTTAAAACAGTACCTTATACATAGTGAATATTCACATACATTTTAATTTGTTTACTATTTTCTTCAAGTGCTGGAAAAATACTAAATCTTTTTAATTGGTAATTTGTTTTAAAACAATAAAGACTTCCCAAGATATATTCAAATAGACCTTCCCAAAAATAACTTCTCAGTAAAGTCCTATTTTTTTCATTCAAAAATTTTGTACTCAACAGATAATATACAAATTACTTCCTTCAAATAGTAAAATAGAGTTATATGTGGAACCATACAAATGCAACCTGCTTTTCTTTTGGGGTATAAAATAAATACAACATATTACTTTGAAAGTTGCCCTGTTTATGTGTGATTCCTTCTGTTCTCCTCTAGAAGACAATTAAGAAAAACTACCTAACAGTCTGATAGTAAACAATGGTATATGTACTTTTTTTTGACTCTACTCAGCATTCAGTAAATTACTGAGCATTTTCAGAAATGAAGAATGTGCACATTAACTTTGATAGCATAGTATTAGCATTGCCTATTTGATGCAAAATTTAACATATTTTGATATTCTTTTTGAATGATATATTTATTGTGTCTATTTTTCATTTATCTCCTCTTCTTGCTTTATCACTTCAAAAAAGTATTCCTTTGTTTCTCTGAATCCATATAAATTAGTACAATATAATAATATATTATCATTTTATTAAGCATGCATTTTCTTTAGTTTTTATTATCATAAAATAATCATAAAAGTAATCACAATTTTTGTGGGGCAACCTGTGTTTCTTCTAGATCAAGGTTCCTAATCTTTCTTTTCTATCATAGCCTGCTTGGGCACTCTGTGGATTTATCAGAATGATGCATTAAATGCATATAATAAAGAATATTACAAAGGAAACTAATTTTCTTTTTTATTTCTTTTTTTACTTACATGTCAAGGTAATTTTCAACATTCAGTTTGTTACAAGATTTTGAATGTTTCCTCCCTCCCCATGCCTCTCCATGACAATAAATGAACTGATATAGGGAACATATATGCAATCAGGTTAAATAGATTTCCATATTGGTCATGTTGTGAAAGAAGAATCAGAATGAAAAGGGAAAAAACTGTGAGAAGGAAAAAATACAATAAAACATAAAAAGGAAAAATAGTTCTTTCTCTAGATATGGATGGCATTTCCCATCACAAGTCTTTTAGAATTATCTTTGGTCACTGTATTACTAATTCCATCATAGCTGATCATCACATAATATTGCTAAGAGGTACAATGGTCTCCTGATTGTGCTCACTTCACTCAGCATCAGTTCATATAAATCTTATAAGGTTTTTTCTGAAATCTGCCTGCTCATGATGTCTTAGAAAAGAATCCTATTCCATCAAATTAATATGCAACAATTGTTCACCTATTCCCAATTGATGGACATACCTTCAATTTATAATTCTTTAACACTACAAAATACACTGTTTTAAATATTTTTGTATATGTGTATCCTTTACACTTTTTTAATCTCTTTAGGATACAGACCTAGTATTGATATTGTTGGATCAAAGGATATGCACAATTTTATTGCCCTTTCGGTATAGTTCCAAATTGCTCTCCAGAATGATGGATCAGTTAACAACTCCAATAATTGTGTATTAATGTCCCTTTTTTCCCATATTCTCTCCAACATTTGTCATATTCCATTTCCCTCATGTTAAACAATCTGATAGGTATGATGTGGTAACATAGAGTTGTCTTAACTTGAATTTCTGTAATCAATGATTATTTAGAACATTTTTTCCTATGATTTTAGATGGCTTTAATTTCTTTATATGAAAAATGCTTGCTCATATCCTTGATGTTTTATCAATTGGGGAATGATTTTTTATTCTTAAAAATTTGACTCAATTCTCTATATATTTTAGAAACGGATCCTTTATCTGAAATACTGGCTGTAAAAATTGTTTTCCAGCTTACTGCATTCATTCTAATTCTTTTTGTATTTGTTTCATTTGTGTAAAAAATTAAGTTTAATATAATCAAAATTATTCATTTTGCATTTTATAATGTTTGTTATCTCTTCTCTGGTCATAGATTTCTTCCCTCTTCATATAAATAAAGACAGGTAAACTATTCCTTATTCATGTAATTGGCTTATGGTATCAGCCTTTATAATTAAATCCTATACCCATTTCAACCTTATCTTGTTGGTCTATGCCCAGTTTCTGCTCTACTATTTTCCATTTTTGCCAGCATGTTTTGTTAAATAGTGAGTTCTTAGCCCAAAGCTAGAGTGTTTGGGGTTTATCCATGAGTAGATTACTATAGTCATTTAGTAGTTCCTTATGAGCCTAACCTATTCCACTGATCCACCACCCTTATCCAATACCAACAGTCTTGATGACAAGCACGTTATAGTATAATTTTCTATCTGGTAAAGTTAGTCCACCTTCCTTTTCATTTCGTTTTTATTAATCACTTGTTATTCTTGATCTTCTGTAAATACAAATGAATTTTGAATTTTTTTAGCTCTTTAAATGGAACTCCTTTTTTGTCTCTTGTTTCTGGTGATTTAAAGAAATTAATAAAATCAAAATATTGCAATATAAAATACTAATGATTTACATGGGTTTATTTTATATCCTACAGATTTATAAAAGTTGTTGTTTCAAATAGTTTTTAGTTGATTTTCTAGAATTCTCTGTATATATCACCATCATTTGTAAGGAATGAAAGTTTTGCTTCTTCTTTGCCTATTCTAATCTTTACAATTTCTTTTTCTTCCCTTATTGCTAAAGTTAATATTTTTAGTACAATACTGAATAATAGTGGTGATAATGGGTAGCTTTGTTTCATCCCTAATCTTACTGAGAATGTTTCTAGCTTATCTCCATTATAGATAATGTTTGTTGATGGTTTTAGATATGTACTGCTTACCATTTTAACTAACTTATGTGCACACCCTCAATCTAAGTATAATGCTTCAAATAGAAATACAGGTCTAAACAGTAACAAGTATTATCTTTTAATGTTTGATCTTATTGAATAACATTTTTTCTTTCCAGGTTACCTTTTTATGAATCTCTTGAGTTTTGTATTTGAAGACTGAATTTTTCTGTTCAGTTTTGATCTTTTCCTCAGGAAATTTTGAAATTGACCTATATCATTGAACATCCATCTTTTCCCCTGAAAGAATATATGGAATTTTGCAAAGTAGTTGATTCTAGTTTGCAACCCAAGCTCCTTTGCCCTCTGGAATATCATATTCCAGACCTTTTGATTCTTTAATGTTGAAACTGCAAAGTCCTATTTAATTTTGATCATGTCTCCTTAGTATTTAAATTATTTCTTTCTGGCTGCCTGCAGTATTTTCTCATTGACCTGATAAATTCTTAAATTTGACATCAATATTCCTTGGAATTTTCATTTTGGGGTCCTTTGCAGGAGGTGATCATTGGATTCTTTCAATGATTATTTTACCCTTTTGTTCTAGGATATCAGGATAGTTTTTCAATGATTTCTTGAAAGATGTTGTCCAGACTTGCTTTTTGATCTTGGCTTTCAGGTAGTTCAACAATTTTTTTTAGATTTTTGCAAGGCAATGGAATTAAGGGGCTTCCCCAAGGCCACACAGCTAGTTAATTTTTAAGTGTATGAGGCCGGATTTGAACTCAGGCACTCCTGACTCCAGGGCCGGTGCTCTATCCACTGCTCCACCTAGCTCGCTACCCCTAGTTCAATAATTCTTAAATTATCTCTCATGGTTTTATTTCCAGGTCTGTTGTTTTTTCAGTGAGCTATTTCACATTTACTTCTATTTTTCATTTATTAATATTTGACTGATTCTAATGGTATAAATTTATTAACTTCCATTTGTCCATTCTAATTTTTAAAGAATTATTTTCTTCAGTTATTTTTGGAATCTCCATTTCCATTTGGTCAATTTTATTTAAAGGTCTTAATGTCTTAAGTGGATATTCCACCCCACCCCTATTTGGACAATTATATTTTTAAAAAGTGGTTTCCTTTTTCCATTTGACCAATTGCATTTTAAAATGTGTTGTTTGTTTTCTTCAGGGTTTTTTTGTGCTTCCTTTTCCCAAGTGGCTAACTTTCTTGTATACATCTCATTTTTTCCAATTTTTCTTCTTGATTTTTTAAAATTCTTTTTGAGCTCTTCCAAAAGAATTTTTGGGACTTGAGACCAAGTCATACTCCCCTTTGGGACTTCACATGTAGGCATTTTTCCATTGTCCTCTTCTGAGATGTTGTTTTGATTTTCCTTTTCACCATAGCAGTTTTCATGGTCAGGGCTTGTATTGTGACTTTAATGAGATTCATATTCGTTCCTGTAAATAACACTCTCACGCAGTTGAAAATGAAAGTATTTTAATGATGCAAGGAATAGATTGCTTACAATAACATCCAATACAGAAAATAATACATAAAAGACAAAGGATTATTAATGCTATAATAAAAGTAGAAGAGAAAGATAAAGAAAACATCACCAATTTGGGGGAGCACCAACTCTTAATCGCTTTGGCTGGAAAATTCCGGTTCAACAGCCATGAGTCCTGAATGGGAGAGCCACAGGCAGAATGTCTTCTCCATGGGTGGGATTCCCTTTTTTTCTTCTGCTTCTCCTTCTTCTTCATAATGAATGATTGGAATCTCAGGATATTTATTAGGGGAGAACAAAGGTTTCCAATTCAATTGGAAAGGATTCCAGAGTTCTTATCATGAACGTAGGAAGTCAGTAAGTGTTATGACATTAGGAAGATATCATATGGGGCCGCAAGACACAACATAATTAAGGTCAGTACTGTGAGAATAGCCAGTTCTTTTTAGTACTGTTTATGTTCCAAGGAATGGCTAGTTCCTGGGACTCTAAGAATGTGATCAAATCACATAGGACATGTTCCGGGCGGGGGGGGGGGGAGGACATGTTCTTATACAGGCTCGAGTGAACTTACTCATATAAGAATCTTAATTTCTTATTCAGGGCTTTATTCTGTTTCATTTTTGAAATATTTTTAATTTTTTTAATTTAATGCAAAGCTAGTTTTCAACATTCATCCTTTTCCAAGCTTTATAGTTCCATTTTCTACACTCTCCTTTCCTTCTACCTCCCCAAGGCAGTGAACAATCCCATATAGATTGTATATTTATGTTTACTTATTTCCATATTGTTTGGTTGGTTGGTTCCTGTCCTTACTTATTAAAGAAGACTAAAATGACATCACTATGTTAGAGACAAACTACTGTGTGTCCAACTGTGTCTGATCAGCTTGGAATGCTCTGTCACAGGTCAGACACAAATCATCCATGTGAACACCTGAGCTGTGTACTTTGCGCTTGCAAGTTTGTCTTTCCCTTGAGCCATTCTCTTTGGGAGCCCCACTTTCTTTTACTGAAATGACATTATTTAAGAATTTTATTTACTTTTCTATTTTATTCTATTTATTTCTATTTTATTTACTTTTCTATTAATCTTATATTGTCAGATTTATTGGCATATAGTTGGGCAAACTAGTTCTCAATTGTTAATTAAGTTTTCTCCCTCATTGATGGCAAGCTAAGATTTTAATTTTTGATACTAGTAATTTGGTTTTCTTGTTATTCTTAAATCAAATTAACCAAAACTTTATCTATTTGAGTTTTTGTTTTTCAGAAAACCAACTCAGTTTTATTTATTCAATAGTTTTACTATCAATTCTATTAATTTCTCCTTTGATTTTCAGAATTTCTAATTTGGTATTTTATTGGGGATTTTTAATTTGTTCTTTTCTCTAGTTTTTTTTAGTTGTATGCCCAATTCATTGATCTCCTCTTTCCCTATTTGATTCATGTAAGAATCTGAGATAGAAAATTTCTGCTTAGAATTGCTTTGACTATATCCCACAAGCTTCAGTATGATATCACATTATTGCCATTGTCTTGGATAAAATTGTTCAATGATTCATATGATTTGCTTTTTGAACAACTGGTTCTTTAAAATTAGATTATTTAGTTTCCAACTTATTTCAGTTATCTTTTCATGATAGTTTTAACTTGTAATTTTTATTGCATCATGATCTAAAAAGAATACACTTAACATTTCTGCTTTTCTACATTTTATTGTGAGATTGCTAAGCTATAATATGTGGGCAATTTTTGCATAGGTGCCAAAAACTGCAGAGAAGGTATATTCTTTTCCATTCCAATTCAATTTTATCCAGAGGTCTATCATATCTATTTTTTTCTAAAATTCTATTCACCTCTTTAACTTCATTTTTTATTTTTTGGTTCTATTTATTTAATTTGAGAGAGGGAAGTTGAGGTCTCCCATTAATATAATTTTACTGTTTATGTCTTCCTGTAGCTATTTTATCTTTTTCTCTAAACATTTGCATGTTATATCACTTGGTTTGACATTGATATTATTTTTTACCTAAGGTACCTTTTAGGAAAATGAAACCCCTTCCTTATCCCTTTAAATGAAATCTATTTTTGCTTTTTGCTTTTTATGAAATGAGGTTTGCTTCTTTTTTTTTAACTTGAGCTGAAGGTTAATATATTCTTCTAGAGCCTTTTACTTTTGCCCTTGTGTACCTTTCTCCTTCAAAGTATTTCTTGTAAATAATATATTACAGGATTCTAGTTTTTAAAGTACTATGCTAATCTACTTCCATTTTATGGGAAAATTCATTGCATTCACATTCACAGTTATGATTACTAACTCTGTATTTCCCTCTAGCATATCTTCTTCCTATTTGTGCTTTTTTTCTCGCCTTTCCCCTCTCTAATGTTTTGCTTCTGACTGCTGCCTCCCTCAATCTGTCTTTTTTCTCTATCAGCCTCCTTCCCTTTTTCCTCCCTTTCTTTTTATTGTTTTACTTTTACTTTTTTCCTCCCTTTTATCAGCTTCTCCTTTCCCTATTATTTCCCCTTTCCCTTCCTACTTCCATATAGAGAGGATCAATACATTTTTAAAGACGAAAAAACAGACAAAAGTCATTATATTTTTAAAATGGTTCTGTTACTTTTTGTTTTTTGTTATGTGTAATTTTGCAACCTTTAAAAATTGCAGAAGTTTTAATTTTTAAAAGTTATTTTTAGAGATCTTCCGGCCAAGATGGTGGAGAGAAGACAGACACACTGCTAAATGTCTCCTGATCTTCCCTCATATAGAATATGAAACAAACCAACCTACAAAACGCAGAAAGAAAAGCCAGAAGAAGAAAATCCAACTCAGGATCTGTCTTCCAAGATCGTGAGTGAATCCAGGTGCAGAAGGTGGACTCTGCCAGGAGCATGGGATTGGTGAGACTGGGAGACTGGATCAGACTTGGATTAGCTGCAGGGGGGAGCCAGGAAGCCTGAGGGCCTGAGAACCAGATGACTTGATCAGAAGATGGGCTAGAGCATGATCAGACACAGGGACACAGGTCGATTAGGGAGCAGAGGCATTGGTCGTGGTGCTAATCATCTGGAGCTTGCCAGCAGGGCTGGAGGGAGAGTTCCATTACAGGCTCCTCTGGTCCAGAGGAATTCAGAGTCCGTACCTTCATCTCAGCTGAAGCTTCTACCCAGAATAAACACAATTGTAGCCAACTTCTACCCTAGGCTAATGCCAAGAAGCAGAACTAGCTCAACTGTGAATAGGGAGAATGATTACCTCACTCCAGGGTGTAGCCTACCATTGATCAACAGCTTCAACCACTCCCTCTAGTCACTAGGGAGAGTGACTCAATCAAGGTCACAGACACCCCAGAGAAAGCAAACAGCGCCCTTACTGGCTAGCTGGAGCTATTACACTCAGTGAGCAAAATCTCTAGCACCACCTTCTGGCCAGCTAGAGATATTACACTCAGTGAGTAAAGCCTCTGGGGATCCCAACACCAAACCTCTGTGAACCAGCCCCTCCCCAATACAAGCTCTTAGGATAATGAAGAAAGGCCAGCACAAAGGAGGGTCCATAGAAAATACTTGGAAGAAAAAGACACTAAGTCAGAGAGACCTAGAATCTCTGAGGAGAATATGAACTGCCCTCCAGTACAGAAAGACTTCCTTGAAGAAATAAGTAGTTTGAAATCAGCTGGGAAATTTGAGAGAGAAAATTAACACCTTGCAACAAGAAAACAATTCTCACAAAACCTCAATTAGTCAAATCAAAAACTCATACAAAAATGGAATTGACCAATTGGAAAAGGAGTTGCAAAAGGTAAATTAAGAAAATTCTTCTCTAAAACAAAAAGAATGGAGTCTGTGGAAACTAATGACTTCATGAGACAGCAGTAGTCTGTTAAACAAAACCAAAAAATCAAAAAAAAAAAAATAGAAGCAAATGTAAAATACCTCATCAGCAAAACCACTGACCTTGAGAATAGATCGAGAAGGGACAACCTGGGAATTATAGGCCTTCCTGAAAACACTGAAGAGAAAAAAAGCTTGGACTTGATATTACAGGATTTAGTGATGAAAAATTGCCCTGATATCATGGAACCAGAGGGCAAAATAGTTATTGAAAGAATACATCGATCCTCTCCAGAAAGGGATCCTAAAATGGAAACACCAAGGAATGGTGTGGCCAAATTCGAGAACTATCAGATAAAAGACAAAATCCTGCAAGAACCCAGAAATAGACAATTTAAATACCAAGAAGCCACAGTAAGGATTACACAGGACCTGGCTGCATCAACATTAAGGGATCAAAGGGCCTGGTATAAGATTTTGGGAAGAGCAAGGGAACTTGGAATGCATCCAAGAATCCGCTATCTGGCAAAACTGAGCCTTCTCTTCCAGGGGAAAAGATGGTCATTTAATGAAATGGGTGAATCAAAGAACAAATTATACAAATAATTAATTATTTCATCCTAGATAATGAAGCAACATACCAAAACCTTTGGGATTCACTCAAAGCAGCTATCATGGTATATATTATATCTTTAAATTATTGCATGAATAAATTAGAGAAAAAGGAAATCAATGAACTAAATATGCGACTAAAAATATTAGAGAAAGAACACATTAAAACCCCCAATTGAATACCAAATTAAAAATACTAAAAATTAAAGGAGAAATTAATAAAATCGAAAGCAAGGAAAGTATTGAACTTATATATAAAACTAAGTTTTGGTTTTATGAAAAACCAATAAAATTGATAAACCTCTGGTCAATTTGATTGAAAAAAGAAAGAAGAAAATCAAATTGCTAGTATCATAAATGCAAAAGGTGAAAAGGTGAATTCACCACCAATGAGGAGGATATTAAAGTAATAATTTGGAATATTTTACCAAACTCTATTTCAATAAATTTGACAATCTAAGTGAAATGAACAAATATTTATAAAAATATAAGTTGCCCAGGTTAAATGAAGAGGCGATTAAATACCTAAAGATCCCTATCACAGAAGAAGAAATTCAACAAGCCATTATTGAACTCCCTATGAAAAATATCTCCAGGGCATGATGGATTGACAAGTGAATTTTATTAAACATTTAAGGAACAATTAGTTTCAATTCTATATAAACTCTTTGGGAAAATAGGTGAAGATGGAACTCTGTCTAACTCTTTCTATGACACTAATGTAGTGCTGATACCTAAACCAGGAAGAGTTAAAACAGAGAAAAAAATTAAAGACCTATCTCCCTGATGAATATGGATGCAAAAATCTTAAATAAAATCTTATCAAAATGATTACAACAAGTTTTCACTAGGATAATACATTATGATCAAGTAAGATTTATCCCAGAAATTCAGGGTATGTCCAATATTAGGAAAACTGTTAGTATAATTAATTATATCAATAATAAACCTATCAGAAATTATATGATTATATGAATAGATGCTGAAAAAGTTTTTGACAAAATACAACACCCATTCCTACTAAAAATACTAAAGAATATAGGAATAAATGGACTGTTCCTTAGAATTATAAGCAGTATGTATCTGAAACCATCAGCAATCATTATATTCAATGGGGATAGGCTAGAGGCATTCCCAATAAGATCAGGGGTGAAACAAGGATGCCCATTATCACCACTACTCTTCAATATTGAATTAGAAATGTTACCTTCAGCAATAAGAGAAGAAAAAAGAAATTTAAGGAATTAGAATTGAGAAAGAAGAGACAAAACTCGCACTCTTTCCAGATGACATGATGTTATACCTAGAGAATCCCCAAAAATCAATTGAAACAATTAGCAACTTTAGCAAAGTTGAAGGATATAAAAAAAAACTCTTAAATCCTCAACTTTTCTATATATGACTAACAAGATACAGCTGCAAGAGCTAGAAAGAGAATTGCCATTCAAAGTAACCACAGACAATATAAAATACCTGGGAGTCTATTTGCCAAGGCAGACTCAGGAAATTTTTGAAAACAATTACAAAACACTTCTCACACAAATTAAATCAGATTTGAATAATTGGGCAAACATCAACTTCTCATGGCTAGGTAGAGCTAATATAATAAAAATGACAATTCTATGAAAACTAAACTACTTGTTTAGTGCCCTAAAAATTAAAATTTCAAAAAGTTACTTTAAAGAGAATTTAAAAAGTAAGTAAATTCATAAGGAGAAATAAAAAGTCAAGAATTTCCAGAGATTCAATGAAAAAAAGTGGAAAAGAGGGTGGCTTAGCCCTACCGGATCTAAAATTATATTATAACGTATCAGTCATCAAAACTGGTACTGGTTAAGAAATAGAATGGTGGATCTACAGAATAGACTAGGTACAAAAGAGATAGCAGGAAATTATTATAACAATCTGTTGCTTGATAAATGCAAAGAGTCCAGCTCCTGGGATAAGAACTCTTTCTTCGATAAATCTGTTGGGAAAATTGGAAGCTAGTATGGCGGAAACTTGGATTAGACCAACATCTCACACCCTATACCAAGATAAGATCAAAGTGGGTACAGAAATTAGACATTAAAGACAATATTATAAGCAAACTAGGAGATCAAAGAACAATTTACCTGTCAGATCTATGGAAAGGGATGCAGTTTATGGCCAAGGAAGAAATGGAGGACTTCATTAAAAACAACATAGATTATCTTAATTACATTACATTAAAAAGCTTTTGCACAGACAAACCCACTGGAACCAAGATCAAAAGAAATGTAGTATACTGGGAAATAATTTTTACAACTAGTTTTCCTGACAAAGGACACATTTCTAAAATATACAGAAAACTGAGTCAAATTAAAAAAAAAAACAACCCGTTCCCCAATTGACAAATTGTCAAAGGATATGCAAAGGCAATTTATAGATGAGGAAATCAAAGCAATCCATAGTCATTGCTCCAAATTGCTCTAAATCAATACTGATTAAAGAAATGCAAATTAAAGCATCTCTGAAGTACCACCTCACACCTCTCAGACTGGTCAATATAACAAGAAAGGACAATGATCCATGTTGGAAGGGACATGGAAAATATGGGACACAACTAATACATTGTTGGTAGAGCTGTGAACTCATCCAACATTTCTGGAGAGGAATTTGGAATTATGCCCAAAGGCAACAAAAATGTGCATATCTTTTGATCCAGCAATACCACTACTGCATCCATATCCTGAAGAGATCATCAAAAGGGGTAAAAACATCACTTGTACAAAAATATTCATAGCAGCCCTGTTTGTGATGGCAAAGAATTGGAAATCAAGTAAATGTTCTTCAGTTGGGGAATAGCTTAACAAACTGTGGTATATGTATGTCATGGAACACTATTGTTCTATTAGAAACCAGGAGGGATGGGAATTCAGGGAAGCCTGAAGGGATTTGCTTGAACTGATGTTGAGTGAGATGAACAGAACCAGAAAAACACTGTACACCCTCACAGCAACAGGAGGGTGATCATCAACCTTGATGGACTTGCTCATTCCATCAGTGCAACAATCTGGGACAATTTGGGGCTATCTGCAATGGTGAAAACCACCTAGATCCAGAGAAAGAATTGTGGAGTTTGAACAAAGACCAAGGACTATTGCCTTTAATTTCGGAAAAAAAAAAACTGATATTGTTTTATGTAATCTTGCTATCTCTTATACTGCATGTTTCTTCCTTAAGGATTTAATTTCTCTCTCATCACATTCAATTGATATCAACGTATACTATGGAAATAATGTAAATACTGGAAAATTGCCTTCTGGGGGGGTGGAAGAAGGAAACAAGATTAGGGGGAAAATTGTAAAACTCAAAATAAATAAAATCTTTAAAGGGATAAAAAAGTTATTTTAAGTTATTCAGAAAAACTTTCCCTTACTCATAACAAGTCAGGGTAAAATTTTAATATCCCATAAAAATGTCATTTCAATATGGTCTCTGTCTTGGCACAGAAGCAGCAAGGTGATGACAATAATGAAAGTAACTAATATGGCAGAACTTTGTGGGGCAGGGTGTTGTTTTTAGTCTATGGTCTCCAGTGGCAGTGCCCATTCCATGCAATGGTGCTCCTGGGTGGCTTGTCTTCTCAATGCTCTCTTCCCTCTTACCCTGTATCATTCTGGGATCTGATTTATGTGTCATGGGAATCCTTTAGCAGAGTCCTTTTCTGCTACTCAGTTATGAGTATCTGATTCTCCAAGTCCCTTATGTTAAAACTATCTTTTCTTTCCACTTTATGTGAAAGATTCTCAATTTCTGCTTCCAGCTGTACCTGCTGATACCCCAACAATTTCCTCCTAGGTTCAAATTCCATGTAGTATGCATATGAATATGTCACACCAGTGTATAATGACACTTGGCTGGAAGTTTAGCAGCATTCTGCAGATACTGCCAATCAATCCAAGTCCCTGGATTGTTCATCACTCTTTCTTTGATCTTCTTGTAAATTTGCTGGTATATTTGTGCCTCTAACTATAAACTCTTATGATTTTCTGACTTCTAAAAGAAAAAGAAAAAATTTATTAAGGGTCTCCCACTCCTGGGTCTTGCTGACTCTGGTTTACAATATAAGGATTTTCTTTGTACCAACTGCAGTCTTAGTACTCATGGGTCTTCCAGCCTCCTAAAAATATACAGGTTACATTTAGGACATTGCATGTGATTGTATCCTCCATTGTTCTCCATACAGATATTGTCCGTGGGACAATCTTTAGTGTGAGCCCTAATGTAATTTGCTATGTCAGAGTTGTCTGCACACTTTGTGAGACATTTCTGAATTATGGGACATGATACATCTAATGACACTGTTGCATCAGTTGCATTGCTCTTGGTGAACTCTCATCTTCTAAACCTGGGTAACAATAGGACGGTCTACATAGGAACACAACCAGAGATGATAATGGTTCTCCACATAGTCCCTGATGAGTACCACCTCTATTTATCTTCCATCTACTCACTAGTCAGCAAAGGAAACAAAATTATCTGGTGGACTGAGCCAGAGAGTAGATCCAAGCTCCTTCACCTTCTTTCACCAGCACTATAAAATGCAACTCCTAACAATTTCAGTAAAACTGGTGCTGATAAATCAAGGGAAGTTAATTTTCCTTTCAAACAAACTGAATGCACATTGCACAGTGATGAAAGCAATATATAATTACATGTTTTGATGGACTGGGTTGAACTCAGATCTCAACTAACAGAAGAACAGAATTGGATTTGTGCATTTCCAGTGTCTATGAAACTAGAAAGCAGAAATTCACTAATACAAGTTTAGTCACTACATGAGGTACCTTTTAACATAGTGGCCAAATTGGTCCTGTGCTAATTTAGGGAACCTTCCAACTCCATAAAAGTGATATTCTTCTGGATCAAAGACAGCCATTCCCTATTGTTTGACATTATTTGCTATCCCCTCATAATAATATAATAATACTATATATCCCCAGGGTTCTTAGCTTCTTCCTCATCTTCATTCATAGTTCGGATCATAATCCTCTTCATTGCTGTCAGATCCCTGGGTATTCATATCCACAGATATTTTAATGCCCTGTCAAATTTACATCAATCTCAAATGTAGTAGGGATTTCTGACTTTAGAGTTTCTTGAAGATTTGTCAAGAAGATGTCATTCAAACACTAAACTACATGATTTCTCTCTGGAATACCTGGGTCAGGACAGGACTGACCAGGACAGGATGGGGGGACTCTGGTAGGATAAATTTCAAAATATAATTGGAAATGTATATTATTCCTTCTTTGAGCCAAATCTATTGAAAGTAACATTTACTCAGTATTCACACTCTTCCTTCTTTCCCTCTACTGTAATAGGTAATTTGTTCCTATTCATGTGACATTATCATCTAATGCCTCAGTCTTCTTCTCTCAGGATAATTTTTTCATGACTTTTTAATAAAAATATTTTAGTTGTTCTCCAATTATACACAATAGTAGTTTCCACCCATCTTCCCTTAGCAAGGTTTTGAATTTTACAATTCCCCCCACTCTCCCTTCCTTCTCCCCAGCCCCTCACAGAAGGCACTCTGACATTGTTTCCATGCAATACATTGGTCAGAATAGAATGTGCTAGGGGTAGTTAGATGATGTAGTGGATAAAGCACCAATACTAGAGTGAGAAGGACTTGAGTTCAAATTTGAACTCAGTCACTTAATAATTATCTACTTGTGTGACCTTGGACAAGTCACTTAAACCAACTGCCTTGCAAAACAAACAAACAAACAAATAAAACCAAAAAACAGAATGTATTGAAAGATCAAAATTCTTGAGGAAAAAATAAAATATTAGGTATAGCAAAAGTATGTAGTATATGACAACTTTTAAAAAAAATTTAAGGTAATAGTCTTTGGTCTTTGTTTAAACTCCACAGTTCTTTCTCTGGATACAGATGGTATTCTCCATCAAAGATACCCTAAAATTGTCCTTGATTGTTGCACTGAGGTAATGAACAAGGCTTAATTAGCTAGATCATCACCCCCACCGCCAGCGATTCCTATTCCAATAGCAATAGTCTTCTAGTTCTGCTCATTTTATTCAGCATCAGCTCATAAAAGTCTTTCCAGGGTTCTCTGAAATCCCATCCCTCTTAGTTTCTAATAGAACAATAGTGTTCCATAATGGACATATACCACAATTCGTTCAGCCATTCCCCAATTGATGGACATTCACTAGATTTCCTATTCTTTGCTACCACAAACAGAGCTGCTATGAATATTTTTGTACAAGTGGTGTTTTTTCCCTTTATCTTGATCTCTTCAGAGCATAGAACCAATAGAGGTACTATTGGAAAAAAGGGTATGCCCAATTTTATTGCCCTTTGGGTGTAATTACAAATTGCTCTCCAGAAAAGTTGGATCAGTTCACAGCTCCACTATCAATGTATTGGTTTCTCAGATTTTGCACATCCCTTCCATCATTTATCACTGTCCTTTCTGGTCATACAGGTCTATCTGAGAAGTGTGAGGTGGTATCTCAATGATGTTTTAATTTGTATTTCTGTAATCAGTAATGATTTAGAGCAATTCTTCATATGGCTATGGATAGCTTTGATTTCTTCATCTGTAAATCACCTTACCTTATCCTTTGACCATTTGTCCATTGGGGAATGGCTTGGTGGAGTTTTTTTGTGTTTTTTTTTTAATAAATTTGACTCAGTTCTATATTTTTTAGCAATGAGTTCTGTGTAAGAAATACTAGTTATAAAGATCATTTCCCAATTTATTATGTTTATTTTGATCTTGGTTACAGTGGTTTTGTTTGTGCAAAAAGCTTTTTAATTTAATTTAATTTAGATTATCTAGCTTATTTTTAATGATGTTCTCCATTTCTTCCTTGGTCATAAGCTGCATCCCTTTCCATAGATCTGACAGGTAAACTATTCTTTGATTTCCTAGTTTGCTTATAATATTGTCTTTAATGTTTGAATTCTGTACACATTTTGATCTTCTCCTGGTATAGGGTGTGAGATGTTGGTCTAATCCAAGTTTCCACCATGCTAGCTTCCAGTTTCCCCAACAGACATATCGAAGAGAGAGTTCTTATCCCAGAAGCTGGACTCTTTGGGATTATCAAACCACAGATTACTATAATCATTTCTTGCTACATATCTTTTGCACCTAGTGTATTCCACAGATCCACCAGTCTATTTTTTAATCAGTACCAGACAATTTTGATTACTGATGCTTTAAAATATAATTTTAGATCTGGTAAGGTTAAACTACCTTGTTTTTCACTTTTTTCACTAAATCCCTGAATATTCTTGATGTTTTCATTCTCCATGTGAATTTAGTTACAATTTACCTAGCTCATTAAAGTAATTTTTGGAAGTTTAATTGATATGGTACAAAATAAGTAATTTAATTTAGTAGAATTGCCATTTTTATTATATTAGCTCAGCCTATGCATGAGTAGTTGATATTTTGCCCACTTATTTAAATCTGGTTTAATTTGTGTGAGCAGTGCTTAATAGTTGTTTTCATAGATTTTCTGAGTATGCCTCAGAAGGTAGACTCCCAAATATTTCATATTGTCTGAAGGAAGTTTGAATGGGTTTTCTCTTTCTAGCTCTTGCAGCTGTATCTTGCTAGTAATATATAGAAATGCTGAGGATTTATAAGGATCTATTTTATATTCTACTTTGCTAAAGTTGCTAATTGTTTCTAGTAGTTTTTAAGGTGATTTTTTTAAGATTCTTTAGGTATACCATCATGTCATGTGCAAGGAATTCTAATTCCTTCAATTTCTTTTTCTTCTCTTATTGCCAAAGTTAACATTGCTAATACGATCTTAAATAGTAGTGGTGATAATGAGGCTCCTTGTTTCACCTCTAATCTTACTGTAAATGCCTCTAGATTATCAACATTGCATATAATATTGATGATGGTTTCAGATAAATACTGCTTATAATTCTAAGAAACAATCCATTTGTTCCTATACTCTAGTGTTTTTAGTAGTAAATGGGTGCTATATTTTGTCAAAGGCTGTTTCAGCATCTATTGAGAAAATGTTATGATTTTTGTTAGGTTTGGTATTAATATAGTCAATTATATTAAGAGCTTTCCTAATATTGAACTAACCTTGAATTCCTGAGATAAATCTTGCTTGGTCATAGTGTTTTATCCTAGTGATAACCTGCTGTAATCACTTTGTTAAGATTTTATTTAAGATTGTTGCATCTATATTCATTAAGGAAATTGGTCTAAAATTTGCTTTCTCTGTTTTTACTCTTCCTGGTTTAGGTATCAACATGATATTGGTGCCAAAGAAGGAGTTAGGCAGAATTCTGTCTCCACCTATTTTTCCACAGAGTTTAATATAGAATTGGAACCAATTGTTTATTAAATGTTTGATAGAATTCACTTGTGAATCCATTTGGCTCTGGAGATTTTTTCTTACAGTGTTCAATGATGGCTTGTTGGATTTCTTTTTTCTGAGATAGGGTTATTTAGGTATTTAGTTTCCTATTCATTTCAACTGGGCACTTTACATTTTTGTAAATATTCATCCATTTCACTTAGATTATCAAATTTATTGTAATATAATGGGCAAAATAATTCTGATTTATTATATTAATTTCCTCCTAATTCTTGGTGAGTTCACCTTTTTTCATTTATAATCATAGCAATTTGATTTTCTACTTTATTTTTATAATCAAATTAACTAGAGGTCCATAAATTTTATTGTTTTTTATATAACTAAATCATGGTTTTATTTATTTGTTCAATGGTTTTCTTGTTTTTGATTTTATTAATTTCTCCTTTAATTTTTAGAATTTCTAATTTGGTATTGGAGGATTTTAGTTTAATCTTTCTCTAATTATTTTAGTTGTGTGCTTAGTTCATTGATGTCCTCTTTCTCTATTGTATTCATGTAAGCATTTAAAGATATAATATATTCCCTAACAACTCCTTGGCTGTATCCAATAAGTTTGGGATGTTGTCTCATTATTGTCACTATCTAGGATGAATTCATTAATTCTAACAATATTTCATTGTTGATCCACTCATTCTTTAAAATTAGGTTATTTATTTTCCAATGAGTTTTAGGTCTATCTCTTTATGGCCTATTATTGCACATGATTTTTTAATGCATTATGATCTGAGAAGAAAGTGTTCACCATTTCTGCTTTTCTGTATTTTATTATAAGGCTTTATGCCCTAGTATATGGTCATTTTTTGTGTAAGAGCCATGTACTGCAGGAAAAAATAATCATATTCCTTTCTATTGTCATTCATTTTTCTCCAAAGGTCTATAATGTCTATGTTTTCTATCATTCAATTTACCTCTTTAACTTCTTTCTAGTATATTTTATGGTTAGATTTATCTGAATCTGTGAAAGGCATATTGAGGTTTCCCACCAATAGTGTTTTGCATTCCGTGACTTCTTGTAATTCAATCAGCTTCTCCTCTAATAATTTGGATGCTGTACTACTTGGTGCACACATATTTCATATTGAAATTGCTTTATTGTCTATGTTACCTTTTAGGGGGAGATAGTTTCCATCCTTACCTCTTTTAATGAGATCTATTTTTGCAGCTGCTTTGTCTGAGATAAGAATTGCTGCCCCTTCTTTTTTCACTTCAACTGAAGCAAAATAGATTTTGCCCTAACCTTTTACCTTTACTCTCTATATGTATCTCTCTGCTTCAATTGAGTTTCATGTAAGCAGCATATTGTAGGAATCTGGTTTTTAACCTACTTTGTTATTCATTTACATTTTATGGGAGAGTTCATCTCATTCACATTGGAAGTTATGCTATCTTCCCTCTGTTTCTCTTTTTCCCCATTTTTCATTTTATCCATATTCCCCAGTATTTTGCTTCTGAATACCATCACCTCAGTGTGCTTGCCCCCTCATATCCAACATCCCTCTCCTTTCTTTCCCCTTTCCCTTTACCCCTTTCTTACTCTCTTCCTTTTATTAGTTCCTCTTTTCCTCCCCCTCCCCCTTTCTCCTTTTAACACTTGAAAGGTAATATCAGTTTCTTAACTTAAATGATTCAGTGTCTTTTAATCCTTCTTTGAGGGAAATCTGATGAGAGTAAGATTCAAGTGATCTTCACCTCCTCCCTTCTTCACTTCCTTTGCAATAGGTCCTTTGTACCTTTTCATGCAATGTGATTTACCCCATTCAATCACCTTCACCCCTCATCTCTTTCTGCCCCACCTTTAGAAGGAGATTTTATTTTTAAATCATACTTTCAGAGTCACAGACAAGTCATGACTGGACATTACTTCTGGCTATGTATAGTCTCTCTAACGGAGTAACAATTCTCAAGAGTTATGAGAATCTTTCTCCCAGGTGGGGATATAGCCAGTTTCATCTTATTGGATAGTTTTTGTTTTCCCTATATTTACCTTTACATGTGTCTCTTGATTCTCTTGTTTTAAATCCAGATTTTCTATTTAGCTCTGGTCTTTTCATCTAGAAATGTTGGGAGTCTCCTATTTCATTATGTGTCCATCTTTTCCCCTGGAAGAGAAAGCTCAGATTAGCTTCCTTGCTTTGGGATATCACATTGCAGACAACCCTATCCCTTAAGGTTGATGGGGCCAGGACCTCTATAATAATTACTGTGGCTCCTTGGTATCTAATTTGTTTCTTTCTGGCTGCTTACAGGATTTTCTCTTTTATCTGATAATTCAGGGTTTAGGTCACAATATTACTTGATGTTTTCGTGTTATTTTTTTAGTTTTTACAAGGCAAATGGGGTTAAGTGGTTTGCCCAAGGCCACACAGCTAGGTAATTATTAAGTGTCTGAAGTCGGATTTGAACTCATGTCCTTCTGACTCCAGGGCCGGTGTTCTATCCACTGCACCACCTAGCTGCCCTTACTTGATGTTTTCTTGTTGGGATTCCTTTCAGGAGTAAATCAATGTATTATTTCAATAACTATTTTGCCATCTAGTTCTATATATCATGGCGATTTTCCCATTTCTAAATTGTGAAATGTCAAGTCCAGGTTTTTTTTTTTTTTTAATCCTCAATGTATACAAGAAGCCCAATGATTCTTACTTTGTCTCTTCTGGATCTATTCTCTAGTTCAGTGGTTTTGTCAATAAGTTGTTTTTCATTTTCTTCTATTATTTTGATTTTTTTTTCATTTTGTTTAGCTGATTCTTGTTATCTCATGAAGTCATCAGTTTCCAGAGATTCCATTCTTTTTATTGAGAAGAATTTTCTTCATTTAATTTTTGTAATTCTTTTTCCAATTGATCAATTCTATTTTATTTTTAGTATCTTGTAAGGCAAATAGGGTTAAGTGGCTTGCCCAAGGCCACACAGCTAGGTAATTATTACGTGTCTGAGGCTGGATTTGAAATCAGATACTCTTGACTCCCGGGACAGTGCTCTATCCACTGTGTCACCTAGTTGCCCTGGTCAATTCTATTTTTGAAGGTGTTTTCCATTTGACCATTTCTGGTTTGGAGAGAATTATTTTCTTGTTGCACTTGTCCAATTTTATTTTCTAAGTTTTTTTTCTTGTTGTAGGGTGTTAATTTTCTCTTGAGCTTGTTTTCCCCAGTTTTTCCAATTGATTTTTAAATTCCTTCCTGATTTCCACTAAGAAATCTTTCTGGTTTGGAGACCAATTCATATTCTCCTCAGAAGTTCTAGATCTCTTAGAATTAGAATCTTTGGCCTCCAGGTAGCTTTTGATGCCCCCCCCCATTTCTTCTGTCTTTTGTTCATTTTCTTAGGAGCTGGTGTTAGAACCTTTCTCTGGAATGGTCTGTGACCTTGATTTGTGACCCACTCCCTAGGCTAGGGGGATGGGGGGGCCACAGGGTCTGGATTATCCTAGCACAATTTGGACTGTGCCCTTGGGCTGGGTAGTTAATCTCCTTATTCTATTTAGAAAGATCTGCTGCTCACACCTTACCTGGGGGGGGGGGGCATGGGAGGGGGCTGTTACTGTACTTGCTCTGCAATGAGTCACTTTCTCCCAAAGGGATGGAGGGGAGGGGAGGAAACATGGGGACTCTACTGAAAATATCGGAGTAATGGACCTTAACTTCCAGACCAGTCTAGTTAAGCAGATAGATATCTAGTAATTCTCTGCAACAAATGCACTGCACTGGAAGTCTCCCTCCGGTATAGTTGGATCTCTCCTGCCTACCATTCATACATCCAAATCTTCTGAGACTGCTCTTAGGTTAGTCTTCAGGCATCACCATGCCACCCCTGCACTGACTCTCTGCTATCTGCCCCTGGCTCAATCATGTACCCCTGAGACAGACGTTATTGATAGAAGTTTTTCTCCTAAGTCCTTTTTTGGGTTCTGTTGATCAAAATGCTGTTAAGAATCTTGATTCATATTAGTTCTGAGGGAAAACCAGGAGATCTTAGTACAAAGCCTGGCTTCTCTCTGCCATCTTGGCCAAAAGTTGTACACTAATTGATTTTTATTCCTAATAGGTGTCCTAAGTATACTTTACTTGATATGTCTTAACCTATGACTTTAATTCTCTTCTCAGTCTTTCATTTACTCCTCTCATTTCTTTAAAAATATTTTCTTCTACAGCCCTACTTCCTTTTTAATACTTATTTTTAAATTTTACAAAAAATCTTTAGATTTATTTATTCCAGGAATTCTAACAGATTTTGTGGTGGTTGCTATTTCTTGGGATATGACCCTTAGGGAAATTTTGCAGAAACATTTCTTTTTGGTTTGTGTCTTGATTTGTCTCAAAAATGGCTCATCTCCACAATGGTCTATGTA
Source organism: Macrotis lagotis (assembly GCF_037893015.1). Classification (NCBI taxonomy): domain Eukaryota; kingdom Metazoa; phylum Chordata; class Mammalia; order Peramelemorphia; family Peramelidae; genus Macrotis; species Macrotis lagotis. The sequence continues at coordinate 119,934,457 of NC_133661.1, forward strand.
ACAATTCTTCCAGAATACTTTCTGAATTGGTCCTTTGTGTTAGAATTAGGGTCTGTGCACATATAGAACAATGTTGGACCCATGTCCATGTATTTTCTAAGGGTCTTGTTGCTGCATCTTCTGCATATTTATTGTTATGTTCTTCAAGGTTTCTTAATTGAATTTCAAGGTTGGGAACAACAAATTTTCAGTGGGCCTTAAGTAAGTGATCTAATGACCTGATTAATTCTTTTGTGTTCTGAGCTTTGCATGTTCTGAAGTCTAGTATGAGTCTTGGCATCATAACTTCAATCTTATTCCCAGTTAAATATTCAATACACAGGGGCAGCTAGGTGGCACCATGGATAGAGCACTGTCATCAGACACTTATTAATTGCCTACATGTGTGACCTTGGGAAAGTCACTTAACCCCATTGCCTTAAATAAATATATATTTTTAAATATCGTTAAATCTTCAATACACAGATGCTAGTGTCAGCCACTGTCAGTTATGGGAAAGACATTTCAAGTTCAGAGTGGTAGAGAAATAGATCTCTTCATGGTATGAGTCCCTAGTCAAATTTGAGAACAAAATTTGGAGTCAAAGCAAAAGAAATACTCATCATTATTCTTCCAAGTTTATGTACTGGTAACTTGCTTGCAAGATGAATTCTTGATCTTGGGTAGAAAAGAAACCCCAATCTATGATTTCCTGCCACTACACAATCTTTTGTTCTTCTTAGACTTCAGATTAGCTGGGTGATAGAGATTGTCTGTTCCTTTTATTTGAACTTTTCCATATTTTTCTTTATATAATATTCTATCCTTATCACCCCTTAACTCTCTTCCTGAATTAATTTATTCAAGTCAATAAATCAAGTCCTGGACCTGAAGACAAAAATACATCCTGTGTTCAAATCTGACCTCAGACACTTTCCAGTTTTGTGACTCTATGCAAATTATATAACCCTGTGGGCCTGAGTTTCCTCATTTGAAAAATGAACTGGAAAATGAAATGCTGAAAAACTGGAAAGTGCCATGAAAATTCTAAATGAGATCTTGAAGAATTGGATATGACTAAAACCACTGGAAAAAAATCACTGAATTTTCTCTAAATTCATTATATTCATTGATTGTTAGATTTATATGCCATACCTCTGTAATAGTTCCATTTTCCCTTGTCTTGTGATATTATTTATCATCTAATTCCTCTGCTTTCTTCTCCCAGTATAATCTTTTTTTCATGTCTTAATTGTTTTATATTTGACTTGCTCATACCATCTGTCAAAGTACACTCCTTTTATCTGTCCTAATAGAAGTATAATTCTCAAGAATTGATTGGCTGATCTATTACCATATAACATACTCAAATCATTTCACATCCTCTGCCCAAGATTGCTTTCTTCAACTGTCCCATTATGAATACAATGCTCAAGAGCCAAACATCTCATCAAATTATGAATCGATTTATAGCCATACCTCTTTCCAATTTCACTCCTTCCAACTATCCCAATTAAACATAATCCTCATGAACTAAAATATTATGTAAAACATCATCCCTTCATGATTAATTTATGCACTCTCTAAGTGCATCCCCTCCAATAGAAACAGAAGTAGAAATATATCCCTTATAAGGTAAAATATCATCATCAAGCATCATCACTTCATGATCAATTCATGCCCACACCCTTTGTCTGAGCATTCACTTTTTAACTGCCCTAAGAGAAATACAATTCTCAATAGTTATTATAAGTGCTTTCCCATGTAGCGATTGACTAACTTTTTCCCCCTTTCCATTTATGTTTTTTTAGGTTTTTGCAAGGCAAATGCAGTTGAGTGACTTGCCCAAGGCCACACAGCTAGGTAATTATTAATTATCTGAGAAAAGATTTGAACCCAGGTAATTCTGACTCCAGGGCCGGTACTTTATCCACTGTGCCACCTAGCTGCCCCTCCATTTATCTTTTCATAATTGACCCTTGTATTGGAAGATCTAATTTTCAGGTTATGGTTGTTTTATCTGTGAATCTAAAACAATGCTTTTATTGAAAATTTATTTTTCCCTGAAAACCTTTGCTAAATTTTGCAGGATAGCCAAGTTTTGGTTTTTAATCCCAGCTCCTTTGCCCTCTGGAATATTATATCCCAGTATCTCTGATCTTTTAACATTGAAGGTATCAAGTTTTGTGTAATACTGACTATGGATCACTGGTATTTAAATTTCTTCCTTTAGGCTGCATATATTATTTTCTCTTATAGCTAAGAATTCTGAAATGTGTCTACAATATTACATGGTAGTTTTATTTGGGCATCTCTTTGATTTTTTCAAAGATGATTTTGTATTTTTGTTCTAGGATATAAGGCAGTTTTTCATGACAAATTCCTGAAGGTTATTGTCATATTGTTTTATGATCTTGGTAGAGTAGTATTTGTCCTGTTTTTTAAATCTGATTTTATTTGAGTGAAAAAGTGTTTTATAGTGGTTTTCATAGCTTTTCTGAGTCTGTCTTGGCAGGTAGACTCCAAAGTATTTTGTATTGTCTGAAGTGACTTTAAAAGGAATTCCTCTTTCTACCTCTTGCTGCTCTAGCTTGCTAGTAATACGTAGAAATGCTGAAGATTTATGTGTATTTATTTCATATTCTGTGACTTTACTAAAGTTGCTAATTGTTTCTACTAGTTTTTTCAATCATTTTTTAGGATTTTCTAGTATACTGTCATGTCATCTGCAAAGAGCAAGAGCTTTGTTTCTTCCTTACCGATTCTAATTCCTTCATTTTCTTTTTCTTCTCTTACTGCTGAATCTAACATTTCTAATACAATATAGAATATCAGTGATGATAATGTGCATCCTGGTTTTAATACTGATCTTACTAGGAATGTCTCAACCTTATCCCAATTGCACATAGTGCTTGTTTTTTGTTTCAGATAGCTACTGCCTATCATTATAAGGAAAAAAAAAGATTTATTCCTATGGTCTCTAGTGTTTTTAGTAGGAATGGGTGCTGTATTTTTTCAGAGGCTTTTTCCACATCAATTGAGATAATCATATGATTTGTGTCAGGGTTGTTCTCGATATAGTCAATTATGCTAACAGTTTTTCTAATATTGAACCAACCCCACTTTCCTGTGATATATCTTATTTGGTCATAGTGTATTATCCTAGTGATAACTTATTATAATCACTTTGTTAAGATTTTTGTTTAAGATTTTGGCTGCCATATTCCTTAGGAAAATTGGTCTATAATTTTTTTCTCTGTTAAGACTCTTCATGGTTTAGGAGTTAAAACAATGTTGTTGCCAAAGAAGGAGTTAGGCAGAGTTCCATCTCAACCTATTTTTCCAGAGTTTATATAGAATTGGAACCAATTGTTTATTAAATGTTTGATAGAACTCACTTTTGAATCCATTCAGCTCTGAAGATTATTTCATAGGGTGTGCAATGATAGCTTGCTGAATTTCTTTTTCAGAGATGGGATTATTTATGTATTTAATTTCCTCTTCATTTAACCTGGGTAACTTCTGTTTTAGAAATATTCATCCATTTCACTTAGGTTATCAAGTTTCTTGGTATACAGTTGGGTAAAATAATTCCAAATTATTATTTTAATTTCCTCCTCATTGATGGTGTTAAGATTTTCATTTATGATACTAGTAATTTGATTTTCTTTTTTATTTTTTAATAAAATAATCAAAGCATTGTCAATTTTTATTGTTTTTTTTACCAAACCAACTCTAGATTTTATTTATTAGTTCAATAGTTTTTGTACTTTTGATTTTATTAATTTCTGTTTTAATTTTTAAAATTTCTAATTTGGTTTTCAGTTGGGGGTTTTTAATTAGTTCTTTCTGCAATTTTTTCAGTTTCATGCTTAGTTCATTGATTTCTTCCTTCTCTATGTTATTCATGTAAGCATATAAAGATATAATATATTCCCTAAAAACTGCCTTGACTTGTATCCCTTAAGTTTTGGTATATTGTCCCATTATTGTCATTATCTAAGATGAAATCATTAATTCTAACTATAATTTGCTGCTTGGTTCACTCATTCTTTAAAATGAGGTTATTTAGTTTCCAATTAGTTTTAGGGCTATCTCTCCATGGCCTATTATTGTAGATGATTTCTATTGCATTATAATCTGAGAAGGAAGTATTCACTATTTCTATCTTTCTGTATTTGATTATAAGGTTTTTATGCTCTAGTACATGGTCAATTTTTATGTAAGTGCCATGTACATCGGATAAAAAAGTATATTCTTTTTGATCCCCATTCAATTTTCTCCAAAGGTCTATCATGACTAGGTTTTCCAACCTTCTATTTACTTCCTTAACTTCCTTCCTATTTATTTTATGATTATATTTATCTAAATCTGAGAGAGGGAGGCTGAGGTCTCCCATCAGTGGAGTTTTGCTACCTATGTCTTCCTGTAACTCATCCAGCTTCTCCTCTAAGAATCTGGATGCTATACCAAGTGGTGCATTTATATTTAGCATTGAAATTGTTTCATTGTCTCTATGGTACCTTTTAGAAGGATATAGGTTCCCTCCTTATCTCTTTTAATGAGATCTATTTTTGCAGTTGCTTTGTCTGATTAAGGTATTTCTACTTCTGTCTTTTTCACTTCAGCTGAAGCAAAATATATTTTGCTGAAACCTTTTACCTTTTACCTTCATTATATATATATATATATATATATATATATATATATATATATATATATATATATGCTTCAAATGAGTTTCTTGTGAGCACTGTTTTGTAGGAATCTGGTTTATAATCCACTGTGTTATTTGCTTATGTTTTATGGTAGAGTTCCTTTGTAAGAAATACTATTTGTAACAATTGTTTCCCAATTTACTATATTTCTGTTGATCTTGTTTACAATCTGCGCAAAAGCTTTTTAATTTAATGTAATAAAAATTAACTAGTTTGTTTTTAATGATGTTTTCCATCTCTTCCTTGGTCATAGACTACTACTCATTAATCATCTAGTTTGTTTATAATATTGCTTTTTATGTCTAAATCCTGTATCCATTTTGATCTTATCTTGGTATAGGTGTGAGGTGTTGGTCCAATCTAAGTTTCATATTCAAAGTTATAATTAGTAACTCTCTCCATGCTAGCTTCCTTCTAATTGTATTTTCACCTTTTTTTCACTTTATCCATATTCCCCAGTATTTTGCTTCTGAATATCACCACCTCAGTGTGTTTTCCTCTTTATATCCACCCCTCCCTTTTCTTTCCCCTTTCCCTTTGCCCCTTCTTGCTTCCCTTCTCTTTGCTAGTTCCTCTTTTCCTCTCCCCTCCCCCTTTCCCCTTTTACTGCTTGAATGGTAAGATAAATTTCTTAATTGAGGGTGCATATGTCAATCCTTTTTTGAGCTAAATCTGATGAGAATAAGATTCAGATGGTTCTCACCTTCTCCCTTATTCCCCTCTATTGCAGTAGGTTCTTTGAACCTCTTCATGACATGTGATTTGCCATATACAATCTACTCTGTCTTCCCATATCTTAACTGTCCTCCCTTTTTGAGGAGATATTGTTTTTAAATCATTCCATCAGAGTCACAGAAAAGTCATGACTATCCATTACTTCTGGCTATGTATAATATCTCTAATAAAGTTAAAATTCTCAGGATTTATGAGAATCTTTCTACCAAGTGGGGGTATAGCCAGTTTTATCTTATTTTTTTATTTTCTATTTTTGACCTTTTCATGTGTCTCTTGAGTCTCCTGTTTTGTGCAAATTTTCTATTTAGTTCTTGTCTTTTCATCAGGTAAAATTCAGTCTCCTATTTATTAAATGCCCATATTTTTCCTGTAAGAAAAGGCTTAGTTTTTCCCAATAGTTAATTCTTTGCTGCATTTCAAGTTACTTTGCTCTTTGGAATATCATATTACAGGCCCTTTGATCCCTTAATGTTGATTAGCCAGGTCCTATACAATTCTTATTGTGGCTCCTTGGTATCTAAATTGTTTCATTCTGAGAGCTTGCAGGATTTTCTCTTTTAACTAATAGTTCTGAAATATGGCCACAATATTCCTTGGTGTTTTCATTTGTGGATCCCTTTCAGGAGGGGAATCAATGTATTCTTTCAATAACTATTTTGCCGTATGATGCCATAACAGCAGGGCAATTTTCCTTCACTAAATCCTGAAATATTGATCCAGGCTTACTTTATACTCAATATTGTCAGGAAGCCCAATGATTCATGTTATCTCTCCTGGATCTATTCTCTAGGTCAGTCATTTTGCACATTAGGTATTTTATGTTTACTTCTATTTTTTTTTATTTTTTTGGTTTTGTTTAGCTGATTCTTGTTGTCTCATAAAGTCATTAGTTTCCACATATCACATTCTTTTTTTAGAAGAATTTTCTTCATTTACCTTAATTATTTTCTTTTTGTTTTTGTCCAATTGTATTTCCCAAGGATTTGTTTTCTTGTTGCAAAGTTAATTTTCTCTTTCAAGGTGCTAATTTTCTCTTGTGTTTCTTTTACCAGTTTTTCCAATTGATTTTTAAACTCCTTCCTGGTCTCTTCTATGAAGTCTTTCTAGGCTGATGACCAATTCATATTTTCCTCAGAATTTCTTGATCTCTCTGAGTTAGGATCTTTGTCTTTAATGAACAGCCCTTCTCACTGACCTTTCTTCATTTGCCTAGGCTCTTGTGTTAGGGGTTGGGGCTGATTCCTTTGGTGTTCGAATCCCTAAAGGTTTTGCTCACTGGGATTAGTAACTGCAAGTTGGCCAGCCCATTAGGGCATGCTAGATCCTTTCTCTGGAGTGTCTGTGACCTTGATTTGTGGCCCACTCCCTGGGCCTTGGGGTCGGAGGAAAGGGCCAGCAGGGTCTGGATTATCTTTTAACAATGTAGGCAGGACCCTTGGGCTCTTTAGGCAATCTCCTTATTCTTCTCTTACTACTGAGAGAAATCAGATACCTGAGCCTGGGGTGGGGGTTAGGGGGTTGTTACTGTGTTAGTTCTGGGAAGAGTCACTTTCTGCCAGAGGAATAAGGAGGAAGGGAATCAGCTAGAAACACAGGTATTCTGCTTAAAATATGGGACTTGGGGCCCTGGTCTTCCAGATCAGCCCAGTTGACCTGATCGATGTCTAGCCACACTCTGGAATTCTAGCCACTGGGGCTTTCCTGCCCACTGTGCATGCAGCCAAAGCTTCTGCTGCTGTTCTCAAGTTAGTGCCTGGGCCTCACCCTCACACCCCTTACTTCTCTGCTCTCTGCATCTCCACCTTGTTGCTAGATAGCCTTCTCTTTCTGTCTTCTCTGGGTTTTGTGGATCTAAATTCTGTTAAGAGGCTTGATTCATATTAGTTCTGAGGGAAAACCAAGAGATTTTGGTTTTGCCTGACTTCACTCAGCCATCCCTTTTTTTAATGTCTTAATTTTTTATGTGTTTCTTGTATCCACGCCTTCTATTAAAGTATATTCCTTTCAAAGATACTAATAGAAGTACAATTCTCAAGATTTATAAGCATCATTACATCATAATCACTTCATATCTATACCTTCTCTCCAAGTACAATCCCTTCAACTCTCCCATTATAATTGCAATTCTCAAGAGTCATATGACTATCATCTCATCATGATCAATTTATAGCCATACTTTCTGGCCAGGTACATGCCCTTAAACTTTCCTAAGAGAAATACAATTCTCCAGCATTTTAATTATTGTCTGAACATATAGGGATGTAGACTGTTTTATCTAATTGACTAACATTTTTCCCCTTTCCATTTACAGTTCTCTACTCATCTTGAGTCTTGTAGTTGAAGGTCAAATTTTATGTTTCTTTCTGATCTTTTTATCAGGTAAGTTTAAAAGTCCCATATTTTGAGGGGCAGCTAGGTGGCACAATAGATAGAGCACCAGCCCTGGAGTCAGGAGTACCTGAGTTCAAATACGACCTCAGCTATCTAAGAATTACCTAGCTGTGGTAATTGGGTAAGCCACTTAACACCATTGCCTTACAAAAACAAAATAAAATGTGCTTTATTTTGTTGAAAATCCATCTTTTCCCATGAAAGAATATGCTAAATTTACAGGTTATTGTTTCTTGATTGTATCCCAACTTCTCTGCCCTCCAGAATATCATATTTCAGACCCTCTGATCCTTTAATGTTGAATCTGTTAAATCCTGAATAATCCTGACTGCAATTCCCTGTATTAAATTGACTGCTTGCTATATTTTCTCCTTTACTTGATGATTTTGAAATTTGGCTACAATATTCCTTTTGAGTTTTTATTTGGGAATCCCTTTTGGATTTTCAAATGTTATTTTATTTTCTTGTTCTAGAATATTAGGGCAGTGATCATTGGTTTCCTGGTAGATGAATAATTAGCAAATTATCTCTTCTGGATCTGTGTCCCAGGTTGGTAGTTTTTTCCCCCTAAGAAAAAATGTTACATTTTCTTCTGCTTTTTGATTTTCTTTGATAGAATCTTGGTATCTCATAGAATCATTCATTTCCATTGCCCAAATCAAGTTTTGGTTTTTATTTTCTTCAGTAGTGGTATGGTAACTGGCTTTCCACTCTAGCACATCAGGTGCTCATGGTTGTTCCCTATGTTCCCCAGTTCTACCTACTGCACTAGAATGCTCAGGCTCTAATTTTGTTTTCATACATGGGGTGGGACCCTCACTACTGGTCTGCTGCACCACTGGCTTGCTGAACCAGTACCTGAGCTGCACTGTGGCTAAGAATCTTCTGCTGACTTCTTAGCTCTCTTGCATATGCTGGGTTTTACTCTACTTTGACCAATATAAGACAAACCTTTTCTGAAGTTCCTCCAAGGTATCTTGAGTTGAGAAGTTGCTTCACTATTTTTTCCTGGGTTCTGTCTCTTTAGGATCTGTTTAGTGACTTCATTTATTGGCTTCAATTAAAACTGTTTCAGGAGCATCTAGATAGTGCAGTGGATGGAGCACCAGACCTGGAGTCTGGAGGAACTGAGTTCAAATTCAGCCTTAGACACTTAATAATTACCTGTGTTGACCATGGGCAAGTCATTTAAACCCATTGCCTTGAAAAAAAATTGTTTCAGAAAAAACTCCAGGAGCTTCCTAGCTTTGCATCACCATCTTAGTTCTGCCCAAGAAGTACCCTTTTTGCTGTTTCTTACTCATTTCTTAGCTTATTCTAATTCATTGTTTTTAAAGTTGAGCTCTGCTCCTGGACCACAAGGGGACACTGTCCTAAGCTTCTTGTGCTGGTGTCAAGGGACTTGCTCACTGGTTCTCTGTGCTGTAGTCTCATACACTAGTGGTTTGCCCACTGCACACGAATTGCTTTGGCTAATCCTGCTGGCTACTCTGGGGAACTAAAGCAGGTAATATTTCTTTCACTTTGGAGCTGAAGTCCTCACAGCTAACCTGCTGTGCTATTGGTCTCCTGAATAAGGACCTAGGGGTCTTGGTTGCTTATTGCTTTTTGTGGCTGAGAGCCTACTGCTGTTTTCTCCACACCCCACCTGTGCTAGGCTCTGCTACCTGCCCTGGGGTCTTCTCCTTTCACCAGACTTTGTTTCTACTTCACCTGAGAGAGATAGACTTATCTTTTCTGAAGTCTCTGCAAGATATATTAAGCTGAAAATGCTACACTACATGTGCTGTGGGTTCTGTCACTCCAGAATTCACTTAGAGGCTTGATATAATGTTTCTGAGGGAAGCTGGAAATTGCTCAGGGAAGTTTCTGGCTTCTCTCCACCATCTTGGAAATCAGTTTTATTATGAAAGTTTTCAAAATATTTTTTGAAAGCAAGTTTATGAACCTCAGGTTAAAAACCTTGCCTATAGTAGGCTATCAATATCTTCTTGCCTCCACATTAGCCCCATTAGCCCTCATTATACTACAAGGCAATTGGAGATACATATAATATACAAACAATACAAAATGTAGAGCTATATACAATGCAGAATGAGAACTCCAATTTTCCATGTTCTGATACACTGCATATACATATATATATATATATATATATATATATATATATATAATTTTTATATAATATATATATATATATGTTTGGGGGTTTATCATTATTTATTGATTATTTTTGTTTTTATGCCATATTCCCTTATGTGACAGTATATCTTCACCTTACTCTTCCAACGATTAAGTCTTTTTATCTTTTTTTTAATTTCATCTCTGTATTTTTCCTTCCCTCTCCTAGAGAATTATCCCTTATAAAATTTTATTAAAAGTGCAATAAAACTAAACAAAACAACAAATAAATCAGAAATTATATGTAATTTTTCACTCTAATAGTCCCCTAGAAAAGGAAATTCATTTCCAGAACTCTATTTTGGGCCCAGTAACAATGTTTTGTTTGTTTGCTTGAGGGTTGTTGTTTTTTAGAGGTGATCAGTGTTAATGATTACAAGTAAGTATCTGAGGTCACATTTGAACTCCTGACTCCAGGTGCTCTATTCACTGTAACCACCTCAGCTACCCCTCACAGTGATTAAAATTATACAGAGCTGATGTCAAATTGTATTGTTGTTCTTTTCATTTGCTTAGATGTAACATTGTGTATATCATCTTTATTCTATTTATTTTACTTTGCATCAATTCATATAATTTTTTTCATTCCTTTCTGCATTATTCAGTGCATTGCTGGTCAGTACAGCAATATCTCATTATATTCATTATCAATTTATTCAACCAATGACAATTTATAGGAATCTATTTTTCCTTATTCTTGACTATAACAAGAAAGTGTAACTAATAATGTTGATACTTGAGAACTTTCCATCACTGGTCATCCTGAGATATATTCATAGAAATGAAATCTTGGGGTCAAAGGGTAAGGACACTTAAAACATTTCCTTAGTTCTGAATTATTTTCCAAATGACTAGATAAATGTATAACTCCAATATTAATGCATATACCATTCCAAATTTATCTATCATCCTAATCTTTTTTTTATCCTTTGCCAACTTTCTGGCCATATTGCCTGTGCTCTTAATATCGTTACATGTAACCACAGACAATATTGGGAGAAAGTAAGGCTGGTGACTTAGCACAGTGCCCCCTCACTCAAACTCAATTCACCAACATTTCATGATATCACTTCCCTGTTGTCATGGTCTTCTTAAAGAACATAGAACAAAGAACATCATCATTATCAACAAAAATAACATTTATTTGATTCAAAATGCACAAGATAGATGAATATTTTCAATTTCTCTGACACTGTATTTTCTGATACTTTTTGATCCTATTACCAAAGCCCAAGCTCATAAACACACACACACACACACACACACACACACACACACACACACACAAACACACATATATATATGTATATATATATATATACATATATCACATATAGATATATTCTCTTGCTTCCAGAGAAGCATGTGGTTCAGTCTAATTTAACAAACAAAAGCCCACATTCATTTTGAAACTTTTTTCTTTCTCCTTCTCAAATCAAATGGCTTGTCCCTTTTCTATGTAACAAACATTAATTCCTTGCATAGGGTAATCCGGTGAGATTCAGCATGTGCCAAGAAATAACTGCTCCTTCCCCCCTCCCCCATTTTCCTCATTTCCTTAGGTAAATAACAAGAATTTAGAGACAGAACAAAGATGAGAAGGAGGGAGGCCAAAGGACACAAGAAAGTAAGTCACACCAGTCTAAACAAGGATTTCTTTTCTGGCTGAAATTAGAAGCAATGATGACTTATAATGGATAAAGACATCTGTCTTTGATTATAATTTCATGTAGGCCATGGACTGTGGTGAATTTGTTGTCTGCCAAGGCAGACCATCATTCTGCAGGCTGATGAAATAAATTAATCTTTTTTTTCTTTCTTCCAGGGAGAGCACTCTGCCTTCCACTCACTGAAAAGCATTCTAGCATAAACCTGGTGCCAGGAAAAATAAAACTGTAGCCTCCAATGGAATACACAAAAAGGAGTCTTCACTTTCAAAACAAAGGCAAGTAATCAAGTCTGTGAACTGCATTTAAGTGCAGAGTCTTTAGAGACATATATGTCTTCAAACTAGGGATGCTTGTAGCTTTTTAGGGTTATACATGAGGTTTTGTTACTACTGCTTAAACTCAGAGAGGAAATGTGGCAAACTGAACAGAGTACTGACCTGGAATAACAGTTGTGGGTTTAAGCCTTGTCTCTGACAGATGTTGACTCTGTGACCATAGGAAAGTCACATAATGCCCTCAAGATTAGGAGACTCAACTCTAACCTATAGGCATTTCTAGAAAGTAGTTTCCATATCAGAGTTTCTTCAATATGAATGAATTCATAGAATGGTGAAAAAGAGTTCTAACCTTGCTTGAAATGACTACAAACTGGTAATACCAAATATTTAATTGGGGCAATTGAGAACATATGTAAAGTATTTTGAAACCTTTAATGTGCTAATGTAATCTGTTGTTATTTGCATTGGCAGATATGTATTTCACTGGAGTAGCAGTAAGTTTTCCATCATTAATTCACTCCAAAAATATTTGTTAAGTGTCTACTACATGCTAGACCTTGGGGAAAGAAGTTCAAAGAATGAAACAAATTACTTTCAAGGAGTTTATATTCTAATGTGAGATGTTCACCTATGTGAATATATACAAAATAAATATAAAGGCAAGAGATAAAAATTCATACAGAGTAATTAATACAGGATAGTTTGGGAAGGAGGTTCCTAGCAATTGGAATTGTAGCACATGCACAAAGTGATTCCTTAAAGGAAGAAGGGGACCCCAATGAAGAGGAGGTAAATAGAGAGCATTTCAGACTCTAGAGAAATTCATTGCAAAGTCATGGAAGAAAGATATTGCATGCCATGTATGGGGGACAGAAATTCATATAGGAGAAAAAATGAATTATCTTAAAAATTAATGGGAATACAGTCACATATTAATGACTTCTATTTTTAGTTTTTCTTGAAAATATATTCATGAAGAGGTCTTGATATTTGTAAATTCTACAAAGATAGAAGAGAATCATCCCTGACAAATGAAAGAAAGAAAGAAAGAAAGAAAGAAAGAAAGAAAGAAAGAAAGAAAGAAAGAAAGAAAGAAAGAAAGAGGGAGATGGGAGGGGAGAAAAGAAAGGAAGAAAGGAAAGGGAGAGAGGGAAGGAGGAAGGAAGAAGAAGAGGCAAGGAAGGAAAACATTTCCTCAGAGGACATCTTTGAAGGGCATGCATAATCTGAAAATAAAACTACTAAAAAATAAAAAGGTTCACATTACTGCTATCCATAATTTTTTGTTTATTTTAGTAACTATAGAAATACAAGTAAATAGTACCTTCTAGGGACTTATGAGTTTATGAGAATGTCATACAAATTATAACCCAAATAAATGGATGAATATATTAACAGTTTATTGTAATTCTTCATTTATTTAGGCATCCCTTCCCTTCAACACCTACCACCAGCTCACATATTCAAAGACCCTTTTGAGATAATATATGTAAAGTAATCACCACAATGACTGGCACATAACAGATAATTGTTTTGCTTGTTCCTTTCCCTTCATGGTTGTGGTACACCCTGTTACCAGATAAATCTCAAAATTAGAGTGAGGTCAGAGCTAACTGAATGAGGGTGAGAAGCAGTGCTCCAGAATTCTATTATTGACCACTTTAACCATCAGTCAGATCAGAGATTCATTATCTATTCTGTCCTTTTTATACCATGGATACTGTAAGGAGTAAGATAACATATTGATCTCTACCTCTGCATAGAATATTCATGATCCTGATTTGTAATATGCCTAGGCTAAAACTTTTTTCCCTACCCATCACTTCCAACTTTTTCTTATACATTCCCACCAGTCTAATCACTCCCATCTACCTATGGTCCTGTACCACACTACCCTAATTTTCCTCTTTGCTCTCTGGAAATTATTTTTTAAAAATCTAAAGTTTCTTGATGATGAATTGAATGATCTTTTATCTAGAATATGGATTTGAAAGGAGGAAATTTTAATCAAGAACAGTTTGGTGGCTGTTATGATATATAGGGTGAAATGTGAACAAGTCTAGTGTGGCTGATGTGTGAATGGTAAAAAAAGGAGAAGAGTTGAGTAATGCTTGGATGTAAGGATAGGGTAAGAGACAAAAATCAAGCAAAGTGTGAATGATAGTGTCCTCAAGAGAAATAAGGAAATTAGAAAAAATAACAAGTATAGGGGGAAAGTTAATGAATCATATTTTAGACATCCTGAGTTTAATATGTCCATAGACTATCTAATTGGAATTACTCTGTAGACTGCTGATTATACAGGTTTATAGTTTAGGGACATTGGCATGAATATGTAAATTTGAGTATCATACATATTAAAATATTAATTAAATCCTTCAAATTGGATTTGATGACAGAGAGAGAGGAGAAGAAGAAGAAGAAGAAGGAAAGAGAAGAAGAAGAAGAAGAAGAAAGAAGAAGAAAAAAGAAGGAAGAAGAAGAAGAAGAAGGAAGAAGAAGAAGAAGAAGAAGAAGAAGAAGAAGGAAAGAGAAGAAGAAGAAGAAGAAGAAGAAGAAGAAAGAAGAAGAAAAAAGAAGAAAGAAGAAGAAAAAAGAAGAAGGAAGAAGAAGAAGAAGAAGGAAGAAGAAGAAGAAGAAGAAGAAGAAGAAGAAGAAGAAGAAAGGGGAAGCTATGTGGCACAGTGGATAGAGCAGCAGTCCTGGAGTCAGGAATACCTGTGTTCAAATCTGGCCTCAGACACTTAATAATTACCTAGCTGTGTGACCTTGGGCAAGCCACTTAACTCCATTTGCCTAGCAAAAACCTAAAAAAAAAGAAGAAAAGAAAACCTTAAATAGAGGACTGGGGTGCATCCACAGAGAGGATAAATCTATTCATTAGAAAAAGAACCAAGAAAGTACACTGCCATGGAAATCCAGGGGAAAGAAAGTATACATAAAGAGAGGATAATGATGAGTGTCAAATTCTGTAAAGATATCAAGAATGATTAGTATCTAAGAAAGTGACTAAATGTTTTTGACTGAAAGATATATACCCTGAGGAAGTCACTAATTAAACAAAAAGATCCCAAATACAACCTATAAACAAAATATTTACATCTGCAATTTTATGCTAGCGGAAAAATAGGAAAAAATTGATGCCCATTCACTGGAAAATGACTGAAAATATTACTGTGTTGAAAGAAATCAATATGATAAGTATAAAGAAGCATAGAAAAATTTATATGACTTTATATGAATTTATAATGAAGTAAGAATCAGGAAAAGTATTCACATTTCTCAGAAAGGGTGATGAATAGAACAACCATTACAAAATCACTGAAATTAAATGCTGCAATAAATATTTTAAATGATCCCAAAGAAGAGAAAGGAGAAGATATCTCTCCATGTTTCTTTGCAGAGGTGAATGTCCTTAATGTGGAACACTGTATACAGTGTCAAGTTATTTTTATATATCAATTGTTTATGCTTATTTTTAATCCCCTTTCTCTCTTTTTAAAAATGTGTCTTGGAGGGGCTGCTAGGTGAATGTGAATAGAGTACTGGCCCTGAAGTCAGAAGGATCTCATTCCAAATTCAACTCAAACATTTAATAATTACCTAGCTGTGTGACGCTGGGCAAGTCACTAAATCCCATTGCCTTGCAAAAGCCCAAAAATAATCTCTTGAAGAGAAAGGATACTAGGAGAGAGATGTGAATTGTCAAAACATATCAATATTTTTTAAAACATAGGAAATTATTCCTGACTTTGAAGAAAGTAGTTTCAATTGAGTGATAAAGTTAGAGACCAAATTAGAAGAAAATGAGAAATGAATGAGAGCAATAGAATTAGAATCATTGATCTGAGATTTACCTTTCAAATTGGTGTGAAAGGGAGAAAATTATAGAATTATAGAATAGTCAATTATAGAATAATCATTTCAATAATCGGTAGAGTCCAGTGTAGACATTTTCTATATGTGGATAAACTTTAATATATTTTTGATGGTGATAGGTGTCCTTTATTCTTGAAGAAGACCTTGACATCAGAGGAGGTGATGCCTTGACAAGCACATGAATTGAATTTGAGTGAGGGGGTGCTGTATTTAGGCACTCAGTGACCAGATATGAGTCTGAATGACTGGAGATGGCCCTCCATGAAAGGCAATCAGGGTTAAGTGACTTGCCCAAGGTCACATAGTTGGTAAGTGGTTGGTATAAAAGGTTGGATTCGAACTCTCATCCTCCTGACTCCAAGATCAGTGTTTTATCCACTGTACCACTTTTCAACATACTGAAGAGTACCCTGAATCCATTAAATAATTCATTTTTAAAGTATTTCAAAAAAGGAACGACAATAAGGAATCGGAATGTAAATGGAGAAAATGCTTCCTACCACCATCATCACTACTACAAAAAGTATATAATAAAGACATAAGCAATTTTGCATCTTTCATACTTATCACTATAAAATAATGAAATAACCTGCCCACCTAACAACATTATCCTTAATCAAAATACGATAAGGGAAAAGGCAGAAATTTGAGGACATTTCTCTATAGCAATCACATCTTCATAGTGACACAATTGTCAAAAGATGTAGAAAATGCTAGATCTAGTTGTGTTCATTGCTTATTGGTGATTTTTAAAAGGTCACATTTGACATGCCAGAAAACTCAAAGTTGTGGTTAGGAACTTAGGGGTGAGGAATGCAGTATATTCTAAAATATGTGGCCAATGTGTCAGTTGATTCTTCTGAACTTTTAGTTCTTATCTTTGTTAAAATTAAAAACAGAAGGTTCATTGTACAGAGAGGGATATATTTAGAAAAGAATGTGATATAAAAACAAAATGAATCAATAAATTGTTTTTTAAAAGAATTACATTGGCCAAGGCATATAGATACATGTAGAAAAAATGTTTGAAGCAAAAATAGGATTCATAGTTGTCAGTCATGAAATTGGATTAAGTTATTAAGTATTGAGAAGCATAAAATATATACTTTAACTTTAACAAAATCTTAAAGAGAATCCTCCAAAAAAGATTTCCCTGGAACTTGTTAAGATCTTATGAGATTTCATGTCAGATGCATCTACAAAGATGATAAGTTTTGTTCAAAAATCCTCTGATCATTAATATAAAGTGAAATATAAAAAATTGATATATAATGATTTTTAAATTTGTATAGGGAATGTTCTATCTAAAGTTCAAATGAAAGAAAGTGATTCCTTATAGATTGTGAGGAACATCATTTATAAAAGGTTTATGGATTAAATTGTACTGATTACATCAAGTCTCTAATAATAAAGAGCCTTATTAACAGTTTTCATGCCTAGCAAGAAGCACTAGCAATACACACATGAAAAATCAAATAGATGAAGAAAGACTATTGCCTGAATATGCCATTCAATTGAAAAGGCAGCTAATTTTGTTATTGTACCAATAAAGGAAGGGAAGGAAATAAATATTTATATAGTCTTCTATATACCAGGCATTTTTTAAAAACATGTATTCTTGAGAAAGGGATTATTCTGGAACAATGAACGCAGGATTAAATGGAAGGGAGAAAACAAGCTGTTTCCTGTTAGAAAATCACACAATATTTTTATTGATACAAAAGTTTCACTGACCCACAAAATTCATCTAAAACCAACTTTCTCCCAGTGATGCTCTAGGGTAATTATTCAGAAGAATACTCAAAGAATCAAGGAAAGGACAATTACAAGATGAATGATAGCATAAGTAGACTGAAATAAGAACTATCAAAGATGACTTGCATCATAGTGGCAATATATATATTAGAGAAATATCTTTGAACAGGAGAAAGGGCTAGATGACATCAGATTTCCAGATGGTATAAAACTGGAATGATTTTGACAAATGCAATGAGGTACAATAGAAAGAATAAGGAATTTTCATTTCAAATACAAATGAGAGTTCAATTCTGACATTTTATACCTGTGTGATCTTGGACAAATTCCTTAATCTCTCTTGCCCTCAGTTTCTTCATCTGTACAATGAGATAATTAGACTAGAAAGCTTCAAAGGCCCCATTTAACTCTATATCCATGGTCTTATGAATCTATGAATAATATAAAATGAATTCAATTAGCAAGCAATTCTATAAAAATTTATTCAGTGCCACCATGTAAAAAGTACTCTGTTGAGTACCTAGAATAAAAAGTCAAAAAAAAAAAAAAACAAACTCCATTCTCTAGGATTTTGCATTCTAATAGGGCAAGAAGAGAGGACTGGAATGGAATGTCCAACAAGTTCAAAAACAAGAAAATATCAAAAACATACTGCATTTTACAGAATAATTTCTAAAGAGAACAAGTACTAAACTCAGAAGGATCAGGGAAGTCTTTCTCAAGGAGATGGTACCTGAATTGTGTTTCAAGGGAAGATAAGGATTCTTAAAGGCAAAAGGGACATGAGAAAACTATGACAGGCATAAGGAATATGTAGACTGTACAAAGAGAGAATGTGATATATAGATAAAAATGAAAAGAAAAACTAATAAGCAATGTAAATTAAAATCGAAAATGTGGGAAAAAATAACATGAACAGAGACTGAAGATGTGGTTAGGCACCCTATTTATTGTAGAAGGGTTTAAAAGTCAGATTGGGAATTTTGCATTTTGGATGAGAGGCAAGAGTGAATGGTTTGTGGTTACTGATTAGGAGAGTGACAAAAGTGCATCTGTCTTTTACAATTATAAATTTTGTATCAATATGAAGGATAAATATGAGAAAGAATAAATAATAATCAGGGGGCTCATTTATAAGACCATTATAGTAATCTAGGCAAGAGGTGATTAGTCTGGAACTAGAAACAGATGTTTTGTTAATGGAATAAAGTAAATAGATGTAGATAATAATGTGAAGAATTGACAGCACTTGGCAGCATATTAAATTCCACAATTAAATTTCACTAATATTTATTAAGAACCTACTATGTGCAAAGATAAAAAATGAAATACACACTGCTCATAAGACACTTACATTCTATTGGGCAAGCAGATGCATGTGGAGATAAGTAATATAAAATATATAAATATCATAGAAAATAATTTCAAGAGGGATAGAGTGTTAACAATGTAGGATCAGGAATTCTCATCTAGGAGGTGATGCTTGAGCATCATATTGAAGGAAACTAGAGAACCAAAAAAGTAGAGGTGATAAAAATAAATATTAGGGGATGAGATAAACAGAGGGGAGGAGTCAAAGATGACTCCAGGATTGAAAACCCAAATAACTGGAAGGACAAGAATTATTTCAGCAGAAATAGAAACATCTTCCAGAAGGATTGGTTTGAGAGAGAATGGAAGAGAAAAAAATATAATGAGATAGTTTGGACATATTGCCTATGTAGTGTCAGAGATGTCCTGGAAGAGATGTTTCAACACAAAGTCAGTGATTCAGGACTGGAGTTTGGGAGAAAGATGAAAGTATATTCTTCCTTTAGATATTCTACAGCTTATTAATATCCTTCCTGAAATGTGTTGCCCAAAACTGAATACAGATCTCCATAAATTTGCTATAATTAGAAAAGAGAATAGTTGAACAGTCTCTCAGCTATACCTCTTCTAATGAAATCTAAAATAGATTTAGCTTACTTTGGTTGCTGTTTAATGCTTCTGTCTGATATTCATTCAATCCATTCTATTCATTAAAGTCCACAACTTTTCCAGCTAGACCACTGTCTAGTCATGCTTCTCACTTTAGTACTCATCAAAGTGAGAGGATTTTTGAGCCCAAATGTAATGCTCCATAGTTACATTAATTGTTTCATTTTATTATTTTCAGACAAATGTTCTATACTACCAAAATCTTTTTTCTTAACTTATATTCGCTATCTCTCCTAGTTCTGCTTTACCTGAAATTTGATATTATGCAATTCATGACTTTATTGAAGTAATTGATAAAAAATTGTGCAATAGCACAAGGGCAAGCACAGGTCTTTGGGGCACTCAGTGAATGGTAAGCTTTCATTCAAGTTGCCACTGAACCATTCTTTGTGTTTAAATCACTTAGCATGCAATTCTGACACTCAATGCCAGTCAAATCCTTCATTGAATAAAATATCAATAGTGAGAGAAAGTCAATTCCTGCATTGCATATGTTTTAAATTTGGGGTTCTGAAAGCCAATTGTATATTTATGTATGACTTAAACCTTGATCCCAGCTGTTAGTTCATGAGGGAAAACCCCTTAGATTCCCACAATTTTTGCATTTTATACTGTGAAATCAAAATCAGCAAATAGACTTTCAAGTGCTGGATACTTAATGAAGGCAAGGGCCATTACTTGAATAAAAGAGCACTTTAAATAAGAAAATGCTGATTTTTGTTTTGATTGTTCTTTCCTCACTCATAACATTCTGTTTTCAATATGTATGTACACACACACATATACATATACACATATATATTAAATTTCTAAACATACACATATATTTCTAACAAAAAAGATAAAGACAAATCTTTTTAGAAGGGCAACAATGGGACCATGCAGGTATTTGGGGGAAATTTACTTGCTTATTATGGCCATATCTTCATTAAAGCAATGATAACTTTCAAAAAGACTGTAGATTGGGGCAGCTAGGTGGCACAGTGGATAGAGCAATGGCCCTGGAGTCAGGAGTACCTAAGTTCAAATCCGGCCTCAGACACTTAATAATTGCCTAGCAGTGTGACCTTGGGCAAATCGCTCAACCCCATTGCCTTAAATAAAAAAAGAAAAAAAAAGAAAGGGCAAAAAAGACTAGATCAAGGGATGATGGGAAGAGGCTATATAGCATCTTCATATTTAAATTCCTAGGAGCCTAAACAAGGTAAGGAAAGTGAGAGGAATAAAACAAACATTTCATCGTCTACATGTGATCCTAGCCATTAGCCAGATAAATAGATGATATTTATATATAACCTTCAATTAGCACTTTAAAATACCCTTGTCAATACAACTATTTTCAAAGTTAGGTCTTTGGTGTATCTTTGATTTTAGATGGGAGGTACTCTTTATCTTAGTATCACAGATTCCCAAGCTTTGTATTTTTACATATACTTCAAAACTAAATCCTATTTTCCCTTTTGTGAATTCTTCCATAGATGTTCTGGGGAATACATGGTAGGACTTTCCTCATTCTTTTAATATCTCTGATATATCAGCTAATCATCTGGTATTGGATATGTTACTAGCCCAACTCTTTTTGCTGTTGATATAGATAGATTGATAAGTTGATATAAAGATTGATAGATTGATAGATAATTTCTTTGATAGTTCCTCTTATCCTACCTTTTATATACTTCACTGGGATATTTTACAACCTATTTATTCTACCTTTCATTTATCTTTTTGATCACCAATCATTTTAATTATTTAGGTCTTGTGATTCTATATGTGATTCATCCACACTATTATAATTTAGGGATTATAAAACTTTGCTTTAGTATTATGGTCTCTTGCCTGATCACACTATTGGTTTATTTATAAACTAGAAACCATTTTTTAAAATTGTTAAACTTTTTTGACCTTGAAGGATAACCTAGAGACAGTATGAGCTTTAGTCCTAGTCCAAATGCTTTAATTCTATGAAACATTTCAAAAATTCTACACTAATCCTCTGAAAGTCAAGTCAGCATATGACTGAAGCAAAAGACAAAGAATATTAGTTTCTTTTTGGTCCACTACCTGGTTTTCATTAAATCTGTTCCTCAACATATTTTTGAAATTCAGTATGTGTTTATTTTCATGACTATGCGGAATAGGTATCAGAAAGATTGTGCTGTGCTCAGTATTAAGGGCTGGCAAGTTACCTCCAACTCTACCTCATATAGGAGGATCAAAAAGACTAATTGTCTCTGATATTTGCACAGCAGTTTGTAATTTTTAAGCCCTTTCACACTGGCAAACTAATTTTGTCCTTACAACAACCCTGTGAGATGTGTGAGCAGGTTTCATTTACTATTCTTGTGTAATAGATGAAGCCCCTCTCTAGGCATTTATTTGTGAAACAGAAAATATTTGTCAAAGATTTGGGTATAGACACAGGATATGTATGTTGATGGAGTTGTGTTTGGCTAAAAAATATTGCCAAGGCCAAGAAGAGAACTACGGTTGGTGACTAAAGAAGGTCAAAGCACCTGGTTGCAGTCCCTTGACTAAGCAGAATACTACCATATGTGACTGAATGGGAGAAGGTATACTTCCTGAGTAAAGATCCAAACTGAAACCAAGAAAGCAGTGACTACACCTCACCCTGAATCATATTACCTTGGAAGGACAGAAAACTCACAAACCTCCAGAACTAGTGCTGCAAACAGTAGCAGAAAAAATTCTATGAAGTTTGAGATAGTGCCTCTCTACCCCTCTCTCCTCCCCCCCACCCCAGAGAGTAGAGTGCAACTTTAACATAAAGTTTAAAAGGAAAGAAATAGACTGGAAAATGAGAAAACAGCTAGTAAAAAAAGAACTTGACCTTAGTAGAAAGCTACCAGAGTGTCATGGAAAAACCAGGAAAAAAAACTTAAAGAAGCATATTGTAAAAAGAGCTGCAAGTAAAGTATCAAAAAAACATGGTAAATTTGACTCAAAAGCAGCAAGAAGTCTTAGAGGAATTAGATAAGAGTAGTACATGAAAATTGGAAAACAGAAATGGGAGTGATGCAAGAAAAGTATGAAAGAAAATTAATAACTAGTAAAAGAGGCATGAAATATACTGAAGAAAATAAAACTTTAAAAAACAATATTGGGGGCAGTTAGATGATGCAGTGGATAGACCATTGATGTTTGAATCAGGAGGACCTGAGTTTAAATCTGCCTTCAGACATTAATTAACTGTTTGACTCTGGGCAAGTCACTTAACATCAATTAAAATAATCAAACAAAATAAAAGAATTGGCTTAACAGCAAAAGAGGTACAAAAATTCACTGAAGAAAAAGAATCCTTCAAAAGGAAAAGGAAAAATTCTCTGAAGATAAGAACTACTTAAAAATCAAATTTGGTCAAATGGGAAAAAAAAAGATACAAAAGCACATTGAAGAGATAATTTTTCAAAGCCTGGGGATGGACAAGGAGAAGCTAATGACTCCATAAGAAACAATAAAGCAAGGAATTAAAAATAGAAGAAAATGTGAAATCTATCACTCCAAAAAACATTGACCTTGAATATAGATCTAGGATGGAGAGCAATATGGAACAATACCTAATGAGTAATAAGTCTGTTCACATTGACCCAGCAATTTCAATTCTAGGCCACTATCTGGGAAAAAAATCACAAAAAGTGGGAAAGTCCCACATGTTCCAAGATATTCATGACAGTTCTTTTTGTAGTGTCAAAGAATTGTACATTGAGGGGATGCCTATCAATTGACAAATGGATTTGTTATGGTACATGAATATTATGGAATACTATTGTTCTATAGGAAACTATAAATGGTTGGAATCTAGAGAAGCATGGAATGAATTATAGGATCTGATGCTGAGAAAATGGAGCAGAACCAAGAGAACATTCTACACATTAACAACGATAGTGTAGTTCAGAGAACTAGGACAACCCAATGAGATTGGCTATGGACAATGCTATCCCCATCAAGAGGAAGAAAAACAAAGTAAAACAAAACAAAACAAAAAACATTTTAATTGATGAACACAATATTCACTTTTTAAAAAATATCTCTTATTCACTACTTTCGCTTAATCCTAATTCCTCATACCAAAAATTACTAATCTGTAATCATATTGAACACAAATATGTATACATGATATTAATCTGACTGACACTGAGGGGAGGGTGGTAGAAACAGAGGGTGGAAGGAAATTTTGCAACTTAAAAATATACATAGACATATGGATGAATGCTGAAAAACTTTCATAAAATGTATTTGGGAAAATAAAATAGCAATAAAAATAGATCTAGAAGAGATAATGTAAGAATTCTTGATCATCTGAAAGCCATAATCAAAAAAGAACCATGACATCATATTTCAAGTAATTATAAAGGAAACTGTCCTAATATCTTAGATCTGGGGCTGAGATAGAATTTGAATGAATCACCTACTAAAAGTGATTCAAAATGAAAACTTCCAGAAATATTATACCCAAATTGCAGAACTCCCAAGTCAAGGAGAAAATATTTCAAATAGCAAAAAAGAATTCAAATATCATAAAGCCACAGACAAAGCACATGAGATTTAGCTGCTTCCACGTTAAGGGGACAGAGGATTTGAAATATGATATTCTGTAAATCACAGGAGTAAGGATTATAATCAAGAATAACCTAATGAACAAAATAGTACAGTCCTTCATGAACTAGTTAATGAAGTAGAGGATTTCAAAAATTCCTGATACAAAAAACTAGACCTATAGAAAATGTGATATTCAAAAACAAGAATAAGAGAAGCACAAAAAAGTAAAAATGAAATAATAATAATAATGTAATGAGATAATTTTCTCACCTTTTTGAAATTTTTTGTACTATAGCTAATATGGAAATGTGTTTTCCATGATTTCACATATATATTATTGATATCATTTTCTTATATTTTCAATGGGTCAGAGAAGGGTGAGGAGTGAGAAAATTTGGAACGCAAATTATTTAGATGTTAAAAATAAATAAATAATATATTCATTTAAAAATGATGAGGTTCAAATGATCCCTGACATCCTGTCTATAGCTATAATTGTAACAAAGATGCTAAATATGTCCACCTGAGGATTAGTATGCTTCTTACTGCTTTTACCTATTTAAAGCACATAATACATCCATTTATGTGATAAGTCTATAGAACATTAAATATAAAAAATCAAGAGTGACTTTTCTTGTGATTGTTTCTTTCTAGAATATATTCAGTAAAAATAAGAACAATGAGTTCATGTTGATTTCCTCTAATGGTCTCTGTTATTGAATGATATTTCAGTCAAGATTAGTGATGATTACAGCAATGATTTATATAGTTAACATATGTTCTCTTATTTTATATTCATATAGCTTTGTATGTAATCTAAATATTATCTCATTCTTTTAAAGATAAGGAAACAAAGACTCAGAGATTGATATGCAATTGAACATACAACTGATAATAGTTAGGATAAGTCCCT
Organism: Macrotis lagotis; assembly: GCF_037893015.1. Lineage (NCBI taxonomy): Eukaryota > Metazoa > Chordata > Mammalia > Peramelemorphia > Peramelidae > Macrotis > Macrotis lagotis. The sequence continues at coordinate 119,959,493 of NC_133661.1, forward strand.
CTATTTCGAGTCACTTCGCCATACCAGATCCGAAAGGCTGACTATATCTTTTTCCATCTTTAAAAAGTATATTTGCTGATTTTTTACACTATTATCATTCCTTTCTCCTTTTCAGAGATCCATTCCATATAACAAATAATATTTTAATACAAAAGAAAAAGAGGAGGAGAAAATCATCATAACAAATAAATAAATCCAAAAAGTCTGAAAATAGGTGTCATGCACAGTTGCAGACCTCTCACTTCTGATAAGGGAAGAATAAGATCATCTTATCATCTCTTCTTTTGGACATTTGTTCATAATTTTGCAATATTAACTTTTTATTATTTATTTTTTCTAATTATATATAAAGATAATTTTCAACACTCATTTGTAATGTTTTTTCTCTCCCACACTTTCTTCCCCCATGCCAGGACAGAACATAATATGATAAAATTTATACATGTACAATCATGGTATACATATTTTCATATTAGTCATCCTATGAAGAAGAATCAGAACAGAAAGGGAAAAATCACAAGAAGGAAAAAGCAAAAAACTATTAAAAAGTTGAAAATAGTATGCTTTGATCTGCATTCAGATTTCATTGTTCTTTCTCTGGATATAGATGACATTTCCATGACCTTCAATTTTTTTAGAATTGTTTCTGATTTTTGTAGATATCCAACTTTTTATTTTTTTGTGTGTGTGAATTTTTTTCATTCTATATTGTTGTAGTCATATATATTATTTCCTTGAGTCTTCTTACTTCTCTTTACATCATTTCATGTAGCTATTTTCATGCTGCTCTATATTCGTCATATAATGTCCTCCATAAAAATTCCTCCTTGAATGCTTAGTGGTGACCCTGACTTCTTGAAAGCCATGACCATGACGCCAAAGGCCTGATCAGATGCATCCAGCTGTAACAGCTTCAACTCTAGTCCTATTGATGATGTTAACTATATGAAAACCAGCCAAACTGGCTTCTCAGAGACAATTTGGTTGTTGGAGAGTAATTCTTTTGTTATGGCCATCGATAACACAAAGAAAAATAGAAAACAGTTCTCATGTTAATGAGACACTTTTCCACTTTCAGATGTTTCTGAAGTGGTACAAAAGGAAGGAATCACTCAAAAGGTTTTAAGAACACTTCCAAAAATTGCATGTTTTTATCTATCCTCAATACCATAATCAAAATATTCTACATTAAATACACATCTGATATGTCATTTCTCCTCAGTTCTATTATAAAAGATCTGAAATTGTGTCACATGGACTTCAGAGGTCATCAGATTGCATTTTGTAGGTGAAAGAAAACATCCCTAGCATCATTTACAGTCAGATTCTCAGCTTTCAAAGACAGTACTTTCTCCCCACCCTGACTGTACTACATTACTCCAAGGATGAAAACAATATTTAAGAGCCTTCCCAGTGTGATTCTAGTCTGTTCTTCTAAACTTATATGCCCTTCATGTACTCAGTGTTCCAGATTAATGAATCTACTTGCTGTTACCCTAAATCAGCACTTCATTTTCTGCCTCTATGTATTTGCCAGTTTACACTGCAGACCTGGAATGAATTGTTCTATCACTTTTATTTTTTGATTCTTGAATTTCCTTAGGGATCTATTTTGTGAATTCTATTAGAAACATTTTCTTATCCCTCTAGTTCCTAGTGATCTTTTCTTTTCCAAATGATTATATTTATTAGACTTCTTAAATGTAATATCTATCCCCAATACCACTGATGAAATCAGAGAATAAATTTCAATAGAAAAAGCTCTGAAAATAGGAACCATAGTTTTTTTTTCTTTCTATCTACAGTGACTGACATAGTGCCTTGCATATACAAGGTACATAATAACATATATTTGTTTCATTGAATTTAATCATTGGTCTTCTAAAAGTGACATTTTTGTTCACTGACCCAAAAGCTGATATGCTATTAAAGGAATTATATTTGTTACATCAATATTGTTATTCTTGCTATAATTGAAACAAAAAAGGCTTTAGAATGTTGCACTTGAATGGAGGGGTGGTTCATAATTTTTTTCTAGAGAATCAAGCAAAGATTTTGATGAAGTTAGTTTCATCGTGCAACCAAAATCAGTGAAAATAAAACTACTTCTGGAATCTTATCTTGTGGTTCTCATGATAATAATAAGCCAAAAGACCACCAAGAGGATGACTTAAACTTATGTATCAACATCTTTTTCAAAAGATGAAATAGAGACATTCTTGAAGGAACCTGACAGAATTGACTATATAAAGAATAATAGACACATATCTAACTATATGAATTCAAACTATGAAATAGCAGTGCAGTTCTGGACCCAAGAGAAGACATATGCTTAGAACAGAGCACTCAGGGGCAGCTAGTTGGAATTAGCTAGCTTGGGCAAGTCACTTAAACCATTGCCTTGCAAAAAAACAAACAAAAAAACCCCAAAAGAATAGAGTACTGGATATCAAAGTCAATGAGAAGACTTACAGCTCCCAGTGATTGAATACATTAGCCCCTAGGAACAATGAGACTGTTCCTGGGTCTTTGAAAAAGCAAAAAGTCCTTCTCTTCTTCCTAGCAAAAGAAGACCTAAAGGGAAAGATCCTCTGTTGTTTCAGGTACAGGTACAGTCCCACAACTCTTAGCAGCTCACAAAGACAAGGCTAGCTTATTATATATCCACCTGCACATACTCAGCTACATCGTCCCACTATATTAAAAAATGGTAGGACATGCTAGGTGGTGCAGTGGATAGAAGCTGGCCCTAGAGTCAGGAAGACCTGCATTCAAGTCAGGCCTCAGACTCTTGATTCTTACTACCTGTCTTAACCTGGGTAAACCACTCCATTACCCCATAAAAAATTGGTAAAAGAGAAAACATTATCTAAAATTAAGAAATTTAACAAATCCAAAAACTTCACAATTCTACATCATGAATACTTTTTTTTCCTAGAAGAAAATAAGATGTTTCTAGACATGATGAATAATATCACACATAAGGACCTTTGACTTATTCAAGAAAGGAAAATATTGTTCACAAAGGTAAGTTTGAGACATTTTTGTATTGGCTATTTGTAGTCAAACCATCAGCTAGTTTAAGTAAAAGTCAAAATCCATAACAAAATAAAATGGCAAAGATGAATAATTCAAATGATGATACATCCAACCTGATATTTCCAAGCCAGCTACTGATAAGAAATGGAACACTGATAAACATATAGAAACTGACTCAGATTACATTTTCAATAAACATTTTATCAAATTAAGTCATTAACATTTTACAATTATTTTTAGGTTGAATTTTTAAATTGCATGAACTTTCTCTGTTAGACTCTACTACTGGATTATTCATGTTAGTCGATATCAATTTCATTACAAACATTCACAAAATATTGTGAAGTAAGAATAAGAGATTTACCCCCCAAAAGTAATGAAAATCAATGAAGTAGAAAATAAACCTAAAGAAAGATGGGCATAAAACCCAATTACAGCAGATCATTAGAAGTACTTTTCAATGTGCAACATGAAGTAAGGAAATTGATATGAAATGGAATATATTTGACAGCATAGCAAGAGTCATTAATTTCCATCATTTATGACAATGAAACTAACTGAATTTGGACAATAATACTTCAGTTTCAGATGTGATAAATAAGCAAGTGAAAATAGCACTGAAGAAGATGAAGTCATGGAGAGCAAACTAGTACATGTAAAAGAAATCAGTACTTGGAAGTACCATAATTAAGAAAGCACTAGATGAACAATTGCCCCAATATCAGAAAAAGGGGATGAGAAAAAATGGAAAACAGTATTAGTGTAAAAAAAGTGACTATAAAAATAGTTAATTTCCTTAGAATTAGCAATTCCATTGCTGGCTATCTACTCAAAAGACATTGAAAACAGGAAGGTCTGAAGGACTTCATGGGTGGAGAAGAGATGGAGACACAAACCCAGGAAGCTTGAGGAGCTTTTCCCAAAACAAATTTTAATAAAGTCTCTTATAAGACCCTAAAGCTACAGAACCCACAAAAATCTTTCTAAAAGACGTTCTAAACTCAAGATGTAAGGGAGGAAATTCATGGGGGGAAAAGTCTTTACATGTGGTTAAAAGGAGAGTACAGCCCAACATAAGTGGAGAGCTGGGAAAACAATGGGAAGAAGGCTTTTCTACAGTGCAGCTCAGGTCCTGTTGGCCAGCAGTGCAGCAGGAGAGTAGTGATGATACCAACCCCTCAGAAGGTAAAGTTCAAGCCTAGAATCTAAGTGTAGCAGGAAGGTACAAACCATGAGCACCTGAGACATCAGAATCAAAAGCCAGAGATCAGATCTACAGTTTACAGTACCAAAAAACTTTGAAACTATACTCCCTAGGACCCAGGAGCAGAGTTCAACCATCAAAATGATCAAAACAAAAGTGATAAAAATAGATAGCTACTATTCCAATACTGATAATTAAAAACATCATCTAGGAAGAGTACAGCAGTAACAAAATGCCTATGTGTGAAGCCTCAAAGGGAATTATGAAATAATTTCAAAGCCCAAAGACCTCTTGAAAAAACTCCAAAAGAATACTTAAAGTCAAAGAGAAGATCAAGGAGAAAAACTGAGGAAAGAAATGAGAGTCATGTGGAAGAATTATGAAAAAAAAATGATGGGAGAGGGGCAGCTAGGTGGTGTAGTGGATAAAGCACCGGTCTTGGAGTCAGGAGTACCTGGGTTCAAATCTGGTCTCAGACACTTAATAATTACCTAGCTGTGTGGCCTTGGGCAAGCCACTTAACCCCATTTGCCTTGCAAAAACCTAAAAAAATGATGGGAGGAAACAATACCTTTAAAAGTAAAATTGGCCAAATGGAAAAATAAATCAAATCTTCTAAAGGTAAAAATTGACCAAATGGAAAAGGATCAAAAAACTAATAGAAGAAAATAAAACTTTAAAAATTAGAATTTGAAAAAATTGAAATTAATGACTGTGAGATACTAAGATGTCATCAAACAAAACTAAATAGCTGGAAAAAAATTTAAGAAAATGTAAAGTATCTTTCAAGGAAAATGAAAGACTTGGAAAGTAGATGTATAAGAGATAATTTATAAATTACTAGTCTACCTGAAAACCAAGATCAAAAAAAGAGCCTGGACAATATCATTCAGGAAATTACCATGGAAAATTGCCCTATATCCTAGAACAAGAAGATAAAATCATCTTTGAAAGAATCCATTGATCACACCCAGAAAGGGATCCCCAAATGAAAACAACAAAGAATATTGTAGATAAATTTCAGAATTCTCAGCTATAGAAGAAAATACTATAAGTAACCTAAAGGATGCAATTTAAATACCAGAGAGCCACAGTCAGGATTACACAAGACTTGACAGCTTCAACATTAAAAGATCAGATGTCCAGGAATATAATATTCCAGAGGGCAAAGGAGCTAGAATTACAACCAAGAATTGACTAGTTGCAAAATTCAGGAAATTCTTTCAAGGAAAACAGATTTTCAGCAAAAGGTATTGTTTTAAATTTACTGATAAAACAACCATAATTGAACAACAGAAAATTAATCTTCCAATATAAGTCAACAATAAAAAGGTAAATGAAAAGGGGGAAATGTTAGTCAATCTCTACATGGGAGGGTAATTATAATAACTCTTGAGAACTGTATTTCTCTAAGAACAGTTAAAAAGAGAATGTTTAGACAAAGGGTGCGGGTATAAATTGATCATGAAGTGGGGATGCTTGAGCTGATATTTTACCTTACGAGGGCTGTATTTCTACTGGGTCAATTGGAGGGGATGTACATAGAGAGTATATAATTTAATCAAGAAGAGATGATGCTTTACATCATATTTTAGTTCATGAGGGTTGTGTTTAAATTGGGATAGTTGAAAGGAATGTACTTGGAAAGAAATATGCTATAAACCAATAATAATTTTATGAGACATTTGGCTCTTGAGCATTGTATTCCTAATGACCATTGGAGAAAAAATACGTAGACAAAGGATGTGGGTATAATGTGATTATGTTGTCATATGCTAATAGATTAGCCAATCAATTCTTAAGAATTATACTTCTATCAGGACAGATAAAAGTAATATACTTTGACAGATGGTCTGGGCACAAGAAAAGTGTAAAACAAATAAGACATGAAAAAAGGAATATACTGGAAGAAGGTAGAGGAATTAGATGATAAATGATTTCACACAGCATGGGAAAAAGGAATTATTAGAGAGCTAAGGCATATGAATATAATGCAATTCTATTGCACCAAAAGAATCAATGATAAGTTATTTTCTTCCAGTGCTTTCAGTCATATCCAACTCTTCAAGATCTCACTTAGAATTTTTTTTACCAAAGATAATATAATGCTTTGCCACTTCCTTACCATGTCACAAAACTAGGAAATATCTGAGGTGAGATTTGAACTCATGAAGTTTCCCTAGCTTCAGGTCCAAGACTCTATTCATTTATTTGAATAAATTAATTCAGAGCAAATTAATTGAATTGGCCAACCTCTTGGAAGAGAGGTAGGGGGTGATAAGTATAGAATATTGTTTAAAGAAAATTTTGGAAAAGTCAGAATAAAAGGTACAGACCATCTCTCTCACCCATTTAATCTGAGGTCTAAGAAGACCAAAAGATTGAATAGTGGCAGGAAATTATAGATGGGTTTTTTTTCATCCCAAGACCAAGAATCCATCTTGCAGGCAAGTTCCCAGGACAAAAACTTGGAAGAATAAAAGTGAGCCTTTATTTCATTTTTTTTTTTACTACAAGGTTGGAACTCAAATTTGACTAGGGACTCCGACAATGAAGAGATCTATTTCTCTGTTTCTCTGAACTTGAAATTCCTTCAACAAAATGGACAGTGGCTGACACTAGCATCTGTGTATTAAATATTTAATTAATTTTTAAAAATTTTATTTATTTAAGGCAATGGGGTTAAGTGACTTGCTTCACAGCTAGACAATTATTTAGTGACTGAGGCCAATGTTCTATCCACTGTGCCACATAGCTTCCCCTGTGTATGGAAGATTTAACAAGGAATAAGCCTGAAGTTGTGTTGCCAAGATTCACACTAGACTTCAGAACCTACAAAGTTCAGAATACAAAGGAACTGATCATTTCATTAGATCAGATACTTAAGGCCCACTGAAAATTTGTTGTTCACATCCTTGAGTTTCAACTAAGTACACTGAAGAACATAACACTCAATATCCAGAGGATGTAGCAACAAGACCCTTAGAAAATACAAACTAAGACAATACAGAGGCCCAACATTCTTTCTATATGTGCACAAACCCTAATCCTAACACAAATGACCAATTCAGAAAGTAATCTGGAAGATTTAGTATATAGACCATTGTAGAGATGAGATATTTTGGAGACAGAAAGAAATGTTTCTCCAAAATTTCTATAAGGGTCATATCCCAAGAAAAACACAACAACCACAAAATCTATTAGAATTCCTGGAATAAATAAATCAAAATTTTTTTAAGTTGAAAATAGGTATCTCTAGAAAAAAGAATTTTTAAAGAAAAGAGAAAAATAAACTAAAGACTAAGAAGAGAGATAAAGACATGGGATAAGACATATCAAATAAAGTACTTCCATCCAAGATGGTGGAGAGAAGCCAGGCTCTGTACTAAAATCTCCTAACTTTCCTTCATAACTAATATGAATCAAGCCCCTTAAAAAAATTCAATCAAGAAAACCCAGAAAAAAAAGAACTTAGGAGGACATCTACCAACAATGTCTGTCTCAGGGGACAGTGGGTGACGTGGGGTGGAGAGTAGAAAGCCATTGTAAAGGCAATGGGGTGAGGCCTGAGAACTAAGCTAAGAACAGTCTCAAGAGCTTAGCTGTGTGGGTGGTGTGAATGGTGGGCAAGAAAGTTCTAACTAGGCTGGAGGGAGATTTTTCAGTGCAATGGACAGAAGAGTTGCAGAGAACAACTAGATATCTATCTGCTCAGCTTTGCTGCTCTGCAATACAAGGGCCATGAATCCCATTTTTTTTTCAGTGGAACCCCACCCCGACCCCATCCCTGGGAAAAAGTGACTCTTTCCAGAACAAGTCCAGTAACAGCTCCCCCTCCCATTCCCCGCCCCCAGGCTCAGGTGTGGGCAGCAGATCTCTCTCTCAGTAGACTAAGTAGATTAACTATCCATTCAAGGACCAAGTCCACATTGGACTAGGATAATTCAGACCCTACTACCCTGCCCCAGTACACCAGAACTAGGGAGTGGACCACAAATCAAGGTAAGAGACATTCCAGAGAAGGAGTCTAGCATCCCCTTCTGGCCATCCCACTTGGAGTTACTAAACCCAGTGAGCAAAGCCTCTAGGGCTTTCAACACCAAAGGACTTTGAACCAACCCCACCCCAAACAAAAGCTCCTAGGAAAATGAATGAAATCCAGCAGAAAAGGGAGTCCATTGAAAGCTACTTTGAAGCCAAAGACTCTAACTCAGAGAGATCTAGAACTTATGAGGAGAATATGAATTGGTCTCCAGCCCAGAGAGATTTCTTAGAAGAGATCGGGAATAAATTTAAAAAACAATTGGAGGGGCGGCTAGATGGTGTAGTGGATAAAGCCTTGGAGTCAGGAGTACCTGCATTCAAATCTGGTCTCAGACACTTAATAATTACCTAGCTGTGTGGCCTTGGGCAAGCCACTTAACCATTTGCCATGCAAAAAAAACCTAAAAAAAATCAATTGGAAAAATTGGGGAAAAAAACTCAAGAGAAAATTAGCACCCTGCAACAAGAAAACAAATACTTGGAAAATACAATTGGAAAAGTGAAAAAAGAAAATAATTCTCTCAAAACAACAAATGGTCAAATGGAAAATGCCTTCAAAAATAGAATTGACCAATTGGAAAAAGAGTTACAAAAGTTAAATGAAGGAAATTCTTCTAAAAAAATAATGGAATCCAGGGAAACGAATGACTTCATAAGACAACAAAAGTCAGCGAAACAATAACAAAATAATCAAAATAATAGAAGAAAATGAAAAATAAGTCATCAGTAAAACCAATGAACTAGAGAATAGATCCAGAAGAGACAACTTAAGAATCACTGGGCTTCCTGAAAACACTGAAAGTTTAAAAAAGCCTGAACTTAATATTTCAGGATTTAGTGATGGGGAAAAATGCCCTGATATCATAGAACTAGAAGGCAAAATAGTTATTGAAAGAATACATGGATCCCTCCTGAAAGGTATCCCAAAATGAAAACATCAAGCAATACTGTGTCCAAATTCCAGAACTATCAGATAAAAGAGATAATCTTGTAAGCAATCAGAAAGAAACAATTTAGATAGCAAGGACTCAGTAAGGATCACACAGGACCTGGCCCCATCAACATTAAGGGATCGAAGGGCATGGAATGTGATATTTTGAAGAGCAAGGAAGCTTGGAAGGCAACCAAGAATTCACTATATAGCAAAACTCAGTCTTCTCTTCCATGGGAAATAGATGGACATTTAATGAAATAAGAGACTTCCAAAGTTTCCAGATGAAAATCCCAGAGCTAAAAATAAAATTTGAACTTCAAACATGAGATTTGAAAGACATGTGAAAAGGTTAAAGGTGGGGGGGGTACTATCCAATAAGATGAAAGTGGCTATATCCCCACCTGGGAGAAATATTCTCATAACTCTTGAGAATTGTAACTCTATTAGAGAGAACATACATAGTCAGAAGTAATAGACAGTTATGACTTGTCTGTGACTCTGATAGAATTATTAAAAAACAAAATCTCCTTAGAAAGGAGGGGATCAATAAAAAGATGGGAAGATGGAGGAGATTGAATGGGGAAAATCACATTACATGAAGAGGTACAAAGAACCTTTTGCAATAGAGGGGAATAAGGGAGGAGGTGAGAACCACCTGAATCTTACTCTCATCAGATTTGGCTCAAAGAAGGATTAACATACACACTAAGTTAAGTTACGAAACTTATTTTACCTTTCAAGTTTTATAACGAAAAAGGTGGGGGGGGGAACTTACAGGAGGAAGGGAGGAAAGAAGGAGTGAAGGGAAAGGGGAAGGAAAGGGGAGGGAGGTTGTATATATAGGGGAAAACACACTGAAGGCAGTGATATTCAGAAGGAAAATACTGGAGAATATGGATAAAGTGAAAAAAAGGGGGGAAAATAGAAACAGAGGAAAGATAGCATGGGAGACAATGAAGAGTTACTAATTATACCTTTGAATGTGAATGAGATGAATTCTCCCCTAAAATGTAAGAGAATAGCAGAGTGGATTAAAAACTAGATTCCAACAATATACTGTTTAACAAGAAACTCAATTGAAGTAGAGAGATACATATAAAGTAAAGGTAAGATCCATTTTGAAGAGACGGGGGAATGGGGGCTCGGCGGATCCCCGGGGGCCTGGATCCGGTAGCGGAGGAGCCGGAGGAGCCAGCAGCCCGGGCCTCGGCGTCCAGCTCAGCCGGGGGTGGGGGTGGGGGGCTGGTCTCGGCTTCCGTGGAGCCCCGGCTTTGGCTGCGAACATGTCCCGGCCCGTCAGAAACAGGAAGGTGGTGGATTATTCACAGTTTCAAGAATCTGATGATGCAGATGAAGATTATGGAAGAGATTCAGTGCCTCCAGCTAAGAAAATCCGATCATCACCTCGAGAAGCTAAAAACAAGAGGCGGTCTGGGAAAAATTCACAGGAAGATAGTGAGGACTCTGAAGAAAAGGATGTGAAGACCAAGAAGGATGATTCACACTCACCAGAGGACAGTGAAGATGAAAAGGAAGATCACAAAAATGTTCGCCAACAGCGTCAGGCAGCATCCAAAGCAGCTTCCAAACAGAGAGAGATGTTCATGGAAGATGTGGGCAGTGAAGAAGAACAAGAAGAAGAAGAGGCACCATTCCAGGAGAAAGATTCTGGCAGTGATGAAGACTTCCTAATGGAAGATGATGATGATAGTGATTATGGAAGTTCAAAAAAGAAAAACAAAAAGATTGTGAAGAAATCCAAGCCTGAAAGGAAAGAAAAGAAAATGCCCAAACCTAGGCTAAAGGCTACAGTGACACCAAGTCCAGTGAAAGGCAAAGGAAAAGTGGGCCGTCCCACAGCATCGAAGGCATCAAAGGAAAAGACTCCTTCCCCCAAAGAAAGAAGAGGATGAGGAGCCAGAAAGCCCCCCAGAAAAGAAAAAATCTGCCAGCCCTCCACCAGAAAAATCTGGGGATGAAGGGTCTGAAGATGGAGCCCAGTCTGGGGAAGATTAAAAAGTGATGGTTTGGGGAGACCTTATTTTAAAAAAAACATGGGGGGGAGAAAGAAAATCTACTTTAGGGTAGAACATGGTTTTGACTATGGCTTGACTCATGGGCTTTGAATGCTTCCTTACCCTGCCCCCCACTGGTGAGAGATAACAACATCTCCTTACCCCACTCTCCCTTTTTAAGAGAAAATTATGGTCATTTTTTAAAATTACTTTTGTCTTTTCCCTCTCCCAGTCTCCAATAAAAGCCATGACAAAGTATCCAACGAATTTACCATCTAACTTTAAAAAAAGAAAAATGAAAGGGTTACTAACAGGTGAAGCAATAAGATTTGAGGCAAACACTATTGAAATTTTAACTTTACTAAAAGTTACCAAGATGAACAGGAGGAATCCAGAAGACAATATGAATTATAAATGAAAATGGTTGTTCCTTATTTACCTGAATTTTTTTTATCACTGTCAGCAAAGACAAAAATGTTTACATTTAATATTTTTTAAACATGAATCTAAATTGTCATTGGCTAGACAGGAAGGTGATGAATATGAACACCACCTTAAATATCCCATATCTCTAACCCCATTTGGGAACAACCAGGCCACATAATTTTTTGGTGTGGGGTTTTTGTTGTTATTATTTTGTTTTGTTCTGTTTCACTCCTGGTCATCTCAAAGAGAATAGGAACAAGTAAATCGTTTTTTTTTCTGCTAAGGTATTTAGGGAGTTAAATGATGCTCAACCTAAAAATCAGGGGAGCAACAATGCATCAAAATCTAAGTGACTTTGTTTCAGATCTGAATATCCATGGTTTATGTTTTTAAAATAAAAATGTATCTATTCTTTTTCTTGGAATAAATTTTACCAAGGATCAAGAGGAATTTAGATTTTAACATCAAGATTGCTGTTACCACCCACACAGTGGGTTTCTTCTCAAACTGACAATGTTTAGGTCTTAAGCCAATAAAGAACCAGTTAATGTGAAACTAAATCACAGAGAGTTGGGTTTTTTCCTTTAAGAAGTGGAATTCTGTTATAGCATATCTATGCGCTCAGATCCCATGAGTCATGCTTTGGTCAATTCATATGGTAATTTGGGAACAGAATGTTTTCCTATCCCACCCTCTTGTTTCTCCCCAGAAATGTGGTATGTGCATCTGTGAACTTCCTGCTGCAATATGGGACACAGACCCCCACACACACCTCACACCTATTCTAGGACATTGTTTTTCTCCACCTACAATTCATCTTCATCCCATCCTGCCCTGGATAGGGGTTTCCTACCTATTGCTGCTCCTGACTTACAAACCCTCTGTCTAGATATTTATCGAATAAAATTGTATGGGTTCATTAGAAGCAGGAGCAGGGACTGGGGAGGGGGGGTGGAGAGGGGGACCCAATCCTGCATTCAGGAGACATGTTTGCAATTAATTGTGATCTTCCAGGCCTTCATTGAAAGCCCCTGGACCTTTCTGAGCTTTGTTCTTCAAGTCCTGAGGGAAATAAGGTATAGGGATTGTATTAGCAAATTTGAAATGGAAGAAAAACATGAACCTCCTTTTTTTGTCCCTGGGATTTTCTCCCAAGTACCTTGCTTGATATTTTATCTTTTTTGTTTTGACCTTTTTAAGAATTTTTTCTCTTTTGGTCAATACCTTGCAAGTGTTAGAGCAAAGGCCTCACTCATCAAAAGAGGTGCTTTTAGGATTTGGTTTTAGCTGCTTCTGCTTGAAGTAGTATATGACCTCTTCGTGCATTTAGAAAGAACACGGAGTTTCTAGTGCAGAACCAGATGTGTAGACCTTAATGCTTTGTAGGATGCTTAAATTCATAATGAGGGTGATTAATTTGCATTCATGGGTATCTACAAGTTTCAGTTCATTTATTTACATACACACTCCCTTCATTTTTTATATTATTTTTATTACTACAGCAAAAGATACCAGTGTTTTCAGATCTCTATTTTTAGGGGTATACAACTTGGCTATATAATTTCATTCTGATCTTCAGTCCAGAAGTAGCCAATTACCTGTTTCTTAAACATATATTCTTGTTCCCCCCTTCCATTAATGAAGTGAAGATGAAGTCCTGTATTCTCAGTATTTGTGGATTTTCTTAAATTTTATTTCTTTAAGCTGGGGGTCTGGGATGGGGGTGGAGAATTTTCTAAATCAGAGCTTATGTCAAAACAATTTATGGTGTTGTAACCTGTTTGGTTTTTTAAATATATTCTCCATAAACATCAAAAAAAATAAAGTGAAGGTAAATGTAAAGGTATTTTGCTTCAGCTGCAGTGAAAAAGGTAAGGGTAGCAATCCTTATCTCAGACAAAGCAGCTGCAAAAATAGATCTCATTAAAAGAGATAAAGAAGGAAACTATATATTCTCCTAAAGGGTATCATAGACAATGAAGCAATTTCAGTACTAAATATGTATGTACTACATGGTATAGCATCCAGGTTATTAGAGGAGAAGCTAAATGAATCACAGGAAGACATAGAAAGCAAAACTCTATTGTGGGGAAACCTCAACCTCCCTCTCTCATATTTAGATAAATATAAACATAAAATAAACAAGAAGGAAGTTAAAGAGGTAAATAGAATAATAGAAAACCTAGACATGACAGACCTTTGGATAAAAATTGAATGGGGATAGAAAGAAATATACATTTTTCTGCAATACATTGCTCTTACACAAAAACTGACCATACACTAGGGCATAAAAACCTTATAATCAAATACAGAAAGGGAGAAATAGTGACCACTTCCTTCTCAGATAATAATGCAATAAAAATCATGTGTAATAGTGGACCATTGAGAGATAAACCTAAAACTTATTGGAAAATAAATAACCTCATTTTACAGAATGAGTAGAACAAACAATAAATTATAGATAGTACTAATTATTTCATCTTAGATAATGATAATAATGAGATAACATAGCAAAACTTATGGGATACAACCAAGGCAGTTGTTAGGGGATATATTACATCTTTAAATGCTTACTTGAATTAAATAGAGAAAAAGGAAATCAATGAAATAATAAGTATGTAACTAAAAAAATTAGAGGAAGAACAAACTAAAAACCTCCAATTAAATACCAAATTAGAAATTCTAAAAATTAAAGGAGAAATTAATAAAACAAAAGCAAGAATACTATTGAACTAATAAATTAAATCAAGAATTGGTTTTAGGAAAAAGCAATAAAATTGATAAACCTTTGTTAAATTTGAAAGAAAGAAGCAAACCAAATTTCTAGTATAAAAAAAATGAAAAAGGTGAAATCACCACCAATGAGGAGGAAATTAAAGTAATAATTCAGAATTATTTTGCCCAACTCTATGCCAATAAGTTTGATAATCAATGAAATGGATGAGTTTTACAGACATATAAGTTACCCAGGTTAAATGAAGAGGAAATTAAACACCTAAATAACCCTATCTCAGAAAAAGAAATTCAACAAACCATTATTGAACTCCCGAAGAAATAATCTCCAGGGCCGGATGGATTAGCAAGAGAATTCTATCAAACATTTAAGGAATAATTGGTTCCAATTCTATATGAACTCTGGAAAAATAGATGGAGATGGAACTCTGTCTTGTTGGGTTCCTGCTGACTAGCTTATCCTTTACCCAGAGGAATGTTGAAGAAGTGGGAGACAAAGATGAAAAGTTCTCTCTAAATTTCTCTATTTATTCAACCCCCCACAAGTGTTTAAATACTCTTTTCCACTCCCAATGCTGAGGTATTATCTAACTACAAGTCAAATAGTGCTGGGTGCTTGCAGACAGAAAGTGTTAAAAGTTTACTTAGTACTACACACAGCAGTCCCTTACAAAACCCCCCTTTTTGTTTTTGAGGTGAATTTCCTGTAAGCCTTCTGCAGGAGGATGGATTATTTTCAGCCTCAGCATGATCAGGAGGAAGACCTTGTATTTAAATATTATCAATTTCCCCTGCTATTTTTCCCCAAATCAATTACATTCAAAATCCAAAATAAAAGGAGTAATATTTGACATAAATAACTGTTGAAAATTATATCAATTTAACTTCAAAACAGACCAAATAGTATAAATATCTCTTTCCCAAAAGAAATTAGTAAATTATATGATTAAATATCCCCAAATCCTGGAAATACAATTTATCCCAATATAATTTCCTTCTGAATTACACTCACACAGAGACACAGACACAAACAACAGAAACAACTCTCTTGAAAAACATTTAGCAAGTTGAGATTGATTCCCCGGCCAGTACCAGAATATAGAAATATTTCCCGACCTCTCCAGATCAGTAGAGAGATGTGAAAATGTCCTATTGATGATTAAATACACATACACACACACATAATGCTTCAATTAATACCAGTCAAAATAACTTTTGAAATGAATCAGAATTTCATATATATTCGTGAAAATCTTGATCAATCAAAAAATGCACTTTTGAGAAACTTCACAAAACTCAAAGTTAGCTATTCTATTACTGAAATATTAGTAATAAGCATAGGCTTCATTTAAATGATAAAATCTAAATTTCCCAATCCCAGAAAAAAAAGTTTTCTCCCCTTTTTTCTTAACTAATTGACCACAAAGCTTACCAATCAATAGCCTAAGTAAAACATGTCTTTGCCCAACCCCACTCCTCCCCAAACCAAGAAGAAGGTATGGGGGTCCTTTGATTTCTAAAACAAGTTTTTGAAAGGTTTTGCCCTTCCTGCAGTGAAGCATGCAATTTCTGAAAATAATCCACCCTCCTGCAGATGGCTTACAGGAAATTCACCTCAAAAACAAAAAGGGGGGTTTTGTAAGGGACTGCTGAGACATAGGTTTGAATTTCAAAGTTCTAAGAAGAAAGATTTCCCTTCTCTCTCCCCACTCCCTCTGCAGAAGGTGGGGGTGGCAGATAATGAGAGAGAACATTTGAAATTACTTGAGTTGTTAACAACAGTATAATTTGGAGTTGTTGCATTTTATGAACAGCCAGCACCATTACAAATTGTCCAATAGCATGTGACAATTTTTATCTCAACACAGGAAGTGCAGTTAGTGTGTACTTCACAGCTTTCTGGTGCGGTAGCAATGGCCATGATGTGCTTGGTTGTGTGCTGGAGAGTGGAATTTGCTTTGGCTTTGGGAGTGGAAATTGTCATAGGCATCAGGATTGGTGGCTCCAACGAGGTGTCTCTGAAGTTGGCCATGGGTTCAGGGGTTTGAGGTGCACTTAGCACGCAGCACAGCCAGGCAGGCAGCTGTATCCAAAAGGAGCAGCCAGCAGGTCCCCCACATCCTGTTCCTGGCACTGGTGTTCAGGTGACAGACTGCTGCCGAGGAAGAAGCTCCACCCTGCTGCGATGTCATCTTGGAGATTTCACTTCCCAACTCAACAGTACCCCTAATCAAAGAATCCATGCTAATTTTTTGCCCCTAATTGACATAATATATCTCTTCCCCATAATATTGTAGAGAGTTCTTCAACTATGAAAGGAGTGACAGTCCCTGCTTTATCTTCTTTTCTCCCTTTCAAAAATTGACAAGAAATTTCTGTTTACTGTCAACCCCCAATACCTACTATATTAGTATAAGCAACTTGTTTAGGCCAAGCTTGTGGTCAGTTCTGTATGGGGAACACAGTCCGATCTGCCCCAGTGTCAATCAAGCCTAAGAAAGCAATTCCTTCTACTTGGATAACACAAGGAGATTTTTCTGAAGAAATTGTAGTAATAAACACAATTTGGTGTGCCTTGGTTTTGGCTCCTTTATCAATTCCTTATCTTTCCAACTTATACCAGATCTTGATAAAACACATGACTGGGCTATGCACTGGATATCATTTATGTAGCTATCATCATTATCATTAGTATTCACTATTGCAATAGAGAAAATTTCCCCACTTACATGCTTTACTAAAGGTATAATTTGAGTATAATCTGGATTTATTGGAGCCAAAATGATTGCAAACTCCTTATCCATTAATCATAAAGGGTGAATAGGTACTTCAGTAGAAGTTTGGGCAGGCGCCCTAAATTTCCCAGCACTTTTGACCATCAATAGTTTGATATGGATTGGCTTGCTGCCGAAGCTGCATACTGGTTTTTCCATTCCATTCTCTTGCTGGTCCTGAACTATCATACCCCATGATTGTTTTGGAGGGACCCCTGGGAGAAGGCCTCTTTCTCCATTTAAATTTCCTTGTCTGCATTCTGATGGCCAGTGTCCTGTCTTTTTACACTTTGGGCATGGAGTTTTAGGATGATATGTCCTGACCTTTCTGGGTTTAGCTCCTTGGGTACTCCAACAATCTCTCTTTAAATGTCCAGGTTTTCCACAAACAAAGCAAATCTGTTTCTCTTTATTTCTCATGTGCATATTAGCAAGTGCCTCTGCCATTAATTCTGTATGGTACACCTGAGATCTTATTCTGTCACATCTTTGAATCATTTCTTCAATGGTGGCACCGTTTCTTAAGTCCATCATTACTTTCTGACAGTCAGCATTAGAATTAGCCCATGCTAATTGTTTTATTAATACATCTATTCCTGCAACATCTCCTAAAGTTCTTCCTACCGTCTCCTGTAACCGGGCAAAGAAATCTACAAAAGGCTCATCTTGTCTTTGTCTGATAAGTGCAAATGTTTCTGTCTTTTCATTTTGTATTGAAATACATCCCCAAGCATTCTTTACACAGGTAGCAATTCTTTCATATATTTCCAATCCATAATTTAGTTGGTCTACACTGTTGAGATATTGTCCTATGCCACTTAATTGTTTATAATATGTGTGGCATTGGTACCTTGTTCATGCTTCAAAGCCATCTGTCGACATTGTTCTATATACTCCATCATCCAAAAGACAGATTGTCTGGGTGACAAACATGTCCTATCTGCTTCCAATTACTCACAGAGTATGTAAGATTATCCGATTGTAGCTGGACAAAAGATGATGTTGGCCCATATTCCCCTATTGCTTTTTGTTAAATCTCTGACTGCTTTTATATCTACTGGCTGATGTCTTCTCCTAAGGTTTCCTGGATCAAAAGGATTTAATTCCTCAATAACAGGATATGACTGAAACTCAGCTTCTAGATCCATCAAACTTTCTCCCTTCTCTTTTGCTCTTTGGATGGCCCTTTGTCATGCTGAAATTTCTTTACTAGGTGCTTTAAGACTAATCCTAGTCCTTACTTGATAATATTCATTTATTTCTTCTCCCTCAGACCATAGAGGTGAATACACTTTCCCTTTTCCTTCAATTTCCTCCACAACACCTCCTTGTTCCAAATTCCTTAATTTCTGCCGCATGGTAACTTGTTACCTCTCCAATGTCTTTTGCTCCAGGATGTCACCTGAATTTTTTTTTCCTTGTTTGTATCTGCTGATCCTTATTCCAGACTCTGATTTGATAGCTCCGAAATCAGTTTTTTCCCTTGCCATTTCTCGAGTTCCTGTTGACTAGCTCATTCTTTACTCAGAGGAACTTGGAAAAGGCAGGAGACAAAGATGGAAAGTTCTTTGAAAACTTCTGTTTATTCAAAAACCCCTGCAAATGTTTAAATACCCTTTTTCATTCTCAATTCCAAGGCATTCTCTAATTACAAGTCAAACAATGTCTGTGTTTGCTGACAGCAGGTGTTAAAAGTTTACTTAGCACTCCTACACACAACAGTCCCTTATACTGCCTAACTCCTTTTATGGCACAAATATAGTGCTGATACCTAAACCAGTAAGAGTCAAATCAGAGAAAGAAAATTATAGAACAATTTCCCTAATGAATATGGATGCAAAAATCTTAAATAAAATCTTAGCAAAGTGATTACAGCAAGTCGTCACTAGGATAATATCCCAGGAATGCAGGGTTAGTTCAATATTAGGACAGCTCTTAGTATAATTAACTATATCAGTTATAAACCTAACAGAAATCATATAATTATGTCAATAGATTCTGAAAAAGTCTTTGACAAAATACAGCACCCATTCCTACTAAAAACACTAGAGCATAGAAATAAATGGATTGTTCCTTAGAATGATAAGCAGTATCTATCTGAAACTATCATCAATGCAATGGGTATAAGCTAGAAGCATCCACAATAAGATCAGGGGTGAAACAAGGATGCCTTTATCACCACTACTATTCAATATTGTATTAGAAATGTTAGCTTCAGCAATAAGAGATGAAAAAGAAATCGAAGGAATTAGAATTGTGATGGAAGTAACAAAACTCTCAGTGTTTGCAGATGACATGATAGTATACCTAGAAGATCCTAAAAATCATCTAAAAACTACTAGAAATAATCAACAACTTTAGCAAAGTTACAGGAAATAAAATAAATTCTTATAAATCCTCAGCAATTCTATATATTACTAGCAAGACACAGCAGCAAGTGCTAAAAAGAGAAATCTCTTCAAACTAACCTTAACCCTAACCCTAACCCTAACCTAAAGTCTCTTCAAACTATATAAAGTCCTTGTGAGCCTACCTGCTGAGGCAGATTCAGCTACTCTATGGAAACAACTATGAAACACTTCTCATACAAATAAAATCAAATTTAAATGCCTGGGCAAATATCAACTGCTCATGGATAGGCTGAACTAATATAATAAAAATGATAATCCTGCCTAAATTAAATTACTTATTTCATGCCATACCTATCAAACCTCCAAAAAATTACTTTAATGATCAAGGAAAATTGTAACTAAATTCATATGGAGAATCAAAAAAGTCAAGACTATCCAAGGATTTAATGGAAAAGGTGCAAAACAAGGTGGTTTAGCCTTACCAGAGCTAAAATTATATTATAAAACATCAATCATCAAAACTGTTTGGTACTGGTTAAGAAATAGAATGGTGGATCAGTGGAATAGACTAGGTACCAAAGTGATAGCAGAAAATGATTATAGCAATATGCTGCTTGATAAACCCAGAGTCCAGCTTCTAGGATAAGAACTCTCTTTTTGATAAATCTGTTGGGAAAATTGGAAGTTAGTAAGGCAGAAACTTGGATTAGACCTACATCTCACACCTATACCAAGATAAGATCAAAGTGGGTACAGAGTGTAGACATTAAAGACAATATTATAAGCAAACTAGGAGATCAAAGAATAGTTTACCTGTCAGATCTATAGAAGGGGAAGCAGTTTACAACCAAGGAAGAAATGGAGGACATCATAAAAACAAGCTAGGTTATCTTAATTACATTAAATTTAAAAGCTTTTGCACAAACAAAACCACTGTAACCAAGATCAAAATAAATGTAGTAAATTGGGAAATAATTTTTGCAACTAGTATTTCTGACAAAGAACTCATTTCTAAAATGTATAGAGAACTGAGTCAAATTCATAAAAACAGAAGCCATTCTCCAATTGTCAAATGGTCAAAGGATATGCAAAGGCAATATACAGATGAGTAAATCAGAGCTATCCATAGTCACATGAAAAATTGCTCTAAATCATTATTGATTAGAGAAATGCAAATTAAAGCTTCTCTGAGGTACCACCTCACACCTCTCAGAATGGTCAATATGACCAGAAAAGATAATGATCAATGTTGGAAGGAATGTGGGAAATCTGGCACACTAATTAGTATATTGTTGGTGGAACTGTGAACTGATCTAACAATTCTGGAAAGCAATTTGGAATGATGCCTAAGGGGCAATAAAAATGGGTTATACCCTTTGATCTAGCAATACCATTACTGAGCGTATATCCTGAGGAGATGATGAAACAGGGTAAAAGCATCACTTGCACAAAAATACTAACAGTAGCTCTGTTTGTGGTAGCAAAGAATTGGAAATTGAGTGAATGTCCATCACTATGGAAATGGTTAAACAAATTGTAGAACATTATTGTTCTATTAGGCACCAGGAGGGATGGAATTCAGAGAAGCCTGGAAAGACTTGAATGAACTGATGCTGAGTGAGATGAGAAGACCCAGAAAAACAGTGTACACAGTAACAGCACATGGGGGTAATAGTCAGACTTATTGGACTTGCTCATTTCATCAGTACAATAATCAGATATAATTTTATCTTCAATGGAGAATACCATCTGTATCCAAAGAAAGAACTGTAAAGTTTAAACAAAGACCAAAGACATTTAAAAACCAAAGACTATTACCTCCAATTTTTAAAAAAAAGTTGTTTTATTTATTATGTAATTTTGCTATCTCTTATATTTTATTTTTCCTCAAGGATTTGATTTTTCTCTCAACACATTCAATTTTGATCAATGTATAGCATGGAAATAGAGTAAAGATTAACAGACAGCCTTCTGTGGGGATCGGCGGGGGAGGGAAGGGAGGTTGGGAGGAAAATTGTAAAATTCTAAACATTACAAATAATGATAGAAACTACTATTGTATGTAATTGGAAAACAAATAAAATATTTATATTAAAAAATAAAAATAAATTAATGCAACATATAAATGTAATAATATAATTCCTGACCCAAGTAATAAAATTTCTGAAAATAAAAGTAGATAAAACAAAGTTAATAATTCCATGTGACAAAAAAATTAAAATAGTCAAAAGACTGAAAAAAACATATTCTTACATTTTCAGAAGAGGACATATGAGGAGGGGTCATTTTGTTTTAATTGTTTTTTTTTATTAGTGGGGAGATATCATTTACCAACAATTATGTGGCATTTTAAATGTATCAATAAATTTTAAGTGATAACTGCAATGCAATTAATTAGTAGCACATATGACAACTACAACATCTCTATAAAAATTTTAAGAGAACACTAATCACATATTTAGTGTTGTGTTAATGAAAATATATAAGGCACATAGAAAAATTTTCCTAATCATAATGTTCAACAGAGAACATCTTCACAGTTACACAACTGAGTAAAAATGTGAAAAAATAAAATTGTTCTGTGCTTATTTTTTGATCATTAAAAATGACATATTTGATAAATATAACCTTAAGGTTTTCCTCTGAACTCTTAACAGATTAGACAAGATTACTTCCTAAATGAATCACATAAGAAACATTTTTTTTGTAATTTTCTATTTGTCACTATCAATGAGACATTAAAGAAGGAAACAGATTTAAGATGGATGCTTGCCAGAGGTATTCTTCATGGTAATGGAAGATTCCCTGCACATTATCCAATTGGATGAGATATTTCCTATAAATGATGAGACCTTTCATTCATCAATAGGCTTTTATAAAGTATAAACTATATTGCAGACACTGTGCTCAATATTCTAAGAATATAAATATCAGATAATTCTTTCCTTAAGAAAGCTTACATTCCACTGAGAGAATATGACAAACTTGTAGCCAAATAAATATAGTATATATATATATATATATATATATATATATATATATATATATATATATATATAATAAAAAGTGATTGAAGCAAGGGCATTTCCAGTTCCTTTTCTGGCATGATACTGAACTAATTATCTGGAATACAAGAATATTATTTTCCCCAGTTATGTGCATGGTCATTCAAAAGCAATTGACTCCATAATCCACAAAGGAAAAAATCAAATCATTGAGAATCTATGTTCCATTCTTTAAACAATTGAGCATTTATTAACGTCATATAATATGTTAGAAGTTAGGTATACAAAAATTATATTGAAATAGTTTTTTCACCAAAAGAACTGATATTATACTGGGAGTTCCCATATTATGACATAAAATTAGATATTCATCTTTTGAGTTAGTTTATGAGTACATATATCTTGAATAAGCCCTGAAGAAAGACAAAGAGTTGGACACAAGATTGATCAGAGGAAAAGAGGAGAGGATTGGATTTTATTTAATAAACTGTACAATATTTTCTGGGATCCTTAGATACACTTTGACACAAAAGCCCACCATTTTAACCCTATTATTCTCCCAGGGATTGTAGGAACCTTCTTGATTAATGATATTTACCAATATATTTATACTGGAAGCTCATGATTTTCTATATTTGGAATGGGGGCACAATAATATGATCCTTGCTCTATTCCCTTCAATCAAAAAAATAGGTGTTGTATGAACACAAAAGAATCAATTAATTAATGGATTTGTTATGTACTTATTGCTTTAAAAGTCCTGTGTTGAAATCTAGAGAAATCTAGATTGAATGAGGCATTTCTGAAGACAATTCCTTGCTGTAAACAAGATCATCCTATATTAAAAAAGGATTTGTTCCTTGAAAAAAGAAGGGAAATTACATTGCACCTAAGATCTAAGCTGGAGATTAGAAAATAGAAGATATAATAAATGAGTTTTAGAGAGAAGAAAAATAATTAGAAATTATCTTTTGAGACTCAGAATAACAGGTATGATTTAAAGATACAAGTCTTATGAAGCCTCTTTGATTCCTGCCTTTGGAAGAGGCCATCTACAATGCAACTCTTTTGTGTAGAAGAGAACCCAGACACAGTTCTTTTGTATGTTTCTCTTTTTTCTTCTCTCTCTGTATTTTTCCATTTCTGTTTCTCTTTGTCTCTCCCTTCACCCATTCCTGCTTAAAGATGTCTGTCCCTCTGGGCATTTACCAGAATGTGAAGGAATCCAGGACTAGGTTTTCAAATAGAAGAAGGCATTTAGTAATACCAAATATCTCTGGGGTCTCATACTGAACCTTTACCAAGAATTTGTGCTGAAACCTGGAGAAGATAAAAAGGTATAAATGGACTGTAAAATGCATGTTGGATGAAGTACTTTCATTGTTTCAATCAAGATTCCATGGGATATGAAAGTACAGAATACCATATAACAAATGCTGTATATTGGGAAAGGTGGTAGACTTGAATCAGAAAGACTGGGGGTTAGGTGCTATCTCTGATGCTTCTTAGCATTATAATCATGGACAAGTTACTTAACCTCTCAAAGTCTCAGTTTTTTCGTAAGATTATTGAGAGAAAGGAGATTTATCAATTGTAGATCACTTAATAAATGGGAACCGAAATGATAAATATATTACTCTCCTTACTTCACTAAGTCTAAGATCCATAGTTAACAAAACTCTTTTTACTAAAGAATATTCCAGTCTTTTTTAACTTTGTGGAATATCTGAGAGTTTCTGTGGTGAAAAAATTCTTCCTTCTTTGATTGACCTGGGGAATGCATCTTTCCGAGTTTAGTTCAGGAGTTTTTGAACAAAAGGTTAAAATATATGTGCATCAATCACTGAGTTCTCACTCAAAGACATGGTAGAATTTGGCAGGAATTGTGCTCCTTGGGGCAGTTAGATGGTGCAGTGGATAGAACAGAACACTGGTCCTGGAATCAGGTAGAACTGAGTTCAAATCCAACCTTAATTACCTAGCTGTGTGACCTTGTGAAAGACACTTAACCCCACTGCCTTTTAAAAAAATAAATTATTTTTAAAAAGGAATGCTCTACTACCTTTTAAGAATTCAAAATATAATAATTTACTAAATATGATATATAAGCCTTAAAAATATAGGGTTAAAATGACAGAAAATATGGGTTAGACATGAACTTTTATTCTCTGGGCTTTATCCTAATCCTAAGAGAAGGGAATATTTATCTAAAAACAAAGGTTAAGAGAAAGCATTAACCTCCTGATGGTCTATGAAGGTTGCACAGTATTAAGTTGCCCAATTGTTTGTCAAAGATTAACATCCTTATATAATACTATCTGATGAATTATCTCTTCTTGAACTTAAAGCATCATGAGGGCAGGAAAAGTTTTCAATCATCCTGATCACTTTCTTCCCATGGTTGTAATTAATATAGGAGGAGATACCCACAAGTCTTGATTTCTTGCCAACTGGCAATGATGATTGAGAAATGATGGCTGAGTACTCTCTAAGGAAATTAACCTTTTTTGCCAGTATAGATTAAGAAATTTATTATACTTTGAAAGATATAAATGGAGAAGGATTTGAATGAAAGATGTAACTCACATTGATCAAAAAATCCTTCCCCTTACAATAAGTGCCTCTATTGCCTATAGTCTTGCTCCACAAAACAGGGCGTGTGTTTTCTCCTCCTCAAAGAGAATCATAGAATGTCTCAAGGAGAGCTGAGCTAGTCTGGGGAAAGAGGAGAAAAAGAACAGAAGGGGCAAGAACAAAAGGAGCAAAAGTGGAAAGAGAAAGAGAATTGTGGAATGGGTCATTTTAAGCCTGACCTTAATAGTGCTTCTGGTTTTAGTGCACATTACTTTATCATCTGCTGTATGGTGGAGAAAAACTCATTTGGAAAGGCAATGAGGGGCAGCTAGATGTTGCAGTGAATAGAGCACAAACCCTGAAATCAGGAGAATCTGAGTTCAAATCTGACCTCAGATACTTGATACCTACTAGCTGTGTGACCTTAGGGAAGTCAATTAACTCCACTACCTCACAAAAATAACAACAAAAAGAAAGGAAAAGAGAAAAGGACAATGAACACAGATCTGGAAATAAAGGACCATCTTTCTCATATTCTAAATACTTAATCTTTAAGATCAAGTTGATTGTTTCTTCAGGCAAATGTGCAGCAACTGAAAGAATATCATTCCAAACTGATCCTATTCCCAACAATCTGCATCCAAGAAGGTTGACAGCTCTGTTGGCAACTCAGCTTATAGGACCAGTTATGCCCATCAGAAATGTCTATGAGAAGAGAAAGCTCATGTAATTACTGAGGATGAGAAGAATTTCAAGGCATTTGTCAATCTTCATATGGCCAGGACCAATGCCCATCTCTTTGGAATCTTGGAAAAGTGAGCCAAGGAGGCTGCAGAGCAAGATGTGGAGAAGAAAAGTTAAACAGCTTCTGAGAACTTTAATTAATAAAATAATTCAAAATATGTGTGACTTTGTCTTGGATCAGCTGTGAAGAAATGGAGAGGGATGAAAAAGCCACTCTAGGCCATTTACTAGGATCTGTGGTCCATAAAAATACTGCTGACAGAAGCTTGGATCTTGGAGACAGAACACCTGACTTTGGTCCAACTCTTCTATTGACCACCTTCAGCTGTTCTGCTTCCATTGAGTGCCTTAACTTCCTTGTTGAGCATGACCTGTCCTGAAGATTTTATTTACCATTTATTTAGTTATTGAGTACTCTATTTTTAAAACAGTCAATTAGCCCACTCAAGGAGGAGTCTTTCACCTAAACCTTAGTAAAGGGAAGAGGGTTGGGGGGGGGGGTTCTTCCTTTTCTGTTAGGATACTTTTGGTAGGTGACCCTATCATAACATAATCCCCTTGGTACTTTGCTAGCTCTACTTTCCACTACTGTGCCAGTAGCCTTTAGAACGTTAATTTTAACAGGGTTTTAACAGGGTTAAAATTAACAATGAACTTCTTTGGTAGTAGAGCTCATCACTCATTCCTGCATTCCTTAATTAAACCAACTACCTGCATTCCATTTGATCATTCCCCAATCACATGCATGGTTCTTGAGCACAGTGCTCAGTCCACTGCCAAGCTGCTTCACCCTTACTTAGGAACAGCATATCAATCGTTTCTGATGTTCTGTCATATATGCTCCTTGTTATGTGGAAAGATTTTCTCTTAACAGTTCTCCAGGATCTTTAAGTTGGCTTATTGATCTTTTTATTGTACATTGATATTGATGCAAATTTTGGGAGTTGGGAGAGTTAGGGTTATTTCATTCTCTAACTATTACCCAGTTGATGACAATTCACTTAAGTTCTTCCAAGAATTACTGTGATTGAGTTACTGAAGTTAAAGTCCAGTTATTTTGGGGGGAGGGGGATGAATTTGTAAAGGACTTTAATTTTGAATTTTTTTTGCAGTTTTTCCCCTGGTCTTGCTTTCCTCTCCCTACCCCCCATTGAGGGCTGTCTGTTGGTCTGCATTGTTTCCATGGTATGCATTGATCTCAGTTGAGTGTGGTGAGAGGGAGGTCATATCCTTGAGGAAAAAAATAAAGTATTGTGCCTGATTGTTGCACTAATGGAATGAGCAAGTCCATCAAGGTGTCAGTCCATGCAAATCTTTCTGGGCTTCCCTGGATTCCCATCCCTCCTGGCTTCTAATGGAGCAGTGGTGTTCCATCACATGCATATACCTCATTTTGTTAGGCCATTCCCCAATTGAGGTACATTTACATTAATTTCCAATTCTTTGCTACCACAAACAGCTGCTATGAATGTTTTTATACAAGTGATTTTTTTATACACTAAAATACTCTTGTTTAAAGAGTAAACATAATACCCCTCCCCCCCAAAAAATAGACCCTCATGAGAAATAAAGAAAAGAGAAAAAAAAGATCAAGTTGAGAAGGAAGTAAGTTGTTATTAAGCATTTGTATTAGTCTCTATGATAAATTTGGTAGCTTAAAGATGCAAGTAAAAAAAAAGCAGTTCTTGCTCTCCATGATCTTATAACAGCTCTAGGGTTAGATGCCATATCTTGTACTTTCTATATGTGAAAGAGAAGTAAAAATCAATATGGAGGGAGGTATCATGACAAAAGTTAAGCATACCAGACATCTTTTCTAGAAAGACAACCAGAAGACATAATAGATAAAATACTAGTCTTGGAGCCAGGAAAATCTGAGTTCAGTTGTCACCTAACTATATGACCTTGGGCAAGTTACTTAATTTCTGTCTACCTCATATTTCTTCAACTATAGGTATAATGATAACCTCCTCCTAGGGTTGACACAAGGGTCAAATGAGATAACATATGTAAAAGAATATGAACAACCTAATTAGTTGGCTATATGCCAACTAATTATTATGGTTGCAGTTCAGTTTTCATTTTCTTTCTACCAAATTGAATTTATAAAATCCACTATCCTTAATTATAAATTCATAAAACAATGGAGCTGGAGGGTAACTTGGAGATCATCTTGCCAACTTGTTCACCTTACAGATTCATTCATTAATTCATTCTTTCAATAAACATATTTTAAGTGCCAACTCTGGTTAAGTTGAGGAAATGGATCCAGAGTGATAAAGTGACTTACTCTAAAACAGACAGAAAATTACAGAGATTCAATTAAAACCCAGATTTTCTGATTCCTAAGCTGCTGTTCTTTCCATGCCAATATCATCTTACCTTATAGCATTTCCCTGTTCAAAAATCTTTGATAGGAATAAAAATAAGGAGTAATATATTTATTTAATACAAATTTATATACAATTAATGAATTAATTAGATCAGAAATTATTTAATTTTAGATAGTTTGAAGATTATAATACAATAATAAGTAGCAATCATAGAGCATTTTTTAAGTTTGTAATGGTCTTTCCATATGTTATGCCATTTGACAAATGGTTCTCTATTGCCTGAAGGCTCAAATTCAAGGTCTTTGTCTCTGCCTTGAAGCCCTGTCACTGAACATGAACTGAGTCATTTCAACAGGTTCTGTTTATTTATTCCATGGAGCATTTCACCGCTTTGGAGTTCATTTCTAGTGCCTCCTTTGAATGTTAATCCAATCCTTAATTGTCCAAGTAAGTGATACAAAGCCTGGATAAGCACCAACATCTGGCTTATCAGAACTGGTCTCAGGAGAGATCGCTGCAGAGAGAACAGAGGCAGCCCCAACAGACTTCTCCAGTTTCAGCAGGTCATTCCCAGGCCAGCAGCTGCTTTGCCTATCATCATTTTGCATGGTCCTCCGCTGTTTCAGGAATCACTTAAGTGTATAATAATAGAATTTTACGGAGTTGAAATCCCTTCTCTCAGGTATCTTGGTAAGATTTGTGTATTTTCTTTTCTTACATAGTTCCATATGTACACCCCAAATCATGTTGCCCTTTATGTTCCTCCCTCCCGACCCCTCATCCAAAGCCCACAGTGGGCAAATGATTAATTACACTATGCAAGAATATATATTGTGGACTGACACTCCATTGCCTCACACATCCATCACTGACACAGTTGCCCTGTACAAGTATTCAACTTCCACAAAAACAAAGCACAGCAACACAGCCAACTAGACCGCCCCTGAGATTCATCCTGACTAGAGGATATCCAGGAACACTTTCTTAAAATGTCTCTTTGTCAGGATCCCCCAGATGTGTTGAATTGCTGAAACCTTTATTTCTAGAAAACTACCTTACTAAATTAGGAAAATGGAAAAGCCTGCCTATTTGAACCCAGCATTTACTTTATGATTTCCACTGTTAGGTATCCTTTCTTGGAAATAGACTCAGAGATGGGGAATCAGTTAACAAATCTCAGATAGATGAAATCTTTCCAGGTAGATCTGGTAGAATCTAAAAGTTCCATCATTTTCACTCAGAATCCAGCTTTAAGGTATTTTGTTGCTGGACCCTATAGCAGGACAAGATACAAGCATAGCTCCAAACAAAGAAAATAAAAATATCCTAGGATAGAAATATGTTGCTCTTTTTGTTCCACAAAGTCCACATTGCCTTTCCCAAAGGGTCAGCCAACATGAGATAGTCCTTAAAAATTTTCTGGAGTCTCACCTGGTTGTTTATATCCATATTCTTTCATAAAAATACCTGCATAATCTCAAAAATGGTTTGCTACTGTGCACCATCACTATTTATTTCAGAGAGCATTTAAATGATAAAGGTTTAGGATTTAGAGATGAAAGGAATTTAGAGGTAATCTAGTCCAAATATTTTGTTTTACTAAGAGGAAACTGAGACCTACAGAGATTAAAATGGCCTAAAATCACATGAATTAAGTAAATCAATATGTTTTTCTTTCTCTGTTTCAGTTGTGGGCTAAAGACTCTGGAAATTATCTCCTCCCTGACTCTATTACCTTGATTGTCGCACCTTATAGTTTATAGTTAATATTGCTAGCAATTATATAGATATTTAAAGTTTTCAAAGCACTTCTTACAACAATAAAGATTATTTTACAGATGAAGAAATTGTGGTAAATTGAGATTTAATGTCTTGCCTGGGTCATACAGCCTAACACTGTAACATATACTTCCTAGTTGCTTGCTTTTATTTTATTTATTTTTTCTTATTCTATTTTCTGGATATTTGACTGCCTTTGGCCAACTTCCCTTTCTTGACTTTTTGAGTTCTACAAATAAATCATTGAAGTAATCTGAAGGAATCATTCTTGGATTTGAACTTCCAACCCTAATCTCTCAAGTTATATTTTGCAGATTCTAGTCTAGCATCCTCAAATCGATTTGAGGGAAGATTTTGGTTTTAATGTGTGTGTGTGTGTGTGTGTGTGTGTGTGTGTGTGTGTGTGTGTGTGTACAGGATGGAGTAAGAGGTGGAGAGGTTGATTTGAATCTGTGATTTCAATAGTATAGACCACCACCAATAAGAAAACTCCTTCACCAATGAAGATCAGCATCTGTTTCTCAATTTATGAGCTATGCTTAGAATGCTAAAAGGTTAAATGCCTTGTTCAATCTTTCACACAACCAATATACATTAGAAATAGGCTTGAATCCATGTCTTCCTAACTCCAAGGCCAGATCTCTAATCATTTTCCCCTTATTACTTGGAGAAAGTAAATAATCTATATTTTTTAGACAGAGATACTGAATCTGAAAGTGATTTTCTTTATTTTCACATATCTTTAAAGTCTACCTGAGTCTTCTGCCTGGTAAGCTCTTTCAGCTGGGCTCCTTTTACAAGATCATTGATTTAGCCTGGCAACATAAAGGTGTCAAAGTCATGGCCTATGGTTATAAGCAACCCACAACACTCCAGGAGGTCAGAGGATACAGATTAAGTGTAATTGGGAAATGTTTAACAAAATAAATAAAAATGCAATACAACATAGATAGTGTTAATTTGCTTTCTAAATCAATATAAGACCTGCTGTGTTCTGTTTCTATTTGAATTCAACAACACTGTAAGAGATCTTAGAGGTTTCCTACCCAACCCTTTTTATTATACAACAAAGGAAACTAAGACCCAGAGGGGTTAAATAACTTGCCCAACATCTGCAGGAAATAGCAGAGCCTGGATTTCAACCTATGACTGAAAATCTAGGATTCTTTGTATCATCTTTTCACAATGTATTGCATTTTTTCCTCTTATTTATTTGTTTGGTTATTCATTTATAACAAGTTGCCTTCTTCCCTCCCACCCTTACTCCACATGCTTTTCATCTTAATCAGCACCTATGTGAATATATATATACTTCAAAGACCAGAGTGTGAAATCAATCTTATTTCTGGAAGCACCAATTATAAGAAAGCTTAGATTAATTTCCCTGCCACAATGCATCTCTCTCTTTCTTGGACATCTGCTGGTTTTCCAGCATTAATAGAGTTCTTGGAGGTTAGACTTAATTTAAAGAACAATAGCAATAATAACAACTGGCATTTTTATACCTGTTACAAATTAGAAAAGAACTTTACCAATGTTTGATTTGATTCTTATTTGATTCTCAACATAGTCTTGATAAGTATTTTTAATAGTATTATTTTACATAGGAAGAAACAGGCTTAGAGAATTTTAGTGATTTTGTTCTCCAAGTAGTAAGTACATGAGATGATTCCAATCCAAACCCTCCTGACTTTAACTCCAAGATTCTATTCCATACTCTAGGTGCAACATAAATATTCACAGTCCACCTAGTTTTGCATGCCATGAATAAATCTCGTGGATTCAGATCAGGTCAGATCAGTCCTTCATGAGTAGGTGAATCCTGTAATATTACTCCTCTGAGTGCTCCAAATAATGTAAATCCAAAATGGCTTTAAAAGCCATTTAAATATGATTTCTGAAAAACAAGATTTATAGTTAGCAAGACATACAGATATTGTAGCTGTGATAAAATATATGGTATCCCCCATACTTTTTCAGTCACAACTATTACTTGAACTCAAATTCTCTTTCTTACAACATCAAAGTTAGTGGAATTGGGTCACCTCTGATTTTTGTAACCCTTGCTTTCCTGTAGTTATTAAGTGATTATAATATTTTCTAAAAACATATTTCCAGTTTTCCAAGAACCATTGAAGACACGTTGATCACTTTACCATTCATTCGCTTAGGGGAACAATCATTTCCTTTTCCACAAGAATAATGTTGAAACCACATATCAATATCGCAAGATTACCAGAATATGTCTAATGCACATCATCATATTCCTTCCATGCTCTGTTCTTTTTAGTGGCTCTCAGTTGCCTGTTAATTAAAATCCACATTTCTTGACTCAAGGTCCTTTTTACTTTAGTTTCAACCTAGATTTCAAGATTGCTCTATTTTACACAATGTAAATACCAATCAAAATTAAATATTTGCCATTTTCCTAAAAATTCCCTATTCCCAATCTATGCATCTGAGTTATGGTCTAGTCTCTGACTAAAGTAAGAATAAGAAGATAGAGTATATAACTGAGTATGATCTATATATTTCAGCATCTTCTCCAAGGGATAAAGATTGATAATGAAAATCTTTGTAAAAATTCTAATGGGGAATACTAGGCCCTGTCAAAGTCTTAGAAGTCAAAGGCACTAGCTCTTTATTTTTTTTAGTAATTTAATATAGATATATCATTGAAAACAGTTGTGGTGTAACATTCCACAAATATAAAAGTAAGGAGAAATTTTCTGGAAGTAATAAGAACAGAGTTGACAGAGAGAGCAGAATAAAAAGAGGGTCCAAAATGTATTTGTGTGTACTTGTGAGAAAATATTATTATTTGAGGTAGAATTAAAAGATTATTTAGTGCTAAAAGATAGAGTTAAAGGAGGCTGTTTATGATTAGAGTTTTCCTTAAATAATTAGAAAAACATGAGGTTTAGGATATCTCCTTATTAGCCACCAGGTGGCAGTATCAACATAGGATAGCATGGTTGCCTGGTGAAGGCATAATAAGTGCACAGCTTTGAGGTAGTGAGGAAAAGAGGAAAGACTGTGTCTCTTGAAGTCAGCAAGTTGGATGTTCTTAACTTAGAGGAGTGCCTATAGTATTAAGTACTTAATTCTGCCAATTTTTCATTATTAAAACAAATTCACATTTTTTTATTATTTTTGAACTTTAAAAAATAAGAGCACCAGTAATTTCTATAAATTATTTAAACGTATGTGTGTGTGTGTGTGTGTGTGTGTGTGTGTGTGTGTGTGTGTGTAAAATAGAAGCAGAATAAAACCAGAAGCATCTAAGTTGGGTAAGAACAATTGGCTGATCTTTTAACTATCAACATGGTGGGAAAGTATTGCCAGAAAAGCTAAAGAAAAATTTTACTTTCCCCTTCATCTTTATTTTCTCTGGTATTGCTCCAAGCGTCAATTTAAAAATAGTTATTTCGAGAACATTCTTCACACATTGACTAGTTTTATTTATATTTCAAGCATTAAGGGAAGAAAACACAAATTGTCAAAGGGAGGCAAGTAGATAAACAAATATACTAATGTAATATGTTTCTTTATTTTTTCTCTCTTTGAATGACTTGATGTAAATAAAATCCTAATATGATTGAATCTATGATTGAGTAATTAGTATGTAACTTTAATTCCTACCTCTCTAATAACTAGAGTTGGCCTGCCTAAAAGGTAATTACCACTTCCCCATTGGTCTGTGTAGGAAGATTTTCTATTTTTTCAGGTGGAGAGAGGAAGCAATAAGCATCCTGCTACTAAGCGAATATTTTTAATGAAAAATCTGGCCTTGTAGGAATTTACTGGGTTATTATACACTTTGGGGTGTCTTATCCTAAACATCCTGGGAAAAGGAATTCAGGTCAAGGAAGCAAACTGGAAAAGAGCCCTTCTGAACTGAGTTTTTCCAAACTATCCCTCATGTATTATGTAGATTCTTGTTTACAAGATTTCCCACAGAACAGGATATTCAAAGGCAAAGCTAGCTATGTCCTAGAAATCAAGGAAAAGTAGTAATGGCTGTTCTAATGTGTCCCAATGTACTTCTCTCCCCTCCCATAAAGTATAAATGCTTTGTTAAAGTAGAAACTAAAAAGACTAAAACATACACTAAAGCAAATAAATAAAAATCTCTTGGAATGGCCTTTATTTTTTTTCTATTCTAATCTCCCATGCATTTGAAAGACTATTGTCACCCTGGAATATCATGACTAAAAAAAACTACATAGATCATCTAGTATAATCATTTCCTTTACAGACACAATCTCAGATTTGATATGAATCTTAGGGCCATCTAGTCTACTTTATGCCAGAATAGCAAAACTGATAAGAGCTCACCTTTCCTTGGCTTCAAAACCTACTAAGAGGAGAAATACATCACTTGTGAATGCTTTGAAATATTTGAAAGTTTATATTTGCATCCAATTTCTAATCACCTTCTGCTTCTTATGATCCATTTAGAACCAAGTAAAAAAAACCTTATCCATATTTCAAACACTTAATGACAACTTTCTTCCCTTGCCCTCGTGCCCCCCTAACCCTACAAACATACCAAGTTTTCTTCTAAAATACAGACTGTGAAAGTGTCAAGTGACTTAGCCAGGAAAATAAATTAGGAAGTGTGCCCAACACTACATAATCAATGTTAAACAAAAAGAGAAGCACTTTTTATGAACTTCTTGCTTATTGTTTATCATATTAAACCCATGGCTGAAATCTATCATAATGATTCTCTGCCCAAATACCTTCAGTGATTGAAAGATAGCTAGAAAAATAGGTAGATGATAGATAGATAGATAGATAGATAGATAGATAGATAGATAGATGATAGATAGTGCACTTTGAAAGAGACATTACAAAACATCTCCTCTGTCCCACTCACTACTTCATTAAAAGAATGATTGACAAATTTATTATTTCTCAAGAGTGATTCTCAAACCACTTTTTTTTTTCTCCAGACCTCTTTATACTCTAAAAATTTATTAAGGAGCTTCCATTTACCATACTTGAAATTAAAATAGATATTTTTTAAACTTTACTACATATCACTTTATTTTAAAACACATCATTGTATAAGTTGAACTCTTTGATTATCAAAGTTCAATAGCACACAAGGGTAGAACTTATATTATTTGATTTCTAGTTCTATATACTTTAATATTAAAAATTATCTCTACTTAATTCTGTATTATTCCATGTCAATCTTTGAGATTCACATGGTATAATTCCATCTTTTGCTACATTACAAGCAAAGAATTTATAAGTTTCTTTTTGAGAGTTAGCTACTTTTCCTTTGAAGAATATTTCTTAAATGATAACAAAACTAGAGATTCATACCACTCTAACCAGGAAATTTGTTGAACTACACTGAAGATTCAAGTCATCTTCAGCTAAATCTTCTCATTTTCATATGTTTTATTTCTTTTTTAAAAGAAATGTATTTATTGTTCCAACTTCATGTAAAGACAGGCTTTAAAAATTATTGTTAAAGATTTTTATTTCCTCATTTTTCTCTCCCTCCGCCCATTGACAACAGTCTGATACAGATTATACATGCATAGCTGTTTACCATATTTCCATAGTAGTCATGTTGTGAAAGAAGAATCAGAACAAAAAAGGAAAAAAATGAGAATAGTAAAAATATAAAGCATAAAACAAGTTTTAAAAATAAAAAATAGTATGCTCCTTACTCCATAGTCCTTTCTCTGTATGTGAATCATTTTCCATCATAAGTCCTTTAGAATTGTACTGCTGAGGAGAGCAAATCTTTGATAGTTGATGATCACCCAAAGTTGTTGTTAATGTGTACACTGTTTTCCTGATTCTGCTCGCTTCATTTAGCATGAGTTCATACAAATCTTTAAAAGTTTTTCTGAAGTCTGCCCATTCATAATTTCTAATAGAACAATAGTACTCCATAACATTCATAGCCCACAATTCATGCAGTCATTCCCCAATTGATGAATTTCACTTCAATTTCTCATTCTTTGCCACTACAAAAAAAAAAGAACTGCTAAATGTTTTTGAACATGTTTTCCTTTTTTGTGATCTGTTTTGGTATACAAACTTAGCAATGGTATTTCTGGATCAAAAGGATCAAAAGGCTTGCACAGTCTTATTGCCCTTTGAGCATAGCTCTAAATTGTTCTCCAGAATGGTTAGATGAGCTCACAATTTCACTATCAATGCGTTAGTGGCCCAGTTTTCCCCCATTCTTTCCAACAGTGATCCTTTTCCTGTTTTGTCATATTGGCCATTCTAATAGGTGTGTTAGTATTTAAAAGCTGTCTTAATTTTAATTTGCATTTTTCTAATAAATAATGATTTAGATCATTTTTTCATGTGATTCAAGATAGCTTTAATTTCATCTGAAAACTGCCTGTTTATATGCTTTGACCATCTATCAATTGGAGAATGATTTATATTCTTATAAATTTGACTCAGTTCTTTATATATTTTAGAAATGAGTCCTTTATCAGAAATACTAGTGTAAAAATTGTTTCCCAACTTTCTGCATTCCTTTTAATCTTGGTTACATTGGTTTTACTTGTGCAAAACCTTTCAAATTTAATGTAATCAAAATTATCCATTTTGTATTTTATGATGTTCTCTATCTCTTATTTGGTCATAAATTCCTCCTTTCACAGATCTGATAAATAAACTATTCCTTGTTCTCCTAACTGATTTATGGTATCAATGTTTAAGACTAAATCCTGTACCTATTTCAAACTTATCTTGGTATAGGATGTGAGATGTTTCTGCTACACCATTTTCCAATTTTTCCAGAAGGTTTTGTCAAATAGTGAGTTTTTAGCCCAGAAGCTAGTCTTTGGGTTTATCAAATAGCATTTGTCATAATCATTTACTACTGTGCCTTTTGTATCTAATCTATTTATTCCACTGATCCACCACTCTATTTTTTTTTATCAATTACAGTTTTGATGACTGCTTCTTAGATTTCATATGGCTTGGCCACCTTACTTTGCATGTTTTTTAAAATGTATTTCCTCATTCAAATATTGACCTTTTGTTCCTCCAGATGAATTTTGTTACTAACTTTCTAGTTCTATAAAAGTTTTTTTCATACTTGGATTGATATAGCACTAAATAAGTAATCTACATCATTTTTATTATAATAGGTTAATCTATTCATCATCAATTGACATTTTTTTGAATTTTTAGATTTGACTTTATTTGAGCAAAGTGTTTTTCAATTATTTTCATGTAGTTTCTGGGTTTGTCTTGGCAGGTAGACTCCCAAGTATTTTATGTTGTCTACTGTTACTTTTTAAAAAAAATTTTTCAGGCCAAAACAATATTCAGCAACATCTCTGTCATAAAAAATAAAATGTTAACACTTAAGGATAGAAGAAAGACTTCACTATAGCATAATTAGGTGGACTGCATACAGAGCCCCTCAGGTGCTATAGGCAGGAAAGACAATGATTATTCATTCATCCAATGAATTAGGAAGCACAGAATTCAGGAGGGGTAATTGCTCAATTCTGGACTGGCATAAGGTTTATGATAGACTGGCCCTGCTCCAAATGCTTCTCCATCTTGATGAGAAACTTCATACCACCCACCACCATCTTCACCAATGCCACCTCTGAGAAGCCCAGGCAGTCAACATTGGAGATATCAAAGACACCATCCACAGCTGCTGTTCCCACACTTCCTGTCCCCCCATCTTCTGCAGCTTCAGTTTCTTTAGCACCCCACCAAACACCTCATGCTTACCCAGGTGGGAGTCTGAAGTGGACACCTAAACATAGGCCTGTACCCAGGTTGTAGGGGCATGTCAGGAAATAGTCCAAGTGGGGTTCCATGTAAAATTGTAGTTATTGGTCTTAAAAAAGGTTTTGACTTCAGCATGATGTGGCTATTGGAAAATAATGAGGCAAGGGTGCTTTGAGAGTGGCAGAAGACAAGATGTTCAGAATATGCTGCCAATGATCCCAGGCTACCTTAGCTCAATCACCAAGACTTAAGAGTTACTTTAAATTGAATTTTTCTTTCTATCTCTCGTTACTGGACTTTGTTGATAATATTTATAGAAATGTTGATAATTTATGTAAGTTTATTTTATATACTGAAATTTTATTAAAATAATTGTTTCAAGTAGTTTTTTAGTTATTCTAACATTCTCTAGGCATACCATCATATCATCTGCAAAGAATGAGAGCTATTTCCTCATTATCTATTCTAATTCCTTCAATTTCTTTTCCTTTTCATTGCTAAAATAAACATTTCACTTCTTTTAGTGTTTTAAAATGTTTTTGTAGTCGTCAAGATTGAGAAAGCAACAAGATTGAACTGTTAGAAATCTAAAGACTAGGATATATAAAAATGAACAACTTCCAAAATCTTTCAAAATGGGACATGTTGACTTTGAGTATGTTTTAGAAATAATCTCTCAAAATATTGGGATAAAGAATTTTATATGTAATATTATACTAATTAGTATAAAGAAATTTTAATCATATCTTTCTCCTGTCTGAAGTGTCTCTCTCTCTAAGTTTTTTTTAATTCAAATATTTTATTTATTTGTTTTTCCAAATACATGCAACAGTAGTTTTTAACCAATCATTTGAGTTTTATAATTTTTCTACCTCCCTCTCTTCCCTCCCCCTCTCCCCCTGACAGAAAGCAATCTGATATAGGCTCTAAATTTATAACCATGATAAGACTGATATTAAATATGCTATGAGAGAAGAATCAGATCCAAACAAGAAAGAAAACATTATAGAGAAAAAATACATGATACATAGGACAACTTTTACAAAGTGAAGATAATAAATAAGCTTTGGTTTTTATTTAAACTCCTCAGTTTATTTTCTGAATACAGATGATTTTTTTGCTCTTGCAAATCCATTAAAATCATCTTTGATTATTTTATTGATAGAATGAACAAGTCTATCCTAGTTGATCATCAGCCCATGTTGCTATTATGTATAATGTTCTTCTGGTTCTGCTCATTTCACTCAACCTCAGTTCATGAAAAGTCTTTCTGAAATCCTGTCCCTTATGATTTCTTATGGAACAATAGTGTTCCATCATACACACACACACACACACACACACACACACACACACACACACACATCACAATTTGTTCAGTCATTACCCAAATGATAGGCATTCCCTCAATTTCCAATTTTTTACCACTACCAAAAGGGTTGCTATGAATATTTTTAAATATGTGGGATTTTTATCCTTTTTTTATGATCTCTTCAGGATACAGACCCAGTAGTGGCATTGCTGGCTCAAAAGGGATGCACATTTTATTGCCCTTTGGGCATAATTCAAATTACTCTCCAAACAGGTTGGATCAGTTCCCAAATTCACCAACAATACATTAGTGTCCCAATTTTCCCCACATCCCCTCCATTTTGGTCAATCTGAGAGATGTAAGATGGTACTTCAGAGATGTTTTAATTTGCACTTCTCTATCAATAATGATTTAGAGCAATTTTTCATATGACTATAGATAGCTTTGACTTTTTTGTCTAAGAAATGCCTTTCCATATGCTTTGATCATTTACCAATTGGAGAATGACTATAACTAGTGTCTTTCATTCTATAGGATGAAATGTAACTATGTCCACAATTCAAACATTATACCTTCAAAGAAGTAACAGGTTTTAATATTAGATTTCCCAAGGCTAGAAATTCTGATGAGTTCCTTTGTAGAGTAATACATGACTGAAACACAATAAAATGGGGTGTAATAAAATGATACTTTCACTTGATTTTCACAAAAAGCCTGTGAGGTAGATGAAGTCATTATCATAATGGTCCTTCTTGTCTTGATGACAGTTAGCCACCTCTAGGAAGGTTTATTGGAGAGTCCTCCATATGAATTTAGTTAATATTTTTTCTAGCTCACTAAAGTAACTTTTTTGAAGTTTAATTAATATGAACTAAATATGTAATTTAACTTAGGCAGAATTTTCACTTTTATTATATTAGCTCAGCCTACCTATGAGCAATTGACATTTGTCCAGCTATTTTAATATGGATTTTATTTATGTGAAAAGTATTTTATAGTTGTTTTCATAATGTTCCTGAGTCTGCCTTGGAAGGTAGACTCTCAAGTATTTTATATTGTCTGCAGTTGTTTTAAATGCTATATCTTGTTATCTATAACTTGTTAGCCATAAATAGAAATGTTGAGGATTTACATGGTTTTGTTTCATATCCTACATCTTTGCCAAAGTTGCTAATTGTTTCCAATAGCTTTTTAGAAGATTTTCCAGGTTTCTTTAGGTATGCCATCATATGATCTGCAAAGAGTGAGAGTTTTGTTTCTTCATTTCTGATTCTGATTCCTTTAATTTCTTTTTCTTCTCTTTTTGCTAAAACTAACATTTCTAATACAATATTGAATAACAGTGGTGATAACAGGCAACCTTGT
The DNA here is from genome assembly GCF_037893015.1 of Macrotis lagotis. Taxonomy (NCBI): domain Eukaryota; kingdom Metazoa; phylum Chordata; class Mammalia; order Peramelemorphia; family Peramelidae; genus Macrotis; species Macrotis lagotis. Next base: position 119,999,865 of record NC_133661.1, read on the forward strand.
TTCACCCCTTTGCTTCTAGATTATCCTCATTACATATGATGCTTTCTGATAGTTTTAGATAGATACTGCTTATCATGAAATGGATAATTTTTAAATTATTTATGTATTAATCAGTTAAAATAAATATTTTTGTAAATAATTTTTCCAAAAAATTAGTCAAAATAGTGATATTATTTTCCATGCCTTTTGCATATCTCTTTAATGTCTGACTACAGATGACTATAATATTCTCCCCTCAGATTATATATTCATTCTACCTGAGAAAAGATTTTTCTGGTTGAAGTATCTAAATAAAATTCAGTTTCACACAAATATATAGTTAGGAAAAGGAGTGCTTTAATAGGTTAAATAACATTTTAGTATTTTTATGAAAATAATTTTGCTTTCAAAGACCCCCTGAGAGGATCTCAAAGACCTATAGATTCCACAACCACTTTTTGAGAACTATTTATTAAAATTTTGTTTTTTATCTCTACATTGCCAAGAATAATCATTTATTTAAAACAATTTTTAAAAGAATAATCATTTATTTTAAAAAAAGAATAAAAACATTCTTCATAAAAAGTAAATGATGAACATCATCAATTCAAAGTATGGAAAAAAAAATATGAACTGATCCAAACTGAAGTAAGACGTTCCAAAAGATATATATATATATATATATATATATATATATATATATATATACATATATATGTATATATATATATATATATGTATATTTATATACAATGACTATAATATAAATAGAAAAAAAGTCAACCACAAAACAATTGGAAATGAATATTGTGAAAACCTAATGCCTTTCTTGACCTCAAAGAAAAGATCTGGAAAAAATACACCTTTCCTCTATTAAGATTGAAATTCACAGGTTTTCTTGATTTTTTTCTTTTCTTTTTCTTTAAAAATATTTTATTGGGGCCACTAGGAGGCACAGTAGATAGAGCATTGGCCTTGGAGTCAAGAGTATCTGAGTTCAAATCTGGCCTCAGATACTTAATTATCTAGCTGTGTGGCCTTGAGCAAGCCACTTAACCCCATTGCCTTGTAAAAGAAATCTTAAAAAAAAACTTAAAAGACCCTAAAAATATTTTATTATGAAAGATGAGTCTTGGAGAGCAAAATTAGGGAAAGGTAGGAAGGGAAATCCCAACAAATAAAAACAAATGATAATAAAATCTATTTTTTAAAAAATCAAAAGGAAAACAAAGGCACACTTTCCACCTCTCTGTACCTTACTTATTAGGAAAGCACTTTGCAAAGCAAAAAGTACCAATGGAATATGATTTTTTATTCTTCGTTGTCACTACTAAATGTTAGTCAAGAGCAATTAATAGTATTGTGGGAAAGTCACTGAACTTGGAGTCAGAGAATGACAGTTCAAATCTTGGATCTGCCTCTTACAACTTTTGGGGACTAGAGCAAATTCTTAACCTGCAAAATGAGGAAATAGGATTGATGCCTTATGAGTTCCTGTCCCATGTTAAAATTTAGGTTACTAATAGTATAATTCACCTATCACTTGGTACACTGCTAACTCTTAATTCTACCTCACAATCCATGCTTAATGATGTCTCCTTAAAGGAAGAACAAAAACAAAAATAAAGCTTCTAGGCTTCTACAGAGTCACTGAGTTCTATGAGACTAATTTTTTTCATCAGGTTATATAACATCTTAAGGTTTATAGAATACATATAGTATCTCACTCCTTGAAACAGCCTTGGGAAGTAGTGCTTATTATTCCCATTTTAATATAAAGAAATTTAGGCAGAAGGGAGTTAAATGATTTGCTCAGGCAAATTTTTTCATCTATAAATGAGCATATAATAATAAAAATAATACTTGACTTACAAAGTTTGTTGTGAGGAAAGAATTGTGTAAAACATAATGTGAACAGCTATTATAAAGGGCCTTTTCTGATTATACTATTTATCTCATTTGGCACATGAGGAAAGTGAAGTCACATATGGTGAAGTAAATTACTTAAAGTCAGAGAGCATATAGCCAGTGACAAAGTTAAGGATAGAATAAAGATTCTCTGCTGATCCCCAGTCTGAAATTCTCTCCACTACAACCTCTAACTAATACCTAATATTTATCAAGTATTTGATAGTTTTCAAAATAGTTTACATACATCATTTAACTTTATTGATACAATAGGACAGTAGAATAGTATCCTATTATACCTATTTTATATATGGAAAAATTGCGATTCAAATAATTTTGCAGGATCACACAGATAACAAGTATCAGAGCCAGAAATTGAAAGTATACCCTCCTACATATATATATATATATGTGTGTGTGTGTGTGTGTGTGTGTGTGTGTGTGTGTGTGCGTGTGTGTGTGTGTGTGTATATATATGTGTATATATATATATATATATATATATGTATATATATATATATATATATATATACCAGTATATTACACTACCTCTAACTGCCTATAGGATCAGCAATTCTTTATTCAATAGGGATTTTAAAAACTAGGGGGAAAAAATCTCTAGGAAGTATTTAAAAGTACCACTAACTAAGTGAATTATATGTTTAGAGATAGACAATTTTATGCATTTTATTGAAGTAAAATTTATGAGTTATGAAATATGATCTCCTGTGGAATGGCATCAGGTATTCAAAATGATAACCTGACTTGTTTCATCTGCAAAAAGATGATGCATTTCTCCTTTTTCCATCCCTGCTATTTTCTTAACATTCATTTCATATATTATATTGGAAATCTCATTTCATCATCAATAACTTTATTTTCCAAGCAAATATATAGTTATATCAAATGACACATCCAGGTTTGTTTGAATTCTTTATTAGGATAGTCTGTCCACAAATTGAAAGTGATCTGGGAACCAATTTTTAAGAAACAGTAGTCAGTGTATATGTGAATATTTTTTTTCTCATAAAGTATAAAAACAGAAAATACTAGGGTCCTATGCTTTATCTATTTGTCATCACTTAACTCTGGCTGCCTCCCATCCAGGGCCATCTCCAGTCATCCTGATCCATATCTGGCCACTGGATCCAGATGGTTCTAGAGGAGAAAGTGAGTTTGGTTACTTAGCATAGCACTCCCTCACTCAAATCCAATTCATTTGCATGCCATGGCATCACTTCCCTGATATCGTGGTCTTCTTCAAGAATGAAGGACAAAACAAATAATATTTGTCATTCCTATTAAGAGGTGGGTGTAGACATGTGTGGGTTATGTTAAGGGTAGACAATAAAAGATCATTATCAGAATTTTCTTTTTATGGGACAGAAAATAATTGTTTGAGGTTATATAACATCTTTAGGTTTGTAGAATACATATAATATCTCAATCCTTGCAACAAACTTGGGAAGTAGGTGTTTATTTATCATTCCCATTTTTAATATAAGGAAATTTAGGAAGTTAAGTGATTTGTCCAGGCACAAACATTTTATAAGTGTCTGAGGCAAGATTTGATCTTAGACTTTCCTGATTCCACATCCAGGATCCATTTACTTTGCCTGTGAAGAAAAGTTCATCATATTTGTAGTGGGAAGATGCTGGGATTGGGAATCAAATTATGACTTCCAATCATTTTTCCTTTGATTCTGAGTACAGCATAATGAAATACATATGTTATGTTTAAAGATTTGACAGTCTCCACAAGCATAATAACCTTTCTTTGTTCTAAGATAGCTTTAACTTTAGGCACAACAAACTAAAAAACAATCTTTAAAAGAAAAATTTTGCTTAAATCTCTTTCACATTGACTAAATTTCTCCTTTTATTCCTCTCTCAAAGAACTATCCCATATGACAAAAATTATTTTTAAAAGAAAAAAATGGAGAAAAGAAAAAAACAAACAGAAAAATCAGCCATTACATTAAAAAAAAATTTCAGAAAATATATGCAATATGGCATACCGGTGACCTCCTGCAAGGACCAAGAAATAAGTATGGTGGAAAGATGGGGAGAAGATATGTATTTTATCAACTATCTTTCTAGGTGCATTATTATAGTCTTTGTGTTTTTTGTTTTCTTGTCCCTGCTTGCATCGCTGCATGTTTCTCTCTGTCTTTCTATGCTTCTTTGAATTTATCACACCACTGATTTTTAAGCATAGTAATACTTCATTGCATTTATATACCACAATTTATCTATTTCCCCAGTTGGTAGTGAGAAAATATTATATGTTTTCTAATCTATTGGTCTGGTAAAACAAAAGTCTGATTTTCTTAGTATTGTAAGGAATGAAACATTATCTCTCCATATGTCAATTACAATCTCAGGAAGACAATATATTAGAAAGTCAGAAAACTCATTCTGCCCTTGTTAAACTTTAATCCATGAAAGAGATAACTGCATTCTCCTTTAGACCACATAGCATTGAATAAGGATGATATTTTTTGATGAGCAATTGTACAGCCTAATATTATGCAACCCAATAGACAAGCCTCCAGAGACATGATTTCCTTTATCCTTATGTTTAAATATTCTGGTATCCCTTTGCTTCAGTTGGTCATCTGGGATAGATGGTCTCCACCTATACAAATTTTTGTGGCAAATCATAGAGAATAAACTTTATGTCTAACTTTTATTTTATGTCATTTTATTCTAACCCTAAAATTTTAAGTTTTACAATAGACATTAACTTTATTTTTAGAACTTAAGTAAAACAAAAAGTAGGGATATGAATATAAAGTCTTTCTCTTCTCAGTGGTCTCTTTATTTTTTTAATTATTTATTTAAGGAAAGGAGGTTAAGTGACTTGCCCAAAGTCACACAGCTAGGCAATTCAGTGTCTGAGGCCAGATTTGAACTCAGGTGCTAGTGATTCCAGGGCCGGTGCTCCATCCACTGCACCACCTACCTGCCCCCCAATGGCCTCTCTAACATGAACACTTAATAGTATAATAATAGCTTGTTTCAAATGATACCTATAAGAATTTTTTATCATTTAATTTGCATAATTTCAAACTTTTTCAGAATTATACCAGTGCAGCAATGTATTAGTTTGACTAGTTTTCCAAAACCCCTCAAACATTGATTGTATACTAAAGGAAATAATAGAGAAAAATGTTATACCAAGTGTTATTTCCTTCTGTACAGTCTTACCTAACCTGTGGGTATCTGATTCCCATCCTTTTGTTATCTAGATAAATAGCTCCCATTGTTGGGCCACCTGGAATCTCTACAATAAAAACTCTTACTAAAAGGGGAGAGTGGCACCCCCATCTGATTTATTTTGACATTCACTTAAAGATATGTGAAATTGGCACCCCCAAAGTCTGTTCCATCAAAGAGGGGTTCTGAGATGCAAATACCTTAATTCCTTTCTTACCCCCTTTCTAGCATGTACATCTTCCCTGTTCTCCTATATAAACCTTGCTTTTTCATCTGTTGATTGCTGTTATCAGCCTAGTTGAAGTGGCCTTGGAACTGTTTTAACATTCTTAACTTCTGCTACTTTTGTAAAGAACTCCAGCAGTTTTCCTAAGAAATCTAGCCCAGTTAACAACTATCTTTAATTTTCTTTCTCTATGCTGCTCCCCTATATAAATCCTGACCTTATCCTCTACTGGCTGCTATTTCAGCCCAGTTGTGAACACCTTTGAACTGTTCTCTCCCTATGCTGCTTACCACCGCCATTACTTAAATTACTAAACTTCCATTTTTTCTATTATTTTACTGAACTTCCATGCTTAATTCTTTTACTTTGCTACTTTAATAGAATAAAGATTTTGTCCCTAAATGCTTATTGAAAGTCAGTCCTTCAACTGATTTCATTCTCATATTCTTAAACCCAGACTAGACCACCCTACATTTTTTACTTCAACAACTGTTTCCATATGTTGTCATCATTAATCACTCAAAATATCTGATATGAAATTTTAGGGTTTTTTCTTTGTTCATTTTTCTTATTATTAGTGATTTGGAGTCCTTTTCAAGTTGATAAAAGTATAAAATTCTTTTAAGAACTATTTGTTCATATCTTTTGACCACTCCTCTATCTTGGAAATGACTTTTGGTCCTGTACATATCAATTTGTTGTTTATGTTTCTTTGTTATCAAATTTTCATTGGAGATATATGATACTAATGATTTTTCCCTATTTCACTACTTTTCTTAGATATCTTAATTTTGTTTGTATGAAAGAATTTCAATTTAATATAATCAGTATTACTTATTTTGTTTTGCAATTAAATCTACCCTTCAATTAGTTAAGAATTCATTTTCTGTGACTATGGATGTGAAAAAGTTTATAATCCTTTTTTCCTCGAATTTTTATGGCATGATAATTAATATTATGTACACATTTTGTTATTCAGTGGTTCTGTCATGCCCAGCTTTCTGACCCCAAGTACTATAGCATGCCAGTCCTCTACTCTCTGTCTTTCAAAATCTGTCCAAGATCAAGTTTATTATTTCAAAGGTACTATCCATCCTATCCTCTGCTGTTCCCTTTTCCTTTTACCTTCAATCTTTCCTAACATCTATGTCTTTTCTATGTGACTGAAGTATTTAAGCTTCAGCTTCAATATTTGTTCTTCTGACAAATAATCAGAGCTACAGTCTTTATATATTGATTTTTTTGATCTCCTTACCATCCAAGGGACTCTCAAAATTGTTCTTCAGAGATGGAGAACATCAATAAAAACAAACTGATAATTATGACTACATAAATTAAAAAGCTTTTGCACAGACAAAAGCACTGTAACCAAGATCAAAAGAAATGTATTAAATTGGGAAGCAATTTTTACAACTAGTATTTCTGACAAAGGACTCATTTCTAAATTATACAGAGAACTGAGTCAAATTTTCAAAAAAACAAGCCATTCCCCAATTGAAACATGGTCAAAGGATATGCAAAGGCAATTTACAGATGAGAAAATCAAAGTGATCCTTAGTCATATGAAAAATTGCTCTAAATCATTACTTATTAGAAAAATGCAAATTAAAGCATCTCTGAGGTACTATCTCACACCTCTCAGACTGGCCAATATGACCAGAAAGGATAATGATCAATGTTGGAAGGGATGTGGGAAATCTGGGACACTAAGACATTGTTGGTGCAGCTGTGAACTCATCCAACATTTCTGGATAGGAATTTGGAATTATGCCCAAAGGGCAACAAAAATGTGCATACCCTTTGATCCAGCAATACCATTACTGGGCATATACCTGAATAAATTATGAAAAATGGTAAAAACATCATTTGTACGAAAATATTCATAGCAGTCCTGTTTGTGGTGGCAAGGAATTGGAAATTAAATAAATGCCCTTCAATTGGGGAATGTCTTAACAAACTGTGGTATATGTATGTCATGGAACACTATTGTTCTATTAGAAACCAGGAGAGATGGGAAGTCAGAGAAACCTGGAGTGATTTGCATGAACTGATGCTGAGAGAGATGAGCAGAACCTGAAAAACATTGAACACTCTAACAGCAACATGGGGATGATGATCAAACTTGAATGATTTGCTCATTCCATCAGTGCAACAATCAGGGACAATTTTGGGCTATCTGCAATGGAGAATACCATCTGTATCCAGAAAAAGAATTGTGGCATTTGAACAAAGCCCAAAGACTATTATTTTTAACTTAAAAAAAAACCCAATATCTTATTATGTAATTTTTCTATCTCTTATACTTTTTTTTCCTTAAATATATGATTTCTCTCTTATCACATTCAATTTGCATCAATGTATACCATGGAAACAATGTAAAGACTGGCAAATTGCCTTCTGTGGTGGGTGCAAGTAGGGAAGCAAGATTAAGGGGAAAATTGTAAAACTCAAAATAAATAAAAGAAAAGAAGAATTCAAAAAAAAGAAAAGAAAAGAAGAAATCTTCTTCAACACCACACTTTGTTGGTTCTGCAGCACTCACCTTTCCTTATAATTCAACTCTCAAAGTCATACATTACTACTGGGGAAATAACATAGACTTGACTATATAAACCTTTGTTGGCAATGTGATCTCTGCTTTTGAGTATGCTTTTCAGATTTGCCATAGATTTCCTTCCAAGCAACAATAGTCTACAGCAATCTCTGAGACAATGAATATAAAATTTGATGCTGTTTTCATTTCTTCCCCCTTAGTTTGCCAAGAAGTGAAGAGACAAGATATCCTGATCTTAGGTTTACTTTGTTTTGGTTTTTGATGTTAAACTTCAAACCAGTTTTTACACTCTCCTCTTTCACCCTTATCGAGAGGCTTCATAATTCTATTTTCATTTTCTGTCATCGGAATAGGATCATTTGCATATTTGAGACTGTTGATATTTCTCTGGGAAAACATTAATTCCACCTCTTGAGTTATCCAGTCTGGTATTTTTAATGATTTATCCTACATACAAGTTAAATAAATAAACAATGTAAAACTTTATCATATTGCTTTCACAATCTTGAACCAATCAGTTATTCCATTGTTGTTTCTAACTGTTGCTTCTTGAACTGCATACAAGTTCCTCAGGAGAAAAGTAAGAGGATCTGATACTCCCATCTCTTTGAAAACTGGCCTCATTTTGTTGTAACCACACAGCCAAAGGTTTTAGTATTGTCAATGAAGCAGAAATAGCTATTTTTCAGGGACTCCCTTGCTTACTCCATAATCTAGCAAATGTTGGCAATTTATTCTCTAGTCCTCTGCCTCTTAGAAAACCAGGCTGTACTTCTGCTAATTTTCAGTTCACATACTGCTGAAGTCTAACTTGCAAAATCTTAAGCAGTTTTTCAGTAGTTTGAGCATTCTTTGTCATTGCTTTTTTAAGGATTGAGACTTAAACTGATCTTTTCCAATCCAGTGCCATTCTTATGTTTTCCAAAATTACTTGCACATTGAGTGCTGTATTTTTAACAGCATTATCTTTTAGTATTTTAAATTGCTCAGGTTAAATTTCATCACCTCCACTTACTTTATTGTTAACAATACTGCCTAAGATCCACTTTTCCCAGGATGTCTGGCTCTGAATCAATAATCACATCATTGTGGATATAAGTGATATTAAAAACTTTCTCTTCCTATTCTTTTCTACTTCTGTTAAGTGCCTGTAATTTTTGTTTTTTATTATGTCTGTTTTTTTATCAGGAAACATACCTTCTATAACTTTAATTTTCTTGAAAAGATTTCTTTTTTTCTCATTCTATTGTTTTCTTCTATTTGAATTGTTTACTTTCCTTCTTTCCTAAGCTTTTTATAAAGTCTCAACAGATAGCCATTTTATTTTCTTGTTCTTCTCTATTTGGGGGGGTGGTGGTGATTTTTTTTGGTGCTTACCTCCCGTATAATGTTGTGAACTTCTGTCTAGAGTTCTTCAGGCACTCTATCTACCAGATTTAATCTCTTAAATCTATTCATTTCTTCCCCTTCATATTCATAAAGAATGCTATTTAGATCATATCTGTATAGTCTTATGATTTTCTCTACTTTCTTCAACTTAAATCTGAATTTTAAAACAAAATATTCACTAACTAAACCACAGTCAGTTCCAGATCTTACTCTAACTGAATATATAGAGCTTCTCCACTTTTGGTTGGAAACTATATAATTGATCTGATTTTGGTATTAATCATTTGGGTACATCTGAATGTGGAATTATCTTTTCAGTTGTTAAAAAAAGAGTTTTTGCTATGACCAGAGACTTATTTTGACAAACCTCCAATCTCTGACCTTCTTCAATTTGTTCTCCAAGGGCAAATTTCTCTATTTTGCCAATTTTTTTTGATTGTGTATTTTAATAGTACAATGCCCTTGGACAAATGTAGCATCTTTTTTGATGTTATTTCTAGAATGTGTTGAGATCTTCATACAACTAAACAACTTTGGGCTCTATGACACCAATGGTTGGTATATAGACTTGCATTATTGTTATGTTCAATGATTTGCCTTATATTCAAATAGATATTATTCTATCAGTTTTGAGATTGTGCCCAAATTTCTCACCCTTTTAATGAATATGAGATCTACTCTATTTATTCTTAAGGATTCATGTCCACAGTAGTAGATGTAATGATTATCTTAATCATATTCATCTATTCTTATCTATTTAAAATCATGGACACACAAAAATGTCAGTATTTAATTTTTCCATCTCCTGTTTGACCACATCCAGTTTACTTTAGTTCCTGAATCTACATCCAACTTGCTATAAAATATTGATCTTTACACCAAACACATCCAAATCTAAGCAAACTTTTTGTTATGGCCCAATCACCTTACTCTTCTGGAGCTATTTAAATTATCCTCCACTTTTACCCAGTAATATATTCAATACCTTCTGACTTAAAAGGTTCACCTTCCAATGTCATATCTTATAGCACACTAGGGTTTTTCTTGACAAAGATACCATAGTGGTTTGTCACTTTTTCTCCAATGTATCACCTTTTTCAGAACTCTTCACTATGACCTAACCATCTTGAGTAATCCCACATGGCCTAGCTCACAGTTTCATTGAGATAGGCAAGTCCCTCTATTATGACAGAGAGCCAGGAGGGACAAGTTCTTATATACCTACATTATTATGAAATATGGTATGAGATATTGGTCTAAACCTAATTTTTGCCAAATTGTTTTCCAGTATTTCTTACAGTTCTTATTATATAGGCAAGCTTTTCCTACATAGCTTTTTTTTCAGGTTTAATTTGATTATTGAGTTAAATGTCTCCTGATTCTTATTCAATCTCTTCTGTTTCATTGTTTTAATTTTCTCTTTTTAATTGGTATCAAATGTTTTTGAAGTCTGCTTCTTTTTTAAAATGACTTAAGATTTATAAGTGTCAATCCCTAACATTTTTTTCCTTTTTGCCTTATTTTCCTTAATATTCTAGATCTTTTCCCTCAAACAAATGACTTTTTTATTATTTTCTCTAACTCTATACAGTTTTTCTTTGGTAATGATTGGTATAGCATTAAATCTGCAAATAAACTTGAATAATACTAACATTTTTCATTATATTTGTATAGTCCATCCATTAATACTTAATATTCCTCCTGCTAATTTAAGTTGTTCTTGTTTCTTTAAGGAATAGATACAAAAAATAGATTTAAAAAAGATACAAAAAAGATGAAAATATATACAAAAATATCTGCAAATAGACACAAAAAGATTTTGTTTTAGTAGATAAACTCCCAAATATTTTATAACTTTTATATTTTTTCTTAAAATATTTCTAGCATTTTCTCCTGAGTTTTATTATATATATAAATGCTATTGATTTTGGGGGGGTTGATTTTGTAGCTTCCATTTTGTTCAAGCTATTTATATCAATTAAGTGTTTTCTGATTCCCTAAGAATTTCCAAATAATCCTCACATCATACACTTGACTAATTTCTATAATGGAGACATTAAAGAAGAAAAATTCATATTTCCATAATGCTTTAAAGTTTATAAATCATTTTTCTTATGACAACTCATGAAGTTGAGAAGAGTTAACTGAGTCTCTGAGAAGGCCTACCTGTAGCTTCACAATTAGTGTCCAAGGTAAGTTTCAAAATCAAGTCTCTTTAAAGTTCGAGTTCAATATCCTTTCTAACCCATCACTTTTCTTCTAGGAGATCTAATTTCCATTAGGACCAATATCATTTCATCTACTTTTTTTTATTTTTCCCAACATGAAGCACAGTGATTTTTACATAATAAGTACATTATTGAATAAAAAAATGCTTGGTTTTGGTGCAAAATTAGAGTATTTTACTTTTAAAAATTAGCAATTTTTCTGAGCATCAAAAGAGTATTAGACTTTTAGGGAATGAGTTTTTATATAGCATCTGCAATTATCACAATGAGATAATTTCTAAAAAGCAATTCTAAGAAACCTGCAATATCAGGTTATGGGGCTATCCTTCTTAGTTTTTCTCTTTATAATTAGTAAACAGCATTTACCTTATAACCTAATAAAGTCAGATTTCATGTACAAAATGAAGAGAATGGTAATTATCCATAAGCTGTGTAATGGAGTATTGGGAATTAAATTATTTTCAACATAAAAAAATAAATTTCTTACATTTTCAGGGATATGTTAATTATTTTAGCCTCTTAGGGACAGTATACTCTTAAATATAACTTAGCTTTTTTTTAATGGAATGTTGAGAACCAAGCTTTCTCTTTAAAACTCTTTTTAATATCCTTTGGGAAAAAACTATAGGTTACACAATTCAATTTATATCACAGTCAGTGAGAATTTATTAAATGTATATTGTTTACAAAGACCTTTGCTGGGGATGAGGAGAAATACTAAACATAGTTAAGACATAGTCCCTGTCTACATTGTTATTTACAGTTTTATAGAGCTATGAGACACATAAATAGTCTCAATATAACCCAGAAGATCATAGAGCTAGATAGGAATAAACCTTAGAGGTAATCTCTTCCTACTATTTAATTTAATAAGTGAGGAAACTGAGGCTCAGAGAAATGAAGAGACTTATCTAATTTCAAGTGGCAGATCCAAGATCCAAACCAGTTCCACTGGCTAGAAATCCTCTGTTTTTTCTTCATTACATGATGCCACCTTCTGAAACTTGAGTATACCCTAAATCATAGATTGAGAGCCAGAACATGCTTTACCAACCTTTGATTCTCACTTCATTGAATACATAAGATAACTGTGGTCCATAAAGGTAAACCTTAAGTCACTAAAGTAGTAAATGGCAGAGGTAGTAGTATCTCTATTAGATCCATTAAACCCAATATTCATTCTGTCTCCAGAGGTACAAATGGAAGGTTCTAGTTTCTTCACTTTTATGATCCATGATTCTTCCCTGAGTTAGGACTATTTATCCACTTTGATGCTCAATGTTTTCATCAAGGTCACCATGTCAAGAATCCAGAGACCTGAATTCTAGTTTTTTCTCCACCACTACTTCTTTCTGAAGCACAAAGACAGAAATCTGACTTCTTTTTTTTCCCTTTGTAAAATGGAAATGATCTCCCCTTCCCCAGAGGAGTGTTGAGTGTAAAAAACCTTTTGTCAATAGAAAGGGCTTCAAGAATTCTCAAAAATAACAATCAGTATAGGCCTTTTCAATTTTTTTTGAGCTGACTCAGGCCAAGGAAAAGAAATGAGGGAAAACAGGGCAAGTCCATTGGGGCTGCTGAACAGGATCTATTGTTTCCTGACTCTTTCCCCATCCTCCCACTTTAATGAAGCAAATAAAAGATTCTCTGTGAAGAGTCCCTTTAATTGCATCTCCAAGCTCCTTGTTTTCTTGCTTTCCTGCCAAGTATTCAGTCCTCCCACCTGCAACCCCCAAAGAGATGCCTTTTGTCTGAATCTGGGTTAACTCATTATTTATCATATATGCCTATGGTGAAAAAGTGAGTTGATTCATTGGATTATAAGATTTAGTGCTAGAAAAGACTTTGGAAAAAATCTGGTTTGATGAGTCTTTTTTTTTTCTAGAAAGGAAACTAACATCAAGTGACTAGCCCAAGGTCATACAGGACTGTGTCCTAATCATCTTAAAATACTCTAATTTATTAATGGGGAAGGATTTGTTTACTTTTGTTTAAAAGGAAGACTATAATGATGAATTATATATAATGGAGGCAAAAGGAATCATGGATTTTTTGTTTTATTTTTAAATGGTGTAACAGAAAGATTACCAATATGGAAATGAGGAAACCTAGGCTCCATCCTTGCTTTGACACTACATCAAAGTGTGACCTAGGGTCAGTAAATTTTCTCTTCTAGATCTCATCCATTAAATGAGTAGAGGGCAAGCTCAAAAATATTGATAGTCCCTCTCCAGCTCCAGGAATTCATTGTATAACAGTTGAAAATATCACCTCCAATACTTCCTATTTGATGTCATTCAAGTCACTTAAATAATCTGGACCTCAATTTTCCCAACTGTAAAATGGAAATTTGCACTTGATGGTATCTGAGATCCCCTTTATCTCTAGAGCTATAATTTTTGCTTCCTTGGTCACATGTAAGGCTAAGATACCAGAATGAAACAGGTACCTTTTAGACTCAACCAACATTCCAGTCAGGCCCAAACTTATATCTGAGACACAAATGTTTCAAGTATCACTTATTGGGGGGGGTTACTTCCTCTTAGAGTATACCAACATGATTTGATGGCTAAAATGTGGAAGTTGGGGCATGTGCCTCCAAAGCAACTTTAGAATTCTATTGAGTATGCCATTCAGAGGTTAAAATAGGGCATGGGGACCTCCCTTGTGCCCAAGGACAGGTTCTTGGGCACTTGGGTTTTGAGATATTTTGGAGTTGGACTGCAGTGAGAACACATTCATTTTTTTGCTGCTTCTTCTTGCTTCTTAATGATCATATGCTTCCCCCTCAGACTTTCATTCTTCCTAGTTAAAATGGTATTTAATAAATTGGACCATATTTCTCTATCACTTAGGGCCTTTTTTTAATGGCTGAGCAAGAGTTAACAATAATGGTAAATTCTTTATGCTTGAAAGGGTGGAAGGTCATTGAAAGAAACACAAAACCTACTCTACTTCATTAAGAGTATACCAGCTGCTACTAATTTGATTGGTATTTTTTTAAAACCAAAAGATTCTTTTAAAGACAGGAGGGAAAGGAGACCAACTGCATTATGAAGCCATTATGAAGCAGTAAATGTGGTGGTATTGGTCAATCTCTAAGTGATAAATGTGTAGTGAGGAGCCTGTTCTCATCTTTAAAGGAGTTTTCCAGAATAATTAATCTTAGCTTGAATGGAAACCAAGAGACCTTTATTATGGGTACATTTTAAGTCACAAGACAAGACCTATAGATTAACACAAAACATCTAATAAATAAATAAATAATAAATAAATAAATCCTCTTTTATGTTACACCTCTTCAAATATTTTTGACAGCAAGCATGCTTTACTTGTATCCCCACTCCCAGTCTTTGTAGAAGGTTAGGAGAGAAAAAGAGTAGGAACATCTAACCATATCACAATGATCTCAAGATGTAACCAGAATTCAGAACCGGCAGGATATATATATGGGCTTCTGGTTTGAGGTAAATTGGTTTATAAGCCTCAGAGGAAACATTCAGAGTACTGATGATTTTGTAAAGGACCCCTTAGGATATGACGCTAAGGTTATCTTGGAATCGCCACATTTCTCACAAGCTCAACAAGGATCCCCTGGGTTAGTTCCAATCAAAGAACAGTTACCAAATAAGATTTTTTTAAGGAAGGATGGCATCTTACTTAGTCTTCAAAATTCTTGTCATTCTTGAACATTCATCTCAAGTCCCTCAGATGGAAGAAGTCTTCCAAATGGCCCTTTAAATGTTCTTTCTTTCTTTATCTACCTTGCATCATCTTATTAGTTATATCACTGACATAAAATGTAAAAAGGTTTTTTGTCTTTTTATCCCTAGCACCTAGCAGGACACCAGTCTACATAAGGCTCCTAATAAATGCTTCTATTAGACACAACAAATGTTTCTCACAAGAATCCTATAAGGACCAAAAGAAATAAAGTAGATGAAGCATTTATAAATATTTAGGCAATAGGTAGCCATCAATTATGTGTTATCTATTCTTGCCTAGAGAAAATATTATTTGTATGACCTCCTTCATCATGCATAAAGAAACATGGTGTAACATGGTTAGAGAGATTAGTTTAAGTCAGGAAGACCAGGTCCAAATCTGCCTCTGACACATACTCATTGTGTGACAATGGGCAAGTCATTTAGGCTATAACTCACTAATGCTAAAAGCTGCAGAGAAGGTATGGTCCTATATTGGCACAGGGTATTATTTTGCATAGGATTTTCCATTACTAATGAAATTTCAGATCTAGTTTCAATCTCTTTTCCTTTGACTTCCCTCATGGAGCTGCCCTAAGGAAAACATTTTGTAAAATAAAAATTATTATTATTATTTTCTATCTTAGGATGTGGCAATAAGAAATTCTATTTTCTTTTAAATTAATATCATCCTTAATAGGAGGTATTTTAGTCAGTGAATATTACATCTGTTGTAATTTCTATAAAATTGTGACTGCACAGTAATTAAATTAAAACTCTCATACATTACAGATGTTTTCCATCTGATTTAATTGGGATGGTAGGTGGGGATGGGGATTTTTGAGTACAAAAGAAGTATCTTCTTAGTTTTAATTTGATTTCCAGGCATAATTTCATTTATTTAAATGTAATACACCTGTGACATTGTGAGAACAGCTATGACCTGTGATGCAATAATTATTTTGTTATACTTCTAAGGTGTTATTCTCTTCATTTTACAAACCCCTACTTACCCTGAGAATCCAAATAGCCAAGGGTAATTTTGTAGTCATACTTTAATGAAAGGATTTTGGAATATTAATGTAATATTAATGTAAAACTAATGTAATGACTAATCTTTTTTTTAGAAAGCTGATTATCATAAATATCATTTGAGGATTTGACAAATGGAAGAAATAGAATCAAGACAGGGATTTTAATTAGAATCAAAAAATGTTCATTTCCATCAATATTATGATCTTCCTTCCAGGTCACTCGGGTTTAAAATATCAGTATCGTCTCTGATTTTCCCCCCTCTGCTTTTTCAATCCTTTTATAGTCCTCCTTTTCTAGTCCTCTAGCTTAAGGAGCTACCGAGTTCTATCGATTCTTCTTTGATAATGCCCTCCATTATCTGTTCATTCTTTTCCAATTGCACCATAGACCAAGACCAGTGATGTCATATCTGACTAATAAAAAGGCTTTCTAATCATTTTCTCTGCCTTCAGTTTCTCCCCATCCTGTATACATTAGTAGATTAATCATTTTAAAGAGCTATTTAGGGGATGGCTAGGTGGCACAGTGGATAGAGCACTGGCCCTGGAGTCAGGAGTACCTGAGTTCAAATTTGACCTCAGACACTTAATAATTACCTAGCTGTGTGGCCTTGGGCAATCCACTTAACCCCACTGCCTTGCAAAAAAACTAAAAATAAAAAAACGAAGCACTATTTTTTTATCTTGTAACTCCTATGCTCAAAATTTTTCAGTAGCCCAAACTCTGTAGATTACAATTCAAGGGCCACCCCAAAAGTAAACAAGAACAGACTTGTACTGCTCTTTATAATTTAGAAATTTTATTTCTCCCCATAACCTTGTGATATTGGGTACTGTAAATATTTATTTCCATATCATAGATGAAGAAACTGAGGGTTGGCGTGGTTAAGTGACTTGACCAATCACATGTAGTCATCTGAACCCAAGTCCTATACCCTATAGCATTCTTGATAATGATTCTGAATTGATTTCCAAAATGAATACTCTATTTTGACCAATGAAGTTTATTTATCATCTTTAAAACACATGTATTATTGTTTTTGTACTTTGGCTTTTGCTATTCTACTTTGCTGAAATTCCCTCTCCTCACACTTAAGAAATTAAAGAATTTAAGAGTTCTAAGGGACCTCTAATCCCACCCATCCACAAGAGGAATACTTTTATAATTGTATACATGACAAATGGTCCTTTAGTCTCTGCTTAATGACTTAACAAGGAAGAGGAACCTCCCATTGAGCAGTCCATTTCACTTTTGAACAACTCTAATTGGGAGCAAATTTTTCAAGACATTTAACCTGTCAGCAATTTCTACTCACTGTTCCTCATACTGTCCTATGGAACTGATGAGAAAGATAAAATCAAATCAAATCTCAGCTCACTATGACAGTCCTTCAAATATTAAAGACAACACCCAGTGAGTCCTTTATTCTCTGGTCTAAAAATGTCCAGTTCCTTTAACTGATTCTCACATTTTATATCATTCAATAAACATCCATTAAGTACCCACTGTTTGCCAGGAACTATGTAAAGGACTGTGGATCCAAAAAAACAGGGGAAAAAAGACAAAAGACAGTCCCTGACCTCAAGGAGTTTACAATCTAGTAGAAAGGGCAGTATTCAAATAAATATTTACAGGATAAATTAAAAATGTCTATTATCATCATCATCATGATGTTTGTGTTTCATCTCAAAGATCATGAGAACAGAGAGATTATGCCACGACCAGCATGTGAAGAGAGGTTATGCCACGACAAGCACGTGAAATGGATTTGAGTGAGGGGTGCTGTGATAAGTCACTTTTCTCACTTTCATCTCCAGAAACCATCTGACTCCAGTGGCCAAATATACTTCAGGACTGGAGATGGTCTTGGATGTGAGGCAATCAGGGTTAAGTGACTTGCCCAGGGTCACACAGCTAGTAAGTGCCAAATCTCTGAGATGGAACTCAAACTCCTGATGCGAAGGCCAGTGCTCTATCCACTGCATCAACGATTGGGAAAAGTTTCCTGTAAAAGGAAGGATTTTAGGGGCAGCTAGGTGGTGCAGGTGGCCCTGGAGTCAGGAGTACCTGAGTTCAAATCCGGCCTCAGACATTTAATAATTACCTAGCTGTGTTGCCTTGGGCAAACCACTTAACCCCATTGCCTTGCAAAAAAAAAGGAAGGATTTTAATTGGAAATTAAAGGAACCAAGGGAAAGAAGTAGGTGAGACTGTGAAGGGAGAGCTTTAATAACTTTAAATTGAATTTAGATTTTTGGGATTCCCCATATAATATGATATACAGTCATATTTATTTGGGGTGTGAATAGTATGAGGGTATGTATGTAAAAAGAGAGAGAAAGAGAATACCTTTTGCATTTTGCTGCTTTCTATGTTTTACACCATTTCATACAATTCTATGTTTTTTTTCTGAATTCTTACAGTGTAAGAATATTCATATGACACAATAGTATTCCTCTAGTGTGAGGTACTGAATTTTTGCTTTTATCATTTTCTATTTTAATGTTTTATTGAAGATATTTATTGATGTCACTGATAATTCCCAATGACTCTGCATCACCTATAGTAGAATCCTTCCTCTTCACAAAGAACAAACACATAAATACATAGTCTATACTGACAATATATGCTTCACTATGTACCTATGGTCTATCATCCTTCTGCCAACAGACATGCTTCACCTTTCATTCTCTAAAGTCATAATCAGTCACTGTATTGTTCAGGTTGGAAGTCTTTCAATGTTATTTTTCTTTACATTATTGTATTCATCATATAAATTGTGAAATTCTGTTTACTTCTCTCTGTATGATTTCATACAAGTCTTCTCAAGTTTCTCTGAATTCTTCATTTTCTTATTTCTTCCAATATTCTATCTCATTCCTATAACACAATTTACTCATCAATTGAAAGAGAAGTCACTTTCAATCTAATCTTTGCTATGACAAAAAAGTACTAATAACAATATGTGTTTATATATTGGACTTTACTCATGGTCATTGACCATCTTAGAATATATGTCTAGAAACTTTATTACTGAATCACAAAATAAGCACATTTTAGAAACATTTTTAGTATCATTCCCATACGCTTTCCTCAAAAGTTAAGTCTATCCACAATTCCAACAACGGTGCATTAATATGCCTGACTTCTCCTCGGCCATGTAAAATTTATAAATTTCATCTTTTGTCACCTATGCCAGTTTGATAAATATGAAGTGAAATCAGAGTTGCATTATTCTGCATTTCTTTTATTACCAATGATTTGGAATATTCCCTCATATATTTCTTTTCTTCTTATGAAAACTTCCTGTTCATACCCTTTGTCCATTTATCTACTGTGAATTATTTATCTACTATTCATATATTAATTCTCTGACACATTGAATGTCAATGCTTTATCAGAGATATTTGCTGAGAAGGTTATTTTTCCCCCAATTAATTGCGACTCTTCTTATTCTAGAGGTATTTTATGCAGAATTTATAATTTCATGAACTAAAATTATATATTACTTTTTGTCATCACCTATATCATATATATATATATATATATATATATATATATATATAGTCAAGCATGCCACCCCCACCTCACCCCAAGTCATAACTGTGCAATTACTTTCCCAATCACTCTTTTCTACCTTGATTTTACTTGCTCCTGAATCCTACATTATAGCACAAAAGAGGAGGCCCCTTCATTTTGTATTTACACTCTAATTGCTATAAGAAAAGCATTGGACTAGGAAACAGCCTACCAGGATGTTTCTCTTAGCTCTACCACTTAACTAGCTTTAGGATATTATGTATGGAGGGCAGCTTGGTGATGCAGTGGACAGAGCACTGGCCCTGGAGTCAGGAATACCTGAGTTCAGATCCAGCCTCAGACATTTAATAATTGCCTAGCTGTGTGACCTTGGGTAAGTCATTTAACCCCATTACCTTAAATAAAAAATTTTAAAAAGAAAAAATATATATTATGTGTGGGGGCAGCTAGGTGGTACAATGATAGAGAACCAGAACTGGAATCAGAAGGACCTGAGTTCAGATTCTGTCTCAGACACTCAGTACCTAGCTGTGTGACCTTGGGCCACAGCCTCTTTGCTTTGCAAACTACTCTCCCCCCACCAAAAAAAGATATTATGTGAGTAAGTCACTTCCCTTCTAAGGATCCTACTTTCCTTATCTACAAAAAAAAGGAGGTTAGAATAGATTGCCTAAGATCTCTTCTAGTTCTCATAATCTGTGAAATTATTAGCTTGATTTTTATATGCACCAGTCTTATCTGTCTGAGAATATTATAACATAATTGAGGGAAGAGAAAAAAGGAAGCATTTATGTAGAGCCTACTGTGTATCAGATATTGTACTACGTGCAGGGGATATAAAGAAAATGGCACAATCTTCAATATTTCTATATGTCTCCAAGTCAATCAGTCAGAAATTGAGATTTATTTAGTGCCTACTATATATTAAGCACTGGGCAAAGTGCTTGGGAAGCAAAAAGAGACAAAAGACAATCTTTAATCATAAGAAGCGTTCACAGGGTAAAAGCATATTGTACAAAATACTATGTCCAGAACAAGTACTCAGTAAATATTTGATGACTGAAGGAAAATGCAAAACTTCTTTACTTACTTAATGAACCAATATTGTTGCAATCAGTATAAGGAATACCTTCAATTGAAAGATCATCCATTAGTGCAGAGCAGCTAATTCTTGGAAATTATAACTTCACTCAAAATTTTATTATAAAATGAGACAGATTTTTTTCTGACAATAAAGACAAAATTCATATATTCACTATTAATATCTTTTGTTGCATGGTCTCAAATTTATGCAATTTGATCCATTGGGAAAATTACAAGATTTAAAGTCAATAAGATGAATTTTACTAATGGCTAGGCCTCTGAAAATCTGGAATTCTAGGTAGTTAAATCCCTTAAGCTCTCTGAGTTTCAATTTCCTCATCTGCAAAGTGAGATTAATCCTTTTTGCACTCTCCCCATATCACAAAGTAATTATGAGGGTCAAATAAACTAAAATCAATAGGGGGGGAAGAGTTATTGTATCCCTTTCACTTAATCCTAATTCTTCATACTGAAAATTACTCATCTGAAAACATATTTATCAAATTATATATGTACAATGCTAACCTGACTATTCACTGCTGAGATCCCGGAGGGGGATAGAAAGGGAGGGTGGAAGGAAATTTTGTAACTTAAAAATATACATGTGCATATGGATGAAAATAAATTAAAAAAATAAAAATAAAACCAATGGGGAAATGTTTTGCAAACAAAAAGTATTAAATAAATTATAATTATTTGGTACTCTTTTAATAGTAAATAGGCCAAAAATTGAGAGAAACTTCCAAGACTAATCTCAGGAGTATTCTTCCCCTAAGGATTTGGGTCAGATTCTTCCTTTAACCTTACAGCATGGAGAAATTTAACCCACCCGTTCTCCTAATTAAAAGTTGTATTCTGAGTAGTGCCTCTGAGATGCAAGTTGAAGGATTCATGACTTCTCTTTTTTAATAGTACTCACAGGTCTTGCAAAGTGACCTCAGATCAGTTTATCTTAGAGTATTCAATTGCCCCTTTACATTGGTCAGCTTCAAAGTATCCACCTTTAGGGAATTAGTGTCACATAGGGTAATAGAGTAGCTGCAAGGAAACAGACTGTGTCTCATTTTTTCTGTAGCAGAGGTGAACTGTCTGGACCACTGAGCTTCAAGCCTTCAGGATACTCTGTTTTATTTTATTGGTCTCAGTCACGATCTGGAACATGAAAGGAAATATGAGGAAACTTCAAGCTGAGATCATTCTGCAAGTCAAAAGATTAAGATGAGGTCAGGTTTGCTAGCAATTACCCCGTATCGAGTTACCAGCACCAGTTAAGATGCTAACCAGGGAACCGGAGGTTTAGGAGAGCAACAGATTTACCCTGGCCTGGATTTCCATTGCTTGAATGTTTGAGTGAACTAAAAAAGCAATGCATCCTTGTAACCAAAGAAAAAGCAAATAGAGGGTGTCAGATGACTTTTCCTATGCCTTTCATTCCCCTTTTTAAAAAAGGATGTGAGGCTTGCAAAGTTATTTAATTTTGAGAATTGAATTGATCTTCTCTTCCCAGAATCTTGCGTGATAGTGAAATCAAAGTCTGCCAAGAGAGGTCATTTATTTTATCCAGCCAAATGACTCATGGAATTAAAAAACAGGGCTCTATGATTTGGTCAAAAATGATGAAATTATACCATGAAAATATAACCCCTTCCTTTCTGTTCCTGGAAACTGTGTCTCAGGTGTTTGTGCTCCAATAAGTCAAAAATAGATTATGACCTGGATATGAAATATCACTCCATGAAAAATGTATGGCTAGGGGGAAAATCTTTAAAGGAGGATGAAGTAATCCAAAAGGAAAATTAAAAATATATAACTGGTTATACACATTTGAAAAATGCCTACACACAAAAATATAATGTAGCTGGTGTAAAGAAGAAAATGTTAATTGGGGAAGAAAAAACTTTACATGATACAAAATGAATAAAGATCTGATTTTCAAGATATATGAGGAAACAACACTAATATATACATCTAAGCTATTCCTTAATGGATACATGATCAAAAGAGGGGAAGGAACAGTTTTCAGAAGAATTACAAGTTGCTAGTAAAGAAATTAAGTGTTAATTCAACTCTTATCTTTCCAGTTATGCACATCAGAGTTGTCAAACCTATAGCTCATAGGTTACATAATAACCCATGATAAACTGGAGAGGAGCTGAACCAGAATTTCCATGTAGTTGAGAAATATATGACAAAATAAATAAAATAAAATAAAATAAAGAATGGATAGCATGATATAAGATTTTCAAAATCAATATGTGAATAGAAGGGATCTTTGTATGTGGTTTAGTGACCATTATTTCTAGTTGAATTTTGTATCACTCATATCCATAGTCTGTGAAGGAATGACAGAAATAATTCAAATTAAAAGTTTTAACTGGGTATAAGATGCATTGAGAGATCAAATTTGGAAATTTGGAAATTTCAAGGAGAGTTCCAAACACCGGTGAAAAATTGTGGAAAGAAGGGACTTGAAAATGATGCAACCATTTGGACTAGAACAAGGATTATTAGCCTGGTGCCCTAATTGGACCATGGATAGATTTCAAGGAGTCTCTGAATTTGGACTGAAAAAAACATAGATCTTACTTTTCATTAACTTTTTTTATTTCCTTTGTAAACTGATATAATGTCTTTTGTGAATTTAGAAATTATTCCGAATAGACTTTATCAGACTGCCAAAGTATCTATCTCATGGACACACACACACACACACACACACACACACACACACACACACACACACACAAATTTTAGAGCCATATGGACCAGAAAGAGATTAAGCAGAAGTGCCATTTTGAATGAAAGATAATTCATCCCTGAAGATAAAGTCAATTTCATCTATGACTAAAAAATATATGGTCTCAGTATACAGGGTAACATGAGAATATAGTACAAAACTTTAGTAATTTAGGTATTTTTTTCCTTTGCTTCTTCACTCCCTTTTAATTCTTAGTACAACTTTTCAATTGGAACTGATTTAAGATAAGAAATATTTGGGGCAGCTAGGTGGCACAGTGGACAGAGCACTGGCCCTGTAGTCAGGAGGTTCACATGTGACTTCATACACTTAATAATGGCCTGTGTGACCTTGGACAAGTCACTTAACCCTATTACATTGCCAAAAAAAAAGATAAAAAATATTTGTTGTTACAAGATACAAAAGTTAGGGGAAGCATTCAGATATTCTTAGACTTCTGGGTAAAGTTGATGACAACAGAAGTGAGACAAGGATACTTTCAAAAAGAAACTTTAGAATTAAATAAGTTAGTCTTGACTTTTCAGGGGTGTTTCTTAATATATGGTTAATTTTTTAAGCCTTTAAAAAGTTATAATAGTTGGTAAATTATCCAATTAACAATCAACAATTGCCAGAAAGTCTGTTGATGATAATCTCTTCAATGTTATGGACTTGGATCAAATTGGGTTACTATTCTGCCAAGCACTAAATTTACAGATTTACAATGACACAAGTGATCATTGTCTGGAATGGTGGTATGAGACCTGATCCTTGGGTGTTTGTGATGAAATTTTTCAAAACCTATTGAGATCATAGAGATCTGTGATGTGGTTGTGAGTGAAGAAAGTCAACAGAAATAAGACAGAAAAACTAGTTTGAGAATATGTTCAGATGAGGATCCATGATATTTCATTTTGACTTGGCACCCCATTCAGCCTCTCCTCTGGAGATATCATAGAAGGCAGCATGAATAGCCTATTCATTTTTAGAAAAATGTAACTTAAATATAGAACTTAAATAGTTGTACAGTTGATACAAGGTAGTCTGAGGAAAGTTGAGTCTGCCCCTAAGATAAACTCTGCCTTAGGGCACAGGTGAAGAGAGAAAGTTAAGATCAATTAATAAGAGCAGTATGATTGTCTAGTCTTTCAAATGATAAGACTATGTTCATTCAATCCTGGGTCTAAGATGCATCTTTCCAGTACTTGATTTGAATTGTGAAGAGACACTAGGAACCAGTGAATACAAAATTTTGGGCTGAGATTCCTTGCTGATACATGACTTTGTTATTTAATGAGTTGAATGATCTAAGGATAGTCACTTCACTTCTCAGAGGTACTATATCTTCAAAATGAGTAATTCTGAATTATATGGCCTCAAAAATTCTTTTCATTTCAAAATTATGACCCTGAATAAAGAACTAGGTACAGTTTGATATATAGTCAAATATTAGAAAAGTAGATTTCAAAAGATTTAGGAAAAGGAGAGATAGGACTGAGCAATCAATGGATACTATATGTAAACACTGGGTTAAGTGCTGGGATACAAATGCAAAAAAAATGGAACAATTCCTATTTCGAAAGTAATTCATTAAGAAACCATATGTGTGTATGAAAAAAATAAAAGATGATTAAATTCAAAATAGTTAAAGAAAAAGAACTCTAGCTTTAGGGGGAGGAGAGAAAGAGGAAAGGATTCATGTAAAAAATGGTGCTTGATTACTTCCTTCAAGGAAGATAGGAATTCTGTGAAGCAAGGGTGAGAAGGAATTAAGTTCTAAGCAAAGGGAATAAATAATCAGTCCAAAGGCATGGAGATGAAAGATGAAGAGGAATATGTAAAGAATAGAAAAGAGCCCATTTTGGATACATTGTTGAGTACAGGAAGCAAGGGGGGATATATATACTAAGACTGGAAAGATAATTGAGCAAAGGTCATTTTATTTTATTGTACTGGCAATGGGATTCCATGATCTAAATTTTTTTCCCAGGAAATGACTTGAGAGGGACAGGTACATCTCAGAAATGAAATTATAAAGAACAAAGCAAAAGATATTCCAACATAGAAGTTATTTCCTGAAGAAATAGAAGTGATAGCCAAGGAAACTCCTGATTAACTCAAACTTAAGATGAGGATCTGTATAGAAAATTGAAGTGAAGACAAATCTGAGAAAGTAATCAAGGATTAAATGCCAAAATAGAATCATAGGTCTGAATGTTCAGGAGTACTAAAGCTTAAAATAAGCTAAGGTTAATTCTTTATTTATTTAAAATCAGTGCTAAAGAGAATAACAACAACAGCAAAGTTTGCTTTTATTTTGTTGTTTTGATTTCTGCTGTGTTGACTTTAGCTCTCCTGGGGCAAGAGAAAGATATGGCCTTTATCAAAGAAAGAATATGACTGCCATTTGGGGTCAATTGGATTATCATCAAATGTGACAGTGAGAAGGCTTAAACAATCAGCACTTCTGCTTCTGTTTTCTCTTCCAAGGAGAATGATCTTTGAACTGGGAAACTAAACTGGACAAAATTTAAATGGCTAGCAGGGAAGTAAGGCCAATGAGAAATGAGACAATAAAAGAGCTTTTAACTTCACTTGCAATTAATTCACATCTCTGGCCCCAGATGAATATTCCTGAATACTGAAAGAACTGACAGATATGTCTGAAATCTTATTGCTGATTGTTGGAAGATATGGGAAAAGAAGAGAGGTTTAGTAGGACTAAGAAGGACTAAAGTCCCAATTTTCACAAAAGAAAGATTAATGCAAGTGCAAACAATAGACAATGAGCTTGATATAGATATAGAAAAATATTCTAGAAGACATTATTTAAGGTATGACTTGTTTTAATTTAGAAAGGGAAGCAATAAGTACCAAAGATCACCATGATGGTAAAGTCAATAATGGGGCATGAGAGAGAACTCATTTTTCCCTTTAAAAGGGTATCTAGAATGGTAAATCAAAAGGGTTGTATTCACAGAATACTTACTTTTTAGTCAAGATATTTTACATCTTTCAATATTTGGTCAAATGAGTAACCCAAGAAAACACTCATTAATATGTGTCATCTTGGAAGGTGTCCCTTATTAATATTCTCCAAGGATCTATCTTTGGCCATTTTGTTATTTTTGTTAATAATGATATTTTTTCCAGGATTTGGATGAAGTCATAGAAGGTATGCTTGTCATATTTACAGATAACTCAAAGCTAAAAGAGTTAGGATAAATCTAGGAACCAAAAAAAATAAACATTTTTATTATATTTCTTTCTTGTTCACATGGTTTGATCTCCTTTAAGACCCTGAACATTGCATTACTATCAGCAGAAGACAAAGACAGAATTGAGGTTAATTAACCCTCTCTCTTGGCTTTTACCATTTCTCCTGCTTTTCTATCAGACAGATTTTCAATATTTTTACTCTCTGTGTGAAATTGCTCAATGGCAATATTGTGTAATCTATTTATATCTATCATGCATGACCAACCCAAAATTTTGATTCCTCAAGATTCTGGAACATATAAGCCATTGGAAAAATGGAATTAAAAGATGGTATTCTTGTTTCAGAGAGAATTATTTAATATCATTTTAGATTTATTGAATAAATATATTCTTCTTTTTTCCTTACAGAAACATAATAATGATGATTTCCCTCAAAATATGCCTAAAATAATAAAATATATTTAACTACTGTTTGTCTTAGTTTTATCATTCTCTAATATAAAGAAATTTAACTGTAAATCAGTATGCTTTACCACTTATCTACAGGGTAAATCACTTTAACATTGAATCTCAATTTCCTTTTCCTATAAAGTGCTGAGAATTATGCTTTTGTTGCCTACTTCACGGTGTTGTTATACGATTCACATGGGATAATATATATATATATATATATATATATATACACATATATATATGACAGTGGTTTAAAAATTGTACAGCATTAGATAAATGTAAGATGCTTTTATTGGTGATATTACTAATTGACTAACAGAATTCAACTTATTATTTTTTAAAACGTGGTTTAAACTAAATTTAAGTCAATTAGCAATAAGTGCCTATTATCTTCTAGGAATTGTGCTAAGGGTAGGGAATACAAAAAAGGCAAAAGACAGTCCCTGTCCTCAAGGACCTCATAGTTTAGTGGGAGAGATAACAATCAAATGACTATATACAGAAAAGATAGATAGGAATTTAATTTCAAAAGAGATTTTCTCTTCGAATTGGACCCTTATGTGTAGTTAGAATATTTGAATAAATTTTATAAAATCCAGAGCTGTGATTAATAATAAAAGCTAGCATTCAATTCACCTCAATTCAGTAAAGATTTATGTAGTACTTTTGCCTACTGTATTTCAGGAACAGGAGAATATAAAAATTTAGTTAAAATAAAAGAAAGCTACATAGCACAGAATGAATGATTCTAGAGTCAGAGAACTCCATCTCAAATGATGACTTCGATGATTAATACCTCCTTGACTTTGGGTGAGTTATTTAATTTCATTAGGCATAAGTTTCCTTATCTGTAAAATTAAAGTACTGGACTAGATGGCAGTTAAGGCCCCACCTGTCCTTCTCTGAGGACATAATACTGATCTCTGTCTTCATGGAACTCACAGTTTCTGGAAGGGGATTGTGACACATGCACAGATAACTAAAATACAAGAGAATATACAGCAAAGCAATGAAACAGTACTGGGTCACCATAAGTTAGCAAGTTTGCTTTACTTCCAAGTTCTAGAAGACAAGATGAAAATCTTTATATACCAAGTCACAATTCACTGAGATTATCTGCAAGAAGATTATTCCCCACAAATATGAAGAGTGATATTAACTAATTATAGGATGCATACAAAATACAGAGGTCAAGGATACAGGATGATTTTTTTATTTTATTTATTTAAGGCAATGGGGTTAAGAGTGACTTTCCCAAGGCCACTCAGCTAGGCAATTATTAAGTGTCTGAGGGCGGATTTGAACTCAGGTCCTCCTGACTCCAGGGCCAGTGCTCTATCCATTGTGCCACCTAGCTGCCCTGATAAATTTGGTTTTAACAGTAGTATATGTTTTCAGTCTTTATTTAAAAGTTTGTCCATATATGGAAAATTAATCTATTATAATTACTGCAGTAAATGCTTTGAGTTATTTTGACAATAGTAATGATAGGTTTGTGCTCATTTCTCCACAGATAACAATAGTTTCTTAGAGTGAAAACATAAAATATTACATAGGGCAAATTCTTGTGCTATAGCAGAAAAATGTCAGTTTTGTGATGGCATTCCTGCTCTTTCATTTATTACCTCTATGGTCTTAGACAAGTTAGAACCTCAGTGGACCTCTATTTCTTGATCTATAAAATGAGAGCTTTAGATTAGATGAGCCATAATGACCTTTACAGCTCAAAGCCTATGGCCCTATGAATATTCTTAATAAATGACCTCCCATTCACTTTCTTTTTGACTCCTCCTTTGTTGAGCAGCTCATTACTTTCTTAGGCAGTCCATTCTATTGTCTCCAGGACTGGAATCCTGCTTCAGTCATTTACTAACTCTGAACTTAGCTGGGTGCCTTAGTCACCCTTGGTCTCATTTTCCTCACCTGTAAAATGGAGATGATACTAACATCAAGTCACAGAGTTGTCATGAGAATTAAATGAGTATATGTAAAGTAATGTTAAATATGTAAAGAAATGTTAATGTGCCATATAAATTTTAACTTATAAATGCAAAATGCCAGCCTGTCTCTTACTTAGATAAGTTTTAA
Organism: Macrotis lagotis; assembly: GCF_037893015.1. Classification (NCBI taxonomy): domain Eukaryota; kingdom Metazoa; phylum Chordata; class Mammalia; order Peramelemorphia; family Peramelidae; genus Macrotis; species Macrotis lagotis. The sequence continues at coordinate 120,029,227 of NC_133661.1, forward strand.
AGAATGATGTAAGACAATTGAGTTATCCAGAGTCACATAACAAGGGTCATGTAATCTACATCTTCCTGTCTATAAGCTCAATACTATGTTTTCTCTAGGATGCTGCCAAATCAATAACTCCCCAAAACTTCCCCTTCCTCTTAGCGTTTTACCCTAGAATCATAGAATATTAAAACTTGAAAATACTTTAGTGATCATCTGGTCCAGACCTCTATTTTACAAGTGGGAAAACAAAGGCCCAGAGAGGCAAAAGATTTGCTCCAGGTCATAGTGCATTATAAAAGAGAAGAGCTAGGAACAGAGCCTAATTCTGCAAAGTAATAGGATGCTTCTATGTAATCAAGAAAAAGTCTCGTTAGGCGACTAAGTGGTGCAATGAATAGAACACCGGCCCTGGAGTCAGGAGTTACCTAAGTTCAAATCCAGACTGAGATACTTAATAATTACCTAGCTGTGTGGCCTTGGGCAAGCCACTTAACCCCATTGCCTTGCAAAAAAGAAAAAAGTCTTGTTTAAAGACAGACAGGCAACAATCATTTATTATAGGTTTACTCTGAACTATGTAAGTAAGTAATCAAGTGTGAACTAGGTTTATAAATAGAAAAAGAAATATTAAGTGAGGAATTATCATCTATAAATTAATTTGACACCCTTCCAATAAGAAATATAGGAGAGAAAAATCCCTTCACCCTCACCCTTTTCTAAGTTTGAGTTACTTATTAGAACTAAAGTAAAAAGATTAATACAGGTTAAACCAGTTAATGGACAGCTAGATAGTGCAGTGGATAGATCAAGGCCTGATATCCATAGGACCTGGGTTCAAATATGACCACAGATACTTATTAAATGTGTGACTCTGGACAAGTCATTTAACCCTGTTTTCACAGTTTTCTCATCTGTAAAATGAGCCAGTTCATTATCTTTACCAATAAAACCTCAAATGGGGTCACAGAGTCAGACATGACTGAAACAACACAACAACAACAAACAAGATGATAAAGAGGCCTTTCTATGACATAGCTCAAAAACTACAAATTAGAAGAAACCCAATTACTATTGTTAGAAGTGGTAACATCTGGAGCAGCTAGGTGGTACAGTGGATAGAGCACTGGCCTTGGAGTCAGGAATTCCTGAGTTCAAATCTGGCCTCAGACACTTAATAATTACCTAGCTGTGTGACCTTGGGAAAGTCACTTAACCCCATTGCCCTGCAAAAAAAAACTAACAAACAAACCAAAAAAAGTGGTCACTTCTCCAAAGTAAGGAGATGATAGAGAAGTTCTTTGTTGTCTTAAACAAAGCCTTGTGCTTCATATATAGCATACTCTACTTATATACAGATAAAAGTCTTCTGATGTCTAATCAATCAATAAGTGCCTTTACTCAATGTAGAATTTGACCAGGAAATGCTTTAGATATATAACAGGGGTGTGCTGGTAAATGTTTAACTACTGACTTGGGGGGGGTGGGAAATGAAGGCAAAACACATTTTTAAGTTAAATCTTCATTATTAAAGTTTTCTCCATACTTAAGTCAATACAATAAAAAAATAAAACAAATTTTGTCTAATACCATTTGCTGATTCCTAAGGTATAATTGCTTACATTGTAAATTGAATAATCAGCTTTGGGAAGTAAATTGAAGTTGGCTCCAGAATAAACTTGATAAATGTATTCAAGTTCTCCAGGAGTTTATAAAACTTTTAAAAAAATTTTTTTTTGATGTAAGACCCTAAACTGTATTTGTTGGATTTTCTTCAGAATAAGGTCCAGATCAAGCTTTATAATACAAGGGTATGTTTTTGACTTGTCAAACCATGCAAGATCTATTTGCCATGACCAGTGGTGTGCTGAAACAAGCTAGGTAAAGTGGGGATATACCAAGTTTTTAAGAACCACAGGTTTCCTCAATGACAAGCCCCCAGCCCCTAGTTTGCCTTAAGGGATATGAGATTAGGAGAATCACAGATACCACAGCTCACAACCCAAGATATGGTGATATACCAAGAGGTCAGTAAAAGTAAAGAGAAAGTGACTGGTAGTAGGATAATAATTATAACAATAATAAAATCTAACATTTAGAGAGCACCTAAATGTTTACAAAATGCTTCACAAATATGATCTCATTTAATTTTCACAATTATCCTAGTGGATACAATTGTAATTTTCATTTTGTAGATGAGGAAATTGAGAGTGGGAGAAGTAACTTGCCCAGGGTCACACAGCTATTAGATGTCTGAGGCTGGAGTCTAACTTGAATATTCGGATTATTTAATCTAATGCTCTCTCCACTTCACCTTGCAGCCTTGGCTAGTATAGAAAAAATATTGGATTTGGCATCAGAGATTGTTGTGAATGTGAAGCATCACTAGAGTGTTTTATTCCCTGTGAGCACCTGGGCAAGTCATGTAGCCCCTAGGGCTCAGTTTCCTCATCTGTGAATAAGAAATCCTTCTTATTCTACATCTGATCATATAATTGAAATACCAAGCCAGAATTATAAAAGAAAAAGGCTGATTTTGAACACTAGTCAAAAAATCACTAAGAATCACAGGACTTCAGGATTACCAGGGACCTGAAAATTCCTCTCCCACCATCTTGTACCAGTAATAGCATCCTCTGGACAACATCACCCCCAAGTGGTCACTTAGCTCCCATCTTCTGAAAGAGCCCTTTCTACTCTGAGACAGTTCCTCATGAGAATCTGCTCCTCTGAAACTTCTACCCATTGTTGGAAGTTTTCCCTTCTTACACCAAGTAGTAAAAGTCCACATAAGAGTCTTTCAAATATCTGAATATAGCTACCATACTGCCCCTCTATTCCAACCTTAAGTCTCCTCCTCCTCCTCCTCTTCCTTCTTCTTCCTCTTCTGCTTCTGCTTCTCCCTTTCCATTTTCTTCTCTTTCTGTTTCTTCCTTATCTCTACCCCATATCCCTAGATTATTCAAATGATCCTCATATTCTCAAAAAATTCTTAAATATGTGTGAATATGTTCCTAAAATAGTTGTTTCTGTCCAGGGAAAAGTATAGTGAAATTACCATTTTCCTCATTTTTAAAAATGGTGGAGGTAGTGCTAGCAGTAGTAGTAGTAATGGTGGTAGTAGTAGTAGTAGTAGTAGCAGTAGTAATAGTAATAATAGTAGTGGCAATGATAGTGGTAGTATAGTAATATGATAGTAGGAGAATGGTCATATAATAGTAGCAGTAGTAGTAATAATAGGGGAAGCAGCAGCAACAGTAGTAGCAGTGGCAGTAGTAGTAGCAATCGAAGTAATAATTATGTAGAAATTTAAGGTATACAAACCATTTTAAAATAAGGTATCATTTTATCCAACCAGTAGCCCTGGGAGATAAGTGCTATTATCATCCTCAATTTATAGGAGAGGAAATTGAGGCAGAAAATGGTTAAATGCCTTGTCCAGGATTAAAAAGTATCTGAGATAGCATGGTAGAAAAGAGTCATGAATTAAAGTCGACTTCAATTGAAAAGAAAGAATTGAAGTGAGCCAGTGAAATATTGCATTAAAGAAAAGTAAAACTCTAAAAAATCAAAACTTTGCCTATTTCTGCCTAAAAATAATAATACTGTGATCAATATTATCTATATGATTAATGCAGATGAAAAGATAAAATCAATGATTTCACCTAAGTGAATATATATGTATATCTACTATATACATAATATTATATAATATATACAGTTATATAATACATTACATTCATATATTATAACATAAATATATAATATTCATATATTTTATCTAATTAATATATGTTAGATGAATTTATTGTGACTATTCTATGGAATCATGGCTATATATAATGATATATACATGTATATGTGTTTGTGGATATTTTTCCCCTTTGGACCATAAGAAAATGATACATATGTCTTGTTGAATTTTAAAAACACATGCACAGTTTCCCTCTGATTCTGTGACTGACAAATAGAGCACTATTTTTCTCCTATAATATTTTCCAATGTTTAACAGAATTTTTTAAGACTGTGACACAATTTATCCCTGTCACCATTTCATAACTACAGTTTTCTGGGAAATGACCCAAAGAAGTCAGTCATGACTGAGTAAGAAGGCAGAAATTCAAATCTTGGCACCACCACTGATCACTTGTATAGTTCTCCTAAGCCAATGATCTCAAATTTTGGTCAACCCTACATAAGAATCCTTGTAAAGATCTATTGACTTAGAAAATCATATATTAACATTATCTAAGTTCTATGGTATTTTCACTTATTTTAGTCAATATTTCCCAATTACATTTTAATCTAGTTTGACCCCAACTCAGGAGTCTTGCAGAATGCTAGATTTCCTCTTCTATACGATGAGGAAATTAAAATGTGTGTTGTATACATTTCCATGGGAGTAATGAGAATCATAGATTTGTAAATTTGGCATTCACTCTCTTAATTTCTCAGACAAAAAAATTGAGGTCCAAAGAGTTAAGTAACACATTCAAAATCATGCAAGTTAATAAAATCAAAATTTGAATCCAAGTCCTTTGATTCAGCTTGGAATTCATAAAATAACACCACAAGTCTAGTTCACTGTTGCCAAAAATATCAAAAAGTACATTTTAAGGACCTGGGTTTATTGATCAATGCATATTTTGGAAGGAAATGGTAGAAACTATGTAACATACCACTACATGTTGCATAAAGTTAATACTTTAAAAGAAATGATCAAATGGTCAGAATTGTGCACCAGAAGCACTGTCTTAAAAAAAACTGACAAATGCAAATGATGGTATTCCCAATAAAACCTTCAGATCCACTTGATAATTTGAGAGATAAAATGTTTATAATGGGAGAATTATCAGAGCTCTTATCATTGCCCACAATCTATCAGACTTAGCACTGATCCATAAATTCCAATTATAATATTTATAATTTATGTCACCATACTGAACACTTATAACATCCCATGTAAAAAAAATAAAAAGTTCTAGAAATATAAAGTGTAAAGAGAAAGAATCAAAGCCATATGGGAAGAGGATGACATAACATCCTCTTTTTCCTACTACCAGATTTGTCCTAAAACTCATAAATCACAAATTTCGATCAGGAAGAAGCCCTAGAATCCATTGAATCCAATCCCTTTATTTTGCAAATGACAAAAAGTAACATACAGTAATTTTTTTGATGCAAGTCAGACAATCAGCAGGTGCTTTTGCACATTTTAAAATCAGATTAAATCCCAATGCATTTATTCTGTTATATAAATCAATCCTCTGATCCGCCTATAACAGTACTATATTGAACATTGAACACAAAAAAACCCAAAGACAAAAGTAAAATAGAAACTTGTCCCAAAACAGTTTCTATCAATCCTCCATGAAATATGAAATGAGAATAATACCATCATCAACCTCATCATCATCAAGAACAATATCAATCATCACATATATGAGCCAGCACTTGAAGATTTGAAAAATGCTTTCTGTCATCTCATCGAAATAAAGAAGAGCCCTCTTCAAAGAGGCCATGAAACAAGCTGCTTGCTCACTGATGAAAATGAAATAATTACAAGTAATTTTAGTTTAACTACCATTTAAGATTAAGACAGTAACTAGATGTTAATGCACAAAAGGCAATGGGATTGCTGATAGCTTCACACACATCTGCTTAATATTTCCAGGTAATTTGGACCATTTCCCAACACAATGAAGTAAAAATGATATTGAATTAGATCAATGCCTTTTGGTTTCTGAAACCTGAAAATATAATTACTTTTACAATTGGAAGCTGTCTCTGGAATTTCACACTTGCAACCTACTCTGAAATTAACAACTGAAGAATAATTGTCAGCTCTTTTTCACTAAGACAATAATTAAAGAAATAATTTCTTTTCCTCTGAACAAGTTTTGGCAAAGTATCTTTAAAAAATTAAATAACTCTAATCCACTATATATTTGTCAAGTGCCTGTTATTTCCTCTGTACAATAGGAGATACAATGGTGTGTAAGAAATGTAATCAAGTGAAAGCCTCCTTTCCTGAAGACTGCTAGACTTTGCATTCCTTTAAACATTGTTGGGCTAGTAAATGTTTAACAATTGACTTTCCCTGAAAAAAACTTTAATTAATTTAAATAAAATTTAAATGCTTTATAAATTTTAAAAACTTAATAAACCTTAAATACTTTAGATAAAAAAATTGACATTTTCTCCAATACTTCCTTAAGTCTAGAGATGATCAGTTAAACAACAAACCAAATCTTGATTTGCCCATTTCTGAGGTATAGAGGTTCACACTGACACTCCTGAGTCAATAGGAGCTGACTCCAGCCTCCCATTGCCTTGAGGTATGTTGATCTTTTTAGTTCCATTTAGCCTAGTCACCTGAACATTTCAGGAGCTTAAAAAATATCTTTTGAAAAGGTATTTGAGTAAGAGGATCACAGATAGGGATAGCATGAAGTAGAATATGAAAGCTTTATGACCATCAGGAGAATTCAGAGCCAGGACAAGTTGAACCTATCAGCTTAAAATGCTTAACAACTTGACCTCTTCCCATATTAGGTAAATGATCATGGAAAACAAAACTTCCTTCTAAATCTTGTCAACAAACAGTATCAAATTAAGGCAATATAAAATTCAAAATTAAGTATATATGTTTTCAGGTGAAATAAAATTTTTGAAATTGAAAAAAGTCATTCCTAATAAAGTATGTGCTTGTCTACTTTATTGGGGGACAGAATGGGAAGAATGAAATATACATATATCTATATAAAAACACAAATGTTTACATATATATATGTAAAATTTTGATTAACCAGAACTCAACTAATTAGTATGCTTAATTGGAATCCATAAATGAATTTTGTCATTTTTTCTACAAATGATTTTTAAAGATCAATGTAAAATAATGATGGGCAGCTATTAGAGAGAGAGAGAGAGAGAGAGAGAGAGAGAGAGAGAGAGAGAGAGAGAAGAGAAGAGAAGAGAAGAGGAGAGAGAGAGAAGAGGAGAGGAGAGGAGAGGAGAGGAGAGGAGAGGAGAGGAGAGGAGAGGAGAGGAGAGGAGAGGAGAAAGAGAGAGATATAAGAAGAGAGGGTAGAGATAGAATCAGTCAGAAAAACAGAGAAAGACAGGAACAGAGAGAGACACAGAGAGAGAGGAGATAGAGAAGGAGCAAAGAGAGGCAGAGAGGGTGGTGAGAGAGGGAGAAGGAGAGGCAGAATAGGGAGAAAGAAAGAGAAGGAAGGAAGGAGAGAGAGAGAGAGAGAGAGAGAGAGAGAGAGAGAGAAGGAGAAGAAGAAGAAGAAGAGACATATGGGTTTTGTAAATCTCCATGTAAGTTTTTCTAAATTTGTCTCCCAGAGAGGCATGAATATGGGATTTCATCCATCCCTTTCCAAGGAAGATATTGATTTCTACAGGGTAGGAGGTATTGGAATCTTAAAATGGTTCTCATCAAATAAAAACTAAAGAGTAGAATTCTATAATATGCGCCCATCACCACCACCAAAATATTACTAGTTTAGAGAAAATGATTCTTAGGTTCGTGTTATTTTTCTGGTATTCCGTATTCTTTAGAAAAGGCTTTGTCACTGCCACATTAATTACACAAACCACCACAAATATTGAGCAGCAAATAAACTCATTTATCTAAGCTGATGACAAAGAGAAATCAGAGAAGTTATAGAGAATTAGAATATACCAGAGAATATACAGAGACAGAATTTTCCTTTTGAAAGATCTTAATTCAAATAAGTACCTAATCTCAGCCAAGTGAAAATTCCCTGAAGTCTCTAGAGAAGCAAGTTGGAAATATGGCCTTACTTGAGGTGCTGGCCCTTTGACATGTTGGCTTCTTCCAATGTGTTTCATTTCCTGAAGAGAGACTAGAACTGCATGGGTTCTTTCTTGAAGGCAGCAACCAGAAGAAGGAACCTCTTCTCTTTCAAACTCTTGCAAACCTCACCCCTCAGGCAGGCACTGATGACTGAGTCATATTTTCACCAATGAGGAGCCTTGAATTCCTAGGCTTGAATTCTGAGTTATACTTATTTTATATATAACTCCCTCAAAAGGTGAAGAATCAAAAAAAAGAGAAGGAAAATTTTATTCTGAATTTGATTTTGCAACAGTTTAGACAGATGTTACAGGGGGAAAAAACATCTTACTGGGAGTGAGCAGTCCTGGGTTCAAATCTAAGTTCCCTCAAGCACTATCTGTATAACCATGAATTAATTATTTCCCTCTCTGGACTTTGGCTTCCTTATATGAGAGGACTGGCCTATATAAGCACGAAGATTAATAATAATAATATTAATAATAATAACAATAATAGCTAGCATTTATATAATGATTACTGTGTATTAGCCACTATTCTAAGCATTTTATTTCTGAACTAATGAAGTGATTGGTACATGGAAATAATGAATACCTTAAAGGCAGCCATGCTATGTTAGAATTAACAATAATATTTCTATAGCATTTACTATATGATGGACACTGTGCTTACTGCTTTAGAAATATTTCATTTGATCCTCACCTGGGAGATTATTATTATTCCTATTTTTATTATTTATTTATTATTTTATTGTTTATTATTCCTGTTTTACAGATATGAAAACTGAGGCTAAGTGTTTTTGTTGTAGTTGCACAGCTAGTAAGTATCTGGGTCAAATTTGAACTCAGGTACTCCTGATTTATGACGCTATGCCACCTACTGGCCTGATTGTGTGAAAAAAGAAGAGGAAATTAAAACCCTACAATGTACTCTTTGGGAGTGGAGGGTGTCAGGGGAAGAGGGAAGGGGATTTCAAGAAAGGCAGAATTCTATGGAGTAAAGCATTAATAAAGAAGTCATTTCAGGAGTATGTTCGAGAATGAAATTCCAATCAATAACGATTTAGGGCATTTTCCATGTAACTATAAATTGTCCTATACTTTCACCATTTATCAATTGGTGAATAATTCATTTTCTTATAGATTTGACAAAGTTCTTTATATATTTTAGATATGAGACCCTTATCTGATAAACTATCTGTAAAAATTTTCCCAATATTTTGTTCTTTCTTTCTCATCTTGGCTACATTTGTTTTAATTTGTACAAAACCTTTTTAATTTAATGTAATTAAAATTATCCATTTTACAACACCTAACTTTGCTATCTGTTGTTTGTTTATAAATTTTTCACCTATCCATAAGTCTTATAAAGTAATATAATCCCTGTTCTAATTTTCTTTATTTTTAATTTTACAAAGTTTTTATTTATTTTGAGTTTTACAATTTTCCCCCAATCTGGATTCCCTCTCCCACCCACCCCCCACAGAAGGCAGTTTGCTAGTCTTTACATCATTCCCATAGTATGCATTGATCTAAGTTGAACATGATGAGGGAAAAATCATATTCTTAAGGAAGAGATATATAGCGTGATATATAGCAGAATTAATTTTCTTATAATTTTTCTCTTTCTCTCTATTTTATGTATACATTTTGATTTTATCTTGGTAAATGGTGTACGATATTGGACTATTGTAAGATTCTGGTCTAGTTTCTGCCATATTGCTTTCCAGTTTTCAAAACAGAAATATTTTTTTCCACTAATTAAAAGTAAATTAATTTTTAAAAAGAAAAAAAAAGAATGACTTTCCAAAGATACAAAGGGAAACAGTTACAGTGAGAAGGAAATATGGAATTTGAGGAAATCTGTGCAAATGCAAGAGAATTTGCCAACCACCTCAGATTCCACCAAAGATGGAAGCAAAACCAAATAATGGAAGGTTAATATAAAAGCATAACATCTACTTTTAAAATAGTATCAAGAAGACTGAAGGTCAGAATAAACTGAAGTTCACAACAACAAAGTACAATGAAAAGGTTTTGCTGTTATTGTGTTATTACTTTGTTTTTAGTTATTTTGGGAGAAAATGAGGATCAAGAAATCAAGGAAAGTTTGCTTGTTTTGGATGAAGCAATGCTGACTGAATATAGAGAGAATGTAGAGCTGTTCAAATCTCATTTTTTCCTCTTTTCTTTTGCCCTTTGTGCTGAACTGGACGGGAAAAAAGTTAATAGAAATTCATTACCCAACATAAATAAGATTATAATAGAAATAGGGTAATTGACTTCCCTTAAAAAATTCAAGTCAGTTGGCTGAGATGAGCTACAGTCTCTGGTCCTGAATGAACTGATCTATGAAACTGCTAAGACTATCTCAGTGATAAGTAGAAGATCATGGAAACTGAGAAGGGAAATATAAGATCAGAGAAGAGCAAAAAAATGCTTTCCCAATTTTCAAAAAATGGAACAGATCCAAGTCTGCAAGTAAGCTTTACTATGGTTCCTGGGAAAATTCCTAAAATGAGTCATTAAAGAACTAGTTTGTAGACATCTAGAAAAGGAATGGCTTATTACAAAGCATTGCTTCAGCAAGACCAAGTCATGCTAGACTAGCCTCATTTCATTTTAACAGGATTTATAAATGAGTAGATGTTGAAAATAATGTAGATAAAATTTCCATAGATATTCGTATTTGTCATAAAATATCTGATATAAAATATTAATGCACTGTTGGTGGGTCTATGAACTTGTCTAGTCATTCTGGCAAAAGACACTACACAGAAATATCTTGTAAGTAACTGAACAAATCAATCATGTCTCTTGAGACAAAAAGTAAAAATAGCTATCCATTCAGCATTTGAGGATTCCAGGATCAAAATTCTGGAGGCAGAATTCTTTGGACTAAGTTATAAGTGGGGGTAGGTGCTTTTTTCTTTCCCCTTACTCCCTTAACCATGTCATTGCCACTACTAGATTAGTAGGAGGTAATATATCCAACCAGAAGGAAAGAGATACAGTAAGGATACACAGATATGAGAAGGCAATCTCCTGAGGGAGGAGGCAACTTCAAAGAGTCGAATCATCTGTGGAGGAGAAAATTGCCAGCTATGGACTCAAAAACAAAAAAGACATTTGGATTCTAGCTGAGAATTTCATCCAGGAGAGCAATGTATGCAAAAACTAGGTGAGGAGGACTCATTTTCAAAATCAAGTCTATCTTACAAAAGTATTTTATCAACATTGTACTTTAAGTTTGAGCCCATTCTTCCCATGAATGTGGGAAAGTATCCCAGTTTTTGGTTTTTGTTTTGCTTGTATAATAACCCTTTTTTTTCTTTGTTTTGCTTTTGGGGTGGGAGGATGTTATTTATACCAATTGTTCCTATGGTACTACCTTAGTAAACACTTTGCACAAATCTCATTAAGTCTTCAGACATATCTAATGGAAAACACCAGAAGAGAGGGAGGCAGGTGTTTCTCAAACTAAAGTATTGGGAGCAACCACTAGAGAGTTACTCAGAATCAGAACTGGCAGTGACCTCTTTAGGGACACAGAGTGGAGTATGAGTACAAATTGAAGATAGCAAAGGAGTTCTTAATATGTATTCCTAAAACACGGATCAGACCATTCCCCTCATTCTTTCAATATACACTAATGAATCCTTATTGATCCAGATAAAGTGTACATTCTTCATCCTAAGGGGCAGCTGCATGATACAGAAGATAGAGCACCAACCTTGGAGTCAGGAGGACCTGAGGTCAAATTTGGTTTCAGATACTTAAAACTTGCTTAGTTGTGTGACCTTAGACAAGTCATTTAATCCCATTGCCTTAAAAATTTTTTTAATGTTCAACCTAACATTTAAATCCCTCTACAATCTGTTTCATTATATGAAATAATCTTACCAAAGTTATTTCCCATAATCCCTCTTCATACACACCTCATTCTAGTCAAATTTGTCTAATGGTGATTTGTTATATATAATATTCCATCTTCTGTCTTCATTCTGTTGAACAAGTAGAAGACTTTATCTAGAATAATCTTGATGCTAAAATACCTGGACTTTACTTACCACCTGTGTGACCTTGGGCAATGTTATTCAACTTCTCCAAGACTTAGTTTCCTCATCTGTAAAATGAGTGAATTTGACAAGATGACCTCTCTATTCCCTTTTAATTCTATGATATCTTCCTCTACTCCCTCTCAAATAAATTTCTTTCAAAGTGTAATTCAGTACTTCCTCCTACATGAAGCATCACCTGCTCCCCCAGTTATTAGCCTCCTTTCTCTATTGAAATCACTTTGTTTTATCTCATCTGTGCATGTGTCATATCCAACATTCATCCTCCAACCTTCTACCAGGATGTAAGATCCCTAAAGGTAGGGACTGATTTGTTTTATTCTTTTCTGTCTTCATATCTCCAAGATCTAATGCATTGTCTTACATTTAATACATATTTATTGAATATAATCTAATTCTTATATTCTGGCTAAAAAACCTATAATTCTAGCTTAACATTAAAAAGGGGCTCTAAAAACCAGGCAATCTGGATTTTTGCCTAACTGGAAGTCAGGCTCCCTGAACTATAGCCTGGCTCAATCTCTACCTATCTGAACTTGAGCTAAATCATTTGCCCTCTTAACCTCAGTTTCCTCACCTGGAAAAGGAAGAAATTTTACCAACATATCCTTAAGGTGCCATTCAGCTCCAATACTATAATTTTTAAAAAGCTATTCTATATCTTGAATCAAAAATCCCAGCAAGGAAGGACAATATGTATAATTTCACACATTATCATCACTTGTAATGTTTTTTCTCCACAGGTGAGTTATTCTATCTATTCAGTTTCTGTACTTTCTCTGTGTGATACTCTATTGAGATATGTCTTCCATGCACAGATTCAGTATCCCTTCTACATGCCATTTCTGGCAACACAATTGTGTGAAAAGAATTTTTTCCCCTTCCTCTCTGTGTGATCATCCTCCTATCCAAAGTAGCAGCAGCAGATCATGTTCAATCTTCAAAGCTCCCTATCCAAACTTTACTCTTATTTTCACTTGATCCTGACACTGGGAAACGAATGATAGCTACCAAACTGACTCACACTCCCTGGATTCCTGATTTTCTCTTCACTTTAACTGTTCTTCAACTTTGGGAAATATTTGAAAGTGGGATAGAAAAACTAAGCAACATAGTTTACATATAAAAGGATGGGAAAAAAATAATAATTTATGACTTGGGTTCTTGTCCTGACCATCTAACTTCAAATTTATATGACTCTAGGCAGATTACTTCACCTCCATTGGTCTCTGTTTCTCCATCTGTAAAATGAATGATTGAATTATATGCTTTCTAAGGTCTCTTTTACATTTAGAATGCTATGAGATGGACTCAGTTTTGCTTGCCATATTCACCTCATTTCTCTTTTTATACAATCTTTCCTTTTTCATTCTATTAAGTTCTATTTTAATGACACAATTTTTCAATCACTTAGTACTTAGTATTAAGTTATTTTCAGTACACATAAAGTAAAATCAATAAATAGGCATTGAGAAAAAGAGGAAAGAACATATTATCCTTGAAGTAAAATTGAGTTTCAAATTTTGGCTCACTCCCTATGTAGCTACATGCAAATAATTACTCATTTCTCAGTCTCAGTTTCTTCAATTGTAAAATAAAAATAAAATTAAGAAAACCCAGAAGGTCATTGTGAGAAAAGCATTTGGCAAACCTTACATTTCTCAAAGATAGTAAGATTTATTATTATTATTATTATTATTATTATTATTATTATTATTATTATCATTATCATTTTCTCCTTCCCCCCCTTCAAGAGATCTTTAATTAAACTATTTTAAGGCAATTCTTTATTAATCGTGTTCAAAAAAGGCAATTTCCTAGCAACCATTGGTCCACCATTAATGAACACTGCTATTAGGGTGCTCTGCTCAGGGCTTAACCTAAATCTCTCTCACAGTAATTTAACTTCATTTGCTCTATGGAAATGAAAAACAGTGGCTATCTTCCCCATAAAATGGTCCATTATTCTCTTTGAGGACAATCATCTCTTAATTTCAACTAAAATATTCCAATTTATTTTCTCCTGCCTTTTAATCAGTCTCACTGCTTTCCCTTTCAACTTTTTATAAACCTCTCTTAAGTTTTAGATTCCAAAACCATAACAAATGTTCTCATAAGAGCTTGAATAGAGAATGACAGTTCAACCATCTGGCCTCTAAAGATCCCTTATTATATGACTATGAATATAGCAAAAAAAAAAGATTCTGTCTATTATACAGAAGTACAATACATTTTAGCTTGTTCTTGATAAGTAAGAACAGGAGATGTATGGGTAACTGTATCCCACAATGAATCCCATAGTCTCTTTTTATCAAATGAACAAAACTTATCTACAGGGCTACTAACAAATGATGCCTCACATAAGAACAATCTCCAACATTTATACTGTGATTTAAAGTTTTCAAAGAACTTTCACTCTTGTTCAATTCTCACAAATACTCAGAGGTGAGCAGGTCAGGTGTTATTTTGCCACGTGTGTGTGTGTGTGTGTGTGTGTGTGTGTGTGTGTGTGTATGTGTGTGAATGGAGGCACTCAGGAATTAAGCAACTTCTCCAAGGTCAAACAGTGATAAAGCATGTATAGGATTAGGGTTTCCAAACCACTGCTGATCCCATTCTCTTTCTCCATTAACAAGATGGTGTCATGAAGTTAATACGGTCCCAGTTTCCCTACACAAAGCTAAATGAAGGCTCTGCACAGACATTAAAACTCCCCATACCACCAAGAAAAAGACAAGATCCAAAGAATTTTTCAATGGTAGATATCATAGAGGTTCTTCAGTGAAGGTCTGTACCTTTGGGGGGGAAGGGGAAATAAAGTTCACAGGGATCAGATTCCAGTCCCAGAATAAAAAGCTTGGCTCTATACTCCCTATACCCAAAGATTACAGCTCAGACATTTCAAGATGAACAAAAAAGTTAAAAGAGCACTCACTATAGAAAGCTACCATGTAGATAAAGATAACAATGCCACCTCAGAAGAAAAAAACAATGAAAAATTACCCACAGGGGTTAGTCTCACAAGAGTCAATGAACTGGACTCAAATCCAAAAGCTCATAGAAGAGCTTTAAAAAAGAATTTAAAGGGGCGGCTAGGTGACATAGTGGATAAATTACCGGCCCTGGAGTCAGGAGTACCTGGGTTCAAATCCAGTCTCAGACACTTAATAATTACCTAGCTGTGTGGCCTTGGCAAGCCACTTAACCCCGTTTGCCTTGCAAAAAACCTAAAAAAATTTAAAAACCAAAGAAGAGAGGAAGAAGAAAAATGGAAAAACGAAATGATAGTCATGCAGGAAAATTATTTTTAAAATGACCAAATAAATCAACTCCTTTAAAAGGAAAAATGGCCAACTGGAAAAAAGAATGTAACTCTTCAAAAACTAAAATTGACCAACTGTAAAAGGAAACACAAAAGCCAATTGAAGAAAATAAAATCTTTAAAAATTAGAATTGAACAAATAGAAAACAATGATCTAGGAGACCACAAGATTCCATCAAATAAAATAAAAAGGCTGAAAAAAATTGAAAAAATGTAAATTATCCTTTAGGAACAACAAATGACCCAGAAAATGGATCCAGAAGAGATAATTTACAAATCATTAGACAACTAGAAATCCCAGATCAAAAAAAAAAAAAAAAAAAACCACCATTGGGAAGCATCTTGCAGGAAATTATCAGAGAAAACTATCCAAATCTATTAGAACAAGAAGAAAATAGACATTGAAAGAATATACAGAACTCTTCCAGAAAGAGACCCCAGGATAAAAACTCCGAGGACTATTATAGCCAAATTCCAGAATTCTCAAATAAAGGAGAAAATAATGCAAGCAGCAAAAAAGGAAACAATTTAAAAACAAAGGAAACACAATCAGTCTTACACAGAACTTATCAGCCTCAACATTGAAGGACCAGAGGACCTGGAATACCATATTTCAGAGGGCAAAGGACCTGGGATTGCAAACCAACTACCCACAAAATTCAACATATGTTGTCAGGGGAAAAAGATGAGTGTTCAACAAAATAGAGGACTTCCAAAATTTTGATGAAAAGACAGAACTGAACAAAGAATTAAATCATCAAATACATAACTAAAAAGATGCATAAAGATGTAACTGAAAATGGGGAAGAAAATAACAAAACAAAGCAAAACAAATATTAACCATCAAATTGTATACAATCCTATAAAGGACAATATAAACCTTGTAGCTCTTGAGAATTGTATTTCTCTTAAAATAGTTAAAGGGTTGAATATAATTAAAGCCATTGTTCTTAGAGATAATGTGTCTGCTTGGGTCTTGTCTCTTCATTGAAGAGGACTTTTTTGTTTAAGAAAAAAAGACCTGATGAAAAGCTAGAGTGTTTACTCTAAATTTAAGCATCTCACTTTTCTCTTGCCTACTTTAATTCTGCTTTGCTCACAAAGCTCAGCACTTTTTCTGAGTAGGCCATCTTGTGCTGGGCAGGCTTGAGTCAGTGTCTCCCATATCTTACAATCAATTGCAAAGTTCTTAAGAGAGACCTTCAGTTTCCCAGTACTTAGAGTACTTTGAAACTCTATGGTTAATTAAATCAAAAGTGACAGGGTGAGAACCTACCAAAAAGGGTTGGACTTAATTCATACTTTTTTTTTAACAATGGTTTATGTACCCTGGGTGTGGAACTAAAGGGGAGAATGGGGGGTGGGGGTAGGGGAAGTATGCTTGGGGGATGGGTACAAATAGTTCATGAAATGATTTGGTTTGGGATGATACTTTGGTTCTTGAGGATTGTCGTCCTTGGAGGGTACTTCAAAAGGGGGCAGGGTAAAAAATGGTTATAATTTGATATAATTCAAGACTCTTTCGAAGTGTACGAAGTGTATTTCTAGTGAAACAGAAGAGGGGAGGGTACTTAGTGACCTTGAGGCAATGCTGCTCACTAAACAATCGATCAATCAATCAATCTGTAGTTGTACCTTGATAGTACCTAGAACTTTTCAAGAAATCAATTAATCAATCTTTGATTGATGGTACCTGATTAATAGTATTTGTTCGATAAATAACACTAGATGAAGAGGTACAAAGATCAATAATTTGAGAGGGAAAGAAGGGAGGGTATGAGTACTGAATAAAATCTCTTTTTTTTTAGCAGTGAATGAATTCTATTCAATAAATGTGACCCAGAGAAGGAATAAGATATATTCCCACTTGGGTTTACAGATCTATCTATTCTACAGGGAAGGGGGAAGGGGGGAGGAAAAGAAAAGGGAAGAAGGAAGTGATAAAAGGGAAGGTCAAGGCCTAAGTGAAAATAAACTGAAAGTTGAATTTTAAAAGAAAAGTTAAAGGGGAAAGGGAGTTCAATTTTGGTGAGGAGGAATAAGAGTAAAGGAAAGAAAAAATATAAACTGGGAAAGATAACATGGAGGGAAATACAAAATTAGTAATCTTAACTGTGAATGTAAATGAAATGGGATGAACTTTCCCTTAAAACAGAAGCAGATAATAGAATAGATTAAAAATCAGAATCCTACAATATGTTGTTTATAAGAAACACATTTGAAGCAAAGTGATACCTTTAGAGTAAAGGTAAAAGTATAGAGCAAAATTTATTATACTTCAGTTGAAGTAAAAAAAAAATCAGGGGTAGCAATTCTGATCTCAGTAAGGAAGGAAGCTATACCTTCTTAAAAGACATCATAGGTAATGAAGCTATATCATTATTGAACATGTATGCAACTAGTGGTACAGCAACCAAATTCCTAGAGGAAAAGCTGAGTGAATTACAAGGAAACATACACAGCAAAATTTTAATAATGGGGAAACTCAAGCTCTCTCTCTCTCTCTCTCTCTCTCTCTCTCTCTCTCAGAACTGGATAAATCTAACCACAAAATTAACAAGAAGGAAATTAAGAAGTTGAATAAAATCTTGTAAGATGACAGACCTCTGGAGAAAACTTAATAGGAATATAAAAAAAGATACTTTTTTCTGCAGTACATATCACCTATTCCAAATTTGACCATGTACTAGGGCATAAAAACCTTATAATCAAATGCAGAAAGACAGAAGTAATAAATGCATTCTTCTCTGATCCTGATGCAATAAAAATTACATGTAATGAAGGGACATGGAAAGATAAACTAAAAATTAATTGTAAATTAAATGACTTAATTTTAAATAATGATTAGATCAAAAAGCAAATCATAGAAATAATAAATAATTGTATCCAGGAAAATGATAACAATGAGACATCATACCAAAATTTATGGGATGTAGACAAGGCATCCCCTTTTTGAGGGGAAACTTTATATATCTAAATACTTACATGGCCTAAATAGAGAAAGAGGAGATCAGTGAATTGGATATATAACTAAGAAAGTTAGAAAAAAGAAAAAATTAAAGATTGCCAATTAAATACCAAATTAGAAATTCTGAAAATCAAGGGAGAGATTAAAAAAATTGAAAACAAGAAAATCATTGACCTAAAAAAAACTGAGTTGGTTTTATGGAAAAAAAACTAATAAAATTGATAAACCTTTGGCTAATTTGATGTTAAAAAAGAAAAAAGATAGCTAAAATATCAGTATCAAAAATGAAAAGAGTGACCTGATCGCCAGTGAGGAGGAAATTAAAGAGATAATTCAGAGGTACTTTGCCAAATTGTATGCCAATAAGTTTGATAACCTGAATGAAATAGATGAATACTTGCAAAAATACAAACTGTCCAGATTAACAGAAGAGGAAATAAAATACTTAAACTCATTTCAGGAAAATAGATTGAAGAAACCATCAATAAACTCCATAAGGTCCAGATGGATTTAAAATTCTACCAAACATTTAAGGAACAATTAATTCCTATTCTTCATAAAATATTTTTTAAAATAGGAGTTCTGTCAAATTCCTTTTATGACACCAAAACGGTAATGATATCTAAACCAGGAAGAACCAAAATATATAAAGAAAATTATAGACCAATCTCCTTAATAAACATTGATGCAAAAATCTTAAATAAAATTTTAACCAAAAAGGTTACAGTAAGTTATTATTAGGATAATACACCATGATCAGATAGGTTTTATACCAGGTTGGAGGGGATGGTTTGATATTAGGAAAACACTTAATTAATTAAATATTATCAATAGCAAATCCAACAGAAATCAAATTAATTTCTCAATAGATGTTCAAAAAGCCTTTGATAATATACAACATCCATTTATATTAAAAAAAACACACTAGAAAGTGTTGGAATAAATGGAGTTTTCATTAAAATAATAAGTAATATCTATCTAAAACCATCAATAATATTATATGTAATGAGGATAAGTTGGGAGCATTTCCAATAAGATCAAGGATGAAACAAGGATGCCCATTATCAACATTACTATTCAACATAGTATTAGAAATGTTAGCATTTGGGGGAAGCTAGGTTGTGAGGTACGTAGTACACCAGCCCTGGAGTCAGCAAGACCTGAGTTCAAATCCAACCTCATTCTCTTAATAACTACCCAGCTGTGTGACCTTGGGCAAGTCATTTAACTCCACTGCCTTGCAAAATAAACAAAATTAGAGAAAGAAGTATTAGCTTTATCAATACAAGAAGAAAAAGAAATTGAAAGAATCGGAATTGAAAATGAAGAATCAAAGTTTTTACTCTTTGTAGATGATGTGATAGTAATTGGAGAACCCAAGAAAATCATCTAAAAAACTACTTGAAACAATTAACAAATTCAGCAAAGTAACAGGCTATAAAATAAACCCACATAAATAATCAGTATTTTAATATATAAACAACAAAGCTCAGGAGCAAGAGATAGAAAGAGAAATTCCATTTAAAGTAATTGTAGAAAATGTTAGATACTTGGGAATCTACCTTCCAAGGAAAACCCAGAAACTATATGAACACAATTACAAAGCACTTCTCACTCAAATAAAGTCAGATCTTAACAACTGGAAAAAATGACAATTGCTCATGGTTAGGTCAAACTAATAGAATAAAAATGACAATTCTACTCAAATTAAATTACTTATTCAATGCCATACCAATCAAACTACCAAATAATTATTTTACCAAGCTAGAAAAAATAAAAATTCATCTGAAGCAACAAAAGGTCAAGAATATCAAGGGAATTAATAAAAAAATGAAAAAGGTAGGTAACCTAGCTCTACCAGATCTAAAATTATACTATAAAGTGGCAGTCATCAAAACTGCTCAGTACTGGTTAAGAAATAGAATAATGGATCAGTGGATTAGGATAGTTTCAGAAGAAACAGTAGAAAATGACTACAGAAATCTACTGTTGACAACTCAGTAACATTAGCTTCTGGGATAAGAACTCACTATTTGACAAAAATTGTTGGGAAAATGGAAAAATACTATGGCAAAAACTAGGCAAAGACCTACATCTCACACCCTGTTCCAAAATAAGGTAACAGTGGGTATAGGATTGCAACTATCTGATAAATAATTTCCTGATCTATTAATTTATCTAAAGCATGACACTATATATAAATTAATAGACCAGGAAATTATCTATCAGATCTATGGAAAGGGGACAAATTTATGATCAAGAAAGAGAGTACATTATAAAGTTAAAAATGAGTGATTTTGACTATACTAAATTAGAAAAGTTTTACACTAATAAAATCAATGCTGCCAAAATTAGATGGAAAGCAGAAAAGTGAGAAACAATCTTCACAGCTAAGGGCTCTGATAAAGGGCTCATTTCTAAAATATATAGAGAATTACATCAAATGTATAAGTTTACAAGTCATTCCCCAAGTCAAAGGGTATGAATAGACAGTTTTCAAATGAAGAAATTAAAGCTACATATAATAATATGAAAAAATGATCCAAATCATCAGTTAGAGAAATGCACATTAAAACAACTATAAAGTATAACCTCACACCTATCAGATTGGCTAAGATGACAAAAAGAGAATTGATCAGTGTTAGAGAGGTTGAAGGAGGATTGGGACAAAGCATTGCTGGTGGAGTTATGAACTGGTTCAACCATTCTGGAGAGCAATATGGAACTATGTCCAAAAAGCAATAAAGCTGATCATAATCTTTGACCCAACAATTCCAATGCTAGGCCTATATCCAGAAGAAATCATAAAAAATGGGAAAAGTCCCATATATTCCAAAATATTCATAGAAGCTCTTTTGTGGTGGCAAGGAATTAGAAATTGAGGGGATGCCTATCAATTGGTGAATGATTGAACAAGTTATGGTATATGAATATTATGGAACACCATTCTATAAGAAACCATAAATGGTCAGACTCTAAAGAAGCATGGAATGACTTACAGGATCTGATAACAACATTGTGAGTTGATCAACCTTGAGGGATGCAGCTCCTTTCAGCAGTTCAGAGAGCTAGGACAGCCCTATTAGATCGGCTATGGACAATGCTAGAAGAAAAAGAAAATGAAACAAAAAATTCCTTCAGGGTCTGATGAACAGTACATTCATTTAAGAAAAATTCACTTATGTACTTCTTTCCCTTAACCTTAATTCCTCATATCGAAAAGACTAATCTGTAAACATATTTAACACAAATGTGTTTGTACAATATTCACCTGACTGCCACTAAGGGGGAGGGTAGAAAAGGAGGGTGGAAGGAAATTATGTAACTTAAAAATGTACATATGTATGTGGATGAATGTTGAAAAACTTTTATAATGTATATTTGGAAAAATAAAATATCATTTAAAAAACAATAAGCATGTTTGACAGAAGTAGGACAAGGAGAAGACCATAATATACAATATGATCTATCACAGAATGATCAAATTTGCCCTAGCTTTCCCTCCAAAAAAAATAACAGTTTGTATTTAAAAATATTTTATAATTAAAAATTGTTTTCCATAAAAGCTTTGAACATTCATTTTATTCATAATTGTTTCTATTTTGGCTTTCTATCCCAAGTACCCAACATCATGCCTGAACATATAGTAGATACTTCAAATGGTTTCTTAAATGTTTATCATATGAATGTTTATTAAACTGAATCTCAAAAACAGCTCCTGGGGTTAAGGAGTGAGGGTACCATTATCTCCATCTTGTGGATGGAGATAACGAAACTTACAAACCTGAAATCAAATCATAAATAGATGATAGAGATCAGAACCAAAGCTGATTCCCTCAGTTTGGAATCCTAGTGTTCATCGCACTCTACTCCAGCACTAAGAAATAGGGAATAAACACCATTGAGTTCAGTCTTTACTTCTTATGCTGTGATACCCTTATCTGAGTGATGCTTTCTCAAACATATTTCAATTTTGTGTTTTCACTGTGGGAAGGTAGTAACACATTGGCATCTGTATCTGTGATTGAATGATTTTTGTATAACTTCTCCCAGCTTATATCAGCCTCTGTAAAGATTGTGTTTCCCTAATACATGTTCAGTACATATGTCATAAAAAGAATTTGGTGGCCTTGTTGATGCATAGCCTTATGGTTTGTATAACTACATTCCCCTGTTCCTTGTATTTCTGAATAGATATAATATTGCATGTCAGATAGGGATCACCAAGAAAGAAACTATTTTGTGAGCATGTATCTCACGATCCACTTCAGACACTTTTTTTAAGTGGAGGCAGCAAGGTATTTGGTAAATAGTTAAAAACTGGCTCTCCAAGAGAAAAAAATCTCTATTCATGACCTACTTTTGAGTTTAATCTTCATTATAACCATTTTCTATTTTCTCCATTATTTTCTTATGCCTAGACAATGAAAGGAACAATGAAGTGAGTCCTAATTTGTAGCTGTTGCTAATTTCTCAAGTTTATATGCTCACAATGAAAATTGAACAATTGGTTCTTTTGAGTCGGCATAAACTTGTTCCAGCACACCTCTGGTATGGTGTCATAAAACAGAAAACCTTGGATTTGGATCTAGATTCCACCATTTCCTAGCTGTATAACATTAAACAAGTACCTATGTGTCTTCAAGCCCTAATGTCTTCAATTGTATAGTGGGGACATTAAGTCAATACTATTAATGTCACAAAATTGCTACATAACCTAAATGAGAAACTGTAAAGGAAAAAAGGCATATAGGTTTGGATAGAAAGGACTTATATCAAATTTTAATTCTACACTCTAATATCTAAGAGAAAATTCACTCAAACCCATGTCTCTGGGATTCAGTTTCCTCAATTGGAAAATGAAGAGGTTGGACTGGAGACCCTCAAAGGTTTCTTCCTTCAACAATCCATACTAGTTCTAAATCCTATGTCCATGAGATATTGAGGAATCATATTATAATCAAAAAGAATTGCAGACATAGAAGTTACTACTTAATGGGCTGGATAGGACTGGGGGGTGGGGCGGGGTTCTGCCCTCCCTTGGCCAGATGGATAGATATTGGACTTGGAGTCAGAAAGACCTGAGTTCAAATGGTGTTTCAGATATTTACTGGGGTATAATCTTTGGATAGTTATTTAGCCTCTTTCAGCCTCAGTTTCCTTATCCTCATAATAATAACATACATACTTATATACATATATACATAAATAGGATTTTTACAAATCTTAAGGTACTGGGTAAATACTAATTCTTTTTTACTAAAATTAATTCTTTTGGAATAAAATTTATGTCATATTTTTCTCAATTTCCTTGGAAGAGATTTGAGTTCCTTCCTGTTAAGTAGAAGAGTATTTCAAATTATGAATGCAGAAATTTTCTAGTAGTTGGCAGCCAATTCATCAGTCAGCTATCAATCAATCAAATTCTTTGCACAAATAGAAGATTTCTTCAAAATAATTCTTCATATGAATAAATTGATTGAGGAAAATAATTATAAGATAATCAGCTGTCTAACTGGAAGACATTGTAATTGAGTTCAATTGAACAGCTGTTATTGATTGCCTCCTATATTCTAGGACTTGTGTTGAATATAGAGATACCGAGATAAAAATAAAATAGTCCCTGACTTCACAAAGTTTGCATTCTATTGGATTAAACCACACACACAAACATTTGTGTGTTTAATTGAGATATGGGTTGGGAGGTAAGCCAGGTGATAAGGAAGGGCCTCAAGCAGGAGTTGGCATTTAAGACGTATCTGGAGTCAGAGTTTTTAAAAGGTAATGGTGACGAGAATATTACAGGCATAGGAAAGGGCATAACCATAGAGACATATTCACTAAATGAACATTATTTTATTTGGCAGAAAAAGAATGTAACAATGAAACTTGTGGGAGATAAGGAAAGAAAAGTATATTGGAGTCAAATCATGAATAGTCTTCAATGCCAAAAAAGTTGGAGGGCTAGCTAGGTGGCACAGTGGATGGAGCACTGACCCTGGAGTCAGGATGACCCAAGCTCAAATCCAGCCTCAGACACTTAACAATTACCTTGGACCAGTAACTTAACTCCATTACCCTGTAAAAAAAAAAAAACAAACGAGTTGGACTTTGTTGTTGACATTTGAGGGAAGGAGGGAAGGAATAAGTATTTCTATGATGTATTCTGTATTCCACACATAATGACATATTATTTACAAATATTTCATTTGATCCTCCAAAAACCCCTGGGAGGTGGATATTATTATTATTATTATTATTATTATTATTATTATTATTATTATTGTTGTTGTTGTTGTTGTTATTGTTACTATATTATTAATTACTATTATTATTGTTATTATTATTATCCCCATCTTACAATTGAGAAAAATGACAAAAAGTCAAATGTCCAAAGACACCCAAGTAGAAGTATCTAAAATCATACATGAACTCAAGTCTTCCTGACCCCAGGTCCAGAGATCCACCCACTCAGACACCCAGCTACCACTTCAGAATCAATTATTTATTTTCTCAGCAATTAAATGACAGAATATGACTTGTGCTTTAAGAAAAATTAATCCAGCAATAGTGGCAGAGGGAGAGACTAGAGATAAGGAGACTAGTCAGGAGGGAATTACAATAGTTGATAGAAGAGATAATGAATTTACAAAGGATGTGACAGTGGAAATTAAAAAGAACAACCTGTATCAAATTACTTGCTAATTAGGGATGGAGTAGAGAAGAGTGGAAGGGAGAAAAGTTTACAAAAATGAATATTGAAAACTGTCTTTTCATATAATTTGAAAAATAAACAAACATTGGGGGCAAAGAATAATACAAGATAAAAGCCACAAAATGGGAGAATTCAAAGAATTGAAGTATAAAGTCCAGGTGACTAGGATAACAATAACACCATTAGCAGCAATGAGGTCAAAAAATCATGTAATGTTCCTGGACCTCAGGTTCTTCATCAATGAAATAAAGAGGTTCACCTAGAAAGTTCTAAGTTCATTAACTTTGTTTTTTAGGCTTTTTAATAAAAAGTAGGATATGGTAGGTTTGATTTTAAATTTAATTTAAATTAAAGATAGGATTAATTAGATTGAATTTACACTTTACAAATTATAATCACAACCATATATTTATGAACTTATTGATCACTAGTCTATTGGTTTGGAAGACCCAAAATTATAGATGTGAACACAATTTGAAAAACTGCATCTTCCAAACTAATTTTCTTTTGTAATATAGAAATTTTGAATCTACACAGCCCCAACATCATTGGAAATAGAATGAGCAAAACAAAATAATGAAGTCAACATAGAGGACAGAAAAGGGACATTACTACATGTCACAATAGGGATCCAATGGAGATTTCCGACCCACCAAGTGGAATAATAAAATGAGTGCTCTGCAGAATAGAGGAGAGGGAGGTTGAGGATTGGAAGATGATCAATTATAATCATATAGTAATTCAAATTTGTTATGATGAGTGTGCGGTCTTTGAAAATCCAGGACCTAATTACATGAAAGGAACAACAATGAGGTATTAGGCTAACTATAAAAGATGCAACCAAAAGGCAATCTATTTATGAGGTGTAAATTATACCCTGGAAAGAATTAGAAAGGAAACAACTGAGTTAATGAAGAATGACAGGCCACACTTCATGATCATTAAAGTTCAGTTGTTGAAGGGAGCAGCATCAGCAATATGGAACTGGAAGCAGGGATATTTCAAGTAGTCACATGGAGTTGAGGGAAAGAAATGTATGGAGACAGGAAATCATCTCAAGGAAAGATGAAAAGACATTGGGAATAAGCCTGCTTGGTTTCATTGGACCTTAGCTGTGTCAGGAAAGGTGCAGAGGAAGCTCACTCCCTGGACTATAGACCTATAGCCAGCTCCCAAAGTGTTGCTGTATTCTCTTCCCTGACTCTTTGTCTTCCTAATCAAAACCTGAAGTTTCAAATTAGGGGAGGAGGAGAAGGAATGATAATGGAAAGACAAAGACTGTTTATTTTTGGGGGTTTGTTTTTTTTCTTTTTCCCCAATAAATTTTCATTCATTTCATTAGATATTTCTCAATTGTAAGCAAAATATTTTTGACATTTTTTTAATTTTCCAATCTCTCTGTCTCCTGTCCCATCCCTTCTCCTTGAAAAAAAATAAGCAATTTGATATAGATTATGCATGTGAAGTCATACAAAACTTATTTCTGTGTTAGACATGTTGCAAAAGGAAAGCAATATACCAAAGAAGGAAAAAAATTAAAAATTTTAAAAAGTTTTTATCTACATTTGCCATCATGACTCCTTTGGAATTGTCATGGATCATTGTATTGATGAGCATAACTAAATCATTTACAATCGATTACCATAAAAAAATTGCTGTTACTCTGTACAATGTTTCCCTAGTTCATCTCACTTCACTTTGTATCCACTCCTATAAGTACACTCCAGTTACTCTGTAATTATCTTAATCATCATTTCACTTAGCACAATAGTACACCACAACTTGTTCATCCATTTCCCAATTAATGGAAATCTACTCAATTTCCAATTTGCTGCCACAAAGAGAGCTGCTATAAATATTTTTTGCACATATGGTTTCCTTTTCCTTTTTTTTTTCTTTTAGCTCTTTCAGATAAAAACCTAGCAATGGTATTTGGGATCACAGGGTTAAGCACAGTTTTATAGGATTTTAGGCACAATTCTAAATTGTTCTCCATAATGGTTTAATCAGCTCATAACTCCACCAACACTGAATTAGTGTCCCAGTTTTTCCATATCCCTTCCAAGACTTATAATTTCCCTTTTCTAACATATTAGTCATAGCTGTAAGATGATCCCTCGTAAATCTTTTAGCTTGCATTTTTCTCATCAGTAGTGATGAGAGCAATAAAACATCATATTCTTTGATCCAGCAATGCTAATATTAGGGCTATATCCCAAAGAAATCTTTAAATATGGGAAAAATCTAAAATGTTCAAAAATGTTCATAGCAACTCTTTTTTGTACTGGCAAAGAATTGGAAATTGATGGGATTACCATCAATTGGGGAATGCTTGAACAAGTAATGGTATATGAATGTTATGAAGTACTATTGTTTTGTAAGAAATCATGAGTGGGAGGGGAAAAGTCAGGATGGTGGTGTGGAGGCAGGAATTCCAGAGGTTCTTCCCAATAAAAAACAAAAACTCTAAATGCCATAAAATTATGATGTCAATCAAATTCTAAAGGAACAGAACCCACAGAAAAACTGAATGAAACAATTTTCTAGCCCAGGACAACTTGGTAGATCCACAGGGAAGGTCTATTGCACTGGAACTGGGGTTGGAAAGAACCACAACATAGCCTGGGCTGCAGCCATCACACCAGAGCAAACCAACTCCAACCTTCCAGGAACAGTCAACTGAGTACCTGGGTCCATGGCAGTGGGTGTGGTTTCCAGAACTCTTGGACCAGGGATTGCCAGGGACATCTTGGACTGTCGACAGGAGAATCCTGCCACACCAGAGTGTGAAGCAGAGGTCGGCACAGGTCTCAGGGCAGCCCTGGGAACCTACAGAGTCATCTAGCAGGACCTTCAAGAGACCTCAGTCCATACATTGTAAGGGAGTGGGGAGAGACTGCAGACATCTCTCTGCTATCCCTGAGGCAGGACTCTGCTGCTTTGCCCATACTCAGATTCAAGGCCCAATCTGAGCCCCCATACTACCACACAGGAGAGGGAACCTCCTCACAGCTCCAGGGAAGAGAGCATCCATAGACTAGAGCACATGCCAGGAGAGTAATCAATGCCTCTCATAAGACCTTCAAGGGATTAAAGTCCCAGGAGGGGGAGTTCCAAAAACCCCCAATAGCTTTGGAAATACAGTAAATCAGGTCATAGGCTGAGGAAATGAGCAAACAACAAGGGGAAAAAAGAATCAGATCATAGAAATTTACTCTGTTACCATGGAGGATCAAACTATGCACTCAGAAGATGACAAAGTCAAAGCTTCTGTATACAAAACCACCAAGAAAATAGGAATTGGTCTCAGGCTATGGAAGAGTTCAAAACTAATTTGAAAAGCAAGTAAGGGAGATAGAAGAAAACTTGGGAAGAAAAACAAGAGAAAAGCTGGAAAATCATGTAAACCAATTCAACAACTTGATGAATGAAATACAAAAACAACACCAAAGAAAATAACAGGTTAAAAACCAGTTTAGGTCAAATAGAAAAAAGCAGTCCATAAGGCCAATGAGGAGAAAGACTTAAAAAGCAGCATTGGCCAGTTGGAAAAGGAGATAAAAAAGTTCTCTGAATAAAATAACTACTTCAAATGTAAAATAGAGCTCAAGGAAGTTGATGACGTTTTGAGAAATCAAGAAACAATAAAACAAAACTAAAAGAATTGAAAAACTAGAAGAAAAAGTGAAATATCTCATTGGAAAAACAACTGTACTGGAAAACAGGTCCAGAAGAGGTAATTTAAAAATTATTGGACTACCTGAAAGTCATGACTAGGAAAAGAGTCTAGACTTTATTTTTCAAGAAATAATCCAGCAAAATTGCCCTGAGATCCCAGATGCAGAGGGTAAAATAGAAATTGGAATAATCCACCAGTCACCTACTGAAAGAGATTCCCCCTCCCCCCCAAAAAATAAAAACTTCCAGGAATATTATAGTCAAATTCCAGCATTCTTAAGTCAAAGAGAAAATACTACAAACAGCCAGAAAGAAACAATGCAATTACCATGGCACTACAGTCAGGATTTGGCAGTATCTACATTAAGGGCTCATATGACTTGGAATCGGATACTCTGGAAGGCAAAAGAATTTAGATTACAACCAAGAATCAACTACCCAACAAAACTGAACATCCTCTTTTGGGGAAAAGGTGTACATTCAAAGAAACAGGAGATTTTTCAGACTTTTCTGCTGAAACAACTAGAGCTGAACAGAAAGTTTTATCTTGAAGATACTGTACTGAAGATTTCAGTACAGGACTCAGGTAAAGCACAGAGAGGGTGAATGGGAAGGGCTATTTATGAGGAATTTAATGATGTTGAACTGTGTGTTATTCCTACATGGGAAGAAGATACTGATAACCCATATGAACCTTCTTATTTATGAGAACAGTTAGGAGGAGCATGGTTGAAAATTGATATACTGGGAGAAAGGGAAAGGAGAGTAGAATGGGCTAAGATATTTCACATAAAAGAGTCAAGTAAAAGCTTTTTCAATGGACTGGAAGGGGGAAGGTGAGGGGAAATGAGTGAACCTTCATTTCATCAGAAAAGGCTCAGAGAAGAAATAACGTATATACTCAATAGGTTATAGAAATCTATCTTATCCTAAAGGTAAAAGAACAGGAAAGGAATGAGAGAAAGTATGCAGGGGTAAGGGAGTAGTGTCATAGGTGATAGAAGAGAGGCAAGTTCATGAGAGGGGGCAGTCAGACACAATGCACTTCTGAGGAGGGACAGGGTGAAACGAGAGACAGAATAGAATAAATGGGAGTGGGGAGGAATACAATGTAGTAAGTGTGAAAAACATATTGAAGCAACTTCTCTGATGGACTCATGATAAAGAATTCTACCCAACCCAGAGACTGAGTTGATGGTATCTGAACACACAGTAAGGTACTTTTTTTCTCTCATTTCATTTTTCTTGAAGTTTCTTTTGAAGGGAGGGAGGTTTATGTTTACTTTTACAACAAGATTTGTAGTAATTAATATAGTATTATAATAGTTTATCATATATTTAATGATAAATAAATCATTAAAAAAACACATTAAAAAAGAAATCATGAGTGGCAGACTTTAGAGAAGCACACAAAGGCTTGCATAGTCTGAAGCTGAGAGAAGTGAAGAGAATCAAGAGAACACTGTATGCATTAATACCATGGATGCAACTCCTTTACAGCATTTCAGAGATCAAGAACAATCTTGATAGACTTGCTATGGGCAATGCCATCCATATCCAGAGAAAAAACTTTGGAGTCTGAATGCAGAGCATAGCATTCTGTGTTCACTTTTTTAAAATTATCATTGCATGTACTTGGAAAAATAAGATAAAACTGTGATTAAAAATTAGTAGTTTTGAACATTTTTATCATATGATTATAAATAGCTTTGATTTTATACTTCTAAAAATTGCCTGTTCTTATCCTGTGATGGTTTATACTAGGGAATGACTTTTTATTCTTTTAAATTTGACTCAATTCACAAAATATTTGATAAATGAGGCCTCTAGCAGAAAAAAATGTGCTATAAATTTAAACCCCATTTTCTGTGTTCCATCTAATTATGGATGCATTGGTTTTTATTTGTGCAAAACCTTTCTAATTTCATCAAAATTATCCACTTTATATCCCAAAAGACTCCCTATTTCCTTTTTGGTCATAAATAATTCTCTTATCCATAGATCTAAAAGGAAAATTATTCCATGCTCACCTAATTTGCATATGATATCACACTTTATTTCTAAATCAAGCCCCCATTTTGACCATATCTTAATATATGCTGTAAAACCTTGGTCTATACTAGGATGGTGAAGGGGCAGCAGGTGAGGTAAAGTTGAGTCTCACCACTGATTTCCAAGAGTACATACACCTGGTGCATATGAAGGATGCATGCCAGATGTAAAGACTCAACCCTTGGCAATATATATAATTTATTTAAAGTTTTAGCCAAGCTGCTTTTTAGCTTTCCAAGCAATTTTTGCCAAATAGTGAGTATTTGTTCCTAAATCTTGGATCTTTGTGTTTGTCAATTTCTAAATTTACTCTAAAATACTACTTTGTATAATGTATTATATTGTTTGCAGCTATTTGACACAGAGAATAAAGAGTGGGGGTCTGGAGTCAGGAAGATCCAAGTTTAAATTTCGACCAAGATACTTAGCTGTGTGACCCTGGGCAAGTAAACCCTAGGGTGGGGTTTACTATGGATAAGAGAATAATTTATGACCAGAAAAGAAATAGGGAGTCTTTTGGGATATAAAATGGATAGTTTTGATTACTTTAAATTAGAAAGGTTTTGCACAAATAAAACCAATGCATCCATAATTAGATGGAACACAGAAAATGGGGTGAATGTTTACTCCATTTCTCTTGTCTGTAAAGACTTGAAGAATGAAATGGCAAACCATTCAAATCTCTGACAAGAAAATGCCAAAAGGAGATAAAAAGATATGTATACAACTTGAGTGACTGAAAAACAATAGAAACTGTATACCTAACTTATTCTGCTGATTTATCACTCTATTTCTTAGCCAATACAAAATTATTCATTTATTGATGTTTTACTTTTCCAAATACATTTTATGACAGTTTTTCAACATTCATTCATATGTCTATGTATATTTCTAAGTCATAAAATTTCCTTCCACCCTCCCTTCCCACCCACCCCTCCTCAGTGGTAAGGTTAATATAGTATTTATACATGCGTGTTAAACATATTTATGGGTTATCCATTTTCAGTATGGGGAATTAGGATTAAGGGAAAGAAATACACAAAAGATTTTTTGGTGAATTTAGTGTTCCTCAGATGACAAAGAATTTTTTTTGTTTTGTTTTATTTTTCTTCCTCTGGATGAGCATAGCATTGTCCATAGCTGGTCTAATAAGGTTACCTTAGTTCTCTGAACTGCTGAGAGTAGTTGCATTCATCAGGATTAATCACCTCACAGTGTTGTTGTTAATGAGCATATTATCCTCTTGGTTCTGCTCCCTTTGCTCATCATCAGATCCTGTAATTCCTTCCATGCTTTTCTAGAATATGACTATTTATGGTTTCTTATATAATGATAGTATTCCATAATATTCATGTACCATAACATGTTTAACCATTTCCCAATGGATGGGAATCCCCCCAATTTCTAAATCTTTGCCACTATAAAAAAGAGTTGCTATGAATACTTCAGAACATGTGAAAATCATAGAAAATGGAAAAAAATTATGCATGTTTCAAAATAGTCATAACAGCTCATCTTAGTCAATCTGATAAGTGTGAGATGATACCTCATATTTGTTTTAATTTGTATTTCTCTAATCAATAATGATTGGAGCATTTTTTCATATGATTACATATAGCTTTAATTTCTTCATTTGAAAACTGTCTATTCATATCCTTAGATCATTTATCAATTGGGTAATAACTTGCAACCTTATATATTTGATGCACTTCTCTATATATTTTAGAAATTAGACCTTTATCAGAACTCCAAGTTGTGAAGATTGTTTCCCAGCTTACTGCTTTCCTTCTAATTTTGGCAGCACTTATTTTATTAGTGCAAAACTTTTTAAATTTAATATAGTCAAAATCATTCATTTCCAATTATAATGTATTCTATTGCTCATTTGGTCACAAAAAATTTTCCCTTTCCATCAATCAGATGGACAGAGTATTTCTTGTTCTATTAATTTATGTATGGTATTTCTTGACCAATACCAAATTATTTTGATGTTTACCACTTTGTAATATAGGTTGAGTTCTGATACTTTATTTTTCTTCAATTTTTTTCATTGATTCGCTTGATATTCTTGATCTTATATTCTTCCAAATGAATAGTATTATAATTTTTCTAGTACTATAAAATAAATTATTGATAGTTTGATTAGTAGGAGAATGAATAATTAAATTAATTTAAGTAGAATTGTTGTTTTATTATACTGGTTCTGACTTTCTCATGAGCAATTAATAATTTTTCAGTTATTTAGATATAACATTATGTGTATGAAAAATATTTTATATTTATGTTTGTATACTTCCTGAGTTGACCTTCACCAGATAAGACTCTCAAGTATTTTATATTGCCAAGGGTTATTTTAAATGAAATTTCTATCTCTTGCTGCTGAACTTTGTTGATAATATATAGAAAAGTTGACAATTTATGTGAGTTTATTTTAGATACTGCCATTTTAATAAAGTTGTTAATTATTTCAAATAGTTTGAGTTGATTCTCTACATCATCTACAAAAGACTATTCTAATTCTTTTAATTTCTTTTTTTCTCTTATTGCTATAGCTAGCAATTGCAGTACAATATTGAACAAAAGTGATAATAATGGAGATACTACTTATCATCTCAAAGGAACTTCCATTTATTCCTATGCTTTCTTGAGTTTTTAATAGGAAGGATTTTTTGTATTATTCAAAGCTTTTTGCATCTATTGGTATAATCATATCAGGTCAATTTTCCTTGATAATTTCTAGAAATATGACATCTAGATTCTCTATTTTTTTAACCATGGCTTTCAGGTAGCCCAAAAATTCTTAAATGATTTCTCTATTTGCCTTGATCTATTGGCCAGATCATTCTAGTTGTTTTTCCAATGAGATATTTCACATTTTCTTCATTCTCATTCTTATAATTTTTTCTTATTGTCTTCTGGGTTATTAATTTCCATTTGCCCAATTTCAGTTTTTAAGTAATTATTTTTCTTTGAAGAACTTTATTACCTTTTTCCCATTTGTTGAAAGAATTTTTGTGCTTTTTTCCATTTGTGCAATTTTGTAAAATTTTTACCTATAGTAGGGTGGTGAAAGGGTAGTGGGTGAGTGGGGTATTTTTCGGGGGGAATTCTTATCAATGGGTTTTTTTGGCCTCTTTACCATTATGTCAATTTCATTTTTAAATATTATTTTCTTTAAAATTAAAATTCCTTTAAATAATATTTTTAGTGCTTCCTTTACCAACTGTTGGCTCTCTTTCCATTTTTTTTTGCTCCTTTCTTTTCTCAACTTTCCCCCATCTCGCTAATTTTATTTTAAAGTTTGGGGTTTTTAGGGGTGGCTACATGATGCAGTGGATAGAGCACCAGCCCTGGAGTCAGGAGTACCTGAGTTCAAATCCAGCCTCAGACACTTAATAATTACCTAGCTGTGTGGCCTTGGGCAAGCCACTTAACCCCATTTACCTTGCAAAAACCTTAAAAAAGAAAAAAAAAGAAAAGAAAAAAAGTTTGGGTTTTTTTAGTTCTTCCTAGACAAATTTGGATAATTGCAACCAATTCTCATTTTTCTTGAAACTCTGAATGCAGATGATTTTATTTCTTTATCTTCTAAGTTTGTGTTTTGGGATTCCCTATTATCATAGTACCTTTTATTATGGTTAGATTCTTTTGTTTGTTTGTTTTTGGTATGGTTCTCAATTTCCATGCTATTTCTTAACTTTTAACTTTATTTTAAATTTTGGCTCTTCTCCCAGGGTTTCAGGGTTTTTAATGTTTATGTTTTCAGATATATCTGAGAGGTCTGTAAGTTTCCAGTTCTTCAAGGTGACATGATCTAAGGAGAGGTGTGGTCACTATTCTCTTGACCTGTGCTCTAGTCTGAGTGACCACAAGCATACTTATCCACCCTAGAACTGTAGAGTACCCTGTAGACTTACAGCAATACAGACAAGGGTTCTAATTCTCCTTCTCACTCGAGGACTGCAACCTGAACCTTCTAAGAACGATGAAACAGAGTCCTGTACCCAGGGGTAGGAGTTTTGATGCACATTCTTCTATTTACAGATGATTGTGCACTCAGTGCAACCTCTGAAACTGAGATGAAACACAGAATAGATTGATTCTCTGCCACTTGTGCTAATTTTAATCTAATAATAAATACCAAGAAAACACAGGTGTTCCATCAGCCAGCACCACACCATTCACATGTGGAACCATCGATTATAACAATTGGAGAACTTTAGAATAATGTAAATAAGTTCACTTACCATGGCAGTGTATTTTCCAGGGAAATACCCATTGTTAATGAGACTGATACATGCATTTCCAGAGCTGGTTCTGTATTTGGGAGGTTCTGAAAGAAAGTGTAGGTGAGAAGAGGTGTTAGACTAACTACAAAACTGAAGGTCTATAGAGCCATTGTGCTGACCTCATTGCTGTATACCTGTGAAATCTAGACAGTCTACCCAGCATTATGTCAGAAAACCGAACAGCTTCTATTTATATTGTCTTAGGAAGATTCTGAAGATCACCTGACAGGAGTGACATTGAGATCCTTTCTAACAATAGACTGCCTAGCATTCAAATATTAATACAGAGAGTGCAACTATGATGGACTGGCCATTTTCTTAGAATGACAGATGTATGCTTGCCAGAAAGACTATTTTATGGACAACTCACACAGGGCAAGCACTCACAAAGGGGGTCAAAAGAGCTGATAACTAGAACACCCTGAAGGTCTCTCTTAAAACTTTTAGAATTGATTGTAAAACATGGGAGACACTGGCACAGGACTGCCCAACATGGCCTGCCCTCATCGGAGAGGGTGCTGTGCTCTATGAGGAAGGCAGAATTGAATCAACTCAAAGGAAACATGAGATACATAAGGACTATTAATGTCCAATCTGTGGTAGAGCATCCTGAGCTAATCAGCCACAGCCGGGCATACATAGTGATGTCATTTTGTTCTTCTTTGATAAAAAAAGGACAAGAACCACTAGGGAGAGGGAACAAAATTAGTGAATCACCCTGATCATCAACCATCTGTCCAATACCGCTACAAAAGAGGGGTCTTCTCAGAGTCAATTTGCTTGAAAATGTAATCCAAAGCAAGTAATAAGTTCCAAACAATTCTTAATACTGACACAAGAACTGTGAAATCAATAAGGGGAAAATGAAAAGAACATTGAAGAGAGAGAGAGAGAGAGAGAGGTCAAGTTATCATGAAACCATTGAAAAATTCCTGGAAATAGTGGAAGTCAGTTGATAAATTTCTCAAGAGTGACACTCCTTGCAAAGTCTCTCTCTTCATTTAATGAAATTCAGTTGAAAGGTTAGCCTAAGTTACACCCTTTCATTCCATATCTTTTTCCTTTCTGACCTATTCAAAGAACAAATATGCATCTCAGAAAAGATCATCTGATGCATCCATATTTTTTCACTTTGAAACTTTATTGTGGTCCCTTTTGTTATTTAAGTCCAGGGCTCTCAAGGATCACTCCCCTGTATATAAAATTAAAAGGCAGATCTAGAAGATTCCCCAAATTCATTTTAACTCTAAGTATATGATGATGATATAGTGCTTCAACGTTTGCAAAGCAATTTTTATGCATATGCACATATCATACATATAAAAGATTGTCATTCTCTTGGGTTTTAGGATTTAGAAATCCCTAGGTTACCACAGGGAGAAAAAGCCCTTTTGAGATGTACACATATTGAAAATCCCCATCATCTTCTAGCTTAATTTTCTTTTATAGTATAGAAATTTTCAAATCACAGAACCCCAACATCCTTATGAATAGAATAACTATGATGACAAAATCAACTATAGAAGAGAGAAAATGGAGGGAAAAATATATACTGAAACAAATAATAAGGGGGTCTTTTAATGAGTTTTTTTTTATTTGTTATAACTTCCCCTTCAATCAGTTAAAAAAAAATTCAAACCACTTGGTACTCTGAGGGTAAAAAAGACACAAAAGGTAAATTGCAATTTCTTCAATACTGTCCAAGAAAGCAGTGTGCTTCTCAAGACTGGGTTGAGTTGAAGAACTTCAAAAAGTTATTTCATTATTAATAATAACATAGATGGTATCTCTCACTTTTGCCTTTGATTTTCTATGCTATCTATGCTCATGTTCAGTGTAGGAATTGAAATATATTCTAAGCTCTAACCCTTATCCAGGGAAAATTCTGTCTACACAGCATCCAAATAAATAGAAATCAAATAATGAAGCATTTAATTGAAACATGTGAACAAAATATAAATAACAAGAAAATTCATTCAGTAGACTGATTTTTTTTTTCAGTCCAAATCTGTGTTTTATTGCTGTAAGGAACTATAATCCCAGAAACTCTCTCTATCAATGCAGATTCAGAAGTACTGTGCAATTTATGATCCTAAAGAGCTGCCTGGGGCACTGGGAAGTGAAACAAATGGCCTTGGATCAGTACTTTATTGTCTTTATAAAGTAATGGAAAATAATTCTTAAATAAGTCACACAGAGATTCTCATGCTGGCTGGGGGAAGTTAAGGCACTCATGTTCCAAAGAAAATTGAATAGATCTTGAGGAAACTCTTTATCCCATTTCTCTAGGAAAAGGACAGTTTAAGTTACCATGGGAAGTTCCTTTCACTCTCAATTTTCACTTAGTGAAACTTCACCTTTTCAACCACAATAATCTACACTTTCACACTAATCATCAATTTCCTTGCTGGATTATTTACATATAGGTATAAATAATAAATGGTCCCCCCCATGTCACAGTTCCACTGGATGTTAACTCAAAGGACCATTTAAGTAGTCATTCCTTTTCAAAGAATATCTTCTACCCCGACTCATATCTATATCAAGGTGAATGATTTTCTTTCACTTTTTCCCTATCTCAAGAAGTCAGGGAAATACCACCCTTTCCCCTCTTCCCCATAAGCATCTGACATAGCTGTGATTTTTCTGGAGACAAGCAACTCTTTTTTCAATTCTTTCAACTACCAGGCTGTTTTTCTTAAGAATTTATTGGAGGGAAGGGCATAAATAGTAAATACTCAGCTAATTTTCCTGTTATCAAAGAAAAATATTTACCTACCTTACATCAGTAACTAAAGTAATAATAGCAACACATTTATATTACATTAAAATTCCCATAAATTTCTTTTGTCACAAAAATACTATAAGGCAGGTAATGTGTTATTTTCCTTTTCTAGGTGAAGAAACTGAGGCTCAGAAAAATTAAATGACTTGGCCAAGATCATATAATTATCTATTTAATCATCTTAGATTCAGTCAACAATGCTCTCATTATAAGTTCTGTTGAAGAAGGGATCCGAAGTCTTACTTTTTTTTCCCATTCATCTTTGGATATATTTAGAGTTGTCAATTTATGCCTAGGAGGGTATATCACGGACCTCTGACTTTATCTTGTTATCTGTATTGTGCCTCAGAGATATAAAACCAGTTATGGTGTAAAACCAGTAGAAATGTCATCTATACTGTGTCATTGTTTGTCTGGAGAACCAATATACTGTTCAGGCTAAAAGATTTCAGTGATATGGATTCTGAGACTTTCAATGTGAAGCTGTTCCATTTGTCACATTCTGTGACTCCAAGTGGCCACCTCCCCCTAGATAACATTATTATTTGTAGTTAATTTTAGCTAGAAATTACTGAACAATTTATAGATAGTGGAACAGCAGGGTTCCTTTTGTAGCAGCTTATCTACACATGGAATAGCACAAAGGTTCTTTGTCAGCCTAGGAGAGCAGGCTCCCTTACTTGGCTCACTAGTGCCATCTTGAGGCAGTTACAAAAGGACACCAAACAGAAAACTATGTCCAAAGAGTTATGCCAGCTGTGCTTTATGCGATGATGTTCACAATAAAATATTTTGTCTATAAAGAGGAAAAGAAGGCACTAATTAAACACATTATTCTGATACTAAAAGTCAGAATGGTCCTCCTGTTAATGAGGACAGAACATAATTTATTTTGTTTTTTTTTTAAAGACCTAGGATCATCCAGATTGGATGTGTACATGGTTAGAATTTACTAGATTAATAGTTTAATAGCCCTCTTGACATTGATCTGAAGAGGAATATAATTGGATCAGAGATTATTAGATAGAAATTATGAAAGAAATAATCTGAATCATTCATTTTACAAAGGAGGAAATGGGGGCTAAGGAGGAAAGGGCTAGGAGTAGAGAAGTGACTTTCCCAAGGCCACACAGCTAGTAAGTAGCAAATTAAAATTTGAAACAATTACTTTGACTCTACATGGCTTGTTACTCATACCACATTAAAGTATTCTGGTGGAAAACAGCATCTGTTATTTATTGTTACTAAAGGAAAAATAAAGTGAAACAACAAGGCTAAATATAGAGGATTTATTTCTTGCCTGGAACACTGAACTAATAAATCAGAGAATATGAATTCTGGTTTAATTTGTAAGAGACTATGATCTTGGGGAATTCAACTTCCCTGACTTTCAGTTCTCTAATCTGCAAAGTGGGTATAATAATACTTGATCTGACTTAGGATGGCAAAGAATTCATTAGAAAATGCTCTGGAAATTATACAAGGTTACAAAATATAACATAGGGCTTCTTTGAATTGACTATTAAAACAGGGATACTTACCCAGGATGTTCATTGTAGATTCCAGGGAGTTTGTAATATTTGGTGGGGAAACATTATCTTTTTTTTAACTAACCCTTGTTTTCCTATGCAATTTACTTTAGATATTTGCAAGCATTATTCTGAGAAGGCACCTATAGGTTTCACCAGACTTCCAAAGGACTCCACAACTCAAAAGTAGGTAAGAAATCTGTTGTTAAAACTGAGCAAAATCAATTTACTATGAGTGAAGCAAGGAATCATGGATTGGAAAACTATAAATGACTTTAAAATCAATTACTCCAAACCTGTCAAATCTGAGACCCCCAAAATGCAGTAATTTGCAAAAATATCAGAGCAATTGAGAACAGAATACAGATTTTCTGTGTCCTCCTTTTCCATTTCTTTGATTTTTTAATTTTGTTCATATATTTCGTTTTAACATTACAAGCTATCTTCTCATAGCAAAGTAAAACAATTAAGGAAAAGCAAGGACAACATCTAAAAGGGCATATAACATTCGATATCTGTAGCACTCCATCACCACCTTTATTTTTAAAATAGAAATTTAATTTCTCTTCCTTCCACTTTAACTCTATTTAAAAAAAGAAAAGAAAACATTTCTTATAATATGTTTAGTCTAGCAAAACCAATGCCCTCATTAACTATATACATAATTATAGTTATGAATATATGTATATACTACATATGTATATATATAGTTATGTATACACACACACATATATATATAATATAATATATATATATATATATATTTATGAATTCATTCTACACCCTAAACCCATTGCTTCTCTGTAATGGCTGGCACATTTCATCATCAATTCTCCAGAATTTTGAATGATCATTTTATTGATCATAGTTCTTACACATTTCAAAGGATTTTGTTTGCTTGCTTGTGTGTTTTACAGTAATGTGCTCATTGTGTAAATTGTTGTCCTGGTTCTGCCCATTTCATTTTTCAACAGTTTATAGAAGACACAAAATTGTTCTACTTCTCTCACTATACCATAGCAACAGAATTAAGCAAGAAAATTCTTAGCAGTGTACATACTTGTATGAATGCATCTTGAGTCATTTTTTTGGTCAGATCATCACCCATACTTTCTTCTGTTACAATTGGTTCTAAACTTGGGACACATTTGGTGAGTTTGAACTATTCATCTCAACTTCATTTTTTTGAGTGCCATATCTTCTTCCTTACATAGCTCATCAGGATCAAGAGGTTAGATTCCAAATATTCGCTGTCACTGATGATGATCATAGAAGACACTCTAGAGATAGTGTCATTCTTTTTTTCTGTTTATTGGCTGCCTTCCAGTTTTATCTTTCAGAGTTTATAGGAGGATCTGTATTATTTAAATTTCTTATGCTGCTTCCTCTTTTATGAGGATATACTACTAATATGATTGGCCAACCTCATCAGTTTACAAAGGAACTTAAACTCTATTGTTGCCCTCTACTTCAATGTCTCTCCATTTAATAAAATGAAAGTCTTTGTCAGCTTAATTGGTTTGAGGTACTTTGAGATAACTTTATATATCAAACTTCTTTGGGCTAGCTAGATTGCACAGTGGATAGAGCACTGGGCCTGGATTCAGGAGTTCCTGAGTTCAAATCCAGCCTCAGATACTTAATAATTGCCTAGCTATGTGAACTTGGGCAAGTCACTTAATCCCCTTGCCTTAAATAACATTGTGTATATATATATATATATTATATATATATATATATATATATATATATATATATATATAATATATATATATACACATATATACATAGAATATATCAAATATTATAATATATACATATAATATATCAAACTTCCATAAGAAATGATGACAATCTGCCAAGCAAAATTGATGTAAATATGTCTCCCATTTTTACTCTATGAATTAGTAAATGAATTTAGAGGTGTCATTGGATCCAATAACTTCTTTTCATGTTTATTATTTTCTATTATGACATGGATTTTTAACTTTATCCTAACCAGGTGATCACAGACAGCTGACTCTGAAATAATTTCCATGTCAATGATTACTAATTTGCTTTTCATTAAAACAGAAAATTCATTTATTGTGATTGGGGTGGGGAAGATATAAAGGACAGAAATTAATAGATAATCAATATCTTAGACCTTTTTTCATTTCTTAGTCTTAAAACATATTTACCAGCACACTTTTTCATCAATTTCTTGGTCTCTTAATGTCTTACATAGATGAAATATGCAATGGATATGTTAATCATATGAATCAACACTGAACCAATAATTTGTATTTATAGCCCTAATATTTGCATTAGTATTTGTAAATGTTCTATATATTGGGATTTTATTATTCCATTTTCCTTCATTTTACCATTAAAACTTTTTTTTAGGTTTTTGTAAGGCAAATGGGGTTAATTGGCTTGCCCAAGGCCACACAGCTAGGTAATTATTAAGTGTCTGAGCCCGGATCTGAACTCAAGTACTCCTGACTCCAGGGCGGGTGCTCTATCCTCTGTGTCACCTAGCCACCCCACCATTAACACTTTTTAAGGGAATAGGAACCACAAAGAATGGAAGCATTTTTGTATTTATATTCATTTCTCAGGTCACTGGGGCCAAAAATTCATACATTTTAATCAATCTACTCTAAGTGACAGCCCCTCTCTATAAAACAACTATTCTTGACCCTGTAAACCTCCTTCCCTACAGGTTTAAACATGCCCAGTTCTTCTCACTAATTTTCATGGAACATGATTTCAGGCCCCACCCCCATCATTCATACTTTCAAGTTTTTTCTCCACTAAATGTTATCCAGCTATTATCAACTCATGTCACTCTTATTATGAAAACTGTGTCTAGTAATCTACTCAAGGTTTCACAAGTAGTTAGCTGTCACATCAAACTGTTGACTCATATTGAGTTTGCAGTCCAGTAACAGCCCTAGGTGTTTTTACATGAACTGATGTCTACTTGCATCTCCATAGAATCAATTGCATCAAATGATGAATATCTACAGGCATCCTTTGATCCATTTAAGCATGATGTTAATCCATTAACTACAATTCATTTTGTCATCTCAGTTCTTTATTTTTCAACAATATTTGAAAAATCAACCCTTTTGTACCCTCTTCAAAATATTCTGCCATTTTCTAAATTATCCTGTTATCTGTTATCACCGAGACACTTTATTTTGTTGCTTTTTTTGCCTCACCCAGGAGCCATTCACAGAATTCTGAGCTGCTTTATATCAACCATGTGTAGGCAAGCTGCCAGGTGTTTAATGATTGCTCTCCATTCTAGTTCAAGAAATTGGAGAAATTAGAGCTAGCTGACATTTATACAGCGTTTTCAGGTTTACAAAGTGCTTCACATACATTATCTCTTTGATCCATGAAACAATACTGTAAGATAGGTCCTACATGTGTAATTAACTCCATTTCACAGAAGAGGAAAATGAGACTTAGCAAGGTTAAATGACTTGACCATGGTAATAGAGCTAGTGTGCAATAGAGCAGAAATTTTAATTCAGGCCTGACCTTACTATATATCTGGCAATCTAGTCTCTTTATAATGCTGCTTCTCAGGAATGGGAATAATTTCCTAGATGAGCTAAACCATTCCTCTTAAAACAAGAAAGGACAGTTCCCAAGGGTTTACATTTCAATTCAGGTACATTATTCAAGCAATGGTGTATATACCACTCTTTGTGAAATGCTGATTGGGTGGAACATCACTATGTTTGACTCTCAATACTTTTTCATAAGATGTCCTAATTCTCCTAAGTTTTGTTAGAAATATAGCTTATGTAGACACAATTCTGATCATTTCACCACTCTACATAGGGATTGTGGAATGTCTTACTAAACAAGTCAAATTGGATAAATGTGATTATTTGCTAAGGCAAAGCAGGATATGTGTACTCAGTTATCTTCACTTTAAATATAGAATTAATATCAAAATGTATATAAAAATGATGGTAAGAATAATTTATGGTAAGTCCATCAAAGAGATACTTTCTGCTCCAGCTATTAAAAAATCAATTAACAAACATTACAAATATTTACTATGAGTCTGCTATGTGGAAGGCATTGTGATAGGGGCTACAGCTTTTTGAAAAATAGACTATTTCCCCTCAAGGATCTTACACATAGGGGGAATAGTGTGTATGTAAACATATATGCATGTATATAGTCATAACTATATCTATATCTATAAATGGACATAGACATAGATATATAGACATATATAGAGATCAATATTGAAATATATATATATAGATAGATAGATATAGATATAGATATATAGATATATATATGCAGCTAGGTGACACAGTAGATAGCTTTCTCTATCTGGAGTCAGGAAGTCTCATCCTGAGTTCAAATTCTGTCTCAGATACTTTTTAATCATATGACCCAGGGCAAATCACTTAACCCTTTTGCCTCAGTTCCCTAATCTGTAAATGACCTGGAGAAAGAAATGACAAACCACTCCAGGATTTTGCCAAGAAAACTCCAAATGGGATCATGAAGAGCTGGACATGACCAAAAAATTACATATATATATATATATATATATATATATATATATATATATATATACATATATATACATATATATATTTAATTTGATTTATATATATATTTAATGTGATTTATATATATATTTAATGTGATTTATATATATATATTTATATATATATATATATATATAAAATGAGAAAGAGGAATATATAGG
The DNA here is from genome assembly GCF_037893015.1 of Macrotis lagotis. Classification (NCBI taxonomy): domain Eukaryota; kingdom Metazoa; phylum Chordata; class Mammalia; order Peramelemorphia; family Peramelidae; genus Macrotis; species Macrotis lagotis. The sequence continues at coordinate 120,073,185 of NC_133661.1, forward strand.
TGGGGGTGTCACACAGAATATGTATATATACAGAATATAGCTATGATATATATATATATATATATATATATATACAGAGAGGGAGAGAGAGAGAGAGAGAGAGAGAGAGAGAGAATAATAGCTAAAGATTATGGTCACTGGATCCAGATGTTTCCAGATGAGAAAGTAAGACTGATAACTTTGCACAGCACCCCCTCATTCAAATCCAATTCACATGCACATCCCTGATGTCATAGTCTTCTTCAAGAAGGAAGGACAAACATATTAACTACATACACACAAAAAACATACAAAATCAGGAATTCCAGGAGACATGGATAGGGAATGAAAGCATTCAATGCATCAGGAACAGCCCATGCAAAGTCACAGAAATGGGAGAGAGAGAGAAAGAGAGAGACAACAAGAAGGCATCAGACTATAGGAATACATGAAAGGGCATAAATAATAACAAAGTCATAAAAGTGGGTTGAAGTCAGTTTATGAAGTTTTTAACAGAGATGAAAGACTTTATATTTGTTCTTAAAGGTTGTATGAAGGCACTGGAACTCACCAAGTAGGGTAGTGAAATAATCAGAATTGTATCTACATAAGCTACATTTCTAACAAAGCATAGGAGAATTAGGACATCATATGGAAAAGTACCTAATATATTTCCCTGAAAAGAATCTTCCACCAAACTTCCCAATTACTATCAAAAACATTATCATACTCCCAGTAATGTAAGTTCCCACCTGAGTTGTCATCCTTGATGCCTCAATTTCTTCTACAACCCCACATTCAATCAATTGGCAAATTCTATAACTTCTTCCTTTGTAACAACTCTTGAACATGCTTTCTCTCCTCTGATACTATATTGACCCTGGTGCAGACCCCCATTAGATTTTATTTTTATTTATTTCTATCTATTATATATATATATATAGATATATAGATATGTGTGTGTACATTTGTATGTGTGTGAGTGAATGTATGTATCTTCTAACTCCAACTCTGTGAACTTGCAAACCCAGTTTGACCTCAAGATTCTCTAAACAAGTATCTCAACAGCTTAACATCAAATCAGCCTTGCTTAACTTCTCAGCTCCAACCTCATGCATGAGGTCTAGTCATCAGGTTTTTTCTTTGCTCATTGTTCACATTGTTCACAGCTTATAGTTCAGTTCTATGAACTGGGTCTCTCCCTTGAATATTAAAACTTGAGAATTTCAAGTTTTGGATAAAGGAAAATTTTCCATATAGAATTTCCTTTAACATAGCCTTTATTCTGATAACATGACTGCAGGAAATGTTGCATGCTCTTTTCCCCCATTCAAAGGTAATCCTGACTAAAGAGAACATTAGGAATGAGTGGGCAGTAGGGCATTATTTTTCTGATACCTGCCTTCCTAAATGTAAAGGAAAACAGAGCTGACAAGTCAAGTCAAATCAAATCAGTACACATTTATTAAATGCTTAGTATGTGCTGGCCAAAACAGTTCAGTGCTCAAAGAACTCACAGTCTAATAATGGAGATAAAATGAAAGTAGCTGTGTGCATGTGAGTTATGCAAGACAGACTGGAGGAATCTCAGACAGAGACATTAACATTGAGATGCACTATTAAAAGGATTTTTGAAGAAAGTAGGGTTTAGTTAAGATTTGAAAGAAGTCACAAGGTTGAAAGAAGGGAACCCATCCTAGGTGTGAGGGAAGAGTCAGTAAAATTGCTTAGGCTATTAGGTTGGGCAGTAGATAAATAGAATTGAGTTTGGAGTCAAGATGACATGAGTTCAAATCTAGACTAAGATATTAGGTACATGACCCTGGGCAAGTCATTTAACTGCCTTCTAACTCAGTTTCATCAAATGTAAGATGGAAATAATGATAGCACATATCTCCCAGGGTTATTGTGAAGATACAATGAGATAATATTTGTAAAACATTTAGCACAGAATCTGATATATAATAGGTACTTAATAAATAGTCTTCTCTTCTAATTTGAGGAACAGTAAGGAGGCCAGTTTTACTAGATCACAATGTGGATGAAGAAGATAAAAATGTGAGCTTAGAAGAGGAGGAAGGGGCCAAATTAAGAAAGCCAAAGAGATAATGTTATGTTTGTTCCTAGAGGCATTAGGGAATACCTAGAAATGGTTGAATAGGAGGATAATAAAGTTAGACCTGTGCTTTAGGAAGATCCATTTAGCATCTGATAGACTGCTATGGGAGAAATCTGAGGCAGGGAAATTAACCTGCAAGCTATTTCAATAGTCTAGACATGAGATGATGAGGGCCTACACCAGTGTTAATGTAGCATCAAGGTAGAGATATTACAAAGGTAAAAGCTACAGTTTTTTTCCAATTGATTAGATATGAGAGTGAGCCTATATAATTGGGAGTATGATAGTATCTTCAACAGAAATTGGGAAGTTAGGAAGAGAAAAGTCTTTATCGGGAAAGATAATGAGTTCAGTTTGGGCATGTCAAGTTTAAGTTGTCTGAGATTTCTAGTTCACTATGATCAACAACTGAGACTGTGATATGTCTTATGCAAAACTGGAGATCACATTGGAGGTCAGGGCTGGATAAATTGATTTGAGAGTCATCTGTATAGAAAGTCTTTCAATGTTCTATATGGCCCTGATTCTCTTCTGCTTTGATTGTGAAAATGTAGCTCATGTTAGATATGTCTGATCATTTCACTATCTTATTCTATAAGCTCCAGGGGCTCCCTATTAATGCCAAGCCCCTTATTTCTCATATAGAGGAACTGAGGCCTGGAGAAATAAGTGCCTTTCTTTTGATCACACAGCTAGTGAAATCAAAAATTTGAACCTAGGGATTCCTGACTCCAACTCTAGCAGTCTATCTATTATAATTTAATTTAAAGTCATATTTACAAGGAGATGTTGAGGTTTTAACTATGAAAATCAGGAGAATTTTAGGGATCTCCTTTTATGATATAATCTAAACATATTACAAGGATCTTCCACTTGATACCCCTTGCTTTGACTTGGGCCTCATGGGCATTCTACACAATTTCTGTTCTTTTATCATTGGAAATTTAAGAATGATTCTTGGGTCCTAACATTCCCCTCCCCAGGGGTTAGATTGGTTCAAGATCTTGGGTTGGAATTATGGCCGTATAATTGGGGCATTAAATGATGTCAACTGCAGGAATATATACAAAAGGAACCACATTGATAATAGCTTTGTTCCCCGAATATTGACATCATCCCTTTGGTTTTTCATTGTTATTCTAAGCAAAGTGCTTTTTGGTCTGAATTATCTGAAAAACTGCCTCATACATTCTCTTTTACTTTGACTAAGAAATTCCTCTCTCCCCTATAACCCCTTTTTTATTGGCTATATATTTGTATCTGTTGCTAGGAAGCCTTTATTTTAAATAACTAGTAAATATGCTTTTCAGATGTTTAAGAGTATCTTTTTGGTAGCCGATGTCAGTGAAAAGAATGAGACCCATCCATCCTGATTCCCCAAAATTGAAGTATCATTATGTACAGCTGTACCAAGAAATGGGAATCATTCTCCTCCCCATCTTCACTGCTTGACTCTGCCATGTCCGTATGGCTTCCAGATGGAGGCAACTAGACTTTCCACCCTGGGCCATGGTTTCCTCTTCTTTTTTTCCTAATATCTTTCTTTCAGAATACTTTAAGAACCTTTAACTTTGAAACAAGAACCCAGCCTTAGCAGCATCTCTTTTCCAAAATATTCCTAGCTATGCATTCTGGGACTGGTTTGCCCCCCAAGACAAGATTACATTTATAAAAAAAATCATTGCTGATGTTTGGAGTGCACAGGTTACAACATGTCCTTTGGAATCATGTTCTGACATTGAAAACAATGAGCAACAAGAACTTATTATTTGTTCTTCTAATAATACATTTAAAAAATCAGCAAAAATTTCCTTATCCTTGCTAAAAGTATTTTAAAATCTTTAAGATTAATAATCACTGGTATTATTCCATTTTACAAATGAAGAAACTAAGGCTTAGAAAAATCAAGACAACAAAATTTTATTAAGTGTTTACTGTTATTTGTTTTTCAGAGAATTAAGTACTTATTAATGCTCAACAAGGTGCTAAGTGCTAGGAATATTAATATATGCAAGAGAAAAATTCTTTGCCTTCAATGTGTATGCATTTTATTTTTTTTCTATTTTTTAAAGTTTTTAATTTAATATTTCATTTTCTCAATTGCATGTCAAAAGGTATTTTTTGAGTTTTGAGTTTTTTGAGTCAAAAATTGAGGACTTTTTTCAGTAGCCCAATTCTTTGTCATCCTCTCATTGAGGAGACAAGTAAGTTCATATAGAATATGAATATGAGTCAGAGTATGCATTTTAATGAGAGAAATAAAAAAATTAAAATGAAAAGGGGAAAGAAGAGAAACTTCTGGGAGTATGGTGACAAAGGTTGAAAAATGAAAGATGAAGGACATCTGATCTGAATTATTTCTCAAAATGGAGTGTCTATGAGGAATTCATCAATAGTAGAAGAATGTTGCAAGACTTGAGAGAGAAGGCAATTGAAGGGGCAGCTAGGTGGCACAGTAGATAGAGCATTGGCCCTGGAGTCAGGAGGACCTGAGTTCAAATATGACCTCAGACATTTTTAAAAAATTGCCTAGCTGTGTGACCTTGGGCAAGTCACTTAACCCCATTGTGTTAAATTAAAAAGCATTTTTAAAAAAGAGAAGGCAGCTGAAGCATAATAGGAAAGTTCAGAAGCATTGCTGATCTGAAACCTCCTTCAAAATAAAGGTTTCAACTATCATGGATAAAAACAGATCAGAAAAGGGGTTCAAACCTAGAACTATTCTGACTTCAAGTTAGTACTCTATCCATTAGTTCTCCTTTGCTAAAGTGCATGACAGCTATCCAGGCAAATTCTCCTTAGTATATGATTTCTAATATGGAACTCTAGGGAAGCAGTCCATGATCCAAGAAGCTTATTGAATTCCTCTAAAACCAGAAGGGATCTCTTGCTCTTCTAAGTTCATATGGTGAGTTACTTGTGTCTCTGATGTGGCTCTTATTACCTATGGTCATGTGTCCTATATTTAAGATTACTGGAGGCAGCTAGGTGGTGCAGTAGATAGGGCAGTCAGAAGGACCTGAGTTCAAATGTGGCCTCAGACATTTAGTAATTAACTAGCTGTGTGACGTTGGGCAAATCACTTAACCCCTTTGCCTTAAATAAATAAAATTATGGCATTTAATATGGAAGAAGCCTTCTTCTAGCACAGCTTCTTTTCTGATGCCCAGGGATGGGAATGACCAATTATTCAAAGACATATAAGTAATAAATAAAAGAGCCAGAATTTGAACCCAAATTTCTTCTAATCATTCAAATCAGTATACTTTCCTCTATGCCTTTTTCTAATGACACGTTGTGCTTTGTATTCTTATATTATCTCCTCCACTAACTTTTCACTTTCTTGAATGCAGTTCTCACTCTGTATGTTTTGTATTCCTCATAGCAAATCTTCTCCAAAACAATAGGACATAATATAATAACTGTAAAATGGGTAAATAAATCTAGAGTTTATAAATTTTAATCTCTATAATTGCCCATTCTTCTAGGAAGAAAACAATTATGTTGCAAAGAAAAATGGTGTTATTACATTATATTTATGTTGAATATTTAATTAAGCTATATTAAAATATAATTATTCAAAAAAAAAATCACAGACCAGGTTTAGAACCTTTGACAAATTTCCTTATTTTATACATGGAGAAACAGAGGGCCAGAGGACTTAAGTAAAGGAATATTTATATTCACTGGGAATGTCTTTAAAAAGGAAGCCCTAAACAGAATATGAAAAAGCCAAAGAGAAAGAATAAGAAGAGACAAGTGAGAAGAGGAAAGAAAATGAACAGAACACAGCAACAAACACCAGAGGCTGGGTCTGATTGACCAGGTCAAACCTCTTGTAGTTTTAGTTTGATATTCAAATGAATTGAGAAAGTGGTAGGTTACTTGACAGTTAGCAAGAAATTTACTTAGGCATACCAGGAGGATATGAAGCAAGGTCGGGCATTAAGGGAAAGAGGCAAATGCAGATCTAAATAGAGCACTGAACCTGAGTTCAAATCCTAACTCAAATGCTAACTAGATGTATAACCTTAGACAAGTCACTTAACTTCTGCTTACCTCAGTTACCTCCATCTGTAAAATGGAAGCACTTATGTCCTAAGGCTGTTATAAGTATCAAATGAGTTAATTGTAAATCTATGTAAATGCTAGCTATTATTTTTATAACTCCAACTGATGCAGCTAAGCAAAGCTCCCCTACCTGAGTAGGTCTGACCTACTCGTGGTCATCATAACCTAACAGACAGCTAAGAATCAGCAAATTCCTAGAGTTCCCCATTGCTATCTTGTATCAGGCAACCAGAAAGTGATGATTTTTTTGCTATTTTGCCTAAATCTTTTGTCTCTTGAGCAACCAAATTTTAAGGAGTACTTCAATACCTTTATGGGGGAAAAAAACTAGCTTAATTTACATGGGGGTAGATGGATTAGAATATTGTTCTCACCATATTCTTTTTTTCTGTTTTTCCATGGAATAATAATTCATCTATCTTTTCACAAATATTTTGAAATGCTCATCAGAGGAATTAAATAAATCCTAATTTATACCGAATTAAACTAGACAAAATTTTAGGTATTAAAATTTTGTCGCCCCAAAATCAGAAAAGCTCACATTTCTCAAAACCTAAATCCTTGCTGAGGTTTTCTTTCCTCAAAAGTATTTATTTTAAAAAATTCCCAAACAGTAATGATTTCAACACAGAGACAGTATCTTATAGTAAAAGGAATACTGAACTTGGAGTCTGAGGTACTATATTCAAATCTTCCCTTTCCTACCTATCACCTGTAACCAAGAGCAGACTTTGTTTCTGGGGATTGAGCTACACTAGATCTCTTTCAAGTCTAAATCACACCCTGGAAACATTTCCCTGAGAGTAGAAATATAAAAACAAAATTTGACAGACTCTTAACTGCTACTGTATAATGGTGCTAAATACACCACTATAATTTAATTACATTCCTCCTTTCTGCTGCAGTAAGATGGTAGAGATATGCTTTATGAGAACACGAGCTATTATACCACATTACTGTTTCAATCAGTGTTTAACAAATGCATTCATTCACTCTTCAATTACATTCTGAGTGTGTTCCCTTTAATAGGCTGACTACATTGCTAATTTGTCTCCTAATCACCACAAACATGTTTGGCCTCAGTTCAGAGAGATAGTGGATTCCTATGTATCATGAGGAAACAATAATAGTTCAGCTAAACAGAAATATATATTCCTACAGTTTCCAGCATCTGCTATGGTGCTAAGCTGAGAAAAGTTTGTTTTAAGTGTACCTAGTAGTGAAGGAATAGCTCCTGAAGAGAAATGATGGGTTTCTCAATATTGGAAGAAGGCTTTAGCAAAAGCTGAAGTGGGATAGCCACTTATGGGTTTCCTGAGAGGTAGTTATTTTTCAAGAAATGAATTAAACTAAATGACCTCTAAGGCTCCTACCATTTTGGAGATTATGGAATGTAATGGTAGAGTGTTTACAGTCATCTGAAAATTAAACTCAATGTCCAGATTTGTCAGTTTTCTGAAAAAGCAAGATAGGGGAAAGAAACTTTATAGACCATCTAGAGCAATGCCTTCTAACCTTTTTGCTATTATGGATCTCTTTAACAGCCTAATAAAACTTAAGGGTCCCTTCTCATTATGTTTTTAAAATGTGGAAAATAATATATATTGTAGAATTATAAAAGAAACCACTTATATTAAAATATAATTATAAAAAATTCATAGACCAGGTTAAGAACTTTTTACCAATCTCTTCATTTTATATATAAGGAAATATAGAATTAAGCAAAAGAAAATTCACTGGAGATATCTTTTAAAAGTGAACCACGAGGCAGCTAGGTGATGCAGTAAATAAAGCACTGACCCTGGAGTCAGGAGATCCTGAGTTCAAATTCAGCCTCAGACACTTAAAAATTATCTGTGTGACCTTGGGCAAGTCACTTAACCCTATTGCCTTGCAAAAACCTAAAAAAAAGTGAACCCATGAATAGAATATCAAAAAGCCCAAAAGAAACAACAATGAGAAGATACAGGTATGAAAAAGGAAAGGAAAAAGAAAATTGAAGCAGCAAACACTGGAGACAGCAAGCATTAGAAGTGTAGCTGATCAGGGACAGCTATATGGTACAGTGATTAGAGCACCAGCCCTGGAGTCAGGAGGACCTGAGTTCAAACCCAGCCTCAGACATTTAATAATTACCTTGCTGTGTGATGTTGGGCAAGTTATTTAATGCCATCACCTTGCAAAAACGACAAAAAAGAAGGGTAGCTGATGGACAAAGAAAGGACTTGAGATGATTAGAAACAGTGACAGATGCAAGAAGGTGAATCTCTGTGAGAGAAGAGAGCAGGAACCAAGAAACCAAAGACAATGACTTAGAGGTAGTCAGATCATAAGTATGAGAGTTAGCTCAGCTGCCACCCATAAAACAAAATCCGAAGGAGCCAGAGAGAATTATTATATAGCAAAGATGCATCATAGATTAGAAACTTGGCTGTTAAAGATGTAGGCAGGGGTCTTTACCTGTGAAGGCAGTCTTTCCCATACAGATGCAATGGTGACATAGCTTAACAGTTAAGACCAAGTCTGGGAATGATGTAGCCCCAGAAGAGATCTATAATCTTGATGAAACAGATCTCTTTTTGTGATGCTTTTCAGTCACAGGCATTGGAATTAACAATTAAAAGGACATGTTGAATTTTTCTTAAATATTCAAAGACTATGGGCTCTCAGGAAACTAGAGATGGAATGTGGCACTTGCAGTCAAGGAAGATCTCATTAGCAGACAATCAGTGTGGGACTAGAAGAAAGAAATGAGAGAAGGAAATAAGGATTTACCTACCACCTACAATGGACCAGGCCCTTGCTAAGGATTTTATAATTATCTCATTTGATCCTTACAACAACCCTGAGAGGTTGTTGTTATTCATTTGTTTCAGGTAAGTCTGATTCACAAGACTACATTTGGGGTTTTCTTGTCAAAGATATTGGATTGATCTACCATTCCCTACTCCAGTTCATTTTACAGTTGAGGAAACTGAGGTAAACAGGGTTAAGTGACATGCCCAGTGATACACAACTAGTTAATGTCTGAGATCAGATTTAAACTCAGAAAGTTGAGTCTTCCTGACTCTAGACTCAGTGCTCTATCCACTGAGATGACTTCAATTTCTCCATATGAAAATACAAATGATCTGAAAGGCAGATGACATTCAGGAATTTTCAAGACAATTCTGGGCTATAACGTGGTATTAGTACTCATTAAGCCAGATATCCCATAAAATTTTTATTTTCAAGTGCAACAACATACCAGCTATGGAAGACCATTCTCCCCTTCAGATCATAGCATCTTAGATCTTTAGCAGTTAAGGATCTTGGTTTCCATCTCTAATTCAATTCTTTCCTTTTACAAATGAATCTGAGAGATAAAACCAGTTACATCCTTCCTCCCAATTCCCATTCATAAACCTTCTTTCTCTCTTTTTTTTTCCTTAAGCCTTACAATGTCTCCTCATCATTCCTCACATAATGTTGTTCACTGATACTTTGCTATCTGAAATATTTTCATTAAATTTAGATTTAAATTTGATCTGGAGACTTTTCCCAGAAATGGAGATCCTGGAGGAATATTCATTTTGGAGAAAATAACAAGTCATGTTCATTTTTATATTTTATGCTGGGCTCTTCATCTGACTCTTCAGACTTCCTTCTCCACCTTGACCCAATTTGGGAGAAGTTTCTCTTTTCTAACCCTTTTTTTCATCTTGCATTTGTATGTAAGCAGGGACTATCTTTTTGTGTGGATTTGTATTTCCTGAAACTAGCACAATGCCTGGGATGTGCTAAGTCTTTAATTAATGCTTGATGACTTCAGTCTGTGGAAGTCCTTAATGCAATCTCACAGGCAATGGTGATCTAGCATAAAACAGTTATTTTATATATCCCTGAAAAACTTTTTTTATTTTCTCTCCCAAACACTTTTTCTACTCTAAGATCCCACAAACAGGTCATGTCGTCATCTTCATCTCAACAGAACAGACAAGCTATTTCAGTTACTCAGAGTTATAAACCACCTCATTACTCTTTACTGCATCCTTCAAGCTTAAAGGTCAAGTGATGGATGCAATGGGGAATGAAATCATTTCCCCCATCACCCTATAAAGAAGTTGATCACTATTAACTACTTTGCTAAAACTTTTCTTGGCATCTTGAAATAGCAGATTGTTATGGAAGAAAACACAGTCACATTATCTAAATTCCAATCAAACTGAATCTGTTGATTCAATATAAACAAATTTATTTAGTGCTACTAACTACAAGGCCTTTTGTTAAGTTCTGAGTATATTTTGAGATCTGTATGTATATAATACTATGTATATATATATATATATATATATATATATATATATATATATATATATATGTTCTGCCCAAGGTGTGCACTTTATAGGGAGAAGGAAGATGTATATATAAATAACATGTATAGAATGAGACACTTGGAAGGAGACATCCTGTCAAAATGAAGGGGAATATGGTAGAAGGATTCAGAGAAGATGCTGGAGAAAATATGTCAGTTGAGTTGGTCTCTTAAAGAGGGAATGGATGGCCATGTAAGGAAATAGGTGATATTATATGCAAAAAATAGAATATTAGAGAGAGTAAGGAAGACAAGAATCCATTTATGATGGCATATAAAATATAATAAGGGTAATAATATATCTAGAAACGTCCAATGGAGTTAGGTGCCCTTTGAGGGTCCAGAGCAGGGATGCATATGAAAGATTTTCATATATGGTCAGCCTGGAAAATTGCCAAGGAAATTACATGGATTTACAAATTCAAGGCAAATCAACAAATATTTTTTCTGAGTCTTCCATATACCAGGAAATCAAAAATGAAAAATGGTAGAATTCATAAAGTTTACTCAAAGCCTACTGGGAAGATATGAAAACAGTGATGGATAATTCAGGTTCAGGTTATGATAGTAGTAAAGGACAGATTCAAAGTAGACCAAGAAAATCTGATTTTGAAATGATGCTTTGAGTGAAGTGAGAGCTGCAAATCAAAGATTACTTCAAGAATATGGGGGTACATAGACTGAGCCTCAAAGAAAAAGAAAGATAGTAACCCATAGAAGGAAAAAAGTACTATCTTCCAGGAATGGAAGTAGCTTGTACAAATAAATTTACAGAGGTAAGAGATGAAAACCACAAAGGAAAACCTGCTCTTTGTGGAGAGTTGAGGACAGATGCTCCTTATTAGCAAGTCTTCTAGATAACAAGGATCAAAGTAAGGGCTATTGTTGTTCATCTCGGATCTAGGAAAAATCTAGTATGTGTGTTAGTTGCTTAGGAGTTCCTGGGTTAGTTACAAAGAGAGAATAATTCAATTTGATTTGATGAGCATTTATTAAGTGCCTACTACATGCCAGGAAAAGGTAGTATGGAGCTTGGAAAGAATGTATAAAATAAATGAGATAGAGAAATAGAAACGCAGAAACAGAGAGAGAAAAGAGAGATAGAGAAACAGCAAAGTGGCAGAGACAAAGCCAGGCAAAAACAGACAGAAGGAGATGAGGATCCAGACTTTAGTATAAGATCCTTCTGGGAGTAGGACACAGTTCATTTGCTCTAGCTCTCATCTTTACAACCAATTCCCTCTTTCCTGTTTCATTCATTGAATCTTCTCTCTTCTTTATTCACTCTGTTTTCTGTGTCTCTGTCTTTCTGCCCCTCTTTCTGCTTCTCTCTCTCTCTCTCTCTCTCTCTCTCTCTCTCTCTCTCTCTCTCTCTCTCCTCTCTCTCCTCTCTCTCTTTCTCTGATTTGATCTGTATCTCTCTCTTTGTATCTCTGCCCATGTGTGTCTCTGTCTTTCCTTCTTTGTCTCTGTCTCAAAAGCATGCATATACACATATATGCATACATGTATATATATATATATTTATTTATACAGATATAAATATATGTGTAATATATTTGTATATACACAGGAGTGCAGGTATTTTTTAAGCTAAAATGATATAATGGATATAAAGTTCTTTGCAAACCTTAAATTGCTATATAAATGTCAGTTATTATTATTATTATTATTATCCTTTAAGCATCAAGTCTCCAATTTGATGCTGACTTCATTTACTGAGTCTTTTACTAAGATAAAACAATGTATATAGGCAATCCAGAGGTGTGGTGATAAATGTTTAAGAACTTAGGGTAGAACAAAAGGAGTAGAGGAATGTAAGAACTCATTTTAAATTTCAATCTGTATTTTCCCACTCTCTTAAGTGTAGACAATCAACAAAATAATAAACAAAGTTTTGATTTGTAGTTTGTTGATTTCTGAAGTCTAAATGCTAACACTAAGTGTTTGATGATGGATTTTCATGGGTTAGAGCTGGTCCCAGCACACCTCTGTAAATTTGTATGTGTGTGTGTAGACACATTACTTAAGAAAGAAGAAAAATATAGGGAAAGACATTATTAAGAGAAATTATTAGAAGAAATACTTAAAAACAAGATATTAGACCCACTATGGACAAAACTGATTTCAGATACATCTGTTGATCGAATCAATTGAAAAGTAACAGGAAAAAAACAGCCCTGGAGAAAAATGATGATGTTTATAAGATGCAGAGCTAGAAAGGTCCTCAGAGCTCATGTATACCAAACCCCTGATTTTATAGGAGAAAAAATTGAGTCCATGGGAGTATAAATGATTATTTTAAAGTTATAAGCAAAGGACAAGGACCCAAGTCCTACTTACTTTGTTCATCTTTTTTGTAAAGGAAACTGCTTTTTTATAAGTGATACTTTATTCCTTCCACTTCTAGGTCCATCATGTTTCATGCCCAAAAAAACACTAGTCAAGGAAAGGATTGAAAGTATTTCTTGGTAGGGGTATATATCTATGTGGAAAGTAAAGACAAAATATTGCTATGAAAAACACAAAAAGGAGAGAATTTAAGGGAAGAGAGAATAGTTGAGTTAAATGCTATAAAGGGTTCAAGAATGAGAATTGAGAAAAGGACATTGGCTAGCAATTTTTAAATTCCTGTTAATTTTGGAGCGTGCAATTTCTTGATTGAGAGTCAGAGGGTTAAGAAAAATATGAATCAATGAACTAGAGCCATTGAATATAGATAGCTTTTTCAAGGAACTAGATAAGAAAGGGAAGAAGTTTATAAGATGATGTTCAGTGGAGATGGTAGGATCTAGTGTTTTGTTAAGGTAGTCTTTGGCATATTTGTCAATAGCAACAATGGAACTATGTATAAGAAACATAGGCAAAGAGTGGATATTGGTGATAATATTTTACTGAAGATGATAAAAAGGCAGTTATGTGATACAGTGGATAGAGTGTTGAACCTGGAAAATTCGAGTTAAAATCTAGTCTCAGGTACTTACTAATTTACCACTTAACCTTAAGATTTGCCTCAGTTTCCTGTAAAATGAGCTGAAGAAAGAAAAAGCAAATCATTCTAGTATCTTTGCCAAGAAAATTGCAAATGAAATCAAGAAGAGTCAGATATTACTGAAATGACTGAACAACAAACAGAAGAAATGGCTTTAGTGAAATGATAAATGAAATGTAGAAGCTGATTAGATCACCAAATGAGAGACCATAGAGTGAAAAAAAAAGAAAACCCAAGACAGAAACTTAGAGTATGCCCACAGTCTCCCCTCCAGAGACTGAAGAGATAAAGAAAGTTGTATAATTTGATACTTAGGGATTGTGAATTGAGGAAGAGGAGAGAAGATGTAGATGTCATGGAATGAGATAGGTCTTCATCTGAGAGAGCAAAACAAAGGTGGGGATTTTCTGGGAGTCTTGAAGAGGGCAAAAAAGCCTTAGAATAAGAGATGTATACCAAATAATGAATAATTTAGGGAGGAGTAAAAGGATTACCATATTGTATGGAAGAAGTCACCTAACACAGATATTTCCTTGAAAACAGCAGTGTAAATTTATTAAGTAAATAAAATTAAAATAATACATTACAATAAAAGAATATTTTTGCTCAAAGGCAAATATTGTGTTCAATCAAAATAAGAATTATCTCAATCTGATAACTATTTTGTCATAGTTACTTAGCTCTGAGTAATAATGATAACGATAAATTGTACTATAACTACTAAAGTAAGGCAGAAAAGAAACTAAGAAACTGTATACACAGTCAAAATACTGGAAAGAGAAATATAGGCTTCTATTTACAATGAAACTACCTCTAGGAAGTTAGAGTAGAACAATGTATGCACTTTCCCCAAAGATCTGTTAAACCATTATTGATGAGGTGGGCTGGATCTTCTAGTTAGGAAGAAAAAACAAAAGGTCTTCTCAGACCTCAGAAAGAGAGATGTTACAGACCGAGACACACAGAGAGAGAAGATTGAGAGAGAGAGAGACAGAGAGACAGAGAGACAGAGAGACAGAGAGAGACACAGACAGAGACAGAGAGACAGAGAGACAGACAGAGATAGAGACAGACAGAGAGACAGAGAATAACTGAAAAAAGTGTCCCTTTCAAAACAAAAGAAGCAAAATGTGAGAGTATAGAAATGAAGAACCCATCTTAAAAAAACTGCTTCTTATTCTTCTGTTTGTATATATATATATATATATATATATATATATATATATATTTCAAACTGCTTATGAATATATGCATACTATTGCAATAGCTTTAGTTTTTCACATTTTCATGATAGCAATATTTTTTAGATATTCTTTGTTCTATCACATCACTTTTAAAATTTTAGTCTGATCTTACAAAGCCTTTGTCTATTTTATAGATACAAATTAGTTAGGAACACAAAAGAATATTATAGAGCACTTAGCTTTTTCAAGATTAGTCTAATTTACTGTCTGACTACTCCTCATTCTCCTTTGTTGCTTCATCATTCATCATACCCACTAATCCAAGGTTTTGCCCTGGGTTTACTTCTCTTCTGTTACTACATTCCTCTCCCTTGCTGATCTTCTCAGCTCCTGTGAATACAATTATCTTTATTTAGCTAATTCCTAAATTTCTATATGCATCCTTTACTTGATCTTAAAAACTATATCAACAATTGTCTACTGGGTATCTCCTGGATATTCTGTCAGTTCAAATTCAATATAGCAAAAATAGAAAACCATATCCTCCCCTCTCTGTCTCCCCTCCCAATGTCTCTGTTGCTAAATCTCTCTTGCTTAATATTGCTTAACATAGCACCCTGGTTTTGGCTATAGTAATAAATTTGTTCAAGTAGAGAGAGAGTTAGTGGTCATTGACTCCCCTCTACTGGAATAGAGACAAATTTAAAAAACAAGTTGCATGAGAAAAAGGCAGAGATGTGACACAAGAGCATACCATTTCCAGTCATACCAGAATTTGGGGACCAGTTAGCCATGTTCATCTGATTAAAGAAGTTAATTTATTTTCTTTAAAATAACATATAGGGGGGTGGCTAGGTGGCATAGTAGATAAAGCACTGGCCTTGGAGTCAGGAGTACCTGGGTTCAAATCCAGTCTCAGACACCTAAAAAAAAATTACCTAGCTGTGTGGCCTTGGGCAAGCCACTTAACCCCATTTGCCTTGCAAAAACCTAAATAAATAAATAAAATAACATATAGGAGCATGTGGGTGGTGCAGTGGATAGAGCACCAGCTCTGGAATCAGGAGGATCTGAGTTGAAATCTCATCTCAGACATTTGATATTTCTTGCTGTCTAACTATGTAACTTTGAGCAAGTCACTTAACCCCATTGCCCCACAGAAAAACAGAAGAGACTCTATGTCTGTGTGTCTGTGTGTGTGTGTGTGTGTGTGTGTGTGTGTGTGTGTGTGTGTTTAATGGATTCTCTAAGAAATACAAAAGGTAGTGGGGGAAAAGACCCTGCAGGAAATATATAATATCTAGGAATCTACTGGTGACTTAGTCAAAAGGATAAAGTATATGATTCAGAAAAAAGCAAAATGGGAAAAAATATTATCTTTTTTTTCAAAGAAGTAGAATTCTTAATTGATAAAATGGTCATAAAACAGACATCAGAGCAGATTGGAAGCTTGGGAAAAAAATCAACATTGGGGTAAAAATATTAAATATGTAATTTTGACAACTACCATGAACATATAAATAAATTGTGAGTTCTTTTGTAATTTTCTTTTTTAAATTCAGTGCCTTTCTTTGGAAATCTTTCAGACAAGGTAAATTTTCATCTGTAAGGGATTATTTTAGTGGAGACTAGCATGAGGCAAGGCTGAGAGTGCTTCCTTGAATACAGTAGTAGAGTACCCTATCAATATTTATTGACTAATTGAATTTTAAAAATCAAATTTATTGACTGACTTAATTAGATATCTTATTGAGGCTCTGCTAGTTTAAAAAAGTCAAGTTCTGGATCTTATCTATTCATCTTAACCCTATGAAGAAATGGAATTATTCATAATACAGCCATGGAATGTTAGAGCTGACAGCTATCTTAGAAGTC
The DNA here is from genome assembly GCF_037893015.1 of Macrotis lagotis. Classification (NCBI taxonomy): domain Eukaryota; kingdom Metazoa; phylum Chordata; class Mammalia; order Peramelemorphia; family Peramelidae; genus Macrotis; species Macrotis lagotis. The sequence continues at coordinate 120,089,759 of NC_133661.1, forward strand.
ATCTAGAACAGAAGTATCTAACAAGCCACTGTTGGCATGCAATCTATAATACTTCTCAGTGTAGCCCAATCATTTGAAAATATGGAGACTTCTGGGGCAGAGCCAAAATGGCAATGTGAAGCTGGGATGCTCCCAGAGTTTTCCCCATACAACCTTAAATGAAACCTCTTCACAGACAGTAAGGTTACAGATCCCTCCAAAAAAAGACAAAATCAAAACAAGTTTTCAATTGTAGGCATAGTGGAGGATCTTCAGTAAAGGTTTGTCTTTTCAGAGGAAAAGGGGAAGTAAAGCCTAGTTAGGTAAGAGAGTGGGAAAGTCAGTAAGAGGCTTTTAGCCACAGTATAATCAAGGTCCCAGTGGCTAGGCAGCAGTACAGTTCTCAGCAGCTAAATAGCAAGCCAACAAGGAGGATCCCGAGCTCAAACAAAATATGAACACTGGGGTAAAATACAGGACTGCATAGGTATCAACTTGACCAGGGATAAGGCAGGGATCAGATCCCAATCAGCACAAAAAGCTCAGGACCATACTCCCTATACCACAGGAACAGAGCTCAACAATCACAAGAGCAAAAAAAAAAAAAAAAAAAAAAAAAACCTTAAAGAGTCCATAGAAAGCTACTGTGTAGATAGCGATGATAAAAATGCCACCTCAGAAGAAGGCAGTGAAAATTTTCCTACATGAGAAGTCACAAAAGAGTCTATGAATTGAACTCAAATGCAAAATCTTAGAGAAGAACTTAAACAATAATTTGAAAACCAAAGAAGAGAGGAAGAAAAAAATGGAAAAAAGAAATGAAAGCTATGCAGGAAAATAATGAAAAATTGATCAAAGAAATCAAGTTCTTTAAAAGTAAAAATAATCAACTGAGAAAAGAATGTAACTCTTCAAAAAATAATATCAATCAACTGGAAAAGAAATGCAACTCATCTAAAACTCAAATTGATCAACTGAAAAGGGAATGCACTCTGCAAAAAGTAAAATTAAACAACTAGAAAAGGAAACACAAAAGCTAACTGATGAAAATAAAATACTAAAAATTGAACTGGACAGATAAAAACGAATGAATCTATGAGACACCAAGATTCCATCAAACAAAGTAAAAAGGCTGAAAAAAAATTGAAGAAAACATAAAATACCTATTAGGAAAAGTAAACAACCTGGAAAATAGATCCAGGAGAGATAATTACAAATTATTGATCTATCAGAAAGTCTAGATTTAAAAAGGAGCTTAGAAAATATAATTGGGGAAATTATCAGGGAAAACTGTCCAAATCTACTAGGTCAAGAAGACAAAAATAGTCATTGAAAGAATATACAGAATTGCTGCATAAAAAAGACCCCTGGATAAAAACTACAAGGACTATCATAGTCAAATTCCAGAATTCTCAAATAAAAGAGAAAAGTACTGCAAGCAAACAAAAAGAAGCAATTTAAATACAAAGGAAACACAATCAGACTTCCTCAGAACTTATCAAAATCAACATTGAAGGACTGGAGGAACTGGAATTCAGCATTTTGGAGGGCAAAGGACCTTGGATTATATGCAAGAATTTACTACACTGTAAAATTCATCATATTTTGTCAAGGAAAATTTGAATTTTCAACAAAATAGAGGACTTCCAAAATTTCCTGATAAAAAAAGACCAGAACTGAACAGAGAATTCAATATTCAAATTAAAAACTCAAGAAATGTTTTAAAAGGTAGACAGAAAGGGGGGAAAATCAAATGCTAGTCAAGAACATTAAATTGTTTACAATTCTACAAGGGAAGATAACACTTGTAACTCTTGAGACTTGTATTTTCCTTAGGATAATTCAAGGGGAACAAGATTGAAGAAGACCAAAATGACATCACTATTTTTGAGACAAATTGCAGAGTATCCTCCTGTGGTTGATCAACCAAATATGAGCTCAGAATACTCTACCACAGATCATGCACAAATAGTCCAGGTGAAAAGTTGGAGTATTTACTCTAAACTTATGTGTCTTTTGACTTACTTTATTTCTGTCTTGCTCATAGAGCTCAGCACTCTCTTTGATGAAAACACCCTATGCTGGACAGTCCAGTATCAGTGTCTTTAATTTACTAGATACTTAGAAGTTCATAACACTATAGGGGCAGAGGGTGGAACCTACTTAGAAGGGTTAGACATAAAGAGATTGGGAAATGATTTTATCTTAATCCATACTTTAGTTAATGAGGATTTAAATACCATGGTTAAGGAGCTAAGGGGAGGGTGGAATATGAGAGAGAGGATGCTTGGGTTGGGGTACAAATGGTTCATGAAATGATTTGACTTTGCAGGATCTCTGATTCATGAGGATTGTTGTGTCCATGTGTACCTGAAAAAGGGATAAGGAATAAAGAGATTAAGGGTATTTCTAATGAGACAGAAGAGGGGAGAGTACTTAATGACCATGGGGCAATGGTTTTTATCAAGCAAGCAAGCAATCAATCAACCATTGATTGATTGTACTTTGATGGATAGTATTTTGAAAACAAAAAAAAAAACATAAAAAGAAGGAGAAGGTTAGACATAAATGGATAAATAATACCAAGTGAAGAGGCACATAGTAGAGGTTAAGAAGGGAGGGTGTGAACACTGAGTAAATCCTATTCAATAGATTTGGACTGAGAGAGAATAATTAACCCAAATGAATTTAAAATTCTATCCTACTCTACAAAGAAGTGGTGGGGGAAGAAGGAGGGAAAGAAAAGGGATCATAACTCAGGATCATAACCAGAATCCAGCTGAGTCTATGTCTTCTTCCCCCAGGATTCTCAGCAATTAGAACAAACTTGTTTGGAAGTTGTGAATTTTCAGACTAAAGTGAGAGAGGACTTACAGGAATCACCTATTCCAGGTGGGGTAAGATTAGTTTGTAGATGCATCTTCGAGGGTGGTGGTAGGAAAAACAATGAATGGATATGCTATAATAGATGGGAACAAAAATACAGTTCTTCCAAAAAAGATGGTCTGTTCAGACTGGAACTGTTTGCACTGAACCAGGCATTAAAAGGATTGGAAAACAAAGGGGGGACTATCTATACTGATTCCAAATATGCTTGGGGAGTTGTACACATATTTGGGAAAATATGGGAGGAGAGAGGAATGATAAATAGTAAAGGGAAAGATTTGACCCATGATGCCATAATAAGAGAAGTTTTAAATAATTTGCTTAAGCCCCCTGTTATTACAGTAGTATATGTCAGAGGACATCAATCAGGGAACTCGTTCGAAGCTAGAGGTAATTGTCTTGCCGATGAGATGGCTTGAGCAGCTGGGGAAGGAAAGCTTGGAGGACCAAAAAGATATGTTAATACTAATATCAAAGATCCTTTCATACATCTCTCCACCATCCTTTACCAATGAGGAAACGCAGAAAATGTTGGACCTAGGGGCTAAGGAGTCCAATGAGGGGTGTTGGCATTTGCCCAATGCACAGGAAGTGCTGAACAAAGCAAGTGTGAGGCAAGAAAGTAGACTTGCAGACTTTATATCAAGGCAGTCATTGGGGAGTCCAGAATCTGTGCGATGTGGTCTTAGCCAATTATGTATCTCCTGGCCTCTACACAATAGCCAGGCAATTGGTAGATGGGTGTCTCATTTGTCGAAGGACAAATAGGGCTGCCCAGCACCAAATGCTGGCAGGGGGATGGCCTCTGAGAATGCGACCCTTTCAGAGAATACAGATGGATTTTACTGAGCTTCTTCCTGTTGGACACCTCAAATACTTTTTGGTCATAGTAGACCATTTGACCTCCTGGATAGAAGCCTTCCCTCTTTCAAGGGCAACTGCCCCCATGGTCAGCAAAATTCTGCTAGAAGAAGTAATTCCCCAGTATGGTATGGTGGACAGGATTGATTCAGATCAAGGGACATACTTTACCTCCAAGTTTCTCCAGTCCCTGGCTCAAGCCTTGGAAATTTCCTGGGAACTACATACTCCCTGGCATCTGCCCTCATCTGGCAAGGTGGAAAGAATGAATCAGGGGTGGCTAGGTGGTGCAGTGGATAGAGCACCGGCCTTGGAGTCAGGAGTACCTGGGTTCAAATCCGACCTCAGATACTTAATAATTACCTAGCTGTGTGGCCTCGGGAAAGCCACTTAACCCCATTGCCTTGGAAAAAAAAGAATGAATCGGGAAATTAAGAGACAGTTAACAAAGTTCTCTTGAGACACAATTACCTTGGACCAAATGCCTGCCCCTTGCATTGTTAAGGCTCAGGACAAAGCCTAGATGGGACATTGGGTTATCCCCTTATGAGATGTTGTATGGCCATCCATTTCTTGGCCCAATTGAACAATGGGATCCTAGTTTAGATAATAAGGATAAGTTTGTCAGGGAATATATAAAGGTACTAGCCCAACATTTGAAAGATATTCAACTAAAAGGACTTATTGCACAGACGCCTCCTTTAGGGTTTTTCAGTCCATAAATTTGAACCAGGGGATTGGGTGCTGATCCAGATGTGAAAGAAGGAGAAGTTGACTCTGAATTGGGAAAGACTGTTCCAGGTTCTCCTGACCTAAGACACTGTTGTGCAGATCCAGGAGCAAGGTTGGACCCACCATACCAGAGTAATAAGATTTGTGAATCCACCAAAAGAATGGACTGTGGACTCTGAACTCACAAATGAATTGAAACTGCATTTTAAGCAAGTATAGGACTAATGGTGAACTAATGTGAACACCTCACCCAGGAGGTGGAGGATTCTTGATATTTTCCCCTTTGTTATAATTTTTTTTATCACTCCTTTGCTTCCTAGTTGGTATAAATGTATACAATATAAGGGATTTCCACATGGGACCCATTCCTGGGTGTAATTACAGTGTCACTCCCTGGGGTTGGCCCCCTTCTCTTTCTAGGCTCTGGTCAAGACTACAATCCTGCAGAAATGTGCCTTAGATATCATGTTCTGAGAGTGCCCCTCTTAAATTTGAGCCTATTTGAGACCTATTGGTATATCAGTCCTCAGTTTTAGACACTTTCCGTGAAGAAAAAACACTTTTCAGAACTTAATTCAAACCATTGCTAATACTTTCAATGTAATTAACTGTTGGATTTGTGGAAGGCCTCAAGGATTGAACACATGGCCATGGCTGCTGGTTCCACTTGAACCTGTTTGGTTATTGAGTAAAAAGTCCTTAATTCACAGTGGAACTGGATTTTGGAATGAGAAGGAAAAACACCAATGGCCACTGGCAGAATCTGTGACAGGGAGATATTGCCTTAACCAAACTGGGAAGGGACTTGACTTAGGACAAAGTAGTTGCAGGTGGACTTTCTCTGCTAAGGTTGACAATATACAATTAGTGCCAAATTGCTGGAAATATCAGGGCTGTTTGGATAAGACCCATGTACAGTGTAATGATGGCACCTGGGTTAGATGTTATACTGGAAAATTAGATGAGAATCATTGCCAATATATACTCAGTGGAGTGGGAAAGTGTAAAGGTGACCTATCCATAGCAGAATGTAAAAAGTATAATCAGAACAATGGTCCCCTGATTACTCAGCTCCAAAGTTGGAGATGGGTAAATGACAATGGATGGGAAGGGTTCTTTATTACTTTTTGGAGTGCCCAAAATAGAGGTGGAGAACCTTTCATTGAGAGATGTAGCTGGGAGGAAGGGCCACAATTGTGTAAATGCAAGTACAAAAATGATGGGCAGATGAGGTGTGATGGAGGCCCTCTAGGGGATCAGGATACACAGTATTACCCTGTAACAGAATATAATCAGACCAGGATTTTCCAGAAAAAAGAATCTGGCTCTAAAAGGGCATTATTGGGTATGTAGGCAAACAACCTATACATACCTCCCACTAAATTGGACAGGGATCTACTATATAGGATTAATTAGACCTAAGTTCTTTTTCCTCCTACACCAAATAAGAAGTTCTTTAGGTGTTCAATTGTATGATTACATAGGAAACCAGAAATGGAGTATAGATACTTCTCTAATGATAACTGGAGATGCTACTGGTTAGGGGAATGCCTGGCCCCCACAAAGGATAATTAAGGAGTGTGACCCTGCTATGTGGGCACAAGATGGGAGTTGTGGATACAGGACACCAATCTATATGTTAAACAGAATCATTAGACTTCAGGCTGTAGTGGAAATTATAACTAATCAAATGGCAAAGGCACTGGACTTATTGGCAGATGAGATCACCCAAACTAGGGAAGCTGTACTACAACACAGAGTAGTGTTAGATTTTCTGTTGTCTGAGGAAGGGGGTGTTTGTGGAAAATTGAATTTGTCCACTTGTATGAAAATTAATTACAATGGAAAATTGGTGAAGATTACCACAGAAATTAGAAAAATATCCCATGTCCATGTCCAGACTTGAAACTCTCCCTTTAATATTTCATGGTGGGCTTGGTTCGGAGGGAGCTGGTGGCATCAATTAGTGTGGTACAGACTTCCAGTATTAGGAGTCTTGATAATCCTCCCTGCCTGTATACCATGTATGATATGGTTGGTTACTAGTACAGTTCATAAAATATTCCCTCAAATACTTTTGGCTGAAGACCAAGTCCTAATGTTGATGTTAAGGAGAGAAAGTTGGACTCCTGTAAGCCAAGATAGTGGAGATGAAGAAATTGAACAGCATTGTGAGAAGTTATTACAAAAATTCAAGCAGAACAGGGGACAGAATGGGTGAAAAGTCAGCAGAGATTATAATAAATAAGAGGAAGGATTGTGAGGGGCAAAACTGCTGACTTTTCAGAAACATAGTACTAAATTAGTCTAAGACAGAGGTCTCAGTTTCTTTTTCTCAAGAATCAGGTGAGCATGAGAACCAGGATCTCCAGCTAGAAAAATTATGTCACCCCTAACCATATAAGATGTAAACAAAGACAGACCCTCCTGGGAAAGCTTAGGTACACTCCCCTTCTCTTCCAACCATCAAGTTTGGCCAATTGTTGTAAGGGTCAGCAGAATAGAGGAGGGGGAATGGGTTGTGGGTTTTGTGGTTTTTTAACCCTCCTTCAGCTTCTGTAATTCAGCTTTTCCTGCTCTCTCTCTCTCTCATAGAGAGTTAGGAACTGCCCCTCTTCTTGCAAGAACTGAAATAAATTTTAAATCATTGCTGCCTTGAGAGGACTCCAAGTAGTCATTTTGGGCTAGGGTCTCAACACCCTGCACCCTTAATCCTAATTCCTCATACAGAAAATGACTAACCTTAAACATGTTAAACACAAATGCATATATACAGTGTTTACTAGACTGTTCTCAGTTGAGGGGAGAGGGGTGGAAAGGAAAGGTGGAAGGAAATAATGTAATATAAATATGCATATGCATGTGGATGAATGCTGAAAAACTTTCATAACATTTTGTTGGAAAAATAAAATAAAATATCAATTAAGAAAACATAAATTAAAATGTAATTGAGAAAAATAAGTAAAAAATTCTATAAAACATGGATAATATCACATTTTAAAACAGAGTCTATGGATCTTAAGTATGGATTAGTAGTCCCCATTTCTATTTGAATTTGATAACCCCAAATTCTAGTTTAACCTTTTTTTAACTCTGTCTTTCCCAATGTCTCTCTGTTATTCAGAAATACAACTTGAGCTACATCCCTCTTCTTCACATCCCTCATTACCCCATCTCTTCTCTCTGAGCTATCCCCTCCCATTTGTTTATCCCTAATTACCTCATTTTCTTCCTCCTTTAAAAGCTTACCTCTCCTTAGTAAAGTTGCTCATCTTCCTTTGGCAGTCTACTCTTGGAAAGAGTGAATTTCCAAATAATTTATTTTTCCCCATATCCTTCTTTATTACTTATTCCCTGATGGCAACAGCTGCTGCTATTGCTGCTGCTGAGGATGCTTCTCTCTCTCTCTCTCTCTCTCTCTCTCTCTCTCTCTCCCTTAGCTTCTGCTAACCACAGTAATACCTTAATAATCATTTTTGTACTTTGTAAAAAAGAAAAGAAGTACAGTTGGGAATAGAACCCAAGTTTCATGATTCTTATACCAGAATGCTTTCTCTGATCTATGATCCATTTCTCATGAAAGTTATAAGCTATTTATACTATATCCTAAACATTATCAACCAAATGTCGCAGATTCCTGATGCCAGCAGAGAATTTTCCAAGTGGAGTTTCCTCTCTAGAACTTCTAACATCTCTAATAATGACCCACAGCAAGATTAGAGATGAAGTAATGAGGGCAGCCAGGTGGCCCAGTGGATAGATTGCCAACTCTAGAGTCAAGAAGATTCATCTGCACAAGTATCTGACCTTAGATACTTACTAGCTATATGGCCCTGGACAAGTCATTTAACCCTGTTTTCTTCAGTTTCCTCATCTGTAAAATGAGCTAGAAAAAGAAAGGGCAAACTACTCCAGTATCTTTGCTCTCAATTGGGGTCAAAAAGAGTCAAAAATAACTTTAACTCACAAGCAGCAACAAATCTTGGAAACCAGCTGTCATTGCTTTACCCTCTCCTCAATTAAAAAGGGCAGACTTCTAAGCAATGACTGTTTTTTAAATTGTGCCAAAGCAACTCTTTTCATAGTTCTGTTTTTAGGACATTTGGAGCCATTGCAGGGTGTCTCCATCACTGTACTTTAGTCTAGTGTGCCGTTTTCCAAGAGACTGGAAACATTCCCATAAACACAAGGCTTCTTGTCACAGAAATCTAGTTGAAAATTCCCCTGGTCTTTTCCAGTAGGAAAAGAGAATTTGCCAATTCCTTCTGTCTCTCCCCATAGTTTTCTCATCAGGGCTGTTTGCACATTGATAATGTTCCTTACTGATGTTATGTTCCCATATTTCTGTTAGATTTCACCAATCCAACCCACAGTCAGATTTTCCTCCATTTTAGTCAGCTCACAAGACTCCCTGTGTGCTACATACTCTTTATTCTTTCATTGTGGCATGCTTGGCTCATTTGATGAAGCTGTTTCAAAAGGGTGACTATATCCTTAGCTATGACTGAGTAGAAATTATTCATGCAAATGGAGGAAACAGAACTCCTTCCACCCCTGCCATCCTCCAGTTCTTATTGTCTGGACTATCATGTGATGCATAATTCTGCACTGCTTGGCTCCTCTCTTGCTCCTCTTAGTAACAGCTTTTCCATTGTTTCCATCTTTTCTGTTACCAATTTGATTATAAGTCTCCTCAGCTCTCTAGTTATATTTAGTAAGCTTCTTATGGGAAGAGAATTTGTGATCTTTGCATGACTTTATTGGGAGGGCAAGGAGGAAAAATGGAAAGCAATTCACCATCATAAAAGAATAAATCCTCAGGTAACCAGTATTTTTCTGAAAACATTTGCTCCCTTGGTGTGTGTTCTTCCTGACTGGGACCTGCTTCTGCAGTTTTTGACCATGACTTTATACCCTTGTTTTAAACCCATTGCCTCATTCAACAGTTTTAGGATTCCCAGTGAAATCTGGTTGGACAAGAGACTGTTTCTAGTTTATGTCTCTCTGCTTACTACTTGAACCATATCTATTTTTCCCAGAAAGAATCTACAATTCAATTCAACAAATAGTTATTGAATGTGAAGCATTAGAGGAGGCAAAGACAGAAACAAGAGTGTTTGTGCAATAAAAAAAGCATTCTGTCTCTGTAGAAAGACAGAAATTCAACTCAGGTCAGCAAACTTATTTTGTCTGTTATGTGTCAGACAAAACACCATGCTAAGCACTAGGGAGACAGAGACCCTACCTTCAAGGTGTCTGTGTTTCGCTGTAGGGATACAGCATGTACACAGAATAGGAAATATAAAGCATTTAAAAATATTTTCAGGAGGGACACAGCACTGAAATCTATAGGTGCCAGGAAAGGCTTCCTCTAGAGAGTGGCACATTAATTTGAATAAAATAACAAATTTTAAGTGAAATGGGGAGAAATAATACAATTCCAGGAACAGTTCCTGGAAGTAGTCAATGGAATGCCACACACAGCTGAAAAGTTTGATTGAACAATCTGGAGAGTAATAGAACTTGATAAAGGTAGATGAGAGTTAGATTGAAGAAAGTTTTAAATTCCAGGCTAGTAATTTTGTATTTTGTCCTAAAGACAATAAGGAAACACTGAAGTTTTTGAGTGGGAAAATAACAAAGATTAATGTCTTTAAATGAGTAATTTGGCAGCTATGTGGAAGATAAAGTCAAAAAGAGGCAGAATTGAGGCAGGAAAACAGGAGACTATTACAATAGTCATGTAAAGAGAAGATGAGAGCCAAATTTAGTATGGTGGTTTCATGAATGGAAAAAAAAGGAAGAAATCTGAGAGCTCTTGTTGAATTCAGACACTGAATAGATAACAGTTGGGCAAAGAGTCATGGAGAACAAAGAATCAAAGATGGCTTGATGTAAGCCTAAGGATGTTCCCAATAAAAACCAAGGAAGTTTGGAGGAAAGATCTTGCTGGGTGTGGGGGGATGGGGGATGGAAATAATGAGTTCTGTTTGGGACATTTTGAGTTTAGATGAGAGGATATCCAGGTAGACATATGGAACACATTTTGAAAATGAAGAGTTAGAATTTAGAGAGGCATGGGGTGGGGGAGGAGAGATTGAAATGATCTAAAGAAAGGAGATAAAATGCAAGATAAGAGATGTGAACAAAACTAACATGGATCTATGTTTAGCATGATTATACATGTATGGCCTATGTTGGATTACTTTCTGTTGGGGGAAGGGAGAGAGAGAGAAAAATGTAGAACTCAAAACCTTACAAAGAATTAATTGTTGAAAACTACCATTTCAAGTATTTGGGAAAATAAATAAATAAATAAATGATAAAAAAGAATATAAGAAGTGTGAAGACAAAGTCTGAAGGTAAACTGACTCTTGGTGTATATTTGTATTTAGCAAAGGGGATTCAGGGAAATTAAAGAAAAAAAGCTGAATCAGAAACTGATAGACAAGTGCTAAGTATGCAGAAAAAGAGGGTGACTTGCAGATCAAAGACTTAAGAGAGAGCAGAAGAGCACAAAGACAAAACTGTTAGATTTAGCAATCATTGGCCTGTTGGTTACCTTGGACAGAGAAGTTACAGTTGAATCATCTGGAAGTCATATTGCAAGGAACTGAGAAGCAAGTTAAGAGGTCTTCTAGCTTAGCATATGAGAAACCTGTCAATTGCTAGCAAAAGATTTCTACCTTGCTAGAAAGAAGCACCCCAAAAGGATTTTGGTTAAGAGAGATGATTTACTCCTTCCCTAACTAGATATGACTAGAGTCTCTGGAGTTCACCTCCTTTATGTAGCTCTATTTAGCTATTGAACTTCTTTGCCATAAAAGATTACATATGATATATATATATATATATGTATGTATGTATGTATATATATGTATAATCTCTTTAAATTTTCAAAATGTATTTATATTTTTTAATTTTTTAACCTTTGATATCATTTATTCCAACAAAAACACTATAAGGTAGTCACTATTTCTATCCCCATTTTATTTTTTTTGTTTTGGGGTGGGTTTTTTTTTTGTTTTTGCAAGGCAAATGGGGTTAAGTGGCTTGCCCAAGGCCACACGGCTAGGTAATTATTAAGTGTCTGAGACTGGATTTGAACCCAGGTACTCCTGACTCCAGGGCTGGTGCTTTATCCACTATGCCACCTAGCCGCCCTCTCTATCCCCATTTTATAGATGAGGAAACTGAGGTAGAACTAAGTTAAGTGACTATTCCACTTAGAGTCAAAAAGAGACAGAAAAAAAGAGGAAGGAAAACAGGAGACTATTACAATAGTCATGTAAAAAAGAAGATAACCAAATTTAGCACAGTGGAATGAAAAAAAAAGGAAGGAATAAAAGTATCACACAATTATTAAGCATCTGAGGCAATAGGTCTTCCTGACTCTAAGTTTAACAATCTATCCAGTTCTCTAGCTAGTTTCCCATGTAGATATTGCTATGATAGCACATTATAGAAGTAATATATATTCCATTGTTCCCCTTACTCACCTTATGCTCTTGCCAAATTAGGCTGGTCAACATTTCTCAGGACAAATTCACTTATGACATATTTATTTTTCAGATTCCAAGTCTTTGCACACACTTTCCTTCACAACTTCCCATCTCTGGGACATTATTCAAAAACTAATTTAAATCTCAAATTATCTTTATAAGACTCATTGAATGTCTTAGGTTATATTGACATTTATTGGGTAGTAAGATATTGATTCAGCAAAGGGGATCCAAGAAAGAGATCTGTCATAGAAACAGAGAGGAGCACTAAATATCAAGAAGGGAGTTATCAACAGTCAAAAAATGTAAACCAATATGCTGTAGCATTTTTTGGCACTTTTCTTTCTCTAACAGAATTATATAATTTTTCTTTGAATTATATCCTGCTACATTAAAAATCCATGGAAATAGGAACAATGACTTATTTATCTTTTAATTCCCTCCCCTGTATTGCTTAGAATGGCTCTCATACTCAATAAATGTTTATTAAGTTGTAGACAAGATGGAAAAATGTGGTCTGGCTTCTAGATTCCCTATAGTTACAGTAAAAGTTCTCAAGTCATACCTGGAACTACTTAGACATGTGGTAGTTGACCACAGCACTAACCACAAAGTTGTCTGGAATACGTCATTTCCAAATTCCACCAACTTTAAGCCAGAGTGTCCAGGAATATCCACATGTCTACATGATGATAGAAGATTATTAAAATCTAGCAATAAATATATATGAATATAATTTTATTATCATGTTATAATAAATGATAAAGAGAATGGCTTTACAATACTTATGAATTAAGGGAATACATATGAGTTGGAGATGAATGAAGTAAAAAGAATTAGGAAAACAATTTATTCTATAGCAACAGCATTGTAAAAGCAAACAACTTTGACAGACTTTAAAAACCCTTATAAATTCATTGACCATCCATAATTTCAGAGGGCTAATATTGAAATTTTCTTCCCAATGTCTGACAGAAGTGAGTTTGAGATAAACATTTTGGACATGTCCAATTCCAATGTAGAATTTTTTTTGTTTTGCTTTACTATGAATATTTATTGGGACAGCTATTTGGTGCAGTGAATAGAGCAACAGGCCTGGAATCAGTAAGATTCGTCTTCAGATGTAAAAATCAGGCCTCAGACAGTTACTATGTGACCTAGGTCATGTTGCTTAACCCATTTTGTTTCTGTTTCCTCATCAATAAAATTAGCTAGAAATGGAAATGTCAAAACCCTAAATGATGTCACAATAAATTAGAAACACCTGAAAATATAATAAAAATAACAAGGAATATTTATTACAAATTGATGAGTTTTTTCTTTTTTCTGAGGAAAGGTAAAAGAGACAGGAGAGAGAAAAATCAATGTTTGTTCATTTAAAAATATAATTTATATATCTTTAGAAATCAATTCTAAATATCCTATAGATTTCAAAAATTGTTCTCAAATATGTGTTAACCATATTCTAACATAGCATTAATCCCAGTAAAAGTGATCACAGTTCCTGAGCCATCAGTTAGAAGTCTTAAGGAGAACTCCATATAGAGAGCATAATGCAAGAACTTCAAGATATGTCATTTGGACCTATTCAGACCCAAGTTTTGCTTGAAGGCATAGCAATGGTTGCACATATATTCAAGAGTAGTGATTTGTTGTTGATTCCTTCTTTTGGTCTCATTGAAAATTAAAATTCAAGTTTCTTAAAATAAACAACTTGAAAAAACATGACTATATAGTAAACCAGAGATCCCCTGTGTGTAAACAATTACAATTCAACTTTGTAAGTCATTTACACAGGGAGCTGTTTATTTAAGATATTTTCCTGTTAAATTTCTTTCCACCAGAAAGTTTCTAGGAAGAGCAGTATTTTCTGATTTAGCTCATTGACTTCAGGTCAGAGAATTGCAATTTCTGAGAAGAAAAAGACCACAAAAGTTTTGCTGTTGGGGGGTAGCAGCAAGATGATGGAATGAAAGCAGAAAATCCAGGGAGCTCTCCCCCAGACCACTACAAATACTTTTACAATTGACTTTAATCAAATTCTAGAGAGGTGGAGCCCACAGAAATACTAAGTGAAACAATTTTCCAGCCCAGGACAACTTGGAAGATTTTCTGGAAAGGTCTGTTACTTACAGGGTTAGAAAGGGGCATAGGGCAGCCCAGATCATTCTGGCCACACTGGAGCAAACCTGGCTTTGACCATCCAGGAACAGTGGGTGCCTGGGTCCCTGGGGGGCACCTGGTCCCTGGTAGCAGGGGTAGTTTCCAAATCTCTCAATTCAGGGATTATAAGGATAACTTGAAGGTCAATGGGAAAACTTTGCTGTACCAGGAGACCTGGAGCAGGTCTGGGGAGCCACCCAGTAGGTGACATCCAGCAACTACTTCCAGAGCACTCAGCTTACAGATGATTAGGTGGGGAGATTGCAGAGTCTCTTTACTATCTTTGAGGCAGGACTCCGTTGCTTTGCCCATACTCAGATTCAGGTAGCAGTCTCAAGAAAAGGAGTTTTACTGCCATGGTGGGACAGAGACCCTCCTCACAGTTCCAGGGCAGAGGGTAGTGCCTGTACTCATCCACAGATCAGAGCACAGGGCAGAACAGTAGTCAGAGTTTCTCATCAGACTCTGAAGGAATTGATGTCCCTGGGGATGTCCCTAAAAACAAATGCAAAATCTTTCTAGGACAGTATATCCTCCACCCTAGAAACAGAGTCCCACCTTAACAATGAGTTAAAATCAAGTCATAGGCTGGGGAAATGAGCACTGAACAGTAGGAAAAAAATCCAACCAAAGACAATTACTTTGGTCCTATAGAAAATCAAATAAATACTCAGAAGATAACAAAGTCAAAGCTTCTATATCCAAAGTCTCCAAGGAAAATATGAATTTAGGTTATGGAAGAGCTTAAAAAAGATTTTGAAAATCAGATAAGGAGATTAAAGAAAAAATGGAAAGAAAAATGAGAATATTGAAGGAAAATCACAAAAACCAAGTCAGCTACTTGGTAAAGGAGTTACAAAAAATACTGAAGAAAACAATATTTTAAAAACCAGTTAGGTCAAATGGGAAAAGGCAGCTCAAAAAGCCAAAAGGGAAAAGCATGCCTTAAAAAAGCAGAACTGGCCAATTGGAAAAGGAAATAAGAAAGCTCTCTGAAAAAAATAATTTCCTAAAATGTGGAATGAAGCTAATGGAGGCTGATGTCTTTATGAGAAAACAAAAAACAATAAAACAAAACCAAAAAGATGAAAAGCTAGAAGAAAATGTGAGATGTCTCATTGGAAAAACAACTGACCAGGAAAACCAATCCAAGAGAGATAATTTAAAAATTATTGGGCTCCCTAAAAGTGAGTCTAGAACTTCATTTTTCAAGAAATAATCCAGGAAAATTGCCCTGATATCCTAGAAGCAGAGGGTAAAATAGAAACTGAAGGAATCTACCAATCACCTCCTGAAAGAGATCCCAAAATTAAAACTACCAGGAATATTGTAGTCAAATTCCAGAACTCCCAAGTCAAGAAGAAACTATTACAAGCAATCAGAAAGAAACAATTCAAATATAGTAGATTTATAGTCAGGATGAAACAAGATTTAGCAACATCTACATTAAGGGCTCTTGGGCTTGGAATATGATATTCTGGAAGGCAAAAGAGTTTGATTTACAATAGAGAATCAACTATCCAGAAAAACTGAACTTATTATTTCAGAGGGAAAGATGGACATTCAATGAAATGAGGACTTTCAAACTTTCCTGTTGAAACAAACAGAGATGAACAGAAAGTTTAATCTTCAAGTACAGAACTCAGGTAAAGCATAAAGAAAGTGGATGGGAAGGGCAAAGGGATTTAAGGATGTTGAACTGTTTGTATTCTTGCATGGGAAGATGATCTTGATAACTCATATGACCTCATTTATTAGGTCAATTAGGAGCATATATAGACAACACACAGGAGGGAGCTGAATATGAAGGTATAATATATTATAAAGATGGAGTTAATGGATGAGAAAAGAATGTATTGGGAGAAAGAGAAAGAAGAGGTAGAGTGGGCTAAGTTATGTCACATTAAAAAGTCAAGAAAACGTTTTGCAATGGAGTAGAAGATGGGAAGGTAAAGGGGAATGAAGGAGCCTTCACTTTCATGGAATGTAGCTCAGAGAGGAAATGACATATACACTCAATTGGGTGTAGAAATCCATCTGACCCCTAGAGAAGAATAGGAGAGGAAAGGAATGGAAGAAAGGAGATGGGGGAGGGGGTAAGGGGTGTAAGTGAGAGAAGAGAAGGAAGATTTGGGGAAGAGGATAGTCAGATACAAAATATTTTTGAGTTTGGAAAGGATGAAAGGTGAGAAAGAGAATAGCATAAATGGGGGAATAGGGAGGAATGGGATGGAGGGAAATATACCAATAGCAGTTATGGGAAAAATATTGAAGTGATTTCTCTGATGAATTTATGATAAAGAATGCTATCCATTCCAAAGATAATGCTGATGGTATCTGAATACAGACTGAAGCACACTTTTTTTTCTTTCACTTCTTTATTTTTCTTGAGGTTTCTTTTTCTATATGGCAGGTTTACTTTTACAACATGACTATTGTAGTAATGTGAAAAAAAATGGAAAAATAAAATGAAAAATAGTGTTCCTGTCCACTGACTTAACTAAAGTCATATGGTAGGACTAGTTCCTCTGAATATAGAGGTAATATACTTTCTACTACTATCACATCAGTCAGGTTATCAAAGCATGACCCATTCTTTCCTGAGAATGTTTCAAAAGGTACTTGAGATCAAAACTATTTTCATAACATTATTGTGATGCTATATGTAAATTAAAATACTCTCTCTTCTCCAATATCAGTATAAGACTAGATTTTTCATGTTTCAAACCAAAATAAGATATCATAATAGATTGATTGTACTAGCAGATATAAGAATCCAACTGACTTCTATTAAGCCAGATAGCAAATAAAAATATGTAAAACAATGACATTCTCATTTTTTTTGTTTTGGGAAATACAGTTACTTCTCATTAAAATATGCTGCCTATGTTAACATGAAACAGGTTTATTGTTATTTTAAAAACAAATATTTTTTAAATTACTAATTTTAATTTCTAATTTGGTAACTATCAGTTTAAATAAGTGATGTAAAACAAAGATCTTCGGAGGAAGTAAGAATTTTTAAAGAATGTAAAGGAATTATCAGACCAAAATGTTTGAGAATCACTGGTGAATTGAACTTGGAATCATGGAAAGTGGAGGAAGAGACAAGTAATTATTAAGGAGCTACTATGTTCTTGTCACTGTTGAAAGTGCGTTATACTCTTCTGCCGATCCTGCCGGGCTCCAGCTGACTCCTCCAAAGGCTCCGAAGCAGTGCAGAAGCAGCGGGCGTACCAAGCACCCAGCAAGCCAGCCAAAATGTTTGACAAACCAGACCTCTCCGAAGTGGAGAAATTTGACAAGAATAAGCTGAAAAAAGACCAACACAGAAGAGAAGAACATTCTTCCTTCCCAGAAAACCATTGAACAGGAGAAGGAAAGCGTCAAGTCTTCCTAGGGATGGGGCCTCCCTTCCCAGCAACAGAATCGAGAGCTTCCAGAGTATATTGTTTCGCCTTTGTCTGTTTGCTTAGCTGTTCAGTATTTTAGGCTGCTTCCATCTCCTTATCCAGTGTTGCCCAGCCATGTCCATCATGTGCTTATCTAAGAAAGAGCTGATTCATGAAAGGAAAATAAGAAAGCTGTTAACAACACTAAAAGGGTTAACAAAGAAAGTGGGTAAATGTGCAGACCACTGATCATCACTTAGGCTTATGCCTCATTTCACTCCCCTCCTCTCCCCTCCCTACCCCACTTCATTTTCTGTACACTGCTTTATAGGGTGATTAAGTGTTTTTCTTGCCTTTACAATATTACATTTTCTTCTATACTTAATATAATATCTAATAAGAAATAAAAGTAAAAATTGTGGTGGAAAAAAGTGCATTATAAGTATTATTTCATCATCAGGCTTAGATGAACCATGTTGTGCTGGTACACCACAGAGCCTCATTGATATGAGAGGGAATTCACATTCAAAAGGCCAAAGGTTTCCTCAGAATCCAGACTACCATTGGAAGTTCTGCTTCCTATGAAATCAAGTAAAGGGATAAAAAGATTCTGGAAAAGTAATTCAGAAGGATGATAAATAATATACAAGTCATGCCATCTTATATATGATGATATGGTCCTCTTTATGAAGGACAATTACTATTCACACAACACTGCTATGAAGTAGGTGCTATTATTATTCACATTTTACATTTGAAGAATCTGAGACTGACAGAAGCTAAGTGATTTACCTAGAGTCACATAACTAGTAAGAGTCTGAAACTCTTAGCTGAGGGCAGCTAAATGACACAGTGGATAATGCAATGGTCCTGGAATTAGGAGGACCTGAGTCTAAATCTGACCTCAGACACCTACTAGATGTGTGACCCTGGGTAAGTCATTTAGCCAAGACTACCTCCCCAGAACAAAAGAAACAAACAAATAAAAAGAATAGGAGGCTGGATTTAAGCTCAGGTCTTCCTGATTCCAACACCATTACAATATCCACTGTGCCAACTAGCTGCCAAGTGATCTAGGTTTAAATTGCGCCTCTGAGGCTTGTTACATATATAGACATGGACAAGTCATTTAACCTTAAGCTTCATTTTTTTCATTGGTCTTATTTGAACATGAATGTGTCTGCTACTTACTTGCAGGTGGAAGGTAGTAGAAGTATTGTGGCGATCAAGAGATAAGCATGAAAATAGGTTTGTAAATCTTCAAGTGCTTTAAAATTGTTAGATGATTATAATTAAAGTACTGTTCAGCTGTTTGATATTCCTTTTGCTTTGTTCTCCTAAGTCCTAATAGTCCTCCCAGTTCCTTATGGATTGCCTTGACTTTACAACCTGTATTTTAAGATATTTATAACCTCCTGTCTCTTTTCCTGTTTTTGATCTGCTTTTGCCCTCGTGCATGCACAGGTTCTGGCTAGTCTATCTGTTAGAGATCAATGAATTTTATCTGAATTTAGGTTTTTGAAAATAGATGCACCTGTACCTGTTCACCTGGGTACAAATCATCACCATATTGAGAGACAAATGCATGGTGTAATATAAAAACTCATAGACTTATAGGAGACCTTGATTGGAATTTCTAATTCTCTACCAATTATTTCTAGGATCATGAGGAAGGCACTAAATTTATGTTTCTCTCAAAGTCTTCATCAGCTAAAAGAGAAAAACAATATATATGATGTGAATAGAAAGAGTTTCACCTCCCGCCCCCCACTCCCAACCATCAATATAGTCATCAAGACAATGAGCTTTATAAAGTATAGAATTTTTGAAAATATCTCCTGGGGAGAGAGAATGAATTGAATGAATAATCTTTATGCTCAGGAATCTTATATGTAAAACAAGACATAGTGGAAAGACTACACATAAAGGATATCTAGAAAGAGAGGCAGGAAAGAGGACGATATTGAATAAGATGTCTACTTAACTAAACAAGAAATAGAGACAATCACAAAAGATAAAAATAGTTATCTTTTATTACGTGAAAAGATTTTATACAAACAAAATGAATATATTTAGATTTAAAAAGAAAGTGATTAAATGGGGGTTAAATAATTGCACTAAATTTATCATATAATAGTTTGATATCCAACATATCAAACAGCTAAGTGTCATATTGGATCTGAGTCAGGAAAAATCATCTTCCTGAGTTCAATTCCGGCTTCAGACACTTACTAGCTGTGTGATCCTGGTTGTCACTTAATCCTGTTTACCTCAGATTCCTCATATATAAAATGAACTAGAAAAGGAAATGGCAAATCACTCAAATATCTTTGCCAAGAAAACCCAAAATGGAGTCATAAAGAATCAGAGATACCTAGGGGTGGCTAGGTGGCATAGTGGATAAAGCACCGGCCTTGGAGTCAAGAGTACCTGGGTTCAAATCCGGTCTCAGACACTTAATAATTACCTAGCTGTGTGGCCTTGGGCAAGCCACTTAACTCCATTTGCCTTGCAAAAACCTAAAAAAACAAACAAAAAAGAATCAGAGATACCTGAAACAACTGAAAACAGCAATATCCAAGATATAGAGACAAAAAAATAAAAGAATGTGCACAAAAAGCTATATATAATGCATATATAATGATATGTATGTATATATAGTTGTGTATATATATTTGTATATACAGTCAAAAGTGCATATACAGATCACATACATGTTAAATATATGTACATATGCACACATATGTATTATATACAACAGAGCCTAGGACAGAGTCCAAATTCCAGAGATAGAGACAGAGACAGACACAGATATCAAAGGATATGAATAAACCGTTTCAAAAGAATTGCAAATTACTAATAATTATATGAAAGAATGTTCCAAATTGCTAATGAGAGAAATGCAAGTCAAAACAATCCAAAGATGGTAAAGATGGGAATTGTCAATTCTGTAGGGATTTTGAGAATGACAGGACACCAGCATATTATAGATGAAACTATGAATCAGTATAGCTTTGGGAGTTATGTATATAAAGTGACTAAAATGTTCCATGGATTCCATTATTCTTCCAAGGATGCCTTTGAAAAGAAAAACATCCTTAGAGGTACCAAAATATTTCAGTTCGTAATAGATAAGAGCTGGTAATAAAAATAGATGACTATTGATTCAGGAATGACTAAAATCATAGTACATAAATGTAAAATAATATTATTGTGTGGTAAGAAATTAGAAATCTGATGAGTAGTGAACAGAATGAAAACTTTTACGTTAAGTTATGCAAAGTAAGACAAGCAGAGCCAAGAAAGCAATATGCTCAATGACTACAACATAAGTAGAAACCACAAAATAATTAAAGGTAAATGTTAGAGAATTACAAAAAACAAAAATAGAAAAAAATAAAATGAAAAGACAACTCCCTTTACTCCTTTGCAGAGGTGGAATGTTCATAGTGTGGGACACTGAATGCATATATATTCAATCTTTTTTTTTAATGTATTGATCAGGTTTTTTGTTTCCTTCATCTTTTTTCTTAAAAAGATTAAATAGGATAGATTTTTGAGAGGAGGAGGGGAAATAATGGAGCAAACTTGGGTGATATAAAAACAAATGTGTCTGTAAAATTTAATTTTTAAAATTTTCTTTTTTTAAAAAAAGGAGGTAGAGGGCAGGTAGGTGACACAGTGAATAGAGCACCAGCCTTGGAGTCAGGAGTACCTGGGTTCAAATCCGACCTCAGACACTTAATAATTACCTAGCTGTGTGGCCTTGGGCAAGCCACTTAACCCCATTGCCTTGAAAAATCTAAAAAAAAAAAAAAGGAGGTAGAAGGGTAGAATTTGGAAATAGTGTAATGTCTACCAGAATCTTTGAGTAATGAATGTAGATGAAATGAACCCCAAAGATCAAGAGGTTATTTAATATTAGAGGACAAGTCTGAAAGTGGCAATGGTAAGATAGGAGTATTCTGACTTTCTCACACAGCCAGTGAACTAGGATAATAATGAAAGTGCAATGAACACTTGAAAGGAAAGTTAGGAATTCTGCATCATTAGGAAGGAGTCTAAATAATATAGTGGCTTTATTCTATACAAGAGTCCAGAGGCCCAGGGAGGAAACAAATTAGAAACTGAAAATAATGTTTTCAAATTTTAAAAAAACAGCAAAATGTCAATAATAATGACACCTACCTTTTGGGATTGTTCTGAGAAGTGAAAAAATGTTTGTAAAACTCTAGCAAGTGTAATAAATTCTAATTTGTTTCTCCCTTTTCCATTCCACAATTAAATCTATAAGGCTTAAAATGGAAACATTACTAAGAAAGGCACTCTAAACAATTTATAGTCAACAAGTATTAGCTAGCCTTGGGGGGAAGGAATGGAGCAAAGGGACAGTGAAAAGGGGATAGGGGTTGAGCAGATCAAATATGGAAGATGCTAGAGAGACAAAGGATAGACATTTCATGCAAATGAGGATAGAGCCCTGCTTATCTTCAAATAGAAGTTTTTCCCTCAAGGAGTTCTTGTTTCAAGGCTACAGAAGCAGGAACTTTGACTCCTGAAATTTGTTATATATTTATTTTCTAATTTAGAAATGATAAAGAACCTTCTTTTTTCAGAGGAGCCAGAAATTTTACTGGATTCTGAGAAACACCATTAAGAGTGATTCCAAAACCTAATTTAGCCACCAGGTGGAGACTTAGGCTTCTGAAAGATTCAGGGAACAGTTAAACTCTGAATGGTGGAATCAACCACTACATAGTACAGTGTACACATAGTATAGTATAGTACACATCACCATGTGTCATTAAGAAGGAGAAAATGAAAGATCATATGCCATAGATAAGTCTGCTAACCCATGATCTTATACATAATGGAAAATAAACATTTAATTAAATTGAATACCAGGAGCAATATTTATTCTATTTCTCATTAGATCCTGCATTTGTGATCTCATACTGTGTTTCTCTTCTATATCCGTGAAAGTATTAGAAGTTTTTGAATATTTCATTGTCAAGGTAACAATTTGGTAGAGTCACAGAGCCAGAAATGGAAAGGCCTCATAAATCTTCTAGTTCAATTTCTACCACCTCATTATATAGGGAAGGAAACTGAGACAGTAGGTGGGGGATGAGGACAGTGTTTTCCAAAATCACAAAGGAAATTTCATAGCTGGGATTTGAATCCAGGATCTTTAAGTACAAAATTAGACAGTTACACTACATTATATTGCTTCTCTTTTAACTTTTCTTCATAAACAGCTCATCTCCTTTTTCTTATGGTAGGCATCCCTGGAGTTTTGGGTACCCTCTTTCTTGTGGAGAGGTTGACAAAGTTTCATCTACTTAGATTTTCTTCACATCTTTTCATTGTCTTTTGTGTTTGTTTCCAAAAATGACTCTTTTCAAGATTGAAATGTTCTATAATTCAAGCCTATATTATGTACCTAGGAAAAAATATGAATGGTAATGATGTTTGGAGGTATGAATTGGCTTGGGATCATGGAGAGAGTCTATGAAATTTCCTAAATGTGATCTGAGTTGCTCTCCTCCTATTCAATTCTGATTCTGCTCACTGTCTTAACATCAACATTGTCTGATCGATGAAGTAACATTGTGAGTTATAATTAGGTATATCTGGAGAACTTCACTATAAATAAGGAATTCTTTTTCCACACTGCCTTTAACTATTTCTAAAAAGTATATAGATAGTATTGATTGGCTAGGTGGCAGAGTAGATGGAGTGCCAGACCCAGGTCAGGAAGACTCATCTTTCTGAATTCAAATCAATCCTCAGAAATTTACTTAGCTATGTGACCTTGGATAAGTCACTAAATCCTGTTTGCCTCATTTTCCTCATCTGAATTATGAGGAAATGAACTAGAGAAGGAAATGGAAACTACTCTAGAATCATTGCAAAGAGAATCTAAATTGAGTTCATGAAGAACATGATACAACTGAAAGCTACTAAACAAAAACAACATTATTTTGATAGTATTATTTAGATCCAAGGGGCCACCTCCTAATTAAAATCAAAATTAGCTATTATTATAAGGCAATTTCTTACCCTTTTCAAATTTATTATTTATTATTTATTTTGGGGTGGTGGTTGGGTTTTTTTTTTTTTTAGGTTTTTGCAAGGCGAACAGGGTTAAGTGGCTTGCCCAAGGCCATACAGCTAGGTAATTATTAAGTGTCTGAGACCGGAGTTGAACCCAGGTATTCCTGACTCCAGGGCCAGTGCTTTATCCACTATGGCACCTAGCTACCCCTATTATTTATTTTAACAATTTTTCTCTTTTTAAATATTAAGTTCAAGATTCTCTCCCTTAATCCCATACCTTCCCCTCTCACTGAGAAGACAATATGATATCAATTATTCATGTGAAACCATGGAAAACATATTTCCTTATTAGTCATATTGCCAAAAAAGGGGGGAAATGAGAAACTGTCCTTTAATTTGTACTCAGAGTACATCAATTCTCTCTGGATAGCATTTTTTCATCATGAGTTCTTTGAAATTGTCTTGGATCATTTTATTGATGAGAGTATCCAAGTCTTTCACAGTTGATCATCATTACAGAATTGGTGTTACTGTGTCCAAAATTCTTCTGATTTTTCTCCCTTCTCTTTGAAACAGTTCATGTAAGTTTTACCAAACTTTTTCTTTACCACCACAAAAAAGCTGCTATAAATATTTCTGAACATATGGGTTCTTTTCCTTTTTCCATGATCTCTTTGGGATATAGACCTAGTAGTAGTTGTCATGAATCAAAGGGTATGCCCAGTTTTATAGAAGATTTTTTGGACATAGTTCTAAATTGTTCTTTAGAATGGAAGGATTAAGGGTGGAGCCAAGATGGTGGAATGAAAGCATCATTTCCAGGGAACTCCTTCCCCCCCAAAAAAAATTCCAAAAGCTTTCAAATTATGACTCTAGCCAAAATTTAGAGGGGCAGAATACATAGAAAGACTGAGTGATACATTTTCCCAGTCCAACTTAGAAGTTCCACAGGAAAGGTGTGTTTCACCAGGACTGGGAGTTGGAAAAAGGCCCAGTCACAGCATAACCTGGGAATAGCTTGAACTGGCAGTGAGAGAATTCTGCTAGACCAGAATGAGTGTGGAGTGCGGAGCACTGGTCACAGAACCTGTAGTGAGAATCAGGAGAAATCATCCTGCACCTCCAGAGCACAGCCCACAGATGGTAAGGAGGTCAAGGGAGACTGAAGAAATTTCTCAGCTCTCCCTGGGAGCAGGATTCTGCTGTCTGCCTATACTCAGATCCAGGTTGCAGTTTGGGCTTCCTTATTAAGAAAGCCAAGCAGGACTCCTTCTTACAGCTCCAGGGCAGAGGGAAGTGCTGTGGTCATCTACATATCAAAGCACAGGATAAGACCTTGAAAGAAAAAAGGTCCCAGTGGGGTGTCCCAAAAAAAAAAACCCAAAGCCTTGGAAGTGCTATAAATTAGTCTTGGGTTGAGGAAATGAGTAAACAACAGAAAAAGGAGAATCTGACCACAGAAAATTATTTTAGTCCCAAGGAAGATCAAAACACATACTCAGATGATGACAAAATAGAAGCTTCCATCTCCAAAACCTCCAAGAGAAATAGAAAATGGGCTCAGACTATGGTTGAGCTCAAAAAAAAAAAAGACTTTGAAAAGCAATTAAGGGAGTTGGAGGAAAAACTGAAAGGAGAAATGAGAGCAATGCAGAAAAATCATGAAATCAAATCAACAACTTGGTGAAAGAAATAATGTTAAAATAATGTTAAAAACCAGTTCAGGCCAAATGGTAAAAAAAATCAAAAGCAAAAAAGCAAATGAAGGAGAAGAATGCCTTAAAAAGAAGAATTGGTCAGCTGGAAAAGGAGATAAAAAAGCTCTCTGAAGAAAATAACTCCTTCAAATGCAGAATGGAGCTAAAGGAGGTGATGGTTTTGCAAGAAATCAGGAAGAAATAAAACTCCTCCCAAAAAGCCAAAAATTAGAAGAAAATTGAAATATTTCATTGGAAAAACAATTGACCTTGAAAAACAGATAATTTAAAAATTATTGGGCTACCTGAAAGTGATGACCAGGAAAAGAGCCTAGACTTCATTTTTCAAGAAATAATACAGCAAAATTTCCATGAGATGCTAGAAGCAGAGAGTAAAATAGAAATTGAGGGAATTCACCAGTCACCTTCTGAAAGAGATCCCAAAAGAAAAACTTCCAGGAATATTATAGCCAAATTCCAAAACTCTCAGAAAATTCTAAAAGCTTCCAGAAACAAACAATTCAACTACTAAGTCTCCATATTCAGGATTACACAAGAACTGGCATTAAGGGCTCGTAGGGATTGGAATATGATATTCTGGAAGGCAAAAGATCTTGGTTTACAACAGAGAATCAACTACCCAGCAAAACTGAACATCCTCTTTCAGGGGAAAAGATAGACTTTCAATGAAACAGGGGACTTTCAGACTTCCCTATTGAAACAACCAGAGCTGAACAGAAAGTTTAATCTCCAATTACAGGACTCTGGTAAACCACAGAGGGGGGTGGATGAGAAGGACTAACTATGAGGACCTTGATGATACTGAACTGTTTGTATTCCTGCACAGGAAGAAGATATTGATAACTCATATAAACTTTTTCATTTATAAGAGCTGTTAGAAGGATCATATATAGACAGGACACAGGAAGGAGCAGAATATAATGGTATAATATAGTAAAAAGATGGAGTCAATGGGTGATAAAGGAAAGTACTAGGAGGAAGGGAAAGGAAATGAAGAAGAAGCTAAGAAATTTCACATGAGACTCAAAAAAGAAACTTTTTCAATGGAGTGGAATGGGGGAAGGCAAGGTGGGATGAGTGAGCCTTCATTCTCATCAGAAATAGCTCAGAGAGGAAATAACATACACACTTAATAGGGTATAGAAATATATCTTACCCTAGAGAAAAATGAGTAGAAAGGGATGGGATAAGGGGGAATTGGGGGAAGGGAAGGGGTGATAGAAGAGAGGGAAGATTGTGGGATAGGTTACTCAGTTACAGCACACTTTTGAACAGGGCCAGGATGAGAGGAGAGAGAGAGAAAATAGAATAAATGAGAGTGGGGAGGAATAGAGTGGAGGGAAATACAGCTAGTAATAGCAACTATGGGAAAAATATTGAAGCAACTTCTCTAGTGGACTTACGATAAAGAAAGCAACTCACCCCAGAGACAGAGCCATTGGAATCTGAACATAGACTGAAATATATTTTTTTCCTCTCTCTCACTATTCTTGAGGTTTCTCATCTTTGGGGGTGAAGGGGGTTTATGTTTACTCTTATAACAAAATTATTTTAATAATATAAAATAAATAAATCTAGATCCTTTTCTGAAAAAAAGAAAGAAAACCTACTCTTTGAAGGGCATATAAACTATGAGCCTATCACCATGAGGGAATCTTTGGGGGGAAAAAAATCTCTATCTTTATATTTAGGTACAAGAGAAAAGCACATTACTAAATTATACTTATTCTTCGATGTTAAAAAAAATTTAAATAAAAAAAATGAATGAAAGGATCAGCTCACAACTCTACCAACAATGCATATACATATTTATTTTTCCCTCATTTCCTGCAACAGTCATTTCTGATAGGTATAAGCAAGATATCTCAGTGTTATTTTAATTTGTGTTTCTTTAATCATTGAATTATAGCATTTTTCATGACCATACTAAGCTTTGATTTTTTTCTGAAAGTTCTTATTTATATCCTTTGACCAGTTATTAATTGGAAAATGGTTTTTATTTTTTATAAATTTGACTCAATCCTATATTCAGTTTATATTTGAGAATTGAGGTCTTTAACAGAAATTTTCTATAAACTTTTTTTTATTATTTCAGTGTCTATGATACATTTTGATAAAAATGTACTTTATTATCACTTTTAATTAGGTCCATTTTTAATTAAGTTTTATTTGATATCACAATTGCTCCCACCACATTTTTTTTACTTCAGCTGAAGCATAATAGATTATGGTCCAGTCCTTTATTTAACTCTGTGTGTGTCTGTCTATTTCAAGAGTGTCTCATATACAATATATAGGAGGATTATAGTTTCTAATCCATTCTGTTATTCATTTCTATTTTTGGATGAGTTCATTCCATTCACAATCACAGTTATAATTACAATCTGTGCCTTTCCCTCTATCCTATTTTCTTTTGTTTATACTTTTCTCTCTCTTTTTATCCTAATCCTTCCACAAAAGTCTATTTTGATTCTGACCACTGTCTCCCTTAAACTGCCCTGCCTTTTACCACTCCCTCCCAATCTCTTTCCTTTCCTATTTTCCTATTGAATAAGTTTATATACTTATTTTCTACACACAACTAACTGTGTGGTGTGTGAGAAGGTGTGTAGTCTTCCTTACCTGAACTAATTTGAATGGTAGTGAAATTCAAGAAATGTCTGACACACCCTTATTTCCTTCAATTATAAAAGCTCTTCCTAGTATGCCCATTTTATGTAAGAAAAATTTTTTCCCATTTTATCTCTGTTGTTCTTCTCCTATGCATCCCTATTTCTCACAACTATGTTTTTTGAGATCACCCCAACTTGCTCAGCTCACATCCATGACCTCTTTCTATATAGACTCTTTCTAGCTGCTCTAATAATAATAAAAGTTCGTAAGAGTTATACACATTATTTTCCCATATAAGATGGTAAAAAGTTTAATTCTAATAAGTCCTTTATGATTACTCTTTCATATTACCTTTTAATATTTCTCTTAAGCCTTGGATTTAAATGATGAATTTTCTATTTGTGTTCTTTTCATTAGGAATGCTTAGGGATAGAGCACCAGCCCTGGAGCGGGAGGATCTGGGTTCAAATCTAGCCTCTGATACTTAAGAATTGCCTAACTCTGTGACCCTGGGCAAGTTACTTAACTCCACTGATTTAAATAAGTAATTTTTTTTTTAAAGGAATACTTAAAATTCTTCAATTTCATCAAATATCCATTTTTACCCAAAGGATTATACTATTTTGCTGAGTGGGTGATTCTTAGTTGTAATCCTAGATGGAAGCTGCTAACTCTTGTATCATCTTCAATGTAGATCCACAGCATTTGAGTTTCTTCTCTCTGGCTGCTTGCAATATTTTCTTATTGACCAAGAAGCTCTAGAATTTGTCTATTTATAGTCTTGGAAGTTTCTAATTTGAAGTCATTTTTAGGAAATGAAAGTTGAATACTTTCAATGTACATTTTACCCTCTAGATGTAAAGATATTCTGTGATAATTTTTTGAAATCTGATGTCTAGGCTTTTATTTTTAATCATGGTTTTCAGGGTCCAATAATTCTTTAATTATCACTCCTCAATCTATTTCCTAGATGTTTTTCTGATGAAATATTTCACATTTTCTACTTTTTTATTCTTCTGCCTTTACTTTATTGCTTCTTGATATCACATGGAGACATTAGTTTTCAATTGCCCAATACTATTTTTAAGAAATATTTTTATCAGCTAGCTTTTGTATTTCCTTTTCCATTTGGCTCAATGGATTTTCGTGACTCTTTTACCATTATGCCATTTCTGGTTTTTAAAGTGTCATTTTCTTTCCTTTTTATGCCATTTTTTTTACCAAACTCTTAATTTTCTCTTCATAATTTTCCTAAATCATTTTCATTTCTTTTCCCAAGTTTTTCTCCTACCACTCATTTCTTTCTTTAACTCTTCCAGGAATTTTTGTTGACCTTGTATTAAACTAGCATTTTCCTTTGAGGTTTTTCTCAGAGTTGTTTTTACATTAGTGTCTTCTTCTAAGTTTATAATTTTCCCTGACTCTATAGAAGCTTTTTTTTAAGGTTAAGTTCTATTTTGTTGTTGTTTGTTCACTTCCCCAGCCTATTCCTCCACTTTAAGTTTTATATTTTATATTAAGGTTAATCTCTGCTCACCTGGGGGTGGATAGGCTCTGTGTCAAGCTTTGGTTTTTTCATACTACTGTTTTCAGAACTAGTTCTAGGGGTCTGCAAATCTTTAGTACTTCTAAAGTGGTGTTAAATCAAGAGATGTATGGTCATCGCTCCTGTGGACTGCACTCTGATATTTACTCAGGAAGAGCTTTTGCTTCCTAGCATCCCCAAGTACTAGTGCTCCTCTTGGTCCTGTAACTGTGACCAGATCCCACACTCCCTTGTGACTGATCACAAGCATTCCTCCCCACCCTGGAACTGCTTCCCAGAACTGCTTATGAACTTTTTAGTTGGCTGACAGGAAAACTAACACATACTGATATTCGATGATTCATCCTGAATCTTTCAGTTGGGTCTGTCTTGTAGTTTTTGTTTTGTTTTTAAGTGTATATGAAATCACTGAACAGCTGGGAGAGAATTGACCTGGGGTCAGAAATGTAATCCTAAAGGCACCAACTTCTGTCCAATTCCCTGGTATATTTTTTGCCCTGTGATAAAACCAATTAAAAATTTTCTGTTCAAACTGTATCAAATCTTATATTCTTTATGTTACATTTACTTTAAGGGATATAGGCCTAGCATGAAAAAAGTTTGGTTGTCTACTATTTCAGACTCTTGCTATTAGCAATATGGCATAGAATCATGAATTTAAGTGGGAAAGAACTTTAAATTCAAACCATTTATTTCAGAGATGAAGAAACATAATTAGAGAATGATTATTATATATGTACATCAGACTCTCCCCAGCTATATGGCTCTTCAAATGTAGGCGAAATTGACCCTAACTAATGTCTACTCCAGCACAATGATGGTAATGATTATAATAGTTATTATTATCATCAGTCCCTTAATCTCTCTGTTCTTTGGTTCTCTCATCTGGAAAATGTTAGGTTTGGATTAAAGGGCCTCCTTTTTAACTCTAAATTTATGGTTATCTGTGTAAGTGGTATTGTATGCATCTAAATACTACTGAATAAGTCCTGTATTTGAAGTCAAGAAGACAGGGGTTCAGGTTCTATCTCTGACACTTAATAGCTATGCCACTCTGTCAAGACTTGAAGGTCTCCCTACTACAGGGAACTCTCTAGATTTTATTTATTAAATCATGGGCAGATTCTGGATCTGCATTACTGAAAGAAGTCCCCCATTCATATGAAATCAGAAGATCTTGCAGAGAAGCAAGTTGAGCTGGAGTAGTGCCCATAAAGTTATTGCTTTGACCCCTCTTAGAAGGCTTAGCTTCTAATTAATTGATTGGGGGAGCTAGATGGTGCAGTGACTAAAGCCAGGAGTCCAAATCCATTCTCAGACACTTGACACTAACTAGCTGTGAGACTTTGGGTTTATCCCTTATGCCTCACATCCAGGGTCAACTCCAGTTATCCTGATTCATATCTAGCCACTGGATCCAGATGACTCTGGAGGAGAAGGTGAGGCTGGTGACTTAGCATGACATACCCTCAGTCAAATCCAATTCATGTGTTTGTCATGACATCACCTTCCAATGTTAAAGTTTTTGAGAATGAAGGACAACCACCACTATCATATACATATATATATATATGTATGTATGTATATATATATATTTGAGTATGTATTTCCATATATAAAGTACCTTTCTCTGTAGAAAGCACTTTGCTAGGTACTAGCAATTAAAACACAAAAGTGATTAAATTCACTTTTCTGTAGAAAGATGGCAAGTTAGAGCACAAAATGTCACATATGTTATCAGATAGGGTCACCTTTTTTCTGGAACAACTGGTTTTAATTAATTATCTTTACATGTAATAAGAGAGATCATTCTATAAGGAATGTTTATTGAGAAGCAAGTGGTTTGTAAATAACTAAAAGCAGCAATAAAACAGAAAATAAAGGAAAAGTATGAATTATATGAAGCAGACATTTCAAATATAACCATTTCTAAACTGATTTCCCTTTTTTTTCTGGAGACTATTAGAAAAAAACAATCTAACCCTCTTTCCAATGACTCCCTGTTATCTCCAGGAAGAAATATAAAATCCTCTGACTTTTAAAAGCCTTTCATAAACTAATCCCTTCCTAACTTCTCAATCTTATATTTTTTCCTTCCACATAGTCTTCATTCTAATAACACCAAACTCCTTTCTGTTCCTCACAAAAAAAAATCCATTTATTTTATTGACTGTCTACTTATGCCTAGAATTCTTTCCCTCTTTTTTCTGTCTCCTGGTTTCCTTGAAGTCTCAAATAAGTCTCCCCTTCTGCATACCTTTTGAAACTGGCTCTAATTTATTGTATATATATATGTATATATGTATTGTATTTGTAGATAATTATTTTGCATGCTATCTTCCCCATTATATTATAAACCTGTTGACAACAAGGTTTAATTTTTTGTTTTTTTCCACTCCATTTCTTTGCATAGGATCTGACTCACTGCAAACACTTAAGAAATGTTTATTAACTTGTCTTTATTTCAGGAAAGCCCATTCAATCCATGTACATTTCTAGAAGTCCAATCTACAAACAAAATTTTGGTGTGTAAAGTTGTTGGGACTTTTTTGCCTTAATTATTTCTTGTATTCAAAACTGTGGACTTGACAAAGTATAGGAGAGACACAGTGAAGTATACATAAGGCACAATCCTTACACTCAAGGAACACCATAGTGAATAATAAAAGATAGCCTATATATAGCTAAGTCCAAAATTGTGTGGATCAAATTAAGTGCTACAGGATATCAAAGAAGAGGAAGACCAGTAAAAGCAGGAAAAATAAGAAAGATTTCATGTAAGAGATAGAAATGAACCATGCTCTGAAGGATCAGAATTAGTAGAATTTAGCTATGTTAGAGAAGGAAAGAAGGTGTGGGTTGTAAATAACTGTAAATCACTGAATAAATAATTTTTGATTCTTTGAGTGATTGGTCTATGTTCCCACTCCTTGAAGGCTACTCATTAAAATGAAATCACTAGATACTTCCAGAGAACCCTAAGATGTTTCTTCATTTGAAAAATGATGTGTGCTTGATCTATCTCTATATGCTACCTTCCAATTCTGAAAGACTATGATTTAAAACTTCTACACCATAGTATTGGCTTTCTTAGCCACTACTTAGCAATAAAGGCACAAAAGTAGTAATTAACATAAATATGAATAATTCACAAGACAAAGAGAAAAATCTGATAGAAGCATAAATTAGACTTTAGGGAGCGATGAGAAATGTTTAGATCGAATGAGACTAGATTATGGATGACTTTGAAAGCTAAATAGGAAAGTTTCACCCATGAGGCAGCATAATATTGGTTAGAGGCCACTGAATTGGAGTCGGGAAGCTCTGAATTCAATTCTCATCAAAGGCAAATTTGTATAAACCTGAGAATGTCATTTTAATTTCTTTGTCATAATATTTTGTGATTTAAATGAATGGGTTAGACTCAATGGCCTCCAGCTTACTTTACATCTCTAAATCAATCATCCAATCTAATAATGTTTGTCCTTCATTTTTGAAGGACATCAAGGAGGTAATGCCATGACAAGCATGTGAATTGGATTTGAGTGAAGCAGGGCTATTCTAAGTCACTAGTCTCACTTTCTCCTCTGGAGCCATCTGGGTTCAGTGACCAAATATGAATCAGGATAACTGGATATAGCCTTGGATTTGAGACATTCAGGGTTAAATGACTTGCCCAAGGTCACCCAACAATTAAGCAATTAAGTGGTTAGGGTCTGAGGCTGGATTCAAACTCCCATCCTCCTATTTCCAAGATGAATGATCTATCCAGTACACCTTCTAGGTGCCTAGATCATCCAGTCGAATTTGCCTCTTCATCAAGGCTGAAGAAATGGAGTAGGGAAAGCCTGGGCTCAAGTCTCAGTCCATCTCTAAGCTTTGTGAATACCACAAGTGACTTAACCTTTGTGAATCTCAGCTCTGAGAGCCAATATGTCCTAACAGATAAAGGGAGAACTGCCCTGAAACCAAGACCTGAGTTTAAGTTTCACTTCTAACACAAATTAGGTATAACCTTGGACACTTAATTTCTCCTTGCTCAGGGAAATCATTCAAGACTAAATTAAAAAAAAAGAAAAAGGTGTCAGTTTATGTTGATGAAGGGAGGTCTCCTTACCAAAGAATTTTCTTTCATGAATGAATTAATAAGCTTAGTGTCTAGCTCTATTTAATTCCTTTACAGGGTAAATGATTCAATGAGATTGTGAATATATGTATATATATATATATATATATATATATATATACATATATGTGTGTATGTACATATTATATATATATATATATATACATACACAGAAACAACACTTTATACACCTTAAAGTGTGTAAAAATGGAAGCTGTTAATAAAGATAGATACATTCCCCATAATAAAAACTGTCATAATTTTTATTCAGTCCATAAACACTTATAATGCATTTATTATATAATAGGTCCAATGTTTCATCAATCAATCTGTCCACTAGAGATACTCAATTGCTTTTATTTAGTGCATCTAATTTAACCTGCACAGGCAAAAGGTAGGATTTCACTAAAATATCATGGGTTTGATTACTTGGATCAAAAAAGCAAACAAACACCTGTATCTCCTCTTCCATTTGTTTTCCTTATTGCTTAACCCAAAAGTCTCTTGAATGTGTCAGATCCAAGATTTATTCATTTAATTTTGTATCACTCTACACAATGCATTCTATTATATCTATGCTTAAGAACATCTCCTTCCTTAGCAATAATTCTGGTAGACAAGATGTTTCTTATGATTCACTGAAATGACAGAGTAACTCATTGGTGAATTTCAGTTAGTCATGTCATTCCATGAATCATGAGACATTTTTCTATCACACAAAAGATGACCTGGATTTGATCTTATAAAACTGGTGTCTGAAGGCTCCTTCTTCAAAGAAACCAAACATTGGTTTGGTCCTCTTTATCTAAAATGGTTCTTATGTGGGGGTCCTTTGCCTTTAGGAGCTAATGGTATCATTGGGAATGAGGTGGTACAATGATTCATGTCCTGTTTCTCCCTATTCTTCCAAAAAACATTTATTGAAAGCCAGCTGGACAAGCTGCATTGTCGTTCAGCTTTTTCCTATCTGTCTGCCTCAGTGCTGCTGGACACTGTAATTACATTTTACTTCATTTCCTAGATAATTTATGTGAAGCTCATTCAATAGCAGGAAAAGTGCAGAGGCCAGACTATGAGAACATGACACTGTAAGATTTAGAACATCTAGTTGGGATTAGAGATCTTTTTCAAGGTTATCCAACAGGCAGAGTGTAAGGAAATGTGAGTCCCACCCCTGGCAAAATGTCGCTTTTCACTACGTATAACCAATATTGAGTTGAGATGATTTGCACAGAAATTAGTTCTTCTTTCTGCCGACAGATGCTCAGTGCTTGCTGTTTACTTAGAATCAACTTGTTTTCTTTCTCCTGAGAATAATATTGAGATAAAGAAAAAGATATGGCATTTGACAAAATAGTTGTTTTCTTATTTTAACTCTTTGTTTTAAAGGTGAGAGAGCATGAATTTATACAATAATTGCAACCATGAGAAAAACAACACTGAAAAGGCAACAAAACTCTTATTAATAGTAATGATAAATTTTGGGCCAAGATAATAGACACATAGATGAGAAACAGAATTCTCTCCTTTCTGTTGAGAGGAGGGATTGGGGGGGGGGGGTTCTACAGTCATGAAATATTATACATGCTGTCATAAATAGTTAATTTTGCTTATTTTTTTTAAAATTTAGTTTTTCTTTGTGACAAGGAAAGGTATATTAGTAAAATATTATGCTA
Source organism: Macrotis lagotis (assembly GCF_037893015.1). Taxonomy (NCBI): domain Eukaryota; kingdom Metazoa; phylum Chordata; class Mammalia; order Peramelemorphia; family Peramelidae; genus Macrotis; species Macrotis lagotis. The sequence continues at coordinate 120,125,013 of NC_133661.1, forward strand.
TAAAAACAAAAGTAAACAATACAATATTTAAAATGAAATAAAACAAATTTTTAAATTAAATGGGGCAACAAATCTATGCCATACTTCATATTCTCCAAATTTAATTGACTAAACCACAAAAATAATAGCTTTTTAGCTATGTAGTTCTTTATGATTTTCAAAAGCACTTTTCTTAAAACAACCCTGTGAGGTTCAAAGGGCAAAGTATTTTACAGATGAGAAATCGCATCTCGGGAAAGTGAATAGGCTCCTCTAAGATGAAGCATTTACAAACCTTAGTTACAAAACTATAGACTGAAAATATAGTTCTGTATCTGAATTAAGGACCCTTTCTCATTATACTCTGCTTTTACAAAGTGTAATAATGCCCTCAATGGTACCTATTCCTTCCCTGGCTTGCTCTGTGATTCTATGTAGACCACAATGAATTTAAATCATAGTTTTTTTGAGTGTAAAATATAATGAAAACTTATGGAACATCAGAGTTATAGGGGAGTAATTTAGAAACCATTCATCCAAAAGGACATTTTAAAGGAGGAAAGTGAGTAATATACTGAAACAATATAATCCACTATTGAAAACAATATTTAGTTCACTTAAAATTCACTTTCTTTAGCCCAAATTTGAGTGAACAAACACACTTCTGGACTAGTGAGTGCCAGATTATCAATAGACTTCTAAGGGATTGTAGTAACAGTGTCATTTGCTAATAACTGCAGAATAACTACTTAAAAACTACTTAAAAACAGTTCTTCTGAGAGGTACCATTGACATATGTGAACCATAGCCAATAAAAAAAGATCATTGATATGTCTTCTTTACTCTCAGTAACTTCCTTTGTGAAAATTAAAACAGTCCTTGAAATTCAATATTTCACCTCTGAACTGAAGACAAAGGGTTCCCATGTCTTGTGCTGAAGATGTCCAAAGCACATATGGTTTGGATAATAATAATGCTAAGCTTTTCACAATAGTCCCATTTTGAAAGAATGCATAATAGATTCATTTCAAAGCTTTTTTTAAAAAAAGAAAACCTTAAATGCTTTAAAAATGAAAAGCAATAATAAATATTTATATCTCCTAGGGTACTCACAGCATTTTAACATTCTTTCAGATAATAATCTCCTTCAAAAGAAATGTACTTTCCAAATAAGGGAGGAACTTGCTTTAGGCATATCCAATATATGAAAGTTCCACAAAAGAAGGTCCTGCTTTTTAAACACTGAGTTTATTAACTGACCTCTAGTCCCACCCATCTAATGAGTCCTGCTACTCTTAATGTTTTAAAAAGCCTGTGGGTTCAGAAGAAGTTAAGATGTAAAGAGTACAAAATTCATGAACATTGATCTCTCCTCTTTATAGCTAATTTATATGTAAAAATGTTCTCTCACATTGAGGTTTTTTTTTTTCCATTGTATGGACATTGTCTAAAATTTCAGTCTTGCATGTGATGATTTTCAGACTTAAAGCAGAAGGATAAAGGGGATTAAAAAACCTGAGGGTGGTTCCCTTCAGATTCAGAACCATATTTATTAGATTCTCACCATCCCTCAAAGTTGGATGCAAGATGATCTGGGAAGGCCATGCAGAAGAAGGTCAAGCAGAAAAAGGCCATGCGTTTTATAGTAAGAATAGTTTTTATCAGGGACATGTTATTAATTTTCCAACTTTGACTTTACAGACATAAAAGGGCAATTCAATGAGAGTTCTTGGGGCTGGAAGTTTCTAAGTAGTTTTAAAAGAATTCCAGAAAGGTAAAGGGTGAGAGGATGGGTGTGAGAAAGGGAAAAGGTATGGGAAAATGAGCCTAGAGAGAAGAGATTCTGATTCAAGTGAATGATGACATGACACATACATCATGTTGACAACCTATCATGAGAAAGTCTAGTACCAAGAAACCAAAATAGAACTAAACACACTAGATACTCAGTAAATGTTTAATAAAGATCATCTAGCAATGAATAATTTTGTTTAGCTTATTCTAAACTGATTCAAGATACCTTGTACTTGGGGTTTTTGTTTTGTTTTGTTGCAGTTTTTTTTGCATATTTCTTAAAAAAACTCCTATTGCCTCCAGGATAAAATAAAAAGTCCTCTATTTGTGTACAAAACCTCTGAAAACTTTCCCTCATCCTATCATTTTATTCTCATTGCACATTGTACTGACGCTTCTTTCTTCTTTGCCTTCCATCTCCCATGCCTTCACAATTGATTTTCCACTGAAATTACTCCAACCTTACCTCCACTTTATAGCCCTCTCTTACTTGAAGATTCAGTTCATGTACCTCTTTCAACATGATCAATTGCTCTGTGTTGTTCTCACCAACTATCAGTGCTCCCCTATTTACCCATATCACTAATATTCAATTATTTTCCATATATTCACCTTATATTTATATATTTTTCTATCTTCTCTATTCTTTCTCTGTTCTCTCACAAAAAAATGCATTTCATTCCTTTTATTTATATCAAAATAGTCTACGAAATTCCTGGCATGCAGCAGTCATTGAATAAATAATTTTTGATTGTATGATTGATTGGTCCATGCTCCCAATCCTTGAGGGACTAAAAATAAATCGCTAGATACAGAAAACTCTAAGCTATTTCTTCATATGAGGTATATTTGTCCTATCTCTAGCTGCTACCTTCCAACTCTGAAAGACTATGATTTAAAACTCCTAAACTGTAGTAATGGCTTTCTTAGATTCCCTTTCTTTAGCTAACCATTTGTCTCCTAATCTCTTCACTAGGGAACTGTTGTACTTCTATAGCTATATGCAGTGCCATGTGCATAAGATAAATAATTAATATTGATTAAGTATCATTTAAGCAAAGAAACAGTTTGACTTGGTAGTCAAAGAGTTGGGATTCAAATTCTCCCTCTGATATTTATTATATGTGTCCCTATTTATATTGCTTAACCTTTACGTACCTTAAGCATCTTCCTAGGTCTTTTCTACTAAGTTATAAATGAGCTGTGATGTGTACTGGAGGAAGGAGTTACCCAAAGGGAATTTACTCAACCCAATGAAACTGCAAATGCTTCCATATTTGTGTATCCTTACAAGGACAAAGAAGACATTTTTCTTTAAAAAAAGATATTTATTAGTGTTTTTTTATTACTTCATCACAAACATTTCATTCTTTTCCAACCCATAAGCACTTGTGATTAGACTTAGAGATGTAATCTTTTAAATCATGATGTAGCATAAAAGTCTCTTTCATCTAAATATGATGGGAATTTAGTAATATGTAAGTCCCTAAAGCAGGCCATCCTCAGTGTTACTACACTACAGTGTTACTACACACATTAAAAAAATCATATTCCATTGAATTAAGACAAAATTAAAGCCATACTCTTGAAATTTGCACTCACTTTTTAACATTAGAGATATAAATGTTACTTCCCTGAACTGCAAGACATTCAGACAATCAGGAGACATAGAGTTCCAACTCTATGGCTTATTGACTGTGTGACTTTAGGCAAATTATTTTTCCTCAATAGGTCTATTATTGTTATCAGTAAAATGAAGATTTCAATACTTTTCCCCTTCCCCCAAGGGAGTAAGGATCATTTAATGTGATAAGGTGACCTAAATCATAAAGCACTATGCATGATTATTATATATGTATTACTATAGATTATTACATATTATGGAATATAACTGTCAGAGGCTCTGAAGTCAGATACTACAAATTAAATGCTAATTATAAATTTATTAAATAGCTCATAGAGCTAATTCTAATCATAAAATGTCAGTGCTAGAAAAGACCTCTAAAATCCTCTCTAGTTAAGGATTCTCAGCCTGGTGTCTACTGATCTCTGTGGAAAGAATTCATGGAGACCATGAACTTGAATGGGAAAAAATTTCATTTTTATTTTGACTGACCTCCAACTGAAATATAAGATTTCCTTCATTTGTTAATTAAAAAAATTCTGAGGATTCTGTAAGCTTTTCTGGAAAGGTACATGACAAGCAAAAAAGAAGGTCAAGAACCTCTGCTCTAATTCAATCCTCTTATTTTACAAAGGAGGAAATAGAGGCTTAGAGGATTGACTTGCCCAAGGTTATATAATAAATCAATGGAAAAGTCCATACAAGAACTCAGCTCCTGAATTCAGATTTATTATGTATTACCCTATAGCAAACTGTTATAAATAGATGTTTGTCATTGCCTATTTTGAAATATATTCAAATTTCCCAAATATAATTATTTAAATTGTTTATAATTCCTGCTACAAATTGCTTCATACTTATCTCTTGTCTGAACTATGTTCAGTTGCTAAATTAATTCTATTTCAAAGTCATGTTCAATTTTGTAGATACAAAGACATAAATTCATTGATCCTAATATGTTTTTACCCTGCAAAAATGTCAGGGTGAGACTAGATGTTATGTATATGTGTAGAAGTTGGAAATATTGATTCATCCCTCCCTGAAGGGATGATGATTTTTTGAGTAGCCAGTAATTAAATCCAGAAATATGGGAACATATTCTAATTCTTCACATTACTTCAGTCCTTGCCTGAGTTTCTAAAGGTTATTTTTTTTCTTCTTTTTGGTTTGTATCTATGATTTCATCAATAAAAGCAACTCTGTTGTGAAATCTCTTTACATCAGCAAAGATGAGCAACATCTTTGCAACTTGCAAGAGTTGCTTGGGGCAGTGAGAGGTTTAGTGAATGACCAGTATAATACCAGTAGATACAAGATAACAATCTAGCAAACCAAAACTAGAGAGTCTTGCATCTAAGAAATGGACCAAAAGACCAGAACAAAGGGCAAAAAGCTCCTATGGCAATAATTAACCAAAATTAACAAAATACTTACTTAGCATTTCAGTCTAAAATATTCTAACTCCTCTTTGCCCAAAAACCCTTGGGAGTATCAATCTTTCTGAACAGTTTTATCATTTTTTTCCTCCCAGTTTGCTTGTTTCTGTTTGATGAAATCAGTCAGTGAACAATTATTTATTAAGTGGCAGGCACTTTACTAAGTATTGCAAATAGATGCAAAGAAAGTCAAAAGACAGTTCCTGCCCTCAAGGAGCTAACAATCTAATGGAAAAATAGCATTAAAAACAACTTTCCACTAACAGAATACATACAGGATTCATTAGAGATAATCAACAGAGGGAAGTAACTAGAATTAAAAGAACTTGAAAAAGACCTCTTATAGAAGGTGTAATTTTACCTGAAACATGAAGAAATGCATAAAAGCTGAGAGGAATATTTGAGGAGGGAGAGAATTCCAGGAAAAGGGAGCAGTCATTCACTCAGTTTACAAAGTCCGGAAGCATCTTTTCATTCTGTTCAATCCTCTCATAGCCTCTTTCCCACTTTATCCTTCTCAGAATTAGCCTTCTGTTCTACAACACTTCAGGACACAGAAGTACCTCTACAGCTGCAAATAATAGTTTCATAATTATCTTTCTACACGTGAGAAAAGAAACTTGAGGTTTGGTACCTGAACTAACAGATAAGTCAGATAAGTCCCAGTAGACACAATTGCAGAATGAACTTTCATCTACAGAAAAATAAAAGAATACTTTAAAATCTGCAGGCACCATCAGCAGGTCAAGGTAGAGCTAGTCTTTTTAAATAATCTGAAATATCATACTAGATGAGAAGTAAATGGAAGCAGTGTAGTGGCAAGATGGAGAGAGTACCAAATCTAGAGTCAAAAAGATCAGAGTTCAAATCTCGCCTCAGACACTTAGTATCTGTGAGTCAATTGATTTATATTTGCCTCCATTTCCTGTCCTGAAAAATGATGATGATGTTTGTCCTTTGTTCCTGAAAAAGACCATGACATCAGGTAAGCGATGCCATGACATTCATGTGAATTGAAATTGAGTGAGGGGTGCTGTGCTAAGTCCCCAGCCTCAATTTTTTCTCCAGAGTCATCTGCGTCCAGTGGCCAGATATGAATCAGATTAACTGGAGATGACCCTAGTAGGAGGCAATCAGGATAAAATGATTTTCCCAAGGTCACACAGCTAGTACAAGTCAAGTGTCTGAGGCCAAATTTGAACTCAGGTCCTTCTGACTCCAGGGCCAATGATAATAGCATCTACTTCCTAGGATTGTTGTGAGGATCAAATGAGATAATAATTCCAAAACTCAGTGCCTGATATATCATAAGTGCTATATAAATGTTAGCTAATCATAGTTATAAATGTAGAGCTTATATCAATTTGCTTTCTGTTAGGGGGAGGAAGAAGGGGAGGAGGGAATGAGGGAGGGAGAAAAATTGTAAAACTTAAAACCTTGCAAAAATGATTGGTTAAAAATAAAAAAATAAATCAACTTCTTACTTCTGCTTAAATAAATAAATAAATGTTAGATAATAATACATATACTGTTGACCTAAAGTAAAAAAAAAACTGAATTTTAATCTCTGCCTCAAAAACTTAGTGAAACAATTCAACTTAACTTACCTCATTTTCCCCCCATCTATAAAATTGGGATGAAAATGAACCTATTTCACAGGAATGTTATATTAAATAAAGCGACTGTACTTTGTTGAATCTGAAAATAGTAAATAAATGTAAATTGGGATTAATATAGGGTCAGCCACACTTCTCAGACTGGTGTACTCCTCAGAACTTGCTGAGGTTCTGACCCTAAATGCTAAGAATATTTCCTTGGGCATCTAGTCTTTTGACTCATCTTGGACTTTTGATGCCTATCTCTTTGATCCTATATCCTTGATCTCCCCACCCTTTGATTCACTTAGACTTTTGACATCTTGAACTCTAGACTTCCAATTGATCTCAACCCTTGCCTATACTTACCTGGGATTATTTCTAGTTTCCCTTTAATGATCTATGATCCAGATATTGGTAGGGTGTTTGACCCTAGTCTAGGGAATTTTTCACCTAAATTGAACAAATAGTTTTCCAGATTTATTAGCTATGTAAGATGGGTTGGAGGGCCTGAAGGAAGTAGTCAAGAGCAAAAGTCATTTTTAGGCACAGAAACAGAAAGAACAACATAAACCCAAGAATTGTTTTGAAGGAAGAATCAAGAACACTATAACTGACTGTATAAAAGAAAAAGAAACATCAAAGATGGATTCAATATCATCCAATATTCTATCTGAAAACAATTATTTTCCTTCCTGTTCTCCCAGCACTGATGACTATGCTTTGTATTTAGAAGCCATTACCAAACTATTTGAACTCAATTCCACAATTATTGTCTTGTTATACCTCATTTTTGGAAGAAAAATAATGCAGTTAGAATGCTCTCAGAAATCCTAGGGGAAATTAATATGTTTACAATATTCCTATCATATAATTTAACTCAAAGAGAAACAGACAGCAATCCCCACAGATAAAGCAGAGCTCTGTAAGAGGATCATTGTATCTGATATCATTAGGAAACAAATATTTGTTTACATTAACAGGGCACAGGTTCAGAAATGGTTTTGAAAATAATTATTTAAAAAAGGAAATCTATTCCAGTATGCAGAATTGACTTTGTTCCTTAAGGTCACTTACAATATTTCTTTCAATAGTAAAAGTAAGTTATCAGGAGCTAGATGGCACAGTATATGGGAAATGGATTTAAGAAGAACTTGAGTTTAAACCCTATCTCAGACCTTTACAAGCTATATGCCTCTAGATAAATCATTTTACTTTAAGTCTCAGTTTCCTTATCTGTGAACTGAGGGTGAAAATGGATAATAAATATCTGTTCAGATATCCAGTGTATGATAACATAATAAGTAATTGATAACATAATAAATAAAAGATAACATATCTCACAAGATATTTGTGAAAATCAAATGAACTAACATATGTAAATGCTTTGCAAACTTAAAGCTCATTTTTATTATAAAGAGTGATCTGAGAGGTCCTAAACACTCTGATTTATAACCTGTTATATCTTTACAATTTGCTTTTCTGAAACTATTCCCTTCATAATTTTTACATCATAGCATTCTTCTACATTCATTTCCATAACTTCTTCAGCTATTCCCCAATTGATGGACCTCAGTTTCCAATTCCTTGTCATTACAAAAAGAGTTGCTATATTTTTGTATATATAAGAACTTTTCCCCTTGATCTCATTGCAGTTCAGATATAGGAATTATATTGTTGGCTCAAAGGATATGCACAGTTTTATATTTCTTTGGGTATAATTCCAAAATGTTTGACAGAATGTTGGGACCATTTTGTAGCTCCATTAACAGTGCATTAGTAGTTTTTTTTTTTATTTTCCCACATCCCCTCTAACATTTTTCACTTTCCTTTTAAGTCTTGTAGACAATCTTATAGGGGTGATGGGGTTGATAATTATTAAACTGATAATTATCAGTGATTTAAAATATTTTTATATGTATATTGATACTTTTCTCCTGAAAATAGTCATTCATGTCTTTTGATCATTTATCAATTGGTAAATGGTTCTTTTCTTAAAAGATTTGCTTCAGTTCCCTACATATTTAAGAAAGTAGACCTTTATCAAAAAAAACTTGCTGTAAAATTTTCCTCTTCTTTTCTGCTTTTTAATTTTTGACTACATTTGCCATGTTTGTGCATAAAATATTTCAATTTGACATAATCAAAATTATCTATTATCTCCCTTGTTTCATCTAAACTCTTCCCCCACTTATAGATCTGATAGATAATTTTTCCAGTTTCCTTTGCTTTGCTTATCGAATCTCCCTTTATGACTAAATCTGATGTTCATTTTGAGCTTTTTTTAGTACACAGTGTGAGATATTCTTTGCCTATTTTCCACAAGACCACTTCCCAGTTTTTCCAGAAGTTTTGTCAAATAGTGAGTTCTTACTCCAAAAGTGTGAATCTTTGGTTTTATCAAGTATGGGTTCTGCATATTGATTACCTAATCTATTTCATTAATCAATCCCTTTATCTCTTTTCAAGTGACATATTATTTTAATCATTACTGCTTTATTGTACAGTTTAAGTGGTACTGCTAGGCCCCCTTCCTTCTTTTCCATTTATTCCCTCAATACTCTTGACCTTTCCTTATTATAGATTTTTTTCCTAACTCTGCAAAGGAATTCTTTGGCAATTTGATTGCTATGGCACTGAATAAATAAACTAGTTAGAATTACAATTTTATTATATTGCTTCTGCCTAGACATGAGCACTTTAAATCTCTAATTTTTGTGAATTGACACAATTTCCTAGTATGTATCTATATTTTGAACTGCTTAGATGTTTGACATTAAAAATGGCCTCTTATTCTTATACAGTCCCAGTATTTGGTCATCTTTTCCCATACATATACACATTTCTTAAATGTTAGTTTTATTTTCTTTTTTAAAACTGAACCTGTGATTTCATCACTATATAAAATATCTGATAACAAAACTCTACCTTTGAAGCTCAGTAAATAATGTTTTAATGGCTTGAAAGGCTGAGTCACTTCTTTAAAGTCTTCTAGACAGGATATGCCAAAGATAGAATTTGTAACCAGTTTTCCTGAGTCTGAAGAGGATCATCTATCCACCAAGATGATCACATCTATGATTATCATAATAATGAAATTCTACATTAAAATCCTATGATTTCGATTTTAGAATTAGAAAGTACAGTTTAATTTAGCCCCTTTCATTTAAGGGGTTAGTTCAAAAGAATAGTAATAATGACTTGTTCAAGGTCATATAGCTTCCTAGTAGAGAAGTTCATTTTTCAATCAAATCATGAATCAATGAGTATTTATTAAGCACCTATTATTTACCTTGTACTAGGATGTAGATACAAAGAATGAAACTCTAATCAAAAAGTTTATTTTAATGGAGGAGATAAATAGCAATAAAACACATAAAATAATATGTATATACATATAGAATAAATATGAAATTAATAAATACAAATATATGCAAAGTAGTTAAATACAAAGGAGATTGGGATGGAAGGAGGTAGGAATTGGATGGATTGATAGAAGCTTCATGCTAAAAATAATACTTGAGTTTCCGCTTAAAAGAAGAAACAAATTGTACGAAGTAGAGACAAGGAAAGAATTCATTTCAGGCATGTGGGTGGTCAGTATAAAGGCATGGATTAATAATAATAATAATAATAATAATAATAATAATAATAAAATTTATGAAGCATTTACTGCATATTGGGTATCATGCTAGGTACTTTACAATTGTTTCATTTGTTCCTCACAACAACCCTGATGATAGTAACATCTCCATTTTATAGATGTGGTGATTGAGGCAAACAGGGATTAAGTGATTCACCGAAGGTCATACAGATAAAAGTCTAAGATCAGATTTGAAATCAGGTCTTCCTAATTCTTCAAACACTCTTCAACTGTGTTACCTAGCTATTTCGGTATGCCTTCTACTACCACTCTGCCTCTATAGCTTTACCTATTAGATGCAATGTCTTCCTTTGCTTCAGATTACATACTTCTCTACTGAGGGACCTCAATAATTCCCATAGAGGGGGGGAAAAAAGAACAGCTTGAGAAGGGTTCTTTCAAGTAGTAAGTAGGTTTCTCCATCCAGTGAAAAACTGCTCTTAGGCTAACCAAATGACTAAACATTAGGGAAAGGGAAATCCTATTCCAGGGTTCCATTCCATACATACATATATGTGTGTGTGTTTGTGTGTGTGTGTGTGTGTGTGTGTGTGTGTGTGTGTGTGTGTGTATCACAACAAATCTAATACTTAACATAATATAAGTAGCACAGGAGATAAAGTGCCACACCTGGAGTCAGAAACTCATCTTTCTGAGTTCAAATCTGATCTCAAACACTTATCAAGCTGTGTGACCCTGGGTAAATCACTTAACACTATTTGAGTGGGAGAAGGAAATGGCAAATCACCCCAGTATATTTTGTCAGGAAAAAAATGTAACAAAAATTCAGATGTGACTGAAAAATTACTACAATATATAAAAGAGAAAGCTAAGTGAAACAGTGGATAAAGTACCCAATCTAGAGTCAGTAAGACCCAAATTAAAATCTAAACTCTGTCACTTACTAACTTTGTGACCCTGGGCAAGTCATTTAACTCCTGACTGCCTCAGTTTCCTCATTTAAAGTATGGAGATAATACTAGCCATCAACCACCCAGGATTGTTGTGAGGACAAATGAAATTATAATTATAGAGCTTTTAGCAGAGTAGCAAAATAATTAGCATTGTATAAATGTTCACTATGATCATCATTATTCTTAAGAGAGATAAATAAACAGCAAGATCTTATAAACGCCAGAATACAATTTGGTACCTGTTTCAACAAACCTTGCCATGATCATTAAATGGTATTGATTCAGAATCCCAAACCTTCACAAGATGTGTACAATTTGGGGGATTTTGCAGCCTCAGTAGTTGTCAGAGTCCCTACTGAATTTTTTTTTCTTTTAAAGAAAAAGATGAATTAAATTTTCCATTGAAAGTCTTTCATATGTATGCTTACCTTTAACCGTCCAGCTTCCCTAGTTCTATTCCATCTTGCTTGTAGGTAGCAAAAAAAACAATTAAGATACAATACCCATTCCATGCATCTCTGCCACATCTTTCCTTTAAGTTTCAATTTCCCTTCTATAGGAAACCTTTCTCTACTTAATTCCTGTGCCTTCTCTCTATTAAACATTTCCTAATTGAGAATGTAAAATATTTCCTATTTGAGTATATAGGATACTGTATTTATTTTTTGTAGGTTATCTACTTCATTTGATTGTAAACTCCTTGAGCACAGGGATTATTGCCTCTTAATACAGAGCCTAGCACACAGTAGTTGCTTAATAAATATTTATCAATTTATTGAATTATTATATTTTATTCTAAATTCCTTTCATTTCTTATGATTGTCTTGGATGAATCTAATAGGGATTGGTCATTTGAATTTAGAAATGAACTTTATACACCAGAAAAATCCAAATTTAAAGTGACCTCTAAAATATAGCAAAATCAAAAAATGTGTTTTTATCAGAAACAATTTTCTAAAGTCTAACTTTAAGGCAGCATTGTAAGTCCTTAATATTGAATCAGAAAATGTGACTTTGAATCACAGTTTTGTGAAAATAATCTGTGTGACCTTTGGTAAATAATTTCTATGTTCTAGTCCGAAGTTTTCTTATGAAATGAGACAAGTGTATTAAATGACCTCTAAAGTCCTGTCCTACTCTAAAATCCTACAATCTCTTCTAGAACAATTCTTTTCTTTTAATCAAAGTTTTGTTTAGAAAAAGCTAAAATTAAAACAAATAAATAAGAGTTTCAATGTGGTATACCGTTTTCACAAATCTCACCAAAATAAAAACACAAAATTATATTAATATCTTCCATATAACTCAAATCAATTCTTTTTTTTCAATTTAAAGAACTGATATTGAGATCAGTGTGCATTTTGTCAAAATGAAAACCAGATTTGATAGACTATTTTTAAAATAATGTCACATAAATAAAAGGAAGAAGGTAAGTTTTTCAAGATTGTTTTATTAGAGAGTCAGCATGGTATATGGTACATGAACTTGGCACTAGATATGGAGACAAGAGGTTTCATGGTATCAAATCCTAGTTCAGCTACTTGACAACTAGTGTGACATGAGAAAAGTAACCCTTTTGGGTCTCAATTTCCTCTTCTATAAAATAAAGTGATTCAAGTAAATGATCCCTTCTAGCTAAAAATTTATGATTCTAGATAATCTTATGGAATCTTTTAATCATAGCCTATGAAGATGAGAAGAATTCATTGACCAAAAGTTTGAAAAAGTTTTGATGAAAGTGGAAAATATAGTCATTCTCTTATCTGACATTTCTTTGAATATTTTCTCTGGAAGTATCATCCCAAAATAATCTCAGGGATCCCTTTTGTTGATGGATCATATCAAGGTTTGAAGAACAATCTCTCTTAAATGAATGGATTTTGTCTAATAATGATTCAACTAAAAGTTAGCTTGTTACAAACACTGCAATCAACTGCTTAAAATAAACCAGTGAGAAATACAGAGCCAAATTGTGGAGAAGCTACAAGACTTTAGGGATGGCAAAAGCATCCCTTTGGACTAAATACAGATACTGATCTTAGCCAAACTGTACCATATTTTATATACCAGTTGCAGTTAGTTATCAATTAATTGCTGTCTCACTCATAGGAATGCAGTCATTTTTCACTCCAGTCTGTGTGTACTCACAGTATTTAATGGCTATACCTAGTAATTCCTCTTTTCATCATATAAATCCATCAATCCTTACCAAATGAATAACAGAGCATTGTATTCTCTCTAATAGCAATCATAAAGCATCTGGCCAGTTTCAAGCTTATTGCCTAAGATAATTTCTTGAAAAAAATACTAAGAAATGCTTGTTCTTATGTCAAAGTCAATTCAGTTGTTAGCCAAATAACTTGATATAATCTATTCTTTATATTTTTTGTTAATAATTTCCAGGACATCCCTTCCAGGTTTTTTTGGTTTAAAATGAAAGCTTTTTTCAGATCTTCAAAAGCGACATGAAAGGCATGTGTATCTTCAGAATATATGAATGTATCTCCAGAAATGGGCTATTATGGTTAATGAGCCAGGACAGAATCTTTGGCAATTGAGAAAGACTAGCTATGGTGAAATGAGCACAGTTGAAAAGGCTTACTTGAGATGAATGCTTTTTATGCAAACAAGCATAGTACTTATGAAACTTTTTATAATAGAATTTAAAGTTAATGACTTGGGAGACTTATAGTTTTCATTCTGAAAGTTGAAATATTTATAGATTGATGCTATTAAAAGCTTAGGGAATGCTCTTGTCCCATGACTGGTGGAAGGGGTGTGGTTTTTTTTTTTTAAATCACAATAGACCAGAAGTCATTCTGAACCCTTTGGAAATGCTGTCCTAATCATAAACCTAAAGGATTTGAACTGCCTATAAATTCTACCTGATAAGCTCTGGATCTAGCCACAAAGCCAAAGACTAAAGTTTCTTTCAAAGCAGAACTACTGCTCTGCTACTGTAGAAACCACAGCTTGGTGATTGTCACTTGCATCCCAAGATCTGTTGATTTTCTATAACTCCAGACTGTGCCTGGGCAGCATCCTCTCCAGTCTATACAGTGTGCTGCCACCTTAAAATTACATATGCATGATCAGCAGCATCCTTGTGAGAGTACCAGATGGAGGAGCTTGGATTTCTGTTTTGAAGTGGTGGTGAGTAGTCCAGTTCCTTTGATCTCATGTCCAGGAAACACTGACCAACGAAAACCCTTCTGCCTGTCCATTTTCTGAACGCCTTGCTCCTACTCTGAAGATAACAGTAAATCCATGCTATCATGAAATCTGCAAAGTTGTCTAGGCGCTATACAAGCATCAAGAGGAATGCCAGTCAACTGTGCCCTTACAGGGAGCCACTACAGTTCAGGTGAGTGTTTCTTTGTCTTTTTGCATAATGGATTTCATGAAGTCTGTGCTGTTGTGTATCACCTATGCCTTAGGAACAGACCGGAGAGAGGAGAGAAAGACAAAGATAGAAACAGATACAAATATATCGAGACAGAGACAAAGACAGAAGGAAACAAAAAAAAACAACAGAAAGATTAGAGGATAAGAGAAAGAGAGACAAACAGGTAGAGAAAAATAAGAGAGAAACAGGGAGATAAAGAGGGAAACAGAAACATAAAGACTAATATAAAATATTGACAAAGATAAACAGAAGTCGAAAAAAAGAGAGAGCAACTTGGGTAGAGATAAAAAGACAGAAAAACTGAAAAGAGCACTCTAGAAGTCCCAAAACTGTGTTCCAATCCAGCAACATTGTTGAGTAACCTTAAGTAGATAATTTTTCAATTTCCAAAGAAAAAAGAGAGAGAATTTAAATAACAATAATGGAGATAATATGAGAAGAAATATGATGCTCACAAAATGCTTCAAATGAATTGGAAATAAAATTATTTATTAAAACTTATTAAAACACTAGAATCTCACCAATAGAAATGAAATTAGAAATACTTTGCAAGCATAAAATGTGATGTATGCTATTATTTCTATTATTATTATTAAATTAATTAGAAGAAAAAGAGCATAATTTTCAAGAGATGCCATTTATTACCTTCAACTAAGGTTGTTGATTAAATTACTAACAAAGGGTTTTTAAGTGGAGATCCCCTGAGTTAGCTTAAAAGAAAAGGATATGCATTCATTATGTATGTATTAATTATATGCAAACAAATGCTTGAAATTATTTTCTGAAATCAATTAAGCATAATTTTCCCTGAAATCTCATTTCCAGTATACATTTCCTTAGCCAAACCCTTCTTCATAGAAAAAAATCAAAGACTGGTTGTCACAATTACCTTGACTTGTCAATAAGATATTGCCTTAATGAGATTTTGCTATCTTTATTTGCTTCTTTAGTTTGTGCTATCAAAACAGCCAGTTATATTACAAATTATTTTTTCCATATAAAGCTATTCTAGGAAGAATCATTTTGCATTAATACAAAAACACTTCAGAAAACATAATCCCCTCCCCTTTCATTTCTCAATATGCTCAGACTTGTTTCACCTAGAGAAACAAGTCCACTCAAGTAAACACTGTAGCAATAGTGGGCAGTGGTAGGTTAGTGCCTAATGGAACTCATTGAACTATGGTACTGTGACCAGACTGAGTTATATATAGTTGCTTTGCTAGAAAGAGTATATCAGAATAAACCTTTTTTTTCTTCCTTCGATGCCTTCTTGAACTCAGCAACTTGGATGACAGTGATAATGATGATGAAAAAGGGGACAGCAATGATCCAGAACAAATTTTCCAGAACATACAGTTCCAGAAAGACCTCATGGCCACAATTCGCTGCAGACCATGGCCCATGAGGCAAAAACTGAAAGCTCTCAGGTAAAGACAACTCATCACCGAGCATTTTCAAATACTTACTGATTTTTTTGACCCAGGAAAGGAAGTCACATAGGAAATTGACCGCATAGAGAAAGAATGGCAATTTACCCTTTGTATTTGTGTAAATTGATGACCTATTTTAGATATGACTTAATGAACTAAAAGTTTATAAATTTTCTTTTTGCTCCTTATATTAAAAACCATGTACTGAGATATATGCACTTTCTGGTAACTTAAGGGGAGACTAATTTCTATTAACTAATTAATGAGAGGTTAGATACTTAGCTATTAGCTACTTAAGGGGAGATTACTCTGAACCCAATTTAGAATAGGTTCATTTTGCTTGAATCAATGCTTTATATAACAATGGTGCTTCAACAACAAAAAAAAAAGACTATTAAAGTGAACCCCATGTCTCTAACTCAGCATAATAAGATACTTGAACTTTGGGCTGAACATTTAGGCAAGATAGTATAGAAAAGCCATTAAGAAGCAGATCAGGAAGGGCAGCTAGGTAGCACAATGGGTAGAGCACCAGCCCTGGAGTCAGAAGGACCTGAGTTCAAATTTGAGCTCAGACACTTAATAATTGCCTAGCTGTATGATCTTGGGCAAGTCACTTAACCCCATTGCCTTAAATAAAAAAAAAAAACAGAAAGCAGATCAGGAGACCTGAATTCTATTCCTAACTCTCTGCCACTGATCTTGGTGTCTGGCCCATTTTGATATGACTAATTATTAGAAGTTCTTTCTCTTTTTAATGAGCTAAAGACCACATCTCATAGCATCTACCTATCACAAATATTTCAACTCTCTGGGGACAACCAAAACAAATCAAGTCTCTCTTCCACATAATAATCTGGAATCCACATAATACTGGAATATTGTCTTCTTTTTTATAACCAGTTCCTATAATCAACTTTGTCATGTCATGGTTTTGAATTCCCTCCCTCATGGTCTTGATCTGGCTGTACTCTTGTTTTTCAATATCCTTGCTAAACTATAATACTCAAAAAGTGGGCATAAAACTCCAAATATAGCCTGATTAGGATAAAAAAAACAGAATGATATCATCTCGATAATTTTGAACCCTGAGCTTCTGATAATTCAATAGTCCCATTTTTTTGCTGCCATGTTTCATTTACTCATACCATTTACAATCCACAAACTCTTTATGTCCCTCTCATATTGTTGAGTCATCTTCTCTAATTTGTACTTGAATTTTCTTGTTTAATCAAGGCATATATTTGTCCCTGAAATTTTTCATTTTATTAGTTTTTGAATTGTACAGCGGCCTATCTAAATTTTTCAAATGTTTTTCAAATTGTTAGCTATCTTTCCAGGCATCATGTCATACAAAAGTATGGTAGTATTTCATATGTGTTTTTGTCCTTGTCATTGATTAAAAACATGTATTAGACTAACACCTTGGAAGGAATCTCGTGGCAGTCCTCTAGCAATCTCCTTCTAATATGACAGCAATCTATGAATCATTACTCATTTAGTTCTGGTCATTCAACCAGTTCCAAATCCACTTAAAGCTGCTACCATCCAATCCATATATCTTCATCTTTTCCACAAAGCTGTTATGAGAGTCTTTTTTTGAATGCCTTACTGAAATACAGCGATATATGATTATGAAATTCCCCTGATCTACCCTTCTAGTTCCTTTGTTAGAAAAGAAAATTAATTTTGGCATCACTTGATCTTATTGAACACAATTCTGGTTCATTGTGATCATAGTTTTCCTTCCTAAGAACTAATAAAACATTGTTTTAATAATTTATTCAGAACTTTTCCAGAGATTGAAGTCAAACTATGTGATCAAAATACATTTATGATCACTTATTCAATATCTGAGCACTTGAGCCCATAGGCTCCATCTCCATGTTTTTTTCCAAGAACAGCAGCAGCAGTTCACAAATTACATTAGCTAGTTCTTTCTGTATTGGGGACATAATTTATCTGGTCTTGGAGCCTTGAACTAATTGACGATTGCTTAAATGTTTTCTTACTCATTTTGTTGTGTTTCACTTCCTTAGTAACCACTTTTTGTACTGTGTGCCCCAATCTGAAGATCATTCTCCACAAGTAAAATAGGAGTTAATTTCTATCATCTCTCCATTTTCATTATCCCTTTTGTACCAAGTAACAGGCCTCTTCATTATTTGATTTTCTCTTGTGCCAAGTTTATTTAAAAAATAGCCCTTTTTGTTTCTTTAGCATGTAATATAAGACAGCTCTTTTGAAGCTTCTGAATCTCCAACATTCTTATAGGGTGCCAATCATTGTTATTCACCTTGAATTGTATGCCTTTGCTACTCTTCTCTTTATAATATCTTTTCATTTAAAAATTGTCCAGTGAATTCTCTACATATAGTCTTTTAGTCAACTTCACTTTTTCCTCCTCAAGAAAAGGTTCTCCTCAAAAAAGAGATAACAGATGTAACACATCTCTAACATCCTAAGTCAATTTCTCTTGAAAAATCTTGGGCTCTGGGCTCCAAACTATCATTTCTATCCAAAATCTCAGCTATGTAACAGAACACACAGTTTTCCCTTCTTTTACTCTGACTTTATATAAATTTTGTATTTAATGTATACACATGAGTTTTCTCAAAAAAAGCAGAAAATGCTTCATTTTCATTTGTATACTCAGTGACTAGCACTGTACTCGGTATATGAGTGTTTAATAAATATTTGTTGAATAATTTACCTTTTGTGAACTCTACAATTGTCATAACTTGTCAAAGTTTCAATCAGTTCTACTTCATTCACTAGTTTCTTCTTATTAATCAAAATCAAAGTCATTCACTCCCTCACTACTTCCTGAACCTTTTGGAAAATGAAATTGTCATTATAACTATAAGAATTTCAATTTCTCTATTTTACCAAGTGATACTCTTTCATTTCAAGTCCCTGATGTCTGCTGATACTTCTCTGAGACTGGAGCAAAGCAGGAATAAAGATTATTTGAGGTGTGGAATTAAGGAAAAGCTCTGTTTCCCAAGTCTAGGGTAATTTCTACTATACCACATATCCTTTAGTTACTAATAAACACATTACATCATTGTTCCAATTATTATTAATATATATGCTGTATATAAATAGCTACCCTGCTATCAACTAAGCCCCTTTTCTAATAATGTTAAAAGCCACCCTTTCTTAATACTTTTCTCCTTCCCTATATCTTATATGTTCTCTCTTGTTCCCATAAGCCCTTTCTCCATGAGCTTGTGGAGTGTCAAAGCAGCATATTACTAGCTAGGCCTTCAGTAGTCTAACTGAAGTAGGCTGAAGTTCACTGATTTATGTCTTCTTGGAAAGCAAGTTAATATTAGCCCCTTTTAAACCAAAGTGAGAGCTCTGAGTTAGATTTTAACATTCAACCTATTAATATAGGCATTGTCCTCTATGCTATCCTTAGGCAAAGTGGCTATGAGCCTGTAACATATTATTATCATTAGATTATGATTGATATGATATTATTATATATTGATTGAAATCTATCCTTTGGGGATCTGTGTAGAATTAATGTAGAAGGTATGTCTTCCCCAGTTAACAACTCTTCTTCAATAAAATATAGATGTACATAAAAACAGTGAATATTGACTCCAAGTTCGGTATTCTCTTTATTTTGAAATCAAGCTAACATGAGAAGGGCTATCATGTTCTCTCTGGATTTGAATTCTTAATCATCTATTTTAGCATGCATGCATATGATCTTAGGCAAATTGATTCTCGGTTTATTTATTTGTAAAGTTGGTAATGGAGGTGGGGACTAAATTTCTTTCTAGTTCTAAACTCTATATTCCACAATCCATAATAATAGCCATGGATCAGGGCTCCTGAAGGATGAGGAAAAGAAAACATTGCAAAGAGAAAGGACTTTCTCCAAGGTATACATCCATCATTTCTTCAACCAATATTTATATGATGTGACCTTCAGGTCTCTATTCTTCCCAATAATCCTCTTTTGGATACTGGTCAATTGTTCAGTTATTTTAAGTCATATTCAACTCTTTGTGAACCCATTTGAAATTTTTTTGGCAAAGATACTGTTGTGGTTTGCTATTTCCTTCTCTAACTCATTGCACAAATGAGGAAACTGAGGCAACACAGTTAAGTGATTTCCCTAGGATCACACAACAAATAGTGTCTGAGGTCAGATTTGAACTTATAAAGATGCATCCTCCTGATTCCAGACCCAGTACTCTAAACACTGTACAATAGTTGCTCTTCTTTATATTTTTCTTTATTTCAGTACTAGAACTAAAACACAATGTAATTAGTCTGACAAGAGCAGAGCACACCAGATCTCTCTCTCTTCATCAATCAAGGCCTTTCCATCCAGCCTAGGATCCTCATTAACTTTATCAGTCACCACCACATCAAACAGCTGATCCATTTTGAGCTTCTAGTCTTTTCCATATTAACTGTTGGGATTTTTTAATTAACAATTAGTATACTTAAGGCCTAGCTAGTAATATGCTGCATTAGCACCTTCACACATTGATGGAGATAGAGTTTATGAGAGAACGCATAAAGATATAGGGAAGGAGAAAAGAAGTAAGGGCACAAGAAGAGAGTAGGGACCTCAAGACTGGTGTTAAACTGTGGGTAGAGCATGAAAAGGGTTGAATTGTCATGCTGTTAGAAAGGTTGATAGTAGAGTGGCTATTCATATATGGCATGTATGCATATATATGTGTATACATATAAAGAAACTATATAAGTAGAGCTTTATGCTCATATCTATGTGCTAGAGATAGCAAGGGGAGCTATGAAAAGAGCTCTAGACTTTGAATCAAGAAGTAATGAATTCAAAAACTACTCAACCATCAACTTCGTGATCCTAAGCAAATCACTTAATTTTTGCCTATGGAACTTCCTTGTCTATAAAGAGTAGATAATAATGACACCTACCTTTCTTTTGGTTGCTTTGAGCATAAAATAACATAATTATACAACACTTTACAAATCTTAAAGAACCATGAAAAGCCTATTATCATCAATCACCACCTTTTCGTGAATGTGACTCTCTAGTAATACTTCTGACTTTTCTCCTCAGATAAGGTCACTATGACATAAAAGAAGAAATTTGTTGCAGTAAAAAAAAATGTTCTGGATTTAGAAATTAATTATAACTCCAACATTTACTAACCATGTGACCTTTAGTAAATCATTGGCTTCTCTGGACCTCATCTGCAAAAATGAAGGGGTTGGAATAAATAACTTCTATGGTCACTTTCCATTATAATCTATGATCCTATGTTATACCCCCTACTATATGACTGACTGACTCTGAGGGAGACAACTGAATTTTGCTCATAGAATTTCCAAAGCTAATGAGCCAAACATCCCCCTCTATACCCTAAATCAGAGGGAGGGTGTTAATATCTGTGAATACTTCATTTAATATCAGTACTGAGAAGCATATGAAATGCATTAGAGGCTTGGATTTGGGGGAGGGGAAGCTAAAGAGAGCATGGAAAAATTGAATTTCCTGATCACCACAAAGCGGTTCAAGGAAACATTTACATAATTCCATCATTCCGCAGCAATATTTCATAGGTTCTGGGGCAACTGTTTACTGCTTCTCTTATTTAAATGTGTTTGGTCCAGAGTTCAGAATATAATAAAATGGTGCTGTCTGGACATGATGACCTTTCTGTCTTTTGCAGACGAGCTAAAGAGATCGTGTTGAAGTTTGAAGGACGACTGACCAGGACAAGAGGTTATCAAGCAGCAGGTGCTGATGTAGGTACACAGTCTTCCTGTCTGCCAGGTCTTTGTGTCATCTGCTAGTCCTATGGGTTTCTAAGTTGCAACTACCTCCAACCAAACCTAATTTGGATAACTAATCGTGCTGCTTTTAGCTTCTTATTCACTCCCATTGAAAACATATTATCCCACTCGCAAGTCCCCTAACATTTTGTATCAACACTTTTCTGAGTGAAACTATTTCCCTGTTTAGTTCTATTTATCTATTGCATATATCAGAGGCAGCTGCATCATGGTAGATATAAAGATGGCCCTAGGCTCAAAAGGACTATTACCTTGGGCAAATCATTTAGCTTTTGTCTGCTTCAGTTTCATCTATAAGATGAGGATAATAACAGTACCTAGCATCAAATGGGATAGTGTTGTTGAAACTGAAGTCAGGAAGACTCATCTTCACAAGCTCAATTATGATCTCAGAAACTTCCCAGTTGTGTACTAGACACTTAACTCACTTAACTCTGCCTCAGTTTCTTCCTCTGTAAAATAAGCTAGAGAAGAAAATGTCAAACCACTATAGTATCTTTCACAAGAAAACCACAAATGGGATCATGAAGAGTGAAACATGACTGAAAACTACTGAACAACACAAAGCAGTGTCTGACACGTAGTATATGTTGGATTTGTGCTTGTTCTTTTCTTTTCTCCCCAGGACAACTAAGACTATGAATGGATGAACATAAATCATTAGGTCTTCAATATATGTAAAGAACTGTGTTAAGTGCTCAGAATATATATCATATATATATATATATATATATATATATATATATATATATATAAACTTCAGTGACAAAGCAAATAATACACTTTTCTTACTGTTTTTTTCAATGATAAAACCATATTTATTTTTGATGCTATGCAATTTTATAATATCAAGGATCTGGTAGGGGAAAATTCCTTTTTATAGCTCTCCAATGATGAACAGATGCGGCATCTGTGGTGGTAATTAACAGTAGTTGTGTCAAATCTACATATATAAATGCTGTTCCCCTTGACAGTGCCCCTAGAAGTAGGGGACCGAACTAGATGCAGAGTCAGGATCTAAGAAATGCTGCTCTTCTCAGGGCACCAGGCTTACCTGCCCATCATTACCAATTGTTATTTGGTTGATCCATAAGGACCCCTTCCTTACAAGGGCAACCTAGCAGAGCATCATCCAATGTATATGGATAGAGGAAATTTTTTACTCAGAGCTACCTATACCTATGCAACCACAGATCTTGTCCAAAAAAATAAATCCCTTGATCTTCTAAGACCTTGCAAATGAAAATTTAAAACATAAACAGAGTCTAATATCAATAGCTGGGAAGAAGCATTACCTAATATATGAATTGTGTTTCTCTGTATGCCTTTCATTGATGCTGGTGATTGTTTAAATAGAGTCTTTGGCCTTGATTAAGATAATTAGTTAATGGAGTTTTTTCTCCCCATAAAGATGATACATTTTATAGCATGTTGACTACCAGTCTCAGCAAATCATTTCTTAAGACAATAATATCGAAACTGACAGAAGGCCTTCATTAAGCAAATAATTTATTCTTTGTACAATAATAATCTAAACAATTTATGTGCTTTTATTTGCTCTTCTCTGTTCTGTACATGAACCAGGCCTACTATTTGTATTTATTTGTGTGTCTGGTTCAGATGTTTTACTTTTGTATATAAAATTCTAAATATAATCAACTAGTCAAGGGCAGCTGTATAGCACAGCAGATAGTATGAGGCCTAGAGTCTGAGTTTAAATTAGATCTCAGACACTTAATAACTATGTGACCCTAGGCAAGTCTCTTAACTTTTTTGATTCAGTTTCCTCATCTGTAAAATGAGTTAGAGAAGGAAATGGTAAACTATTCCAGTATCTTTGCCAAGAAAACCCCCCAAAGTGGTCATGAAGAGTTGGACAGGACTGAAAATGACCAAATGGTCACCGTTAATAACCCTAGCCCATACTGAGAATTTGGCTACCATAAAAAGAATAGTCAAAGTCATAAGCTAGAAGGAACAGCTGGGTCCATCAAGCCCATATCTGTTGTTTTAGGAATAAGGAAATGGAGATTTAACTTTCCCAAAGTCAAATAAATCATAAACATCTGAGGCAGGATTTAAATTCAGGTTCTTTGACTTCAGAGTCTTTTTTCACTGAATCATGATGCTTCCCTATTTCAGTATGTTATTTCAGTAAATTTCTTTAGATTGGAATAGATTTATCTTCTATTAAATTATAAAAAAAGAAAAACAATGCTAATGAATTTTGAGAAAGAGGAAGAAAAGAAGGAAAGAAGGAAGGAAGGAAGGAAGGAAGAGAGGGAGGGAGGAAGGGAAGAAGGGAGGAAGAGAGGGAAGACAGAAGGGAAGAAAAAAGAGGGAAGTTGGGAAGGGAGGAAGGAAAGGAAGGACAAGAAAGAATTAAGAAAATAGAAGGAAGACAGGAAAGGAAAAGAGAAAGTAAAGAGTATCATGAAGGATTGAATCACAAGCATACACTGCCTTGTAGTTAAGGATCTCTTAATTGCTTTGCAGTGGGGCATTTCCTCAGTAATTCTGTTTATATCCAAGACAAACTCTGCTTGCTTTGGTTTGAAATACATGTTCTAGCAAGATTTAAAAAAAAAACCACTATTTTGTAAAATACCTTTAGATATTATTTTCATTTTTAATTCAATTCAGCAAAGACTTATTTAGTCCTTCCTATGTATAAGATTCATTTTTCTCTCAGGGAACCCAATGACAATTTAATTCCTCAACCTAAGTTACAAACCAAGGGGATCTTTCCCTTAGCTGCTCTAGAATGGTAAGGTAGTTAAGATTTTAGGTAAAAGCAATGAACTAAAGATAGGGTCACAATTACTAGAATAACTCTGGAGTTAAACTGGTGTCGTAGAAAGAATGTTGAATTTAATAATAATAGCTAGCTTTTTCATTGTGCTTTAATTTATCCTCACCAAGAGCCCAGGTGGTATGCTATTATTATCCTTATTTTAGAAATGAAGAAATTGCAGCATAGCAGAGGAAGGTGATTTGCCAGGAACATACAATTGGGCTTTGTCTGAAACTGGATTTGAATTCAGGTCTCCCTAATTCTAAATTCAGCACTCTTCAAATTGAATCACTTCACTCCTGAATTTAGAGTCAGAGAAATTATGTCAAAGTCCTTGTTCTCTCCAATACTGCTATAATTTTAGGTAAGTCACTTATACTTTCTAAAAGCTTTTTTTCTATTTCCTTGTTTGTGGAATGGAAAATTCTTCACCTTGTTTGTATATTTGGAAGACTGTTGAAATCTAGTGAATCCTTCTCAGAATAACATTTTTAAGTGCCTAAAATAAAAAACATGCTATTTTAAAGGAAAATGACTATATTTTTAAAACATTTTCCAAATAAAAAAAAAACTTATAGAACCAAGGAAGAGAACCCCAGTCTCAATGATCTTTAAGATTTCTTTTAGTTTTAAATACTTTTAAATTTAGGATCCTAGGCAGTTAAGTGGCACAATGGATAGAGCACTGGCCTTAGAGACAGGAGGATGGGAGTTTGAATACAGGATCAGACTAGACACTTTCTAATTGGGTGACCTTGGGCAAGTCACTTAACCCTGATTTGCCTGAAATCCAAGGCTGTCTCCAGTCATCCTAATTCATATCTGACCACTAAACCCATATGACTCTGGAGGAGAAATTGAAACTGATGACTTAGCACAGCACCCTCACACACACACACATACACATACACACACACACACACACACACACACACACACACACACACACTCAAATCCAATTCATGTGCTTGTTATATTATCACCTCCCTCATGCCAGGCTCTTCTTCAAGAACAAAGGACAAACATTTTAGGATCCTAAGTTTCACCAGAACCTCTAGTTAGGAAATGTAGTGAACAGAGCACTGGCCCTATCACTGAAACTGAGTTCAGATCCAGACTCAGATATTTGACATTTACTAGTTGTATGGCAAATCACTTAATCCTGATTGTCTCACATCCAGGGTCATCTCCAGTCATCCTAATCCATATCTGGCCACTGGATTCAAGTGATGTCAGAGGAGAAAGTGAGACTAGTGACTGCATAACATCCTCAGTTGCTTCAACAGATTGTTCTAATATCATGGGCTCAAGACTTTAAAAATCTGGTTTTCCTTTTCTGTATTTTATTCATGTTCTTCTCTAACTTAACTCTCAAAACTGAAAAAAATAGTACTGCCATGCTTTGACTAAGAAAAAAGGGGCTATTCCATCAATGATCATGGAAACCATGCCTCTCAATGGGTAGATAGTTGAAACAACATTAAGTGAGGAATATCTGATTTCAAATCTGACCTAAGATACTTATTAGCTGTGTGACTCTAGGCAAGTCACTTAATTGTGTTTGCTTCAGTTTCCTCATCTGCAAAATGAGCTGTAGAAGATGACAAGCCACTACAGTATTTTGTCAAGAGAACCCTAAATAGGGTCACAAAGAGTTAGCTACAATTGAAAAATAACTCAACAGCAAATACCTCTTAAAACCAAATAATATAAGCTTTCTGCTTTCTTCTTCTTCTTCTTCTTCTTCTTCTTCTTCTTCTTCTTCTTCTTCTTCTTCTTCTTCTTCCTCCTCCTCCTTCTCCTTCTTTTTCTGTTGCCACAACATACTGTTGACTCATATTAAACTCCTAGTCCACTATAATCCTCAGATCTACATTATCCTCAAAGATAAAGTGAAGAAAAAATTCCTCCTTCCAGAAATAAACATTTTCACTAATAAAAGAAAAAAGATTCTACTTATTCTTTGTCTGGAAGGCTTTCCAAGAATTTGCTACTTTTTAATCTTGGAATCAGTGAATATGTTCTTGAATTTATGACGAGTGAAAAGAGTTAGAAATAAGATAAGTTGCCAAAAATGTTTCTTTATTATTTATTTCTGTGAACTTTCACTTATAAACATTCCTTTATGTTTATAGAGATTAGAATCATTGACCTAATTGCTCAGATTAATCAAAAGGTTCTGGACAAAGAGAATAAGAGTAAATCTACATGTTATAAAATTGTGCTAAATGGAACCTTCTAGAATTTATCTACTCTAGTTGAAACCAAGCAGTTGACCTGAATGTTGATACATTAGTATGTTGTTACACTAATGAAAACTTAAAAGATGCCTGGAAATCATAAGGAAGATTACTGTTGAGAGGAAAGAATTACTTTGGACAAGTTATGGTAACTTCTTGGGCCTCAGTTTCCTAATTTGGGAAATGGAGGCAGTAATACCTTCACTCTCTACCTCATAGCATTGTTATGAGGCTCATTGAGATGATGCATATAAAATTATCTATTAAATTATGGCACTGAACTAAATGAACATTTAGATAACTTTCAGCTCTAGATTTTATAATTTAGTATTGCAATAATAAAAATATCTGAACTTTCTTTAGTCATCCTAATTCATATCTGGTCACTGGAGCTAGATGCCTGCAGAGAAGAAAATGAGGTTGGTGACTTAGCATAGTACCCCCCTCACTCAAATCCAATTCATGTGCTTGTCATGACATTACCTCTCTGATGTCATGGTCTTCTTTGAAATGAAGGACAAACATCATCATTATCAACCAGAAAGAAGAAAGGGATATTTCCATGGTACTCATATTTGATAGATAAAATCTAGAACATAATGTTCTCTTCTTGATAATTAATTACATAAGGAATAATTATATTTATATGCATATAATATATATTAAATTTATATATATGCACGACTAAACTAAAGAGCACCAAGACGCCTTTAGCCCATGAAAACAAAAGATTGGTTGAAGGAATTGGAGGTATTTATTCTAGATCAGAGAAAATATAGGCAAGATGAGTAATTGTTACTTTGAAGTATATAAAGGACACTTGATGTTTGGCAAGTGTTTGGTGCTATTTGTCCCAGGAAAATTTTTTGCTGCTTGCCTTGTGGAAAAAATTACTTGTTATAGCTCTGGCCGGAATTAGAGTTTGAAGTATTTTTTGTCTGACCCATGATTATTAATCATAATCTGAGCTCCCTTAGACCTGAGAGTTATTGTATAAAATCTCTGCCAATCTTATGAAAGAGGGCTCTCTGAACCCTGTTGCCTAATGCATAAAACAAAGGGTCAAGGAATCTTTTGATTCTCCAACCTATTAATAATATTTCAATTACTAATCCAATTAGAATACATTAGACTAGTAATTCTCCATCCTGGTTTGGTGACATCCCAAGGAATCACAAATGATAGGATCACTAGATTTCTTTAAAGGGACTCCAGAAATCATTTATTCCTCCTCCCTCATTTCACAGATGTGAAATATGATGCTCAATAAGGAAGAGCCCAAGGACATGTAGGTTGTAAGTGGTAAAGTCATGAATCAAATACAAGTCTTCTGATAAAAATCTCATGCTCTCTTTCCTACAATTGACAGTCATTGGATAGGAGTACAGAATTGCAGCACATAACTTTCTTATACTATTTAAGATTATTTTTCTCTTGCTATTTCACCACATTTCTTAAGAAAAGTAAGCTATGTCATAAAATGGTAAAACAAAAAGAAAAAGCCTCAAAAGAAACATCATCTCAATCTTATAAGTCTGGAAGATGTGAAATATTTCTCTAGTCTGCTTCCTTCCATTATACTAAATAGTGAATAGAGTTCCAGAGAAATGTAATGACTTTTTCAGGATCACACAGTCAGTTGTAGCAAAACTACTATTAAAAATCTGATATTCTGACTCTCAATTCAGTCTGATTTTCATTACATTATGATACTAACATTGGAAGGAAGGAAGGAAGGAAGGAAGGAAGGAAGGAAGGAAGGAAGGAAGGAAGGAAGGAAGGAAGGAAGGGAGGGAGGGAGGGAGGGAGGGAGGGAGAGGAGGGAGATGTCATAGAGATGTCATCTGATGTACCCTTTTTTAAAGCAATGATAACATAAATTTGATTATAGTTCTGAGAGTGTAAGAGGTGAAAAGAGAAGTGGGGTATCAGAACAGAAAATTACCAGAGTAATAAAATGAACTTGCTATATCTCAGGAAGTAGGGTGCAGGATTGTTTGGCTTCTCCTAAGTAAAGTGAAGCAACAGCAACAGTAGCAGCACTTCAGGGGTGGGGGTGGGGTGGGGAATTGGCCAGGGAGAAGAAGAAACATGAACTCAATAATGCAAATCATTTCAATGCTCTGACTCTCAATTTCCTCACCTATAAAATGAGGACAATATTACCTTTACTGCCTAATCACACAGAGTTGGGTTTTTTAAAGAGCACTAAGTAAATGTGAATTCTTATTAGTATCATCCTCTGAAGTCTTCCCCAAAGCCTCAACATGGTACACCAGTGACTATGAAGTTCTAGAAACTATTTTTATAGAGATGGATTCTGACAAATTAGAATGACTTCAAGAATAGACCTAATGATAGAGTATTTGTCTTCTGTCCAAGAACTACCCTGATTAAGTTCAAATAGGCTTATTACATTGATTGAAGGATAATTTATTTTTCAGGTGTGACTGAAAGAATATCTACTGAGTTGTAAATTTGCAATCTGTATCAATTGAAAGAATATGCATGCAAATAAAATCACAGGTCCTAGGAGCATTGAATTATACTTATTATTTGTGCATATATCTTACTTCCCTTTACAAAAGCCATCATATCTTAGAAATAAAACTGTTTGACTGGGTTTTAGTCCAGACCTTCCACTAACTCACTCAGACCTTGGACAAGTCTCATACCATTTCCTACACCTTTAATTCAGCTGTAAAATTAGTCAAACCTATTTTTGATGATTTTTAAGACTCTTTCAGAATCTAAAATCCTTATGATTCTTAGCTAGATTCTAAGAGTATTGAAGATGAGTCCATAACTGGCTAATTTTGTATGCCATAATGTCTGCCACAGTGTCCTCCACATAGTAAATATTAAATATCTGAAGGATGGATGGGTAAGTCTATATATTGCCAGCACAAAGTTAAATTACTGGCACATAATAGGTTAGGAATAGGAACTAGAATTGTGATATCATTGACACAGGAAGTATATCTCCTAATATACAACAGTATCTTCTCTGCTGATTTTGGTTCAATTGCTACCTAAAAGACTTAGAGCTTGTGATTTTCCCATGACCACTTAGCCAGCAGTTCAGTTTCAATACTGAAAACCAGTCTTCCTAGTTTTGGGGCAAGCTCTCTATCTGCTATCTACCACAAAAAGTTTTTAATATGTGCTTGTTGATTGATTGATTAAATTGATAGTTTCTTCATCTCTAAAAATAGATTGGACTACAACAGTAGTGTCAAATTGAAACATCCCTATGGGCTTCATATTGACTTAGGAAAAAAACGCAAATAAAGGTGGTAAATACTCAAGAGTTGTTTAAACTGCTTGTAGCCTGTGGGTTACAATTTTGACACCTCTGGGCTAGATGTTCTGTTAGACCTCTTGTAGCTTGATAGCTCTATGTATGTTAATCCAAATATCAAATGCAAAAACAATAACATGGTAATACTATAAGAAAGCTGGTTCTCACTAACATTTGACAAAAGCTAGGATTTCTTATATTTTTCCGTAACGAATGAGCTATGTATCTGCTTGCTCTGAATCAGTGGGATGCTCATTAGTGCTGAGGTAGTCTATGATAGACCCCATGGTTCATCTAAAAAGGTAGACTCTATCTGCTACAACCTGAGGGAAACCCCCCTAACTACATCAAGGTTCAAAAATTACCAGGTTCAGCGAAAGATGTCTAATGTCATGAAAAATTCTGTAGTCCCTCCCCCATGCAGAAAACATGCTCCTAACTCCCTCTCATCTTTATAGTTCCATGACCATGCACTTGGATATCAACACGATCCCCAGAGCTTTTGATTGCTGCCTTATTCCTGAAAGTAATATCCTCTTCTTCTTGTCCATTTTTATTTAGCTCTGGAGGAAATTTGTCCGACTTGCCTATAACTTTGTGGTCATCTTCATTCCATGGGAAATGAGAATAAAGAAAATAGAAAGTAAGTATTTATAATCTGAGGAGAGATAGGGAATATTGGCAGGTTTTACCTCCCATGCTCTGTTCTAGAAAGTCTTTGCATACACAGAAAAAAAGTGGGTCATCCTTTTCTTTTATTATAATGGACATATTTTCTCACTTTTTTCTTTTATCCTTTAAAGTAAAAAAAGAAAGAAAGAAAAACCAAATTGTTTTAATAATTATGTATAGATAAACGAAAACAAATTCCTACAGTGGTTATATCCCAAAACAAATCTCAAGTATATCATTTCTCTTCAAAAAATATGGATACCATAATTCCTTGATGGTCCTCTGTGATTATGGTTAGGCATTGCATCAACTAGTTATTAGTTCATCACCCATTTCCAAAGTAATGTTTGCAGGTGCATTTTTGCATAGTGGACCAATTATTAGGCTGGAGTGAGGAAGACATGGGTTCAAATCCTACCTCTGGTACTCACTAGTAATATGACCATGGAAAAACAATTTAAGTGAGATGCAGTTTCCTCTTTATTTTAAAATAGAGATTAGTCTGACAGAGTTGAGCTATTATGAGGTTCAAATGTGTAGGGATAGTAAAAGTATTATAAAATCCAAATACTTTTTTTTAAATTAGGAACTTGAGCAATTTCTTAGAAAATTAAAAAAAAGTGATCATTTAACTCTAACTATAGGACCATTACTAGATCTTCTTTCTCCTGAGGAAAATTTAGCTTGAGGTGGTAAGACAAACAATAGTATTTCTGCTCTTGATAAAATCACTAATACTTTCAAACCCTACAGTTCCCTAGGGACAGGGATATAAGCAACAGGCAGGAGATCCTAGAAGAAAGAATTTAGGAAACTTGTACCATAAGAAAAAGACCTGGGAGAGACAAGACAATAACAGAAAAGAGAGGAAGGAGTGAACCAACAACCAATAGAGAACCATAAGACAAAATAATGGTGGGCTAAAGAACCCCCAAAAGAAGGAACCATGCCTTCTTCCATAACACTTTGGCACAAAGCTCCACCTTAATTATAGCTCTAACTCCCTTTTAAATTCCATCAAATTATAGCAAGGGTAAGAATATTCCCATTTTGTAGCAATTTAAGATTTACAAACCACCTTCCTCATATAGGGGTAAGTATGATACACAATTTTCCATCCTATGGTAAGCAAAGGTAACATGGCCTGATAGAAAGGACACTGGATTTAGAGTCAATGTGACCTTTAATGAGGCACTTTAATTCTCAATGGCAGTTTTTTTCTCCCAATATGTAAAATTAGGACTTAGAGCTAGATGATATCAAATTTTCCTACCTCTCTAAATCTTATAATATTGCCACAAGAGTAGTTATAATTCAATCACTATACATACAATCACAAAAACAAAAAAATGCTTATAAAATTAAATAAGTAATATGCTACTCTGCACAGCTTTTCATTTATATACACACACATGGAATTTTCAAACTCAAGTGAATCTAGGTCTCAGTGTTTTCATCTGAAAAATGAAGAAATTGTTTATAATTTAATGAATTGAGCATTAGACATAGGATTATTGTTGTTTAGTTGTTTTCAGTCCTGTCTGTCCCTAGCTATGTTATGGTATATGTGTAATTTTGAGCAAGTCAACTCTGTTTTTTCATCTGTAAAATGAGGGAGTCATAATCAATGAGCTCTACCATCCCTTCCAGTCTTAAATCTCTGATCCTATAATTTGTTCGATCCCTTCCAGTCTAAAGCCATGATCTTATGATCATTAAGTTCTCTTTAAGCTCTGTGATTGAAAGCTTAATAATAAGTAATTCATGAAGGAAATATCATTAGTTAGTGTTCTGATTGGTCTATAAGTCATCCCATCCCTTGGCAAGGGGTTTAACATGGATATATGGGAGTAACCAATGATGGAAGTTGCAATGTAGGTAAAGCTTAGAATGGAAGCCTTGATAATCATTTTTCCCAATACAGAGCTTAAAGTGCAAGGGAAAATGTAACAGTGAACTATTTGAATTTAGTTCCAGTCTTTATTTAAGAAGGAGAATATTTGAGGAGAAAGGGAAGATATCTAAAAACCATTGTGCCTAAGAGTTAGATAATGCTGACCTTTATCATATTAAAAGTTATAAAATACCTTTGAAGATAACATATCTGATCCATTGACAATGATGGTTTGGAAATTATTTTGTTTTTGTTTCCCAGAAGTGTTGTTATAATTATGCCAATCAATACTTATTTCTTCACCTTCCCTTTTACAAACAATAATATATATTTAAAATCTGACTGCCTTTTCAACATTATCCTAGGGTATAAATTATCTGGTATCTAAAGTTTTATACAAAATTATTGTTTTCTAAATTTCTAACCTCTTAGAAAAAAATTAATTTCTCTTATACAAACAAATCAGAGTCTGTCAATCTTGAACCTCAGCTGTATCCTTTGCTTTAGAAGCAATATATGTTAATTCTTTTTTTTAGGTTTTTTTGGCAAGGCAAATGGGGTTAAGTGGCCTGCCCAAGGCCACACAGCTAGGTAATTATTAAGTGTCTGAGACTGGATTTGAACCCAGGTACTCCTGAGTCCAGGGCCAGTGCTTTATCCACTATGCCACCTAGCCACCCCAATATATGTTAATTCTAACAGTTTTTAAATAAGGATTACTCTTGGTATGAAACTGGACCATTAGAATACAGTTTTTTATTTTAAAAGAAATATATATGGGATATGCTATTGTCATAATTTTCCTATAAAAGTTCTTAGAGAAACTAAAGTGAGTTATCTGTTCAGATTCAAGAAAGCAACAATTTAATTGAATAATTATGTGGTTAGTTGTAGGCGAGTTGCAGGTTAACAGCATGGTTTTTAGAAAGCATATATTTAATCAATGCAATTTCCAAAATAGCTATAACTATTTCCCTTCAACATCATCTAGCTCAATCTCTCTACCAACATATCTGAAAAGTGGTCATGAGGGGCGGTAAGGTGGCATAGTGGATAAAGCACTGGCCCTGGACTCAGGAGTACCTGGGTTCAAATCCAGTCTCAGACACTTAATAATTACCTAGCTGTCTGGCCTTGGGCAGGCCACTTAACCCCATTTGCCTTGCAATAAAACCCTAAAAAAATAAAAATTTAAAAAAAAGTGGTCATGAAATCATGAAATTTTTGCTTGAATACTTTCCAGAAGGGTAAAAGCCACTACATCGTGAAGCAACCCATTCTACTTTTGGACACTCTGAGGAGTGAGAAAATCAATAATGTTCCATAAACATCAGGGTATAGACTCCCTTGTCTTTCACCATCCATTAATTGAGAATAATTGCATATTCCCTTAAAGACTTCTTTAAGATTAAACATTTCTATTTCTTCAACTATTCTTCATATGAGATGATTTTAAACCCTTTCATTACCCTGGTCACTCTTGGCCAGACACGGGTCTCATTTTTAAAATCTGACTCCTCAAAATTAACAAAATATCAAAAGTTATAGATGAAAGAATACCACCAACTCCTCTATAAGTGTTAAGGAAAAGAATGCATATCAGATATAGAGCATCCTTTATTTTGTCCTACAAATAATACAAAATCCTGACCACTAATTTGGTTGATACAATTATTTTCCTCATTCTTCTGAGTCCTATCTTCCCCCAACCATCCACCATCCCACAGCATCCCACTCCAATCCCATGCAGATTGCTATACAATCCTTCAAACTTGTAGTGTCTCCTGCTTATTTGGACTACCCTCAAAAGGGAAATATCCTTAGGCTAGAGAGGCAGCTCCTAATATTTGGTCCTACTTTCACCTTAGGAAATCACACAAATCTAATGGTACTTAGAATCCCCCCCGAGAAATTAATTTTGAATTGCCAAAGAAGCAACATCCTGGACCATTCAAATAACTCATGGTAGCAGAGAAGGGCAAAGTCTAATTTTTTTTTCTAATTTTTTTTTGTATATTTTTTTCCTCCTCTTTATTATGATTGGATCCTTTACTATTGTCCACTCAGTCACCATGATAGGTTAAGTTCTTATCAGTTTTTGTCTATATTTTTGTAATAGCCTTCTAATTGTTTTCCTTATCTCAAGCCTGTCTCCCCTTTTATTAATTAAATTTAATTAATCTTCTGGAAATCCAGCTGTCAAAATGATTTTGGTAAATCTCATGTCTTACCATGTTATGATACTGCTCAGTGAATTCCAATGGCTCTCTCTTACCTTCAGGATCAAATACAAAATCCTCTGTTTGGTATATAAAGTTCTTTATAACTTGATGCCTTTTTAGCTTCCTAGTCTTCTAATGCATTACTCACTCTATTAGGACTGTTGAACCACTGATTAATCCTAGTCCTAAAACTCTGACATTGCTCTAGAAGGCTGGAGTTTTAGGCAATCTAAATACAGTACTCTCTCAGAAAGCTGAGGTTCTGAAAATCCCATTACTATGATTTTCTCTTCTTCACAGCTGCTATCACAACAGGCTAAAATATTACACTATTCTTTTCCTCATAACTAGGATCAGGAATGCACAGCCTAGAAACTCTTTTTTGTTTTTTTCTTAGGGTTTTTTCAAGGCAAATGGGGTTAAGTGACTGCCCAATTCTACACAGTTAGGTAATCATTAAGTGTCCCAGGTCAGATTTGAACTCAGGTACTCCTGACTCCAGAGCTGGTGCTCTAACCACTGTGCCACCTAGCTGCCCCACTAGAAACTCTTTTTTGAGCTATTTTGATAAAAGTACATACAAGTGTGTGATAATGAATGACAGTAAAGATCAAAGTTTATTTTTTTTCCTCTTCTATATCATGGACCAATCCCTTACACTTAGAATACAAGTTTCAGGGGCAGCTAGGTGGTGCAGTGGATAGAGCACCAGCTCTGGAGTCAGGAGTACCTGAGTTCAAATCTAATCTCAGAAAATTAATAATTACCTAGCTATGTGACCTCGGGCATGTCACTTAACCCTATTGCCTTGTAAAAAAACAAAAACAAAAACAAAGAATATAAATTTCAGTGTTTAGCAGGCTTTATCTTAATAAATAAAGAGTAACTTGAAAAGTCAAATAAGGACTAACAAGACTGACTAGCTCCTAAGGTACTTTATTAACAAATTCATGGATTCTTACTTTTCTTGTTTATGTCCCAAGTTGGTGTCTTGATCAAACTTCTTCACCTCTAATAGGAAGAGTTCTACATAGTGGACAACAGAAGATGGAGAGAAAGGTCTGCCAAAAAAAAAAATGTACAGGGAAACTAGATACCTGCTATCAATATCAAAGTTCAATGGACAATATTTATCTATAACTATGAGACAAGTGATCAGAAAATTTCCAGCAACATTTGTTAGAAAGAGTTCTAGACAAGAAAGGAAATCATAGTGGTTGATAAGTAAAAGAAACAGTTAGGTGGTTAGCATGTAGGAGCTCCACTTATGGGCAATAGTGAATCTAATTTGTAGACAGAACACACTGTCAGGATAATCTGGTGGCAGACAATAAGTAGAATTGGATTTATATTGGGAACCAATATGAGACAGGCCTAGCAGCAGGTAGCAGGGACATAGCCAATTGGAGTTGACAGAGATCTAGTCAGAGCAAGCCACTAGAACTTTACCTTAAAGTTGACATGGTTCTGAAAGACTTTAAAGTTCTTCTGTTCTGGGAAATAATTTGAAAATAGCACTTAGTATATAAATATAATTACTTAAAATAGGAAGCTAACAGATGACCCATTTCCTCCCCTAGAGGCTTCATGCCAATTGACCTACCTGGTCCTGAACTTTCCTACCTTGACTCTGGCAATCTCCCAAGTCATGAGATCACAATATTCCAAAGTCTTTACTCTTATAATCAATTTCTTCAAAAGTTGACTCGTGAGGAGTCAAGTTTCACATTGCATGTACTTGATACCTTTTATGAAGCCTGTCTTGGGTACCAAAATATTTAGTTAATATTTTAGGGAGGGCAGCTAGGTGGTGTAGTGGATAAAGCACCGGCCCTGGAGTCAGGAGTACCTGGGTTCAAATCTGGTCTCAGACACTTAATAATTACCTAGCTGTGTGGCCTTGGGCAAGCCACTTACCTCCATTTGCCTTGCAAAAACCTAAAAAAATTTAAAAAAATTAAAAAAAAAAAAATATATATATATATATATTTTAGGGACTAGAATCAGGGATCCAGTCCCAAAGAGGGCTAAGGGAAATGAAGCCTGGGTTCAGAGCAAAAAAGTACTCATGGAGAACTAAGATAGCAAACAGCTTATTAAAATTGAGTAAGGTACAAGTTATGGTAGAAAGGAGAATTGATCACAAAGCATACCTACAATGTCAAAGGAGACAAAAGTTCCTGAATCACTTTCCTTATGGACACAGAAATACTTTAAATTTCTTATTAATATACCAGATTACTCTCAGCATCCAGGGCATAGGTTTTCTCAGTTGCATGAAGTTCAGGCAGGAAACCAAGCCAACTAGATGATTATCAGATCATAGAATTTAGAGTTGAAAGGAATCTCAGAGACCATTTAGTTCAACTCCTCCCATTCAAAATAAATTCCACATTGCTAAAGGCTGGAAAGAATAGAGAACAAACTGTCACACATGCTTTATTGCCCTCAGGGTCTCCATGATACAACAAATAGAATGGTAGCACATTATTTAGATTATAATGAACCATGCTTTACTTCCATGCATCTGCTCTACTTTGTGTATGGGCTGGAAGAAAAGGGAAGAGAACTGTACCACAGTTTTGTAGATGATGTCCCTGAAACACTAATGCAGTTTTAAGTTTTAATAGTAATTCTTACCAAGTTTTTAAAAGAGCTGAACTAAGAATTTTGGATCACCCTGTATAACATTGCTTCAGTTGACTTTATATTGGTCTACACAATCAGTAAAATTAGACCAAAAGGGGATCAAATATATTTCAATTTCTGCATTTCTCAATTACTCTTTTACTTTTATATTGTATAGAATAATAACAAGATCAATAGAAGTAAGAAATGCACTATGTCTTGTGCATTGTGATCTAAAGAAAATCATCACTACTGCCTTAAAATACAGAAATAGCCTTGAAGTAGGGATCAAAAGTGAGCAGCTAATGTATCCTTATATCTCCTAAGGTCATTTTGGATCTGGTGTTGCCTCCTATTTTATATTTTTGAGATGGCTGTTTGGAATTAACATCGTGCTTACCATAATGACGGGTGCTTTTATTGTTCTTCCAGAGGTAAGAATCATCAGGTAAAAAAAAGAAATGTGGCAGTTTGGGAAATAGGAAAGTAAATTACATTTTTTTTTGTCATGGAAGATAGTGGGGGATGGTTTAAATGTTGAAAAAGAATCACAATATGAAATTCAATTCATTGCTAAATGTCATTTCTGTTCATTTAGTGAGGCGATTGCTGTCTAACCCATGCACACTAGCAATTATACTATAGTCAAATCCAATCTGACACCAAATATAGGTCTTCCCAAGTTGACCTTATTTCATTGATAACTACTCTTCAAGGGTTATTATTCAACCATCTAGGTCCTTAACTAGCACTGAGTGGTTGACATAAAATTTTCCTATTAATTACTGAGTAAACCATATGTGAAAAATTTTAAATCTTTCCTAGTACAAGATAAACTATTTCTCTGACCTCCTTTCAAAGTACTAACTGCCATAGAAATAAATCAGATTAGTATAAAAGTAGGTGTGCTTCTCTTTTGTTTTTTTCTTTTTTTTAATTAAGCTTCTATCCAGTGAAGTGTATTCTTTTATGACTTTTTACTTATCTCACTCCAATCAAAACTCTTTTCTCCTGAGGGTTCAAGTAAGAAGCTGATCTGATTAAATCGATTTTGTGAACATTTTTTCTTAACATTGACATTTCTGAACATAGAAGTTGTTTCCAGGTGTAATTTCCTAGTTATATCCTTTCACCTTTTATATATCCCTATATTACACACCCTGCAGTTTTCCATGAATTCTACAAAATGGTGATACAGGTTATCTCCTGCAAGTTTTATGTACATTATCTAATGGTAAGATTTGGATAATAATACAAGTGCAGGATAAGCACTTTGATATATTGAAGGATCTGGAAATCCACAGATGTGTATGTATTCCCTCCAGCTATATAGATCACACTGTACCTAAACTTGCTCTTTCTCTCCAACCACTGTTTAGGTCTTCCTATGAATACACCACAAAAAGTCCACCCAATGATCTGGAACATCTTCCTTCAAATCTGTTGTCATTGTATAGATGCCAATGAAACAAGCTGGTTAATGACTGGATTTCCTTCTCTTTCTCAATGTGAACAGTCCACCATGTTTTTCAAATCATACATCACTCTGAAAGCATCTATTATAATGTTGCATCCAGAGTTCATCTTTGTCACTGTTACAGCCTTCTTAATGCATCTTCATACTCTTTCTTGTACTTCAGGTGACCTTCAAATAAAATACTTTAGAGACTGAGATATGCCATAACTTTCAGCTATACAGTATCACTAGGGGAATATTGTTATTAAAAGATGGAATTATTTCAGTCATGAAAAGTACCAAAATTTTCCAAAGGCAATCTTGGGAGATCTATTCAACTCCAAACGCAGTTCATTGTTCATTTGCAGTACTCATTTAACAGTATAT
This sequence comes from Macrotis lagotis, assembly GCF_037893015.1. NCBI lineage: Eukaryota > Metazoa > Chordata > Mammalia > Peramelemorphia > Peramelidae > Macrotis > Macrotis lagotis. Next base: position 120,164,236 of record NC_133661.1, read on the forward strand.
GTATCAGGGGCAGCTAGGTGGTACAGTGGATAGAGCACCAGCCCTGGAGTCAGGAGTACCTGAGTTCAAATCCAGCCTCAGACACTTAATAATTACCTAGCTGTGTGGCCTTGGACAAGCCACTTAACCCCATTTGCCTTGCAAAAAAAAAAGAGTATATGTATCAATGGATAGTTCTATAAGTCATATATCCAATTGTCTATCTTAGCCTGAACCAGTGACCTCAAACTCAGATAGGAATTGGGGCCACTAATCTATGCATAATAATGCCTGTGGGCTGTATTTTGACTTAGTTTTAAAATGTAATGGTATCTACATATTATTATTATTATATTTTTATTTATTTTGTTAAATAATTCCCAATTACATTTTAATCTGGTTCAGGTTGTACTCAGAAATATTTTGGACCTTGTGTTTGGCACCTCATGTCTGGACAATAGGCACTCTTCATATTTTTGGTTTTATATTTACCCCCAAAAGGCAATAAAATGCCACATTTGCCTACTTTCTCATATCTACAAAATTATTGAGAATAATTTATTTACATTGCAGCCTTGCAATGTGAGATATAAAACAAATTTACATTGATGAAGGTCTAAGAAGGAAAGAAGTTTTGCAAACCTTATTCTACAGCAGATCATAGCTATATAATTATATAACTGTATGAAGTATACAAGTATCTGTTTTTGGTTGACCATTAAAAAAAAATTTGATTTAGTGTCTTTACATGTGAGTGATAGCATAGGAGACTTCATTGGTCCTACATTGTATATGTTTGTCTCAAAAGTCTTAGAGATATTTTAAACTACTGAGTTTATTGACAGGATTAGTATTTCAGATTATATCCATAGAACACATTAGATGACTGTTGGATGAATATACAATATAGGATGTCTCCAAGGTCTTAGTGTAGCTAACTGAACTCAGAAGAGATCTAGGTACAATCTAAATTATATATAAATGGTAGCAATCTTTTTTTTCTTCTGCTTTGTAAAATCATTATTTGAATAGCAATTACTTCAAAACTTGTCCAGAGTTTGGGTATTGGACTTTTAATGTAGAAGACCTAGCTTCAAATCCCTTCTCAGCCACTTACCAGCTGTGCAACCCTGACAAGTCACTAGTGGTCTCTTAGTTTCCTCATATTTAAAAAGGGTTCAATGCTTTCTATGATCCTTTTAATTTCAAGTTCATATTAATGATCCTTTCTCTTTACCAGATATACCAGATATACAATGAACATCAACTGTATGTTGGAGATTTTGATGTATACTCCAATAGTGATGGTTCCAGGTGCCACTGCACCTGGCCATTCAGCTCATTTTTCTCAGGCCATTCAGTTCATTTTTCCCTATTCCCTCTTCTCCCCATGATCCTCTGGAATGAATACTCAGTTTATGGCACTAATCTTTCTTTTTTCATCAGCTGATTGCAGGGCAGCCTTTTGGAAGTACAATCAGCAAGACTATTCCCAAGGACCACATAGCTTCAGCACAAGATTTGGACACTGTTTGGTCCCTGGGGGTAAAGTTTATACTTCTTGGTGGGGCTTTATTTGTAAATGCAACAAGGTTTGGGGAAAACAGAAATCAGTGATGACATCAGTGGTACTCTCTTTGCAGGGTTATCTCAAGTACTCTGTTTTATTTTATGGCTACTATGGCAAGGAGAGAAAGATTGGCAAAGCAGGCTACCGGCTACCCTTGGCTTACTTCCTGGTTGGCATGGCGGTGTTTGTTTACAGCTTTATCATACTGTTAAAGAAGTAAGGTTACAAATGTGCTTGCATCTTTTTCTAGTCTATCCACTTTGGCCTTTTAATCCATCCTGTCTCAGTCTCACAGTGTACTACTAAAGCAAGACTTAATTTGGATTCCACAGTTTTAGAAGGGGGATGTGATTAAATTTCTGAAGGTCCATGAGTTTAAATAGGAAGGTCCATGAGTTTAAATAGGAAGGTCCATGAGTTTAAATAGGAAAAAATATCCTTTTTTATTTTTACTAATCTCTATTGGTATCTATTTCAATTATTAATGCAGTCAATAAACTATTATTTTGAAGAAGCATGATAAAGTTAGTCAAACTGTCAAAAAAATTTCATGACACACACACCAAAAAGAGATTAAGAATCTTGCTCTAAGAAAGTATATAGTAAGTACAAGCTGGTTCCATAGTACTTAATGGAAAAAGAATAGATTCTCTGTACTCCTATGATATATGTTCTAAGGCTTTTTATGAAATGGGGAAATCCATAAATGCCATATCTTCCAATTGAAAATAAGAGAAGAAAAGGAAGAGATGAGAAGATGGAATGGGGGGGGGGGGGAGAGAGACAGAGAGACAGAGAGAGAGAGCGAGAGAGAGAGACTACCTACAAATGTATCTTTTCCATCTGCTTTTCCTTTTTATTCTCTTTCCCCCTCCTTCCCTCTCCTCATCCCTCACTAAGTGAACCTGGGAAGTCACTAAACCTATCTGGAACTCCCTTAAGTTTCTTCATCTGTAAAATTGATTCCATGCCTTCTCAGGTTGTTTTGAAATCAATTTTATGATCCAATGATCATTTTTCTTTGCCAGATTTACAAATGAATAAGTTATTTGTTGGAGATTCTGAATTGTGATCCCACCAAGACAGACACTGAGTTGAATTAGAATAACAAGACAACAGGGGGCGGGGAGATTTATTAAGAACCTATTCAACAATAGTGATCCTGGCCTCTTAGATACTCTTGAACAAAACAATGCATTTCCAGGTTCCAGGGATTTTCACTGGTTGACACCATATCTAGAAAGCCTTCCCTTCTCATTTCCATCTCCTGGCTTTCCTGGTTTCTTTTGTGGCCCTGACAAAATGCATTCTTCTATATGTCTTTCCCGAATTTTCTTTATTCAAATACCTTCTCTCTGCTAATGATCTCCTATTTTTACTGTATGTAACTTGCTTGTATGTAGCTTTCTGCATGTTATCTCCCCCATTAGACTGTGAGCCCCTTGAAGTCAGGGATTGTCTTTTCCTTTTGCTTGTGTCCCAAGAATCTAGCACTGTACTGGCTTATAGTAAGTACTTCAATGCTTATTGATTTATTAACTGACTATCAGGCACCAATGTTGGAAGCTGGGGATAAAAAGATTAAAATAAAATATTGGCTACCCTCAAGGAGTTTTATATTATACCAAGAGACAACAGGTACACAAATGAGTAATTCTCATTCAGTCATTTCATTCGAATCTGATTTTTTGTGATCTCATTTGAGGTTTCCTTGACAAAAAAAAAAAAAAAAAACTAGAATGATTTGCCATTTCCTTCTGCAGCTCATGTTACAGATGATGAAACTGAGGTAAACTGGGTTATGGGACTTTCTCAGTATCATACAACTAATAAGCATCTGAAACCAGATTTGAACTCTCTAACTCCATACCCAGCACTCTACCCACTATGCCACCTATCAGGCTGCCCAAATGAATATTGATAAAAAAAAATCTGATCTAGATAGAGACATAGAGCTAAATTGGGAGAAATTAGAATTTATGAAATCAAACCAGTCCTTATAACTTAATTCAGTTATCTAAACACCAGCTGCCACTGAAATTTTAAAATTTGGTCTTACCATCTATGGCCCACCTTTCTGAATCACTCTTCAAACTCTTGTCTCTCCCCTCCATTCTCAATCCTCCTCCCTACCCCCACACAAACACACTTTCTTCATTCAGCTTTCATTCTGTCCTGAGATAAAAGAAATCCTCCTTCTAACCATCGATAACCTCTGGGCTTTCTTTCTTCTCCCCATGTCAGTAAATGGAGTACTTGTTTTACAATGTTCTCTTAGGCATAGATCTTGATTAAAATGAATTGAACCCCAAAGTAAATGAGGTTGAGCAGCCATCCCCTCAAAAAAATAATTTAAGAGGCTCTGAACTGATTTAAATGAATCTCTAATTAGTGAAAAATATTGGTGGTGATGCTAAGAGAGTAGATTGAAAGTCAATAGGAAACAAGAAGTTTGAAAAATAAAATTATGCATCCATTATATATTTTAAAAGAAATACAAATTATCCAAAGTATAGTCACATTTCATGTAAAATCTTTTTGGTTCTACTATGTATTTTGAAATACTTATTTTATATTATTAAATTCAAAGTTTTAAATAAGAAAAAATATTACAGATGAGAAAAAAGAACATTTTTGAGCAAAGAATTTTCCTGAGAAACCCAAGAGCTATACTTAATCATCATAGTATTTTCCATAGTAGTCCCCTTCCAGAACCATTGTCATTCCTATATCAAATTGGAAATTTGTTTTCTGGATCCTGTGTAGTTGTTACAAGGATTGGTTTAATCTTTTTAAAGTGTTTCCAGGGGTAGATGAGAGGAAGAGGGAGATCAAGATAGGTTAGTCCAAAAGAAAAAAGAAAAAGTGAAGAATGCTATTGAAGCATTTTTTATGAATAGAAAGGTCAGAAAAAAATCACCGATAAGCAGGGCAACTTTGATAGTAGTAGTAGAATTTGTATGTATCTTAAAATAAAATGATAGTTATTTTAATTTACAATGTTTTATTTACTATTATACTATATATAAAAATATGCTTGTTTTATTTAATATTTAAAATTCATTTATTTAAACACAAAATTAAAATTAACAAAAATCTAGAAATAAAATAGGAAGCAAAGTACATTTAGTAAAAGGAAATCTAAGTCCAGATTAGCCATTTTTATTAGCTATTTAACCTTGAGAAAAATCATTAATCTCTGAGCTTTCTTTTATTTTTATCATTTTCAATAAGAGAATATAATGCCTATTCTTACCACTTCAATTATTAGAAGATCAGATGGGATTCTATATAGGAAAGTATTATGAAATGTGTAAAACAACTATTCTCAAAAACTACTATTATTAACATTTTATTAAAATTGAGATAGGTATTGGTCCTATGATTCTATCATTACAAGGAACTTACAGATGAAGAAATACCCTCTACCAATGCAGATTGGAAATTTCTCTACAATTTATAGTCTTAAAGACTTGTCTAGAGCTGAGAGGCTTAGGGACTTGCCCAAGATAACATAGCCAGTATGTATCTCAAGGTTCTGCTAGTTCTAAAATCAGCTCTCCCTCTGTTACTTCATCTGATTGTCTGAGGGGAAAAAAAAGAAAAAGGAAGATTATATTCAGTGCTCTTTGCCAATATAAGGTTATATATAAAAAAATTAGATCAGACTTGAGATTGATATTAGGTAGCCATGTGGGGTGGGGTGTTTGTGACTCTCTTTCTGATGCTATTTTGCAGAATGGCAAAGAATTCCAGAATGAGTCTTGCAAGTGCATCCAATGAAAACTACACATTTTGTTGGCGGGTATTTTGTGCTTGGGATTATCTCATAGGAAACCCAGAGGCTGCAGAGAGCAAGACTGCTGCCATTGTGAATAGCATCAGGGTGAGCAATGTGACTGCTGAACCAACATGGGGCTAGGGGATAGAGAGCTCCCCTGGGAATGTATTTGCTTTGGGGAAGTTACTCAGTAAATTTATTTGGAACATTTAAGCACCCTTCAAAAATTAACCCTATCCCACTTCTCTCCCACCCCAACACACACACACACACACACACACACACAGAAAGAATGTTAACCTAACCTATCCAGTTCTTAGCATCTTATTTAAAATCTTCCTTATTTTAAATAACAAAATTAACATCTTAATTTTTGATGTTGTTCATAGTCTTAGCATCATCCATTGCAGAAAGTATTAGGATCAAAGTATCATAGAACAAATTTATAATTGTAAGACATCTCAGAAGTGATCTGGTAGGAAAAACTTATTTTAAAGATAAGAAAACTGAGTTTCAGGGAATTTAAGAGACATCTAAAAGCATATGTAAAGTAATAATTATAGGCCAGTTGGTCACTTCCCATTAACAAGCTGAACATTCCCTTACCCAGCAGTCATATTATCAAATATGAGTGTTATTATTTGGAACATTTGTATTCTTCAGTAAACAGATTATTGTCAACTAATGTTTATAACCATTTCAAGATTTTTAAAAGTAAATTCTATTTTGCAAATGTTTGAGTTTCTCCTATTTGCTATGCCTCTAGTAATACATAGACAAAAGTGAAATGGTGCCTGCACTCCAGAAGCTTACATTCTACTACAGGAATGCAATATAGAGAATGATTAATAAGCAAAGTAATTAGAAAAGGGAAAAAACACAACCCGTTAGGGAAGGAGAGTTAGAGAAGACTTCAGGGGGAGGTTCATAAAGTTCACCAAAGTTGAGTCTTGAAGGAAGAGAAAGATTCTGAAAGGGAAAAGGAGGAAATGCATTCCAGAAAAATAAGAGACAGTGGAATTGGGAACAGGGATTTTACAATACCAACATCCTTATTCAAAGATCATTTGCCTGAAAACCTTAATCTACCAGAATACAGAAATAAACTAAAAGAACTAGTTAAAGATGTCATAGAATTCAAGCTCTGAAACTCTTGTACTTTTCTAATAAGATAACCCCTCAGGAGCTTACATAGAACATTTTTATTTTTATTTTATACACAATTTTAGAATGATTAGCTGAATAGTTTAGCTTATAGGAACTAAGGATATTTATCTGAGAGGAGGAAGGTTTTTATCTTCAAAAATTTCAGTTATTTGAAAAGGGGAGGAAGAGGATTTAGTAGACTTATATTATTTTGCCAAAATACAAATAATGATTAGAAGATACAAAAAGGAAAGTTAAGCTTACTCTAGGGGAAATCCCTAACCATTATAGTTATCCAAAATTAGAACGAGATATATCTGGAAGTCTTGGTACAGACCTCAACTGAAGTCTGAAAGCTAAGACTGAAGACTTGTTGGGTATGTTGTAAAGCATTCTTTTCATGAAGACATGAGACTAGATGGTCCATGAAATTCCCACCAATGCTGAAAGTCTTTAATCTGGTTACCAGCCCACATTAGATGAAAACTAGAAAGTTAGGAAGGAAGTGAGACAGGGTACAGCTCAAAACAGGAATGCTGATGGCTAAAATGACAGCTAATTGTGATAGGGAAGGAGGAAACATATAAAGTGTAAAATGAGGGGAGGAGAAAAGAATTCAAACATCATAGTAATCTATGATTTTTTCATGTAAGGTCATGTAGCCTATAGATTTCAATTATTGCCAAAGGGCTTTACTGTATCCTATAGACTGTTAACCCTGAAACCTACATTCTTACATGTGTATCTCAAAATCAAGATCATATTTAGAGAAATAAGGTTGGTAATAAAAAGAAAATATTCTCAACAAAAAAATATAATGCTCTTTTTAATTATATATGTTTTTTTTTGAAGGAGGCTATCTTGGAGGAACAAGAGAAGAAGAAAAGCAAAAATTTGTATGTATTAAAGCTGTACCTTTGTGTTTACGCAACTCACTCATGAATTTCCTATTCATTTTTTTTCAAGTCAGTAACTCATCTACACAATATTTCCATAGGTATTCTTACCGATGTTCTTTTTTATCCTTCATTGCTAACATTCTTCAATGAAACACTATTGAACAGGTTGACAATTTACCTAATTTGGAATACAGATAGATTCCACATCTTTCCACATTTCACAGATAGTCAAAAAAAGTGTGTACCATAATCTCATGAGATAATATAAGGAATCAATTCTTTGCTATTCTACCTGAAGAATACTTCCTGCAGTTTGCCCTTGGCATTAAGGCATCAAATGAGCAGATATTTGAATTCCATTTGTCAAAGTTCTTCTTTCTTCAGAAACAAATTCATTTCTTGGGGATAATAAGTTCCATAACTGAGGCACTTTCTATCTCATCTCAATCCCATTTCTTTTGAGTTATTCCTATTAGATTCATACTGCATTATTTGAATTATCAATGCAACTCATGCTTCCCTTTCCTTGTTTCTTTCAGTCTCCTATTTCCTCTTTTTGTGGCCCATGGAAATTTAAAATTAAGCCAGCATTGATTAATGCAGTGGTAGAACTAATTAAATGTTCTAGAAAAGAACAAGGTTCAGATACACAGATTTTAACTTCCATCATTGTATTATTTTTTTAAATGTCTATGCTCTTTGATGTTTCCAGAACATAAAAATTTTGTCCTGAAAAAAAATTATCTCAAATTTATTGGGTGCTTTAGAGTTTAAAAAAAAAAGATACTTGCTGGGTGGCTAGGTGGCACAGTGGATAAAGCACCGGCCCTGGAGTTAGGAGTACCTGGGTTCAAATCCAGTCTCAGACACTTAATAATTACCTAGCCGTGTGGCCTTGGGCAAGCCACTTAACCCCATTTGCCTTGCAAAAACCTAAAAAAAAAAGAAAAATACTTGCCTTATAACAGCCTTGTGAGGTGGCTGAAAGTATTATCATCTCCATTTTACAAATGATGAAGTTCAGACTCAGATAATTATTTATTACCGGATCACAAAGAGTTAGGATTCAAATCTCCAAGCCCAATCTTTGTTTTTCGTCTCCTATAACCCACTGCCTTTTCTGAAGAGTGAGAAATAATCAATTAAATCTTCCTCAATACATGCTTAGTAAACTAAAGAATTAGAAAGGAGATTTCCTTTCAGGATGAAGAATCACCTTCATCTAAAAGAAAAAGAGAAGATATTATGTGATGTGTGACCTATTGCTGACTTTGCCACCCACTAACTGCATGACTTTAGACAAATCATTTTATTTTTCTGAATCTTCATTTCACCATATATAAGAAATGGATTTAATCTTTGAGTTTTCTTCCAGTTCTGAAACCCATCAATATCAGCTTCTCATGACTTAGGAAACTGAGCAAATATTCAAATATTCAACAAAATTATCATTTTTTCTTTTTCTTTTCTTTCCTCCCCTCCACCCTAGAGATGTCTACCAACAGACACATATAAAAGATATATACATATACATATACATATGTATTTCTGTATGTGAAATTATTCTACATATACTTCTATCAATTGTTTCTCCAGATACAGATAGTGCCTTTCTTTATATGTTTTTTTATAATTAATTTGGGTATTTATCATAGTCAAAATAATTATTCACTCATATTTTCCCCTCAGATGAATTCATGTCATTTATTAAAAAAAGTTTTTAACTCTTGTTTTATCTCTTCCAGAAATAATAATTTGTGTCTAAGCTTTCAGTATATCTGAAGCAATGCTTGTAGATATTTTGAAGTTATTCCCTTTTTCTGGGTTTGTGTCTTGAGCATCCTTGCCACCATAATAGATGATAATAGTGGGGTTCTTTTTTAAAAAATTGCTATTCTTCCAGTCATCTTACTCAATTCAGACTTGATGTTAAGGACATTATCACACTCCTGGAGAGAGATTCAGGGCTAGTCCTGTTATTGCTTTCAAAATATTAAGGAATCCTGAAATCTAAGATGTTATTAGCTCTGTGTATCAAGGTTGGCATCAAGGCACATTAGTGACAGTACACACCCCAAGCAGAATATCCTGAAAGGGAGAATAATTCATTGTTAGTGTGAAGAAGAACCAGTGTGCCCAACCATAAATCCTATAGAGTAGTCTCCATCACCACACAGAAATGTGGAAAACAAAGGAGGGCAAGAGGGAGACTTGTTCATAGCTTTCATGGATATGTCCATCTCTATTTTATATTCCTTAAGAAATTGGTCACTATTCAAAGATCCAATTATTATTCCAAAGAGAAAATCCAATTTGCAGTAAATGTATTTTATGATTTAAAGTACACCATGTAACAACTAACCTTCCAAGAAGTGTCCTATGACCCTTTTTCTTCCTTTTTTTTTTCAGGGCTGTAACAATATGTCTCCGGATCATTGCAAACATCCTAGTGCTCCTCTCACTTGCTGGGAGTATTTATCTAATCTACTTTGTGGTAGATCGGTCTCAGAAGCTGGAGAGGACCAAAGAGGAACTAACCCTTTGGGAAAAAAATGAGGTTTTGCATATTAACTCACTTTGAGAAAGAGTGCCTTTGAGAAGTCTCATTTCCCATTGAAATTACTGAGTTGCAGGCATTGCAGCTATGATATTTTTTCAAGTACAATTAGAAATATCCCCAAGAACTTACCTCATCCCACCTTACCCAAGAGCTGCTTAGGATACCTGCTCTCTAAAACCTAGATTGCAAGGGTTATAAGCCAGCAAGTGTCTTTTTCAGGTCTTAATGGCAGACCTTTATTCTTCTCAACCATGGAAGACTTTGGAAATGCCAGTCCAAGTCAATCCTCTTCTACTTCACATATCCTTAGGACAAATTTCACCTTAGCTCCAGAGATTACTTATTTACCCACAGGGATTTGAAAAGCAGAAGGATTTTCACTTTCAGTATACACTGAATGTATATGTGTTTGTAAGAATGACAATTTACTAATCGAGTTCTAAGGGAAATAAAAACTCAAGTCCCTTCCAACTCCATTATTTTAGAATCATAAAGTATAAAAATGGCAAAAACTCTAGGACAGATATAGTAGTCACAGTCCTTCTACTGAGTGGATTTTCAAAATGAGTTATGACATGAAGTCAAGGTTGAAAGGATTTTTAGAAACAATTTGCATAGTTCAACCAGTTAAGACCATGCCACCTGAGTGGCATGTAGTAGAGATAAAAATGACTGGCATCTATTCAATTTTTTTCTATGATATTAAAAATAATTTCCCTTTGTACAACCTCTCTGTCAAGAAACCCATAACTCAAACTTAAATCTATTTGATATCTTGCTTCTTTTCCCTCCTCTTTGAAGGTGGCCAGCTACAAACTATAATTGTCTGAAAAAATTAATCAAAGATGGTTTGAATTATTATGGAACCATCTTTTTTATTTTTCCATGCTTTTTTCTCCTTACTCTTATCTTTTATAGAAGATGTGGGAAATGGGGACAAAGTGAGTAGACTACAGAAAGGGGCAATGAAGAACATTACTCCATTCAACAAATCATCTACTCTTTGCAGAGCTGTTATCTATAATTCAAAAACTAAAATAAGATTCAGTCCCTGGCCTTATAGAACTTAAAAAGAATATAATAGGTGTACATATAACAAGTGAATAAAAAGATTATAGACTAGATATCCTATGAGATTCTAGAAGAAATGATCTCACTGACTGGAAGGAGAAAGGGAAGATAAGAGCAGGTTTCATGCAAAAGTTTGTGTTTGAATTGGGTTTTAAGAATAGATAAGAATTCAACAGGTAAAGATGAATAAGATTTAACTGATTGGCATAGATATAGGCATCAATATGAGCAAAGTCATAGAGGTGGGGAATGGGAGTAACAGAATAGAGCACAGAAAATAGTTCAATTTGACTAAAGCAGAGAGTATAATGCAGGACAATACTATGAGATAATACTGGGAAGGTAGGTAGCACTAGACTGGGCTTGTATTCCAGGTTGAGGAATTTGAGCTTTGTTTAGTAGCTAATAGAGAACCACCTCAGAATTTGAGCAAAAGAGTAAAATGTCATGTCTATGCATAAGGAAGACTTTTTGGTATCAATAGATAATGTAGAAGCCAGAAAATTGAGGAGCAAAGACCAATTAAGATGTTATCATGAGAGTTCATTTAGGTGGTAACATGTCTTTGCTAAGGTAGTAGTAATAAAGATATGGGAGTGTGTGGGAGGGGTGAAGGCAGAGTTATCAAAGAGGCAGAATTAATGGAATTTTTCTAAATTCTATTGTATATAAATGAAAGAAAAAGAAGAAAGTATGAAAGAAGAAATGGAGAAAAAAGAAAGATAAAATATAAATGATAATGGCTTAGGAAAAATTTTTTTGAAGGACTGTCATATGAAAGAGGCATTATATGTGTTCTTCTTAGACCTTTAGGACAGAACTAGGATCAATGAATGAGTGAAACTGTTGAGAGGTTGATTCTAGCTCATTGTAAGGACATACTTCCTAACAATTAGAATTATCCAAAAGTGGATTGAGATACTTCAAAAAAAGTATTTCCACTGCCCTGGAGATCATTAAGCAATTGGATGATCACTTATTAGAATTATACAGTAGTTGCTTAATAAATATTCATTCTTGCTTTAGAGGAGAATTCTTATTTAAATATAAATGACCCATGAGATTCCTTTCAACTCTGAGATTTCATAATTCTATGTGAAATCAAAAGGACAAATTATTGAAGAGAATAAAGGAAGTTCATTAGATGACAGGTTGAGTTTGAATAACCAAAGTGGCATCAAAGCATTAGACACCTGGAGAGGCAAGTTTATCTGACATCGGTATCAGCAATATAGATGTGAGGAATTATCTGCACAGAACTGTATTTCTTCCCAAATACTCTGTCAGAACCAGATTAATATGTAATTGGGAAATATTTAGCATAATAAATAAAAATACAATAGAACATAGTTAATATATTATGTAGTATTCTACATCAATATGCAGCCAAAAGGATCTTTATGAATGGTGTAGTGCTTTGTTTTCTATTTGAGTTTGACACCATTGGGCTTAATGATCTCTGAAGTCTTTTCCTTTCTAAATGTATATTTCTGAGTTTCCTTGGTTATTCAGTCTGAGAAATATTGGGTAGTACAGAAAAGATAGATCAATTCTCCCATTATTCAAATAAGTGTATTATTATATGTTGGTTTTATTTTAATAAATTAAAGGAAATAAGAGCTCGTCTCTTCCAATTCCAGTATTTTAGAATCATGTATAAAAAATGCCAAAAATTTTAGGAAGGATATAATAAAAATAAATATTTTTTTTAAATTTAATAACTTTCTATTCCAAATAATCACTGTTATTTTAGAGTTGTGTACTATTTCAGGAATCATGTGGCATTTCAAATCATTCATATCACTTGTTTACCAGGTGTAATTATATTCAAAGTACTCTGTGATCCAATGCCAAAAATTGTAACTAATGTAGAAATTTAAGATTATTTCAAACCTCTAAGTCTGAACTTTCCTTCCTCTTTAGGTCAGTGTGGTAGTTTCCCTCATTACTATGATAGCTCCTTCTGCCTTTGAACTTGTGGCTGCATTAGAGATGTACCATCCACGAACCACATTGCGATTCCAGCTTGCAAGGTACAGTAGTCATTCCCCAAATGGCCAGTGTTTGTAGTACCCCTTTCACCAAAATTAAAATGCAGAAAGTTTGCAACCTTGAGAAAATTCTTTCCTCGGGCCTTAGCATTGAGAACCTAGCACAATTATGCTTGGTCTTTAATTAATGTGAAATGACGTTATATGTTCTGTTCTCCTTGACTCCAAAGTCCTTCTCTGATAGTAATAAAAATAATGAAGGAGACACTTCTACCTTTTATGGAGGTAAACTAGCATCAGTTATGATATTCAAATATAGTCCAAAATGAAATATATTCTAGAATTTTTAGAACCTGAAAGAACCTTAGAGATTATCTAACCTGGTCTTCATTTTGTCAATGAGAAACTGAGGTCCATGGACATTAGGTGACTTTCCCAGGGTATCAACTTTAAGTGCCTACTTATTTAAGTCCATTTTCCTTTTGACTATATCACCATCTTCTCTTGATCTGAGAGAAGGAAATTCCTTTCTTTGTGCCTACCTTATGAGGAAGCATTAAGAAGAATCTAATTGTTATCTTCTTTGTCCTCACAATAATCATATTAGATCAATTGGTATCATTGTTTTTGTTTCACAATAAGGAATATACTTTATTCCTTGCTACTTGATAGTAGCTCCTTTGGGCGAGGGATTATGTTTTTTTAATCTTTGTGATCTTTTCCTCCTCTCCACAGTGTCTAACACCTAGTCTTATTTCTCCTAGGTTGTATGATAAAAGAAAGTAATTCAGTTTAAAATACAGACTGGTTTTTGCTACTACCTAAATCTGTTTCTCTTCCCCACTCTGATCATATCACTGAAAAAGGGAACAATCGATAGCATAATATATCTCAAGAGAGAAGTAATAATAAACAGCTCTTTGGTTTAAGCTACCTGATCTAGTCTAATCCCTGAGTTTTGAAAAAAAAAAACAACCGCAAAGAACTTTAGTTATTTGCTCAAGGTCATACAGTTAGTGTAACAAATCCAGGACTAGATTCCTAAACACCTGATTCTCAGCATCCCATCACATAAGATTGATTATAATTATCTCTAATTTCTGCAATACAGACCTAACAACCAAATGTGTGATATTCTAATTCCTTATTATATTTGTTACTTTCAGGGTTCTTGTGCTTTATTTGGGAAACCTATACAGCTTAATCATTGCACTTCTGGACAAGGTGAACAGCATGAGTATAGCTGTGAGTATTCCAGTGTTTTCTAACAGCATCTTCAGACATACACACACATGCTAAAAGATACCTGCCACATAATCCAGAAAAGAAAGAGAGAAAAGTGGAGGGAAGAGAGGAAGGAAGGAAGGAAGGAAGGAAGGAAGGAAGGAAGGAAGGAAGGAAGGAAGGAAGGAAGGAAGGAAGGAAGGAAGGAAGGAAGGAAGGAAGGAAGGAAGGAAAAGAAAGAAAGAAAAGCACCTTCACTAAGAACACACACAGATAGAGATATAAACATATATATATACATATAAATATGTATAGATATGTATATCTCAAACATGATTTGCTTTTATATTAATACAGCAGAGAGTAATTCATCATTTTATGCCTATGTCCTTGAACAATACCATAGAACATCTGGAAGTAAGAGTTGTGATGAATATGATGATTTGATCAGATATCCTATGTCTTAAACTTGGGACTCTGGCAATTGTGCACTAAGTCTAAGAATCAATGAGCACTGGTGAAGCGAATGACACTTTTAGAAAAGACCTTGAAGTAGAAGAGAACAGAGTAGTAGGAAAAAGCTCTAATCCAAATAAATATCTTTGTTTCTCACCCCCGTGATACATATATGCAAATATATGTGTATATGTGAATATATATCAAGATATATTTGTATTCACATAAATATCTGCATTTATAAGATGCTCTACCAGTTATAAGGTCTGTGATTTCATTGGTTTGAGGAACTTATAGAATCACAGAACTTGAGAATTAGAAGGAACCCTAGTGACCAACTAGTCTAACCCATTTACAAAATGAATCCCACTATAACATATCTGACATATGGTCATCCAATCTCTTCCTAAAGACCTTCAAGGAATGAGAGCCCACCAGCTCTCTAGCCAGACTATTGTACTTTAAATAACTCTAAATTTTGAGGAAATGTTTCCTGACATCAAACCCAAATTTATAATTTTGCTGTTTTCACCAATTGTCCCTGGTTCTACTCTGAGGCCAAATGGAACAACTCCAGGTCCTGTTTCATGTGGCAGTACCCCAAATACCTGGATAGAGCTATGATGCTCCTCCCCCTTTCCCCAGTCTTTTCATTTCCAGGTTAAACTAATAAGTACTAAGACAAAAACTAAATTCCACCTTTCCAACAATTATTCTTGACCAAAATGAGTTAGCCTTGTCATACTATAAGCAAATGAGGTCATTTGTTGAATGAAAAGATATCCCTAGGAACAGGTGTGTGCAACCTCTGTTTTCCTTCCTGCAGGAAGCTGAAGCTAAAAACAATACAGGCAACTGGGCAAATTCTCCCCACTTCCTACCCACCAGAGCACTTCCTGAGGAAGGGAAATGGTCCCCAACTATTCCTGGTATCCAAGTGAAACAAAACAGCACAATTCAGAATTACCTGATACCTACTACCATCAATAATAAGACAACTTCCTACAACTATAATGTGCAGAATCAACAGGACCAATGCTGGGAAACATATGTTGGGCAGGTAATTAGATTTCAACAAAATGAGAATATTAGCTGACTCCTGAGAAGCAAGGGGATGTAGAATATGGAGGCTGTGAGTCTGAGAAACCCTCAGAGAAATGAATTCTTCCTGAGTCTGGTAGGTTCAATTTACTCTATTCCGGAGTCAAGCTTGCCACCTATGAAGTGTGGTAGGGGAACAAAAAGGGGGCTCATGGTTTCTGTTTTCTGGAGAAAAAGAAAGGGAAGGGGAATTATAGGAAAACATCAAATCTGAAAGAGAAAAAAGGCCAAGGTGGAAATGTGAGTTTTAGGCAAGTAGACTCTAAGAAGACCTGGGAGAAAGAGGACTCATGAAAGGGTTAAGGGATGGAATTAAGGGAAAATAAGTCCTAGGCCTCAAAATATTTGTATGTGGTCATAAACCAATAAAATGTTATTTTTAAATAAAATGTATTCTTCTGTCCTATATTATAGAGAGACAGTATGGTTTACTGCAGAGTACTAAGGGCTAAAATCAAAAATAACCTGAATTCAAATCTTTCCAGATGGGTTACAGTATGTTCCATGGAGAAAGACCCCAACCAATGTAGTGCATTTTAGTATATACCCTTTTAAACAAGAGTCTGGGAAATATCATATGGCATGGAGCCATGAAAAAAGTCATATGGTTGTTTAGACAAGTTAACATAGAGATACCAATAAATTTAGAGGATAATAGAGATCCTGAAAAAGGAGTGTGAAAGCCAAAATCTCAGGTTTGGGGATGGGAGACAGGGAGCATAGGAAGAGTGAAATTGTGGACTATAGGAAATCCATTAAATTCTTTCATTTCCCATTTCTAAAATTTTGAGGGGGAAAAGAGTATCAACACATATCACTAGAAAAATGATTTCTATATAATCTGGAATAATCAAACTGGAGATCTAGCAGGAACCTCAAAGGAAATACAGTCTAACACCTATCTGAAGCATTGCTACCTTTGACCTTTGAATTATGATATATCAATATTTTAATATTTTAAGAATCTATGATTTCATTGATGTGGCTATTTCTTTTCTTCCACTGAATATGGCAATGATGGTACTGTGTTGGAAAAGTAATTTCTCTGTGCTTTAGTAAATTCAGGTCTCTGGGTTTTACTATGGTCGAATTCATCACTCTGCAATCATCTGAAATAATATAAATTAATTGTTGGATAACAGGTATTTTCAAATTCTTTCAGTTCAGCTAGTTCATGCAAGTGAGAGTTTATTGAAAAATTATCTAGTCATTGAAAATCTAGGGCCATCTCCATATCATGATAAACATTAGAGGAGGTCTCTCATGAAGGTCTAAATATGTTTCCCTATATTTCATTTATCCTTAGATACCCATTTATTTGTTTAGAACCACACTTTTATTTCTCAGCACTCCTTGGCTTTTTTCTGCCCATCAACGTTGTCTTACTTGTATCCATTGACAGTCTTAAGTAGGTCCCTATTCAATATTTGTTAAAAGAATTAATAGATTTTTATCTAGAGGGCTCAAATACAGATCAGCAAACATCATAAGGTGCAGATTCACATGGGTGGGAATGGGACTTGAGGGTATAAAAAGAAGACAACCTGTAGAAAATAGATTGCCTTTAAATAGTTTAAGCTCATAATCTAATGGGAAAAACAATCCCAATTTAGGAGAAATAATATTAGAAAAATGTAGGAAAATATAATAATAACTCTGATAATTTCAAATGTGAATTAATTGAGCAATCTGATAGAAGCAAAAAAGTAATAGAATAAGACAATACAACTCCAGCTTATTATTTATAAAAAATACTTTTAGATGGAATAAAAATTAAGCAGTTGAAAATACTTTACTATGCATCAGTTGAATGTGGAAAAAAGGAGTTGGAACATACTTTCAGAATAAGTAAAACATAGAGATTCAAAACATTAAAAAAGGATAAATAAGGAAACTACTTTATACAGAAAAGAATCATAGGTTCTAGTGTACCAATGCTAAAAAGAGAATGAAGATACTGGCAAGTAAATATAGAAGTGACAGGAAGAAATTATTGAATTTAATCAGTAATACAAGACCTTTTACTTTTCAGGAAATGCTGAAACTCTCCATTATTGATATGATCTTCACAGTGGCAAGCATTTTGCTTATTGACTTTTTCCGTGGACTTTTTGTTCGATATTTAAGTGACTGTTGGTGTTGGGACCTGGAAAGCAAATTTGTAAGCTCAGTTCTAATTTGGTTCAAGATATCTGTTCTGAGTAAGCTAACCTTAGCCTCTCCTGATGACTTTTTAACTTACAACCAGAGTTAGGAATTCTAAGGTGGAAAAATTATAGGAGAGAAGGGAAAAGACAAAAAGGACTAGTTTCTCATGTGACTAATCTATCCCTGTTCCTCTCTTTCTCTCTCTCTCTCTCTCTCTCTCTCTCTCTCTCTCTCTCTCTCTCTCTCTCACACACACACACACACACACACACACACACATGCTTACACAACTAAGACTTCAATTTCTAAGACTTCATTACATTGAAAATATGAGCATAATTCTCTGACTTGGACAAAAAAGTTTACTATATTTTATTCATTATTTAATTATTCATTTTTACTTCTAGCCTGAATATGGAGAATTCAAAATAGCTGAAAATGTGCTCCATTTGGTCTATAACCAAGGAATGATTTGGTAGGTAAAAAAACTGGTTTTGTGTTCTGGTCTGTCCTTTTCATTTGGAGTCTTCAATTTATGTATACACTATTCTCAAACACACACATCAAACCCACATAATCAACCCATAGTCTGGAAAATTAAAAAGTTCCATCACTTATAATAATAATTATCGCCTAAACATCCATAAGGCCTTTCTTTGTCAGTTCTCAAAACCCCTTGTAAGCCAGTGACATCATGTTTCCAGAAGAGGTGAGAATGATCAAGAAAACTACATATTTGATTTAAAAATTCAATTAAAAATCAGTTATATTAAAAATGATCTCAAAGAAAATTTTAAAACAGGAAAGCAAGAAGAAATCATGGAGAAGAAGGCTGATGAGAACTATATTTAGGACCTTCATCTCTATTCATCTATGGACTTCCATTTATATGACCTATAAAATAAAGAGATAGGACAAAGTGATCTCAGGTCTTCCAATTCTAACAACCTATGATTGAGGAAGTGACCATAAGAGTTTCTACCACACATCTTGCTGAGATGCCATCACCATATTCTGTGAGAAACACAACAAATTTTTTTTGAAATATTTCCCAAGCATAACTCTTCCTTAATAGAACTGATAAAGGTTCAGTTTTCTTCTCTCCTCCTTTTTCTCTCTTCCTTGTCTTCTTGTATTCTCCTATCTTCATCACTTCCTATGACTCTTAAAGAAACAAGAGGGAGTTCTGGTAAAATAGAAAGATAACAGAGTGGGGAGTTAACATCTGGACTTTTCCCCTAACTGTGTGATCTTGGGTAAATCACCTTATTTTCCTGGACCTATGATTTTTCATCTGAAAAGAGGTAAAGGGCAGAACTAGAAATGTCTCTAAGACGCTTTCTATCTTGTCATTTCATTTCCTCTTCTTCCCCCCTTCATTTTTTTTTATCTTCCAATAGCTTTCCCCAACTCCTCAGCTGTTTCGTATCCTTCCTTTCCAAGGTCTCAGTCAACTAGGAGTGCTTTGATTTTTTTTTTCAATTCTCTCATTTGCAACTTATAAATGATCCCTTATTTATACTTGAAGTTAGAGGGGGAAAGTTCATGGCTTTTAATATGAAAATTCAACAAATTTCCCCCCACTGCTGCTGCTCCTGTTGTATTATACAATGAAAAGAACACTAGATTTGATACCAGAGACTCTAATTGTAATTCCTAGGTCTGCCAATTACTGCATTATGGCCTCTCCTTGACGTCAGTTTTCTTATTTGTAAAATTAGCAGGGTGAAGAGTACATGATTTCCAAATGCCCTTTTAGTTCTACATCTAAGATCCCTCCTTTCTATATTCATTTTTGTGTAGCTGAGAGGTTGCTTTCCTGCAACACATCTCTCATTCATATGAGTAACACACTTAATCATTAGAACAACCCTGTGAATTTGGTATGCCAGCTGTTATCTCCACCTGATAGCAGAGAACTCTGTAAGAAAGAAAATTTCAATGACTTTCCTAAGATCATATGCTTATTGATGGATGCAGGATCTTTTCATAGAACTGCATTGTCTGGTCCTAATTGTTAAATAATCCTTCATATCCATTTGATTCAAACCAACTGCGTACCATTTTCAATGATGGAAAACAGACAAAAAATGTAGCTGATACATAGGAAAAATTTTCACTGTGCCAACTAGCATTAAAAAAAACTTCTAAGGGCATTGTGGCCTTTTTTTCCTTTTGAGGATATTTAAAAATAGGGTTCCCTTCCATTTATAGAGAAGGTTAAGATCTATGAACATTTCTAAATGGAAATGTTGGACTTGCTCATTCCTAAGATATGTTTCAGTACTAATATTTTATGATTCTATAAATACATGTATTTTAATAATTCTATCTGGTCCTTAGATATATAGTTATTGTTATATCAAATTTCTTTTTTGAATTTTGTTTTATTATATTTTTTCCAATTACTCATAAACATATTTTCAATATTCATCCTTTTGCAAGTTGTTGAGTCACACATTTTTCTACCTCCATCCCATCCCTCCTGAAAACAGCAAGTAATCTGATATAATTCATACATATATATAATCATGTCTATCAAATTTCTTTATGGAGCACCTGAATAATTACATCAAAATTTACTTTACAAGCTCATTAGATTTGCAATGCAAATATAACACTGTGCATAGAAATCAGGAATTCAAAAACATAGATAATACCAACCTTTCTTTTAAGATGACCAATCTAATGGAGTTAAAAGGGATTTATAAATATACCTATGATACAGGGAGGGAAAGTGAAAAAAATACAAAGAAAGATCCTGGTAGAGTGCTATGAAAAATATAGAGAATCTAAGGAGAGAGGTGAGTCTTCTTGGAGATGTCAACTAAGATGGGATTTAAAGATAGATAAATAATTCCATAGATGTTATAGGAGGGGCCTCTTTCAGCACATAATCTTTTTAATCACCATTACCACAGACCTTCCCAGTGCTTACACCAGTCTCTTCAGAGGAGGAAAGTGACTGCCTGGGATTAATGAACTCCTTCACCCCATAATTTTTCTATTTTCCCAATTTTTCACCCTTGTTCCTTTCTTTATAGTCTTGACGTTACATCTAAACAATTTTTTGGAGGGGCAATGAGGTTAAGTGATTTGTCCAAGGTCATAGTTAAATTTCAAGTGTCTGGGTCCAGATTTGAACTCAAGTCATCCAGACTCCAGGGTCAATGCCCTATCCACTGTGTCTCCAAGTCACTCCAATAGCAAAATTATTTAACTTCTTCCACTCTCAAATCTCTTGCTCTCATATCTTTCCATTATCCACATTTTTCCAATCATCGGACTTGGGTCATCATCTGCTTTCTTGAATAATTATCTTTGTCCTGTTTCCTAAATGCAGGTTCTCCTCCAGGCATTATCCTAACCATTTTACTCCCCTTTCTAAATGCTTTCCCTTGGTGATCTCATTAGTTTCCATGGATTCTCACTGATATTTCTATGTTAATTATTCCTAAATTTATATATCTAGCCCGATTATTTTTCTCATCTCTAATAGTAAGCTGTATATCATCACATAGAAGTTCCATCAATATCTCAAATTCAGCATGTCCAAAACTCTTCTTTCCCTATAAACCTATTTCCTCTTCCTGTCCCTACTTCTGTTAAGGCTATTACCATTTTCCCAGCCATAAAAATTCCTGAGCTTATTGAGCAATTATTACATTTTTGTTAATATAAACAAAATGAATAGGGGAGGAGTTCTAAAAGTTTAGGAACAAATAGATGAGTAGTCAAGAAGAGGTATAGAATAGTCCAGTTTGACTAAAACAGAGTATAGAAAGTGAATAGTGGTATAGAATAAGACAGGAAAAACAGACTGAAATCAGATTGAGGAAAACCTTGACTAACAAGGCAGGAATTTGTAATTTTAAAAAATGTAAATAGTGGATAAATTATTATATGGTAATTTTGTCTTTTCTCTATTTTACAGGATGGGGGCTTTTTTCTCACCTTGTCTTCCAGCATTCAATGTTCTCAAGTTGATTGGACTGATGTATTTACGAAGCTGGGCTGTGCTGACCTGTAATGTGCCCCATCAGCAAGTTTTCAGAGCTTCTAGGTCAGTGAAATAATTTTTTTTGTTTGTTTCTTAAAGCTTGTGCTTACTCAATCACTCCAGTACAGAGTATTTTTTAAAAAATTATTGGTTATGGGGCGGCTAGGTGGCAAAGTGGATAAAGCACCGGCCCTGGAGTCAGGAGTACCTGGGTTCAAATCTGGTCTCAGACACTTAACAATTACCTAGCTGTGTGGCCTTGGGCAAGCCACTTAACCCCATTTACCTTGCAAAAAAAAAACTAAAAATAAATACAATTATTGGTTATACTGAGGACTTTTCCCCTCTCTTAAAATTATTTTATTTTTTCCAATTACATGAAAGGATAGTTTTCGGAATTCATTTTTATAAGATTTTCAGTTCATTCCCACTTAGACTATTCTTCCAAATGTACTGTTATTATTTAAAGTACATTCAACCAGATATCAACTGATAAATTGCTATTCTGCTTACTAATAAATTCTAGAGCATAAAACTTGGTCCATTTATGACAAGTTTCTAAATCATCATAGAGACACAGCTGGAAGGTATATCAGGGATCATCTAGTCTAACCCCCTCCATTTTACAGAGACCCAGAGAGGTTAAGTAATTTGACCAAGATCACACTGAAGTTCCAAATTCTGCTCTCTTTCCACTGAACTATATATACAACTTCTCGGCAGGGTATCTTTTAAATTGGTTCCCCAAGTGTTGTATTTAAATAATTGAAGTATACCATTTTCTGCATCAAAATTCTATCCACTGTCTCACTCTGGCAAAGAAGCATGACCCTGATTTCTCAAAATCTATAGCAGCAGAGTTCAATGTCTGGCAAGTGATACCAAACTAAAAGGCTTTGAGTAGGAGTCTGGTAAAATACTCCTGTATATAGACCATCTGAGGACAAACATAATTAAGGCAAAGATGCTCATCAACAGGTGAGGTAACAACACTGTTAAAATCACAGATTTTCTAAGCATGCAAGTACAAGTATATGCTTTACAACATTATTTAATGTAAGGCATACATGATGATAATTTAGAATTCAATTCAACAAAGATTTACTAAGAACTTACTAAGTGAAATTCTGTGTCTTGTATACAATGGGGCAACAATAAAAATAATGACCACTACCTATAAGAATAAGCTAAAATTACTATTATGAAAATATAATATAATATTTAGCAATAATATATACATATATTTTGTTCAGCTCTTATTGTGCTTCTTACATCAAATCTCAAAGCATTGCAAGATCCCTTCAATGAAATACATTACTCTAAAAAGATCATCCTAATAAAATGTAAAACCAGAAGAATACTATAGGTTAATTTAGAAAAATTTTAGCAAAGTAATTAACCCACCAGCTAATAGAGTATGAGTTTAAAAATATCTTGGTGAAGGGGCAGCTAGTGGCGCAGTGGTGAGAGCACTGACCCTGGAGTCAGGAAGAACTAGTTCAAGTCTGGCTTCAGGCATTTAACAATTACCTAGCTGTGTAAGCTTCAGCAGGTCACTTAACCCCATTGCTTTGCAATAATAATAATAATAATAATAATAATAGCCTAGCTGTGTAACCTTGGACAAATCACTTAACTCCATTGCCTTAATAAATTTAAAAAAATATCTTGGTGACCTAGAACTTTGGGTTGAATTAAACAAGCTGAAATTTGATAGTAAAATATAAATTCTTACTGTTGAGTTTAAAAAATCAATACAAGATGAAGGAGGAATGGATAAACAGAAGTTCATAGGGAAAAGATTGGAGGCAGTAGGAGGCATTATTGCACTGTCAGTTCATTTTTAATTATCAGTACAAAATGACAACTAAGGAAGTTAATGACAGCTTTAATCTGTATTAGAGAAATAAAACATCCAAGAATACAAAGTTAATAGGCAGTAAATAATACATTTATTTATTTGTTTGTATATTTGTTTATTTATTATAAAGCATTAGATCTGAAGTGAAGACCTGAGTTCAAATTCTACTTCAGAAACTTATCAACTATATAACTCTAGGTGAGTCAATTCACCTGTCTGACTCCACACTTTCATCTATAGATGAAAAGGTTAAAATGAATCATGAAGTGGAGAGACTACTCACATTGAACTTTTTAAGTATAGCATTATATAGTTCGATCTGGTAGCAGAAGGAACAGCAGCAGCAGTAGCAGTAGCAGCAGTAAGCAATATAGTAGCAGGAGTGGTAAAAATAATCTCAAGTAGTTTACATCATTTCATGTACTTAATAAATGTTCAAGTTATGATTAATTGGTTTATTGTTATTATTACTTAGCACTATATAAATCTAAGCTGTAGTGCTCAAGAACTTCATATAAATCACCTTACTTGCTCCTAAGCATGAGTTAGATAGTAAAAGCATCATGCCTCCATTCTAAAGATGAAGAAACTGAGCCTCAAGGTCATATAGTGTCAGAGTCCACTCTATGACTCTTATACCAGTGTGCCCCTTCCTGACCACCAGTTCCCACTATGTCTTCTCCTCTAATTTTGATATATTGTATATATACATGATTCTAAATTGAAGTAAAGAAAAATATAAATGCGACACATTGATTTCCTTTTGAGCAATTTTCTGATTAAGAAAGGTCAATGTCATGGACCTTCTCTTTAGCAATCCCTTGATATCTGCACATATTGTAATTATCTACAAAATAAAGTCAGCAATATTTGGTTTTCTCATAGATCCAATAACTTCTACTTGGCAATGTTGCTGTTCATGCTGTTTCTGTGCATGCTGCCAACAATCTTTGCTATTGCCAGATATAAACCATCTTTAAACTGTGGTCCCTTCAGGTGAGTGATCTTTCATTGAAGACTTGCTTTCGTTTGGAAATGAAAACCAGTTTAAGAGAAACTGGACTACTTATCAGATGTACTTTTCATAGAATGCTAATGACCCAATTTCCCTTAACTTACATAACCTAAAAGTGATTAAAGGAGAGAAAAAAAGAGGGAGGAAAGAGGTGAGAAGGCAAGAGAGAGAAGGGAGGGAGGGAGTGGGGAGAGGGGAGAGAGGAGGGGGGGGAAGAGACAAAGAGACAGAGAGACAGAGAGAGACAGAGAGACAGAGAGAGATAGAGAGACAGAGAGAGACAGAGAGAGGAAAAACAAATCAAAATTAAATTTTCATGTTGATTGCTCTTTAATATTAATCAGCCAATTTTGATAATTTATATTTGGCTTAAGACCCTAAATACATCATCTCCTTTGAATTTAAATACCGTGAATACATCATCCCATTTGAAATACACAATCACTCTATGAAGTAGCTACTACAGCAAAAAAGAAGCTAAATGATTTGTCCCTGGTAACATAGCTAATAAGTGTCAGCACTGGGTTTTGAACTGAGATTTTCCAGATTCTAAGGCCAGCACTCTATCCACCTATGCAAAGTTAATGACATTTTGTGAACTTGAAATAATTAGCTAACTTCCAAATGACTTTGCTACTGAAGAGATTAGGATCAAATGTGGAATTGGGGTGGGGGGAAGTAATGAATAATATGTTTTGATTTGTTTTTATTTCTAATTTATATATACATAATTTTATAATCATTAAAAACTGGATAGTTATCAACTGAAAACCAGATATAACTGACAGGTACTCATTAGAATTTATTGATATTTTGTGAAAGACAATTATGGAATGTCAAGATAGCATAATGAATAGGGCGAATCCTCAAGGCAATAAAGACATGGGTTCAAGTTCATCTCTGATATATACTGGCTGCATGACCTTGTACAAGCCACTTAACTAGAGCTACTCCTAGACAACTCCACTAAGTCAATCACTCAACAAACTTTTATTAAATATATCTTTTATGTCAGTCACTGTACTAAGTGACCTAATTTTTAAAAAATGACTTGCTACATGACTTGCTCTTGTTTCCTTCTACCCTTAATAAAGGGATTTCAGCCTAAGGAATAAATGAGTTAGAAAAAACTGAATAATAATTTCTAAACACTCCAAGGGCCTCCATGTAGAAGAAAGTATAGACACTTTATGTTGCTCTGCAATGCAGAACTAAATCCAATAAATAGGATTTATAGGGAGGAAGCTTTTGTTGGTTGGTTGGCTTTTCTTTTTGTCAGTACTTCCTAACAAGCTGACTTGTGTAGAAGTTATTTCCCTACTACAAAAGATATTCAAGTAGGGGCTGTATTGCTGCTTTGTCAAAAATATTATAAGGAGGATTTCCAATACTGACTGAGAAGTCTAGTCAGATTATTAAGGTCTCTTCCAACTCTGCAAGTCTGGTTATTTGGAGTCCAGATTGCCTCAATTATAGCTTCAGGTATTGAAGTACTAATGCTTGGACTTAGGGCTTGCTTATTTATTCAGAAACAATTCAACTGATTTTTGTTTGATTTTTTCTTCTCTCTCAGTGGGCAAGAGAAAATCTATGACATTGTGTCTGAAACTATTAAGAATGATTTTCCTTTGTGGTTCAACTCAGTGATTGGCTATGTTAGCAGCCCAGTGGTCATTCTTCCTGCTCTGCTTCTTCTCTTGTAAGTATGATATTTCAAATCTATCATAATTGTTGCATTGTCCTTATTTAATGTAGTTCACAGAAGTAGCCAATGCTCTTTTATCTTGACTCTAATTGGTTGATTCCAGTAATATTTCCTTACTTTGTTTTATTTTCATCTTCAACCTCAAGACTTTAACATATATCATTGGCTATTTTATCAATTATTGTGTGTCCTTGAAGAAAGTCACTTTATCTAGTGAGGCTTCAGTTTGTTTGTCTGCAGAACTAAAGTATTCGATTGGATGATATCTAGGTCATTTCTAGCTCTAAATACGTATCAATAATGAGTACATCCTTAGCTGTGGCTGGGATTCTGGAACTTCTCTGAAAGAATAAGTGATTCTCATGTAACCAGCATTCTGATGCTGGTCAGAAAGTCAGATTCCAGTATTTGTTCCCACTTTTCCTATATAAAGAGTCATAAATTCAGTTGAGGTAGGAAAGGGAAACAGACAAATATAGAGGATAGTCAGATTCAGGTATGTACCTCTGTTCTAGAAGAAAAGAATGTCCCATTTCCCAGAAATTCTGTCCTTGGCCCCAGTGTTTATCACATGGCTGACAGCCATCAACCTCCTAAATCCAAAGAGGAAGCAGAAGAATCAAATGAAGTAAAGGCAGTGGGCAAAGGCAGAACTGTAAGGAATAGAAAGTCAGATCAAGGGAGCAGTTCTGTTGTGGGATTTTGAATGAGTATGAGGAGGCCTAGATCCTTGATAGCAAGTGAAAGAAATTGTGCCTTGAATTGCCCAAGATATTAGCACCCTGGAAAAACTCCTTGACCACTTTGCTATAGTGATTTTGTCTTTTCTGGCTCTGTAAGAGACCTTCTAGAAATTCAGTTGGTCTTATAAGTGTATGTGTGTTTCCCCCTACCAACCAATTATATGGCTACACCTGTTCTCTTATAGCATGCTGATTTATTACCTTCAGAGTATTGCAAGATCATTGAAGTTTACCAACAATCAGCTGAGAATGCAGATTCAAAGTGCAAGTATTGATTGAAATGACCTGTGCTATGAATTTATTTTTTCCTATTTTACCTGACCCCAAATGAAACCTCAAAGTAACTTTATTTTAGAAGCCTATAGATATGTGATAATTTGAACTGAAGGTTAGTATTTATTTTCATTTACATTTAAAGAATTTATCACCTGGCTACCCTAACTTAGCTATCTATACTTAGCTTATGTCAGTTACTGAAAAGTCATCAATGATCAGAACTATATTTGAAAGTTTACCTGCTTGATAGAAATTTCTTGGTCTTGTGTTCTGTTAACAGGCTCCATAGTCATCTCCATGCTGTGATGATGCATTGGAGAAGTACAGGGGTTTCTTTTAGAAGATAAAAGGCCAGGCTTAATATCCTGCCTCTGATATTTATTGCTTCTTTGACTTTGACTTAGACATGTCATTTCATTTTCTTAGGACTCAGTTTCCTCAACTGTAAAACAAGAAAGTTGAACAAAATTATCACCATGGTTCTTTCTAACTCTAAATAGAGGTCATATTGTGGTAGCTGTTGTTCACTCATTTTTTTCAGTGATATTTGACTTTATGATCCCATTTCAGTTTTCTTGGCAAAGATAGAATGGTTTGTCATTTCCTTCACCAACTCCTTTTACATATGAGGAATGTGAGGTAAATAGAATTAATTGACTTGCCCAGGTCCCATAGCTAGTAAGTGTCTGAGGCCAGATTTGAATTCAGGGAGAGGAATCTTCCCGATTCAGGTCTGTAACTCTCTCCACTGGGCTGCCTAACTACTCTTATTTGGAAATATATATGATTAATATTAACTCTAAGCATATCATTCAGTTAACATTGTTATAATGATGCTAATCATGGATATATAAAGCATTTTTCACTTAAGAAAAACATATTATCATTGAGATTTTAAAAATTGTTGAATACATTCATTATTCAAGGAAAGTGAATATATGTGTGCATTTGTGGGGGTAGTTAAGGAATCTTAACCACAATTTGGACATACTGTCATCAGGTAGCAGTAGACTTTGATCTAAATTCACCAGTCGATCCATAGGTTTAGGGATACAAACAGGAATTTTCTTGATAGAGGAGGGGGAGAAGGAGGGGGGGGAAAGAAGGAGGAGGAGGAGAAGGTAGAGGAGAAGATGGTGGTGGAAGAGGAGGAGGAAGAGGAGGAGGAGGAGGAGGAACAATCATATTAAATAATTCTGAGGCACATTCAAAAGAAAATGTTCCCTTACTCTCTTCCCAACGATGTTCCTGGCCAACCAACTGTGAATTAGTGTCAGATAAGACAGTAATAATTTTAATTGGTTATCCCACTAGGACTACTGATGATTCTTCTAATTCAAATAGATAGTTTAGCCAATCAGAGAAAGGAAAAAAATGAAGTTCTTAAGGTGGTACATCTGCTCCACTGATTCAACAAAAAGGATGCCAGGCAATATACTAAGGATTCAACATATCCATTGCTGCTCTGGAAACATAGATACAACAAGAAACCTTAATGAATCTTCATTCTGCTACTTAGAATCTTCCTTGCCTGAACCTTATTAATAAAGTATTTTCCACCAAATGTAAAAATAGTTTGTGGGGACACAATGTGACACAAGCATCAATAGGAGAGTCATAGTGTGACCATGTGTACAGAAAATTGTCTGTACTTGATGGAGTAAAAGGATTGTGGGAATTCTTGGGGAAAAGATAGACTTTGGAAAAAGAAGGACAAGAACTCTAAGGTAATAGGAACCATGGTGGTAGTAGTTATGGTGGTAGTAGTCCAGGGACAGTTGTTGGTATGTGGTTGGAAGGGTTGCTGCCAAGCTTCTTTTTCAGAAAAAAAATGGGAGGATTTGGTAGGACTCTGGGGACAATGTTCTACTACTACACTCATTTTAGTAAAGACTGTGCTTTAACATTGCCTAAATAACTGGGAAGGAGCACTTAACCAAGTACATCCTAGATGTGCCCAATTGTCCAATGTCTCCTAAATACCCCCAAATAGCTACATTACCAGATAGGTAGATAAATCTCTAATCTCTAACTCTCTCACAATTTCATCATTTAAAACTTAATCCATATCAACATTGCAAATAATTGTCATGTGTATTTTAGGGTAGATCTGAAGACAAGAAGAAAGTTGCCCAAATGATGGGAGGTAAGTGGAAAGTGTAAAATAAACATACAAGAATGGGTATCTTATTTTGTCCAATATACTCAAAAACAATGAAAAGAGACATTGAAGCCAATGTGGAAAAAGTGGTCTCATTCACATTTACCTCCTTACAAATTATTCTCAGCTAGATGTTTGTTGTTGAAAGCAGAGAAAATAAACCATTTAGCAATATATTGCAATCAAAAATGAATTTGGGTATAAAATCTAATTAATAATTTTAAAACCCTGAAGTGTCATTAATACACAATAAGGGAAAGAAAAAAAATTTATGTTTCAAGACTTGAATTTAAGTCTGTTCATCATTTGCCAGCTATTTGACCTTTGTAAAGTAAGTCTCAAATTGTCTCAACCTCAACTTTCTCATTTGTAAAACATAAAAAAGAATCACTTCTCTATCTACCTTAAAGTGCTGTTGAGCAGTTTAAAATGCGATAATGCATATAAAAGTATTAATACTCATAAAGTGAGGTATCTTGTTGTTGAGTCATTTTCATTTGGGTTTGATTCTTTGTGACCCCATTTGGAGGTTTCTTAGAAAAGATTCTAAAGTGGTTTGCCAATTCCTTCTCTAGCTTGTTTTATTGTTGAAGAACTGACAGAAAGTGGGTTAAGTGACTTGCCCAGAGTTACACATCTAGTAAGTGTTTGAGGTCATATTTGAACACAAGATGAGTTTTTTGACTATGAACTTGGGACTCTATCCACTGAGCCACCTAGAGGCCCAAAGTTAAAATAATGTTTGTCCATCATTCTTGAAGAAGACCATGACATCAGGGAAATGATGTCATGACAAGTGCATGAATTGTATTTGAGTGAGTGGGTGCTGAACTAAAACACCAGCTTCACTTTCTCCACCAGTCATCTGTGTCCAGTGGCCAGACAACGAATCAGGATGACTGAAGAAAACCCTGGACATGAGACAACCCCAGTTAAGTGACTTGCCCAGAGTCACACAGCTAGTTAGGGTCAAGTGTCTAAGACCAGATTCAAACTCCTGTCCTCCTGACTCCAAGATCAGTACTCTATTCACTGCACTATCTAGGTGCCCATGTCCAAGTGAATGAATGAACGAATGAATGCATGCATAGCCAAAATAGCCTTCTGAACTAAAAAGGGAAGATAGTGAGGTAGAAAAGACTATGGACAGATTCAAGAGAGAGAGAGAATATATAATTCTCAGAGAATGAATCTGAAATAAATAGAAAGCCCCCTAAAAATTGAATGGATATTGATATTACTTTGCCCCATCTCTCTGCTCCATGGAGTTACCAGTTATTACCAGATTTACCAATTTTGCCTCTGTACTGAAACAACATAACCTCAGTTTTTTCCTCTATCTATCTATCTATCCGTACCTGCTTTAAGATCCCCTATGGTTCTGATTTCTTCACTGATGGGGCCTATGAGATTCTGGTTATAGCACAGACAGAGGCAATTTTTGCTAAGGAAGTATCTGCAAATATCCAGTCTTTTGATAGTTATCCTGTTAGTACCTCCCCTGATTCTTCAAGGACTCCTGCCCGATGGCCAACTGGGAACTGAAAATTGAGACAGTGGTGGTTGTATCTACTTGTTTGAAATTCACTGGTTTGGTATCTCTGGAGTGTGAACACAGACAGAGGGTTTTACTAAGCAGGAAGCTTATTGTGGACATCTATGAAAACTTGGAGCCCACATCCAGTCTCAAGCAGCTAATGAAAATGTTATACTTTAAAAACTAAATAGACAAGATAGGCACATTCTCTTGACTGTATAACTATTAACTTATTTTATAGGGACTAAAAATCATAACGGTGATAGGGTCATACTGATTTCAAGTTATGAAGTTATAGAAATATTTACATTGCTTTTTTGTCATTTATTTTCATTGAATATGTATTTGTCCTAGTAGTTCATTGTGAATCATTGTCGTTTGTCTTTTATTTTTGAAGAGGACCAGTGACATCACCAGTGTGATATCTTGACTTGTGTGTGAACGAATTTAAGTGAGGCAACATTGCACAAAGTTGTCAGTCTCATTTTCTCTTCCGGAGTCATTGAAATCCAATGATAGGACAAAAGTTAGGACAATTGCCCCATATGCAGTGGATGACCTTGGAATATTTGATATCTGGTCAAGCTCTAACCACTCTCCAGAGCTTGCTTCAGCTGCCTTCATAGCCATAGAAACAATTTAATTCTATGTCACATTGTCAAATAATATTTGCCAGTGTAATATTAGTCCAGTGTAGATCAGGTCATTTTCTAAATCAGTTACTCAGTATAATAATAACAACATTGATTTTATAAGCACAAAATGGCCTGATATTTCAAAATCTATTATTGTTTCTTATAGCAATTATGTTAAATTGATGTTATTAGATATATTATCAAAAAGAAATTGGAAAAACTCCCTCTTTCCTCTGAGTTTCAATTTCCTCGTTATTAGAAATTAAGTAATCTCTAGGGGCTAGCAATCTATGGGACAATTTCCTCCTCTTCCCCTACCTATATGTTACAGAACATGTGATTGGAAAAGTTAAGAGTAGAATTCACTATGCTTAATATACTACTTCATGGATCACTTGTTTGAAAGAAAAAATTCTTGTTTTTATACTCACTTCTTTAAAAAAGCAAAAAAAACCCAATAAAATCCAAAGGTCCATAGTATTAAAAGTAGGGAGCATTTTAATTGAATAGATTATCCCAGGTGATGATCAGTTCAATTCATGTAACATTTGTGAAGCACTGACTATATTCCACATACTGCTAGATCCATAAAAATATACAAGACTAGATCTGACATTGCTATGTTATTATGGAACTTATAAACTAGAAGCATCAGTTTATTAGAGAAGTATCCAAAGAGTACTGTATTAGGAAATAGAGATCATCATATACTGGGGACATCAGATAAAGCTTCATTAAAAAGGTACCATGATGAGGTTTTAAAAGATCAATAGGAATTCACCAGGAGAATCATAAAAATCCATACAATAGAAGAATAATTACAGACATTTAATTTAATATTGGCACAAATTTCCCTACAGATATCCAGTAGATAGTATAAATGTGACTAAGCCCATTTTTACTGGGGTGTTAGTTAGAAAAATCAAATAATTTGGCCAAGGTCACAAAACTAATAAACATTGGAGTTACCATTCTAACTGAAATCACTCTAATTCTACAATCAGTGCCTTTTTTTTTTATCACAAACAGCCTC
Source organism: Macrotis lagotis (assembly GCF_037893015.1). Lineage (NCBI taxonomy): Eukaryota > Metazoa > Chordata > Mammalia > Peramelemorphia > Peramelidae > Macrotis > Macrotis lagotis. Next base: position 120,197,128 of record NC_133661.1, read on the forward strand.
CTATAAAGGCAAAGGGGATTAGAAGTAATGACAATTCTAAACAAAGAAAACAGTGAGTAAAAGCATGAACATTAGAAACAGTATTAAGTAGGACTGTTTGAAAGCTTCTAAGTGGAGTAAAAAATGACTTATATATAGCTTGAAACATAGGGGGCATCAAAATTGGGAGTGAACTTTAAATTCAAGAGAATAAGTTTGACTTTAGCTTGATAGACATCAGTCAATATATATTTATTAAGCACCTACTGTGAGCTAATAACTGTGGTAAGTTCTGGAGGATACAGAAGAATAAAAGACAAAATATTGTCCAGAATAATGAGGAGCTCCCAGTCTAAATAGGGAGAAAACATGCAAATAAGATTGACAGGATAAATTGGAAATGATCAACAGAGAGAAGGCTCTAGAATCTTGAAAGTCTTTTGGTAGAAAGTAGTCTTGAAGGAAGGCAGTGAAGCCAGGGGACTGAGATGAGGAGGGAAAGAATTCTAGGCATGGTGAAAATGTGTAATGTTTGAAGATAGAATGACTTGTTTGAGGGAAAAAAAGGAGTCCAGTATCAATGCACTGACAACATGGGAAAGGGGAGAGATATAAAGATCAAAAGACAGGTCTTAGCAACAGATTCAATATGAAAGAGAGAATGAAAAGTTGGGTTTGACACATTGTGAATCTAGGAAACTGGAAAGCTAATAGTACCCTCTAAAGACTGTGAGTTCTTTGAGAAAAAGGTCTATCTTTTGCCTCTTTTTAAATCTTCCATACTTAGTAAAATGCCTGGAGCCTGATAGATATTTGATAAATATTTCTCAACTAATTCATCAGTGATAGGTAAATCTGGAAGAGGATGAAGGCCTGAGGGTAAAGATAATAAGTTAGGTTTTGAAATCTCTGAGTATAAGTTTTCTATAAGAGATCCAGTTTTAAAAACCCAATAGGCAATTGGTTGTGCAAGTCTTAAGTTTCTTGGAGAGAGTAGAGCTAAATAAGTAGATCTGAGAATTCTCAACCTAGACTTGAGAACAGAATCTTTGGGAGTTGATGAAATCATTGAGAGAAAAAGAAGGGAGAGCTAGGTGGCATAGTAGATAGAGCACAGGCCCTGGAGTCAGGAGGACCTGAGTTCTGTGTGGCCTTGGGCAAGCTACTTAACCCCATTAGCTTGCAAAAAGATAAAAAAAAGAAGAAGAAAAAGAAAAAAGGACTTAGAACCTGGCTCTTAAGATGCCTACCATTAGTAGGAATGACCTGAATGAAGATCTAGTAAAAGAGGTGGAGAAGGAACCATCTAGGAAGAGAACCATACTAAAGTACTTTCATGAAAGCCCAGAGAAAACAGGGTATCAAGGAGAGGAGGCTGTCAGGTTGCCCCTGAATGATTTTGAACAGAAGAGTGACATGAACAGGTCTGTGGATTTGTCTTTTCTTCCATTTCCAGCCAGGACACAGACCCAGGAGGGAAGCAAGAAGAAGCCTCAGGAAAGTGATTTTGTCAATCAACAGATCTCAGGTCACTCCATGACTCCCAGGAAAAATGGCAATGTGTTCAGCTTTGATTCTCCAGGCAGCAGAATTCCAACCATTTCACAAGATATACCACAGGCTAAGATTTCCAGGTCAGTGGAGATCTCTTCTCCAGTTACTGGCATCTCCAAGGCACGATCTGAGCCTGTTGACAACAGGTAAAGTTTAGTCTTAACTCCTGTATTCAGCCACAATGAGAATAATAGCATATTTTGAGTGATATTTTGAACAATTTTGTATTAAAGGACTTTTAGTTAATTTTCAAAAAGACTTAGCTATGCATGAGTATTTTACTTAAGGAACTAAGTTAACAAGATGCTAAGGAAAACAAAGAAGTTGTATTCCAGACTTAATGATTTAATTGATAGAGAAAGTTTGTTAAATGGCTATAGAAAGCAAAAAAATTGGTATTAAAAATCAAAAGAAATGGTACCTGCACTGCAATTTATAATCTTAGAATAGGAGTTCTTAATTTTGGGGGGTTCATAGATTCCTTTGGTAGTCTGGCAAAAATTAAGGACCCATTTTCAGGACATTGTTTTTAAATGCATAAAATAAAATACCTAGGATTGCAAAGCAAACTCAAGATTAGTGAAAATAAAGATGTAATTTATTTTCTGATCCAAGTTCATGGGCCTCCTGAAATCTATCAAGAGTGGTCTATAGTCCCCATGGAAATGGGTCTTAGAGGATTGCCAGGGAACACCTGAAAGTTTAAAATGTTATGTTCAGGGTAATGTAGTCAAAATGTATGAGAGGTGGGATTTTAAAACCCACCTCTTTGCTCCCAGGGCAAAAGGAAGAAATGGAAAGGGGGGTGGGGGGGGGGGAGGGAAGAAAGAAGAAGCATGAAATGGATATATTTTTACACTCAGGATTTCTTCCACTAAACACACTTGTCATACTCCAACAAAGGATAGTCCATAATACAATTCTGACCTTTTATGTTATTGATTTGATCTCCCTTTAAATCTCTCCTATAAAGTCCTCTAATGTCTCATTGTAGCATAGAGGTGGCACAGGATTCTGAGAAATGTTTGTTATCAGCAAGTTGGTCATGAAATGAATTAATGTGGGGGTAAAGAAGAGACAAGACATGGGCAGGATTGTACTAATCAGTGGAAAACTACCTAAATGAATTAAATTATGGACCTTTGAAATATTAAAGGAAACATCCTTGTAAAACAAATAGAGAACAAACATCTTTATTTTCATTTTACAGAGAAGGAAAAAGAAGAATAATTAATAATTAAATGACTCACCCAAACTCAAGTTAGCATTCCAAAATAGAGAATAGAAATGCTGTGGCAATCATGGTATTTGGCATCTTCATTTTATCTACAAATGAAGAGTTCTATTTCAAATGGCTGCTTATTGTGTTTTAAATTACACACCTGAGATATAAACTCTGGTGAGATAAGAGCACTCCCCATAAAACTTTAGCGCTTACACTTCAGTAAGAAATTAAAACTCAGGGAGAACAGAGGTCAATGTTTGTTCTTTCTTTTTTATTTTATAAGGTATCCATATTTTGCAAATGATAATGATCTCGGCAAGTCCAAGTCCTGTACTACCCCAGTTACTTTCAAAAAACACTTGGAGGACATCTATTCAGAACCCCTCTTTCGAAAAGGCATCCAACAGATGAACCCACATGCTCTCGGAACAGAAGGCCCAGGGATTGTAGGAAGACGAACACATCCTAGATATTACATCGTTAATGAGAGGGAATCCCGCAGAAAACCTCGTTCTGCCTTTCGATCACCAAGACACTTTCATAGGGACAACTTGGGTGACTTTGGGGAGAAATATCCCAGGAACAAAAGGAGCTATATGTTATCAAAACTCCACCATGCCTATCCCCCACATTTAAGTGATGAAGAGGAAGAAGAGGAATTGAGAAGGGACATATTCAATAGATCCTTTCGTCCACGATCCCTCTCAGACCTTCATCAGACATCTAATTTTTACATTGGTGAACGAACAGAGAGCCAAATCTTGGCTGCTGAAGATCTGGCCAGAATGCAGTACCAGTCTTGGAATAGTAATTTTGAGGTAGACCCCTATCGACCAGTTTATTTGTATAAAAAGCCTAGATTACAGAATTTTGACCCAGAACTTCAGTACTCAGAACACTTCATGAAACCAAAACCCAAACAAAAGATGGAACCATCCTTTACAGAGTCAGATTCAGTGTCTGCCTCTAGCAGTGACCAGCAAAACAGCAGCACTGATCAATATATCCAAGTCATTCATAATAAAGACAAATACTTAAAGAGCGCAAGCAAGCTTCACAAAAAGAAATCAAAGTCTAGGCTTGAATTGACTATTGCAGATGCCGGTGAATTGATTTGTTCAAATGTCTAGATGGATATTTGCTGTTACCTTGTAACATAGTAGCACATCATTATGATTCTGGTATCAAGAATACCAGAATGGACCAATGGACCCAAGATTTGGCCTGTGAAGGAAAAAAATTCATGATATACTGCATATTCATGGAACCTCAATGCTCTGAAACTTTTCTAGATCAGCAAAAAATGTCTGTATGTATGTAGACAATCATTTAATGGAGATCACGTTCTGATGGGCAGTAGATTGCAGTGTTCCCCAACTAGTTAGGCAAACATTTGGCACATTCATATGATGTTTGAAGTCAGAGGGAAAGACCATGTAACTCAAACTGTCTTTCCACTTCATTCTGCTTCAAAAAGGGTCAAGTCACTGTCATTGGAGTTTATATTTAGATATTTGAAACATCTCCAATTAGCTGCTCATTCTTAAAAAGAATAATATTAAAGCCCTGTATTGTTTGTTGCAGAATCTTTTAAGAAGTAAAAATCATTTCCCCATGTAATCAAAAAAAGTCTGTAAATGATTTTTTTTTCATTTCTCTAAGGTCAGGCTTCTAAACTGTGTGTATGTGTGCTATGGACTTTTTGCCAGTCAGTTAATAAATGTTTATTAATCACCTTTATGTCTCATGCACTGTGTTAAAGGTTGACAGTCTGGCCCTCTTTTCAAAATAATATTAAATGTATATAATACAATTCAATGGATCACTAATGAAACTAATTATATTAAGATAAAGTTATCAAAATATTTTTAAATATGTTAAAACAAATTCATGGGTCCCAGGTTTAGAACCTGAAACACTGTACTGGAGACAGTATGGACTCTACAAGTGTAAAACTATGGGACCTGAGAGGCAAAAAAGCTAATGTGTAATCTCAGATCATTTTAATAGAAAGTATCATTTAATCAATCCTCCAAGAAACATTTATTAAGCCTGGACATCAGGCACTGTGCTGGCTGTGAGGGATACAAAGACAAGAATGAAACAGCCCCTGCAATTGCAGGACTTATATAGGTGAGGCACATGAGCACACACAGCAGGTATAAATTATACAAAGCAGATGCATAGTTACTTTGGTGGATGTGAACAAAACACTAGAAGCTAGAGGAAACCAGAAAGACTTCATGCCAAAGACTGTTCTTGAGCTGAGTCCTAAGGAAACCAAGATTTCCAAAGACAGAGGTGAAGAGAGAGGACATTCTTGGAATGGGGAACAGCCAGGGCAAAGGCATAAAGATAGGAAATGGAGGATTATCTTTGAAGACTATCAAAAAAAACAATATAACTGTGAGAATGATAATGAAGAAAAAGAGAGCTACACTTTATATAGTGCTTTAAAGTTTGCAATGCACTTTATATATTTTTCTCTTGTGATCCTCAAAACAACCTTGTGAGACAGATGATATTACACACACACACACACACACACACACACACACACACACACACACACACACACCCCTTTTAAATTAGGAAACAGAGATTTAAGAAAACATTGCCTTAATGACATAGCTAGTAAGTGCTTAAAACAGGATTTGTATTCAGTATTCTTTTAATCCAATTATGGCATTCTAACTACCATTATACCTTACTAGTTCATTTTGGCTGTGGTTCAGTGGGTGTAGTGGGAAACCATGTATCTTAAGTTTGAAAGGAAGCATGAGATAGGTTGCAAAGAGTTTTAAATTCTAGAGATCCTAGAGTCAATAGAAATAGCCATACTTGAATTTTAGTGGGGAAAAATCACTTTGACCATTGTGTAGAGGATGGAATGGAGTAAAGAGAATCTTGGGATGTGATTTGAAGGCTACTGAAATAATCAAGAGAAGAAATGATGAGGATCTAAATTATGATGATGGCTATGTGTGTAGAAAGAAGAGGAAATACACATACATCCTTATATACCCACATATATACATGCATGCATATTGTTCAGCCATTTTAATTTTTATGACCCCATTTGGAAATTGTTTCATTCATTTTTTTACACAAATGAGATCTAACAGTAGTTCATAGTAGGAGCTTGCTAAATGCTCACTGATTTTCTGATTAATTCATATATTTGAAATACAGAAAAGATAACTGAATATAAATTCTGAGGGAGTTGTGTAGAAATAAGAGAAGCATTTCAGTATTAAACAAGAAAGAATCAGTATAAATAAAAGAGAATATTATTGGAGGAACACTCATACTTAGGAAATGAGGAGCCATCAAAGAAAATGTAGAATTAGAAAATGCAGAAGGGGCAGCTCGGTAGTGCAGTGAATAGGCTCAGACATTTGATAATTACTTAGCTATGAGACCTTAGGCAAGTCACTTTAACCCCCATTGCCTTACAAAAACAAAAACAGAGGGGTGGCTAGGTGGCACAGTGGATAAAGCACCAGCCCTGGAGTCAGGAGTACCTGGGTTCAAATCCGGTCTCAGACACCTAGCTGTGTGGCCTTGGGCAAGCCACTTAACCCCATTTGCCTTAAAAAAAAACCTAAAAAAACCCCAAAACAAAAAAAAAGAATTGATGGAGAGAGAAGTACCAAGATATGACTTTGAGAAACCATGTGGGGAGGGCTTTAATTAGGAAGGGGTAATATAATCTGACAAATGCTGTGGAGAATTTGTCATGAGATCCTCAACAAGGCACTTAATTTTGTCAAGGGTTGGTAATGAGAGTGATTAGGACAGAAATCTAGATTAAGGTGAAAGTAGGTGATGAGGAAATAAAAGCTAATATTTAAGAAACCTGGAAATAAAAGAAAGGCAAAAAATAGGGGTCAAGGGCTAAAGGGAGGGTGTTGATTCTTTCCCCTCTTAGGATGCCTTAACTTGGAGAGATGTTTCTGGGCTGTCAAAAATTGTGCCAACAAGGAAAAGAGCATTCTGCCAGATTCTATTTAATTGGAAAGTTTTATTTTCGTTATCACTATGGAGTGTCAAGGTATGTGTTCATAATAAGAGGAACAGCCTTAAATGAGACAGTTGAGTAGTTTTTGTTTGCTTGCTTGCTTGTTTGTTTTGGCCACAAAAACTCTTAAAAACCCTCTTCACTGGGGAATGGTTGGTGTGGGGCAAGTGCCCATAAAGAAGAAGCCCTGAAGTATAAATAGATGGTGGAGGTAAGGAATCAGAGGGATCAGAGAATTTTCAGCTTGAAGGAATCTTAAGTTCACTTAGTCCAATGTTTTTTCACCTTTTTTGTGGGGCACAGACCCCTTTCAACTTGAAGGAATTTAAGAACTCACCTAGTCCAAAGGTTCTGCACTGCTTCTTGTGTGGCACAGACTCCTAGTAAACACTAGGGACTTCTTTCCGACACAGATTTTAATAAATTGATGGAAACGTTAAAATTCGGTTTATAACTATTGAAAATAAAGAGGCGATTTGCTTTCCCCGCCCAAGTTTACTTGAGCCCTGAAATTCTCCCCGCCCCATGAGCCCCCGATGAAGAAGCCTTGATCCAATGCAGTCACGGAATTCAGGAGCTCAGAAGGAACAAGGTGAAGAAAGCAAGTTAACTTTGCAGAGGACGTAGGCTTCTCCACCTGGGACCGACTTCTAGGAGGCTGGGGCGCTAGGAAGGCCGTTCTAGGAAGAAGACCTTGGCTGAGCTCAGGTGAGAGCAGCCCAGTGGGAAGGCCAGGGTCTTCCCTCTCTTCCCGGTAGGCAAAGGTAGAGGACGGGGGCTGGCTCGCCCTAGTCCCGTCCAGCTCCACTGGGCACCGCACCGGAGCTGGGATCCTCTCCGCCTAGCTCGCCACGGGCGTCCCCAGATGTTTACCAAAAACGCAGCCCCGGGCGCCTTCTTCCCGAAGCTAGGCGGAGCTGGACTCCACCAAAAGCTGAGGCCGCGAACCCGACTTCATTGGATAGACCCCAGGAGGCCTTGCCTTGCTGGGCCAACCGGGGAATGGGAGGACGGACCCCGCGAATGGGGATTTTCGGACCAATCCTTGGGGCGGGGGCGGGATCTGAGCCCGACTCCTCCCCACGTGGTGAGGACTGTCAGCGCCAAGTGCCTCTACCTGCCGCGGCGGCGCTGGGCTCCCTTCCCTTCTCGCCATGGACCCTGCTCAGGCGGCAGAGACGTCCGGTTTAGTGTCGGAGAAAATGCTCCAGTACAGGAGGGACGAGAGTGGATGGAAGACGTGTCGCAGCGGCGTGAGTGATGGGGCCCCCGGGGAGACTGAGTAGTCGGACTAGGGGCGGCCCCGCCGACCCTTTGGACTCTTCGCTTGTTCCTCCGCTTGCACCAGGCTGGCACAGTGTGTTCTCTCTAAGTCCACGTCGTATTCTGAGCCTCTTTCTCACCAGCTCATTCCCCCGCCTCGTTTCTGGGCCTATGCACTCATCTCCCAGGCTCAGTATTAGTTCTAGGCTTAGCTCCCTCCACCCAAAACAAAGGATCTTCCCCAACTCAGTTCAGACTTTCTGCCCCATCTACTCCGCCCCATCTACTCCGTGACGCCTGCCTCCTTGGCCCGGACAAGCCTCACCCCCCCCCCCCCAACACACACAACACACACACACACAACTGCTCTGGATGAACTTAGCTGAAAATGCTGAACTCCCACATAAAAGACGATTTGATTTTCAGAAACCATAAACCGAAATTTCCATTCAACAAATGTTAATGAGTCACCTCCAATGAGCTAGACAGGAAAGACATAAAGATAGGTAGGTTAGGACTCTTCCAGAAAACAGGAGCCCTGCTTGAATATTAAGTAAACTGCTTCACTTCCTTGAAAAATCTTAATTTGACTAGAGGCTACAGATTGTGTAAAAGGCTTTTTTGGTGGGGGGAGGGGGCAATAAAACACCTGAGTGTTCACTTGCCTTTCTCTTCCCCAATAATTTTGTCAACAGAAAGGAGTTACGATTTCTTGGAGGCCTTCTACAGAATTTCCTGGAAATCTGTAAGTCAATGTGTTTCTTTAAACTATGTAAGATACTGAATCTTTCTTGCAAAAATTCTGTATACTTACTAATTGTCATAGTGTGGTGTAAGGGCCCCTTGGGGTCAGTCCATCAGGATTATTTTTCTGGAAAATAATATCTCTTAATTTTGAAACTCAATTTCATCAAATCGAATTGGAGTGTGGAGACAGATCTATTATAGACAGGCATAAGAGGAGGTAAACTGAAAAGCTTTGTTTTCCTCTCAAGAGTTATTATGCAGTGATTCATTAATTCAAGAAGGATTTTATTAAGAAGCATTTATCGAGGCAGCTTGATGGTACAATGGATAGAGCACTGGCCCTGGAGTCAGGAGGACCTGTGTTCAAATTCCACCTGAGATACTTAATGTTTACTTAGCTGTGTGGCCTTGGGCAAGTCACTTAACTCTGATGCCATAAAAAAGGAAGTCTTTATTGATGAACCTAGAACAGGAATTGTAAAAATAATGATAGTGGTTTTTCTGCTCACTCTGAAGTTATGAAAAGAAATAATAATTTCTCTAGACATGAGATATAATACCTCCTTGACAATTTTCTTTCCTTCCTCCACAGGTACAAAGGAGAAGGAATAATATATGGCAACCCTGAAGAGGTGTGGAAATTCTTAGCACCAGCAGATAATGGACTACGGGCAAAATGGGATGATAATGTAAAAGAATTTCAAGTTCTTGAAGTGATCAAAGATGTAAGCTATCTCAAATGTTACAATGTAATATTAATTAATGATAAACATTGTGACACAGTGATAGAGAACCAGCTTTGTAGTCAGGAAGACCTGGTTTCAATTCCTGTTTTTGACATATAATATCTATATTACCTTGGGCAAGTCACTTAAACTTTTAGATTCTCAGGCATCTTTCTAAGACTCTTAAGTTACAGACAAGTTGCTGATCTGCATCATTGAAGGGAATTTTTCATACCAGGATTTCTTTACAGGAATGAAATCATAAGTCAGACCACATAATAATGAAAAATAATTATCGCCTCTTTACATATTGATTATACCATATTTTAAGCAATATCAGAAAGAAACAACAAATAGTGAGAAATACATTGAATTAGGAGTCAGAGACTTTTTGAGTCTTTCTCTGCTATGTATTAGTGGCATGATCCTGGTCAAGTCACTTATTTCTCTCTGTCTCAGTTTTATTAGCTAGAAAATGAAGTGGTTGTTTTCCTTCTAATTCTAATATTCTCCTACTTGTCAGTCTTTGAGCACAAGAACTATGTCTTTCTAATACTTTGTAAAGTGCAACAAACCACAGGATGAGCTCAGGAAACCATAAAGTATTTAGACCCGGAAGGTACCCCAAAGATCATCTAAGAGTTCTTAAACTTTTTTTTTAATTTCAAAGAACCCTTTGGCATTTAGATCCCTTTACAGAATACTGCTTTCAAATAATTGGAGGAAAGCCATATATCATTTAGAGATAAGTAAAAAAATAAAAATTTGCTTTTTTTTCTTGTTCATCAGTATTCTCAAATCTATCCATAGACCCCAGCTAAGGATCCCTATTCTAGTTCCATTCTATCCATTTTTCTCATGTGTGCAATGAGTGGGTTAAGTTAGATGATATCTGAAGCCCTTCCAGCTCTCACATTAGATATTATTTGGTTTACCCAAGCTTCTGGGTCTTCCTAGGTGAAAAGCGTCATGCTGACGAAAGAGGTGGGGAAATCATTCTGGGAACATTAATGCTTTACTTAGACTAAGTGCTGTATTTTAGTAATACTTTCCACTCCCCACCCCCAACCCCTAACAAGATAGGGCAGCAGTGTTAGGTAACTAAGTAACTAATATGCATTCCTAGAAGAACACCAACTTTACCTGGAACAGTGTGGCTGCTGGCTTTGTTCCCACCTCCTCACTTAGGCCCTGTGTCTACTAATATAGTTAGTTCTGTAGAATTCCTTTGTTCTTTTATTGAATCGTTTATTTTTCTCTTGACTCCCATATTTGTATTTCATAATTTCTTTTCAGCAAAATTTATATATCAGGAATATTTAAAATCTAGAGGATTGATGAAATTTACTATCTACCTCCTGCCAGAGAAGCGATAGATTTAGGGTACAGAATGAGATTTATTGATTTATTTATGCATATATATATATATATATATATATATATATATATATATATATATATCCCATAAGAGAATTGTTTGACTATACATATATCTATTTTAAGGGGGATTTTTCTTTCTCTTTTTAATGGATTTTAGGGTAGATGGAAGAGAGAGAACATAGATTTTTCTTAATAAAAACCAATTTTTTAAAAAATAGTTTAAGGGACTGTTATTTGTAGAAAATTGCATTCTTTTTCATATCAAGGATTGTTAGTTTTATTTAATTGTTTTTACTTTGTTTCCAGAGACTTCTCATGAACAGCAAGTCATATCTGGAAATGTTTGTGAATGTAAATATAAAAACAAAGTATATCAATCAAAGTTAAACAAAAAAATAATAGTACCCTGATTCTGGGATTCAGAATTCCATTCATTCAATGGACTATTTTATAGATAATATTCATATTGCATCTTGCTCTCATGACACCTTTTTGGTGTATTTGTTTAATCATTTCAGGCATGTCTGACTCTTGATGATTCCATATGTAATTTTCTTGGACAAAGAATAGTTTGCCATTTCCTTCTCTGGCTCATTTTTATAGATGAGGAACTTAGGCAAAAAGGGTTAAGTGAATTGCCCAAGGTCACACAGCATGTAATTGTCTGAGGCGAGATTTGAACTCAAGAAAAGTATTCTTACTGACCCTAGTCCTAACCTCTATCCACTGAATCACCTACTTGCCCCATGCCACTTTAACTGCTGTGTCTTTCAGTACTGTGTAAGGCAACATAATTTCCCTGAATTGAGTTTCTACTACTCATGTGTTCCTTTGGTTTTCTTTCTATGTAAATCAATTGTATTTAAAGCCAGGATGCCTTTCTTTCCATAAATATTATGAGAAATAACTGACTCAAGTGAAGCAGCTTATTTATACAAATATAATAATAACAACAACAAGGAGTATGTATATAGTTATATTTTGCTAAATGCTTTATATATTAACTAGCTCATTTGGTCCTCATAACAATCCTATGTGGTCAGTGCTCTTATTATGCCCATTTTATAGATGAGGAAACTGAGACTAGTGACTTTGTCCAAGACCATAGAGCTAACAAATCTCAGAGAAAGGAATTGAATTCATCTTCCTGTCTCCTAGTCCTTTACTGTATCTTCTGGGTGAATAAGTTTGATTTGATTTTATGTATCTTATTTTCATATGTTGTTATAGTCTTATTGACAAGGGGATAGGGGACAGTTGATTTTTAATCAGAAAATTAAACATTTTTGTAAAGATCCTATGATCCTAAATCACTATTTTCTTATATGAAATCATTACTACTATTTAGAATGATTAATTCTTTGAGCATTTTTTATGATAAATTCACAGAATTTTAGAGCTGAAAGAAACCTTAGAAATCAGTACTGTCCTAGGATTCAGGAACTCTGGATTCAAGTTCTGAATTTAAGATAAAAGGGCATTTCATCTTGAAATGAGAGGGCACCAGATTTGGAGTCAGAGAACTGAATTTGGATCCTAGCTCTGATGCAAACTATTTGTGTGACCTTCCTTTTATCTCTCTGGGTCTCACTCAGTTTCCTAATTTCTAAAATAAGGGAATTGGACTCAATAACCTTTCAGGTCTCTTCTTGCTCTCAACCTTTGATTCTGTGATCTTGTGACTCAATGACTTTCAAATTCATAAAATCATAGTTATGGAGCTAGAAGGAATTTTAGAAGCCTCTGGGAAATGAGATCCAGAGAAAAGTGACCTGCCAAGGTCACAGCTAATGAGTGATAGAGCCAAGGTTCAAACTCAAGGCTTCCTGACTCCAAATCTAGTGCCCCATTTATTTGACTGGTTTACTAAACTCCTATACCATCATTTCCATCTATCCTAGTCTGTGATAATTTAGTCCTGCCTTGTCCTTTTATAGTTAAGAAAATTAAGATTAAAAGAGGTGATATATCTTGTCTAAAGTCACATAACCATTCTGTGAAAAAGTTGGAACTCCATTTCTCCTGAGTTCTAATCCAATGCTTTTTTATTCTTTAATTTTTGCCTCAATAGAAAACAGCATGTAATTTAAGCCAAAAAGTCTCACCATAGCTATAAAAGATGTCAATTCATTTATTCCAAAACCTAAGAAAATCTGGAATGTCAAATAGGTTAAAAAAAAATAGCGAGCCTTTATAGTGCTTTCAGGTTTGCAGAGTGCTTTGCAAATATTATCTCATTTCGTCCCCACCCCAACCTGGGGTGGGGGAGTGGGGGGAATAGATACCAACATTATCCTCATTTTATGGATGAGAAATGGTGGCAGAAGGCTAAATGACTTGCCCAGGTCATGGAGCTAATAACTGTCTGAACCTATAGTTGAACTCAGTTCTTCCTAACTCCAGGTTCAGTGCTTGATTCATTAGACCACCTGTCTAGGTATGTTGGGTTTCACTGAAATAGAATTAAGGGTATGATTCTTTTAAAAGTTGCCTTTTTGAAAGTGAAATTATCCCAACTTGCATAACAATAGAAGAGCTAGACCCATCTGAAACCGGGGAAGTAACAATAGAAGTTTCAGATTTCTAATAGAAAGTTAAAACAGTGTCATAGAAAGATGATAGATCATTTACTGGACTGTGATTTTTTTTGCCTCATTTGACCTCTCATCTGTAGTTTTTTAACTGTAAAAACTAATGTAATGATAATTGTACCTTTCTGATTTTTGTCTGATAGCCAATGATTTTGACTAAAATTAATCATCAAATTAAAAAAATATATTACTGCTGTTCTCTGTATTTAGGCACCAGACTACCAGAATCAATTTTATGTAATTTAACCTTTATCAGTCTAGATCCAAACCATATATATAGTTTGAAAGGATAGATGTCCAAAATGGCATAGACCCCCAAGCTCTGAGACAAAAATCTGTCTCAAAACAATTAATGTAACATTTCTAGGCATCTTGAATAAGGAAAAGGTAGTCTTAAGTTAACATTTTGTTATATTTCTCTTGGACCACTCTCCTCTCCTCCCACCCCCAAGAATCTACAGGGATCCTGACATGGGGAGAGATCATGGAGAATTTAACTGAATAGGAGACTAAGCAAATGAGTTACTCTTTGAATTAATCCTAGTTTCATTTGTTTCAGGGTTAGTGAAGGTCAGGATCTTATCTCAACCAGTTATTTTATCTGTTTCTCTAAGAAAAGTGTTTTTTTTTTTCCTTCAACACACCACCCACCTTTCCAATGGGTTTTTCAATGAGTCTGAAAGGATTTTAGGAAAAAATATTATTTCTTAGTGTTTTCAGTTCTACTAATTAGTTTTTCATTTATTTACACATAAGAAAAAAACTTCCTGACAGGCTTTCTGTGCAGGAGATTCTCATTCCATAAAAAGTTGAACAAGATGACTTCTAAGGTTCTGGTTTTCTGTGATTCCCAATAGGTAATAATTTGTGAAAAGTAAAGCTATGCAAGTGTGAGTTTCCTCTCCCAGTGTCTGATGCTTCCAAGGCATGTTTTCTCTGTAGACATGAAAATTTACTGACATTTATAGGCTCTCCTCATTTCTCCTGCTTGGTTCACATTTTTCCTCTTCTTAGCCTTACCTTAATTATTACTTACTTCCTCTCTTCATCTTTCCTCCCCTTCCTACCCCCCAAAGAAAAGTTATTTTTTTTCAGTTTGAAGAAAACAAATAGAACTCAGGAAAAAGAAAGGCACCAAGGAATAACCTTTTCCCAGAAACTGTAACATCTCAAGCATTTATAGAAGGCATGAGGTCTGGCTCACAGCAGCCATTGCTTCTTCTGATACCTAAGGAAAAGGTTCTTTAGGTTATTCTCCAGACTTCCCACTAGCAACAGTGGTGCTACTCCCTGCTATTTCTTCCTTTGCAATTCCTTTTTTAAAAATGTCTTAATCATTTTTTGTTACATTACTATTATTTTTAAAACACAGCACCAATCCCATGTTTCTCTTTTTCATGATAAAGTAGAAAGTGCAAGGAATTTGGAATTGTAGCACCTGAGTTAGAATCTTATAACTGCAACTTATTGCCTATGCAACATTAGGTTAGTCACTTAATTTCAGTTTCTCCAGGCCTGGGTTTTTACATCTGTAAAATGAAGGAGTTGGTCTAGATCAGTGGAATGAAACTCAGATAGAACCACACATAAAAGATTCCTGTTGATTTAATTTTTAAATGTAATTTTTAACCTGTTTTATTGTAATTTTATTTATTTTGTTAGCTATCTCCCAATTGCATTTTAATCTGGTTTGGACTTCATGTTTCATATTTCTTATCTAGATGACCTCCAAGTTTTCTTTCAGCTCTAGATTTATAACCCTAGGTTAGTATCTGATTGTGTTGAAGGAAAAGTATTGACTATTTTCTTTTTGAAAAGGTCCTATACAGATATTTTTTTCTTAAATTTGACAGGATCTTTTTGTAACCAGAACAATCTCACCATCAGCTGCCATGAAACTTATTTCTCCTAGAGATTTCGTAGATCTGGTACTAGTCAAGAAATATGATGATGGAACTGTAGTTTCTAATGGTGAGCTATGGCCTTATGTTTTCTTTTTATTTCAACTATGTGTGTGTGTGTGTGTGTGTGTGTGTGTATGTTTCTGTGTGTGTTGACTATCAAATACAATGATTCTTGAAAAGTAAGTCACTTGCCAAATTGCTTGCTTTTCCTGGGCCTTCACCACTGCACATAGTCATTTTTATGGAGGGTGGGGTAAAGGGGAAAGATTTCCTATCTCCTCTACACCCACTGTTTTTCAGTCTTATCTGTTCTTCATTTACATCCTTCTTTCTATCCTATCCCACTCCTCTCTAAGCAAGTGACATCCCTTATTGTTCTTTTAAGTAAATTGTCCTTTTATTGCAAAGAAGACAATGAAATCAAGGGAGTGATGTCATGAAGTGCAGGTAGTTTGGATTAAAGTGAGGGGGTGTTGTGCAAATACACTGTTCTCACTCTCTCTTCCAGATTGTTCTTTTAAGTTAATAGAAAGAATAAGTTGTGTATGGTTTTCCTAGTTCATATTTTGGCTTAGGTCCTTTTGTGGAGACCTTTCTCCTAAATGAAAATAGGGGAAGGGAGGACTCCTGTGAGAGAAACTGAGCACAGAATTTTTGATTTGGGATTTTACTTTTTCTTTTAGTCCTTGGCCTTAAGGACTCTAAGTTTAGAAACCAGGTAAAACTGACATTTTTTAAAGTCAAAAACCAGTTTGGATAATTCTAACCCTGAAATTTATTAGAGGCTAAGACAAAAATAACTAATAATGAGTAGCATAAATCTGTAATAATTCATAAAAAAAAATGTTGTGGCATAAACCCTGAAAGGACCTCCTGTTTTTCCTATTAAACTTCCTTGTTGATTATATCTTCTGCTTTGTACCATTTTGCTTCTGCATTATCCTCCACCCCTATTTCTAGCCCCATCCAATACACCCAGAGCAAAAACCCCATAAACACATTAAACATCATAGATGGAAATGGGCAGTTCATGCCAGAGAAATAAGAAAGCCTATCAGCTGTGCAGAGATGCAGTATCTCAGAGTTAAAAGGACCCTTATTCTACCCTTCTAACCATTTTTGAAGATAGCTCATAAAGTCCAAAAGGAAACCATGGGGCTTTGTTTTTTTCCCCTGGCATCAGGTGCTTAACCTGAAGGCCCAAGGTGGAAATTATTTTTCTATCATCTAATATAGCTCTTATATTGAAAGTGATTTACTTTAGATAGTGATGGATCTGAATTCTGAGGATCTAGGATCAAATCCTGGTTTTATTGTTTACTACTTATGTGATTTGGGGCAAGTTACTTTACCTCTTCTGCCCTCAATTTCCTTACGAGGAAAGGAAAAGGCACCTATTGTGTTCTAAATAGTTTGCAAATATTATATAATTTGTTCCTCACAGTAACCCTGTAATATAGGCATCCTTATCTTCATTTTATACTTGAAGAAATTGAGGCAGATAGAGATTAATTTACTATCCTGTGTGTCACACAGTTAATAAGTGTCTGAGACCAAATTTCAATTCAGGTCTTTCTGACTTTAGACCTCATGGTCTAGATGCTACTCTTACCTCCAGATGTCATTGCTAAAGTCTCATTTCTATGAGTCTATCACATCTTTAAATTCTAATTTATAATATTTTATTTGTGTTCTTCTCTAGTCCTCCACAAATTCCTATTCTGGAAAGTTTTCATCCTTTGAAAGTGATGTGATTTGGGATGGCTAAGTGGTACAGTGGATAGAGCACCAACCCTGGAGTCAGGAGTACCTGAGTTCAAATCTGGCCTTAGACACTTAGTAATTACCTAGCTGTGTGGCCTTGGGCAAGCCATTTAACCCCATCTGCCTTGCAAAAACCTAAAAAAAAAAAAAATGATGTGAATTGTTGAAGGTTATGCTAGAAGAATATAAGCTCTTGCAGCTTCCATTATGCTAGAAAAGTCTTCTAGAAAAACAGCTCCACACCCTCTGCTTCTTTGCAAAAATGAAAACTTTTGAGTATGGAATGCTGTATATATTTCCAGAATTTTTTAATATGTTGCCTAGTTTTGCTCAACTTTTTTCTTTTTTTTTTTATTCTTCAGTATAAGCTATTCTTCTCTTTGAGAAAATCTCCTCTCTAGACCTAAATTTAGAAAAAAGAGATCTCTCTCTAGGAGAAGGAAGAATAATACACTGGAAATTGTAGCTGACAATAAAAAACAATGATATCAATCATTGAACAAAAAATAGAGTTTTCTTAAGTCCATGAAGAGATTCATTATGGATAGACTGGTCACTAACTGAAAAGTTCTTTGACCATTGAAACAAATAAGGATATAAAATGACTCTCAGTCCTGCTTTCAATTCTACAGTGAAGGCAGCAAAGTAAAAGAATAGAAAGTGAATGGGGAAGTGCTAAGAATCACAATTTTAAGATGATGTCTAAACATTAAATTAGTTGGTTATTTTCCAAATCTTTAATGCTTCAGGGATCATCTTATTGGGAGAACTGAAATATGTGAATATTAAGAATCTCACTATAAATGATGTTAAAGCAGAAAGATTATGGACTTTTAGTCAGAGTCCATGGATTGAAAGCCAACCTCTGATACTTAATACCTGTGTGATCTTAGTTAAGTCTCTAAACCTCCTAAGTTTCAGTTTCCTCGCCTTTATAGAGGGGGTTAGGTCTAAATGATCTCTGAGATCTTTTCCAGCTTTAAATCTATAATCCAATGATCCAGAAAAGAAGAGGAAATTGTAGCTAAATGGAAGACTCTCCTTGGAAAGCCCATCCCCCGCCCAAGTTCTTTATCCTCATTTCCACCCTAGTAGAGAGTTCCCTATCACAGGTAATCTTGAAGCAAAGACTAGACAAGCATTTACTGGTATTGTTGCTGAGAAGGGTTTTTATTCAGAAATACATTGGACAAAGTGAACTCAGAGGTTTTTCTCATCTCTGATATGAGTTGCTTTTATCAAGGATCCAAAGATAAAAGAAATATCATTTCATGGGACATTTGTTCATCTTGTATTGCAGTGCTTATGGTGTAATTTGTAAAAGAAAAAAAAGAAAAAACCCTATTTTGTTTAAAAGACAGGCAAGTATTTGATTCAATGGCATAAAATGGTACTTTGGAGAATTTGCTACAAGAATATCCACACTATTATGATTCTAATGAAGGAATTCACTTTGTTGGAACTTTTGGTTATTAGTTTTGAAAGAATAATTAAACTGGGAGATATAACAGAGACTGTTCCATGGAGGACCTTCCAAGGGAAAATTCAAAGAAAAGATGGCTTCCCCAAAAATGCTAAGATCTCTCAAACCATTATGTGTTTGCAGAGGACACTGTGCTAACAGTATTAAGCCCAGAACACCCTGGTAAATGAGATCTCTCAATCATTTCAATTTCACAAACACCTACTATGCTGGTACTTCCTAGCCTTAAAGAACTTACATTGTTCTGAGTAAATGCAGCTTAAACAAGATGTAAAACAAGATGTAAAAAAGATGCAAAGAAACCTAGGGCATGGAAGAAGATGGGGTAGAAAGTACAGACAACTGAGGGAATCAGCAAACTAGTCTTTTTAGGAGCTCCTTCAAAAGCCAGGGATTTCAAGGAATGAAGGGAAAGAGGGAAAACATCCTAGACATAGAAAAAAGCATTGACACAGGAAGCAAAGTGCTGTGTATGTGAAACATCAGGTGTACTGAAGCCTGGCAGGTGAAGATGAATAGTAGGAAATTCATCTGTAAAGATAGGTTAGGGCCAGATGATGAAAACCTTTCAATGCTAAAACTTGTCCTAGCAACAATCAGAAACCATCAAAGCAACTTTAGTTACATTAATCAATGAATAAACATTTATTAGGCACCTACTATTACCTGGCATTGTGCTAAGCTACAGGTAAACAAAAAGTGGCAAAAGACAGTCCCTTGCCTCAGGAAACTTAGAATATAATGGAAAAGACAACATGCAAACTAGTATATATAAAGTGATCTATATATATATATATATATATATATATATATATATATATATATATAATAAACGGGCAATAATTAATTAATAGAGGAAAATAACAAGAATAAAGGAGAATTGGAGAAAACTTCCAGGAAAGGATTATTAATCAATGAACAGTAATTAAATGCTTCCTCTTCCCTAGGAAACTAGATGACTCAATGAATAGAGTGCTATGTCTGCAATCAAGAAGAACTGAGCTCAAATTTGGTCTTAGACACTAACTAGCTATAGGGCCTTGTGCAAGTCATCTAACCTCTGTTTGCCATAAGCCATTGGAAAAGGAGAAGAAAATTGCCAAGAAAACCTCATATGCGGTCTTGAAAAGTCAGATGTGACTTACAAACTGAACAACAACAACAATGCTATGAACTACCATTCCAATTGTACAAGATACTCCCTGCCCTCAAATATATTATATCCTACGGAAGCAAAACTTACATGTTCACAGAGAAGTAAATTCAATTCCTAAAATTATATGGCAAGGAAATGTGATGGTACTAGATTGTGAAGTTGGGAGAAAGGACTATTTTTGTTTTGTTGTTGCCTTTCTTGGAATCCCCTAGCCCTTAATAATTGCCAGCTGACTAGCTGGTAGGGAGCATAGTATAGGGCTAAATTGGTCACTAGGATATCAAGATTGGGAAGGGAAGAAAGTGTAACAAGATTAGTGGAGGTAATGACCTGGGAAAGAATTAAGAAATTGAGGGAATTAGGGGCGGCTAGGTAGTGTTGTGGATTAAACACCCACCTTGGAGTCAGTAGTACCTGGGTTCAAATCCAATCTCAGACACTTAATAATTGCCTAGCTGTGTGGCCTTGGGCAAGCCACTTAACCCCATTTGCCTCGCAAAAAAAAAAAACAACAACAAAACTAGAAGTTGAGAAAATTAAAGGTCATGGTGAAGACAGAAAAAAGTTAAGAGGAGTAAAATATAAGGGGAGATGGAATGATAGGAGAATATTGTCAAATAAAGGCATTTCAGAACTCTTGTTAGGGAGGTTGAACTATTCTGGGTGACAATAAAGAGTCAGAAGCCCCAGCAAATCACTTTCCAATCTCTAGGCCCAAGTTTCTTCCACTAAAATGAAGGAGTTGGATTGGGGGATCTTCAATGTCTCTCTTAGTTCTATTGTCTCCTCTATGCAGATGATCTCTAAGAGTTCTTCCTGTTCTCAGAATCTATGCTTCAGAACAAATATGTAAATTTCTAAATTAATAGGAATTTAATATGATAACTGAGAAGAGTCCTTGATATTCTCATTCTTTGTTCTTTTTCTATCCCTGCATCCTGAAATTACCTGTCCAAGCCATGCAGTTGACAATGATGCAGATTAGTCCTGGGCAGCCCTATAGCTCCTTGCTTCCCTTGACCTCCTCCCTATGATTTCCCATACAGTAAGTCTTCCGAATATCTTACATGCCAAGTTAAAGTCAGTAACTGCTCCTCTATACTTTGTTTTCTCTAGCTACCTATGTGGACTATCCATCTTGTCCTCCACAGGCAGGTTACGTGAGAGGCTTTAATCATCCCTGCGGTTGCTTTTGTGAACCTGTTCCAGGGTAAGGAAAAAAATTGCTTTGTCTTTTATGTCTAAACTAGCTCCACCAAATATAGATTTGTATACATATAGATATATGTGTGTATAAATACACATATAAATATGCATACATTTGTTTTAATATGTATGTATTGGAGAGGGAGTATACAAGAGAACATACACATATGCATATAGTCAAGTTGGAATAGTGGTTGTATATTAAAATGGGCAAAATGAAGAGGTTTTTTAAAATATGAAGCCAGGATCTACTTTAGAAATTTGGGTTGTGTCATTCAAAACAGATGAACAAACATCTATCATTTATATAATGTGTTTAAGGTTTATAAAATGCTTTCTTTGCAGCAGTCCTATAATGTTGA
Organism: Macrotis lagotis; assembly: GCF_037893015.1. Taxonomy (NCBI): domain Eukaryota; kingdom Metazoa; phylum Chordata; class Mammalia; order Peramelemorphia; family Peramelidae; genus Macrotis; species Macrotis lagotis. Next base: position 120,218,488 of record NC_133661.1, read on the forward strand.
CAATTTTGGACAGGACCTGTAATTTCAATAGCATAAGTAATAATCTGTAAACTGAAAACAAATTGATAACTTGTCACTCTTGTGTATTTATACCACCTATAATTTTTTAGGAACTAAAGCAAAAAGAAGTTAAGGAAACATCCAATCAATGGTAAAGTTAATATTAAGTTAGCTAATTAGCTAATACTAATTCTCAGTTATTAGATTAAATTCCTATCATTATAGAAATTTACATACATGTCCTGAATGTAGGACACCTTTCCTTAACTAAACCTTTATCAGTTAATTTCAGGTTGCCTGTTGTAGTCTGTAAAAGATGAAATCATTGAGGTTTGAACTTCTGAATATATTGAATTGTAAAGCAATGCATACCAATTATATGGGACAGATTTTTATGTGTTCAAAACAATTACTCAGATAAGACTAGTTAATTAAAAGAAAACAATTAACCATGCTACAAATTTAGATAATCTGATTTTTATAAGGAGGAAAGATAAGAGACTTTCCAAGTTGGAAAGGGGGAGAAGAAACAGGTTCAGTAACATGAAATCAGAAAAAAAAGAAGCATTCCACTTCCCCTTAAGTGACTGTATTCAATGGAAGGAATGTGGAAACAATAATTGATTGACAAGAAAGGAGTCAGTTTCTAGATGCACTGTATGGATTACTTGAGATATATAATTGCAAGAGAACTCCATGCATCAGTCTTGGAATCTGACTAGGTTTCTGATCAGCATAACCTAGGTCCTTAGTTAAGGTCCAGGTTCTGAACCATGAAGTAAGTACTAAGTTCAAACAACACAATAAAATTTTCTAGCAATTCCCACAATTGAATAAAGTTTTCTCAAAAGACAGAAATTAGAATAGCTCCATAATTGAATAGAAAGGGAACTAAACTAGTTCCAGAACTGTCACAAGATGAGTCAGCATGGTTCATATAGTTCATACTACTACTATTTGCTGTTCTAATTCCCTTACTGTTCAACCTGGGTCCTGCCCCAGTGACTTGCCATATATCATCCAAAGGTGTTGGATGACTAAACTTTGCAGTACTTGTTCACTTAAGGAAGAAGAGATGGAAAGAATTTATAGGAACATAGATTTTGAATTGAAAGGGACATTAAAAGGAACAATCTGAGATTGATTTGCCCAAAGTCACATGACCTTGCAATAGAACTGAGTTGTGACTCCAAAACCAAGGGCCTTTTCTCCTGAAGTCTCTGGTTTTGGTAAAGGATTTTTGCTTATAGTATTTAAATTTGGAAGGACCCTAGAGTTTATCTCATCCTACCATACCATTTTAAGGTATAAAAATTGAGGCCTTGAGAAGTTAAAAAGAAAATGTCTGGTTTAGATCCACATCTTCTGACTCTCCATTAAGTGTCATTTCCACTCTACCCATGCTGTGTTTGTATTTGTATATAAGGAAACAATAGCACCTACAGCACAAATATCTTTTTGTAAGCACCATTTAAAAGTAAGTTTAAAAATATACAGCTAGACAGTTTTTAACTTTAAAGATATCATAGCTGCCACAACACATAGTGTGGTGAAAAGAATCCTAGATGGGAAGGGAGAACTAGGTTCTAATCTTAGCTCTGTTGCTAACAAAGTATAGGATCTCTTCACAGGTTGTTTCATCTCAGTGACCTCTGAGATCATTTGTAGCTCTGATACCTAAAATGCATGGGCACAGCAAATAGAGGTCTGGCCCCGGAGTCAGGAAGAATCAACTTCATGAGTTCAAACACACCCTTGGATACTTGCTAGCTGTGTGACCCTGGGCAAGTTAACCCTTTTTGCCTTAGCTTTCTCATCTGTAAAATGAACTGAAGAAGAAAATGATATGTCATTCCAGTAATTTAAACCCAAGATGTGAAATGACTTCTCCAGACTCTCACAGAAGTGAAATCAGGATTTAGGCTAGGTCTCCTAGCTTCAAGATCTACTACAGGGATAATTTTCATTTTGCCAATGGTAAAATTGAGTCCTAGAAAGGCCAGAGGAATTTCTGCTAAAACTCTGAATTTTGACTTGTTTCTTCTTCTCCTCCCCTCATTGTGAAACAAATGATAACATTCTTTCTTATGAGCTAGAATCTACAAAGTACAGGAACAATTAATATCCAAAGAAGAACCATGAACTTGATCTATTCACCAAAACACTCATTTAGGGCATTCTTTGACACAACCAAAAATCCTGTAATGAAATAAATCCTTTATTGTGACTTTGTAAATATTGATATTTCAACTAGTTGCCTTAAAGAAGTTTTTTTAAGAAGATGTCAAACCTGGCATCTTGCTCTACATTTATTCACAATGTAAACTAGCAGTCTATCTGGTCCCTTGCTTACAGTACATATCCAAGACTATTTGAGGTGTCTATCCCTATTATCATCAAACATTTATCACCTACTGTGTGTAGGTGTGTAGGTCTGTAGACCAGGGACTAAGGTTCTATGATCCCTGCCCTCAGAGTCTTATGATTTAGTTGGAGAGAAAGTATGCATTGTATTAGAAGTCCTGCTATCCTCTATTCTTATTTCTCATCATTGTCAAATAATCTAATCTCTCAGCTCTCCTGTCTCTTCAACAAGTGAAAATGTTCTCAAAGGCTTTGTCAACACTAAAACTTTATGATTTCCACAGTGAAAAGATATTATTTTGAGAAGGAATGAAGTAATGAATATGATTCTCAATTGAGTTTCCTACTCAATTATGTTTTTTAATAAGAAAGGTCTTAGAAAAGTCAGTAAATATGACCTAGCTGTGTGGCCTTGGGCAAGCCACTTAACCCCATTTGCCTTGCAAAAACCTAAAAAAAAAAGTCAGTAAATATTGAGTATATACAATTGTCTTTTTTAAAGTTGACTGGTTTTTAATTTGAATTATTTAGATTTATAAACCTAAAATAGGTTGAATATTATACTCTTCTTCAATTATATTCAGCAAACATTAGATATATAGACATAAACAAAAACCAATCCCTCCATCAAGGAGTCTTCATTTTACTTGGGATACATTAAAATAAATGCAAGATAAGGGACAGAGCACCATGTAGAGAGATTAAGAAAGGAGGGAAGGGAGGGAAGGGAAAAATTTGGAACTCAAAATCTCACAGAAAATAAATGTTGAAAACTATCCTTACATGTAATAGAAAAAAATAAATAAAACTCAAAAAGGAGGTTTCTGGGCTAGACCTTCAAGGTAAAGCATATAAGAGCCAGAGAGGTAAGCAGGCAATATGTTCTTAGTGGAAAGGTTTTTATAGTTGAGAATACAGGAATATAGTATTTTATTCCAGTTTGCTAATTCACAAATCAAATCAAAGCTCTATTTTTGGTCACCAAGTAGAGATCCCCTTCTGCCCTGAGGATTGGTATTTATCTTTATCATCTAAGAGAGCAGATGTTCATATGGTGAGGTACAAGATAGTAAAGGCAATAACGGGAGGCTTTCATTTAAGTGTTCCCATTCCAACATGCTTACACAGTGACCCCTGGCATAGACACAGGTGTAAGATCAACAATATATCTCCAAGAAAAAGTTTTGTTGAAAATTACAAGACTAGTCATGTCTGCATTAGGCTTTAGGATTATTCCTCTGAACTGTTTCCTATCTTCTTATTTGAATCCTTTGAGCAAAACTGACAGTTTCATAAGTGGAATGTTTTTTGCTTTTTCAAAACCCTTAATTGTAAATTTTCATAAGAGAAAGCATATAAGTAATTGCTGTTTTAAAAAGTCCCTGGTTTCTGAAATATGTAACCTTCAGTCCACTTCCTGAACTGAAGAATATAATTTGATTTGTGATTCCTGCTGATCCTATAAACAGTCAAGTTGTGTTTGATTAATTAATTCAGCAGGAGAAAAAAAGAGGGTTACAAGGAAAACAAGGAGGTCAACCTTACAGATTTCTTTTAGTATTTCTTTAAATTGTTTTCAAAGGGTAAAGGTATTAGTTTTACTTTCTGTTGCTCCAGAGGGTAGAATATGGACCAGGGAGCAAAAAATAAAAATCTCACCTTATAATTTGGAAGGATTTCCTAAGAATTTGAGCTAGTCAAAAATAAAATGGGGTGCCTTGTGATATAGTGAAGTATTAAAAAAGTTGTATGTTTGGACTAGTTGATCTCTTTAGCTCACTTCCAAAGTAAGATTCTGTAATTCTTTACCACACCCTGTATTGCTCTTGCATATACATCTATAGAATAATGACATAACTTATTTATTGATTTTTCAGGGAACCTGACAAGGCCCGTATTGTCAGTTTCTTTCAGACTGACCTCAGTGGCTACCTTCCTCAGAATGTGGTGAACTCCTTTTTCCCTCACAGTATGGCTGAATTTTACAATAATCTTCAAAAAGCAGTGAACAAACTTCAAGAATGACATTCTTCAGGGGTGGCTAGGTGGTGCAGTAGATAGAGCACCGACCCTGGAGTCAGGAGTACCTGAGTTCAAATCTGGCCTCAGATACTTAATAATTACCTAGCTGTGTGGCCTTGGGCAAGTCACTTTAACTCTACTGCCTTGCAAAAACTAAAGACAGGAAGAATATGAAAATACCCAAAAGGGATTCTTCTTTCCCAAACACCAGCTATTTGACATATTTCCTTTCCTCCTCTACCTTCTCCATCACTTTCACCAAGAATAGTAAAGGAAAGGAACCAGATTTTTGTAAAGTCTTTTAATGAATAAGATATCTTGTCTTTGGCATTATTGGCATTTAGTTATAGATGATTCCTATACAGTCTTATGGAAGTAGTTTTGGATTTTGAATTAGAAGGCACAATTTCAAACCTTGTTTTTGCCACTTAATATCTGTGTGATATTTTTGCATCACTTAACCCTTCTGGACCTTGGTTTCCTCATCTTTAAAATAAGAGGAATGGACTAGATCATCTTTAAGATCTCTTTCAGCTCTAAGGGAATGTTCCTAAGGGTTGAGTCTAGCATAATTTTACATTTCACTGGTAATTACTTTAATCAGATTATTTTCCTATGCACTGAGGAAATAGGAATTTTGACTGAAACAATTATTTGAGAATATAAGAGACTGCAATATAAGACATACCATGCTTTGGTATGCAGGGGCATCAAGAGGGAACCAAGGATAGAGCATTTTTGTATGAAATCCTTATGTTGTTTGCCCTTTCCTCCTTGTATTTTAGTAATTGGTTGTTCCTCCCATTTGTAATTACCCTAGATTTGTCTTTATTGAATCTTAAGAGGCTTCCATGAAATCTTTGAAACAGATCTAAATCTAGCATTTCTGAAGTCACAGCTTCTCTACCTCACTGAGAATTCATTTTCTCATTTGTAAAAATAGGAATAATAAACATTTTAATTTCAAGATTCAATGAGAATCTATTTGTAAATTACTTTACAATCTTGAGGCTCTCTCCACATAAGATAGTATGAGTATGTCATCTTGTCTTTTTTCTTTTTTGTCCAAATTTTCAGTTTGCCAACATTATTGTAAGATCTTAAAGCTGAAACAGACCTCAAATATATTACAACCCTCCCCGGAGCATGAATTCTCTTGGCAACTAATAGTCAATCATTTTCTTATTGAACTACCTTAGGGATAGGGAATTCATTGCCTTCAGATGCAAAACTTTGTATTTCTGAGAAGCTGCAATTTTGCTTTTACTATGTGTTGAATTTTGCCTTTCAGCAACTTTGGAAACAGTCTATCCCATATCAGATTTTTTTTTCACTTTTATCAACTCACTTGTTTTTTTTGTCCATTACCAACTTGTGTAAAAAGTCATATATGTTTAATTGATTCATCCTACTTTATTATTATTTTAATCTAACCTTTGGCCTAATCATGCAACCCAAAGAATTGTGTGATCTAGGCTATATTTATAAGATGTTTCTGTTAAAATATGGTCTCATATGAACTTGAAAGTTGATGACAAAAGTGTTATGTTATTCATAAAATTAAATCCTGTTATAGGCACTATGACTAAATAGTCATTTCATATGAGGATAATGCTTAAAAATGGAGAAGAGAGATTTAAGGGTGATAGCATATGGTAGCCACCTTCAGGCATTTCCAGATGTGGTGAATGGAGGAGGGTTAGGCTCATTCAGCTTGTATCAGAAAACAGAAGTTGTCTCAGTGAATACAAGTTGCAAAAAAAGGCAAAACATTTAACAATTATAGCTAACCAAAGATGGCATGCGATGCCTTTGAAAGCACTGTGTTTCACTGGGAATCTTCAAACAAAAGCTGGATACACACTTGGGATATTTAAGGGGAGAATTTTTGTTCAGATCTGGAGTGGACTAGATAAGACCTCAGAGGAACCTTTCAACTGAGAGATATATAAAATTTAGGTTAAAGGAAATAAAAATTGGACTTGTAATTTCTTTGATATGGGGAGCTTCTAAATGAAATCCTTTACCAATGAAGATCCATCATGTCTTGGCAATGCATAGTCTTGAGAGTTGCCTAAAACATTAAGAAGTTAAGTGATTTGTTCAGGATTAATGTCAGTATATGTCACATGCAGAACTTGAACCCAGATCTTGCTGGTTTTAATGCCAGCTCTGTGAATTATGGCATTCCCATGGAAGTAAGGAGAGGAGGGTTTAAAATAATTGGTGTGATTCCAAACTAGTTGTTCTAATCAAAATGGAAGTAGATGATTATCATTTTTAGCCTTGCTGAGGGAGACAGGTTGGAGAAAGCATATGAACTGAAGAAATTTGGTCTTATTTATTAATATGGGTCTGTAATATAAATATAGCTCAAGTCTTTCACTTTTGTTCTAATGAACTGAATGATAAATGATCATCCACCTTTCTCTATATCTTCACTTGACAGTGATAATTGCTTAATCCAAGCATTTCAAGAGTGAAGGATATGGGTAACTGTGGAAGCTAATATTTGCACCATTAAATTCTGCTTTTATTCATCATGACTCTGTATTTTTTCTTTCAATATCACTGTAATTAATCATGGGGAAATCACTGAAGCACAAATTCTTGAGATACTCCATTGGAGACTTCTCTCCAAGCTGACATCAAATGAGAAATCATTACATTTTTAGTTCCCTGCTTGAAACTCATCTAATAGTTCCATTACTTAACTACATTTCTTTATTCTATCCACAAGGAGAACAGAAGAAACAGGATCAAATTATGAACAAAAATGATGACAAGAACTCTCTGTTTATATCGATTTATCAAATTCATCAATGGGCTACTATGTGGCAGACTCAGAAATTATTTAGTAACCCTGTTTCTAGTAAACCACATTTAATAGCCTTGTCAAAAAAGGAAAGAAAGCTTGTCTGGCATGACCACTTCTTGGTTAAGCTGTGTTGTATCCTTGTGATCCTTTAAAAATATATTCAGGAATTCTGTTGGATTGAAGTCAAATTCACTGGCATATCTGCATGCTTCATTTTCTTTCTTTAGTGACATTTGCCTTTCTTTTATCCTTAAGTACTTCTATTCTCCATGACTGTTCAGAAATCAAATCCATCTTCAAGTTGTTGGGGAGTTTTTTGGCCAGACAATATGGTTAAGCAATTTGCTCAAGGTCATACAACAAAGTGTGTATTAAATATCTGATGACATATTTGAATGTAGGTCCTGACTCCAGGACCTCAGTGTTCTATCTATTACACCACCTAGTTGCCCCTTATCTGCAAGTTTTTTCAGGCTGTTGGGTTATCACATTTAATAGCTTCGACAGTCCTGGACAATGTATAGCGTAAGGGTTTATTCATCATTAAGAAAATTAGGACTCAGATTAACACTTCCTAAGTCACTTAGCTAATAAGGAAGAGAATTGGATGTGCTGTTAATTACTTTTATACTATTTCATACCTTTTCCCCTTCCCTATCTCATCAGCACAGTAGTAATAGTAATAGTAATAGTAATAGTAATAGTAATAGTAATAGTAGTAATGGTGGCAGTGGTTTGGTAATAGTGTTAGTAATAGTGATAGTGTAGTATAGGTGTAGTGGTACTAGTGGTGGTGTAGTGTAGTGGCAAATGGCATATATATACATATATATATATATATATATATATATATATATATATATATCACTTTATATGTGTTATCTTATTTAATCTTTTCTACAACCCTGTGGGTAAGATTGTATTATTAATCCTATTTTACAGATGAAGAAACTGGCAGTCAGAGGTAAAGTGACTTGCTTAGGATCACATAGCTAGTTAGTATCTGAAGCAAGATTTGAACTCGAACCTTCATGATTATGAGTTTGGCAACCTATTCACTGTCGCCTAAATAACCAAGCTAACTGTCAATATTGTGAAAAGAACTCACCCCTTCAGGGGAAACAAAGTTAATTGTATAAGAACTGATATAAAGTACTTTGAAATCACTGGATGAAGGTGTAAAATACTGGAGGGGCAGCTTGGTGGCACAGTGGATAGAGCACTGGCCCTGGAGTCAGGAGTACCTGAGTTCAAATCCGGCCTCAGACACATAATAATTACCTAGCCGTGTGGCCTTGGGCAAGCCACTTAACCCCCACTGCCTGGCAAAAAAAAAAAAAAGAAATACTGGATATTTTAACACACATTTATACACACACACACACACACACACACACACACACATACATTTTATATATATATATATATATATATATATAAATACAGTTATGTACACACATTAGTTCCTTCTTTCTCCCAATGATTCTTTTTAGAAACAAAGTCTTAAATCATCTGGGTCAGGTCCAACTATAAACAAATCTTGCCATCCAGCAATCTCCATTTCCTCTTTTCACATATTCTCATGGCATAAAAATCCCCTGATTTGCTTAGGAAATCCCCTACCCATTATTATCAGTGCTGTCTTCCAAAATTACGTACTTCCCCCTCCCAACCCCAAGCTTCCCATTTCTCTTCCTAGCCCAATTAAAACAATTTAAAAAAAACAGGAAATGGCTTTTGAAAAGAATTAAATTCACCCATCTTTATTATACCATTGTATCACCAATAAGATCTCTATATGGTCTCTATATATGTGTATTCTTTTTACAAAGTCTATACAGTTTGTATGATTAGCTCTTGCAGAATATTGAGATTCTGGAGGCAGTTATGGATCTTCATTTCCTTGATAACTTGCTGTTGGATGATTTCCTAGAAAGTTGATGATATTTCCAATTGCCAGAGCTAAACATTTGGACTTTCCCAGTATCTGCATTACTGGGAGAAGAGGTCCTGAGAGAGAATTTGAGGGAGGGAGATATTTGTTGCTCTGTACTGCATCAATCAATCCTTCCCCAGGGATTGTTCAGAAGACTTAGCCAGAAAGGGATGGAATCCTTTTCTCCTGATGACAGCTGTGATGGGTCCATCAGGTAAAGACTTGATTACATTCCAGGCTTCAAAACGAGTAAGCCCTTGCATTGTGGTGGTGTTGAGCTGCAATATTTCATCTCCTGGCTGAATTGCATCACTTTTTTCTGAAGCTACCCCTGAGAATAGAGAAGAAGATTTGATGGGAAGAGATTATTCTGATATTTTACTTGGAGAGAAGAGCAGCCAAAAAAAAATACATGCCTTAAAGATTCCAGGAAATGTCTAAAGAAATCAGACAGCAGACCTAGAAATTTTCCCATTTAACTAAATGCATGCTAAGACAACCCAAAGATGCTTGGGATTATCCAGAAATTAGACCACACATTTCCTGGTATTTGCCAAAAGTCTGAGAGCTTGTTGAGAGCAGAGGCTATCTTTTACCTTTCTTTATCTTCCCAGGGCTTAGCACATTGTATATTTGTTTCAATTGTGACCCTATTTGGAGTTTTTTGGCAGGCATACTGTAGTGGTTTGCTGTTTCCTTCTCCAATTCATTTTACAGATGAAGAAATTAAGGCAAATACAGCGATGCAGATTGGAAGTGTCTGAGGGCAGATTTGAACTTGGGAAGATGAGATTTCCTGACTTCAAGCCCAGAACTCTATCTCCACTGTGCCACCTAGCTTGTAGTAGACAATGATATTTATTGACTGACTGACTAAAAAAATGCAAATTTCTACACTTCTGAAGCTTGAATACCCCTTGATTAAGACAGTCTTCTCACTAGACGGTATGTTTAGGAGACATGCACTCCAAGACTCCCAATGGTTTCAAGGGAACTAGATACCCTGAAGTGGATTAAAATCCACAACAGTGTAAAGAGAACAATGTACCCTTTCACTCTTTAATAATAGCATCTAATAATAACCTACAGAAGCTATTTAACATATTTTAGGTGCCTGGGACAAAGAGACATGGGGGGGGGGCTTCATACAAAGTCACAAAAGGTGATTGTATTCATACAACTATTTTCACATCTGTCTCCCAGATCCACACTCTTGGATACCATAAACTGAGGTGGAAAGAAAATTGGATCAAAAGTCAGGAGAACTAAATTCTATTTCCAGTTCTTCCATTTATAAGATATAGGAGGGACCTTGAACAAGTCACCTCCATCTCTGCCTCAATTTCCTCATCTGTCCAATGAATAATGAAATAAGATGACCTCCAAGTCCCCTTCCAAATCCAATATGCTATCACTGTCCCTTAAAATCAGTGCTTCCTATACATACAACAATGTGCTAAGTGCCAGAGATACAAAGAAAGACAAATCATGGCATCTGTTTTCCTGGAGCTCACATTCTATTGGGGGAAATAACATGATCAAATTATTAAGAACTTTAAATACCAATCAGAGTTCCTTAGATCAATCTACATAGGCCTGTAGACCATGGGAATTTATTTGTGTGGAATTAACCTAGTTAGATCAATCTTAGAGACTGACCTGGGACCCATTGTAGATAACTGGCTTGATCTGGTTGAGATAGTATAAAAGGTGACATTTGAATCTAGATCTTCCTGATTTCAGATTCAGCATTCTATTCACTATGCCTGCTTCTTCTCAAATGAAATATAGTCCATGTGAAATATTTATGGACAGGAAAATATTAAATGATTTTGGAGAGTTTTTCACATGCCCCCCAGGGAAAAGATTGATACTCTAAAGTAGGGTAGTAGGACAGAGATTACTTGTTCCATACCTTTGAAAATTCTGTTAATTGATAAAGGTTTATCTCCATGAATTGAACCTTTTCCTCCTTCCAGACTGAATCCTAAACCAGCAGATGTCTTTTCGAGAGTTACAGTACAGATGGTAACTTCAGTTGCTGAGGAAAAATAGAAGGTCATGTAAGGGAAGTTTACTCTTCTTTCAGGCCCATTTATTGAGACATCACTGTCAAAGAGCCAACCAGCTGTTGTGCACATTTACTGACCATCATACTCCTCTCACTGAGTCTGCCACCATTTTGACAAAAGCAGTCCCACTTATTATGGCATTAACTTCCTCAAGAGGGAGGCTGGGGATTGGGTGTGTACTGCTGGGACTGTGATATTCTCTGGGATTCCACTTCCACCCACTCTTCTCAGAGGACTCTTAGCCCTTGGCTTTCATTCTGATTGGACAGCCGAAGCAGTTCTTGGATCTCCACTTGAAGAGGAGCCTCGTCTTCTCTGACATTCAAGAACAAGTTATTAGTCTCATAATTTGTTGCACTCTCAGTACTGGATGTACTAGCCCCATGCCACCCCCCCAACCCTTGGACCTACCCTGGCCTCTAGTCTCTTAGGCAGTGTAATGGCAAAAATGTGGGACTTAGCATTAGGAGATATGGGTCCATTTCCTAGTTCTATTATTTAATAGTTGGAGGACTTTGAGCAAATCATTTAATTACACTGGACCTCTATTGTCTTTCTTTTATTAAAAAAAAAGTTCTCTTGATGTTTTTTTGTCTTTATATTTCAGTCAATTCAACACTGACTCCTCCCCTCATTGAGTCCTCCCTTATGACAGAAAAACTAGATGAAAACATCCAATACAATGTCTGCATCTGGCATTATATTCAATATTCTATCTGGTCTACCAACTCTTCATTGTGAGGGTAACATTAAACTTTATTATTTCTTTTCTGAGACCTTCCTTCCCTGTTTTCAATTTCTCAAAGTTTAACCTCTTTGTAAACTTTGTATTGACAATGTTGTAGTCATAATGTAGCGGTTATTTTCTTGGTTCTATTTATTTTACCCTGTTTCCATTTATGTAAATCTACCCATTTTCTCTGAATTTCTCATATTCATCATTTCTTATTCTCAGTCATGTTATATTGTATTCATATGACCATAGTTTTTTCAATCATCCCCAATTGATGGGCATCCATTTTGTTTTATTTTAACCATAAGCAATCCTACTGTGACTAATTTGATATATATTAGAACTTTGTTTCTGTCAGCAACTTCTTTGGGCCATGTGCCAAATACTAGAATCGTTGGAATCAAAGGTAATAGAGTTGATTCTCCATTTTCTCTTCTTTGAAATGGGGATAATATTGGAACTATTTCCTTACAGAGTTGGCGGAAGATTAGTGCTCTGAAATTCATAAAGAGTTAGGTGAGCACTATGTTATGAAAATGCTTGTTTTATTCCATAAATTAAAGATAAAATAAGTAGAAACTAGGAAAAAAAGCTAATTAAATTCTCAGTTTCCTAGACAACTCTCCTAAGACTTGAAAGACCTTCCTAAAACACTAATGTTTTCCGGAGTGCTGTGAATGAAGTGGAAGAAACCCATGCAAACCTATTCTTCCTCTCTGTTTTGTTTTATCCAAAATTACTCCTTTCAGAGTCAAGTTGCAGAACACATGCCAACCTGCCTTGTTAGAAGGAATTCCTCACACCTTAGCCCACTCTATACCAATGGAAACATAACAAACTCAAAACCAAAGGAGTGGATGAAAAGAGGACAATATCCATGTTTAAGAGAAAGCTCAATAGAACTGCATATCTAAAGAGACAGGAATCTTGATTGGGGTTTGACCTAAGAATAGATATCAGAGAATCTTTGAACATGGAATGGGGGGCGGGGAGAGAGAGAGAGAGAGAGAGAGAGAGAGAGAGAGAGAGAGAGAGAGAGAGAGAGAATAAAGACAGACATACAGAGACAGAAATTCCATCTTCAGTGTAATTTTTTGTTATGCTATGCATTTTATTTTATGGCGAACAAAATATTCTAAGAACAATTCTATAATATTTCACCAATTTACCAAGGGGATCCTGATAAACAAATATACTTAGAACCTCTGAACTAGAAGAAAACAGATGTTTCTGACCTGACTTAGAATAGAATTGACTTCAACATTTCCACAATCAATGACATATACAGCAAGAAATTCAATCATTGAAAGATTTTATAGAGAAAAAAGTTAAAGTTGCTATTCTTTTGCCTTGGCATTTTATCATGTCATGATAAAAATCTGTTTAAATGCAATTTGAATGATTAGAATCCCTTCATGTGCCAGGCTGCTTCCAAAAAACTGTCTCATTGACAGTTACAATATTCCTTGAGTATCTAGAGGGACTAATATAACCTGTTTATCAGCATCTACTTCATTTCCCTACCTCCAGAGGAGTAAGCTGCCCCAATTAAGGCCAACAAGCCTCTTAGTGAATTGGGTTTCTTTTGCAACATTTTAAAAGGCATTTTTCTAAGGCTTCACAGAGTATTCTTGAACACCAGCCAAATAGACCTCCTTAGGGCTATTGTACTAACAAAGAAATGAGTGTACACAGTTCAATGCCAGCAACAAAAAGCTATTAAAAGTTACACGTAATGTTTTCAGGAGTGCTGTGAAAGCAATAGAAAAAAAAAAGCATGCAAATCTATTTTCCCCTCTCTCCGCCTGTTTTATTCCAAAATTACTCCTGTCAGCATCACACACAGAAATCAGTAGGTTTTTATTTTTTAATTTGTTTTTCCCCCTTTCAGTTATCAGGCCAGCTGCAGCATGGGAGAGTAGGGCAAGGTGTGTCCTTACATACTAAGAGGATTAACAGCCCACAATTTGAAGCACTCTTCCATATTGTTTAGTCACTACTTTGTTTTACTACAGGATGAGCTCCCTATACTTACATTTCTAGTCTTAATATATAATCCAAGTCCAAGTAAATAATTTCCATGTGACTTGGATGCAACACAGAGGCATACATTAGAAATAGAGCAATAGACCTCCTAAAACTTAGCATGTCTAAAACTGAATTATTCTTCTTCCAACCAAAATAGTTGCTTCTCCTTTTCTTTTTTCTTTTTTTTGTATATTATGTAACTACCTTATTTATCTTGACAGCAACATTCTCTTCCATATGCAAGCTTCTTCTCTTTCACCTCCCTGCCCAATGTATATACTTGATCATTAAATTCTGCTCATTTTTTTTCTTCCTTAAGTTAATCATTTCCTCTCCTCACAAAAAAACATCAGCCTCCTTTAGACAAGTGAAGGTTGCTCCCACCTCTTTCTGGATGTTCCTGTGTCTAGGATGATTGCACCTAACTACCACATGTCCCCTTCTCCATTCAAAAATACCTCAGTGGTTTGAGTTTTTGCCGTCCCATGGTATACTTCAACTTGAAGTTGTACCTCTGACTAAGAGTTAAAGTAGAACAGAATTCCTCCTACCTCCCTCTGTTACCAGACTGACATATTTAAAAGAAACTTTATTCCCAGAGGATTTATTAAACTTGAGTTCTAATCCCAGTTTTGCCAATAGCTGGGTGATTTTTAGACAAGTTAATTTATCTCTCTGTACCTCAATTTCCTTATCCAGAGAAATGAGAGGTTTGGACTAGGATCTAGTCATTTAATGATCTTTAAGATCTCTTTCAGTTTTAAAATTGTTTGATTCTAATTTGGAATGAAATTCTCCAACTATATTAATGAAAGCTCCCTTTTGTTTCTGAAATTTGATACGCTAACATTTTGGAATCTTACTATAAAGTCTGGTTTCTTTCTAGGTTGTTCCCCTTGGGGATGAATACTGGATACTCTGGTATGGTCTTTCAGGAAAAACTAGAAAGAGAAGAAATAGGAATGAGTGTTCTTCATCCCATTTATTCAACTTTCAATTATATAGGTTAAACTTTGTTAAACTATACTAAATTTTCAATTGTGGGAGTAAAATATCCAGTTAACACCAATTCTTTTTCTCATAGCATGAAGTCACTGAAGAGATCCACTTGATGAGTGAGAAAATAATAATTGAACCTCAAAGAAATACTATTGTAAAATCTGTAAACAAAATTAAGTACATAGAGTAAATAATCTCACTTGAGGAGAGTAAGGCGAGAAGATCAGAGGAATAAAATCTGAGAGTTGAAGAAAGTTCCTGGCTTTGGAAGAAGAGGGACCAGATTGAACAGTAGAAAGTCAAGAGAGGAACCAGAATAAAATTATTTCCCAAGGAAAAAGGAGAAGAATTTCTAAAAAGTGTGGGGAAGAATTTCTAAAAGGGATTATATCAGTTATATTCAGTAGGGCACAATGTTTTGGGGAATCAAAGTGATTAGGAGGTGACATGTCCTTGGATTATAGTGGTAGGAGTGGAAAGCAGATTTCATATGTGAGTATATGTAGAAATGGGTCACTTCCTCAAAGCAGAGAAATATATAAATATTAATATTAATACAGAGTAGTCTTACCCATGAAACACAGTCATTCCAGAGGTAAAATATGATAACTTGGATTGCATGTGACTAATGAAAAGCATGCCCTTATTTATTCACCAAAGGATGGGCACCCAAAATCTTTTGCTGTCTGAAATTTGTCAGTTTTTTATTCATTTTGTTGTACTGCATCTCTATTAAGAGAGATAGGGGCCTTTAATATACAAAAATATAGCAGCTCTTTTAGTGATGGAAAAAAATTGAAAATTGAGGTAGTGTCCAACAATTGGAGAATGACTGAACAAACTGTGACATATGATCATAATGGAATACTATTGTGCTATAAAAAATGATGAGCAGGATACTCCCAGAAAGCACCTGGAAATACTTACAGGAGCTGATACACAGTGAAATGAACTGAGTACAAAATAAGAACAATATTTTAAGATAATCAGCTGTGAATGATTTACCCATTCTGAACAATACAATGGTCCAAAGACAAATCTGAAGAATTTAATGATGAAAAATGCCATCCATCTTCAGAGGAAGAACTGATCATATCTAAATACAGGATGAAGCATATTTTTTTTCATTTTCTTTATTTTTGAGGGCTTTTGGGGGGAGTGTATATTTTTTCTCAACGTGACTGTTATGGAAACATTTTGCATAAATACATATGTATATCAAATTGTTTGCCTTCTTGTATGGGTCAGAAAGACAGCTATGGGGCATGAGGTGAACTCAGACCAAGAGAGGTATGCTGAGCCTGTAGTACCTCATTGAAAATGATAATTTTATTTCAACATAGTTTTCTTTTTAATCTTATGTTCTTTATTCTGTCATTCTGAGAAGGCATTCATAAAACCTCATCGTATTGCCCAAGTGGATCATAATGCAAAAACGTGCATTATGTCCTGGTCTAAACTAAGTAGTACCATGTCAGATGTCAGAATCCTACACAGGCACCTGAAACCACTGCTCTTGTTACCTGACCCATAAGGGATACCACATGGAAAACACATGCACATATACCATTTCTTTCCCTAAGTAGTCCCTAGATTATCTTCAGGCACCAAACTTTTGGGGAGGAAATAGTTCTTAACTACATTGCAAGAAAGGAATCAAAGGGTTTTGTTATATCATGGCATCTAGGGGCTTTAGAAAACAGGGAAAACTTACTTGATTCTGTGGAAACCTCACTGACTGGTGATGATGCAGACACAATGGAAGAATTCATCCCTGTCTCATCTTCCTGTACTTTCCTTGTAACGATAACGGCCTGCTTCGGGTCTCGAGCTTGGCGGATGATGGCCAAGGCTTCATTATGTGTAGTGCCTTTAAGAGATTTCCCATTAATGGAAAGGACCTCATCTCCTTTTTGAATGGTCCCTTCTTGAAAGGCTAGCCCATTAGGAAATACTCGGTGAACCTGAACATAGCATAAAGAACAAAGATCAACACATGAGAACAAAGAAAATCCCATCCTAACAAAGTCCATATAGCCATCCTGATCATTTTGTCATGGAAGAACTCTATCATACTGTTCGATGTCTGGAGCTAAATATGAAACAAAGTGTAAAGCTCACTCTCTTTGTCCTAACTCATAATCATTTACATCTGTTTAATACTTCAGGTTTGTAAGGCGCTAAGCTAACCTCATCACAATCCTACAGAGTGGATAGTGCACATATCAATATTTAGTATGTTTTAAATGTGGAAAGGCAGTTTGGTTTAGCAGATAGTAAGCCAACCTCAGAATCCCCAATCCCTGGAAGATGAACCTTCATCTGGTGGTGGTGGGGGGGGGGGGATTGCCATTATAGACGTTTGCTTGATTAGTTGACAGAAATGATCCTTTCTAAATAAGACTTTCTGACCCTCCATTCGTGTTCAAATCACTGAACAGTCAATGTCCAAACTCCCAGAGGCCTCAACTATGGCCAGAAAATTTTGACTACTTACTGTAATTGCCTTGTTTTCTAGATCAACTCCTCCGGCTAAACTGAATCCAAGGCCAGCTCCTTCTTCCTTATGCAAAATGGTAACATGAATGCTGTCAAATTGCTATGGAAAGAAAATATTAAAGCATATTTAAATGCATATGAATGAATAGTCTAAGCCACTTATTGATTGTGTGACCTCAGGCAAGATGTTTTCAGTCTCAGTTTCTTCACCTACAAAATTCAGATATTCAAAACAGGATCCTCTAATGCCTTTTGCAGTCTTAAATCCAATGATGCCATGATCTCAAGGCTTTCTCTTCCTTCAAAACCCAATTCAGAGGTTATCTGTGTTCCCCCCACCCCCATAGCAGAATTTGATTCCCTCTTTATATTGGTTTCTTTTATGCTAGGTATATTAATTTATATTTGTTTCCCTGACACCATCCATTAACCAAATAATCAATTTCCTGACTAAAATTTCCCCAACTACTTCTAATTTGATTGTTTTGATAGTGTAAACCTTTAACTTGGATCATGCTAGATTATGATTTCTTAGACAATAATAAATATAATGAATTTTAGGCCAGTAAATGTAGAGTTGCCACTTTCTGTATATGTTTATAAGTCTGATTTCTCTGTCTCTTTTTTATGTAGCTGTCTCTCCTCTGTTTCTCTCTGTCTTAGTTTCTCTCTCCTTATTACTTTAAAAATCTTCTTTGCATAGATAGAACTTTGGTTTTGTAATCTCAAAGCCTAGATTTAGGTCTTTGTTCTGCTCCCTGATTAACTGTATGCCTTGGCAAGGTCTCAGTTTTCTCACCTATAAAATTAGAAGATAGACGAATATTATCTCTAAAATCTCTTCCAGTCCTAACATTCTATTTTTCAAACCATTTTTTGATTAACCATATATCGTGCCCCTATATGGATATGGGCACCTCAGAACATAAGAGAAACCCCTCTGATCAGAACAATGTTCCCTTCTCTGAGTCTTCATGACTCCACTCTAGTCTTCATGAAGCAGACTTCTAGGTCCTAGATTTGCATGTTCTTCTCAGGGTACCATAACAGTTAAGTAGAACAGAGCCCTAGCTTAGTAGTTTGAAGATGTACAGTTTGTTTAAAAAAACAAACAAACACCCATTTGGTATAAAACAGCATTCCCAGATTAGGTGACCTTGGTCAGTTCTCTTCAGCTATTAGCTTCAGCATCACATCCATCCTAAGAGGCAGTTAGAATTAATGAATTAAGATATGACTGATGTCATATATCACAGAATTGTTGCTGAGAAAGCACTTTGTGATGGAAATATACTCTATGAATGTGAGTAACTGCTATTACCACTGCATTGATTATACAACTGTGAATAGAATAGATGAAATTTAAGGTCTTTCTCAATATGGAGATTCCATACTTCTATTAAAGGTAGTTACTTGAAGCATTGAAGCATCAATCACATAGTGGGATAGAAAGAGATAATCTTATTCCCCCTATTATCTAAGGGATTTTTAGCTAGCAGGTATCTCACCTTCAACTTGTTTTATTTTCTTTTTTTCTTAATCTGGTAAATGATATTTAAAATTATGATCTCTGAGGTCCCTTTCTAGTTCTAATTCTTTGAATTTGGTATCTTGAAGTCATTGGATACCCAGAATAATTCTTGTTTTAGAGTTATCTGACCAACTGAAAGACATCCTGTGGTCTCTATGTTTGGTACCCTATAATTTTAATGTATCTTCACAAAGGAGTGGATTTGAATGAAATATATAGGAACCATCCTCACACCCTCTGGCAAACTGACCAGTTGTAGGTAAAATGAAAAAAAACATCATGTAGACTACATTAAATCCTATGATTTACTTTCAGCACTAAATGGAAGCTACAGGCATGGATAATACTTTAACATATAAGATTTTTTATTACAGGTATAACTATGTAATAGCAAAGCTATTATATTACAGATATGCTTATCACTAGCAGATCAGGCCAAGCTATTGTGGAAGTTCATGTTGGTCATGCCTCCACAAAAGGGGTAAGATAATGGCAGGTTCATCACTAGAGCATGCTTGGGTGGTTTTAAATTGAACTGGTCTTCTTCACTTTCTACAAGAAACATATGTTAGGGGTGGCTAGGTGAAGCAGTGGATAAAACACCGGCCCTGGAGTCAGGAGTACCTGGGTTCAAATCCAGTCTCAAACACTTAATAATTACCTAGCTGTGTGGCCTTGGGCAAGCCACTTAATCCCATATGCCTTGCAAAAAAAAAAAAACCTAAAAAAAAAGAAACATATATTACCAATGAAGTTATAAAACTTTAAGAGCAGGAGAGGACCCTTGAGAGCATCTCACTCAACTATTATGTTGACAAACTGAAGTCCAGAGAGGGGAGTGGTTTGTCTGAAATCATGCCATTTGTAGATGTAGAGGCAAAATCTGAACACAAGTCTTCCATCTCCAAGTGCAGAACTCTTTTTATTACCTTATATTTCCTCTTATGCAATAGACTTGATATGATCATTTGGCTATCAAATACTCTGAGTAGATATAAATACCTCACAGTTGGTCATCTCACTTCTCTAATTTTTTCTTCATTTGTGGCAACTGGACTAAATGATCACTGCAATCACAATCAGCTTTAATAAGCAAAATACTCATAAGATTGCTATGCAGAAAATATTTTAATTATAAAAGATATAACTATGGACTATTAATATTATAAATCAATAAATAGAACATTGAGACCTTTTTTATAATACTAGGAATGAATGAGCTGTGTAGAAAAAATGATCTTTTTCATTGATAACTAAAAATTATTAATACTGTTTAAATCCAACTCTATGTGATTCTATTCTGTACTCAAAATATAACCTGCCCCCAGTAATTTTCCATGAATGATGAATATGGCTACAACAATTTTGAGTTCCCCCATGTGTTAAATTCCCCCAAACATTCCTGTTTCAGGTCCCCATATCTAGATCTTGTTTTGATTAAAACCAAGTTTATGTTTTGGGTTCCCTGGTATTTTGGCTTTGTTTAAATTTTATTGAATATTTAGTTACTCATGACTAGTTCACTCTAATTTGCTTTTAAGCTGTCCTCTTGGCAATTTTACTGAACATTACATGTATGGTTCATGTTGAGATACCCTTGTCTAAATCATATAACTAGACAGCCTAGTTTTAGATAAGTATGCAAATTTGACTTTACATAAAGATTTTACATAAACAATCCTGAAAGAAATCTACATTCTAAAAAAACCTATTTTAACTTTACTGAACATTACTATGCTTTCTCTCCACCCTCTGCCCCAATCAAACAAAAACAACAACAGAACCCTCCAAGTAAAAGTATAGAGACATTGCCACTGCTAGAGTGGGGGCTTTGAGACATGTGGTGGGCAGAGAGGAAACCATTGCCTCTTAGGCTCTCCTGTGTGTTCAGCTCTGGTACCTGTCTTTTGTCCACTTGCACAGAAGGACCATGTGTATCTTCTAGGCTCCTGCATGTTACCCATTCTGTCCTGTTAGTGTATCTGTTTGGATCTCACAGGTCAGTTGTCCTCCTATTCTGCCTCTAAGTTCTAGCCAGGGTCCAGTGACTGACCCTGACCCAGTATATTCCTCCTTCTGGTCCCTAATCCTAATTTGCCTTTAAACCTGTGCCTGTCCTGTCCTTCTAACATTCCATGACCATTTTCATTCCTCTCTAATTCCTTCCCTTACATAGAAGTTAAAGTGAGAAATGTCTGTTTTGCAAACCATCCAGAGCCTGATCCATGCCTCTTTTCTGGCTCATTCTCCTGGACTAAATAAATTTCTTTCTAAAACCATTTCAGATTTTGAGGTTTGTTCTCATTACCAACTGAATTCAACAATAATGGATCTCAGAATTAGCTCTTAATTTTTGTGGCCATCTAGTAGAGTTATATGGAGTGAGTTAGAAGATCATAGAATTTAGAGCTTAAATACCTCATTAACTAGAATTTATGTAATGCTTCAAGGATCAGCAAAGCAGTTTGCAATACCATCTCATTTGAACTTCATAACAATCCTACTCTTAATAGAGGCAGGTTTTATTATTATCTCCATTTTATAAATGAGGAAAAGTGAGGTTAAGGGACTGGCCCTAGGGGAACATAGCTAGTAATTATCTGAGGGGGCATTTGAAATCAGGTCTTTCTGAGTCTAGGTCCAGTTCTTTATCTACTGCATCACCTAGTTTCTTGCTTGTGAAACAGATAGTAGATAGTCAATCCAGGAATAACTTTCCCAAAATGACAGAAATGAAACTAGAAACCAAGTCTCCTGTAGGTCTTGCAGTCCAACTTTCTTTTCTATATACCATGATTTTTATGTCCTATCATAATTCATGAGGTTGTTAGCATTAAGTGTCACAGAATGACAACACCCCCAAAATTTCAGACTTGGAAGAGACCTCAGAGACCACTGACCTCACCAATGTCAGTATAGGAATCTCTTTTGTAACAAACATATTAAGAACTTTCCCTTGAAGAACTCTAGTTGGAAGGGAACCACTGCCTCTGGAGGCAGGAAGTGAAGAGTTTTATTAGAAAGCAATAATTTTTCCCCATATGTACTGAGCCTAAATCTGCCTCTTTCAAATTTTTCCCCATTACTTCCAGTTCTTCCCTTGGAAGACAAACAGGTAAAATAAAAACAAAAAAAAAATCAACAATTGAACCAATTCTTTATGTTGTTGTTTCTGTTCAGTCGATTTAGTCATGTCTGACTCTTCATGATCCCATTTGAGGTTTTCTTAGCAAAGATCCTGGAGTGGTCTGCCACTTCCTTCTCCAGATCATTTTACAAAGAAGGAAATTTAGGCAAACAGGATTAAGTGACTTGCCCAGGGTTACATAGCTAATAAATATTTGAAACTGGATTTGAACTCAGTTCTTCCTGACTCCAGGTCCAACACTGTCCACTATGTCACCTAGTTGCACAATTCATACATTCATGTGCCTCACCAATTAGATGACAAGACATATAATTATCTTAAGAGAGTCATAATTCCATATGATGACCCTTTAAATATTTGTAAATAGCTACCATGTCAACTGTTAAGTCTTCCCTTCTCCAAACTAAATACCACCAGCTCCTTAAACTGATGCTCCTTTGAGACAATGATCATCATCATCATCATCCTTTGGATGTTCTCTAGCTTATCACTGTCCTCCTTAAGATGTGCCATCTAGATCAGAAAACAATACAATCTGATCAAGATATGGAATGAAAGGAGACCATTCCCTATTTGGAATATTGGATCCAGTTTTGGGTTCTAAGTGTTAATTAATATTTTTGACTGCTATATACCATTCTTGACCCACATAGAGTTTGTATAAAATTCCCAGGTTGTTTTTTCCCCTCCAGATGAACTGGGAAATATGACAGTTTTCTTTTCCATCTTTCTGCAGATGAACTTTATACTGTAATTTATCAATGATTCCTCTCATATTTTTAAGTTAATTTTCATGAATTGGACTTTATGTTTAATCTCCATTAAATTAAATTTTATGAGCTCTGACCTATAATTTTAACCTGTCAGTAACTTTTGAATATTTGCATTGTCATCCAATATGTGACATCTAGTATGTCCCCCTCAGAATTCTGTCAACCACACATTTGATAGGCCTGATGCCTTGTGCCTTCATCCAAATAATTGATAAAACTGTTACTCACAGAACCAAGGAGAGACAGACTTCCCTGAGGGTACTCTTCTAGAGACCTACAAGTTAATATCTCTCCATTTACTAGGATGTGGTTATTAAAGGTCCAGTTGTCCATCGTGCTCTAAATGTACATAATTGCAATAATATTTGAATATCTCCTAATCTTTACCATAAGACTAGCTTAAAAGACTTTGTTACATGCTTGACTATAAACTAGGTAAATTAGATCTATGTTGTTGTTGAGTCATTTCAATCATATCTGACTCTTTGTAATCCCCTTTGGGGCTTTTCTTTTTTTTAAGTTGAATTTAAATTTTCCTGAGTTACATGTAAAAACAAGTTTTAATATTAATTTTTAAAACTTTGAATTCCAAATTCTCTCCCTTCTTCCCACTCCCTCCCCATCTCCACTCTCCTATACTGAGAAAGCAAGTAATTTGAAATAGGTTAAAAATATGGAGTCATACAAAACATATCCATAATATTCATATTGTGAAAGAAAACATAGCCTCTTCCCCCAAAACATAAAGAAACCTCAAGAAAAATAAAGTAAAAAAAAAAGGTATGTTTTAGTCTACACAGACACTATCTTCTCTCTCAGGGGATGGATGGGCATTCTTTATCATTCATCTTGGATCACAGGACTGGTGAAGAAAAGCTATGCCATTCACAGCTGATTATCCTACAATACTGCTGTTACTTAGTATAACAGCACATTTTCACATTGCATCTACTCATGTAAGTCTTTCCAGTTTTTACTGAGAGCATTCTGCTTATTATTTCTTATAGCAGAAGAGCATTCCATCATAATTTCATATTGGGGTTTTCTTGGTAAAGATACTGGAGTGGTTTACCATTTCCTTCTCCACTTCATACAGATGAGTAACTGAAGCAAATAGGATTAAGTGACTTGCATAGTGTCACAAAGTCAGATTTTAACTCAGGTCTTCCTGACTCCATATTCTATATAGTTACTGTAGAATGTCTTTGATTTCCTTGACAGAAAAACAAATGAGATTAAGCTGGCAGGATTTATCTTGATTAAATCATACTGATTCTTAGTAAATTCCTGCTTTCTCTTCTAAAATTTTAGAAATCATCCCTTTAAAAATCCATGTAATTGCAGACAAAACAATTCCCAATTGACAAATGGTCAAAGGATATGAATAGGCAGTTTTCAAATGAAGAAATTAAAACTATATATAATCATATGAAAAAATGCTCCAAATCTTAGTGCGTAGAGAAATGCAAATTAAAACAAAACTATGAGGTACAGCCTCATACATATCAGATTGGCTAAAATGATAAAAAGGGAAAATGATCAATCCACTGTTGGTGAAGTTGTGCACTGATCCAATTATTCTGGACAACAGTAAGGAACTATGTCCAAAGAGCACTAAAATTGATCATACCCTTTGACCCAGCAATACCAATACTAGGCTTATTTCCAGAAGAAATCATAAAAAATGGGAAAACTCCCACATATTCCAAAATAGTCATAGCAGCTCTTTTGTAGTGGAAAAGATTTGGAAATTGAGGGAATGTAAAACAATTGAGGAATGGCTGAACAAGTTATGATATATGAATGTTTTGGAGTACTATTGTTCTATAAGAAACTATGAATTATCAAACTCTAGAGAAGCATGGAATAAATCACAGGAATTGATGTTAAGTGAAGGTAGAAGAACCAAGAGAACACTGTACACATTAACAACAATATTGTGATCAATCTTGATAGATGCAGTTCCTCTCTGCAATCCAGAGAGTTAGAACAACTCTGAGAGACCTGTTATGGACAATACTATCTACATCCAATGAAAGAAAAACAAAACAAAACAAAATAAAACAAACAAAAACCTATAGAATCTGAATGCTCACTATATTCACTTTTTAAAAATTTCTCTTAGGTTTTTCTTTCCTATCTCATGATTTTCTTTCTTTTTCCTTAGTTCTAATTTCTCATACAGAATATGACTAATCTGTAAACAGGTTAAACACAAATGTATATGTACAATGTTCACCAGACCATTGAGGGGAGGAGGGTGGGAAGGGAGGAAAGAAGGATATTATGTAACATAAATATACATATGCATTTGAATGAATGTTGAAATACTTTCATAACATGTAATTGAAAAAATAAAATATTAATAGGGGAAAAATAAAATCAATTAATGACCATTAAAAAGACAAAAGAGATAATCATGGAAATTACATTTTGCTTAAAAAGGTACTATGGACAATAAAAGTAATATTAAAAAATATTTTTAAGTTTTTTTCTGATAAAGGCCTCATTTTTCAAATATAAAAGGAACTTAATAAAATTTATAAAAATAAGATCCAATCCTCAATTGATAAATGGTCAAAAATGTGAACAGGCAGTTTTCAGAAGAAATTAAAGACTGTCTATAATCATTTTTTGAAAAATGCTATAAATCACTATTCATAGTGAAATGCAAATTAATTTTGATTAATATGAATTATTAATTATCAATAATCAATTAATTTAATTAATTAGTTTAAAAATTAATATGACATACCACCACATGCAAATTAAGACAATTATGAGATGCCACATGTCAAAAATGGCTAATACTAAAGGGTATGTGGGAAAATAGGTACACTAATGAATTGTTATAATTATTAACTGGTTCAGTCATTCTGGAACACAAAACTATGACCAAAGGGCTATAAAATTGTACATATCCTTTGTTGCAGCAATAACATTTCTAGGTCTATATCTCAAAGAGATCAAAGAAAAAGAAAAAAGATCTATATGTACAAAAATATTTATAGTAGCTCTTTTTGTGATGGCACAAAATTGGAAATTGAGAAGGTACTCAATAATTGTGGTACAAGTTGTGGTACATGATTGTAATGATATATTAGAAGAATGGTTTCAGAAACCCTCAGAAGACCTACACGAACTGATGAAAAAACCAGGAGAATAATAGACACAGTAAAGCATTATTGCAGTGATGACCAATTGTGAAAGAATTAGCTTCTTTTATCAATGCAATGATGAAAGACAATTCAGAAGAACTCATGATGAAAAATGTTATCTACTTCCAAATAGAGAACTGATGAACTCTGAGTTCAAATTGAAGTATAAGTTTCTCACTTTCTTTATTTTTCTTACTTTTTTGATAAAGTGGCTATTATGAAAATATGTTTTATATGATTTCACATGTATAGTTTATATATTGCTTGCCTTCTCAATGGATGGGAGAGGGATTGGAGAGAGGGACAGAATTTGGAAATCAGTTTTAAAAATGATAATAAATAAATAATATTTTAAAAAGCAAATGCTATAAATTGACCTGGAATTATTCAAATTTGTACTATAGTTTTCAGAATCTTTATTATTAGATCACTACAAAGAAAATATCACAATGCAAAGTAAGGAGGAAGCTTAGGAATGGCATGTACCTTTAATGTTGCTTCATCTAAGGCTTTCACTTCTTCTATAAGCTTCTTTAGTTCTTCCCGAGTGAGCAGAGAGATGACAGATTGCCCAGATCCACACGTAGACTGAGGAGAGTTGCTATCATCCTCTGCTTCCTCATTCTCCGTCAGACCCTCAGAATAGTCTCTCAGTTCAGAAAGGCTTTCATATTAGTGGAACAAAAGAGAAAAATAGTATACCATGAGAAAAGCTTCATTCCACATTGGACTATGAAATTTTAGCAGACAACATTTGATGCCACCCTTATTCTATGCCTGCCCAAGTAGTCCATTTGGGATTGAAAAATGATTTTTTAAAAAATTGTCTAATAACCATTAAATGACAGTCTTTTAGAGAAAAGGGAAGAGAACAGAAGAGAAGGGAAGGCAAGGTAAAACAAGGGAAAGCAAGGGAAGAGAAGACAAGGCAAATCAAATAACAGCATGCTTTCAAAAGAATCATTCCAGAGAATGTTCTTTGGACACAAACATGTGTAATAGGTACCTGTTACCACTCCAGGTGATCAAGTGACCAAGTGTCTGATAAAATGCTTCAGAACATAAGAATGACAAGGAGTAAAAGGGTGGAAAGAATCCTGGATTTGTAGTCAGATGGCCTGGTCCTAGCTCACTACTTAACTTAGATGCATAACTTTGAATTGAAAATTGAATCACCCATCTGGGTTGCAACTTCCTTTTTTATAAAATGAAATAGTTAGACATTCTCTAAAGATCTAAATTCTACTTATAATCTTACAAAGCAAACTCAGCTAAGACCCAGTCTTTGGATAAAACTGATCAAGGCTCTTCTAATACAGAATAACTGCTAAGGGAATTCTCCCAGATCCAGTTTAACTATTTCCCCAGAAATTCCAAAAAGTGTTCTTAGATTCTAGTTCATCACTGAGTCTGCTCAAAGTCTAATGCTGGGAATATCTAATGATGGGAATAAACTATCCTTCAGATAGAGTCAAGGTTGGACATAGTTCATTAGGGCATGTGCTCTGTGGTGGAGACTCCTGGGGCTCACCGAAACCTATCCATCATCATGAAAGAGGAGTTCTAAATATGGCTTACTTCAGTGAAAATCCCATGTCCATAGAATTTTCATTTGAAGGACTGACAGCCCTCATATCTTCCACAGGTGTTGGAGATGACCTGTCCCGAGGGTTCCATGGACTGTGCCCACAGGAGACTGGAGATGAAGGAAGGCAGAGAAAAGATTTCATTAAGGCTGATGACACCTGGCTGCTGATAGAGTAGAGCTTACTAGATTTCTCCTCATTTGCCTTCATCTCACAAGCCTGATGCGTGCTCAGGGGGAAACTCCGTGCTCTTTGGATTGGAGCATTATTCACAAGGAGGCTCTGTGACTCAGTGACCTGTGCCTGGAGTAGACTCAAGAGGTCACTGTCAGAGTTCTGAGGGCTGGATGGACGTGCTGGTGGGGGTGAATCAGAGAAGTCTAAGTCCTTGGGAGCTGAAATAGCAGTTGAGTCCAGGGGCAGAGGGCTCTTGGCAGAAGCCTGCTGCTCAGTAGTATGGCGAGTATCTTGAGAGAAGAGACCAGTGGTGACTCCTGTTTCTTGTTTACCAGATTTTTCTCTCTCTGTGAGGGAGAATTTGGGAACCATTTTCTGGTTTCCTTTCTCTGGGGGATGAGATGTACTGAATGTCTCAAAAGAACTAATCCTTTGCTTGATTGATGAAGCTCTGCCTGAGAACATGGAGTGCTCCCTTGGAATGGGACTGGGTTGGGTGGGAGTGCTTTGATCTGGTAACATTTTGGAATCTGGGGTTCCAGATCGATTCCTTAGTCCTTTTAAGCTTTGACGAAACCAGGCTGGTTTAGGAGCTACTGGAGGGCCTTTCTTCACACTACCATTTTCTTCTGTTTTGTAACCTTTGGAAATGTCACCTGAAGCTTCAAGCTTCTGTAACACCCCATCGGAGCAGTCACATTTGTGGTTTTCTTCACTGGCACTGACATTGGACCCGAGTTCTAAGTGATTATGGTCTTCACTCATGGTGGGGCTAAATAAATTTTTGATGCAATCTGAAATTCGGACCCAAGGATCTTCCACAGTAGTATCAAAGCTATAATCTACCCGGGCTTGTCTTCTAAGTAAAGGATGCTTCACTGATGAGATGACACCTAAGTACCAAAGAAAAAAAGAATGTAAAATTTACATGTTAATGTAAGTATAGGATAATAAAAAAAATTTTGATATTTCTAATGGAAAGAAAAGAGCTAAAAATGGTGCCTGGTCATATATGGTATATGGAAGAGTGATGTTGTTGGTTAGGACATTGTCATCTAAGTTCTCAGCCAAACATAATTGATTGCATTAAGGGAGAAAGGGACCCTTTGTTAAGTACCTACCATGAACCAGGAACTATGTAAACCCTTTACAAGTATTATTTAATTTAATCCTCACAACAACCCTGAGAGATAGGTGTTGTTATCATTTCTATTTTACAGATAAACTGAGACCAAGAGATGTTAAGTGATTTGAAATGAGTTAGAATTTGAATTTGGAAACTATAAGTACTAACTTCATTGAATCAAAGTATTTTGGAGGTAGAAGAAACCTTAGACACTGTCCAAAACATTTTTTTTTGTTCTGATAAAGAAATCTGAGGATCAGAGAGACCCAAGGCTTCATAGACAGTTGTTAAGAGAGTCATAGATTCCAAATTTCTTTAACCTGAGCAGAGGGTTCTTTTGACAAAACTCCACTGGCTCTCAATAAAGTAATTCAAAAATTAAATTCCAATGCTTTAAGTTTTAAACATTTAGCATTTCCTTTCAACATTTAGCTTTTAATTATATTTTTAAAAAAAATAGCAGGCTCAAATTATTTTATTATTAATAAAAAGTCAGAGAAAATGCTGACTTCAAACATGTTAATTTTGACTAGTTCCAAAAGTTAGAGTTGTAAGGACCTCAGGGTTCCTGTATTTGGTCTAACATCTTCCTTTTACAAATAAGTAAAATTTGAAAATGGAGGTAACTTGCACAAGATAACATATCTAGTAAGTGCACTGAGTAGGATATAAATTCAAGACTTAGTCTCCAAGTCTAGTGCTCTTCCTACTCAATCATAGCAGTGTGATGATTGAGTAATTTTATCATTTCATTAATAAGAACATATTATTTGTAAAAGGATGGCTTCATTTGACCATCTTTTTTAGACCAAAGACTCCTATTGGTGGAGGGCTCATAGTTTATAAGCCCTTGGAAGAGTAAGTGTTCCTGAGATGGCAATCAACTATGATTGGTTCACAAAATGGAAGATGAGCTATATTAAAATGAGTGCCTTGAGACAAGAGATCTGTGTCATGCAAATCTTGGTCAAAGAGGCATCAATTTCCATATCATGGGTCTGAGAAAAGGGAGGATTCACATTTTTGCTGACTGGTCTGAGCAAACACAATGAGCAGGAATGCATCCATTTAGAATTTCTGGATGAGGAAGTAGAAAAGGGGAAAACCTTTGGTCCTGATTCAATAATTAATTATTAAATCCAAGAGAGAAATAATTTCTCACACTTGTTATGCTTATGGTTAGACTTAGCTAAATTGGTGGCATGATTTACA
This sequence comes from Macrotis lagotis, assembly GCF_037893015.1. NCBI lineage: Eukaryota > Metazoa > Chordata > Mammalia > Peramelemorphia > Peramelidae > Macrotis > Macrotis lagotis. Next base: position 120,248,670 of record NC_133661.1, read on the forward strand.
ATGTTGGAATCAGAATTAGGAATAATTGAGCTTGAATCCTGCCTCATAGACATATGCTAGCTGTGCAATCCTGGGCAAGTCACTTAATCTCTATCTGTTTCATTTTACGCATCTATACAATGGGAATAATAGTAGCGTTTACTTCACAAAGTGGTTGTGAGCAACAGAGAAATGGCAACTGTAAAATGCTGTGCAAAATTTAAGGTGCTATATTTAGTCTAGTGTCAAAGAATAATAAGTTCTCAAATTGTATTTCTGGTAAAGAAGCTGATTTCTTTAATCAGTACAGAACCTTAACTTCATAGTAAGCTCTGCCAGTAGGTAAGAAATCTAGCTCATTGGCATCTCCCCCAAGTTAATTACAAACTTAGGAAGACAAATGATCTGGAGTCCTGGATGAGTGATTGGGCAACTTATTATGCAAACTCCAAGGAGGTTAGGAGTTTCTCTTCTCTTTTGTTTTTGAATAAATACTCCCTTTCTCTTGGTTTGGTGTGGTCATTATCATAATGGCCTGCACCTATAGCTTTCAGGGTAAATTCTAGAAAATAAAACTTCATGTCTAAGTATCTTTTATGTCATTTCATTTTAACCCTATATTTTAAGGTTTATACTAGCTAGTATAGTTATTATTGATATTATTTTTATTGTTATTGATACCCTGCCAAAAAGACTAATTATTTTGAGAAAAATAAATAAATGGATTTTGTCTTTCTTAGAATTAAAAAATTAGAAAATTTAGTAAGGCCTAGAGAGATTAATGACTTCCCTAGACAAGTGGCATCAAATACTAAGTAGCATTGTCAGGATATAAGGAAGGTCCTGGTCTTCTGTCCTGAGATCCATTATTCTTTCCATCAAACCAAAGGTAAGAGAATCTAATTTTCATGACTACTTTTACAAATGATGTAAAAAAAAAGATGGAATTTAGAATTAGCAGACCTAGGCACTAGTTAAAGCCCTGCTAACTAACTAGCTCTGTGATGTTGAGTCACTCTCACTTCTCTGGAGGTCAATTACCCCATTTGTAAAATATAAATGCCCAGGAATCAATCCTAAGGGATGTCTTGGATTTTTAACTGGAACCATGCTCTTTGGGAACTGAATTAAATTATGAAGGTGATCCAAACCCTCAAACAAAGATGGTACAATTATGGCCCCCCTTATTTGGGGAAATATGTTTATATGTTTATCATTATCTTTAGAAATGAATATTTCTCTTTGTAAAAGCCCCACTGTCTTCCATTATCAAGAGTTAACTACTATTTATATAGGATTTCACGGTTTATATAGCATTAGGCCCTTCCACATCACAACTTTTCACATCATAGTTTAGATATATCTCAGGTTGGCCTAATGAATTAAATGGGAATGGGGGGGGGAGTTTTGTAAAAGGGGCAGATGACACATGAAGGCCAGCAGACAACAAATAAAAGGTTTAGAAACTCAGAAATGCCTAAAACATGTGAATAATATTATATAATATCTACATATTTTATCTTTTACTACCATAATAATTTAGACTTCTTCTCTGGTTAAAAAAAGGAGGGCCAAAAGTTTTTTTGAGAATTTTCCAGAATGAAGGAATGCTGCATAATATGAAAGGGCTAACTGTACACATTATCTTATTTTAGCCTCAAAATAACCCTCTCAGGTTAAGGACAATGAATATGGCTATCTCTACTTTACAAATGAAGACTTTGAAACTTGAAAGTCACAAAACAAGTATCTGAGGTTGAGTTTGAACTCCAAATCAGAAGTTCTTTAAGGAGAAATACCTACAGAATATTTTGAGTACTCAAGTATTTCTCTAAGAGCACTTTTCATTCTAAATATTCTCCATCACTAGATGTAGAAGCAGACCTTGTAGTGAGGCGTCTGGTAGCTACCTTACCCAGTTACATCCTTTTCTGATCTAGAATACTTTCTATATATCATAAACTTTAGGTTTTCTAGATAAAATATTTTACATCTTCTAACATTATGTTCTGATACTGTGAAATAATGATGGACACATGAACTTAACAACTGCTATTTTAAATGCAATTTCCCATAATTTTCTTTTTTCTTAAGTTGTTTTTTTTTTTTTTTTGCAAGGTAATGGGGTTAAGTGACTTTGCCCAAAGCCACACAGCTAGGTAATTATTAAGTGTCTGAGGTGGAATTTGAACTCGGGTACTCCTGACTCCAGAGCCGGTACTTTATCCACTACCCACCTAGCCACACCTTTCCCCCATAATTTTCAATAGTATTTTTGAATTGCTCTGTGTTTGTGATACATATTTATCATTCATCTCATATCTATTTTCCTTTAGTTATAAATCTATAGACATAAGGAGCACCATTGTGCCCTTTGAGTGTCATTGAATAATTACATAGGAAATGAAATCAGTTAGCACAGCATTACTAAACTGGAACAATCTGCATAGTCCCTTCTCAAAGTTATTTTCACACAATTGTTTCACATTATTTCTGTTGGATGAAAGATAGAATTGCATAGTGAATAGTGTGGTTGGCCTGGGGGCCAGGAAGATATGGATTCAAAAGTTGCCTCTAACACATCCTAGTTGTGTGATTATGAGCAAATCATTTGACTTCTGAGTGTCCCAGGACAACTCTCCAAAAGTACATTGTAGATGAATTGTTGACCTGCATTAGTGGAGGAAGATTGCTTATTAAGAATTTCATCTGCTAATGATTAAGAGGAGAAGCAGTATAATGCAGTCTGTAGAGAGATGGCATAAAAATCAAGAACACCTGGGTTCAAATTCTGCCCTTTAGCACATCTTTAAGATGGTTAATGCCTATGCAAATACACAAAATGACTGTTTGATCTCCACTCAAGTTTTAGAATCAAATTTTTCAAGTTTATATTTATAACTCACAAATTTATCCATTTCCCAGACAGATGTTGTACATTCAGAAGCATCTAAAACCATTTGAAAACCAAACATACCTGTCCTGGATACATTCTCTTGCTCTGATTCTGATGTAGTTGAGGCAAGAGTCTCAGCACTTTCTGCTTGAACAGAAGCTCTTGAGTCTGAACAATATGGGGCTTCACTTAAAGTTAAAACAGTTTTCTTTCCCCGTAGCTGCAGGTTTCCCACTTCCTGTGGTGTAAACAGGAAATATAGTCTGTCAAAACGCCATGCTATAAATGGTGAGAATTGCTATGGGCATAAGCCGTCTCTGTGCTTTTGATTTTATCCTCAGCATAAATCTTAAGAATGTTCAGGCTTTTTCACTAGATGAAAAATTATTTAACAGCTTCACAATGAGCCATTTTAAGCACTTGGCAGTGAGGGGTAGGGGGTGATCATGATGGAAAGAGTTTAATGACATCTTTTCCTATGCTCTTGGGCAGGGCTAAAATGAGTTACAGTCACTGGATCAACCAACCTTATGGCATTTATTTCCTGTTCCTTTAAAAAGAATTTCAATGCAGAAACTGCCACATTCTTTCCTAATCAGTTAGTTTGTGGAAAGTAGATTTATCAGAAAATTAAATTAAATACAAAACTTATATTGCATTGGAAGCCAAAGAAAATGATTTCACAGGACCTCAGATTTAGAATTGTAGAGTGGGGTGTGGAGCAGGGCAAAGAGATGCAGGATTTTTGGACTAGATGAGAAGGAAAGTTTCAAAACTGTTTTCTTGGATTCCAAGGAAGAGGTCAAGGGAATTATTATTTAGTCAGGGAATTGTGATTCCTGTCTGCCTGATTATCCCCAAATTTCAGCAGTCAGGACAGCAGCTTGTTTCCTAGACCTCTTGTCACCTGCTCTGCTCTTTAGAGGAAGCAATTAAATTTGTGCTTGGTGTCTTCCGTCTTGTATTGAATTTTATGTCTCTGATCTGTGCATGCAGAGAACAGTTTACCATCTGAGAAAGACATCACTGAAATAACTCCCTAACATTTTGCAAATTAAAATGCTATTCAAAGCTGCTCTTTCCTTTGTGTTCTACTCATTTAAAAATTTAAAAATTGCTGCATGGTCCTTTGGACTTCCTTGAAGTTGATAAGACCATGAAGGCAGAAGAAATTTCTTCTTTGGGGTAGTAAACTAGGACTATACAAGGCCTTAGAATTTAAATCACCTCAAAGTGAATATTCAGACTGACAATAGTCATTGTTATATAGAGGCATGATGATCTAGTAGGAACTTGAGTTGAGAAGATCTTGATGCAAATCTGCCTCTAAAGATATTGTTGTTCTCAAAGAGGATCAGTGGCATTAGAAAGATGATGTCTTGACTTTCAAGTAAGTTGGATATAAGGGAGGCAGAACTGTGCAAAATCATCAGTCTCACTCTCTCCTCCAGATTCATTGGAACCCAGTGGCAAGACATAGACCAAGACAACAGTCAGTGGCCCCAGAAGCAGTTGGAGATCTTGACCTTTTTAAGCTAAGGTCTTTCCCAGGTCTTAGTTTGTCTGTGGCAACTAATACTGATTCGGTGATTTAAGGTAGGGTAAGAATGGAGGCAAAAGATGACCTAGTTTGACTTCACAAAAGAATCAAGGAGTGGAAGACCTTAGATATTTACTAGTTATATGATCTGGTAAAGTCTCTATGCCTCTGTTTTCTTTTCTGAAAAATGAGGAAGTGGAATGAATGACTTTTAACATCCTTTCCAGTTCGAACTCTATGATCCTAATGAATTTCTAAAAAGAATGTGTAAATTAAAAAAATTAATGAAAATATATAGAACTAAATGTAGGCTCTGTTAGTTTATCCTAAAAATATATAATTTAAAAGACTGTTCAGATCTCCCATAAGATAATAATCTTAAAGGTAATGGAGCATCACAGAAGACACATGGAGGAAAGAATGCCAGCTCTATCATTAGAGGACCTGGGATCAAATCCTGGGTCTGTCACCTCTATCTGTGTGACTATTGGCAAATCAGTTAATCCTGCTAGGTTTCACTTTCCTCAGCTGTAAAATGAGAATGTTGTACTTGGTGAACTATAAGGTACCTTCAAATTCTCAATTTATGATCATATGACTGGATGACCTCAAAATTCATTTCTAGCTCTCTATGATACTGTGATTAGCAGATATATTTACACAGAACATGAAAGAACTAAAAGTATGCTACTCTTAATGGAATTTTCTTTCCTTCAGAAGATACTACATTTACTCTCAAATAAAAAAAAATAGTACCCAAAGGATTGTGATGTGGCTTAAAACAAAAACAAATTCTCTCTCTGTACTATCTCTATAGTCCAAAGCAAGTATTCTGGAGAGTTTCTCCATAACCAAATAAGTATTTGTCATGCTCATGTGGTAAAGTACATTCACTAGAGGAAAATGACTGCTGGGGAGACTTCTTGGTTCCTCCCTTCTTGTTCATATCCAACACATCTATCTGCCATCCATCACACTTTCTTGATTGGCTCTTTTGGGGCACCTTATGCAAACTCCCAAATTCAATTTAATTTGGGTTTTCTATTTCTATCTGGGCAGCTTTCTCTGCTTTTGCTGCTAAGAATATTGTCCCCAGCTCCTTGTAAGAGCATTTTTTTTTAACTGCTGAAAGGTTTTTAGTAAAACTGTTTTCTCCAGCAATACCAGCTCAAGTCTACTCAGGGACTTTCACTTAAGTGGTTATGCTCCAGTGATTAATGCAGCTTCTTCACTTCCTGTTCTATTTCCAGGGCCACCAAAAAGGTGACTTCAAAGTCCATGAAGAGTATATGGTAGTGCCCCCTTGCACTTTTGTTTCCTAACCACTGACTTTATAGCTGCTAAAAATCTCTTGAATTTTGCCCTCTGCTTTTCTAGTCCCTCAGTCACAAAAATAAATTTCATCCATTAAAAAAAAAAGGAAGAACTACAACAACTAAGTACAAAGGCAACCACATCCTGCTTTTTGAGGAAAGGCACTTCCTTTTTAGCAACCTGAGTTCTTCTTCCTATTCAAGATTTCAAGCTCTCACAATATTGCAAATAGCTTGGTTTGTTTATTCAATAGTTGATTTAACTCCTGTGTCTGTCTTTCTATGTGACCTTGGGCCAGTCAAGTCATGTAACCTCTATGGACTTCAGTCTCCTCATCTGTAAAATGGAAGGGTTGAACTAAATGACTCTGAGGTCCCTTTGAGCTCTAATTCTCTGATCCTATGAACCCAAATTGTTGAGTTCTTTCAGTTCTATCATGACTCCAATTGGATTTTTCTTGGCAATGACACTGGAGGGGTTTGCCATTCCTTTCTCCAGTTCATTTTACAGATAAAGAAGTAAGGCAAACACAGTTAAATGATTTGCCCAGGGTCACACAACTAGTAAGTGTCTGAAGCAGGTTATGAAAGCAGATACTCCTTACTCAAACACTATTACTCTAACCACCATACCACCTAGTCACCCCTATGGACCTAAGTCTCCATATATAATTTTATAAAAGGTCAATAAGATCTTTAGTATCAAATAACCAAGTTGACTATGAGAATCTAGATGTTGGACCTAATATAATATATTGAAATTCCACAGTCTGGTTATCCAATCTAGCTCCCTATAGTAGACTGGAACAAGACTAGATAAAGGACTCACCAGTGAGTAAAATTTGGAAAATAACGTATTTAAATAGTGAAGAAGTCTGAAGCAATAAAACTTATTAGAAACTACATGAAAAGAGAGTAAGAAAGCCCAATATGTCCCTATCCATCTAAGTGGACATTAATCAACTAGCATTTATCAAGTTCCCACTGTGTACCAAACAGCTTCTACCTTTAAGGAAATTAATTTCATAAGGAGAAGAAATATGGGCATAGAATGATAAGAAAACAAGTTCTTTCCTTCAAACATGGGCCTGAGAAACATAGATGATCATGGTGGTAAAGAATAGGGAGTTGGTTCCATTCCATCTGATCAATCAGAATTGTCTTTTTTTTAATAAAAAAAAAAAGACCTGTGACTTCTGTTCATGACACTGTCTCTTTGAATGTTGGATACCCTGAAAAACAGACATTGTCTGAGGTGGATCTATTTACTTTGGTCTTGACCTGGGGTACAAGGAACAATGAAAGGCTCTTCCCCTGAAAAATATCTCTCTACCAACTAACTGCCTATCCCTAAATGTTCCCTGTTATACCATTATCCTTAACAAGTCAAAAGGAATCTGTCTTTTTACTGAAGAGCTCTGACTCTAGCAGCAGAGGACCATAGTCTTCAGTTTCCTGATCTACAAAATGAGGGTGTTGGACTAGATGGCCTCTGAAATCCTTTCTAGTTCTAGGATCTTAAATGGCCTTTAAACTCCCTTTATTTTCTTTATAACTTAGGTAGAAGCAGTGGCTATAAGGAATAGACAGCCTCTAAGGATAATGGATCTGGGTTCAAGTCCTGCTTCTGACCCATACTGACCCTGAACAATTTATTTAGCCTATCCATAGTCTAAGTAACTCTCCCAGGGTTTAAGTTTCAGAGAAGGCTTCAACCTGCCTTGGTAAACAAAGAGTCTTCATATTAATGAAAGTTCACTATGTGACCCTGGGAAAATCCAATTGCCTTAGAAAACAAACAAACAAACAAAAATAAATCCAGAAAGTCCAGGGTCCAGTCCCTTTCCTAATCAGATAACAAAGGGGTTGTTCACTTATCCAGTCAATTGCAAGGCCAAGCTTGTCTACACTCATCTAGCCTATGCTAAGTTTGAGAATCATTCCTAAATTTAATTGAGTGATCTCTCTCTTCATACTATTTTGGGGTCTGCCTTAAGAATGACATTCATGTTCTTCAACTGTGCTTGAATTTTTAAACATGAGAAATTGCTACCAAAACAGAAATAAATATGTTATCCTCTACCACTAAGATATGGTTTTTCAGAGAGGGAGAGCTGTGTTCAAGTCTCAGCTCTGACACATACTGGTTGGTTGACCTTGGCCTATTCATTTTAACATTTTCTCAGTGTCTCAGACAATTCTCCAAATGATAAATCACAGAACACTCACTGTTTTCCTTTAGGAAACATGTTTATTCACCAAGAGTTCCTGAATATATGTAACTACTGTTGGCTTGGATCAAAAAAAATTTTTTTAGAGTTACATCAGTCTTACTTTTACTATTATTTCTAGCCTCATTATAGAATTCCAAGGCCTGGAATGAACCTGGAATAGTTGTTTAGAATGTTCTCCTAGTACTACATAGAAGCCAGTGTACATTCAGGATATAAAAAGGTTGTACTTCAAATTACAGGGTGGAGGGAAAGAGTTTCTATCTAGAACCATAAATCTCCACCATTTCCATTGGCAGACATTTTAAAAGTAGACATAGCCAGAGATATCAAATTATTGTAGTCCTTGGTGAAATGCTTAATTTCTTTTAGAGCATTTTAATAACAGGAACCTAAAAGCCATCTATCCTAATTCTCTTATTCTACAGATATAAAATTTGAGGTCTAAAAAAGTTTAAGTGAAAAAGTTCACCATGTCTTATCAGAGATGAGGTGAGAACTCAAGTCTCCTGCCATTCTAGTACCTTTTGGATTATTCTAAAAATGGAGGATGTGTTAATGGCTGTCCATGCAGTCAATTTGCATGTGATTCAGAATATCAGAGAGATTCCTGTATCTACTCTGCATATACCTGACTCTTTGGGTCTCAGTATCCTCATATCTAAAGTGAGAATCATGAAATAAACAATATCTAAGTTTCCATTTGGTTCTAGCATCATAAGAGTTGTCAGAATGTATATTTGCTTGTGAGATCCACCAAGTTCCAAACATGCCTTTTCTAAATTCAAACTCAGCTCAGGATGGAAAAAACTCATTTCTGATTACAAAATAAGAGAAATTCTGGTAGAATAGTTGAAATTCTTAAGATCTATTGTTCTGATTAGAAGATATGATGAGATGTTAATCATTAATGCTTCACTTATGGTAAGTATTTAGTAGATATAAACACAGTAACATCTTACTTGGTCCTTCATTGAAGACATTTGTTCAGCTGATACTGAAATCTCTTTTCCATCAAGGCTCTGCAGTTGATCCCCAGTAGCAGCATCTGTTTTAAAGTATTTTCTGGGTGGAGGTTTGGGTTTGGAAGACGTGGGCTTTCTAACCAGAATCTCAAAGGATTTCTTGACTTTCAAGGGTGGGTGGCACTCCTCAGTCCCCATTGGAGTTTGGCTCTCTGAATTGTTTCTTGAAGATGAAAGCAACAAACCAGACTCTTGGGTCACTGGTATATTCTCACTAGCAGCTCTTGTATCTGGATCTGATGGCTGCTGTGGGCTGCTATTGCAGCTGTTCCCAACAGATGAGGCAGGGGTATAACTGCTGTCACTACTAGATCGGATCATGACCTTCTGAGATCTTCGGTGGAAAGGGATGGCATTCTTCTCACTTTCCTTTTCACATGTGGGTCTGCCATGCCAGCTACTCTCTAGTCTTTTGATACCTGCAATTGGGATACAGTCAAAACTTGAATAAGAGGTATTTAGGACAAATAATCCAATTCTACACTTACTCTTGTTTCTGAATTGTACCAGTCACCATCAGAATACAACAGAAGTATTTGATGCAATAGTCCTTGCCTTCAAGGACCTCATGAGCTACCAGGAGGACAAGACATCCACCTACAATTTATAGTTTAAAGCCTGTTATCTTGGTTGTCAAGGAATGTATAGGGAAGTTATGAATCAGGAGTTTTCTTGACTGTGATACCACAGACCTGGGTGTGATCTTGCTCAGAGGGAGAGAGAGAGAGAGAGATAAGGACAAGTCTCTCACAAAATCTTTTTGACTCTTGGCCTCATTCAATTCTTCTTATGATCTTCATAATTTTGCTCCTATTTTCCCCCTAAAATAGGCCCTCAGTTTCTCTTCATTTTGTTTTAACTATAAATCAAATACAGAATATATTTTATTTGACCCGATTTTTAAAAATGGATAAGAAGCTCAAATCCATGACTTTGACAGTGAGAGTAAGGGCTTTTTGAGACATTTAACTGCATGAACTTGCACTCATCTTGGCCTCAATTTTCTCATCTGAAAAATGAGGATGATAATCATAGCATGGAATTGTGAGGATAAAATGATAGAATATATGTAAAACATTTTACAAATCTTAAATCGCTAAATAAATACAAGATATTATTTTGGGGGACATCAAAGGCAATGCTTCCCTCTAATGGATTCTAAATTCCTTCTAGACCCCAACAATCCATGTGTCCCAGTACCTACAATAATAATAGCTGGCATATGTATTTAAGGTTTGCAAACTTCTTTCCAAATATTGTTTCATTTTATCCTCACAACAATCCTGGAAGGTAGGTGTTATTATCATCTCTATTTTACAGATGAGGAAAATGATACCGACAGAAATTAAGTGACTTGCTCAGCATCACACAGCTAGAAAGTGTCTAAGTCTAGATTTAAACTCAAGTCTTCCTGATTTCAGATCCAGAATCCTATCCTCTGAGCCACCTAGGAAAGGAATAGACCCAGGCTACTAGATATATATGATTCCCTATTATTCTGATCCTTCTTCTGTTGTAGGATCATGTAAACAGTGTATCTCATACAGGGAACTTACTCCCTCAAGTCGGTAAGTTGGATTCTATTTCATTGCTATTGTTACTCAAATAGGCACCTGAAAAAAATTGATTTTTAAAAATAGCCCCAGTCAGGGCAGCTAGGTGGGGCAGTGGATAGAACACCAACTCTGGAGTGAGGAGGACCTGAGTTCAAATACAGTCTCAGACACCTAGCTGTGTGACCTTGGGCAAGTCACTTTAACTCCATTGCCTTGCCAAAAACAACAAAAATAGCCCTATTCCCCCAAGCAGTGCTTATTCTATCACAAATGACTGCTACAATAGCCTATTTTGTTAAGACTATGAACTTGAGGTTTAGAATACTGAAAGAGACAGACAGACAGACAGTCAGAGTCAGGGACACACAGAGAGAGATTTCTTGTGATTTCCCCCACCCCCACCCCACTATCAAGGATCATTGTCAAGAAACAAAATTCTCATCTTTCTTTATGGTTGGAAAATTGGGGTAAATATTTACTGTTAGTTATAAGATAATCGATCTATCTATAAGACACTTTAGAGACTGAGTAGCAGATTTCCCTGAATATATATAGTTGAAATAATTAAAGCCAAGAAGGATTTAAGAGTTGAACTTGGGTTTAATGACTGAACCAATCCCCCCCACCCAAATGATGATTCCACTATACCAAACTATGAGATGACTGAAAAAAGAGAGGGAAAGCAAGACACATGCCATGCTGTGCCTTTGAACAATGCCTAGCTCTTATTTTGTCACTCTTCTCATTCCAGGCCTTCTGTGATTTTCCCAATAGGCTTCCAGCCAGTCACATAAGTCTCCTATTCATATAACTGCTCTGTCCACTGATCTAGCCTTTTATCTTCCCAGTTGAAGTTCACAGGCAACTTAAATTTCTGCCTCTTTAGTCTTTTCTTAGTTCCCAGTTATTTATCCAATTAAGACTTTGACCTAATAACTTATAAACATTCAATTCAAGTCATTTAAATGTTTGTTAAGTACTAATTATGTACTAATTAGATACTAATTATATTAGGGGGTATGATAAGTCCAGGAGACTGGTATATTCTCAAGTTTGCCTGGAGCACAGGATGCATAAAGACAAATAACATTAGGGGAAGACTGAAAAGTTAAGTTGGAATGAAATCATGGAAGTTTTTCATGCCAAGGATTTTGAACTTTATCTAACAGAAAGTGAGGAAGAGGAATGTCATGATAAGATCTGTGTTTAGACTCGATGAAATTTAGAATTGGAAAGGGTCTTAGAAGAAACACATCCAAACCCTTAATGTTATAGATGAGGAAATCAAGGCAGAACTTTCCTAGCCTCACACAGCTAGCTAATGAGTGTCTGAGACAGCAGCTTTTTCCTCACTCCATCTCCAGCGGACTAATCCCCATGTCACCCCGTTACCACTTACACCATCTAACTACTTAAAGATTATGCAAGTTTCAGGCATATAGGAGAAATTGGAGAAGAGACTAATTCCATGGCATTAGACCAGCTCAAGTAGGAAGTCAATGAAATTATAACATCAACAAAATTATAAAGAAAAACTTTAAAAGAGTAAGAATTCTGACTAATGAAATAATCATGATTCCAGAATACTGATGATAAAGAATGTTCACTATCTCTGTTGGCAGATGGCCAAGGAGGGAATCTGTTTTGCTTGACTATAAATATTTATTATAAGTATTTTGCTTTTCTTTCCAATGTGAAGAAAAAATAAATGCTTATTAATGGAAAAAAAGTGAAATGAAGTTACATGAAGATAAGTAAATTATTCAATGTAAAGCAAACAAAAACTGCTTAAATCAAGGTGGGAGTAGAAAGAGAAGCTAAGTCTATAGGGTGTCCCAAAAGTCTGAGGGCAGTTTTATACTCTTAAAGCAAAGAAGCTTTAAGTTACACTCTGTAAATCCTAACAAAACAGGTTTCATTTTAGGTATCTGCAGCACTCTAACCAAAACAACCTCATGGCACATCAAAAGAATGACAAGAATTTCCTTTATTTTATTACTTTTCTTACCTTCCAAACTCCAATGATGTTTCTCTTTTCCAAATTTGCTATTCTCTACAGCCTGGGCCACAGCTTCCTTTAATTGCTGTTCAGACACCTAGAAAATATCAGCTCATTTTGTGAACTTGCATTGGGAACTACAAGAGAACTGAAAATTTAATTAATGCCTCATGGTACACTAGGATTATTGTATTAGTCTTTTGTTTCTGTTCTTGTTTTTTGCAAGGCAGTGGGGTTAAGTGACCTGCCCAAGGTCACACAGCTAGGTAATTACTACATGTTCTATCCACTGCACTGCCTCTCTGCCCCATATTGTATTAGTCTTTTACTGGTCTTACTGCCTGTTTCTTCTCCCCTTGCATTCATCCATCTTGAAAAATAATCTTTTTAAAGCGCTGTTTCATACCTATCACCTTCCCTATAACCCCCCCACACATATACCCTTTAAAAACTTCAATAACTTTCCTCTTTTCTATAGGATAAATTGTAAAATTCTTAAACCTGCAATTCAAGGCCCTCAGTCTGTTCCCAATACTTTCTCTAATGGATCATCAGTTCTTGTCAAATTGGTTTGCTGTGGAATATATACTGTATATCTTTGCCTTTGCTCATGCTCTTTTGTCTCCAGACCACAAATCTATTATAAAAGCCTAGTATTTTGTGTTAGACTATATTTATCCACTAAATTTTAAACTTAAGATTGAAGGTTTTAATTTTACAAATGAAAACAGTGAAACCCAAAGAGACCAAATTCCTCACCTGTCTGGGTGTCACACAGCTAATTAATGTTTGGACTGAGATGAGAATCTAGGTGTCCTGGATTCCATGTCCCTAATTGCTCAAAGTCTTCCAAAATCATAAGAATCAGAATCAAAGCATTTTAGAGCCAGGTAGGATCTTGGGAGTGGTTACTTCTCTCTATCTGTAGCACTTACTTTCAGAATCTCTAGGTTGGTATTTGTAACATTGTAATATAATGATTCATCCCTTTATGTATACATCCTATCTTTCCAACTAACTTCTACCAATGATGGAAGAGGACACATTGTGTTCTATAACTTTAAACAAACAGTAGATTCATCAGTGAATGCTTGTTAATAATGAAATATGTTCTTAAATTGTTGATAGCATGGTATAAGAAGCTAGAATGTTGTCTTTGAGTCAAGAATACATGAGTTCACACACTTACTCATGTGACTATGGTCATTTTTTTCTCTAACCTCAGTTTCTTCATATGTAAAATAAGGAGATCAGAGTAGATAACCTCTATTGGTCTACCTAACTAAATCCTTTGAGATTTTCCATTTCATAAAGCTAGGGAAAAGTCAGGTAATAAGTTGATAACTTTTTTTGGTGATCTAACATCTTCCCTGAAACTGTTTGGAGCTATTCACTAAATTAAAGATTATTATGGGATTTAAATACCTATATCATAGTTTAAAATCACAAATGAAAATCATAACAGCAAAGAAAAACATCTAGAAAATTAAGAAGGATCTGCTTCATTATTGTATATTTGAACTTGAATATTCTATAGAAATCTTAAAATTGACATATCCAAAACTAAATTCAATATTCTCCTTAATCCTACCCTCCTCCTAACTTCTCTATTCCTGTTACAGGCACCATTATCCTCCCAGTTATCCATGCTTACAAGCTAAATCTTATCTTCATCTCCTCATTCTCTCATCTATCATATCCAAACTGTTGTAAAGTTCTGTTAATTTTACCTTCATAGCATCCTTCATCAATGCCTCTTTTCAACTCTCACACTGCCACCTCTCTTGGTACAAGCCCATATCACCTCATGCCTGTACAACTGGAAATAAATGTGTAGTTGGTCTCCCTGATTCATCTTTCTCCACTCTAGTCCATCTTCCATTCAGCAGTGAACTTGATTTTCCTAAAGAATGTCTGACAATGTCTCCCCCACCACCACCACACACACACACACACACACACACACACACACACACACACACACATTTAATCAACTTCTGTGGCTGCATATCACCTCCAAGATCAAAAGTAAAATCCTCTGGATTTAAAGTCCTTCATAACCTGCCCATGTCCTAATTTTTCAATCTTCTTATACACTATTCCTTCCACTGGATCTATGATCCAGTAATATCCAAGTCATTCCTCCCAAATGAATTCTTTGCATCTCCCAACTCTGGGCATTTTCATTGGTGGATATTCCCTCATGTCTCAAACTTTCTTCTACCTCATCACTTCTTTTTGTACTCCATGGTTTCCTTCAAGTCATGTAATGTTAATTGTGCCTCCCCTCTAATTTATTCTGTCTTTATCTTTTTTCTACATGGTTACTTCTATGTTATCTTCCTCCACTAGAGAATCTAAGAACAGGTCCCCTGAGAGCAGGGACTATTTTTTGCTTTTCTTTGAATCCCCAACCTTATTAAGTATCCAGTAAACAAGAAAGACTTGTTTTGATTGTGCTGGACTCATCTATTAGCTAATCTAGGTTAATTATTTCAAATAAGATATTCCATTTTATTTATTCATCAGTATACAGAGAGTAAATTGAATTGTTTAAAATTTCATAAATACAGTTAAGAACATTGTGTTTCACCATAGGAACCCATTTCAGACAACACTAATATTTATAATTCAGAAACAGGATTGTACTTCCCCTAATAATGATCCTTAACAACAGCGTCATCCATGAGTCATCTATTTTGTTTGCTATGGATATTAGTGACTATGTAAAGATTATCATGCTTATGCTGACCTTTCTTACAGTAATATTTTCCAGGAAATCTTCATTTCTATAAGATTTGACTTCCAGGTTTGGTCCTAGGTGGCTGCAACTAGCTAAGAGAGAAAGAAATAATTGAGGATTTACCTGGGGATCAGGGTGTCTACTGATAATCACTGGGACTGCTCCAGGATCACAGTGACTTAGAATGGCATATACTTCATTGAGTGTCATATTTTGAACTGAAATCTCATTAATTTCTATGATTTCATCCCCACATCTGCAAAGAAACATCAACACATGATTCCAGTGACATTATTCAAAGCAAAATGACATCTAGACTTGATTACACTGTGCCTATAGCTACTTGTTTAAGAAAGAGTAAATTGATTTCTGATGTAGCTAGAGATTAAAATCTTGGACTTCCTTTCCCTTATTGAAACTTAAAAGAAAAACAGGGAAAAGGAGTAATTTCCTCAGGCACAGTATTTAACACACCCCATAAAATGAAGCTCTCATCAGACCATCTTTGCATGGACTATAAATTATACCACAATTTTTGGACAAGGGGAAAATGAGGAAATCCTTTGTTTTATAGAAGTCAGGGTCAAAGGAATGTGAAGAAACACTAGCAAAGGTGTCAATCAACTATTGCTCAAATACACAGCTTTAACATACAGATTGATACTCATTCTAATACTTTAACCTCCTAGTTCCTCAGTTTAATCATTTCCCATAGCCTATTCCTTCTCCTCATCTCAGCAACAGGCAGAGACAGTCAAGACTTTGATCTTTCCATCACCTTGATCATCTCATGAACTCTAAAATTCCCTTATCTGATCACATTGTGTTATTACATCGCCTGCCTTGCAACTCCATACTCTATTCTTTGACTTCATCATGACATTCAATCCTTTGGAAACCCCTATAAATGAATAGAACTTTTCTGGTCACTTTCTTTGTGTTTCTGACTGATTAAATTTTTGTCTGAACTAATACGTACTCTGATTGACTGGTAGGAGAAAGGAATCATATCATTAGGGGCTCATAAACTAATGTTTTGAGTGGATATTATTTGACAATGATGTTTATTCTTTATTCTAAAAGAAGACAATGATATCAGGGAGGTGATGCCATGACAAGCAAGTGAAATGGATTTGAGTGAGGGGGTGCTGTGCTAAGTCACCAACCTCACTTTCTCTTACAGAGAGAATCTGGGTCTAGTAGCCAGATATGAATCAGGAAGATTGGAGATGGGCCTGAATGTGAGGTAATTGGGTGTTTAAGTGACTTACCCAAGGTCCTACAGCTAGTAAGTGTCAAGAGGCCAAATTTGAACTCAGGTTCTCCTGACTCCAGAACTGCTGCTCTATCCACTGTACCACCTAGCTGCCTTAGTGGGAACTGACACACTTTTCCAATAGGGTCCAGGTAAAAGAATCATGCAAATAATAATGATAACTTGAGTTTGCATAGCATTTTACAATTTCCAAAGCACTTTTAGGTTTGATCTTTATAACCTTAATAAGGCAGACAAGAGTGAGCTCTGGGATCCACATTTTTAACATGAAGAAATGATCTCAGATTGTTTGTGGGTTTAGCCCAAGATCATCCAGCTAGAAGGCAGTCAGAACTAGAGCTTGGTAAATATTGAAAGACAAGATGACTGAATTTGCCCAGTACCATGACTGAAACATAGTTGAATATAATAAGTTTTTGACTAGTTGATTACTGACTTATCACATCAGTTTTTTTAAGTGCTTCAAATATATTTTAAAAGTTTAAAAAAGTATGAGTATCTGCTCATTTATTTAGAACATTTATTTATTTAGAAAACTCTTAAAGAATTAATAACACATAGGTAAATTTTGCCCTAGCTCCTCTCCCAATCACTGTAAATTCAAAACAAAGTCAAAATGTAGAAACATTTACTTTAAAGTCTATTCCTTCAATTTTCATCTCTTTCAAAAAGATTAATATGTGACTGTGAATCCCAAATATATTTAAAACCTCTTTTTAAATCATCCAGTTAACTCAGACACCACATACATTACCACTATTCTCCCTCAAATCTGTAAGTTCATTCATAATCATACTTTCTTATTTCATGAAATTTTCCACTTTTGTCCTTTTGAGAAATAAATATAGTATCATACCTGAGACGTCCATCTAAATGAGCCACTGATCCTGGGGAAAGAGTATGAATAAATATCCCAGAGATACACTGGAAGTAAGGTACACAGCACAGACCAATTCCCAATCCTACTCCAGCCTCTAGAAATGAAAATGTTGAGTATTAGTAATAAATTAACCAAATATTGGGCTTTATTGGGTACAATGTATACCAAAAACATAAATGGTGTAAAACTTTCTATATTCCAATCCTATTACTAGATGGTCTTTGATTAGAACAGAAATTATTAAAGTATGGTCTGGATTCCTTTGGAATCTCCAAGGTTCTTTTAGGGGCTCTGCAAGATCAAAATTATTTTCATAATAATACTATATATTTATAATATAATTTATATTTTATAACTTATGTATAATTCACATATTTGATAATATAATTTATAATACTTTATTTCAAAATTTATAATTTATTTTATAATTATAAAATTTTGGTTTTGATTTATAGAAACTTATTTATAACATATTTATAATTTAAATTTGTCTATTTTATAATTTATAATATATAAATAGATGATTTATAATTATATATAATAAAGTAATAAATAATAACTACATACATAATCCCTCCACAGGGGGGAGGAGGAATTCTTAATAATTTTCAAGAGTATAAGAGGTCTTAAGGTCAAAATGTTTGAGAAATGCTAGACTAGATTATAAGGAGTAATATGTCTTTCAGAACATGATTATATAAACATATCAGATTACTCAGTGTCAAGGAGAGGGAGGAGGGAAGGGAAAGAAGAATAAAAATATGGAACTCAAAATCTTACAAAAAATTAAAGTAGAAAGCTATCTTTTCAAGTAATTGAAAAAATCAAATTAAATTTCATAATTAAAAAAGATAATGGAGATAAAGTAAACCCACTTTGAGAGCTCTAAATGTTCCTGTTTTCTGTCATTTTCCCGGTCTAATTGTATTATTTATCTATTCATTTAACAGTGCATGGAATATCGTATGTATTAATAAACATTCTATGCTATGTATATCTGTTTCCCTGTCTAAATCAATAAACATTAATTATATTTTGGACAAAGTTTTGTGTTATACTTTGTGAAGTTTAAAAATATGATGTCTCTGCCCTCAAGAATCTGGAAATAAGAATAAAATGTGTGTGTGTGTGTGTGTGTGTGTGTGTGTGTGTGTGGTGTGTGTGTAGGGGGGGAGGGTGGGTGAGGAGGTATGTGAATGTGAGTGTGAGTGTGGATGTGTACAAACAAATATTGGAAAGAAAGTAATAGTCATGAGAGAAGTATAAAAGATAATAGGAACTTAGGAAGAGATCACTTGTTAACTGATGAAATCACAGAAGACTTCCTAGAGAAGATGCCCTTTGTGCTGATATAGGTATGCATGCATGCATGTATGTATGCACACACAAATTATTTAAATATTATATTAAAGTTTTAATTAATTTTATTTTATTATATTTTACATATTTGTATACATACTTAGATATGCATACATATTACTAAAAAGAGAAAATGGCCTTAGTGCTGAATGCTCACTCTCTCTTCTCTCTCTCTCTCTCTCTCTCTCTCTCTCTCTCTCTCTCTGTCTTTGCTTTGAAAGAGGGAGCTCAGCCCCAAGACCATGCTCTCTCTTTATTAACTTGAACTAAAAAATGCTTACATAGTATTACTAGAATTCAGATCTCTGGAGACCGGGATAGTCACATAGACATCTATGTCTGGACTTCAAGATATCTATCTAAGGCTAAACTTAATGTTTATCAATGCTCAACCATAGAAATGAAAGACTTTTGTCTAGAGACTAGGTATAGAGAGAGAAAGAGGGAATCCTGAGGGATGGTAAAATAAAATTCATCTATAGATTGTGCTTTTCTATTTTAACCGAGCTTTCCCCTAAATAAAGAGTTGGAATATCTCTTAAAGTCAATAATCCAGTGATTCAGAAAGTCATATGGGGTTTGGTAAAGAGAAGGAAACATGAAGGATAGTGTCCCAAAGAGCAAAGCCAGTAGTTCATACCTTTCTTTAAAGAAACTTCCATTATGATCCTATCATTGGGCTTGGCAGTGTTGACTGAAAAGGATGAGTTTTCCAAACCAAAAGAACTATTTTCCTTGGTGATGCAGGTACTCGAACTCAGTGAACGGCACAGTTGAGGAGAAAGGTAGTTGGACACAGAATGGGGAGCACTCAGACTGGTCCTGACTGTGAGAGTGAGAAGCCCCCTTTTGGCTTGCTATAAAAAGAAAATAAGATCTTATAAAATATTACAAAAACTCAAGAATTTAAATTAAACAGAAGAGATCTTTATCTGACAGTGAAAAGTCTGAACTATGTGAGATATACATGCTTGACCTCTCAAAATTTTTTCCATCTTTTGAGCCTTATTGCAGATTAAATACCATCTCCTCCTTCACTAATCCTTCTCAGAAAGAAATAATAGCACTCTCCTCTACCATTCAGGAGATGGTATTTTTACCATTTTTTTTAAAAAAGTGCTTAACACTATATCACATTAACAAAGCATCTCCCTAGGAGGTTGTCAATTCTCTCAGGACAGGATTCTGTCTGGTTCATCTTTTTAATCCCAGGATCTTGTTTCAAAGTGTCAATTATTTGTTGAATTGTTAAATTCATGTAGGAACTTGAACTAGGCAATTACCTAGTAATATTTTTATAAGACCTGCTTTAATGAATATTTAAAATTTATTTGTAATTAGCATATCAATTGCTTCTTTACAAATGAGTGCTTCCAAAGTTCTTGAAAACTTTTGGATTATTATGTAATTTACATATTTACCCTACAATCTTACTTAATACCATTAGTTTTAGGTTTTTTTAGCAGTCTTCTTTTAATGCAAAATTAATCTTTGGCTAAAATATGATTTAATCATTATAAATTCTAGATGAGTGGAAGCTAAATGAATGAGCTTTCACTGTTGCTATGTATGTATGAATGTGTGTGTATGTGTATGTGTGTGTCTGCATGCTTTAATCCACATCTAGGAAACCATACACTACTCCATTCCAAAGAAGCCATGCTAAGATAGGGTCACCTTGAATTTCTGCAAAGCATCATTATGTGTTAATCCATCCATTGATTCTCCATTAAGTTCCAGAATTTCATCCCCTGTTTGGATAAACGGAAATTGAATAAATTTAGTATCTAATCCAAGGATATTTGAATTCAAGAGCTTTGTATGGGGATAGGATGGTAATATTGTATTTGAAAATTCATTTTCATTTAAAGTCACTAGACTACTTTGGACAGGTATATATACTAAAAGACTTATAATCCTGAAATTGTATTCAAGAAACTGAAAATTCCTTCTAAATGATAATCATACCATGGTATCTTTTGCTCATTTTGAACTATGTAATAATCTATCCAGATTCATTCTAATAAAAAATAAGCCACATATCAATAAAGGAAGGATATAGCACAACTTAATAGAAATATTCCTGGAAATACTAGGAATCAGAAGACCTTGGTTCTAAGTCCTAACTCTACCACTTATAGAACAAACTATAGAATGTTAGGAAGGGGAAGGAATACATACATTTATATATATATTATATATATATATATATATATATATATGAATAGTATATATACTATGAATTAGGCACTCTGCTACATGACTTATAAATATTGTCTCATTTTATCAATGTCAGTTAATCTATCTGATTCTCAATTTCCTCATCTATAAAGTTGCAATGATAATTTCTGGTCTGGTGGCTTCTCAGGGGCATTGTGAGGAGCAAATGAGATCAATGTTACAAAGTGACTTTATAAACTGTAAATATAATAATAAAGAGGTTGTTGATATCAGTATTTTAGAGAGTAATATTGAAAAAATGAAAATATTTCAACCAAATCACATCCTTATTGAATGAATCAACATTTTTATTGAAACTGATGGCCCTGATGCTCCAGAACAGTGTCTGATATAATTCCAATATGATTCTAGTATAGTCTAGAATAATGTCTATTTCTGATAAGAATAAAATACATTAACTAGGTTTTCTATACCTAGTAATAGGAATATTAAGTATTTTAACTCATTGAAAATTTCTTTTTCTTCAATAAGGAACTCTAAGAATAAAATATGATGAAGATTGGTGTAAATTTTCCTCTAAATCACCAACATAAATAAGCCATATTCAGTGTTTAATCTGTATTGAAAACAACCCAAAATTCTCTAAATTATGACCTCTTAGAAAAATGTGGCTATGGGAGTAGTTGGGTTCATCAGGCACAGGGTTAGATCTCATCTTACGAATAGACCATGTTCCAAAATTTGTTTCATATTTGGGTGATTGGAAATACAAATATATTTTTAATAAAAAAATTTATAAATAGCAGTTAAATTCCCAGGCCAATACACAGAAGTCAATGTAACCCATAATATAGTCAAAATTGCGCACATTTATAATGAAAAATGGTGAATAAAACAGAAATCTATGAAATCATTTTTTCCTTTTAAATATGGTGCAATATATTTAAATATAGAAGTACATCTTAATAAGGTCTTCCTGAATTCCTATAAGCCCTTAATGAGGGCTGTACAAGGCTGGATCTTTAATAAGGTATGAAGTCAACTAATCCTCTTCCCCCCTCCACAACTCCTTTGAGCGTTAACAACAAATACATTGATGTTGATTGGTGATTGTTTGATATACCTGAGCTTTATAATTAAGACTTAGCCTTGTAAGGGAAAAGAGAGAATAAGAAATAGATGTGTTGTATTGAAATATGGAGAAGAGAGATGGCTATAAACAGATTCATACTCCTTAGAGTAGAATCCAGCAAAGTTTTGAGTATCTATGATGAAATACCAAAGATGGGATAGGTAGAAACAATGTTAGATTGATAAGGAGTTATTTAGCCAAGATAGCTCTCAAAGCAGCAGCAATGGAGTGTCTAATGGAGGTCTAATGGAGGAATTTCAGAACTAAGTGTAATCTAAAACTAAGGAGAAATAAAGAACAATAATGGTATGAAGAAGTAAACTTTGACTTCCAGTCAAAATGGCAGAGAGAAGACTGGCACTGTGCTAAGGTCTCCTAATTTCCCCTCAAAAATAACATGAAAGAACTCTCTTAGCAGAAATACAATCGAAAAAAACCCAGACAGAGAAGTTAGGAGAAGAACACCTACCAAAAGGTCTGTCTCAAGGGACTGTGAGTGAACCAATAGTGGAGCAGAGAACCAGAGGGGGCAGGGTGAAGCCAGAGCATCGGTCTTAGCCATGGAGGTTTTGGTGAGTGGCAGATCCAAGGACCAACTTTAGTCATGGAATCTTTGGTTGGGGGAAGAGAGGTCTGATGAGTCCCAGCTGGGCTGGAGGGTAAGTTTCAGCAAAGAAAGTTGCAAAGCACAACTGGACATAAACCCACTGGGCTTAGGGGTCCTGATCTCCATACTTTTAGCAGATCCCTCTTCCCAAAACAAACAGTAACAGCCCTCACAGCCCCTCAGGTTCAGGTGTGGGCAGCAGAGCTCCCTCAGCTGAAAGGGAGATTAACTATCTCCCTCAGGGCCCAGCCCACATTTATCGAGGACAATTCAGACCCTCCTGCAGGCTCTCACTACCTCCAGGCCTAGGGAGAGGTCCTTAAAAACTCCAAAGAAAGCAACCAGCACCCCCTACTAATTTACTAATCCAAGTGAACAAAGCCTCTAGGGTTTTCAAAAGCAAGCCACTGAGAGCCAGTCCTTATCCCAACACAAGATCCTAGGAAAATGAACAAAGGCCAGCAGAAAGGGGGCCCATTGAGGAAATACTTAGAAGACACAGATCTTAACCCAGAGAAATCTAGAATTTCTGAGGAAAATATCAATTGGTCTCCAGAAAGACTTCCTTGAAGAAATCAGGAAGGAGTTTCAAAATCAATTGGCAAAATTGGGAAAAGAAACTCAAGAGAAAATTAACACCTTGCAAGAAAAAATTAACATCTTGCAACAAGAAAACAAATCCTTGAAAAATACAATTGAACAAATACAAAATGAGAATAATTTTCTCAGATCCTCAATTTGGAAAATTCAAAAAAGAAAATAATTCTCTCTAATCCTCAACTGGAAAATGCCTTCAAAAAAATGGAATTGACCAATTGGAAAAGGAGTTGCAAAAAGTAAATGAAGAAAATTCTTCTCTTAAAAAAAGAATGAAATCTGTGGAAACTAATGACTACATGAGACAACAAGATTCTGTTAAACAAAACCCCCAAAATTGAAAAAAAATAGAAAAAAATGTAAAATACTTCATCAGAAAAATCACTGACCTCAAAAATAGATCAAGAAGAGACAACCTAAGAATTATTAGTCTTCCTGAAAACAGTGAAGAGAAAAAAAAGCCTGGACTTAATATTACAGGATTTAGTGATGAAAAACTGCCCTGATATCATGGAACCAGAGGGCAAAACAATCATTGAAAGAATACAATGATGCCCTCCAGAAAGGGATCCTAAAATGAAAAGACCAAGGAATATTGTGGCCAAATTCCAGAACTATCAAATAAAAGAGAAAATCCTATAAGCAACCAGAAAGAAACAATTTAAATACCAAAGAACCACAGAAAGGATTATGCAGGACCTGACTAAATCAACTTTAAGGGATTGAAGGGCCTGGAATGAGATATTCCAAAGAGCAAAGGAGCTTGGAATGCAGCCAAAAATTCACAATCTGGCAAAACTCAGCCTTCTCTTTCAGGGGAAAAGATGGACAATTAACAAAATGGGAGTTTTCCAACATTTCCTGATGAAAAGACCAGAACTAAATAGAAAATTTGGACATGAAACAGGAGAATCAAGAGATACATGAAAAGGAACTAAAAAGTAAAGAGAAAAATTGGGGATGGCTAGGTGGTGCAGTGGATAGAGCACCAGCCCTGGAGTCAGGAGTACCTGAGTTCAAATCTGGTCTCAGACACTTAATAATTACCTAGCTGTGTGGCCTTGGGCAAGTCACTTAACTCCATTTGTCTTACAAAATCCTAAAAAAAAACCCTGCTATCCAATAAGATGAAATTGGCTATATCCCCTCCTGGGCAAAAGATTCTCATAACTCTTGAGAATTGTAACTCTTTTGGAGAGACTATACTTAGCCAGAAGTGACGGACACTCATGACTTTTCTGTGACTCAGATAGAATGATTTAAAAACAATACCTCCTTAAAAAGGGAGACAGTAAGGATACAGGAAGAGGTGACTGCATGGGGTAAATCACATTACATGAAGAGGTACAAAGGACCTATTGCAATGGAGGGGAAGAAGGGAGGAGGTGAGTGCCACCTGAATCTTACTCTCATCAGATTTGGCTTAAAGTTAACATACATGAACTCAGTTAAGTTAAGAAACTTATCTTACCTTTCAAGTATTAAAAGGGGAAAAGGGGAGGGGGGAGAAAAAGGGGGACTAAGAGAAGGAAGGGAAGGAAGAAGGGGAAAAGGGAAAGGGGAAAGAAAGGGGAGGGGACCTGGATATAGTAGTGCAAACACAGTGAAGGTGATGGTATTCAGAAACAAAATGGTAGGGAATATGGATAAAGTATGGGGGGAAATATAAACAGAGGGAGTGGGGAAAAGATAGATGGAAAAAGAAGGACAAGGGTAATAGGAACCATGGTGGTAGTAGTTATGGTGGTAGTAGTCCAGGGACAGTTGTTGGTATGTGGTTGGAAGGGTTGCTGCCAAGCTTCTTTTTCAGAAAAAAAATGGGAGGATTTGGTAGGACTCTGGGGACAATGTTCTACTACTACACTCATTTTTAGTAAAGACTGTGCTTTAACATTGCCTAAATAACTGGGAAGGAGCACTTAACCAAGTACATCCTAGATGTGCCCAATTGTCCAATGTCTCCTAAATACCCCCAAATAGCTACATTACCAGATAGGTAGATAAATCTCTAATCTCTAACTCTCTCACAATTTCATCATTTAAAACTTAATCCATATCAACATTGCAAATAATTGTCATGTGTATTTTAGGGTAGATCTGAAGACAAGAAGAAAGTTGCCCAAATGATGGGAGGTAAGTGGAAAGTGTAAAATAAACATACAAGAATGGGTATCTTATTTTGTCCAATATACTCAAAAACAATGAAAAGAGACATTGAAGCCAATGTGGAAAAAGTGGTCTCATTCACATTTACCTCCTTACAAATTATTCTCAGCTAGATGTTTGTTGTTGAAAGCAGAGAAAATAAACCATTTAGCAATATATTGCAATCAAAAATGAATTTGGGTATAAAATCTAATTAATAATTTTAAAACCCTGAAGTGTCATTAATACACAATAAGGGAAAGAAAAAAAATTTATGTTTCAAGACTTGAATTTAAGTCTGTTCATCATTTGCCAGCTATTTGACCTTTGTAAAGTAAGTCTCAAATTGTCTCAACCTCAACTTTCTCATTTGTAAAACATAAAAAAGAATCACTTCTCTATCTACCTTAAAGTGCTGTTGAGCAGTTTAAAATGCGATAATGCATATAAAAGTATTAATACTCATAAAGTGAGGTATCTTGTTGTTGAGTCATTTTCATTTGGGTTTGATTCTTTGTGACCCCATTTGGAGGTTTCTTAGAAAAGATTCTAAAGTGGTTTGCCAATTCCTTCTCTAGCTTGTTTTATTGTTGAAGAACTGACAGAAAGTGGGTTAAGTGACTTGCCCAGAGTTACACATCTAGTAAGTGTTTGAGGTCATATTTGAACACAAGATGAGTTTTTTGACTATGAACTTGGGACTCTATCCACTGAGCCACCTAGAGGCCCAAAGTTAAAATAATGTTTGTCCATCATTCTTGAAGAAGACCATGACATCAGGGAAATGATGTCATGACAAGTGCATGAATTGTATTTGAGTGAGTGGGTGCTGAACTAAAACACCAGCTTCACTTTCTCCACCAGTCATCTGTGTCCAGTGGCCAGACAACGAATCAGGATGACTGAAGAAAACCCTGGACATGAGACAACCCCAGTTAAGTGACTTGCCCAGAGTCACACAGCTAGTTAGGGTCAAGTGTCTAAGACCAGATTCAAACTCCTGTCCTCCTGACTCCAAGATCAGTACTCTATTCACTGCACTATCTAGGTGCCCATGTCCAAGTGAATGAATGAACGAATGAATGCATGCATAGCCAAAATAGCCTTCTGAACTAAAAAGGGAAGATAGTGAGGTAGAAAAGACTATGGACAGATTCAAGAGAGAGAGAGAATATATAATTCTCAGAGAATGAATCTGAAATAAATAGAAAGCCCCCTAAAAATTGAATGGATATTGATATTACTTTGCCCCATCTCTCTGCTCCATGGAGTTACCAGTTATTACCAGATTTACCAATTTTGCCTCTGTACTGAAACAACATAACCTCAGTTTTTTCCTCTATCTATCTATCTATCCGTACCTGCTTTAAGATCCCCTATGGTTCTGATTTCTTCACTGATGGGGCCTATGAGATTCTGGTTATAGCACAGACAGAGGCAATTTTTGCTAAGGAAGTATCTGCAAATATCCAGTCTTTTGATAGTTATCCTGTTAGTACCTCCCCTGATTCTTCAAGGACTCCTGCCCGATGGCCAACTGGGAACTGAAAATTGAGACAGTGGTGGTTGTATCTACTTGTTTGAAATTCACTGGTTTGGTATCTCTGGAGTGTGAACACAGACAGAGGGTTTTACTAAGCAGGAAGCTTATTGTGGACATCTATGAAAACTTGGAGCCCACATCCAGTCTCAAGCAGCTAATGAAAATGTTATACTTTAAAAACTAAATAGACAAGATAGGCACATTCTCTTGACTGTATAACTATTAACTTATTTTATAGGGACTAAAAATCATAACGGTGATAGGGTCATACTGATTTCAAGTTATGAAGTTATAGAAATATTTACATTGCTTTTTTGTCATTTATTTTCATTGAATATGTATTTGTCCTAGTAGTTCATTGTGAATCATTGTCGTTTGTCTTTTATTTTTGAAGAGGACCAGTGACATCACCAGTGTGATATCTTGACTTGTGTGTGAACGAATTTAAGTGAGGCAACATTGCACAAAGTTGTCAGTCTCATTTTCTCTTCCGGAGTCATTGAAATCCAATGATAGGACAAAAGTTAGGACAATTGCCCCATATGCAGTGGATGACCTTGGAATATTTGATATCTGGTCAAGCTCTAACCACTCTCCAGAGCTTGCTTCAGCTGCCTTCATAGCCATAGAAACAATTTAATTCTATGTCACATTGTCAAATAATATTTGCCAGTGTAATATTAGTCCAGTGTAGATCAGGTCATTTTCTAAATCAGTTACTCAGTATAATAATAACAACATTGATTTTATAAGCACAAAATGGCCTGATATTTCAAAATCTATTATTGTTTCTTATAGCAATTATGTTAAATTGATGTTATTAGATATATTATCAAAAAGAAATTGGAAAAACTCCCTCTTTCCTCTGAGTTTCAATTTCCTCGTTATTAGAAATTAAGTAATCTCTAGGGGCTAGCAATCTATGGGACAATTTCCTCCTCTTCCCCTACCTATATGTTACAGAACATGTGATTGGAAAAGTTAAGAGTAGAATTCACTATGCTTAATATACTACTTCATGGATCACTTGTTTGAAAGAAAAAATTCTTGTTTTTATACTCACTTCTTTAAAAAAGCAAAAAAAACCCAATAAAATCCAAAGGTCCATAGTATTAAAAGTAGGGAGCATTTTAATTGAATAGATTATCCCAGGTGATGATCAGTTCAATTCATGTAACATTTGTGAAGCACTGACTATATTCCACATACTGCTAGATCCATAAAAATATACAAGACTAGATCTGACATTGCTATGTTATTATGGAACTTATAAACTAGAAGCATCAGTTTATTAGAGAAGTATCCAAAGAGTACTGTATTAGGAAATAGAGATCATCATATACTGGGGACATCAGATAAAGCTTCATTAAAAAGGTACCATGATGAGGTTTTAAAAGATCAATAGGAATTCACCAGGAGAATCATAAAAATCCATACAATAGAAGAATAATTACAGACATTTAATTTAATATTGGCACAAATTTCCCTACAGATATCCAGTAGATAGTATAAATGTGACTAAGCCCATTTTTACTGGGGTGTTAGTTAGAAAAATCAAATAATTTGGCCAAGGTCACAAAACTAATAAACATTGGAGTTACCATTCTAACTGAAATCACTCTAATTCTACAATCAGTGCCTTTTTTTTTTATCACAAACAGCCTCCTATAAAGGCAAAGGGGATTAGAAGTAATGACAATTCTAAACAAAGAAAACAGTGAGTAAAAGCATGAACATTAGAAACAGTATTAAGTAGGACTGTTTGAAAGCTTCTAAGTGGAGTAAAAAATGACTTATATATAGCTTGAAACATAGGGGGCATCAAAATTGGGAGTGAACTTTAAATTCAAGAGAATAAGTTTGACTTTAGCTTGATAGACATCAGTCAATATATATTTATTAAGCACCTACTGTGAGCTAATAACTGTGGTAAGTTCTGGAGGATACAGAAGAATAAAAGACAAAATATTGTCCAGAATAATGAGGAGCTCCCAGTCTAAATAGGGAGAAAACATGCAAATAAGATTGACAGGATAAATTGGAAATGATCAACAGAGAGAAGGCTCTAGAATCTTGAAAGTCTTTTGGTAGAAAGTAGTCTTGAAGGAAGGCAGTGAAGCCAGGGGACTGAGATGAGGAGGGAAAGAATTCTAGGCATGGTGAAAATGTGTAATGTTTGAAGATAGAATGACTTGTTTGAGGGAAAAAAAGGAGTCCAGTATCAATGCACTGACAACATGGGAAAGGGGAGAGATATAAAGATCAAAAGACAGGTCTTAGCAACAGATTCAATATGAAAGAGAGAATGAAAAGTTGGGTTTGACACATTGTGAATCTAGGAAACTGGAAAGCTAATAGTACCCTCTAAAGACTGTGAGCTCTTTGAGAAAAAGGTCTATCTTTTGCCTCTTTTTAAATCTTCCATACTTAGTAAAATGCCTGGAGCCTGATAGATATTTGATAAATATTTCTCAACTAATTCATCAGTGATAGGTAAATCTGGAAGAGGATGAAGGCCTGAGGGTAAAGATAATAAGTTAGGTTTTGAAATCTCTGAGTATAAGTTTTCTATAAGAGATCCAGTTTTAAAAACCCAATAGGCAATTGGTTGTGCAAGTCTTAAGTTTCTTGGAGAGAGTAGAGCTAAATAAGTAGATCTGAGAATTCTCAACCTAGACTTGAGAACAGAATCTTTGGGAGTTGATGAAATCATTGAGAGAAAAAGAAGGGAGAGCTAGGTGACATAGTAGATAGAGCACAGGCCCTGGAGTCAGGAGGACCTGAGTTCTGTGTGGCCTTGGGCAAGCTACTTAACCCCATTAGCTTGCAAAAAGATAAAAAAAAGAAGAAGAAAAAGAAAAAAGGACTTAGAACCTGGCTCTTAAGATGCCTACCATTAGTAGGAATGACCTGAATGAAGATCTAGTAAAAGAGGTGGAGAAGGAACCATCTAGGAAGAGAACCATACTAAAGTACTTTCATGAAAGCCCAGAGAAAACAGGGTATCAAGGAGAGGAGGCTGTCAGGTTGTCCCTGAATGATTTTGAACAGAAGAGTGACATGAACAGGTCTGTGGATTTGTCTTTTCTTCCATTTCCAGCCAGGACACAGACCCAGGAGGGAAGCAAGAAGAAGCCTCAGGAAAGTGATTTTGTCAATCAACAGATCTCAGGTCACTCCATGACTCCCAGGAAAAATGGCAATGTGTTCAGCTTTGATTCTCCAGGCAGCAGAATTCCAACCATTTCACAAGATATACCACAGGCTAAGATCTCCAGGTCAGTGGAGATCTCTTCTCCAGTTACTGGCATCTCCAAGGCACGATCTGAGCCTGTTGACAACAGGTAAAGTTTAGTCTTAACTCCTGTATTCAGCCACAATGAGAATAATAGCATATTTTGAGTGATATTTTGAACAATTTTGTATTAAAGGACTTTTAGTTAATTTTCAAAAAGACTTAGCTATGCATGAGTATTTTACTTAAGGAACTAAGTTAACAAGATGCTAAGGAAAACAAAGAAGTTGTATTCCAGACTTAATGATTTAATTGATAGAGAAAGTTTGTTAAATGGCTATAGAAAGCAAAAAAATTGGTATTAAAAATCAAAAGAAATGGTACCTGCACTGCAATTTATAATCTTAGAATAGGAGTTCTTAATTTTGGGGGGTTCATAGATTCCTTTGGTAGTCTGGCAAAAATTAAGGACCCATTTTCAGGACATTGTTTTTAAATGCATAAAATAAAATACCTAGGATTGCAAAGCAAACTCAAGATTAGTGAAAATAAAGATGTAATTTATTTTCTGATCCAAGTTCATGGGCCTCCTGAAATCTATCAAGAGTGGTCTATAGTCCCCATGGAAATGGGTCTTAGAGGATTGCCAGGGAACACCTGAAAGTTTAAAATGTTATGTTCAGGGTAATGTAGTCAAAATGTATGAGAGGTGGGATTTTAAAATCCCACCTCTTTGCTCCCAGGGCAAAAGGAAGAAATGGAAAGGGGGGTGGGGGGGGAGGGAAGAAAGAAGAAGCATGAAATGGATATATTTTTACACTCAGGATTTCTTCCACTAAACACACTTGTCATACTCCAACAAAGGATAGTCCATAATACAATTCTGACCTTTTATGTTATTGATTTGATCTCCCTTTAAATCTCTCCTATAAAGTCCTCTAATGTCTCATTGTAGCATAGAGGTGGCACAGGATTCTGAGAAATGTTTGTTATCAGCAAGTTGGTCATGAAATGAATTAATGTGGGGGTAAAGAAGAGACAAGACATGGGCAGGATTGTACTAATCAGTGGAAAACTACCTAAATGAATTAAATTATGGACCTTTGAAATATTAAAGGAAACATCCTTGTAAAACAAATAGAGAACAAACATCTTTATTTTCATTTTACAGAGAAGGAAAAAGAAGAATAATTAATAATTAAATGACTCACCCAAACTCAAGTTAGCATTCCAAAATAGAGAATAGAAATGCTGTGGCAATCATGGTATTTGGCATCTTCATTTTATCTACAAATGAAGAGTTCTATTTCAAATGGCTGCTTATTGTGTTTTAAATTACACACCTGAGATATAAACTCTGGTGAGATAAGAGCACTCCCCATAAAACTTTAGCGCTTACACTTCAGTAAGAAATTAAAACTCAGGGAGAACAGAGGTCAATGTTTGTTCTTTCTTTTTTATTTTATAAGGTATCCATATTTTGCAAATGATAATGATCTCGGCAAGTCCAAGTCCTGTACTACCCCAGTTACTTTCAAAAAACACTTGGAGGACATCTATTCAGAACCCCTCTTTCGAAAAGGCATCCAACAGATGAACCCACATGCTCTCGGAACAGAAGGCCCAGGGATTGTAGGAAGACGAACACATCCTAGATATTACATCGTTAATGAGAGGGAATCCCGCAGAAAACCTCGTTCTGCCTTTCGATCACCAAGACACTTTCATAGGGACAACTTGGGTGACTTTGGGGAGAAATATCCCAGGAACAAAAGGAGCTATATGTTATCAAAACTCCACCATGCCTATCCCCCACATTTAAGTGATGAAGAGGAAGAAGAGGAATTGAGAAGGGACATATTCAATAGATCCTTTCGTCCACGATCCCTCTCAGACCTTCATCAGACATCTAATTTTTACATTGGTGAACGAACAGAGAGCCAAATCTTGGCTGCTGAAGATCTGGCCAGAATGCAGTACCAGTCTTGGAATAGTAATTTTGAGGTAGACCCCTATCGACCAGTTTATTTGTATAAAAAGCCTAGATTACAGAATTTTGACCCAGAACTTCAGTACTCAGAACACTTCATGAAACCAAAACCCAAACAAAAGATGGAACCATCCTTTACAGAGTCAGATTCAGTGTCTGCCTCTAGCAGTGACCAGCAAAACAGCAGCACTGATCAATATATCCAAGTCATTCATAATAAAGACAAATACTTAAAGAGCGCAAGCAAGCTTCACAAAAAGAAATCAAAGTCTAGGCTTGAATTGACTATTGCAGATGCCGGTGAATTGATTTGTTCAAATGTCTAGATGGATATTTGCTGTTACCTTGTAACATAGTAGCACATCATTATGATTCTGGTATCAAGAATACCAGAATGGACCAATGGACCCAAGATTTGGCCTGTGAAGGAAAAAAATTCATGATATACTGCATATTCATGGAACCTCAATGCTCTGAAACTTTTCTAGATCAGCAAAAAATGTCTGTATGTATGTAGACAATCATTTAATGGAGATCACGTTCTGATGGGCAGTAGATTGCAGTGTTCCCCAACTAGTTAGGCAAACATTTGGCACATTCATATGATGTTTGAAGTCAGAGGGAAAGACCATGTAACTCAAACTGTCTTTCCACTTCATTCTGCTTCAAAAAGGGTCAAGTCACTGTCATTGGAGTTTATATTTAGATATTTGAAACATCTCCAATTAGCTGCTCATTCTTAAAAAGAATAATATTAAAGCCCTGTATTGTTTGTTGCAGAATCTTTTAAGAAGTAAAAATCATTTCCCCATGTAATCAAAAAAAGTCTGTAAATGATTTTTTTTTCATTTCTCTAAGGTCAGGCTTCTAAACTGTGTGTATGTGTGCTATGGACTTTTTGCCAGTCAGTTAATAAATGTTTATTAATCACCTTTATGTCTCATGCACTGTGTTAAAGGTTGACAGTCTGGCCCTCTTTTCAAAATAATATTAAATGTATATAATACAATTCAATGGATCACTAATGAAACTAATTATATTAAGATAAAGTTATCAAAATATTTTTAAATATGTTAAAACAAATTCATGGGTCCCAGGTTTAGAACCTGAAACACTGTACTGGAGACAGTATGGACTCTACAAGTGTAAAACTATGGGACCTGAGAGGCAAAAAAGCTAATGTGTAATCTCAGATCATTTTAATAGAAAGTATCATTTAATCAATCCTCCAAGAAACATTTATTAAGCCTGGACATCAGGCACTGTGCTGGCTGTGAGGGATACAAAGACAAGAATGAAACAGCCCCTGCAATTGCAGGACTTATATAGGTGAGGCACATGAGCACACACAGCAGGTATAAATTATACAAAGCAGATGCATAGTTACTTTGGTGGATGTGAACAAAACACTAGAAGCTAGAGGAAACCAGAAAGACTTCATGCCAAAGACTGTTCTTGAGCTGAGTCCTAAGGAAACCAAGATTTCCAAAGACAGAGGTGAAGAGAGAGGACATTCTTGGAATGGGGAACAGCCAGGGCAAAGGCATAAAGATAGGAAATGGAGGATTATCTTTGAAGACTATCAAAAAAAACAATATAACTGTGAGAATGATAATGAAGAAAAAGAGAGCTACACTTTATATAGTGCTTTAAAGTTTGCAATGCACTTTATATATTTTTCTCTTGTGATCCTCAAAACAACCTTGTGAGACAGATGATATTACACACACACACACACACACACACACACACACACACACACACACACACACACCTTTTAAATTAGGAAACAGAGATTTAAGAAAACATTGCCTTAATGACATAGCTAGTAAGTGCTTAAAACAGGATTTGTATTCAGTATTCTTTTAATCCAATTATGGCATTCTAACTACCATTATACCTTACTAGTTCATTTTGGCTGTGGTTCAGTGGGTGTAGTGGGAAACCATGTATCTTAAGTTTGAAAGGAAGCATGAGATAGGTTGCAAAGAGTTTTAAATTCTAGAGATCCTAGAGTCAATAGAAATAGCCATACTTGAATTTTAGTGGGGAAAAATCACTTTGACCATTGTGTAGAGGATGGAATGGAGTAAAGAGAATCTTGGGATGTGATTTGAAGGCTACTGAAATAATCAAGAGAAGAAATGATGAGGATCTAAATTATGATGATGGCTATGTGTGTAGAAAGAAGAGGAAATACACATACATCCTTATATACCCACATATATACATGCATGCATATTGTTCAGCCATTTTAATTTTTATGACCCCATTTGGAAATTGTTTCATTCATTTTTTTACACAAATGAGATCTAACAGTAGTTCATAGTAGGAGCTTGCTAAATGCTCACTGATTTTCTGATTAATTCATATATTTGAAATACAGAAAAGATAACTGAATATAAATTCTGAGGGAGTTGTGTAGAAATAAGAGAAGCATTTCAGTATTAAACAAGAAAGAATCAGTATAAATAAAAGAGAATATTATTGGAGGAACACTCATACTTAGGAAATGAGGAGCCATCAAAGAAAATGTAGAATTAGAAAATGCAGAAGGGGCAGCTCGGTAGTGCAGTGAATAGGCTCAGACATTTGATAATTACTTAGCTATGAGACCTTAGGCAAGTCACTTTAACCCCCATTGCCTTACAAAAACAAAAACAGAGGGGTGGCTAGGTGGCACAGTGGATAAAGCACCAGCCCTGGAGTCAGGAGTACCTGGGTTCAAATCCGGTCTCAGACACCTAGCTGTGTGGCCTTGGGCAAGCCACTTAACCCCATTTGCCTTAAAAAAAAACCTAAAAAAACCCCAAAACAAAAAAAAAAGAATTGATGGAGAGAGAAGTACCAAGATATGACTTTGAGAAACCATGTGGGGAGGGCTTTAATTAGGAAGGGGTAATATAATCTGACAAATGCTGTGGAGAATTTGTCATGAGATCCTCAGCAAGGCACTTAATTTTGTCAAGGGTTGGTAATGAGAGTGATTAGGACAGAAATCTAGATTAAGGTGAAAGTAGGTGATGAGGAAATAAAAGCTAATATTTAAGAAACCTGGAAATAAAAGAAAGGCAAAAAATAGGGGTCAAGGGCTAAAGGGAGGGTGTTGATTCTTTCCCCTCTTAGGATGCCTTAACTTGGAGAGATGTTTCTGGGCTGTCAAAAATTGTGCCAACAAGGAAAAGAGCATTCTGCCAGATTCTATTTAATTGGAAAGTTTTATTTTCGTTATCACTATGGAGTGTCAAGGTATGTGTTCATAATAAGAGGAACAGCCTTAAATGAGACAGTTGAGTAGTTTTTGTTTGCTTGCTTGCTTGTTTGTTTTGGCCACAAAAACTCTTAAAAACCCTCTTCACTGGGGAATGGTTGGTGTGGGGCAAGTGCCCATAAAGAAGAAGCCCTGAAGTATAAATAGATGGTGGAGGTAAGGAATCAGAGGGATCAGAGAATTTTCAGCTTGAAGGAATCTTAAGTTCACTTAGTCCAATGTTTTTTCACCTTTTTTGTGGGGCACAGACCCCTTTCAACTTGAAGGAATTTAAGAACTCACCTAGTCCAAAGGTTCTGCACTGCTTCTTGTGTGGCACAGACTCCTAGTAAACACTAGGGACTTCTTTCCGACACAGATTTTAATAAATTGATGGAAACGTTAAAATTCGGTTTATAACTATTGAAAATAAAGAGGCGATTTGCTTTCCCCCGCCCAAGTTTACTTGAGCCCTGAAATTCTCCCCGCCCCATGAGCCCCCGATGAAGAAGCCCTGATCCAATGCAGTCACGGAATTCAGGAGCTCAGAAGGAACAAGGTGAAGAAAGCAAGTTAACTTTGCAGAGGACGTAGGCTTCTCCACCTGGGACCGACTTCTAGGAGGCTGGGGCGCTAGGAAGGCCGTTCTAGGAAGAAGACCTTGGCTGAGCTCAGGTGAGAGCAGCCCAGTGGGAGGCCAGGGTCTTCCCTCTCTTCCCGGTAGGCAAAGGTAGAGGGCGGGGGCTGGCTCGCCCTAGTCCCGCCCAGCTCCACTGGGCACCGCACCGGAGCTGGGATCCTCTCCGCCTAGCTCGCCACGGGCGTCCCCAGATGTTCACCAACAACGCAGCCCCGGGCGCCTTCTTCCTGAAGCTAGGCGGAGCTGGACTCCACCAAAAGCTGAGGCCGCGAACCCGACTTCATTGGATAGACCCCAGGAGGCCTTGCCTTGCAGGGCCAACCGGGGAATGGGAGGACGGACCCCGCGAATGGGGATTTTCGGACCAATCCTTGGGGCGGGGGCGGGATCTGAGCCCGACTCCTCCCCACGTGGTGAGGACTGTCAGCGCCAAGTGCCTCTACCTGCCGCGGCGGCGCTGGGCTCCCTTCCCTTCTCGCCATGGACCCTGCTCAGGCGGCAGAGACGTCCGGCTTAGTGTCGGAGAAAATGCTCCAGTACAGGAAGGACGAGAGTGGATGGAAGACGTGTCGCAGCGGCGTGAGTGATGGGGCCCCCGGGGAGACTGAGTAGTCGGACTAGGGGCGGCCCCGCCGACCCTTTGGACTCTTCGCTTGTTCCTCCGCTTGCACCAGGCTGGCACAGTGTGTTCTCCCTAAGTCCACGTCGTATTCTGAGCCCCTTTCTCACCAGCTCATTCCCCCGCCTCGTTTCTGGGCCTATGCACTCATCTCCCAGGCTCAGTATTAGTTCTAGGCTTAGCTCCCTCCACCCAAAACAAAGGATCTTCCCCAACTCAGTTCAGACTTTCTGCCCCATCTACTCCGTGATGCCTGCCTCCTTGGCCCGGACAAGCCTCACCCCCCCCCCCCAACACACACAACACACACACACAACTGCTCTGGATGAACTTAGCTGAAAATGCTGAACTCCCACATAAAAGACGATTTGATTTTCAGAAACCATAAACCGAAATTTCCATTCAACAAATGTTAATGAGTCACCTCCAATGAGCTAGACAGGAAAGACATAAAGATAGGTAGGTTAGGACTCTTCCAGAAAACAGGAGCCCTGCTTGAATATTAAGTAAACTGCTTCACTTCCTTGAAAAATCTTAATTTGACTAGAGGCTACAGATTGTGTAAAAGGCTTTTTTGGTGGGGGGAGGGGGCAATAAAACACCTGAGTGTTCACTTGCCTTTCTCTTCCCCAATAATTTTGTCAACAGAAAGGAGTTACGATTTCTTGGAGGCCTTCTACAGAATTTTCTGGAAATCTGTAAGTCAATGTGTTTCTTTAAACTATGTAAGATACTGAATCTTTCTTGCAAAAATTCTGTATACTTACTAATTGTCATAGTGTGGTGT
The DNA here is from genome assembly GCF_037893015.1 of Macrotis lagotis. Lineage (NCBI taxonomy): Eukaryota > Metazoa > Chordata > Mammalia > Peramelemorphia > Peramelidae > Macrotis > Macrotis lagotis. Next base: position 120,286,193 of record NC_133661.1, read on the forward strand.
AAGGGCCCCTTGGGGTCAGTCCATCAGGATTATTTTTCTGGAAAATAATATCTCTTAATTTTGAAACTCAATTTCATCAAATCGAATTGGAGTGTGGAGACAGATCTATTATAGACAGGCATAAGAGGAGGTAAACTGAAAAAAATTTGTTTTCCTCTCAAGAGTTATTATGCAGTGATTCATTAATTCAAGAAGGATTTTATTAAGAAGCATTTATGGAGGCAGCTTGATGGTACAATGGATAGAGCACTGGCCCTGGAGTCAGGAGGACCCGTGTTCAAATTCCACCTTAGATACTTAATGTTTACTTAGCTGTGTGGCCTTGGGCAAGTCACTTAACTCTGATGCCTTAAAAAAGGAAGTCTTTATTGATGAACCTAGAACAGGAATTGTAAAAATAATGATAGTGGTTTTTCTGCTCACTCTGAAGTTATGAAAAGAAATAATAATTTCTCTAGACATGAGATATAATACCTGCTTGACAATTTTCTTTCCTTCCTCCACAGGTACAAAGGAGAAGGAATAATATATGGCAACCCTGAAGAGGTGTGGAAATTCTTAGCACCAGCAGATAATGGACTACGGGCAAAATGGGATGATAATGTAAAAGAATTTCAAGTTCTTGAAGTGATCAAAGATGTAAGCTATCTCAAATGTTACAATGTAATATTAATTAATGATAAACATTGTGACACAGTGATAGAGAACCAGCTTTGTAGTCAGGAAGACCTGGTTTCAATTCCTGTTTTTGACATATAATATCTATATTACCTTGGGCAAGTCACTTAAACTTTTAGATTCTCAGGCATCTTTCTAAGACTCTTAAGTTACAGACAAGTTGCTGATCTGCATCATTGAAGGGAATTTTTCATACCAGGATTTCTTTACAGGAATGAAATCATAAGTCAGACCACATAATAATGAAAAATAATTATCGCCTCTTTACATATTGATTATACCATATTTTAAGCAATATCAGAAAGAAACAACAAATAGTGAGAAATACATTGAATTAGGAGTCAGAGACTTTTTGAGTCTTTCTCTGCTATGTATTAGTGGCATGATCCTGGTCAAGTCACTTATTTCTCTCTGTCTCAGTTTTATTAGCTAGAAAATGAAGTGGTTGTTTTCCTTCTAATTCTAATATTCTCCTACTTGTCAGTCTTTGAGCACAAGAACTATGTCTTTCTAATACTTTGTAAAGTGCAACAAACCACAGGATGAGCTCAGGAAACCATAAAGTATTTAGACCCGGAAGGTACCCCAAAGATCATCTAAGAGTTCTTAAACTTTTTTTTTAATTTCAAAGAACCCTTTGGCATTTAGATCCCTTTACAGAATACTGCTTTCAAATAATTGGAGGAAAGCCATATATCATTTAGAGATAAGTAAAAAAATAAAAATTTGCTTTTTTTTCTTGTTCATCAGTATTCTCAAATCTATCCATAGACCCCAGCTAAGGATCCCTATTCTAGTTCCATTCTATCCATTTTTCTCATGTGTGCAATGAGTGGGTTAAGTTAGATGATATCTGAAGCCCTTCCAGCTCTCACATTAGATATTATTTGGTTTACCCAAGCTTCTGGGTCTTCCTAGGTGAAAAGCGTCATGCTGACGAAAGAGGTGGGGAAATCATTCTGGGAACATTAATGCTTTACTTAGACTAAGTGCTGTATTTTAGTAATACTTTCCACTCCCCACCCCCAACCCCTAACAAGATAGGGCAGCAGTGTTAGGTAACTAAGTAACTAATATGCATTCCTAGAAGAACACCAACTTTACCTGGAACAGTGTGGCTGCTGGCTTTGTTCCCACCTCCTCACTTAGGCCCTGTGTCTACTAATATAGTTAGTTCTGTAGAATTCCTTTGTTCTTTTATTGAATCGTTTATTTTTCTCTTGACTCCCATATTTGTATTTCATAATTTCTTTTCAGCAAAATTTATATATCAGGAATATTTAAAATCTAGAGGATTGATGAAATTTACTATCTACCTCCTGCCAGAGAAGCGATAGATTTAGGGTACAGAATGAGATTTATTTATTTATTTATGCGCATATATATATATATATATATATATATATATATATATAACCCATAAGAGAATTGTTTGACTATACATATATCTATTTTAAGGGGGATTTTTCTTTCCTTTCTCTTTTTAATGGATTTTAGGGTAGATGGAAGAGAGAGAACATAGATTTTTCTTAATAAAAACCAATTTTTTAAAAAATAGTTTAAGGGACTGTTATTTGTAGAAAATTGCATTCTTTTTCATATCAAGGATTGTTAGTTTTATTTAATTGTTTTTACTTTGTTTCCAGAGACTTCTCATGAACAGCAAGTCATATCTGGAAATGTTTGTGAATGTAAATATAAAAACAAAGTATATCAATCAAAGTTAAACAAAAAAATAATAGTACCCTGATTCTGGGATTCAGAATTCCATTCATTCAATGGACTATTTTATAGATAATATTCATATTGCATCTTGCTCTCATGACACCTTTTTGGTGTATTTGTTTAATCATTTCAGGCATGTCTGACTCTTGATGATTCCATATGTAATTTTCTTGGACAAAGAATAGTTTGCCATTTCCTTCTCTGGCTCATTTTTATAGATGAGGAACTTAGGCAAAAAGGGTTAAGTGAATTGCCCAAGGTCACACAGCATGTAATTGTCTGAGGCGAGATTTGAACTCAAGAAAAGTATTCTTACTGACCCTAGTCCTAACCTCTATCCACTGAATCACCTACTTGCCCCATGCCACTTTAACTGCTGTGTCTTTCAGTACTGTGTAAGGCAACATAATTTCCCTGAATTGAGTTTCTACTACTCATGTGTTCCTTTGGTTTTCTTTCTATGTAAATCAATTGTATGTAAAGCCAGGATGCCTTTCTTTCCATAAATATTATGAGAAATAACTGACTCAAGTGAAGCAGCTTATTTATACAAATATAATAATAACAACAACAAGGAGTATGTATATAGTTATATTTTGCTAAATGCTTTATATATTAACTAGCTCATTTGGTCCTCATAACAATCCTATGTGGTCAGTGCTCTTATTATGCCCATTTTATAGATGAGGAAACTGAGACTAGTGACTTTGTCCAAGACCATAGAGCTAACAAATCTCAGAGAAAGGAATTGAATTCATCTTCCTGTCTCCTAGTCCTTTACTGTATCTTCTGGGCCATAGTGAATAAGTTTGATTTGATTTTATGTATCTTATTTTCATATGTTGTTATAGTCTTATTGACAAGGGGATAGGGGACAGTTGATTTTTAATCAGAAAATTAAACATTTTTGTAAAGATCCTATGATCCTAAATCACTATTTTCTTGTATGAAATCATTACTACTATTTAGAATGATTAATTCTTTGAGCATTTTTTATGATAAATTCACAGAATTTTAGAGCTGAAAGAAACCTTAGAAATCAGTACTGTCCTAGGATTCAGGAACTCTGGATTCAAGTTCTGAATTTAAGATAAAAGGGCATTTCATCTTGAAATGAGAGGGCACCAGATTTGGAGTCAGAGAACTGAATTTGGATCCTAGCTCTGATGCAAACTATTTGTGTGACCTTCCTTTTATCTCTCTGGGTCTCACTCAGTTTCCTAATTTCTAAAATAAGGGAATTGGACTCAATAACCTTTCAGGTCTCTTCTTGCTCTCAACCTTTGATTCTGTGATCTTGTGACTCAATGACTTTCAAATTCATAAAATCATAGTTATGGAGCTAGAAGGAATTTTAGAAGCCTCTGGGAAATGAGATCCAGAGAAAAGTGACCTGCCAAGGTCACAGCTAATGAGTGATAGAGCCAAGGTTCAAACTCAAGGCTTCCTGACTCCAAATCTAGTGCCCCATTTATTTGACTGGTTTACTAAACTCCTATACCATCATTTCCATCTATCCTAGTCTGTGATAATTTAGTCCTGCCTTGTCCTTTTATAGATAAGAAAATTAAGATTAAAAGAGGTGATATATCTTGTCTAAAGTCACATAACCATTCTGTGAAAAAGTTGGAACTCCATTTCTCCTGAGTTCTAATCCAATGCTTTTTTATTCTTTAATTTTTGCCTCAATAGAAAACAGCATGTAATTTAAGCCAAAAAGTCTCACCATAGCTATAAAAGATGTCAATTCATTTATTCCAAAACCTAAGAAAATCTGGAATGTCAAATAGGTTAAAAAAAAATAGCGAGCCTTTATAGTGCTTTCAGGTTTGCAGAGTGCTTTGCAAATATTATCTCATTTCGTCCCCACCCCAACCTGGGGTGGGGGAGTGGGGGGAATAGATACCAACATTATCCTCATTTTATGGATGAGAAATGGTGGCAGAAGGTTAAATGACTTGCCCAGGTCATGGAGCTAATAACTGTCTGAACCTATAGTTGAACTCAGTTCTTCCTAACTCCAGGTTCAGTGCTTGATTCATTAGACCACCTGTCTAGGTATGTTGGGTTTCACTGAAATAGAATTAAGGGTATGATTCTTTTAAAAGTTGCCTTTTTGAAAGTGAAATTATCCCAACTTGCATAACAATAGAAGAGCTAGACCCATCTGAAACCGGGGAAGTAACAATAGAAGTTTCAGATTTCTAATAGAAAGTTAAAACAGTGTCATAGAAAGATGATAGATCATTTACTGGACTGTGATTTTTTTTGCCTCATTTGACCCTCTCATCCTGTAGTTTTTTAACTGTAAAAACTAATGTAATGATAATTGTACCTTTCTGATTTTTGTCTGATAACCAATGATTTTGACTAAAATTAATCATCAAATTAAAAAAATATATTACTGCTGTTCTCTGTATTTAGGCACCAGACTACCAGAATCAATTTTATGTAATTTAACCTTTATCAGTCTAGATCCAAACCATATATATAGTTTGAAAGGATAGATGTCCAAAATGGCATAGACCCCCCAAGCTCTGAGACAAAAATCTGTCTCAAAACAATTAATGTAACATTTCTAGGCATCTTGAATAAGGAAAAGGTAGTCTTAAGTTAACATTTTGTTATATTTCTCTTGGACCACTCTCCTCTCCTCCCACCCCCAAGAATCTACCGGGATCCTGACATGGGGAGAGATCATGGAGAATTTAACTGAATAGGAGACTAAGCAAATGAGTTCCTCTTTGAATTAATCCTAGTTTCATTTGTTTCAGGGTTAGTGAAGGTCAGGATCTTATCTCAACCAGTTATTTTATCTGTTTCTCTAAGAAAAGTGTTTTTTTTTTCCTTCAACACACCACCCACCTTTCCAATGGGTTTTTTCAATGAGTCTGAAAGGATTTTAGGAAAAAAATATTATTTCTTAGTGTTTTCAGTTCTACTAATTAGTTTTTCATTTATTTACACATAAGAAAAAAACTTCCTGACAGGCTTTCTGTGCAGGAGATTCTCATTCCATAAAAAGTTGAACAAGATGACTTCTAAGGTTCTGGTTTTCTGTGATTCCCAATAGGTAATAATTTGTGAAAAGTAAAGCTATGCAAGTGTGAGTTTCCTCTCCCAGTGTCTGATGCTTCCAAGGCATGTTTTCTCTGTAGACATGAAAATTTACTGACATTTATAGGCTCTCTTCATTTCTCCTGCTTGGTTCACATTTTTCCTCTTCTTAGCCTTACCTTAATTATTACTTACTTCCTCTCTTCATCTTTCCTCCCCTTCCTACCCCCCAAAGAAAAGTTATTTTTTTACAGTTTGAAGAAAACAAATAGAACTCAGGAAAAAGAAAGGCACCAAGGAATAACCTTTTCCCAGAAACTGTAACATCTCAATCATTTATAGAAGGCATGAGGTCTGGCTCACAGCAGCCATTGCTTCTTCTGATACCTAAGGAAAAGGTTCTTTAGGTTATCCTCCAGACTTCCCACTAGCAACAGTGGTGCTACTCCCTGCTATTTCTTCCTTTGCAATTCCTTTTTTAAAAATGTCTTAATCATTTTTTGTTACATTACTATTATTTTTAAAACACAGCACCAATCCCATGTTTCTCTTTTTCATGATAAAGTAGAAAGTGCAAGGAATTTGGAATTGTAGCACCTGAGTTAGAATCTTATAACTGCAACTTATTGCCTATGCAACATTAGGTTAGTCACTTAATTTCAGTTTCTCCAGGCCTGGGTTTTTACATCTGTAAAATGAAGGAGTTGGTCTAGATCAGTGGAATGAAACTCAGATAGAACCACACATAAAAGATTCCTGTTGATTTAATTTTTAAATGTAATTTTTAACCTGTTTTATTGTAATTTTATTTATTTTGTTAGCTATCTCCCAATTGCATTTTAATCTGGTTTGGACTTCATGTTTCATATTTCTTATCTAGATGACCTCCAAGTTTTCTTTCAGCTCTAGATTTATAACCCTAGGTTAGTATCTGATTGTGTTGAAGGAAAAGTATTGACTATTTTCTTTTTGAAAAGGTCCTATACAGATATTTTTTTCTTAAATTTGACAGGATCTTTTTGTAACCAGAACAATCTCACCATCAGCTGCCATGAAACTTATTTCTCCTAGAGATTTCGTAGATCTGGTACTAGTCAAGAAATATGATGATGGAACTGTAGTTTCTAATGGTGAGCTATGGCCTTATGTTTTCTTTTTATTTCAACTATGTGTGTGTGTGTGTGTGTGTGTGTGTGTGTGTGTGTGTGTATGTTTCTGTGTGTGTTGACTATCAAATACAATGATTCTTGAAAAAGTAAGTCACTTGCCAAATTGCTTGCTTTTCCTGGGCCTTCACCACTGCACATAGTCATTTTTATGGAGGGTGGGGTAAAGGGGAAAGATTTCCTATCTCCTCTACACCCACTGTTTTTCAGTCTTATCTGTTCTTCATTTACATCCTTCTTTCTATCCTATCCCACTCCTCTCTAAGCAAGTGACATCCCTTATTGTTCTTTTAAGTAAATTGTCCTTTTATTGCAAAGAAGACAATGAAATCAAGGGAGTGATGTCATGAAGTGCAGGTAGTTTGGATTAAAGTGAGGGGGTGTTGTGCAAATACACTGTTCTCACTCTCTCTTCCAGATTGTTCTTTTAAGTTAATAGAAAGAATAAGTTGTGTGTGGTTTTCCTAGTTCATATTTTGGCTTAGGTCCTTTTGTGGAGACCTTTCTCCTAAATGAAAATAGGGGAAGGGAGGACTCCTGTGAGAGAAACTGAGCACAGAATTTTTGATTTGGGATTTTACTTTTTCTTTTAGTCCTTGGCCTTAAGGACTCTAAGTTTAGAAACCAGGTAAAACTGATATTTTTTAAAGTCAAAAACCAGTTTGGATAATTCTAACCCTGAAATTTATTAGAGGCTAAGACAAAAATAACTAATAATGAGTAGCATAAATCTGTAATAATTCATAGAAAAAAATGTTGTGGCATAAACCCTGAAAGGACCTCCTGTTTTTCCTATTAAACTTCCTTGTTGATTATATCTTCTGCTTTGTACCATTTTGCTTCTGCATTATCCTCCACCCCTATTTCTACCCCCATCCAATACACCCAGAGCAAAAACCCCATAAACACATTAAACATCATAGATGGAAATGGGCAGTTCATGCCAGAGAAATAAGAAAGCCTATCAGCTGTGCAGAGATGCAGTATCTCAGAGTTAAAAGGACCCTTATTCTACCCTTCTAACCATTTTTGAAGATAGCTCATAAAGTCCAAAAGGAAACCATGGGGCTTTGTTTTTTTCCCCTGGCATCAGGTGCTTAACCTGAAGGCCCAAGGTGGAAATTATTTTTCTATCATCTAATATAGCTCTTATATTGAAAGTGATTTACTTTAGATAGTGATGGATCTGAATTCTGAGGATCTAGGATCAAATCCTGGTTTTATTGTTTACTACTTATGTGATTTGGAGCAAGTTACTTTACCTCTTCTGCCCTCAATTTCCTTACCAGGAAAGGAAAAGGCACCTATTGTGTTCTAAATAGTTTGCAAATATTATATAATTTGTTCCTCACAGTAACCCTGTAATATAGGCATCCTTATCTTCATTTTATACTTGAAGAAATTGAGGCAGATAGAGATTAATTTACTATCCTTTGTGTCACACAGTTAATAAGTGTCTGAGACCAAATTTCAATTCAGGTCTTTCTGACTTTAGACCTCATGGTCTAGATGCTACTCTTACCTCCAGATGTCATTGCTAAAGTCTCATTTCTATGAGTCTATCACATCTTTAAATTCTAATTTATAATATTTTATTTGTGTTCTTCTCTAGTCCTCCACAAATTCCTATTCTGGAAAGTTTTCATCCTTTGAAAGTGATGTGATTTGGGATGGCTAAGTGGTACAGTGGATAGAGCACCAACCCTGGAGTCAGGAGTACCTGAGTTCAAATCTGGCCTTAGACACTTAGTAATTACCTAGCTGTGTGGCCTTGGGCAAGCCATTTAACCCCATCTGCCTTGCAAAAACCTAAAAAAAATGATGTGAATTGTTGAAGGTTATGCTAGAAGAATATAAGCTCTTGCAGCTTCCATTATGCTAGAAAAGTCTTCTAGAAAAACAGCTCCGCACCCTCTGCTTCTTTGCAAAAATGAAAACTTGAGTATGGAATGCTGTATATATTTCCAGAATTTTTAATATGTTGCCTAGTTTTGCTCAACTTTTTTCTTTTTTTTTTTTATTCTTCAGTATAAGCTATTCTTCTCTTTGAGAAAATCTCCTCTCTAGACCTAAATTTAGAAAAAAGAGATCTCTCTCTAGGAGAAGGAAGAATAATACACTGGAAATTGTAGCTGACAATAAAAAACAATGATATCAATCATTGAACAAAAAATAGAGTTTTCTTAAGTCCATGAAGAGATTCATTATGTATAGACTGGTCACTAACTGAAAAGTTCTTTGACCATTGAAACAAATAAGGATATAAAATGACTCTCAGTCCTGCTTTCAATTCTACAGTGAAGGCAGCAAAGTAAAAGAATAGAAAGTGAATGGGGAAGTGCTAAGAATCACAATTTTAAGATGATGTCTAAACATTAAATTAGTTGGTTATTTTCCAAATCTTTAATGCTTCAGGGATCATCTTATTGGGAGAACTGAAATATGTGAATATTAAGAATCTCACTATAAATGATGTTAAAGCAGAAAGATTATGGACTTTTAGTCAGAGTCCATGGATTGAAAGCCAACCTCTGATACTTAATACCTGTGTGATCTTAGTTAAGTCTCTAAACCTCCTAAGTTTCAGTTTCCTCACCTTTATAGAGGGGGTTAGGTCTAAATGATCTCTGAGATCTTTTCCAGCTTTAAATCTATAATCCAATGATCCAGAAAAGAAGAGGAAATTGTAGCTAAATGGAAGACTCTCCTTGGAAAGCCCATCCCCCCCCCAAGTTCTTTCTCCTCATTTCCACCCTAGTAGAGAGTTCCCTATCACAGGTAATCTTGAAGCAAAGACTAGACAAACATTTACTGGTATTGTTGCTGAGAAGGGTTTTTATTCAGAAATACATTGGACAAAGTGAACTCAGAGGTTTTTCTCATCTCTGATATGAGTTGCTTTTATCAAGGATCCAAAGATAAAAGAAATATCATTTCATGGGACATTTGTTCATCTTGTATTGCAGTGCTTATGGTGTAATTTGTAAAAGACAAAAAAGAAAAAACCCTATTTTGTTTAAAAGACAGGCAAGTATTTGATTCAATGGCATAAAATGGTACTTTGGAGAATTTGCTACAAGAATATCCACACTATTATGATTCTAATGAAGGAATTCACTTTGTTGGAACTTTTGGTTATTAGTTTTGAAAGAATAATTAAACTGGGAGATATAACAGAGACTGTTCCATGGAGGACCTTCCAAGGGAAAATTCAAAGAAAAGATGGCTTCCCCAAAAATGCTAAGATCTCTCAAACCATTATGTGTTTGCAGAGGACACTGTGCTAACAGTATTAAGCCCAGAACACCCTGGTAAATGAGATCTCTCAATCAATTCAATTTCACAAACACCTACTATGCTGGTACTTCCTAGCCTTAAAGAACTTACATTGTTCTGAGTAAATGCAGCTTAAACAAGATGTAAAACAAGATGTAAAAAAGATGCAAAGAAACCTAGGGCATGGAAGAAGATGGAGTAGAAAGTACAGACAACTGAGGGAATCAGCAAACTAGTCTTTTTAGGAGCTCCTTCAAAAGCCAGGGATTTCAAGGAATGAAGGGAAAGAGGGAAAACATCCTAGACATAGAAAAAAGCATTGACACAGGAAGCAAAGTGCTGTGTATGTGAAACATCAGGTGTACTGAAGCCTGGCAGGTGAAGATGAATAGTAGGAAATTCATCTGTAAAGATAGGTTAGGGCCAGATGATGAAAACCTTTCAATGCTAAAACTTGTCCTAGCAACAATCAGAAACCATCAAAGCAACTTTAGTTACATTAATCAATGAATAAACATTTATTAGGCACCTACTATTACCTGGCATTGTGCTAAGCTACAGGTAAACAAAAAGTGGCAAAAGACAGTCCCTTGCCTCAGGAAACTTAGAATATAATGGAAAAGACAACATGCAAACTAGTATATATAAAGTGATCTATATATATATATATATATTATATATATATATGATAAACGGGCAATAATTAATTAATAGAGGAAAATAACAAGAATAAAGGAGAATTGGAGAAAACTTCCAGGAAAGGATTATTAATCAATGAACAGTAATTAAATGCTTCCTCTTCCCTAGGAAACTAGATGACTCAATGAATAGAGTGCTATGTCTGCAATCAAGAAGAACTGAGCTCAAATTTGGTCTTAGACACTAACTAGCTATAGGGCCTTGTGCAAGTCATCTAACCTCTGTTTGCCATAAGCCATTGGAAAAGGAGAAGAAAATTGCCAAGAAAACCTCATATGCGGTCTTGAAAAGTCAGATGTGACTTACAAACTGAACAACAACAACAATGCTATGAACTACCATTCCAATTATACAAGATACTCCCTGCCCTCAAATATATTATATCCTACGGAAGCAAAACTTACATGTTCACAGAGAAGTAAATTCAATTCCTAAAATTATATGGCAAGGAAATGTGATGGTACTAGGTTGTGAAGTTGGGAGAAAGGACTATTTTTGTTTTGTTGTTGCCTTTCTTGGAATCCCCTAGCCCTTAATAATTGCCAGCTGACTAGCTGGTAGGGAGCATAGTATAGGGCTAAATTGGTCACTAGGATATCAAGATTGGGAAGGGAAGAAAGTGTAACAAGATTAGTGGAGGTAATGACCTGGGAAAGAATTAAGAAATTGAGGGAATTAGGGGCAGCTAGGTAGTGTTGTGGATTAAACACCCACCTTGGAGTCAGTAGTACCTGGGTTCAAATCCAATCTCAGACACTTAATAATTGCCTAGCTGTGTGGCCTTGGGCAAGGCACTTAACCCCATTTGCCTTGCAAAAAAAAAAAACAACAACAAAACTAGAAGTTGAGAAAATTAAAGGTCATGGTGAAGACAGAAAAAAGTTAAGAGGAGTAAAATATAAGGGGAGATGGAATGATAGGAGAATATTGTCAAATAAAGGCATTTCAGAACTCTTGTTAGGGAGGTTGAACTATTCTGGGTGACAATAAAGAGTCAGAAGCCCCAGCAAATCACTTTCCAATCTCTAGGCCCAAGTTTCTTCCACTAAAATGAAGGAGTTGGATTGGGGGATCTTCAATGTCTCTCTTAGTTCTATTGTCTCCTCTATGCAGATGATCTCTAAGAGTTCTTCCTGTTCTCAGAATCTATGCTTCAGAACAAATATGTAAATTTCTAAATTAATAGGAATTTAATATGATAACTGAGAAGAGTCCTTGATATTCTCATTCTTTGTTCTTTTTCTATCCCTGCATCCTGAAATTACCTGTCCAAGCCATGCAGTTGACAATGATGCAGATTAGTCCTGGGCAGCCCTATAGCTCCTTGCTTCCCTTGACCTCCTCCCTATGATTTCCCATACAGTAAGTCTTCCGAATATCTTACATGCCAAGTTAAAGTCAGTAACTGCTCCTCTATACTTTGTTTTCTCTAGCTACCTATGTGGACTATCCATCTTGTCCTCCACAGGCAGGTTACGTGAGAGGCTTTAATCATCCCTGTGGTTGCTTTTGTGAACCTGTTCCAGGGTAAGGAAAAAAATTGCTTTGTCTTTTATGTCTAAACTAGCTCCACCAAATATAGATTTGTATACATATAGATATATGTGTGTATAAATACACATATAAATATGCATACATTTGTTTTAATATGTATGTATTGGAGAGGGAGTATACAAGAGAACATACACATATGCATATAGTCAAGTTGGAATAGTGGTTGTATATTAAAATGGGCAAAATGAAGAGGTTTTTTAAAATATGAAGCCAGGATCTACTTTAGAAATTTGGGTTGTGTCATTCAAAACAGATGAACAAACATCTATCATTTATATAATGTGTTTAAGGTTTATAAAATGCTTTCTTTGCAGCAGTCCTATAATGTTGACAATTTTGGACAGGACCTGTAATTTCAATAGCATAAGTAATAATCTGTAAACTGAAAACAAATTGATAACTTGTCACTCTTGTGTATTTATACCACCTATAATTTTTTAGGAACTAAAGCAAAAAGAAGTTAAGGAAACATCCAATCAATGGTAAAGTTAATATTAAGTTAGCTAATTAGCTAATACTAATTCTCAGTTATTAGATTAAATTCCTATCATTATAGAAATTTACATACATGTCCTGAATGTAGGACACCTTTCCTTAACTAAACCTTTATCAGTTAATTTCAGGTTGCCTGTTGTAGTCTGTAAAAGATGAAATCATTGAGGTTTGAACTTCTGAATATATTGAATTGTAAAGCAATGCATACCAATTATATGGGACAGATTTTTATGTGTTCAAAACAATTACTCAGATAAGACTAGTTAATTAAAAGAAAACAATTAACCATGCTACAAATTTAGATAATCTGATTTTTATAAGGAGGAAAGATAAGAGACTTTCCAAGTTGGAAAGGGGGAGAAGAAACAGGTTCAGTAACATGAAATCAGAAAAAAAAAGAAGCATTCCACTTCCCCTTAAGTGACTGTATTCAATGGAAGGAATGTGGAAACAATAATTGATTGACAAGAAAGGAGTCAGTTTCTAGATGCACTGTATGGATTACTTGAGATATATAATTGCAAGAGAACTCCATGCATCAGTCTTGGAATCTGACTAGGTTTCTGATCAGCATAACCTAGGTCCTTAGTTAAGGTCCAGGTTCTGAACCATGAAGTAAGTACTAAGTTCAAACAACACAATAAAATTTTCTAGCAATTCCCACAATTGAATAAAGTTTTCTCAAAAGACAGAAATTAGAATAGCTCCATAATTGAATAGAAAGGGAACTAAACTAGTTCCAGAACTGTCACAAGATGAGTCAGCATGGTTCATATAGTTCATACTACTACTATTTGCTGTTCTAATTCCCTTACTGTTCAACCTGGGTCCTGCCCCAGTGACTTGCCATATATCATCCAAAGGTGTTGGATGACTAAACTTTGCAGTACTTGTTCACTTAAGGAAGAAGAGATGGAAAGAATTTATAGGAACATAGATTTTGAATTGAAAGGGACATTAAAAGGAACAATCTGAGATTGATTTGCCCAAAGTCACATGACCTTGCAATAGAACTGAGTTGTGACTCCAAAACCAAGGGCCTTTTCTCCTGAAGTCTCTGGTTTTGGTAAAGGATTTTTGCTTATAGTATTTAAATTTGGAAGGACCCTAGAGTTTATCTCATCCTACCATACCATTTTAAGGTATAAAAATTGAGGCCTTGAGAAGTTAAAAAGAAAATGTCTGGTTTAGATCCACATCTTCTGACTCTCCATTAAGTGTCATTTCCACTCTACCCATGCTGTGTTTGTATTTGTATATAAGGAAACAATAGCACCTACAGCACAAATATCTTTTTGTAAGCACCATTTAAAAGTAAGTTTAAAAATATACAGCTAGACAGTTTTTAACTTTAAAGATATCATAGCTGCCACAACACATAGTGTGGTGAAAAGAATCCTAGATGGGAAGGGAGAACTAGGTTCTAATCTTAGCTCTGTTGCTAACAAAGTATAGGATCTCTTCACAGGTTGTTTCATCTCAGTGACCTCTGAGATCATTTGTAGCTCTGATACCTAAAATGCATGGGCACAGCAAATAGAGGTCTGGCCCCGGAGTCAGGAAGAATCAACTTCATGAGTTCAAACACACCCTTGGATACTTGCTAGCTGTGTGACCCTGGGCAAGTTAACCCTTTTTGCCTTAGCTTTCTCATCTGTAAAATGAACTGAAGAAGAAAATGATATGTCATTCCAGTAATTTAAACCCAAGATGTGAAATGACTTCTCCAGACTCTCACAGAAGTGAAATCAGGATTTAGGCTAGGTCTCCTAGCTTCAAGATCTACTACAGGGATAATTTTCATTTTGCCAATGGTAAAATTGAGTCCTAGAAAGGCCAGAGGAATTTCTGCTAAAACTCTGAATTTTGACTTGTTTCTTCTTCTCCTCCCCTCATTGTGAAACAATTGATAACATTCTTTCTTATGAGCTAGAATCTACAAAGTACAGGAACAATTAATATCCAAAGAAGAACCATGAACTTGATCTATTCACTAAAACACTCATTTAGGGCATTCTTTGACACAACCAAAAATCCTGTAATGAAATAAATCCTTTATTGTGACTTTGTAAATATTGATATTTCAACTAGTTGCCTTAAAGAAGTTTTTTTAAGAAGATGTCAAACCTGGCATCTTGCTCTACATTTATTCACAATGTAAACTAGCAGTCTATCTGGTCCCTTGCTTACAGTACATATCCAAGACTATTTGAGGTGTCTATCCCTATTATCATCAAACATTTATCACCTACTGTGTGTAGGTGTGTAGGTCTGTAGACCAGGGACTAAGGTTCTATGATCCCTGCCCTCAGAGTCTTATGATTTAGTTGGAGAGAAAGTATGCATTGTATTAGAAGTCCTGCTATCCTCTATTCTTATTTCTCATCATTGTCAAATAATCTAATCTCTCAGCTCTCCTGTCTCTTCAACAAGTGAAAATGTTCTCAAAGGCTTTGTCAACACTAAAACTTTATGATTTCCACAGTGAAAAGATATTATTTTGAGAAGGAATGAAGTAATGAATATGATTCTCAATTGAGTTTCCTACTCAATTATGTTTTTTAATAAGAAAGGTCTTAGAAAAGTCAGTAAATATGACCTAGCTGTGTGGCCTTGGGCAAGCCACTTAACCCCATTTGCCTTGCAAAAACCTAAAAAAAAAAGTCAGTAAATATTGAGTATATACAATTGTCTTTTTTAAAGTTGACTGGTTTTTAATTTGAATTATTTAGATTTATAAACCTAAAATAGGTTGAATATTATACTCTTCTTCAATTATATTCAGCAAACATTAGATATATAGACATAAACAAAAACCAATCCCTCCATCAAGGAGTCTTCATTTTACTTGGGATACATTAAAATAAATGCAAGATAAGGGACAGAGCACCATGTAGAGAGATTAAGAAAGGAGGGAAGGGAGGGAAGGGAAAAATTTGGAACTCAAAATCTCACAGAAAATAAATGTTGAAAACTATCCTTACATGTAATAGAAAAAAATAAATAAAAATCAAAAAGGAGGTTTCTGGGCTAGACCTTCAAGGTAAAGCATATAAGAGCCAGAGAGGTAAGCAGGCAATATGTTCTTAGTGGAAAGGTTTTTATAGTTGAGAATACAGGAATATAGTATTTTATTCCAGTTTGCTAATTCACAAATCAAATCAAAGCTCTATTTTTGGTCACCAAGTAGAGATCCCCTTCTGCCCTGAGGATTGGTATTTATCTTTATCATCTAAGAGAGCAGATGTTCATATGGTGAGGTACAAGATAGTAAAGGCAATAACGGGAGGCTTTCATTTAAGTGTTCCCATTCCAACATGCTTACACAGTGACCCCTGGCATAGACACAGGTGTAAGATCAACAATATATCTCCAAGAAAAAGTTTTGTTGAAAATTACAAGACTAGTCATGTCTGCATTAGGCTTTAGGATTATTCCTCTGAACTGTTTCCTATCTTCTTATTTGAATCCTTTGAGCAAAACTGACAGTTTCATAAGTGGAATGTTTTTTGCTTTTTCAAAACCCTTAATTGTAAATTTTCATAAGAGAAAGCATATAAGTAATTGCTGTTTTAAAAAGTCCCTGGTTTCTGAAATATGTAACCTTCAGTCCACTTCCTGAACTGAAGAATATAATTTGATTTGTGATTCCTGCTGATCCTATAAACAGTCAAGTTGTGTTTGATTAATTAATTCAGCAGGAGAAAAAAAGAGGGTTACAAGGAAAACAAGGAGGTCAACCTTACAGATTTCTTTTAGTATTTCTTTAAATTGTTTTCAAAGGGTAAAGGTATTAGTTTTACTTTCTGTTGCTCCAGAGGGTAGAATATGGACCAGGGAGCAAAAAATAAAAATCTCACCTTATAATTTGGAAGGATTTCCTAAGAATTTGAGCTAGTCAAAAATAAAATGGGGTGCCTTGTGATATAGTGAAGTATTAAAAAAGTTGTATGTTTGGACTAGTTGATCTCTTTAGCTCACTTCCAAAGTAAGATTCTGTAATTCTTTACCACACCCTGTATTGCTCTTGCATATACATCTATAGAATAATGACATAACTTATTTATTGATTTTTCAGGGAACCTGACAAGGCCCGTATTGTCAGTTTCTTTCAGACTGACCTCAGTGGCTACCTTCCTCAGAATGTGGTGAACTCCTTTTTCCCTCACAGTATGGCTGAATTTTACAATAATCTTCAAAAAGCAGTGAACAAACTTCAAGAATGACATTCTTCAGGGGTGGCTAGGTGGTGCAGTAGATAGAGCACCGACCCTGGAGTCAGGAGTACCTGAGTTCAAATCTGGCCTCAGATACTTAATAATTACCTAGCTGTGTGGCCTTGGGCAAGTCACTTTAACTCTACTGCCTTGCAAAAACTAAAGACAGGAAGAATATGAAAATACCCAAAAGGGATTCTTCTTTCCCAAACACCAGCTATTTGACATATTTCCTTTCCTCCTCTACCTTCTCCATCACTTTCACCAAGAATAGTAAAGGAAAGGAACCAGATTTTTGTAAAGTCTTTTAATGAATAAGATATCTTGTCTTTGGCATTATTGGCATTTAGTTATAGATGATTCCTATACGGTCTTATGGAAGTAGTTTTGGATTTTGAATTAGAAGGCACAATTTCAAACCTTGTTTTTGCCACTTAATATCTGTGTGATATTTTTGCATCACTTAACCCTTCTGGACCTTGGTTTCCTCATCTTTAAAATAAGAGGAATGGACTAGATCATCTTTAAGATCTCTTTCAGCTCTAAGGGAATGTTCCTAAGGGTTGAGTCTAGCATAATTTTACATTTCACTGGTAATTACTTTAATCAGATTATTTTCCTATGCACTGAGGAAATAGGAATTTTGACTGAAACAATTATTTGAGAATATAAGAGACTGCAATATAAGACATACCATGCTTTGGTATGCAGGGGCATCAAGAGGGAACCAAGGATAGAGCATTTTTGTATGAAATCCTTATGTTGTTTGCCCTTTCCTCCTTGTATTTTAGTAATTGGTTGTTCCTCCCATTTGTAATTACCCTAGATTTGTCTTTATTGAATCTTAAGAGGCTTCCATGAAATCTTTGAAACAGATCTAAATCTAGCATTTCTGAAGTCACAGCTTCTCTACCTCACTGAGAATTCATTTTCTCATTTGTAAAAATAGGAATAATAAACATTTTAATTTCAAGATTCAATGAGAATCTATTTGTAAATTACTTTACAATCTTGAGGCTCTCTCCACATAAGATAGTATGAGTATGTCATCTTGTCTTTTTTCTTTTTTGTCCAAATTTTCAGTTTGCCAACATTATTGTAAGATCTTAAAGCTGAAACAGACCTCAAATATATTACAACCCTCCCCGGAGCATGAATTCTCTTGGCAACTAATAGTCAATCATTTTCTTATTGAACTACCTTAGGGATAGGGAATTCATTGCCTTCAGATGCAAAACTTTGTATTTCTGAGAAGCTGCAATTTTGCTTTTACTATGTGTTGAATTTTGCCTTTCAGCAACTTTGGAAACAGTCTATCCCATATCAGATTTTTTTTTCACTTTTATCAACTCACTTGTTTTTTTTGTCCATTACCAACTTGTGTAAAAAGTCATATATGTTTAATTGATTCATCCTACTTTATTATTATTTTAATCTAACCTTTGGCCTAATCATGCAACCCAAAGAATTGTGTGATCTAGGCTATATTTATAAGATGTTTCTGTTAAAATATGGTCTCATATGAACTTGAAAGTTGATGACAAAAGTGTTATGTTATTCATAAAATTAAATCCTGTTATAGGCACTATGACTAAATAGTCATTTCATATGAGGATAATGCTTAAAAATGGAGAAGAGAGATTTAAGGGTGATAGCATATGGTAGCCACCTTCAGGCATTTCCAGATGTGGTGAATGGAGGAGGGTTAGGCTCATTCAGCTTGTATCAGAAAACAGAAGTTGTCTCAGTGAATACAAGTTGCAAAAAAAGGCAAAACATTTAACAATTATAGCTAACCAAAGATGGCATGCGATGCCTTTGAAAGCACTGTGTTTCACTGGGAATCTTCAAACAAAAGCTGGATACACACTTGGGATATTTTAGGGGAGAATTTTTGTTCAGATCTGGAGTGGACTAGATAAGACCTCAGAGGAACCTTTCAACTGAGAGATATATAAAATTTAGGTTAAAGGAAATAAAAATTGGACTTGTAATTTCTTTGATATGGGGAGCTTCTAAATGAAATCCTTTACCAATGAAGATCCATCATGTCTTGGCAATGCATAGTCTTGAGAGTTGCCTAAAACATTAAGAAGTTAAGTGATTTGTTCAGGATTAATGTCAGTATATGTCACATGCAGAACTTGAACCCAGATCTTGCTGGTTTTAATGCCAGCTCTGTGAATTATGGCATTCCCATGGAAGTAAGGAGAGGAGGGTTTAAAATAATTGGTGTGATTCCAAACTAGTTGTTCTAATCAAAATGGAAGTAGATGATTATCATTTTTAGCCTTGCTGAGGGAGACAGGTTGGAGAAAGCATATGAACTGAAGAAATTTGGTCTTATTTATTAATATGGGTCTGTAATATAAATATAGCTCAAGTCTTTCACTTTTGTTCTAATGAACTGAATGATAAATGATCATCCACCTTTCTCTATATCTTCACTTGACAGTGATAATTGCTTAATCCAAGCATTTCAAGAGTGAAGGATATGGGTAACTGTGGAAGCTAATATTTGCACCATTAAATTCTGCTTTTATTCATCATGACTCTGTATTTTTTCTTTCAATATCACTGTAATTAATCATGGGGAAATCACTGAAGCACAAATTCTTGAGATACTCCATTGGAGACTTCTCTCCAAGCTGACATCAAATGAGAAATCATTACATTTTTAGTTCCCTGCTTGAAACTCATCTAATAGTTCCATTACTTAACTACATTTCTTTATTCTATCCACAAGGAGAACAGAAGAAACAGGATCAAATTATGAACAAAAATGATGACAAGAACTCTCTGTTTATATCGATTTATCAAATTCATCAATGGGCTACTATGTGGCAGACTCAGAAATTATTTAGTAACCCTGTTTCTAGTAAACCACATTTAATAGCCTTGTCAAAAAAGGAAAGAAAGCTTGTCTGGCATGACCACTTCTTGGTTAAGCTGTGTTGTATCCTTGTGATCCTTTAAAAATATATTCAGGAATTCTGTTGGATTGAAGTCAAATTCACTGGCATATCTGCATGCTTCATTTTCTTTCTTTAGTGACATTTGCCTTTCTTTTATCCTTAAGTACTTCTATTCTCCATGACTGTTCAGAAATCAAATCCATCTTCAAGTTGTTGGGGAGTTTTTTGGCCAGACAATATGGTTAAGCAATTTGCTCAAGGTCATACAACAAAGTGTGTATTAAATATCTGATGACATATTTGAATGTAGGTCCTGACTCCAGGACCTCAGTGTTCTATCTATTACACCACCTAGTTGCCCCTTATCTGCAAGTTTTTTCAGGCTGTTGGGTTATCACATTTAATAGCTTCGACAGTCCTGGACAATGTATAGCGTAAGGGTTTATTCATCATTAAGAAAATTAGGACTCAGATTAACACTTCCTAAGTCACTTAGCTAATAAGGAAGAGAATTGGATGTGCTGTTAATTACTTTTATACTATTTCATACCTTTTCCCCTTCCCTATCTCATCAGCACAGTAGTAATAGTAATAGTAATAGTAATAGTAATAGTAATAGTAATAGTAATAGTAGTAATGGTGGCAGTGGTTTGGTAATAGTGTTAGTAATAGTGATAGTGTAATATAGGTGTAGTGGTACTAGTGGTGGTGTAGTGTAGTGGCAAATGGCATATATATATACATATATATATATATATATATATATATATATATATATATATATATATATCACTTTATATGTGTTATCTTATTTAATCTTTTCTACAACCCTGTGGGTAAGATTGTATTATTAATCCTATTTTACAGATGAAGAAACTGGCAGTCAGAGGTAAAGTGACTTGCTTAGGATCACATAGCTAGTTAGTATCTGAAGCAAGATTTGAACTCGAACCTTCATGATTATGAGTTTGGCAACCTATTCACTGTCGCCTAAATAACCAAGCTAACTGTCAATATTGTGAAAAGAACTCACCCCTTCAGGGGAAACAAAGTTAATTGTATAAGAACTGATATAAAGTACTTTGAAATCACTGGATGAAGGTGTAAAATACTGGAGGGGCAGCTTGGTGGCACAGTGGATAGAGCACTGGCCCTGGAGTCAGGAGTACCTGAGTTCAAATCCGGCCTCAGACACATAATAATTACCTAGCCGTGTGGCCTTGGGCAAGCCACTTAACCCCCACTGCCTGGCAAAAAAAAAAAAAAGAAATACTGGATATTTTAACACACATTTATACACACACACACACACACACACACATACATTTTATATATATATATATATAAATACAGTTATGTACACACATTAGTTCCTTCTTTCTCCCAATGATTCTTTTTAGAAACAAAGTCTTAAATCATCTGGGTCAGGTCCAACTATAAACAAATCTTGCCATCCAGCAATCTCCATTTCCTCTTTTCACATATTCTCATGGCATAAAAATCCCCTGATTTGCTTAGGAAATCCCCTACCCATTATTATCAGTGCTGTCTTCCAAAATTACGTACTTCCCCCTCCCAACCCCAAGCTTCCCATTTCTCTTCCTAGCCCAATTAAAACAATTTAAAAAAAACAGGAAATGGCTTTTGAAAAGAATTAAATTCACCCATCTTTATTATACCATTGTATCACCAATAAGATCTCTATATGGTCTCTATATATGTGTATTCTTTTTACAAAGTCTATACAGTTTGTATGATTAGCTCTTGCAGAATATTGAGATTCTGGAGGCAGTTATGGATCTTCATTTCCTTGATAACTTGCTGTTGGATGATTTCCTAGAAAGTTGATGATATTTCCAATTGCCAGAGCTAAACATTTGGACTTTCCCAGTATCTGCATTACTGGGAGAAGAGGTCCTGAGAGAGAATTTGAGGGAGGGAGATATTTGTTGCTCTGTACTGCATCAATCAATCCTTCCCCAGGGATTGTTCAGAAGACTTAGCCAGAAAGGGATGGAATCCTTTTCTCCTGATGACAGCTGTGATGGGTCCATCAGGTAAAGACTTGATTACATTCCAGGCTTCAAAACGAGTAAGCCCTTGCATTGTGGTGGTGTTGAGCTGCAATATTTCATCTCCTGGCTGAATTGCATCACTTTTTTCTGAAGCTACCCCTGAGAATAGAGAAGAAGATTTGATGGGAAGAGATTATTCTGATATTTTACTTGGAGAGAAGAGCAGCCAAAAAAAAATACATGCCTTAAAGATTCCAGGAAATGTCTAAAGAAATCAGACAGCAGACCTAGAAATTTTCCCATTTAACTAAATGCATGCTAAGACAACCCAAAGATGCTTGGGATTATCCAGAAATTAGACCACACATTTCCTGGTATTTGCCAAAAGTCTGAGAGCTTGTTGAGAGCAGAGGCTATCTTTTACCTTTCTTTATCTTCCCAGGGCTTAGCACATTGTATATTTGTTTCAATTGTGACCCTATTTGGAGTTTTTTGGCAGGCATACTGTAGTGGTTTGCTGTTTCCTTCTCCAATTCATTTTACAGATGAAGAAATTAAGGCAAATACAGCGATGCAGATTGGAAGTGTCTGAGGGCAGATTTGAACTTGGGAAGATGAGATTTCCTGACTTCAAGCCCAGAACTCTATCTCCACTGTGCCACCTAGCTTGTAGTAGACAATGATATTTATTGACTGACTGACTAAAAAAATGGAAATTTCCACACTTCTGAAGCTTGAATACCCCTTGATTAAGACAGTCTTCTCACTAGAGGGTATGTTTAGGAGACATGCACTCCAAGACTCCCAATGGTTTCAAGGGAACTAGATACCCTGAAGTGGATTAAAATCCACAACAGTGTAAAGAGAACAATGTACCCTTTCACTCTTTAATAATAGCATCTAATAATAACCTACAGAAGCTATTTAACATATTTTAGGTGCCTGGGACAAAGAGACATTGGGGGGGGGCTTCATACAAAGTCACAAAAGGTGATTGTATTCATACAACTATTTTCACATCTGTCTCCCAGATCCACACTCTTGGATACCATAAACTGAGGTGGAAAGAAGATTGGATCAAAAGTCAGGAGAACTAAATTCTATTTCCAGTTCTTCCATTTATAAGATATAGGAGGGACCTTGAACAAGTCACCTCCATCTCTGCCTCAATTTCCTCATCTGTCCAATGAATAATGAAATAAGATGACCTCCAAGTCCCCTTCCAAATCCAATATGCTATCACTGTCCCTTAAAATCAGTGCTTCCTATACATACAACAATGTGCTAAGTGCCAGAGATACAAAGAAAGACAAATCATGGCATCTGTTTTCCTGGAGCTCACATTCTATTGGGGGAAATAACATGATCAAATTATTAAGAACTTTAAATACCAATCAGAGTTCCTTAGATCAATCTACATAGGCCTGTAGACCATGGGAATTTATTTGTGTGGAATTAACCTAGTTAGATCAATCTTAGAGACTGACCTGGGACCCATTGTAGATAACTGGCTTGATCTGGTTGAGATAGTATAAAAGGTGACATTTGAATCTAGATCTTCCTGATTTCAGATTCAGCATTCTATTCACTATGCCTGCTTCTTCTCAAATGAAATATAGTCCATGTGAAATATTTATGGACAGGAAAATATTAAATGATTTTGGAGAGTTTTTCACATGCCCCCCAGGGAAAAGATTGATACTCTAAAGTAGGGTAGTAGGACAGAGATTACTTGTTCCATACCTTTGAAAATTCTGTTAATTGATAAAGGTTTATCTCCATGAATTGAACCTTTTCCTCCTTCCAGACTGAATCCTAAACCAGCAGATGTCTTTTCGAGAGTTACAGTACAGATGGTAACTTCAGTTGCTGAGGAAAAATAGAAGGTCATGTAAGGGAAGTTTACTCTTCTTTCAGGCCCATTTATTGAGACATCACTGTCAAAGAGCCAACCAGCTGTTGTGCACATTTACTGACCATCATACTCCTCTCACTGAGTCTGCCACCATTTTGACAAAAGCAGTCCCACTTATTATGGCATTAACTTCCTCAAGAGGGAGGCTGGGGATTGGGTGTGTACTGCTGGGACTGTGATATTCTCTGGGATTCCACTTCCACCCACTCTTCTCAGAGGACTCTTAGCCCTTGGCTTTCATTCTGATTGGACAGCCGAAGCAGTTCTTGGATCTCCACTTGAAGAGGAGCCTCGTCTTCTCTGACATTCAAGAACAAGTTATTAGTCTCATAATTTGTTGCACTCTCAGTACTGGATGTACTAGCCCCATGCCACCCCCCCAACCCTTGGACCTACCCTGGCCTCTAGTCTCTTAGGCAGTGTAATGGCAAAAATGTGGGACTTAGCATTAGGAGATATGGGTCCATTTCCTAGTTCTATTATTTAATAGTTGGAGGACTTTGAGCAAATCATTTAATTACACTGGACCTCTATTGTCTTTCTTTTATTAAAAAAAAAGTTCTCTTGATGTTTTTTTGTCTTTATATTTCAGTCAATTCAACACTGACTCCTCCCCTCATTGAGTCCTCCCTTATGACAGAAAAACTAGATGAAAACATCCAATACAATGTCTGCATCTGGCATTATATTCAATATTCTATCTGGTCTACCAACTCTTCATTGTGAGGGTAACATTAAACTTTATTATTTCTTTTCTGAGACCTTCCTTCCCTGTTTTCAATTTCTCAAAGTTTAACCTCTTTGTAAACTTTGTATTGACAATGTTGTAGTCATAATGTAGCGGTTATTTTCTTGGTTCTATTTATTTTACCCTGTTTCCATTTATGTAAATCTACCCATTTTCTCTGAATTTCTCATATTCATCATTTCTTATTCTCAGTCATGTTATATTGTATTCATATGACCATAGTTTTTTCAATCATCCCCAATTGATGGGCATCCATTTTGTTTTATTTTAACCATAAGCAATCCTACTGTGACTAATTTGATATATATTAGAACTTTGTTTCTGTCAGCAACTTCTTTGGGCCATGTGCCAAATACTAGAATCGTTGGAATCAAAGGTAATAGAGTTGATTCTCCATTTTCTCTTCTTTGAAATGGGGATAATATTGGAACTATTTCCTTACAGAGTTGGCGGAAGATTAGTGCTCTGAAATTCATAAAGAGTTAGGTGAGCACTATGTTATGAAAATGCTTGTTTTATTCCATAAATTAAAGATAAAATAAGTAGAAACTAGGAAAAAAAGCTAATTAAATTCTCAGTTTCCTAGACAACTCTCCTAAGACTTGAAAGACCTTCCTAAAACACTAATGTTTTCCGGAGTGCTGTGAATGAAGTGGAAGAAACCCATGCAAACCTATTCTTCCTCTCTGTTTTGTTTTATCCAAAATTACTCCTTTCAGAGTCAAGTTGCAGAACACATGCCAACCTGCCTTGTTAGAAGGAATTCCTCACACCTTAGCCCACTCTATACCAATGGAAACATAACAAACTCAAAACCAAAGGAGTGGATGAAAAGAGGACAATATCCATGTTTAAGAGAAAGCTCAATAGAACTGCATATCTAAAGAGACAGGAATCTTGATTGGGGTTTGACCTAAGAATAGATATCAGAGAATCTTTGAACATGGAATGGGGGGCGGGAGAGAGAGAGAGAGAGAGAGAGAGAGAGAGAGAGAGAGAGAGAGAGAGAGAGAGAGAGAGAATAAAGACAGACATACAGAGACAGAAATTCCATCTTCAGTGTAATTTTTTGTTATGCTATGCATTTTATTTTATGGCGAACAAAATATTCTAAGAACAATTCTATAATATTTCACCAATTTACCAAGGGGATCCTGATAAACAAATATACTTAGAACCTCTGAACTAGAAGAAAACAGATGTTTCTGACCTGACTTAGAATAGAATTGACTTCAACATTTCCACAATCAATGACATATACAGCAAGAAATTCAATCATTGAAAGATTTTATAGAGAAAAAAGTTAAAGTTGCTATTCTTTTGCCTTGGCATTTTATCATGTCATGATAAAAATCTGTTTAAATGCAATTTGAATGATTAGAATCCCTTCATGTGCCAGGCTGCTTCCAAAAAACTGTCTCATTGACAGTTACAATATTCCTTGAGTATCTAGAGGGACTAATATAACCTGTTTATCAGCATCTACTTCATTTCCCTACCTCCAGAGGAGTAAGCTGCCCCAATTAAGGCCAACAAGCCTCTTAGTGAATTGGGTTTCTTTTCCAACATTTTAAAAGGCATTTTTCTAAGGCTTCACAGAGTATTCTTGAACACCAGCCAAATAGACCTCCTTAGGGCTATTGTACTAACAAAGAAATGAGTGTACACAGTTCAATGCCAGCAACAAAAAGCTATTAAAAGTTACACGTAATGTTTTCAGGAGTGCTGTGAAAGCAATAGAAAAAAAAAAGCATGCAAATCTATTTTCCCCTCTCTCCGCCTGTTTTATTCCAAAATTACTCCTGTCAGCATCACACACAGAAATCAGTAGGTTTTTATTTTTTAATTTGTTTTTCCCCCTTTCAGTTATCAGGCCAGCTGCAGCATGGGAGAGTAGGGCAAGGTGTGTCCTTACATACTAAGAGGATTAACAGCCCACAATTTGAAGCACTCTTCCATATTGTTTAGTCACTACTTTGTTTTACTACAGGATGAGCTCCCTATACTTACATTTCTAGTCTTAATATATAATCCAAGTCCAAGTAAATAATTTCCATGTGACTTGGATGCAACACAGAGGCATACATTAGAAATAGAGCAATAGACCTCCTAAAACTTAGCATGTCTAAAACTGAATTATTCTTCTTCCAACCAAAATAGTTGCTTCTCCTTTTCTTTTTTCTTTTTTTTGTATATTATGTAACTACCTTATTTATCTTGACAGCAACATTCTCTTCCATATGCAAGCTTCTTCTCTTTCACCTCCCTGCCCAATGTATATACTTGATCATTAAATTCTGCTCATTTTTTTTCTTCCTTAAGTTAATCATTTCCTCTCCTCACAAAAAAACATCAGCCTCCTTTAGACAAGTGAAGGTTGCTCCCACCTCTTTCTGGATGTTCCTGTGTCTAGGATGATTGCACCTAACTACCACATGTCCCCTTCTCCATTCAAAAATACCTCAGTGGTTTGAGTTTTTGCCGTCCCATGGTATACTTCAACTTGAAGTTGTACCTCTGACTAAGAGTTAAAGTAGAACAGAATTCCTCCTACCTCCCTCTGTTACCAGACTGACATATTTAAAAGAAACTTTATTCCCAGAGGATTTATTAAACTTGAGTTCTAATCCCAGTTTTGCCAATAGCTGGGTGATTTTTAGACAAGTTAATTTATCTCTCTGTACCTCAATTTCCTTATCCAGAGAAATGAGAGGTTTGGACTAGGATCTAGTCATTTAATGATCTTTAAGATCTCTTTCAGTTTTAAAATTGTTTGATTCTAATTTGGAATGAAATTCTCCAACTATATTAATGAAAGCTCCCTTTTGTTTCTGAAATTTGATACGCTAACATTTTGGAATCTTACTATAAAGTCTGGTTTCTTTCTAGGTTGTTCCCCTTGGGGATGAATACTGGATACTCTGGTATGGTCTTTCAGGAAAAACTAGAAAGAGAAGAAATAGGAATGAGTGTTCTTCATCCCATTTATTCAACTTTCAATTATATAGGTTAAACTTTGTTAAACTATACTAAATTTTCAATTGTGGGAGTAAAATATCCAGTTAACACCAATTCTTTTTCTCATAGCATGAAGTCACTGAAGAGATCCACTTGATGAGTGAGAAAATAATAATTGAACCTCAAAGAAATACTATTGTAAAATCTGTAAACAAAATTAAGTACATAGAGTAAATAATCTCACTTGAGGAGAGTAAGGCGAGAAGATCAGAGGAATAAAATCTGAGAGTTGAAGAAAGTTCCTGGCTTTGGAAGAAGAGGGACCAGATTGAACAGTAGAAAGTCAAGAGAGGAACCAGAATAAAATTATTTCCCAAGGAAAAAGGAGAAGAATTTCTAAAAAGTGTGGGGAAGAATTTCTAAAAGGGATTATATCAGTTATATTCAGTAGGGCACAATGTTTTGGGGAATCAAAGTGATTAGGAGGTGACATGTCCTTGGATTATAGTGGTAGGAGTGGAAAGCAGATTTCATATGTGAGTATATGTAGAAATGGGTCACTTCCTCAAAGCAGAGAAATATATAAATATTAATATTAATACAGAGTAGTCTTACCCATGAAACACAGTCATTCCAGAGGTAAAATATGATAACTTGGATTGCATGTGACTAATGAAAAGCATGCCCTTATTTATTCACCAAAGGACGGGCACCCAAAATCTTTTGCTGTCTGAAATTTGTCAGTTTTTTATTCATTTTGTTGTACTGCATCTCTATTAAGAGAGATAGGGGCCTTTAATATACAAAAATATAGCAGCTCTTTTAGTGATGGAAAAAAATTGAAAATTGAGGTAGTGTCCAACAATTGGAGAATGACTGAACAAACTGTGACATATGATCATAATGGAATATTATTGTGCTATAAAAAATGATGAGCAGGATACTCCCAGAAAGCACCTGGAAATACTTACAGGAGCTGATACACAGTGAAATGAACTGAGTACAAAATAAGAACAATATTTTAAGATAATCAGCTGTGAATGATTTACCCATTCTGAACAATACAATGGTCCAAAGACAAATCTGAAGAATTTAATGATGAAAAATGCCATCCATCTTCAGAGGAAGAACTGATCATATCTAAATACAGGATGAAGCATATTTTTTTTCATTTTCTTTATTTTTGAGGGCTTTTGGGGGGAGTGTATATTTTTTCTCAACGTGACTGTTATGGAAACATTTTGCATAAATACATATGTATATCAAATTGTTTGCCTTCTTGTATGGGTCAGAAAGACAGCTATGGGGCATGAGGTGAACTCAGACCAAGAGAGGTATGCTGAGCCTGTAGTACCTCATTGAAAATGATAATTTTATTTCAACATAGTTTTCTTTTTAATCTTATGTTCTTTATTCTGTCATTCTGAGAAGGCATTCATAAAACCTCATCGTATTGCCCAAGTGGATCATAATGCAAAAACGTGCATTATGTCCTGGTCTAAACTAAGTAGTACCATGTCAGATGTCAGAATCCTACACAGGCACCTGAAACCACTGCTCTTGTTACCTGACCCATAAGGGATACCACATGGAAAACACATGCACATATACCATTTCTTTCCCTAAGTAGTCCCTAGATTATCTTCAGGCACCAAACTTTTGGGGAGGAAATAGTTCTTAACTACATTGCAAGAAAGGAATCAAAGGGTTTTGTTATATCATGGCATCTAGGGGCTTTAGAAAACAGGGAAAACTTACTTGATTCTGTGGAAACCTCACTGACTGGTGATGATGCAGACACAATGGAAGAATTCATCCCTGTCTCATCTTCCTGTACTTTCCTTGTAACGATAACGGCCTGCTTCGGGTCTCGAGCTTGGCGGATGATGGCCAAGGCTTCATTATGTGTAGTGCCTTTAAGAGATTTCCCATTAATGGAAAGGACCTCATCTCCTTTTTGAATGGTCCCTTCTTGAAAGGCTAGCCCATTAGGAAATACTCGGTGAACCTGAACATAGCATAAAGAACAAAGATCAACACATGAGAACAAAGAAAATCCCATCCTAACAAAGTCCATATAGCCATCCTGATCATTTTGTCATGGAAGAACTCTATCATACTGTTCGATGTCTGGAGCTAAATATGAAACAAAGTGTAAAGCTCACTCTCTTTGTCCTAACTCATAATCATTTACATCTGTTTAATACTTCAGGTTTGTAAGGCGCTAAGCTAACCTCATCACAATCCTACAGAGTGGATAGTGCACATATCAATATTTAGTATGTTTTAAATGTGGAAAGGCAGTTTGGTTTAGCAGATAGTAAGCCAACCTCAGAATCTCCAATCCCTGGAAGATGAACCTTCATCTGGTGGTGGTGGGGGGGGGGGGATTGCCATTATAGACGTTTGCTTGATTAGTTGACAGAAATGATCCTTTCTAAATAAGACTTTCTGACCCTCCATTCGTGTTCAAATCACTGAACAGTCAATGTCCAAACTCCCAGAGGCCTCAACTATGGCCAGAAAATTTTGACTACTTACTGTAATTGCCTTGTTTTCTAGATCAACTCCTCCGGCTAAACTGAATCCAAGGCCAGCTCCTTCTTCCTTATGCAAAATGGTAACATGAATGCTGTCAAATTGCTATGGAAAGAAAATATTAAAGCATATTTAAATGCATATGAATGAATAGTCTAAGCCATTTATTGATTGTGTGACCTCAGGCAAGATGTTTTCATTCAGTCTCAGTTTCTTCACCTACAAAATTCAGATATTCAAAACAGGATCCTCTAATGCCTTTTGCAGTCTTAAATCCAATGATGCCATGATCTCAAGGCTTTCTCTTCCTTCAAAACCCAATTCAGAGGTTATCTGTGTTCCCCCCACCCCCATAGCAGAATTTGATTCCCTCTTTATATTGGTTTCTTTTATGCTAGGTATATTAATTTATATTTGTTTCCCTGACACCATCCATTAACC
The DNA here is from genome assembly GCF_037893015.1 of Macrotis lagotis. Taxonomy (NCBI): domain Eukaryota; kingdom Metazoa; phylum Chordata; class Mammalia; order Peramelemorphia; family Peramelidae; genus Macrotis; species Macrotis lagotis. The sequence goes on from NC_133661.1 coordinate 120,316,590, forward strand.
AAATAATCAATTTCCTGACTAAAATTTCCCCAACTACTTCTAATTTGATTGTTTTGATAGTGTAAACCTTTAACTTGGATCATGCTAGATTATGATTTCTTAGACAATAATAAATATAATGAATTTTAGGCCAGTAAATGTAGAGTTGCCACTTTCTGTATATGTTTATAAGTCTGATTTCTCTGTCTCTTTTTTATGTAGCTGTCTCTCCTCTGTTTCTCTCTGTCTTAGTTTCTCTCTCCTTATTACTTTAAAAATCTTCTTTGCATAGATAGAACTTTGGTTTTGTAATCTCAAAGCCTAGATTTAGGTCTTTGTTCTGCTCCCTGATTAACTGTATGCCTTGGCAAGGTCTCAGTTTTCTCACCTATAAAATTAGAAGATAGACGAATATTATCTCTAAAATCTCTTCCAGTCCTAACATTCTATTTTTCAAACCATTTTTTGATTAACCATATATCGTGCCCCTATATGGATATGGGCACCTCAGAACATAAGAGAAACCCCTCTGATCAGAACAATGTTCCCTTCTCTGAGTCTTCATGACTCCACTCTAGTCTTCATGAAGCAGACTTCTAGGTCCTAGATTTGCATGTTCTTCTCAGGGTACCATAACAGTTAAGTAGAACAGAGCCCTAGCTTAGTAGTTTGAAGATGTACAGTTTGTTTAAAAAAACAAACAAACACCCATTTGGTATAAAACAGCATTCCCAGATTAGGTGACCTTGGTCAGTTCTCTTCAGCTATTAGCTTCAGCATCACATCCATCCTAAGAGGCAGTTAGAATTAATGAATTAAGATATGACTGATGTCATATATCACAGAATTGTTGCTGAGAAAGCACTTTGTGATGGAAATATACTCTATGAATGTGAGTAACTGCTATTACCACTGCATTGATTATACAACTGTGAATAGAATAGATGAAATTTAAGGTCTTTCTCAATATGGAGATTCCATACTTCTATTAAAGGTAGTTACTTGAAGCATTGAAGCATCAATCACATAGTGGGATAGAAAGAGATAATCTTATTCCCCCTATTATCTAAGGGATTTTTAGCTAGCAGGTATCTCACCTTCAACTTGTTTTATTTTCTTTTTTTCTTAATCTGGTAAATGATATTTAAAATTATGATCTCTGAGGTCCCTTTCTAGTTCTAATTCTTTGAATTTGGTATCTTGAAGTCATTGGATACCCAGAATAATTCTTGTTTTAGAGTTATCTGACCAACTGAAAGACATCCTGTGGTCTCTATGTTTGGTACCCTATAATTTTAATGTATCTTCACAAAGGAGTGGATTTGAATGAAATATATAGGAACCATCCTCACACCCTCTGGCAAACTGACCAGTTGTAGGTAAAATGAAAAAAAACATCATGTAGACTACATTAAATCCTATGATTTACTTTCAGCACTAAATGGAAGCTACAGGCATGGATAATACTTTAACATATAAGATTTTTTATTACAGGTATAACTATGTAATAGCAAAGCTATTATATTACAGATATGCTTATCACTAGCAGATCAGGCCAAGCTATTGTGGAAGTTCATGTTGGTCATGCCTCCACAAAAGGGGTAAGATAATGGCAGGTTCATCACTAGAGCATGCTTGGGTGGTTTTAAATTGAACTGGTCTTCTTCACTTTCTACAAGAAACATATGTTAGGGGTGGCTAGGTGAAGCAGTGGATAAAACACCGGCCCTGGAGTCAGGAGTACCTGGGTTCAAATCCAGTCTCAAACACTTAATAATTACCTAGCTGTGTGGCCTTGGGCAAGCCACTTAATCCCATATGCCTTGCAAAAAAAAAAAAACCTAAAAAAAAAAGAAACATATATTACCAATGAAGTTATAAAACTTTAAGAGCAGGAGAGGACCCTTGAGAGCATCTCACTCAACTATTATGTTGACAAACTGAAGTCCAGAGAGGGGAGTGGTTTGTCTGAAATCATGCCATTTGTAGATGTAGAGGCAAAATCTGAACACAAGTCTTCCATCTCCAAGTGCAGAACTCTTTTTATTACCTTATATTTCCTCTTATGCAATAGACTTGATATGATCATTTGGCTATCAAATACTCTGAGTAGATATAAATACCTCACAGTTGGTCATCTCACTTCTCTAATTTTTTCTTCATTTGTGGCAACTGGACTAAATGATCACTGCAATCACAATCAGCTTTAATAAGCAAAATACTCATAAGATTGCTATGCAGAAAATATTTTAATTATAAAAGATATAACTATGGACTATTAATATTATAAATCAATAAATAGAACATTGAGACCTTTTTTATAATACTAGGAATGAATGAGCTGTGTAGAAAAAATGATCTTTTTCATTGATAACTAAAAATTATTAATACTGTTTAAATCCAACTCTATGTGATTCTATTCTGTACTCAAAATATAACCTGCCCCCAGTAATTTTCCATGAATGATGAATATGGCTACAACAATTTTGAGTTCCCCCATGTGTTAAATTCCCCCAAACATTCCTGTTTCAGGTCCCCATATCTAGATCTTGTTTTGATTAAAACCAAGTTTATGTTTTGGGTTCCCTGGTATTTTGGCTTTGTTTAAATTTTATTGAATATTTAGTTACTCATGACTAGTTCACTCTAATTTGCTTTTAAGCTGTCCTCTTGGCAATTTTACTGAACATTACATGTATGGTTCATGTTGAGATACCCTTGTCTAAATCATATAACTAGACAGCCTAGTTTTAGATAAGTATGCAAATTTGACTTTACATAAAGATTTTACATAAACAATCCTGAAAGAAATCTACATTCTAAAAAAACCTATTTTAACTTTACTGAACATTACTATGCTTTCTCTCCACCCTCTGCCCCAATCAAACAAAAACAACAACAGAACCCTCCAAGTAAAAGTATAGAGACATTGCCACTGCTAGAGTGGGGGCTTTGAGACATGTGGTGGGCAGAGAGGAAACCATTGCCTCTTAGGCTCTCCTGTGTGTTCAGCTCTGGTACCTGTCTTTTGTCCACTTGCACAGAAGGACCATGTGTATCTTCTAGGCTCCTGCATGTTACCCATTCTGTCCTGTTAGTGTATCTGTTTGGATCTCACAGGTCAGTTGTCCTCCTATTCTGCCTCTAAGTTCTAGCCAGGGTCCAGTGACTGACCCTGACCCAGTATATTCCTCCTTCTGGTCCCTAATCCTAATTTGCCTTTAAACCTGTGCCTGTCCTGTCCTTCTAACATTCCATGACCATTTTCATTCCTCTCTAATTCCTTCCCTTACATAGAAGTTAAAGTGAGAAATGTCTGTTTTGCAAACCATCCAGAGCCTGATCCATGCCTCTTTTCTGGCTCATTCTCCTGGACTAAATAAATTTCTTTCTAAAACCATTTCAGATTTTGAGGTTTGTTCTCATTACCAACTGAATTCAACAATAATGGATCTCAGAATTAGCTCTTAATTTTTGTGGCCATCTAGTAGAGTTATATGGAGTGAGTTAGAAGATCATAGAATTTAGAGCTTAAAGACCTCATTAACTAGAATTTATGTAATGCTTCAAGGATCAGCAAAGCAGTTTGCAATACCATCTCATTTGAACTTCATAACAATCCTACTCTTAATAGAGGCAGGTTTTATTATTATCTCCATTTTATAAATGAGGAAAAGTGAGGTTAAGGGACTGGCCCTAGGGGAACATAGCTAGTAATTATCTGAGGGGGCATTTGAAATCAGGTCTTTCTGAGTCTAGGTCCAGTTCTTTATCTACTGCATCACCTAGTTTCTTGCTTGTGAAACAGATAGTAGATAGTCAATCCAGGAATAACTTTCCCAAAATGACAGAAATGAAACTAGAAACCAAGTCTCCTGTAGGTCTTGCAGTCCAACTTTCTTTTCTATATACCATGATTTTTATGTCCTATCATAATTCATGAGGTTGTTAGCATTAAGTGTCACAGAATGACAACACCCCCAAAATTTCAGACTTGGAAGAGACCTCAGAGACCACTGACCTCACCAATGTCAGTATAGGAATCTCTTTTGTAACAAACATATTAAGAACTTTCCCTTGAAGAACTCTAGTTGGAAGGGAACCACTGCCTCTGGAGGCAGGAAGTGAAGAGTTTTATTAGAAAGCAATAATTTTTCCCCATATGTACTGAGCCTAAATCTGCCTCTTTCAAATTTTTCCCCATTACTTCCAGTTCTTCCCTTGGAAGACAAACAGGTAAAATAAAAACAAAAAAAAATCAACAATTGAACCAATTCTTTATGTTGTTGTTTCTGTTCAGTCGATTTAGTCATGTCTGACTCTTCATGATCCCATTTGAGGTTTTCTTAGCAAAGATCCTGGAGTGGTCTGCCACTTCCTTCTCCAGATCATTTTACAAAGAAGGAAATTTAGGCAAACAGGATTAAGTGACTTGCCCAGGGTTACATAGCTAATAAATATTTGAAACTGGATTTGAACTCAGTTCTTCCTGACTCCAGGTCCAACACTGTCCACTATGTCACCTAGTTGCACAATTCATACATTCATGTGCCTCACCAATTAGATGACAAGACATATAATTATCTTAAGAGAGTCATAATTCCATATGATGACCCTTTAAATATTTGTAAATAGCTACCATGTCAACTGTTAAGTCTTCCCTTCTCCAAACTAAATACCACCAGCTCCTTAAACTGATGCTCCTTTGAGACAATGATCATCATCATCATCATCCTTTGGATGTTCTCTAGCTTATCACTGTCCTCCTTAAGATGTGCCATCTAGATCAGAAAACAATACAATCTGATCAAGATATGGAATGAAAGGAGACCATTCCCTATTTGGAATATTGGATCCAGTTTTGGGTTCTAAGTGTTAATTAATATTTTTGACTGCTATATACCATTCTTGACCCACATAGAGTTTGTATAAAATTCCCAGGTTGTTTTTTCCCCTCCAGATGAACTGGGAAATATGACAGTTTTCTTTTCCATCTTTCTGCAGATGAACTTTATACTGTAATTTATCAATGATTCCTCTCATATTTTTAAGTTAATTTTCATGAATTGGACTTTATGTTTAATCTCCATTAAATTAAATTTTATGAGCTCTGACCTATAATTTTAACCTGTCAGTAACTTTTGAATATTTGCATTGTCATCCAATATGTGACATCTAGTATGTCCCCCTCAGAATTCTGTCAACCACACATTTGATAGGCCTGATGCCTTGTGCCTTCATCCAAATAATTGATAAAACTGTTACTCACAGAACCAAGGAGAGACAGACTTCCCTGAGGGTACTCTTCTAGAGACCTACAAGTTAATATCTCTCCATTTACTAGGATGTGGTTATTAAAGGTCCAGTTGTCCATCGTGCTCTAAATGTACATAATTGCAATAATATTTGAATATCTCCTAATCTTTACCATAAGACTAGCTTAAAAGACTTTGTTACATGCTTGACTATAAACTAGGTAAATTAGATCTATGTTGTTGTTGAGTCATTTCAATCATATCTGACTCTTTGTAATCCCCTTTGGGGCTTTTCTTTTTTTTAAGTTGAATTTAAATTTTCCTGAGTTACATGTAAAAACAAGTTTTAATATTAATTTTTAAAACTTTGAATTCCAAATTCTCTCCCTTCTTCCCACTCCCTCCCCATCTCCACTCTCCTATACTGAGAAAGCAAGTAATTTGAAATAGGTTAAAAATATGGAGTCATACAAAACATATCCATAATATTCATATTGTGAAAGAAAACATAGCCTCTTCCCCCAAAACATAAAGAAACCTCAAGAAAAATAAAGTAAAAAAAAAAGGTATGTTTTAGTCTACACAGACACTATCTTCTCTCTCAGGGGATGGATGGGCATTCTTTATCATTCATCTTGGATCACAGGACTGGTGAAGAAAAGCTATGCCATTCACAGCTGATTATCCTACAATACTGCTGTTACTTAGTATAACAGCACATTTTCACATTGCATCTACTCATGTAAGTCTTTCCAGTTTTTACTGAGAGCATTCTGCTTATTATTTCTTATAGCAGAAGAGCATTCCATCATAATTTCATATTGGGGTTTTCTTGGTAAAGATACTGGAGTGGTTTACCATTTCCTTCTCCACTTCATACAGATGAGTAACTGAAGCAAATAGGATTAAGTGACTTGCATAGTGTCACAAAGTCAGATTTTAACTCAGGTCTTCCTGACTCCATATTCTATATAGTTACTGTAGAATGTCTTTGATTTCCTTGACAGAAAAACAAATGAAATTAAGCTGGCAGGATTTATCTTGATTAAATCATACTGATTCTTAGTAAATTCCTGCTTTCTCTTCTAAAATTTTAGAAATCATCCCTTTAAAAATCCATGTAATTGCAGACAAAACAATTCCCAATTGACAAATGGTCAAAGGATATGAATAGGCAGTTTTCAAATGAAGAAATTAAAACTATATATAATCATATGAAAAAATGCTCCAAATCTTAGTGCGTAGAGAAATGCAAATTAAAACAAAACTATGAGGTACAGCCTCATACATATCAGATTGGCTAAAATGATAAAAAGGGAAAATGATCAATCCACTGTTGGTGAAGTTGTGCACTGATCCAATTATTCTGGACAACAGTAAGGAACTATGTCCAAAGAGCACTAAAATTGATCATACCCTTTGACCCAGCAATACCAATACTAGGCTTATTTCCAGAAGAAATCATAAAAAATGGGAAAACTCCCACATATTCCAAAATAGTCATAGCAGCTCTTTTGTAGTGGAAAAGATTTGGAAATTGAGGGAATGTAAAACAATTGAGGAATGGCTGAACAAGTTATGATATATGAATGTTTTGGAGTACTATTGTTCTATAAGAAACTATGAATTATCAAACTCTAGAGAAGCATGGAATAAATCACAGGAATTGATGTTAAGTGAAGGTAGAAGAACCAAGAGAACACTGTACACATTAACAACAATATTGTGATCAATCTTGATAGATGCAGTTCCTCTCTGCAATCCAGAGAGTTAGAACAACTCTGAGAGACCTGTTATGGACAATACTATCTACATCCAATGAAAGAAAAACAAAACAAAACAAAATAAAACAAACAAAAACCTATAGAATCTGAATGCTCACTATATTCACTTTTTAAAAATTTCTCTTAGGTTTTTCTTTCCTATCTCATGATTTTCTTTCTTTTTCCTTAGTTCTAATTTCTCATACAGAATATGACTAATCTGTAAACAGGTTAAACACAAATGTATATGTACAATGTTCACCAGACCATTGAGGGGAGGAGGGTGGGAAGGGAGGAAAGAAGGATATTATGTAACATAAATATACATATGCATTTGAATGAATGTTGAAATACTTTCATAACATGTAATTGAAAAAATAAAATATTAATAGGGGAAAAATAAAATCAATTAATGACCATTAAAAAGACAAAAGAGATAATCATGGAAATTACATTTTGCTTAAAAAGGTACTATGGACAATAAAAGTAATATTAAAAACTATTTTTAAGTTTTTTTCTGATAAAGGCCTCATTTTTCAAATATAAAAGGAACTTAATAAAATTTATAAAAATAAGATCCAATCCTCAATTGATAAATGGTCAAAAATGTGAACAGGCAGTTTTCAGAAGAAATTAAAGACTGTCTATAATCATTTTTTGAAAAATGCTATAAATCACTATTCATAGTGAAATGCAAATTAATTTTGATTAATATGAATTATTAATTATCAATAATCAATTAATTTAATTAATTAGTTTAAAAATTAATATGACATACCACCACATGCAAATTAAGACAATTATGAGATGCCACATGTCAAAAATGGCTAATACTAAAGGGTATGTGGGAAAATAGGTACACTAATGAATTGTTATAATTATTAACTGGTTCAGTCATTCTGGAACACAAAACTATGACCAAAGGGCTATAAAATTGTACATATCCTTTGTTGCAGCAATAACATTTCTAGGTCTATATCTCAAAGAGATCAAAGAAAAAGAAAAAAGATCTATATGTACAAAAATATTTATAGTAGCTCTTTTTGTGATGGCACAAAATTGGAAATTGAGAAGGTACTCAATAATTGTGGTACAAGTTGTGGTACATGATTGTAATGATATATTAGAAGAATGGTTTCAGAAACCCTCAGAAGACCTACACGAACTGATGAAAAAACCAGGAGAATAATAGACACAGTAAAGCATTATTGCAGTGATGACCAATTGTGAAAGAATTAGCTTCTTTTATCAATGCAATGATGAAAGACAATTCAGAAGAACTCATGATGAAAAATGTTATCTACTTCCAAATAGAGAACTGATGAACTCTGAGTTCAAATTGAAGTATAAGTTTCTCACTTTCTTTATTTTTCTTACTTTTTTGATAAAGTGGCTATTATGAAAATATGTTTTATATGATTTCACATGTATAGTTTATATATTGCTTGCCTTCTCAATGGATGGGAGAGGGATTGGAGAGAGGGACAGAATTTGGAAATCAGTTTTAAAAATGATAATAAATAAATAATATTTTAAAAAGCAAATGCTATAAATTGACCTGGAATTATTCAAATTTGTACTATAGTTTTCAGAATCTTTATTATTAGATCACTACAAAGAAAATATCACAATGCAAAGTAAGGAGGAAGCTTAGGAATGGCATGTACCTTTAATGTTGCTTCATCTAAGGCTTTCACTTCTTCTATAAGCTTCTTTAGTTCTTCCCGAGTGAGCAGAGAGATGACAGATTGCCCAGATCCACACGTAGACTGAGGAGAGTTGCTATCATCCTCTGCTTCCTCATTCTCCGTCAGACCCTCAGAATAGTCTCTCAGTTCAGAAAGGCTTTCATATTAGTGGAACAAAAGAGAAAAATAGTATACCATGAGAAAAGCTTCATTCCACATTGGACTATGAAATTTTAGCAGACAACATTTGATGCCACCCTTATTCTATGCCTGCCCAAGTAGTCCATTTGGGATTGAAAAATGATTTTTTAAAAAATTGTCTAATAACCATTAAATGACAGTCTTTTAGAGAAAAGGGAAGAGAACAGAAGAGAAGGGAAGGCAAGGTAAAACAAGGGAAAGCAAGGGAAGAGAAGACAAGGCAAATCAAATAACAGCATGCTTTCAAAAGAATCATTCCAGAGAATGTTCTTTGGACACAAACATGTGTAATAGGTACCTGTTACCACTCCAGGTGATCAAGTGACCAAGTGTCTGATAAAATGCTTCAGAACATAAGAATGACAAGGAGTAAAAGGGTGGAAAGAATCCTGGATTTGTAGTCAGATGGCCTGGTCCTAGCTCACTACTTAACTTAGATGCATAACTTTGAATTGAAAATTGAATCACCCATCTGGGTTGCAACTTCCTTTTTTATAAAATGAAATAGTTAGACATTCTCTAAAGATCTAAATTCTACTTATAATCTTACAAAGCAAACTCAGCTAAGACCCAGTCTTTGGATAAAACTGATCAAGGCTCTTCTAATACAGAATAACTGCTAAGGGAATTCTCCCAGATCCAGTTTAACTATTTCCCCAGAAATTCCAAAAAGTGTTCTTAGATTCTAGTTCATCACTGAGTCTGCTCAAAGTCTAATGCTGGGAATATCTAATGATGGGAATAAACTATCCTTCAGATAGAGTCAAGGTTGGACATAGTTCATTAGGGCATGTGCTCTGTGGTGGAGACTCCTGGGGCTCACCGAAACCTATCCATCATCATGAAAGAGGAGTTCTAAATATGGCTTACTTCAGTGAAAATCCCATGTCCATAGAATTTTCATTTGAAGGACTGACAGCCCTCATATCTTCCACAGGTGTTGGAGATGACCTGTCCCGAGGGTTCCATGGACTGTGCCCACAGGAGACTGGAGATGAAGGAAGGCAGAGAAAAGATTTCATTAAGGCTGATGACACCTGGCTGCTGATAGAGTAGAGCTTACTAGATTTCTCCTCATTTGCCTTCATCTCACAAGCCTGATGCGTGCTCAGGGGGAAACTCCGTGCTCTTTGGATTGGAGCATTATTCACAAGGAGGCTCTGTGACTCAGTGACCTGTGCCTGGAGTAGACTCAAGAGGTCACTGTCAGAGTTCTGAGGGCTGGATGGACGTGCTGGTGGGGGTGAATCAGAGAAGTCTAAGTCCTTGGGAGCTGAAATAGCAGTTGAGTCCAGGGGCAGAGGGCTCTTGGCAGAAGCCTGCTGCTCAGTAGTATGGCGAGTATCTTGAGAGAAGAGACCAGTGGTGACTCCTGTTTCTTGTTTACCAGATTTTTCTCTCTCTGTGAGGGAGAATTTGGGAACCATTTTCTGGTTTCCTTTCTCTGGGGGATGAGATGTACTGAATGTCTCAAAAGAACTAATCCTTTGCTTGATTGATGAAGCTCTGCCTGAGAACATGGAGTGCTCCCTTGGAATGGGACTGGGTTGGGTGGGAGTGCTTTGATCTGGTAACATTTTGGAATCTGGGGTTCCAGATCGATTCCTTAGTCCTTTTAAGCTTTGACGAAACCAGGCTGGTTTAGGAGCTACTGGAGGGCCTTTCTTCACACTACCATTTTCTTCTGTTTTGTAACCTTTGGAAATGTCACCTGAAGCTTCAAGCTTCTGTAACACCCCATCGGAGCAGTCACATTTGTGGTTTTCTTCACTGGCACTGACATTGGACCCGAGTTCTAAGTGATTATGGTCTTCACTCATGGTGGGGCTAAATAAATTTTTGATGCAATCTGAAATTCGGACCCAAGGATCTTCCACAGTAGTATCAAAGCTATAATCTACCCGGGCTTGTCTTCTAAGTAAAGGATGCTTCACTGATGAGATGACACCTAAGTACCAAAGAAAAAAAGAATGTAAAATTTACATGTTAATGTAAGTATAGGATAATAAAAAAAATTTTGATATTTCTAATGGAAAGAAAAGAGCTAAAAATGGTGCCTGGTCATATATGGTATATGGAAGAGTGATGTTGTTGGTTAGGACATTGTCATCTAAGTTCTCAGCCAAACATAATTGATTGCATTAAGGGAGAAAGGGACCCTTTGTTAAGTACCTACCATGAACCAGGAACTATGTAAACCCTTTACAAGTATTATTTAATTTAATCCTCACAACAACCCTGAGAGATAGGTGTTGTTATCATTTCTATTTTACAGATAAACTGAGACCAAGAGATGTTAAGTGATTTGAAATGAGTTAGAATTTGAATTTGGAAACTATAAGTACTAACTTCATTGAATCAAAGTATTTTGGAGGTAGAAGAAACCTTAGACACTGTCCAAAACATTTTTTTTTGTTCTGATAAAGAAATCTGAGGATCAGAGAGACCCAAGGCTTCATAGACAGTTGTTAAGAGAGTCATAGATTCCAAATTTCTTTAACCTGAGCAGAGGGTTCTTTTGACAAAACTCCACTGGCTCTCAATAAAGTAATTCAAAAATTAAATTCCAATGCTTTAAGTTTTAAACATTTAGCATTTCCTTTCAACATTTAGCTTTTAATTATATTTTTAAAAAAAATAGCAGGCTCAAATTATTTTATTATTAATAAAAAGTCAGAGAAAATGCTGACTTCAAACATGTTAATTTTGACTAGTTCCAAAAGTTAGAGTTGTAAGGACCTCAGGGTTCCTGTATTTGGTCTAACATCTTCCTTTTACAAATAAGTAAAATTTGAAAATGGAGGTAACTTGCACAAGATAACATATCTAGTAAGTGCACTGAGTAGGATATAAATTCAAGACTTAGTCTCCAAGTCTAGTGCTCTTCCTACTCAATCATAGCAGTGTGATGATTGAGTAATTTTATCATTTCATTAATAAGAACATATTATTTGTAAAAGGATGGCTTCATTTGACCATCTTTTTTAGACCAAAGACTCCTATTGGTGGAGGGCTCATAGTTTATAAGCCCTTGGAAGAGTAAGTGTTCCTGAGATGGCAATCAACTATGATTGGTTCACAAAATGGAAGATGAGCTATATTAAAATGAGTGCCTTGAGACAAGAGATCTGTGTCATGCAAATCTTGGTCAAAGAGGCATCAATTTCCATATCATGGGTCTGAGAAAAGGGAGGATTCACATTTTTGCTGACTGGTCTGAGCAAACACAATGAGCAGGAATGCATCCATTTAGAATTTCTGGATGAGGAAGTAGAAAAGGGGAAAACCTTTGGTCCTGATTCAATAATTAATTATTAAATCCAAGAGAGAAATAATTTCTCACACTTGTTATGCTTATGGTTAGACTTAGCTAAATTGGTGGCATGATTTACAATGTTGGAATCAGAATTAGGAATAATTGAGCTTGAATCCTGCCTCATAGATATATGCTAGCTGTGCAATCCTGGGCAAGTCACTTAATCTCTATCTGTTTCATTTTACGCATCTATACAATGGGAATAATAGTAGCGTTTACTTCACAAAGTGGTTGTGAGCAACAGAGAAATGGCAACTGTAAAATGCTGTGCAAAATTTAAGGTGCTATATTTAGTCTAGTGTCAAAGAATAATAAGTTCTCAAATTGTATTTCTGGAAAAGAAGCTGATTTCTTTAATCAGTACAGAACCTTAACTTCATAGTAAGCTCTGCCAGTAGGTAAGAAATCTAGCTCATTGGCATCTCCCCCAAGTTAATTAACAAACTTAGGAAGACAAATGATCTGGAGTCCTGGATGAGTGATTGGGCAACTTATTATGCAAACTCCAAGGAGGTTAGGAGTTTCTCTTCTCTTTTGTTTTTGAATAAATACTCCCTTTCTCTTGGTTTGGTGTGCTCATTATCATAATGGCCTGCACCTATAGCTTTCAGGGTAAATTCTAGAAAATAAAACTTCATGTCTAAGTATCTTTTATGTCATTTCATTTTAACCCTATATTTTAAGGTTTATACTAGCTAGTATAGTTATTATTGATATTATTTTTATTGTTATTGATACCCTGCCAAAAAGACTAATTATTTTGAGAAAAATAAATAAATGGATTTTGTCTTTCTTAGAATTAAAAAATTAGAAAATTTAGTAAGGCCTAGAGAGATTAATGACTTCCCTAGACAAGTGGCATCAAATACTAAGTAGCATTGTCAGGATATAAGGAAGGTCCTGGTCTTCTGTCCTGAGATTCATTATTCTTTCCATCAAACCAAAGGTAAGAGAATCTAATTTTCATGACTACTTTTACAAATGATGTAAAAAAAAAAGATGGAATTTAGAATTAGCAGACCTAGGCACTAGTTAAAGCCCTGCTAACTAACTAGCTCTGTGATGTTGAGTCACTCTCACTTCTCTGGAGGTCAATTACCCCATTTGTAAAATATAAATGCCCAGGAATCAATCCTAAGGGATGTCTTGGATTTTTAACTGGAACCATGCTCTTTGGGAACTGAATTAAATTATGAAGGTGATCCAAACCCTCAAACAAAGATGGTACAATTATGGCCCCCCTTATTTGGGGAAATATGTTTATATGTTTATCATTATCTTTAGAAATGAATATTTCTCTTTGTAAAAGCCCCACTGTCTTCCATTATCAAGAGTTAACTACTATTTATATAGGATTTCACGGTTTATATAGCATTAGGCCCTTCCACATCACAACTTTTCACATCATAGTTTAGATATATCTCAGGTTGGCCTAATGAATTAAATGGGAATGGGGGGGGGAGTTTTGTAAAAGGGGCAGATGACACATGAAGGCCAGCAGACAACAAATAAAAGGTTTAGAAACTCAGAAATGCCTAAAACATGTGAATAATATTGTATAATATCTACATATTTTATCTTTTACTACCATAATAATTTAGACTTCTTCTCTGGTTAAAAAAAGGAGGGCCAAAAGTTTTTTTGAGAATTTTCCAGAATGAAGGAATGCTGCATAATATGAAAGGGCTAACTGTACACATTATCTTATTTTAGCCTCAAAATAACCCTCTCAGGTTAAGGACAATGAATATGGCTATCTCTACTTTACAAATGAAGACTTTGAAACTTGAAAGTCACAAAACAAGTATCTGAGGTTGAGTTTGAACTCCAAATCAGAAGTTCTTTAAGGAGAAATACCTACAGAATATTTTGAGTACTCAAGTATTTCTCTAAGAGCACTTTTCATTCTAAATATTCTCCATCACTAGATGTAGAAGCAGACCTTGTAGTGAGGCGTCTGGTAGCTACCTTACCCAGTTACATCCTTTTCTGATCTAGAATACTTTCTATATATCATAAACTTTAGGTTTTCTAGATAAAATATTTTACATCTTCTAACATTATGTTCTGATACTGTGAAATAATGATGGACACATGAACTTAACAACTGCTATTTTAAATGCAATTTCCCATAATTTTCTTTTTTCTTAAGTTGTTTTTTTTTTTTTGCAAGGTAATGGGGTTAAGTGACTTTGCCCAAAGCCACACAGCTAGGTAATTATTAAGTGTCTGAGGTGGAATTTGAACTCGGGTACTCCTGACTCCAGAGCCGGTACTTTATCCACTACCCACCTAGCCACACCTTTCCCCCATAATTTTCAATAGTATTTTTGAATTGCTCTGTGTTTGTGATACATATTTATCATTCATCTCATATCTATTTTCCTTTAGTTATAAATCTATAGACATAAGGAGCACCATTGTGCCCTTTGAGTGTCATTGAATAATTACATAGGAAATGAAATCAGTTAGCACAGCATTACTAAACTGGAACAATCTGCATAGTCCCTTCTCAAAGTTATTTTCACACAATTGTTTCACATTATTTCTGTTGGATGAAAGATAGAATTGCATAGTGAATAGTGTGGTTGGCCTGGGGGCCAGGAAGATATGGATTCAAAAGTTGCCTCTAACACATCCTAGTTGTGTGATTATGAGCAAATCATTTGACTTCTGAGTGTCCCAGGACAACTCTCCAAAAGTACATTGTAGATGAATTGTTGACCTGTATTAGTGGAGGAAGATTGCTTATTAAGAATTTCATCTGCTAATGATTAAGAGGAGAAGCAGTATAATGCAGCCTGTAGAGAGATGGCATAAAAATCAAGAACACCTGGGTTCAAATTCTGCCCTTTAGCACATCTTTAAGATGGTTAATGCCTATGCAAATACACAAAATGACTGTTTGATCTCCACTCAAGTTTTAGAATCAAATTTTTCAAGTTTATATTTATAACTCACAAATTTATCCATTTCCCAGACAGATGTTGTACATTCAGAAGCATCTAAAACCATTTGAAAACCAAACATACCTGTCCTGGATACATTCTCTTGCTCTGATTCTGATGTAGTTGAGGCAAGAGTCTCAGCACTTTCTGCTTGAACAGAAGCTCTTGAGTCTGAACAATATGGGGCTTCACTTAAAGTTAAAACAGTTTTCTTTCCCCGTAGCTGCAGGTTTCCCACTTCCTGTGGTGTAAACAGGAAATATAGTCTGTCAAAACGCCATGCTATAAATGGTGAGAATTGCTATGGGCATAAGCCGTCTCTGTGCTTTTGATTTTATCCTCAGCATAAATCTTAAGAATGTTCAGGCTTTTTCACTAGATGAAAAATTATTTAACAGCTTCACAATGAGCCATTTTAAGCACTTGGCAGTGAGGGGTAGGGGGTGATCATGATGGAAAGAGTTTAATGACATCTTTTCCTATGCTCTTGGGCAGGGCTAAAATGAGTTACAGTCACTGGATCAACCAACCTTATGGCATTTATTTCCTGTTCCTTTAAAAAGAATTTCAATGCAGAAACTGCCACATTCTTTCCTAATCAGTTAGTTTGTGGAAAGTAGATTTATCAGAAAATTAAATTAAATACAAAACTTATATTGCATTGGAAGCCAAAGAAAATGATTTCACAGGACCTCAGATTTAGAATTGTAGAGTGGGGTGTGGAGCAGGGCAAAGAGATGCAGGATTTTTGGACTAGATGAGAAGGAAAGTTTCAAAACTGTTTTCTTGGATTCCAAGGAAGAGGTCAAGGGAATTATTATTTAGTCAGGGAATTGTGATTCCTGTCTGCCTGATTATCCCCAAATTTCAGCAGTCAGGACAGCAGCTTGTTTCCTAGACCTCTTGTCACCTGCTCTGCTCTTTAGAGGAAGCAATTAAATTTGTGCTTGGTGTCTTCCGTCTTGTATTGAATTTTATGTCTCTGATCTGTGCATGCAGAGAACAGTTTACCATCTGAGAAAGACATCACTGAAATAACTCCCTAACATTTTGCAAATTAAAATGCTATTCAAAGCTGCTCTTTCCTTTGTGTTCTACTCATTTAAAAATTTAAAAATTGCTGCATGGTCCTTTGGACTTCCTTGAAGTTGATAAGACCATGAAGGCAGAAGAAATTTCTTCTTTGGGGTAGTAAACTAGGACTATACAAGGCCTTAGAATTTAAATCACCTCAAGTGAATATTCAGACTGACAATAGTCATTGTTATATAGAGGCATGATGATCTAGTAGGAACTTGAGTTGAGAAGATCTTGATGCAAATCTGCCTCTAAAGATATTGTTCTCAAAGAGGATCAGTGGCATTAGAAAGATGATGTCTTGACTTTCAAGTAAGTTGGATATAAGGGAGGCAGAACTGTGCAAAATCATCAGTCTCACTCTCTCCTCCAGATTCATTGGAACCCAGTGGCAAGACATAGACCAAGACAACAGTCAGTGGCCCCAGAAGCAGTTGGAGATCTTGACCTTTTTAAGCTAAGGTCTTTCCCAGGTCTTAGTTTGTCTGTGGCAACTAATACTGATTCGGTGATTTAAGGTAGGGTAAGAATGGAGGCAAAAGATGACCTAGTTTGACTTCACAAAAGAATCAAGGAGTGGAAGACCTTAGATATTTACTAGTTATATGATCTGGTAAAGTCTCTATGCCTCTGTTTTCTTTTCTGAAAAATGAGGAAGTGGAATGAATGACTTTTAACATCCTTTCCAGCTCGAACTCTATGATCCTAATGAATTTCTAAAAAGAATGTGTAAATTAAAAAAATTAATGAAAATATATAGAACTAAATGTAGGCTCTGTTAGTTTATCCTAAAAATATATAATTTAAAAGACTGTTCAGATCTCCCATAAAATAATAATCTTAAAGGTAATGGAGCATCACAGAAGACACATGGAGGAAAGAATGCCAGCTCTATCATTAGAGGACCTGGGATCAAATCCTGGGTCTGTCACCTCTATCTGTGTGACTATTGGCAAATCAGTTAATCCTGCTAGGTTTCACTTTCCTCAGCTGTAAAATGAGAATGTTGTACTTGGTGAACTATAAGGTACCTTCAAATTCTCAATTTATGATCATATGACTGGATGACCTCAAAATTCATTTCTAGCTCTCTATGATACTGTGATTAGCAGATATATTTACACAGAACATGAAAGAACTAAAAGTATGCTACTCTTAATGGAATTTTCTTTCCTTCAGAAGATACTACATTTACTCTCAAATAAAAAAAAATAGTACCCAAAGGATTGTGATGTGGCTTAAAACAAAAACAAATTCTCTCTCTGTACTATCTCTATAGTCCAAAGCAAGTATTCTGGAGAGTTTCTCCATAACCAAATAAGTATTTGTCATGCTCATGTGGCAAAGTACATTCACTAGAGGAAAATGACTGCTGGGGAGACTTCTTGGTTCCTCCCTTCTTGTTCATATCCAACACATCTATCTGCCATCCATCACAACTTTCTTGATTGGCTCTTTTGGGGCACCTTATGCAAACTCCCAAATTCAATTTAATTTGGGTTTTCTATTTCTATCTGGGCAGCTTTCTCTGCTTTTGCTGCTAAGAATATTGTCCCCAGCTCCTTGTAAGAGCATTTTTTTTACTGATGAAAGGTTTTTAGTAAAACTGTTTTCTCCAGCAATACCAGCTCAAGTCTACTCAGGGACTTTCACTTAAGTGGTTATGCTTCAGTGATTAATGCAGCTTCTTCACTTCCTGTTCTATTTCCAGGGCCACCAAAAAGGTGACTTCAAAGTCCATGAAGAGTATATGGTAGTGCCCCCTTGCACTTTTGTTTCCTAACCACTGACTTTATAGCTGCTAAAAATCTCTTGAATTTTGCCCTCTGCTTTTCTAGTCCCTCAGTCACAAAAATAAATTTCATCCATTAAAAAAAAAAGGAAGAACTACAACAACTAAGTACAAAGGCAACCACATCCTGCTTTTTGAGGAAAGGCACTTCCTTTTTAGCAACCTGAGTTCTTCTTCCTATTCAAGATTTCAAGCTCTCACAATATTGCAAATAGCTTGGTTTGTTTATTCAATAGTTGATTTAACTCCTGTGTCTGTCTTTCTATGTGACCTTGGGCCAGTCAAGTCATGTAACCTCTATGGACTTCAGTCTCCTCATCTGTAAAATGGAAGGGTTGAACTAAATGACTCTGAGGTCCCTTTGAGCTCTAATTCTCTGATCCTATGAACCCAAATTGTTGAGTTCTTTCAGTTCTATCATGACTCCAATTGGATTTTTCTTGGCAATGACACTGGAGGGGTATGCCATTCCTTTCTCCAGTTCATTTTACAGATAAAGAAATAAGGCAAACACAGTTAAATGATTTGCCCAGGGTCACACAACTAGTAAGTGTCTGAAGCAGGTTATGAAAGCAGATACTCCTTACTCAAACACTATTACTCTAACCACCATACCACCTAGTCACCCCTATGGACCTAAGTCTCCATATATAATTTTATAAAAGGTCAATAAGATCTTTAGTATCAAATAACCAAGTTGACTATGAGAATCTAGATGTTGGACCTAATATAATATATTGAAGTTCCACAGTCTGGTTATTCAACCTAGCTCCCTATAGTAGACTGGAACAAGACTAGATAAAGGACTCACCAGTGAGTAAAATTTGGAAAATAACGTATTTAAATAGTGAAGAAGTCTGAAGCAATAAAACTTATTAGAACCTACATGAAAAGAGAGTAAGAAAGCCCAATATGTCCCTATCCATCTAAGTGGACATTAATCAACTAGCATTTATCAAGTTCCCACTGTGTACCAAACAGCTTCTACCTTTAAGGAAATTAATTTCATAAGGAGAAGAAATATGGGCATAGAATGATAAGAAAACAAGTTATTTCCTTCAAACATGGGCCTGAGAAACATAGATGATCATGGTGGTAAAGAATAGGGAGTTGGTTCCATTCCATCTGATCAATCAGAATTGTCTTTTTTTTTAATAAAAAAAAGACCTGTGACTTCTGTTCATGTCACTGTCTCTTTGAATGTTGGACACCCTGAAAAACAGACATTGTCTGAGGTGGATCTATTTACTTTGGTCTTGGCCTGGGGTACAAGGAACAATGAAAGGCTCTTCCCCTGAAAAATATCTCTCTACCAACTAACTGCCTATCCCTAAATGTTCCCTGTTATACCATTATCCTTAACAAGTCAAAAGGAATCTGTCTTTTTACTGAAGAGCTCTGACTCTAGCAGCAGAGGACCATAGTCTTCAGTTTCCTGATCTACAAAATGAGGGTGTTGGACTAGATGGCCTCTGAAATCCTTTCTAGTTCTAGGATCTTAAATGGCCTTTAAACTCCCTTTATTTTCTTTATAACTTAGGTAGAAGCAGTGGCTATAAGGAATAGACAGCCTCTAAGGATAATGGATCTGGGTTCAAGTCCTGCTTCTGACTCATACTGACCCTGAACAATTTATTTAGCCTATCCATAGTCTAAGTAACTCTCCCAGGGTTTAAGTTTCAGAGAAGGCTTCAACCTGCCTTGGTAAACAAAGAGTCTTCATATTAATGAAAGTTCACTATGTGACCCTGGGAAAATCCAATTGCCTTAGAAAACAAACAAACAAACAAAAATAAATCCAGAAAGTCCAGGTCCAGTCCCTTTCCTAATCAGATAACAAAGGGGTTGTTCACTTATCCAGTCAATTGCAAGGCCAAGCTTGTCTACACTCATCTAGCCTATGCTAAGTTTGAGAATCATTCCTAAATTTAATTGAGTGATCTCTCTCTTCATACTATTTTGGGTCTGCCTTAAGAATGACATTCATGTTCTTCAACTGTGCTTGAATTTTTAAACATGAGAAATTGCTACCAAAACAGAAATAAATATGTTATCCTCTACCACTAAGATATGGTTTTTCAGAGAGGGAGAGCTATGTTCAAGTCTCAGCTCTGACACATACTGGTTGGTTGACCTTGGCCTATTCATTTTAACATTTTCTCAGTGTCTCAGACAATTCTCCAAATGATAAATCACAGAACACTCACTGTTTTCCTTTAGGAAACATGTTTATTCACCAAGAGTTCCTGAATATATGTAACTACTGTTGGCTTGGATCAAAAAAAATTTTTTTAGAGTTACATCAGTCTTACTTTTACTATTATTTCTAGCCTCATTATAGAATTCCAAGGCCTGGAATGAACCTGGAATAGTTGTTTAGAATGTTCTCCTAGTACTACATAGAAGCCAGTGTACATTCAGGATATAAAAAGGTGTACTTCAAATTACAGGGTGGAGGGAAAGAGTTTCTATCTAGAACCATAAATCTCCACCATTTCCATTGGCAGACGTTTTAAAAGTAGACATAGCCAGAGATATCAAATTATTGTAGTCCTTGGTGAAATGCTTAATTTCTTTTAGAGCATTTTAATAACAGGAACCTAAAAGCCATCTATCCTAATTCTCTTATTCTACAGATATAAAATTTGAGGTCTAAAAAAGTTTAAGTGAAAAAGTTCACCATGTCTTATCAGAGATGAGGTGAGAACTCAAGTCTCCTGCCATTCTAGTACCTTTTGGATTATTCTAAAAATGGAGGATGTGTTAATGGCTGTCCATGCAGTCAATTTGCATGTGATTCAGAATATCAGAGAGATTCCTGTATCTACTCTGCATATACCTGACTCTTTGGGTCTCAGTATCCTCATATCTAAAGTGAGAATCATGAAATAAACAATATCTAAGTTTCCATTTGGTTCTAGCATCATAAGAGTTGTCAGAATGTATATTTGCTTGTGAGATCCACCAAGTTCCAAACATGCCTTTCTAAATTCAAACTCAGCTCAGGATGGAAAAACTCATTTCTGATTACAAAATAAGAGAAATTCTGGTAGAATAGTTGAAATTCTTAAGATCTATTGTTCTGATTAGAAGATATGATGAGATGTTAATCATTAATGCTTCACTTATGGTAAGTATTTAGTAGATATAAACACAGTAACATCTTACTTGGTCCTTCATTGAAGACATTTGTTCAGCTGATACTGAAATCTCTTTTCCATCAAGGCTCTGCAGTTGATCCCCAGTAGCAGCATCTGTTTTAAAGTATTTTCTGGGTGGAGGTTTGGGTTTGGAAGACGTGGGCTTTCTAACCAGAATCTCAAAGGATTTCTTGACTTTCAAGGGTGGGTGGCACTCCTCAGTCCCCACTGGAGTTTGACTCTCTGAATTGTTTCTTGAAGATGAAAGCAACAAACCAGACTCTTGGGTCACTGGGATATTCTCACTAGCAGCTCTTGTATCTGGATCTGATGGCTGCTGTGGGCTGCTATTGCAGCTGTTCCCAACAGATGAGGCAGGGGTATAACTGCTGTCACTACTAGATCGGATCATGACCTTCTGAGATCTTCGGTGGAAAGGGATGGCATTCTTCTCACTTTCCTTTTCACACGTGGGTCTGCCATGCCAGCTACTCTCTAATCTTTTGATACCTGCAATTGGGATACAGTCAAAACTTGAATAAGAGGTATTTAGGACAAATAATCCAATTCTACACTTACTCTTGTTTCTGAATTGTACCAGTCACCATCAGAATACAACAGAAGTAGTATTTGATGCAATAGTCCTTGCCTTCAAGGACCTCATGAGCTACCAGGAGGACAAGACATCCACCTACAATTTATAGTTTAAAGCCTGTTATCTTGGTTGTCAAGGAATGTATAGGGAAGTTATGAATCAGGAGTTTTCTTGACTGTGATACCACAGACCTGGGTGTGATCTTGCTCAGAGGGAGAGAGAGAGAGAGATAAGGACAAGTCTCTCACAAAATCTTTTTGACTCTTGGCCTCATTCAATTCTTCTTATGATCTTCATAATTTTGCTCCTATTTTCCCCCTAAAATAGGCCCTCAGTTTCTCTTCATTTTGTTTTAACTATAAATCAAATACAGAATATGTTTTATTTGACCCGATTTTTAAAAATGGATAAGAAGCTCAAATCCATGACTTTGACAGTGAGAGTAAGGGCTTTTTGAGACATTTAACTGCATGAACTTGCACTCGTCTTGGCCTCAATTTTCTTATCTGAAAAATGAGGATGATAATCATAGCATGGAATTGTGAGGATAAAATGATAGAATATATGTAAAACATTTTACAAATCTTAAATCGCTAAATAAATACAAGATATTATTTTGGGGGACATCAAAGGCAATGCTTCCCTCTAATGGATTCTAAATTCCTTCTAGACCCCAACAATCCATGTGTCCCAGTACCTACAGTAATAATAGCTGGCATATGTATTTAAGGTTTGCAAACTTCTTTCCAAATATTGTTTCATTTTATCCTCACAACAATCCTGGAAGGTAGGTGTTATTATCATCTCTATTTTACAGATGAGGAAAATGATACCGACAGACATTAAGTGACTTGCTCAGCATCACACAGCTAGAAAGTGTCTAAGTCTAGATTTAAACTCAAGTCTTCTTGATTTCAGATCCAGAATCCTATCCTCTGAGCCACCTAGGAAAGGAATAGACCCAGGCTACTAGATATATATGATTCCCTATTATTCTGATCCTTCTTCTGTTGTAGGATCATGTAAACAGTGTATCTCATACAGGGAACTTACTCCCTCAAGTCGGTAAGTTGGATTCTATTTTATTGCTATTGTTACTCAAATAGGCAACTGAAAAAAATTGATTTTTAAAAATAGCCCCAGTCAGGGCAGCTAGGTGGGGCAGTGGATAGAACACCAACTCTGGAGTGAGGAGGACCTGAGTTCAAATACAGTCTCAGACACCTAGCTGTGTAACCTTGGGCAAGTCACTTTAACTCCATTGCCTTGCCAAAAACAACAAAAATAGCCCTATTCCCCCAAGCAGTGCTTATTCTATCACAAATGACTGCTACAATAGCCTATTTTGTTAAGACTATGAACTTGAGGTTTAGAATACTGAAAGAGACAGACAGACAGACAGTCAGAGTCAGGGACACACAGAGAGAGATTTCTTGTGATTTCCCCCACCCCCACCCCACTATCAAGGATCATCGTCAAGAAACAAAATTCTCATCTTTCTTTATGGTTGGAAAATTGGGGTAAATATTTACTGTTAGTTATAAGATAATAGATCTATCTATAAGACACTTTAGAGACTGAGTAGCAGATTTCCCTGAATATATATAGTTGCAATAATTAAAGCCAAAGAAGGATTTAAGAGTTGAACTTGGGTTTAATGACTGAACCAATCCCCCCCACCCAAATGATGATTCCACTATACCAAACTATGAGATGACTGAAAAAAGAGAGGGAAAGCAAGACACATGCCATGCTGTGCCTTTGAACAATGCCTAGCTCTTATTTTGTCACTCTTCTCATTCCAGGCCTTCTGTGATTTTCCCAATAGGCTTCCAGCCAGTCACATAAGTCTCCTATTCATATAACTGCTCTGTCCACTGATCTAGCCTTTTATCTTCCCAGTTGAAGTTCACAGGCAACTTAAATTTCTGCCTCTTTAGTCTTTTCTTAGTTCCCAGTTATTTATCCAATTAAGACTTTGACCTAATAACTTATAAACATTCAATTCAAGTCATTTAAATGTTTGTTAAGTACTAATTATGTACTAATTAGATACTAATTATATTAGGGGGTATGATAAGTCCAGGAGACTGGTATATTCTCAAGTTTGCCTGGAGCACAGGATGCATAAAGACAAATAACATTAGGGGAAGACTGAAAAGTTAAGTTGGAATGAAATCATGGAAGTTTTTCATGCCAAGGATTTTGAACTTTATCTAACAGAAAGTGAGGAAGAGGAATGTCATGATAAGATCTGTGTTTAGACTCGATGAAATTTAGAATTGGAAAGGGTCTTAGAAGAAACACATCCAAACCCTTAATGTTATAGATGAGGAAATCAAGGCAGAACTTTCCTAGCCTCACACAGCTAGCTAATGAGTGTCTGAGACAGCAGCTTTTTCCTCACTCCATCTCCAGCGGACTAATCCCCATGTCACCCCGTTACCACTTACACCATCTAACTACTTAAAGATTATGCAAGTTTCAGGCATATAGGAGAAATTGGAGAAGAGACTAATTCCATGGCATTAGACCAGCTCAAGTAGGAAGTCAATGAAATTATAACATCAACAAAATTATAAAGAAAAACTTTAAAAGAGTAAGAATTCTGACTAATGAAATAATCATGATTCCAGAATACTGATGATAAAGAATGTTCACTATCTCTGTTGGCAGATGGCCAAGGAGGGAATCTGTTTTGCTTGACTATAAATATTTATTATAAGTATTTTGCTTTTCTTTCCAATGTGAAGAAAAAATAAATGCTTATTAATAGAAAAAAGTGAAATGAAGTTACATGAAGATAAGTAAATTATTCAATGTAAAGCAAACAAAAACTGCTTAAATCAAGGTGGGAGTAGAAAGAGAAGCTAAGTCTATAGGGTGTCCCAAAAGTCTGAGGGCAGTTTTATACTCTTAAAGCAAAGAAGCTTTAAGTTACACTCTGTAAATCCTAACAAAACAGGTTTCATTTTAGGTATCTGCAGCACTCTAACCAAAACAACCTCATGGCACATCAAAAGAATGACAAGAATTTCCTTTATTTTATTACTTTTCTTACCTTCCAAACTCCAATGATGTTTCTCTTTTCCAAATTTGCTATTCTCTACAGCCTGCGCCACAGCTTCCTTTAATTGCTGTTCAGACACCTAGAAAATATCAGCTCATTTTGTGAACTTGCATTGGGAACTACAAGAGAACTGAAAATTTAATTAATGCCTCATGGTACACTAGGATTATTGTATTAGTCTTTTGTTTCTGTTCTTGTTTTTTTGCAAGGCAGTGGGGTTAAGTGACCTGCCCAAGGTCACACAGCTAGGTAATTACTACATGTTCTATCCACTGCACTGCCTCTCTGCCCCATATTGTATTAGTCTTTTACTGGTCTTACTGCCTGTTTCTTCTCCCCTTGCATTCATCCATCTTGAAAAATAATCTTTTTAAAGTGCTGTTTCATACCTATCAACTTCCCTATAACCCCCCCACACATATACCCTTTAAAAACTTCAATAACTTTCCTCTTTTCTATAGGATAAATTGTAAAATTCTTAAACCTGCAATTCAAGGCCCTCAGTCTGTTCCCAATACTTTCTCTAATGGATCATCAGTTCTTGTCAAATTGGTTTGCTGTGGAATATATACTGTATATCTTTGCCTTTGCTCATGCTCTTTTGTCTCCAGACCACAAATCTATTATAAAAGCCTAGCATTTTGTGTTAGACTATAGATATCCACTAAATTTTAAACTTAAGATTGAAGGTTTTAATTTTACAAATGAAAACAGTGAAACCCAAAGAGACCAAATTCCTCACCTGTCTGGGTGTCACACAGCTAATTAATGTTTGGACTGAGATGAGAATCCAGGTGTCCTGGATTCCATGTCCCTAATTGCTCAAAGTCTTCCAAAATCATAAGAATCAGAATCAAAGCATTTTAGAGCCAGGTAGGATCTTGGGAGTGGTTACTTCTCTCTATCTGTAGCACTTACTTTCAGAATCTCTAGGTTGGTATTTGTAACATTGTAATATAATGATTCATCCCTTTATGTATACATCCTATCTTTCCAACTAACTTCTACCAATGATGGAAGAGGACACATTGTGTTCTGTAACTTTAAACAAACAGTCGATTCATCAGTGAATGCTTGTTAATAATCAAATATGTTCTTAAATTGTTGATAGCATGGTATAAGAAGCTAGAATGTTGTCTTTGAGTCAAGAATACATGAGTTCACACACTCATGTGACTATGGTCATTTTTTTCTCTAAGGAGATCAGAGTAGATAACCTCTATTGGTCTACCTAACTAAATCCTTTGAGATTTTCCATTTCATAAAGCTAGGGAAAAGTCAGGTAATAAGTTGATAACTTTTTTTGGTGATCTAACATCTTCCCTGAAACTGTTTGGAGCTATTCACTAAATTAAAGATTATTATGGGATTTAAATACCTATATCATAGTTTAAAATCACAAATGAAAATCATAACAGCAAAGAAAAACATCTAGAAAATTAAGAAGGATCTGCTTCATTATTGTATATTTGAACTTGAATATTCTATAGAAATCTTAAAATTGACATATCCAAAACTAAATTCAATATTCTCCTTAATCCTACCCTCCTCCTAACTTCTCTATTCCTGTTACAGGCACCATTATCCTCCCAGTTATCCATGCTTACAAGCTAAATCTTATCTTCATCTCCTCATTCTCTCATCTATCATATCCAAACTGTTGTAAAGTTCTGTTAATTTTACCTTCATAGCATCCTTCATCAATGCCTCTTTTCAACTCTCACACTGCCACCTCTCTTGGTACAAGCCCATATCACCTCATGCCTGTACAACTGGAAATAAATGTGTAGTTGGTCTCCCTGATTCATCTTTCTCCACTCTAGTCCATCTTCCATTCAGCAGTCAACTTGATTTTCCTAAAGAATGTCTGACAATGTCTCCCCCCCACCACACACACACACACACACACACACACACACACACACAGACATTTAATCAACTTCTGTGGCTGCATATCACCTCCAAGATCAAAAGTAAAATCCTCTGGATTTAAAGTCCTTCATAACCTGCCCATGTCCTAATTTTTCAATCTTCTTATACACTATTCCTTCCACTGGATCTATGATCCAGTAATATCCAAGTCATTCCTCCCAAATGAATTCTTTGCATCTCCCAACTCTGGGCATTTTCATTGGTGGATATTCCCTCATGTCTCAAACTTTCTTCTACCTCATCACTTCTTTTTGTACTCCATGGTTTCCTTCAAGTCATGTAATGTTAATTGTGCCTCCCCTCTAATTTATTCTGTCTTTATCTTTTTTCTACATGGTTACTTCTATGTTATCTTCCTCCACTAGAGAATCTAAGAACAGGTCCCCTGAGAGCAGGGACTATTTTTTGCTTTTCTTTGAATCCCCAACCTTATTAAGTATCCAGTAAACAAGAAAGACTTGTTTTGATTGTGCTGGACTCATCTATTAGCTAATCTAGGTTAATTATTTCAAATAAGATATTCCATTTTATTTATTCATCAGTATACAGAGAGTAAATTGAATTGTTTAAAATTTCATAAATACAGTTAAGAACATTGTGTTTCACCATAGGAACCCATTTCAGACAACACTAATATTTATAATTCAGAAACAGGATTGTACTTCCCCTAATAATGATCCTTAACAACAGCGTCATCCATGAGTCATCTATTTTGTTTGCTATGGATATTAGTGACTATGTAAAGATTATCATGCTTATGCTGACCTTTCTTACAGTAATATTTTCCAGGAAATCTTCATTTCTATAAGATTTGACTTCCAGGTTTGGTCCTAGGTGGCAGCAACTAGCTAAGAGAGAAAGAAATAATTGAGGATTTACCTGGGGATCAGGGTGTCTACTGATAATCACTGGGACTGCTCCAGGATCACAGTGACTTAGAATGGCATATACTTCATTGAGTGTCATATTTTGAACTGAAATCTCATTAATTTCTATGATTTCATCCCCACATCTGCAAAGAAACATCAACACATGATTCCAGTGACATTATTCAAAGCAAAATGACATCTAGACTTGATTAAACTGTGCCTATAGCTACTTGTTTAAGAAAGAGTAAATTGATTTCTGATGTAGCTAGAGATTAAAATCTTGGACTTCCTTTCCCTTATTGAAACTTAAAAGAAAAACAGGGAAAAGGAGTAATTTCCTCAGGCACAGTATTTAACACACCCCATAAAATGAAGCTCTCATCAGACCATCTTTGCATGGACTATAAATTATACCACAATTTTTGGACAAGGGGAAAATGAGGAAATCCTTTGTTTTATAGAAGTCAGGGTCAAAGGAATGTGAAGAAACACTAGCAAAGGTGTCAATCAACTATTGCTCAAATACACAGCTTTAACATACAGATTGATACTCATTCTAATACTTTAACCTCCTAGTTCCTCAGTTTAATCATTTCCCATAGCCTATTCCTTCTCCTCATCTCAGCAACAGGCAGAGACAGTCAAGACTTTGATCTTTCCATCACCTTGATCATCTCATGAACTCTAAAATTCCCTTATCTGATCACATTGTGTTATTACATCGCCTGCCTTGCAACTCCATACTCTATTCTTTGACTTCATCATGACATTCAATCCTTTGGAAACCCCTATAAATGAATAGAACTTTTCTGGTCACTTTCTTTGTGTTTCTGACTGATTAAATTTTTGTCTGAACTAATACGTACTCTGATTGACTGGTAGGAGAAAGGAAGCATATCATTAGGGGGCTCATAAACTAATGTTTTGAGTGGATATTATTTGACAATGATGTTTATTCTTTATTCTAAAAGAAGACAATGATATCAGGGAGGTGATGCCATGACAAGCAAGTGAAATGGATTTGAGTGAGGGGGTGCTGTGCTAAGTCACCAACCTCACTTTCTCTTACAGAGAGAATCTGGGTCTAGTAGCCAGATATGAATCAGGAAGATTGGAGATGGGCCTGAATGTGAGGTAATTGGGTGTTTAAGTGACTTGCCCAAGGTCATACAGCTAGTAAGTGTCAAGAGGCCAAATTTGAACTCAGGTTCTCCTGACTCCAGAACTGCTGCTCTATCCACTGTACCACCTAGCTGCCTTAGTGGGAACTGACACACTTTTCCAATAGGGTCCAGGTAAAAGAATCATGCAAATAATAATGATAACTTGAGTTTGCATAGCATTTTATAATTTCCAAAGCACTTTTAGGTTTGATCTTTATAACCTTAATAAGGCAGACAAGAGTGAGCTCTGGGATCCACATTTTTAACATGAAGAAATGATCTCAGATTGTTTGTGGGTTTAGCCCAAGATCATCCAGCTAGAAGGCAGTCAGAACTAGAGCTTGGTAAATATTGAAAGACAAGATGACTGAATTTGCCCAGTACCATGACTGAAACATAGTTGAATATAATAAGTTTTGACTAGTTGATTACTGACTTATCACATCAGTTTTTTTAAGTGCTTCAAATATATTTTAAAAGTTTAAAAAAGTATGAGTATCTGCTCATTTATTTAGAACATTTATTTATTTAGAAAACTCTTAAAGAATTAATAACACATAGGTAAATTTTGCCCTAGCTCCTCTCCCAATCACTGTAAATTCAAAACAAAGTCAAAATGTAGAAACATTTACTTTAAAGTCTATTCCTTCAATTTTCATCTCTTTCAAAAAGATTAATATGTGACTGTGAATCCCAAATATATTTAAAACCTCTTTTTAAATCATCCAGTTAACTCAGACACCACATACATTACCACTATTCTCCCTCAAATCTGTAAGTTCATTCATAATCATACTTTCTTATTTCATGAAATTTTCCGCTTTTGTCCTTTTGAGAAATAAATATAGTATCATACCTGAGACGTCCATCTAAATGAGCCACTGATCCTGGGGAAAGAGTATGAATAAATATCCCAGAGATACACTGGAAGTAAGGTACACAGCACAGACCAATTCCCAATCCTACTCCAGCCTCTAGAAATGAAAATGTTGAGTATTAGTAATAAATTAACCAAATATTGGGCTTTATTGGGTACAATGTATACCAAAAACATAAATGGTATAAAACTTTCTATATTCCAATCCTATTACTAGATGGTCTTTGATTAGAACAGAAATTATTAAAGTATGGTCTGGATTCCTTTGGAATCTCCAAGGTTCTTTTAGGGGCTCTGCAAGATCAAAATTATTTTCATAATAATACTATATATTTATAATATAATTTATATTTTATAACTTATGTATAATTCACATATTTGATAATATAATTTATAATACTTTATTTCAAAATTTATAATTTATTTTATAATTATAAAATTTTGGGTTTGATTTATAGAAACTTATTTATAACATATTTATAATTTAAATTTGTCTATTTTATAATTTATAATATATAAATAGATGATTTATAATTATATATAATAAAGTAATAAATAATAACTACATACATAATCCCTCCACAGGGGGGAGGAGGAATTCTTAATAATTTTCAAGAGTATAAGAGGTCTTAAGGTCAAAATGTTTGAGAAATGCTAGACTAGATTATAAGGAGTAATATGTCTTTCAGAACATGATTATATAAACATATCAGATTACTCAGTGTCAAGGAGAGGGAGGAGGGAAGGGAAGGAAGAATAAAAATATGGAACTCAAAATCTTACAAAAAATTAAAGTAGAAAGCTATCTTTTCAAGTAATTGAAAAAATCAAATTAAATTTCATAATTAAAAAAGATAATGGAGATAAAGTAAACCCACTTTGAGAGCTCTAAATGTTCCTGTTTTCTGTCATTTTCCCGGTCTAATTGTATTATTTATCTATTCATTTAACAGTGCATGGAATATTGTATGTATTAATAAACATTCTATGCTATGTATATCTGTTTCCCTGTCCAAATCAATAAACATTAATTATATTTTGGACAAAGTTTTGTGTTATACTTTGTGAAGTTTAAAAATATGATGTCTCTGCCCTCAAGAATCTGGAAATAAGAATAAAATGTGTGTGTGTGTGTGTGGTGTGTGTGTAGGGGGGGAGGGTGGGTGAGGAGGTATGTGAATGTGAGTGTGAGTGTGGATGTGTACAAACAAATATTGGAAAGAAAGTAATAGTCATGAGAGGAGTATAAAAGATAATAGGAACTTAGGAAGAGATCACTTGTTAACTGATGAAATCACAGAAGACTTCCTAGAGAAGATGCCCTTTGTGCTGATATAGGTATGCATGCATGCATGTATGTATGCACACACAAATTATTTAAATATTATATTAAAGTTTTAATTAATTTTATTTTATTATATTTTACATATTTGTATACATACTTAGATATGCATACATATTACTAAAGAGAGAAAATGGCCTTAGTGCTGAATGCTCACTCTCTCTTCTCTCTCTCTCTCTCTCTCTCTCTCTCTCTCTCTCTGTCTTTGCTTTGAAAGAGGGAGCTCAGCCCCAAGACCATGCTCTCTCTTTATTAACTTGAACTAAAAAATGCTTACATAGTATTACTAGAATTCAGATCTCTGGAGACCAGGATAGTCACATAGACATCTATGTCTGGACTTCAAGATATCTATCTAAGGCTAAACTTAATGTTTGTCAATGTTCAACCATAGAAATGAAAGACTTTTGTCTAGAGACTAGGTATAGAGAGAGAAAGAGGGAATCCTGAGGGATGGTAAAATAAAATTCATCTATAGATTGTGCTTTTCTATTTTAACCGAGCTTTCCCCTAAATAAAGAGTTGGAATATCTCTTAAAGTCAATAATCCAGTGATTCAGAAAGTCATATGGGGTTTGGTAAAGAGAAGGAAACATGAAGGATAGTGTCCCAAAGAGCAAAGCCAGTAGTTCATACCTTTCTTTAAAGAAACTTCCATTATGATCCTATCATTGGGCTTGGCAGTGTTGACTGAAAAGGATGAGTTTCCAAACCAAAAGAACTATTTTCCTTGGTGATGCAGGTACTCGAACTCAGTGAACGGCACAGTTGAGGAGAAAGGTAGTTGGACACAGAATGGGGAGCACTCAGACTGGTCCTGACTGTGAGAGTGAGAAGCCCCCTTTTGGCTTGCTATAAAAAGAAAATAAGATCTTATAAAATATTACAAAAACTCAAGAATTTAAATTAAACAGAAGAGATCTTTATCTGACAGTGAAAAGTCTGAACTATGTGAGATATACATGCTTGACCTCTCAAAATTTTTTCCATCTTTTGAGCCTTATTGCAGATTAAATACCATCTCCTCCTTCACTAATCCTTCTCAGAAAGAAATAATAGCACTCTCCTCTACCATTCAGGAGATGGTATTTTTACCATTTTTTTAAAAAAAGTGCTTAACACTATATCACATTAACAAAGCATCTCCCTAGGAGGTTGTCAATTCTCTCAGGACAGGATTCTGTCTGGTTCATCTTTTTAATCCCAGGATCTTGTTTCAAAGTGTCAATTATTTGTTGAATTGTTAAATTCATGTAGGAACTTGAACTAGGCAATTACCTAGTAATATTTTTATAAGACCTGCTTTAATGAATATTTAAAATTTATTTGTAATTAGCATATGAATTGCTTCTTTACAAATGAGTGCTTCCAAAGTTCTTGAAAACTTTTGGATTATTATGTAATTTACATATTTACCCTACAATCTTACTTAATACCATTAGTTTTAGGTTTTTTTAGCAGTCTCCTTTTAATGCAAAATTAATCTTTGGCTAAAATATGATTTAATCATTATAAATTCTAGATGAGTGGAAGCTAAATGAATGAGCTTTCACTGTTGCTATGTATGTATGAATGTGTGTGTATGTGTATGTGTGTGTCTGCATGCTTTAATCCACATCTAGGAAACCATACACTACTCCATTCCAAAGAAGCCATGCTAAGATAGGGTCACCTTGAATTTCTGCAAAGCATCATTATGTGTTAATCCATCCATTGATTCTCCATTAAGTTCCAGAATTTCATCCCCTGTTTGGATAAACGGAAATTGAATAAATTTAGTATCTAATCCAAGGATATTTGAATTCAAGAGCTTTGTATGGGGATAGGATGGTAATATTGTATTTGAAAATTCATTTTCATTTAAAGTCACTAGACTACTTTGGACAGGTATATATACTAAAAGACTTATAATCCTGAAATTGTATTCAAGAAACTGAAAATTCCTTCTAAATGATAATCATACCATGGTATCTTTTGCTCATTTTGAACTATGTAATAATCTATCCAGATTCATTCTAATAAAAAATAAACCACATATCAATAAAGGAAGGATATAGCACAACTTAATAGAAATATTCCTGGAAATACTAGGAATCAGAAGACCTTGGTTCTAGTCCTAACTCTACCACTTATAGAACAAACTATAGAATGTTGGGAAGGGGAAGGAATACATACATTTATATATATTTTATATATATATATATATATATGAATAGTATATATACTATGAATTAGGCACTCTGTTACATGACTTATAAATATTGTCTCATTTTATCAATGTCAGTTAATCTATCTGATTCTCAATTTCCTCATCTATAAAGTTGCAATGATAATTTCTGGTCTGGTGGCTTCTCAGGGGCATTGTGAGGAGCAAATGAGATCAATGTTACAAAGTGACTTTATAAACTGTAAATATAATAATCATAAAGAGGTTGTTGGTATCAGTATTTTAGAGAGTAATATTAAAAAATGAAAATATTTCAACCAAATCACATCCTTATTGAATGAATCAACATTTTTATTGAAACTGATGGCCCTGATGCTCCAGAACAGTGTCTGATATAATTCCAATATGATTCTAGTATAGTCTAGAATAATGTCTATTTCTGATAAGAATAAAATACATTAACTAGGTTTTCTATACCTAGTAATAGGAACATTAAGTATTTTAACTCATTGAAAATTTCTTTTTCTTCAATAAGGAACTCTAAGAATAAAATATGATGAAGATTGGTGTAAATTTTCCTCTAAATCACCAACATAAATTCAGTGTTTAATCTGTATTGAAAACAACCCAAAATTCTCTAAATTATGACCTCTTAGAAAAATGTGGCTATGGGAGTAGTTGGGTTCATCAGGCACAGGGTTAGATCTCATCTTACGAATAGACCATGTTCCAAAATTTGTTTCATATTTGGGTGATTGGAAATACAAATATATTTTTAATAAAAAAAATTTATAAATAGCAGTTAAATTCCCAGGCCAATACACAGAAGTCAATGTAACCCATAATATAGTCAAAACTGCGCACATTTATAATGAAAAATGGTGAATAAAACAGAAATCTATGAAATCATTTTTTCCTTTTAAATATGGTGCAATATATTTAAATATAGAAGTACATCTTAATAAGGTCTTCCTGAATTCCTATAAGCCCTTAATGAGGGCTTTACAAGGCTGGATCTTTAATAAGGTATGAAGTCAACTAATCCTCTTCCCCCCTCCACAACTCCTTTGAGCGTTAACAACAAATACATTGATGTTGATTGGTGATTGTTTGATATACCTGAGCTTTATAATTAAGACTTAGCCTTGTAAGGGAAAAGAGAGAATAAGAAATAGATGTGTTGTATTGAAATATGGAGAAGAGAGATGGCTATAAACAGATTCATACTCCTTAGAGTAGAATCCAGCAAAGTTTTGAGTATCTATGATGAAATATGCAACCCCAAAGATGGGATAGGTAGAAACAATGTTAGATTGATAAGGAGTTATTTAGCCAAGATAGCTCACAAAGCAGCAGCAATGGAGTGTCTAATGGAGATCTAATGGAGGAATTTCAGAACTAAGTGTAATCTAAAACTAAGGAGAAATAAAAAACAATAATGGTATGAAGAAGTAAACTTTGACTTCCAGTCAAAATGGCAGAGAGAAGACTGGCACTGTGCTAAGGTCTCCTAATTTCCCCTCAAAAATAACATGAAAGAACTCTCTTAGCAGAAATACAATCGAAAAAACCCAGACAGAGAAGTTAGGAGAAGAACACCTACCAAAAGGTCTGTCTCAAGGGACTGTGAGTGAACCAATAGTGGAGAGCAGAGAACCAGAGGGGGCAGGGTGAAGCCAGAGCATCGGTCTTAGCCATGGAGGTTTTGGTGAGTGGCAGATCCAAGGACCAACTTTAGTCATGGAATCTTTGGCTGGGGGAAGAGAGGTCTGATGAGTCCCAGCTGGGCTGGAGGGTAAGTTTCAGCAAAGAAAGTTGCAAAGCACAACTGGACATAAACCCACTGGGCTTAGGGGTCCTGATCTCCATACTTTTAGCAGATCCCTCTTCCCAAAACAAACAGTAACAGCCCTCACAGCCCCTCAGATTCAGGTGTGGGCAGCAGAGCTCCCTCAGCTGAAAGGGAGATTAACTATCTCCCTCAGGGCCCAGCCCACATTTATCGAGGACAATTCAGACCCTCCTGCAGGCTCTCACTACCTCCAGGCCTAGGGAGAGGTCCTTAAAAACTCCAAAGAAAGCAACCAGCACCCCCTACTAATTTACTAATCCAAGTGAACAAAGCCTGTAGGGTTTTCAAAAGCAAGCCTCTGAGAGCCAGTCCTTATCCCAACACAAGATCCTAGGAAAATGAACAAAGGCCAGCAGAAAGGGGGCCCATTGAGGAAATACTTAGAAGACACAGATCTTAACCCAGAGAAATCTAGAATTTCTGAGGAAAATATCAATTGGTCTCCAGAAAGACTTCCTTGAAGAAATCAGGAAGGAGTTTCAAAATCAATTGGCAAAATTGGGAAAAGAAACTCAAGAGAAAATTAACACCTTGCAAGAAAAAATTAACATCTCACAACAAGAAAACAAATCCTTGAAAAATACAATTGAACAAATACAAAATGAGAATAATTTTCTCAGATCCTCAATTTGGAAAATTCAAAAAAGAAAATAATTCTCTCTAATCCTCAACTGGAAAATGCCTTCAACAAAATGGAATTGACCAATTGGAAAAGGAGTTGCAAAAAGTAAATGAAGAAAATTCTTCTCTTAAAAAAAGAATGAAATCTGTGGAAACTAATGACTACATGAGACAACAAGATTCTGTTAAACAAAACCCCCAAAATTGAAAAAAATAGAAAAAAATGTAAAATACTTCATCAGAAAAATCACTGACCTCAAAAATAGATTAAGAAGAGACAACCTAAGAATTATTAGTCTTCCTGAAAACAGTGAAGAGAAAAAAAAGCCTGGACTTAATATTACAGGATTTAGTGATGAAAAACTGCCCTGATATCATGGAACCAGAGGGCAAAACAATCATTGAAAGAATACAATGATGCCCTCCAGAAAGGGATCCTAAAATGAAAAGACCAAGGAATATTGTGGCCAAATTCCAGAACTATCAAATAAAAGAGAAAATCCTATAAGCAACCAGAAAGAAACAATTTAAATACCAAAGAACCACAGAAAGGATTATGCAGGACCTGACTAAATCAACTTTAAGGGATTGAAGGGCCTGGAATGAGATATTCCAAAGAGCAAAGGAGCTTGGAATGCAGCCAAAAATTCACAATCTGGCAAAACTCAGCCTTCTCTTTCAGGGGAAAAGATGGACAATTAACAAAATGGGAGTTTTCCAACATTTCCTGATGAAAAGACCAGAACTAAATAGAAAATTTGGACATGAAACAGGAGAATCAAGAGATACATGAAAAGGAACTAAAAAGTAAAGAGAAAACTTGGGGATGGCTAGGTGGTGCAGTGGATAGAGCACAAGCCCTGGAGTCAGGAGTACCTGAGTTCAAATCTGGTCTCAGACACTTAATAATTACCTAGCTGTGTGGCCTTGGGCAAGTCACTTAACTCCATTTGTCTTACAAAATCCTAAAAAAAAAACCCTGCTATCCAATAAGATGAAATTGTCTATATCCCCTCCTGGGCGAAAGATTCTCATAACTCTTGAGAATTGTAACTCTTTTGGAGAGACTATACTTAGCCAGAAGTGACGGACACTCATGACTTTTCTGTGACTCAGATAGAATGATTTAAAAACAATACCTCCTTAAAAAGGGAGACAGTAAGGATACAGGAAGAGGTGACTGCATGGGGTAAATCACATTACATGAAGAGGTACAAAGGACCTATTGCAATGGAGGGGAAGAAGGGAGGAGGTGAGTGCCACCTGAATCTTACTCTCATCAGATTTGGCTTAAAGTTAACATACATGAACTCAGTTAAGTTAAGAAACTTATCTTACCTTTCAAGTATTAAAAGGGGAAAAGGGGAGGGGGGAGAAAAAGGGGGACTAAGAGAAGGAAGGGAAGGAAGAAGGGGAAAAGGGAAAGGGGAAAGAAAGGGGAGGGGACCTGGATATAGTAGTGCAAACACAGTGAAGGTGGTGGTATTCAGAAACAAAATGGTAGGGAATATGGATAAAGTGAAAAATGGGGGGAAATATAAACAGAGGGAAGATAGCATGGAAGGCAATAAAGAATAAGTAATTATAACTTTAAATGTGAATGGGACAAACTCTCCCTTAAAACATAAGTGAATAGCAAAGTGAATTAAAAAACAGAATCTTATAATATGCTGCTTACAAGAAACTCATTACTCTTTTGAAGCAGAGAGATACGTATAGAGTAAAGATAAAAGATTTGAGCAAAATATATATTGCTTCAGCTAAAGTAAAAAAAAAGCAAGAGTAGCTATCCTCATCTCAGACAAAGCAGCTGCAAAAATAGATATTGTTAAAAAAGATAAGGAAGGAAATGATATCCTCCTAAAAGGTACCAAAGTAATTTTGATACTAAATATGTATGCACCCAATGATATAACATCCAGATTTTTAGAGGAGAAGTTGAATGAGATACAGGAAGACATAGACAACAAAACTCTACTAGTGGGAGACCTCAGCCTCCCACTCTCAGATTTAGATAAATCTAACCTTAAAATAAACAAGAAGGAAGTTAAGGAGGTAAATAGATTGTTAGAAAGCCTAGGCGTGGAACTCATCCAACATTTCTGGAGAGCAATCCGGAATTATGCCCAAAGGGCAACCAAAATGTGCATACCCTTTGATCCAGCAATGCCACTACTGGGTCTATACCCTGAAGAGATGATGAAAAAATGTAAAAATATCACTTATACAAAAATATTCATAGCAGCCCAGCTTGTGGTGGCAAAGAATTGGAAACTAAGTAAATGTCCTTCAATTGGGGAATGGCTTAACAAACAGTGGTATATGTATGTCAGGGAACACTCTTGTTCTATTAGAAACCAGGAGGGATGGGAATTCAGGGAAGCTTGGAAGGATTTTCATGAACTGATGCTGAGTAAGATGAGCAGAACCAGAAAAACATTGTACACCCTAATGGACTTGGTCATTCCTTCAGTGCAAGGACCAGGGACAATTTTGTGCTATCTGCAATGGAGAATACAATCTCTATCCAAGGAAAGAATTGTGGAGTTTGAAAAATGACCAAAGACTATTAACTTCAATTTAGGGAAAAAATGTTATCTTATTATGTAATTTTACTATCTCTTATCTTTATCTTTCTTCCTTAAGGATGTGATTTATTTCTCATCACATTCAATTGATATCCATTAATACCATGGAAACAATGGAAAGACTAACAGAATACCTTCTGTGGGGGTGGGGGGAGGGAAGTAAGAATGTGGGAAAAGTTGTAAAACTCAAAATTAATAAAATCTTTTTCAAAGAAAAAAAGAAATCCTAGACATGATAGACTTATGAAGGAAATTGAATGGGAATAGAAAGGAATATACTTTTTTTCTGCAGTACCTGGCACTTATACAAAAAGTGACTATGTACTAGGGCATAAAAACCTAATGATCAATTGCAGAAAGACAGAAATAGTGAACATATTATATGCTATATTGGACTATGGAGATATAGACCCAGAACTAATTGGAAACTAAATGGCCTCATTTTAAAAAATGAGCAGATCAAATAATAAATTATAGAAAGAATTAATTATTTCATCCTAGATAATGACAATAATGAAACAATGTACCAAAACCTATGGGATACACTCAAGGCATCAGTCAGGGGATATATTATATCTTTAAATGCTTACATGAATAAATTAGAAAAAGAGGAAATAAATGAATTAAATATACAACTAAAAAATTAGAGAAAGAACAAATTAAAAACCCCCAATTAAATACCAAATTAGAAATGCTAAAAATTAAAAAGAAATTAATAAAATTGAAAGCAAAGAAACTATTGAACTAATACATAAAACCAAGAGTTGGTATATAAAATTGATCAACCTCTGGTCAATTTGATTTAACAAAAAGGAAAGAAGAGATGAAGACAGAACTCTGTCTAACTTTTTCTATGACACCAATATGGTGCTGATACCTAAACCAGGAAGAGTTAAAACAGAGAAAGAATGCTATCTCCCTAATGAATATAGATACAAAAATCTTAAATAAAGTCTTAGCAAAATGATTACAAGTTATTTCTAGGATAATATGTTATGACCAAGTAGGATTTATCCCAGGAATGCAGGGTTGGTTCAATATTAGGAAAACTGTCAGTATATTCAATTATATTGGCAATAAACCTTTCAGAAATCATATGATTATATCAATAGATGCTGGGAAAGCTTTTTTGACAAAATACAGTGTCCATTACTACTAAAAAACACTAGAGAGTATAGAATAAATGGATTGTTCCTTGGAATAATAAGTAGCATCTATCTGAAACCATCAACAAGAATTATATGCAATGGGAATAGGCTAGACATAGTGGATGGGGTGAAACAAGGATGTCCATTATCACCACTACTATTCAATATTGTATTAGAAATGTTAGCTTCAGCAATAAGAGAAGAAAAAGAAATGGAAGGAGTTAGAATTGGGAAGGAAGAGACAAAGCTCTCACTCTTTGTAGATGACATGATGGTAAACCTAGAGAATCCCCCCAAAAATCTAAAAACTTTTAGAAATAATTAGCAACTTTAGCCAAGTCACAGGATATAAAATAAACCCTCATAAATCTTCAATATTTCTATATATGATTAGTAAGTTGCAGCAAAAAGAGCTAGAAAGAGAAATCCAATTCAAAGTAACTTCAGACAATATAAAATA
This sequence comes from Macrotis lagotis, assembly GCF_037893015.1. Lineage (NCBI taxonomy): Eukaryota > Metazoa > Chordata > Mammalia > Peramelemorphia > Peramelidae > Macrotis > Macrotis lagotis. Next base: position 120,356,433 of record NC_133661.1, read on the forward strand.
CCTGGGAGTCTACCTGCCAAGACAGACTCAGAAAGTTTTTGAAAACAGTTACAAAACACTTCTCACACAAATAAAATCAGATTTAAATAACTGGGCAAATATCAACTACTCATGGATAGGTAGAGCTAATATAATAAAAAATGACAGTTCTTTCCAAATTAAACTACTTCTTTTAAATATTAATTTAATGTGTCAGAAAAAATTGTGAATAAATTCATAGGGAGAAATAAAAAGTCAAGAATTCCCAGGGATTTAATGAAAAAAAGGAACAAAAGAATGTGGCTTAGTCCTACCAGATAAAAAATTATATTATAAAATAACAGTCACAAAAATTATCTGGTACTGGCTAAGAAACAGAGTGGTGGATCAGTGGAATAGGTTAGGTATATAGGTTAGGTATAATAGCAGGAAATGATTATAGTAATCTGTTGTTTGATAAACCCAAAGAGTCCATCTATTAGGGATAAAAACTCTCTCTTTGATAAAAACTGTTGGGGAAAATTGGAAGCGAATATGGAAGAAACTTGTATTAAAACACCACCTCACACCCTATACCAAGATAAAATCAAAATGAATACAGGATTTAGACATAAAAACAATATTATAAGCAAACTAGTAGTTCAAAGAATAGTTTACCTGACAGATTTATGGAAAGGGAAGCAGTTTATAACCAAGGAAGAGATGGAGAACATCATTAAAAACAAACTAGACAATTTTGATTAGATTAATTAAAAAGCTTTTGCACAGACAAAACCACTCTAACCAAGATCAAAAGAAATGTAGTAAATTGGGAAATGATTTTCACAATTAGTATTTCTGACAAAGGACTCATTTCTAAAATATACAGAGAACTCAGTCAAATTAAAAAAAAAAAACAAGCCATTCCCCAATTGACAAATGGTCAAAGGACATGCAAAGGCAATTTACAGATGAGAAAATCAAAGTGATCCATAGTCATATGAAAACTTGCTCTGAATCACTACTTATTAGATAAATGCAAATTAAGATATCTCTGAGGTACCACTTCACACCTCTCAGACTGGTCAATATGAGCAGAAAGTATAATGATCACTGTTGGAAGGAATGTAGGAAATCTGGAACACTAATACCTTGTTGGTGGAGCTGTGAACTCATCCAACCATTCTGGAGAGCAATTCGGAATTACCGACCAAAGGGCAACCAAAATGTGCATACCCTTTGATCCAGCAATACTACTACTGGTTCTATACCCTGAAGAGATGATAAAAAAGGGTAAAAACATTACTTGTACAAAACTATTCATAGCAGCCCTGTTTGTGGTGGCAAATAATTGAAAATTAAGTGAATGTCCTTCAGTTGGGGAATGGCATAACAAACTGTGGTATATGTATATGATGGAACACTATTGTTCTATTAGAAACCAGGAGGAATGGGAATTCAGGGAAGCCTGAAGGGATTTGCATGAACTGATGCTGAATGAGATGAGCAGAACCAGAAAAACACTATACACCCTAAAAGCAACATGGAGGTGATGTTCAAGCTGAATGGACTTGCTCATTCCATCAGAGCAACAATCAGGCACAATTTGGGGATATCTGTGATGGAGAATACCATCTGTATCCAGAGAAAGAATTGTGGAGTTTCAACAAAGACCAAAGACTATTTCCTTTAATTTAAAAAAAAATGTTATCTTCTTATATAATTTTGCTATCTCTTATTCTTTCTTTTCTTTCTTAAGCATATGATTCTCTCTCATCACATTCAACTTAGATCAATGTATACCATGGAAAATGGAAACAATGTAAAGACTAACAGACTGCCTTCTGTGGGGGGGTGGGAAGCAAGATTAGGGGAAAAATTGTAAAATTCAAAATAAATAAAATCTTTCTTTTATAAAACAAAACAAAACAAAAAAGAAGTAAACTTCTTCAAAGGTGTTTGAAGCAACATAGCCTATGTAAGTTCCAAGCAAAGATGATTTTTCATTGGGGAGGATGACAAGACTCTAGCACAGCCAAAAGCTTTTCCATTGCAAGGGTGTCTCTCATTGTAGGTCAGTACTCTAAATCTAAGGACTGATATAGGTTTCCAGAAGAGTTATGGTTCATTAGATCCATTAACACACTAGCAAACAAAAATGTTTTCAGTTTTTTCTTTTTTGGGGGAGGGCAACCCCAGAGGAATATATAAGTCCCTCAGGGAGGTGTAAGTTCTCTGAAAAGGAAGGGATTTATGTATATTCCCTCAGATAAAAGTCCTTTACAGTTTTAATCTGCTGGGGTTTTTTTGTTTTATTTTCTTTGTTTGTGTGAGTAATAGTGCCTGATCTATACTCAATGATTTGTTAGCCTGATTTCTAATATGCAAACTGAGGACTCCTTACTTATTCTGTAACTACCTAGACATGAGTCAAATTCTGATATTCCCAAGGAAAATTTTGTGTGGAGACATTAGACAAATACAGAAGTTTTGTAAAATGTCTCCAAGTTAGACTCTGGCCTGAATAAATATGTAACCATGTATTGGAATGGAATGATGATATCATTATCATATAAACTCCTGAATGAGGAAACTCCCTATTCCAAACACAGGGTATTGGCTTCTCTTCAACTAGTCATCTTAAAGAATTATCTAGAACTGAGAGGGTTAAGTGATTTTCCCAAGGTCCTATGACCAGTATATGTCAGTGACTGAACTTGAATCCACACTCTTGTCTCTAAGAATAAATCTCTATCCACTATGCATATATGCATATATATATATATATATAATATATAAAACAGCTTTTAAAAATATCCAATGTCTCTGTAATTGGCCTGATCCCAATCCCTTACCCATTTACTAAAGTCCAGAGATAATATTAGGCAATGTCCATTGACCAATATCTCAAATAAATCTCTATACCACATTGCCTGAAAATCAGAGAGTATGGGAATGAAGAATCTTGACCTCAAAACTGGAGGACTACTTTGAACAGAGGAAGGTGGCTAAGCAGCACTCATTTTGAAGAAGGGTCCTTGATTCCCATCACTCACCCTGAAGGTGCTACTCCATTCCATTAGGGGAATAGAGATCAAGAGGGTAGAAGTCATAGAAAATATGATTGGATCCCAATGACCACCTAGCCAGCCTCTCTGTATAAAGAACACAAATATATCAGAGATATATTAGAACCAAAGTGGGTGGCAATATAACTAGTAGGGAATTTTAGAGAAGATAGAAAGGAGAACAGGAGAGAGACAACAGATATTAGGGGGAATGGAATGATGGAAGTTGGGGAGAGCAAAAACCTTAGAGGTGAGTAGAAACAGTCAATTTCTTCATCATTCTTGGTAGGACCTCCATTGCTAACTAAAGGATATATGCAAGCTTGTTACATATCAATGAACAATGGCCTAAACAGATGACATAATCAGTTGAGCAACTCATACATGGAATTTCAAGCTGAAATATGCTCCTTTTACTTACCCTATACTTATATTTTATGATAAATACTATTCTTAGTCTGAAGAATTTAAATACATCTTGAACATTAAGTCTCTCCATTGGCTTAATGCCTGTTTTTGTTTTGCTTTTTTGGTTTTTTTTTAATCTCCCAAATTTTTTGTGACATAAATCATTATTGGAAAAAAATCCTACCTTCTTGTAGCCTTCCATCAGCAGCAGCTGCTCCCCCAGCAAAGATTGTCTTGACATAGATACCAATAGGGCCATAGATGCTGTCCTTTCCACCAACAATACTAAAACCCAATCCCTAAACAAAGAAAGGGGAAAGGTTATGTTTATAATTTATGTTATATAAGTAGAAACACAGCTTTATAAAAGTGGAAGTATGTTTTGTGGTCATCCAGTTCAATTTCAAACCTGAATATATGAGTCCTTGCTACGAAACTTCCAAGAAGTCACCATTCACTTTTTGCTTGAATACCTCCAATTAAATCTACTGACTCCCAAGGCAGTCCTTTGAATTTTTTGGAAAGCCCTGATTGTTTAAAAGTTTTTACAGCCCAACTTTTATTTACCTCTTTGCAAGTTTCAGACCATGATTGCCATGTCTCTGCTCTGGGACCAAGAAAAAGAAGTCTATTACCTCTTTCCTCAAGTACTTAATGGCAACTATTATGAATGTAACCAGTCACTAAATATTGACTAAGTAAACACTTACCATGTACCAGATATTGTAGTAAGTTCAGGGGGAACAAAGAAAGTCAAAAGACAGTCCATGCTTTTGATATATAACGTATGTGTAGTGTCTCTACATATGTAATATGTCATAAACAAAAGTTGCAAGTTCCATCTCCTCCCCAAAAGTAGGATAAAGCTCATTTAGACCTTAGGAAAGATGTTGGCTGATTTCCTCTTTTTTGTAGCTATTGTTATTTTAAAAATATGATCAGCATAAAAACATAGTTTATTCTTGAAAGTATAATAGGAAGTATGTATGCATTATTGTATTATTATAATGACTAAATTACTGAACAATTTTTAATGAAAAATGACCTTTAAAAACAAGAAATACACACATATATATTATATTTCACATAAATAATATATATGCATATATTTCAATTACAATGGTGTGTTTCTCAAGATGACAGTGTTTGAAAAGGAGTAGACAAGAGAACTGGATTCAAATATTTGCTCTGGCCCTTACAATTTGTATGACTTCAGGCAATTCACTTTATCTCTCTAGACATTAGTATCCTCAGTTGTAAAAATAAATTCAATTAAATATTTATTAAGCACCTACTGCATGTAGGCACAATGGTAAATTCTGGAGATACAAAAGAACAAAAGGCAGTCTCTACCCTCAAGGAGTTTACAGCCTTAATGAGGGGAGCAACATGTAAACAACTATATACAAAGCAAGTTATAAAAAGGATGAATAGGAAATAATTAACAGAGGAAAGACACTGAAATTAAAAAAGGTTAGATTGACAAGGTTATATTTATGACTTCATGATTACATAAAATATCCCAATGCCTTCTTTGCTCCCTGTGAATTTAAACAAGTAAAAACTTTTACTCCCTTAGTTTTTTCCCATTTGAGCTTGGAATTTATGTAACTGACACAGTAATATTTAGATTTCCCCCCCCCAATATTCTTTGATCCTCCTTTTATTGCTTAAATCCAATAGAAAAGTTTTTTAAAACAGGTCTTGTAAAAGAGTCAGAATAATGCATTTTAATTATATACCCACCCAAACACACACACACACACACACACACACACACACACACAGCACTTTCTCTGTAAATTTATCCTTTCTTTTCTGAGTTTGACTGAGAAAGTATCTGCATCAGGGCTTGGGCAAGTGAGAGTGGCAGATGCTGTTTAGGTGTAGGGTAGAGAAGTGTCTTGTATTCACTCAGTAATGACATGGATTCTATGAAAAACTTCAAGTCTCTTATCTTTCTTCCTCTAATCAATAGTATCTCTCTTTAAAAATCTCTCTCTCTCTCTCTCTCTCTCTCTCTCTCTCTCTCTCTCTCTCTCTCCTCTCTCTCTCTCTCTCACGCACACACACACACACACACACCCACACACATACCAATCCTATACCCATTCTCCCCTATCTATCCTTCAAGCTCCTTATAAACTGACTTTCAGCCTTAAAAGACATTTAGAAGCAATGTGCTGGGAAACTGATTATAAAAAAACACACAAACAGAAAATGTCACTTCTTTCAAGTTTATATTCCATGTAGGGGCAGCATGTACATCAAAGTATAGTAAGGAGGACTTTTAGCACTTGAGAAGAATGGGAACTCTATAAGGCAGAGGTGAGGAGAGAGTACATTCCAAGAATAGAGGAATTAATTATTTTTTTTAGGTTTTTGCAAGGCAAACAGGATTAAGTGGCTTGCCCAAGGTGGAATTAATTTCTACTGCAAAGGCGATAGGAAGATAGAAGATAGGAAACAATGGCTTTGTGTGGACACATGTGAGGAACATAGAGAAGGTCAAATTAGCTGCCTCCAGGAAAGGCAAGGGGAGGGGAGGAAATTATATATATATATATGTATGTATAAATATATATATAAAATAAATCTAGAAAATAGTAGAAAAGCCTTTGAAAACTAAAAAGAAGGATTTATATTTTATCTTAAAGGTAAGAGAGAACAAATACAGTTTATTCAATAGAAAAATAAGAAAATCCCTTTGGCAGATGTGCAGGCTGGATGGAAAAGAGGGGAGACTAGAGGTGGATGGTAATCATATATAAATATTAAGTTCTATGTGTCCCTTGAAGAGTTTTTGATGGGTGATGAAGCCCAGAAGAGCTAAAAGGTTGGACATCTTGATAGAAACCACAGCAGTAGTGTATGCAATTGATGATGATAATCTGAACTACTGTAGTAACTGTGTGCATTATTTGGAGAGATAAAAGAGTTGTTTTATAGGTAGAACCAGAAAGGTTTGGCAACTGATTTGATCCATGACCTAAGGAAGAGTGAAAGGTGAGGTTGAATAAGCTAAATCTGAAGTTTTCCTAGTGAGCTCTGTTGCATGACTTCCTGCAGCCCTGTTCAGCAATAAGTAAATAGCAAAGGAGGAGGTACACGGAGAATGGATGAAGACGGAACAAGGAAGCAAGGGATTTGAGAATAGAGGATATGATGAAATCAAAGGACTTGGAAGTAGAAAATAGAATGAAACAGAATTAATTAGCTATGTTACTGATGGAATAGAGAAGTGTCATGATTAAAAACTGAAGGGAAAAATTGTGCAGAAAGAGGACCAAAAAACCCAAAATAAACAAATAAGCCCAAATGTTTCCTTCTTCATAATTTTCTTTCAGATTATACCTAAGAAATCATCTCTAGGATAAGAAGTATTGATGTGGATTTATCAATTTCCCATTACTAATCCTTGTTTACATTCTATTCAGGTCACCCAAGGTTTTTCCTTGAAGGAAAAATGCAAAAATATAGAATTTTAGAACTAACAGAGACTTGGAAGAATTTCAGAAGTTAAAGGAGACTTTTGAGCTTGTTTAATCAAATAATTCTTTTTTACCCCCCTCCTATTAGTAAATATCCACTTCTTACCTTGGCCTGGCCCTTCATCAACACAATGTTCGAAATGACAGAAGCCTGCAAGCCAGATGCTGGCTGTGTGAGTTGGGCTGTGCTAAGTGACCGAGAAGGTCTTGAAATTGCCTGCAAACAAAAAAAAAAGAAGGATAAATAAGAGGCAGGAATTTATCAGCTCAAGTAGAGAATAAGGCTTGCTTAAATTAGTGAAAGACTTGAGTCTCTCTTTTTTGAATGATGATGATGATGATGATAATGGTAGTGGTGGTGATTTTACTTTGTAGTACATATAAGATTAGACCATTCTGTGGTCAAAAAAATTAGGCTCTTGATTAATAAAGAATGAGAGGATTCTAAATTACATCCTGGGTTCTGATAGGTTTTTGCCTTATCATGCTCTGAACCAAACCCACATGTTACTTTCCAATCATTTCCAAGTATTTCACCTTCATTCTAGTCATTATCATTCCTTTCTGTGATTTTTGGAGTCAGATTCTGGGACTCCATGTCTTTGCTGGCCACTATATCTCCATATCATTTCCCAATCGTTTTCAAATTATGTTGCTGTGGAAATTTCTTTTTCTTTTCACCAACTTCCTGTTTCCTCTTTAGGTCTTTTGTTCCACCATTAGAATATAAGCTTCTTGAAGGTAGGAACTGTCTTGCTTTCTTGTATTAATTTCCCCATGGTGTAATATAGAACCTGGTATATATTTAGTATTTAATAAATGTTTTGGCATTCATTCAACTGTAAGGGCCCTCACATACCATGTGGTCCAGTTCCATCATTTGAAGCTAGTCTATTTCTGTGTGCATGTATATGGGTATATGTATGTAAGGGTATGTATATATAACATACATATATGTATATACATGTATACATGTATATAGACTTAGTTTTGCTTGTTTATAGATATATAGATAGGGACTATCCTAGAAGTTTTAGGGTAAACATATATAAATATACAGCTATATGTAAATAATACATTCTTTCCAGTTTGGTACTATTCAAGTATTGGTTTTTTCCTTTGTATCCAAACCCAAACACCCATCCTTTTTACAATACTTAGCCTAGGACCAGGCAAAAAGTGTATGTATCTGATTCCTGAAGATCATCCTAATTAAATTTATAGAGTCCCATCACCAGAAAATTCACCTTGACTAGATCCAGTCTTTCACCCTATTCAAGACTCTCCATAATCTAGCTCCAATGTTTCCAGACTTATCTTTATGTGTTCTGTATGGTAGTCAAAATGAAAACAAAATACCTTATTATACATATCTTTTTAATATTCATGCCTTGGTTCTATGTAATGATGAATGCTTTCTCCTGCCCAATTTCCATGTACTGATTGCTTTTATTTTTTAAAGACTCAACTAGGTAAAGGGGATATGGGAAAACTGGAACACTAATGCATTGTTGGTGGAGTTGGAAACTGAGTTAACCATTCTGGAGAGCAATTTAGAAATCTGTCCAAAGGACAATAAAACTGTGCATATTCTTTGACTCAGCAATAACACTACTAGCTCTGTATTCTAAAGAGATCATAAGAAAGGGACAAAAAGCCCATGTGTACAAAAATATTTATAATAGATGGTTTTGTAGTGGCAAAGAGTTAGAAATTGAGGGAATGGCCTTCAAATAGAGAATAGCTGAACAAATTGTGGTCTATGAATGTGATGGAATTCTATTATTCTGTAAACAATCAAGATCAATTGGACTTCATAAAAACCTAGAAAGACCTGAATGAACTGATAGAGTGAAGTGAGCAGAACCGGAAGAACATTGTGTACATTAACAGAAACATTGTGTGATGATCAAAAATGAAAGACTTGCTCTTCTCAGCAGTACAATGATCAAACACAATTCTAAAGGACTTATAATGGAAAATATCATTCACATCAAGAGAAGGAACTATAGAGTCTGAATGCATACTATTTTCAATTTTTAAAATTTGTTTTATGTTTTATGCTGTGTTTGCCCTCTCATGGTTTCCTCCCTTTTGTTCTGATTCTTCTTTCACAACATGACTAATATGGAAATATGTTTAACATAGTTATACATATATAAAACCTATATAAGATTATTGGCTATCAAGGGGAGGGGAAAGGAAGGAGAAAAATGTGAAATTCAAAATCTTACAAAAAATGAATGCTAAAAATGATTTTTGCATGTAATTGGAAAGGTAAATTAAGTTAAAAAGGCAACTAGGATGCCATATTTTCCATGAAAATTTCATTCACTTTCCCAACCTCCTAATAATACACCTAAAAGTGAACTTTTCCCCCTAAACCATCAGACTGTAAACTTCATTAAAGCAAAGTTGGAGTTTTGTCTAATTTTTTAGCCCCAGGAATGGTGTCTTGCACACAGTAGGCACTTTAAAATGATTACTAATTTGAATAAAAATTCAAAATTTGATTTCTGTGTAATTGGTGCCCTGAAATTTTTACAGGCTACATTCCATTATAGGGGAATAAACTTATTAAATTGTTTCAGAATATTTCAAGAAAGCTTGAAACCAAAACTATAATTTGCTTATAGTTGCATTATACATATAATTTCTATTTTTTATTTCAACATGGCTGACTTAAATCTTTAATTTTATTGACATTTTTACATTATAAACATTTAGAGTTACTTCCACTTAGTAAAAGTGAAACAAAAGGAGAACAGTCAATGAAAAGTAATACAAAAAATCTGTTTTCTATTTTAAAAAATTAATATAAATGCTTAGAGAAATTGAGAAAAAGGAAAAACAAGTTTAATCTATCAAATATGTATAGTCAAATGAAACACATTCTCTCAATGACTGTTTATAAATACCTCTAGCTATCAGTCTATCGATCTACATTTTCATATGTCTTCTTCTGCACTCTAAATCCATCACCTCTTTTTAATTGATAACATTTAATTATCATTTCTCTGGAATCATAGATATTTATTGTATTGATCATAGTTCATATAGCTTTCAAAATTATTTTGTTTTTTAGAGTTGTATAAATTGTTCTGGTTCTGCTCATTCCTATTCATTTTTATGATGTTGATCTTATTGTATAAACTGTTCTTTTGGTTCTTCTTACTTTATCTTGCATAAGTTCATATAGATTTTTTCCAGGTCTTTTAAAAATAATTTCAAATCAATGATTTCCTCATTTCCTACAGCATAAAAGTATCCTAGCATATTCATATACCATAGTTTATTTATCTAATTTTCAATTGATAAGCATCCCCTTAATTTCCAGCTTTTTGCTAACAAGGAAAGACCTTCTACAAATATTTTTGTGCATAAAAGACTTTCTCTTCACCCTTTCATCTGTTTTTGCATATAGACTTAGCAGTGTTAAGGGTGAAAAAAATGTGTATAATTTCAATTTGATTTTCAGATTGAATATACCCATTCACAGGTCCACCAAAAATGCATCAATGTACTTGTTTTTCCATAGCCCTATTCCAAAATTTGTCATTTTCCTTTTTTCTGATCATCTTTACCACTCTGATGGTAATGAGATAAAATCTCAGAATTACTTTAGTATATATTTTTCTAATTAGTGGCATTTTAAAGCATATTTATATAACTATTGATAGCCTAGGCTTCTTTCATTGTAAACTGTCTGTTCATATCCTTAGACCATTTATTAGTTGGAAAAATATCTCTTTTTCTTATAAATTTGAACCAGTTCTTGGAAATGGGACCTTTCCCAGGGAAACTTGCTTTGAGAGTTTTGGTTTTTAATTTCTAGATGATATTACCATTTGTAGTGTGATCTAAATTTAATTTCTTCCATACTTTTGTCCAAAGTTTTTCTTATCAATTTCTTTGAATTTGTGCTAATAAAAAATGCGTACATGTTTAACTTCAAGAGGAAACACATCACAGTAAAGAGAGAGAATAAGAAGAGGTGTCAGGACACTTGGCCTACTGTAACATAAGACAGGTCATTTAGACTCATTGAACTTCAATTGTTTCATCTCGGAAATGGAACTAATAAGACCTCCATCACAGGATAATGATTATTAAATGAGAAAATATAGGTAAAAGCACTTTAAAAGTTATATACCTTAAGTAATAATGATTATTAATGGCCAAACTGAGAGTTCATGAGGTGACTATAAAGGTTTGAAGTCATACTTGAGTTCAGTTCCAATTTTGAAGATATCTATTTATGTAGCTGAGCAGATCTGATGCACAAAACAAGGTGATATGGGGCCCATGCCGAGGTTCAGCTTCAGCATTTCCTGAGTGAGTGGGCAAAGATGCAAATAAGCAGGATATAGCAAGAGCATGAGAAGAGTTGACTTACTATGCTGCAGTCAAATGGTGTTGTTCCTATAACTCCAATTGTGTTATCAAAGGATGAATGCCATTCTTAGCCAGCCAGAAGCTAAAAGCATTTAATCTGAAGGTTTGATTTTCCAGGAATGTTAAAATCTTGATAGCATGTGCCATGAATTTTGTTCCACTTGATTTAAACTGGTTTAACTTATAGTTTCACAAGCTCTTTTTAAAAATTAATTCGATATTCAAAGAATTACAGATTGTCAAAGTAACTGAGCATTCCAATGAATAGAACAATAAAACAAGCATTTATTAAGTACCTACTAAATGAAGAGCATTATGATGAGGGAGGAGGGGTGTCAATGTTTATATAAGGTAGCTTATATCCTTAAAGAACATCTAGTCTGGTAGGAGGATATGACATTGATACATCACTTTGGGGAGGCAAAGATAACTTATTGTAGAAGCATTTCACCAGAAGACATTTGTTGTTTTGAGTCATGTCTAACTTATCATGACCCTATTTAGGGTTTTTTTGGCAAAGATACTACAGTGACTTATCCTGATAAATATTTCAAGGAAATATGATATCTGGTTTCCTTTCTTGCCTCCTTCATCATTGCCATCCATTAAAATCCCTATTCCTTCAAGATTCAGTTAAAGCACAGTTTTCCACATGTTGATTTTCCCAGTCCTCTAGTTGCTAGTTCTTTCTCCAACTAGTTTGCCTTTTATCTGTCTTGTACATACCTATGTGTAGATGTTACCTCTCTTTTCAAATATAAACTTTTGAAACTTACTGTAGTTTTTCCTGCTGAGCAGTCCAGTTGCTGGGAGAGTGATTTTCTATAGCTGTAGAGAGAATAAGGTTGTCTGTCTCTACAAGCTGAAGATTTTTTGGTCATTGGGAAATCAATTTCACCAATCCAGTATGGATTCACACCTAAACCAGGAAAGGAAAGAGGGGAGGAAATGTCAGTGAAAGAATTCTCTTGGCATATGAAATTGCGTGAAAAATACATTCCATCTCAACTTACCTATTGCTTTCCCAATCTTGGTTATGTACTTACTTAGAGGCAATCTGTTCCTCCTGCATAACATTGAGTCTCTTGCCTCTGTGTCTTTGTAAAGGTTTTCCCTGTGTCTAGAATGTACTCCTCCTCATCTTTGTCTCCTATAAGGTCAACTTCCCTTTAAAACTAAACTCAAGGGGCAGCTAGGTGGCACAGTGAATAGAGCACTGTCCCTGGAGTCAGGAATACCTCAGTTCAAATGGGGCCTCAGACACTTAATAATTACCTAGCTGTGTAGCCTTGGGCAAGTCACTTAACCCCATTTGCCTTACAATAAAACCTAAAAAAACCTAAAAAAAAATAAACTCAAAGATCACAGAAGGATTTTCCTAAGGCTCTGATTATATATGTTCCTTACCTCTTGAGATTACTTCTAAAGCTATATAGGTGCTGTAGGTGGCACAATGCATATCACAATAAGTCCAGAGTCAGGAAGATCTCAGTTCAAATCTAACCCCAATCACTTACTAGCTGTATGATCTTGAGAAAATCATTTAATTATTTTGCCTCAATTTTTTTTCATCTGTAAAATGAACTGAAGGAGGAAATGACGAGCCACTCCAGTAGCTTTACTAAGAAAACACCAAATGGGGTCACAAAGAATCAGGTATGACTGAACAGTGATTAAACAATACTCAAATATCTTTTGTTGCGTTCCCAGTAGTGCTAGCCAAAACATAGTGAGGAATAATAATACCCAACACCTTCATAAGTTTTCAGAGGGCTTCCTAAAAGATAACCTCAGTTTTAGAATGCTTTTTCTGGTTCTTTGACTTCAACCCTTCCAGGGAAGGGAACAAACATTTATATAGCATTGACTATATGCTAAACACTGTGTTAAATATTTACAAATAACCATTTTATCTTCACAACAACCCTTTAAAGTAGGTGTTTTTTTACTATCCCCATTTTACATTTTTTTGAGGTAATTGATGCAAAAAAGACAGTAAGTGACTTGACCTAAGTCATGTAGCTAATACACATCTGAGACCGAATTTTAATTCAAATCTTCCTGACTCTAGATGCAATATTCTATCTAATTCAAACTTTTTACTGGACAAAAATTCTTCCACTCAGCTATCAAAGTGATCTTTCTAAAGTGAAGTTCTGATCATGTCACACTCCCCTATTCAATAAATCCTGTATTGTTATGTCAGTTATGTTTGACTCTCTGTGATCCCATTTGGGGTTTTCTTGACAAAAATACTGAAGTGTTTGTCATTTCTTCTCTAGATAATTTTACAGATGAGGAAACTGAGGCAGATAATCACACATCTAGTAAGTGTCTGAGGTCAGATTTGAACTTAGAAAGGTGAGTCTTTCAGCACTCTACCACTGGCTACCTAGATGTCCAATAAATTCAAGTGACTCCCTATCGTCTCCAGCTCTATTTGGTTTTTAAAGCCTTTCAAATAAGACTTCTTTCCTATCTTTACAGTCTTCTTATAGTTTATCCTCTTCTTCTTTCTCTATAATCCATTCACCCTGACCTATCTCTTTCTTTCAGCATTCAATCTGCAGACTCTGCCTTTTCAATAGCTATACCCCCAAGCTTAGAATATTTTCTTTTTAGTTCTGTTTCTTGTTTCTGTGACTTTTTTCAAAGTTAAGTTCAAATCCCACTTTCTATAGGAAGCCTTTCCTTTCCCCCTTGCCATCACCCACCACTAGGGCCTTCCTATAAAATTATTTCCTATTTACACTGTATGCATCTTGTATGTTCATAGTTGTTTAAAATGTGAGCGTCCGTGGCAGAAACTTTCTTGGTCAACCCTGAACATAGAACAAGACCTAGTAACTAATAAGAGCTTAATAAAGAGTATTGACTCATCTGCCTCTCAGAATATTGTGTCTTTCTGCTTCCAGGTTTCCTTCCTCCCCAACTCAACATAATCTATTTCAGATCATCTTTCACTGTTTGCTAACACTCTTGCCCAATTGTCTCCTGACAGCTGGCCTAATCTCACATTTATGTATATTGACAAATATAATGGGGGTAAATGTAAGCCTTATGAGCTATAGGGCTCTGGACCACTTCCAATGGACTATGTGTATTCTGACTTCGTACTGAATGCTTTGGCTTAACCAAACAACTCCTTTATTAGATCCTTGGTAGTAGTGTACTGGTAAATATTTAACAACTGGTTATCCCCCCAAAATGCATATATAACATAATCTTAAACTTAATCTGCATTATTTGTATTTTATCTATCATTTTATATAATCAACAGAATAATAAATCAGGTTCCAGTTTGTGACCTTCACAGATTCCTAAGGTCTAAATGCCCACATTAAAAAGTTAGCAGAACTCTCATGGGCAAACATGATCTGGCTCCAGCACACTCCTGTCTTGGTCCCACAAAGGCTGCACAGAGTACCTATGTCAAGGAGGACTGGATCCTGAGCCTGGATGATGCTTTAGGGGCAAAAACAACTTCTCCACCTTTGTCTTCATATCTCCAAAACAGGTGATATGTATGTACTCTCTTTGGGACTACTAATAAAAAAGTAGTGAATCCAAATCTGGACCTCAAGCTCCTGACTGCCTCTTTTCTTTGTGTTTCTTTTCCTGATTATAGATTATTGAATTGTGATACTAAAAAAAGCTGCTTCCAGTCCTAGAAATATTCAAGAAGTTGGCAACTTCTAGGTCCCTCAGAAGGAGCTACCTTGCTAGGGGAATTTCCTGTAGCTACACCCTTTTTGGAGAAAATGACTATAAAAATATGATGAGTTCAAGTTCATGTCTGACTAACCAGAATGCAAGAATCTTAAGAACCTTAATAAATTTGTGGAAAACAGGTGATCTGAGGTACTAAAATACCTTTTCTACAGTCCCACTAAGTGTACTGGGTTTTAATGTTTTAATTATCAACTTCCAACTAGAATACAATAGAAGACATAAAGTTATTACTTCATATTTAAATCTGTCAGAGTACACTAGCAGCTATTCATGTTTTAAGCATATCTTTTCTGTGAAGGAAATAAATATCCTATAATGTCCTAATTTCAAAGTGGATAGAGCACTGAAACTGGTGTCAGAAAGATTTAAGTTCAAATCTAGCCTCAAACACTAGTTTTTGTGACCCTGATTAAATCACTTAAACCCTATTTACTTCTGTTCTTCAGTAATAAAATGGGGATACACTGAAGAAAAAATGGCAAACCACTCCAGTATCTTTAACAAGAAAATTCTATTGAGCAAGTTCACGAAGTCAAACACAACTGAATGACTGAGCAACAAATACCAAGATCTTCACTAATACATTAGGTATCTTTCCATTTCCCTTTTGGGGAAACCTTAGATATAGGCCAAAATTAATCTTTAAATCATTTCCCCCCACACCTCTAGGGTGGAGAAAAATAAAGATTCAGGGTGCATGAGAAAAGAACTTGACATTTCTCTCTCTTTTTTTTGGCAGGGCAATGGGGTTAAGTGACTTTCCCAAGGTCACACAGCTAGGCAATTATTAAGTATCTGAGGCCAGATTTGAACTCAGGGACTCCTCACTCCAGGGCCAGTGCTCTATCTACTATGCTACCTAGCCACCCCAACATTTCTCTTTAGAAGACAGGCTTCCCTTGACATAAACCCAGAACTAGCATTCCATTAATAGAAGTAAGTCTCACCCTCCCTCCTCCTGCATTACCCCAGTTGAGCCTACTGTTGCACAAACACTCACATTTATGACAAATATATAATATGGCTCCTGTCTAGTAGTCTATAGTAGTGGTGGATCTGTTTAACTAAAGAAAATAATAGGCTTTGCAGTGAGTTGGCTTTAGGTTTTAAAGCCACCATGGCGGTAAGGCATGTCTTCCTGGAGATGTAGTAAATTGAAAGGCTACAAAGGGGAAAGAAAGTCTTTTAAATTAGATGACTGCCAAGTTTCCTTCCAGTTTTACTATCCTACACTTATTAGTGAAATAGATAATGAGAGTCTGCATACAAAAAGTGAACCTAAACAAATACAGTACTATGTATGAACAATTTCCTTTTAAAAATATTTTCCATGGATAAAGCATAACTTTTGGGATAAATACATAATTTTGAAGCTGAAATAAAACCATGTCTTTCAGAAAAGATTTATGCTTAGAGGTCAATGAGTACAAATATCCATAGCTTGACCATTTTTAACAGGGATAGAATATACTAAGTATAGAAGAGACCAGAGCTCCAATTCAGTGTTAAATGTCCTGGGGACCAGGTGGTACAAGGTAACAAGTTTGGTCAAATCTGACATTGGCATTCAATGCCCCTTACCACTGAGGTCAGCATCATGTTGCTTTTCAGCATCCCATCTATTGCCTAAGCAACAAAGAAAGGAATTCAATACAACCTTCTTCTCTTAGCTAGAGAGGGGAGTATCTGGGTCTCATAAATATTGAAACCAGAATGGAAACAATCTTGCCTAAACTGAACAGGCCAAAGGCAAGGCTGTGACAGAATCTATATAACTTAGCAAAACTGGCAAGATGTTCCCAGAAGTCAGCTTACTCCAGGTGTGTGATCCTCTCCAGCTTCCTCTCAGTGTTCTGTATCTTAGCTAGATGCCAGTACCCAGTTGAGAATGGTGATAAGAGGAAGCCAGAAAAGTCAAAGAACTAACAAATGGTGCTTCTGTATTTGGCTCTCCAACCAAGATAGAATTTTCATCAGTCATGGAAGAGGTATGACTTTGGCCTAATTGGAAGAGAAACAGACTCTAACAGTCCAGCTGTGAGCAAATATTCTCCTTGCAAAACACCCTCTTAGAATTCCTAAACTGCCTTCAAGAATTAGATCAACAGATTACTCACCATCATGAATGTTGAAAACTATCTTTACATTAAAAAAATAAAAAGAATCAGATCAAGCACTACCTTTTATTGGAACCCCTTTCTCATCCTCTCCTCAATTTCTAGTACTCTTGTTTTTCAGTCATTTTATTCATGTGTAACTCTTCATTATCCCATTTGAGGTTTTCTTGACAAAGATATTAAAGTGATTTGTCATTTCTCTAGTTCATTTTGCAGATCGGCAAACTGAGACAAACAGGGTTAAGGTACTTACCTAGAGTCACACAGCCAGTAAGTGTCTGAGACCAGATTTGGACTCAGGTCTTCCTGACTTTAGGCCTAACACTCTGTCCACTGTGTCAGCTGGCTGCCTTCTAGTACTCTCCTTCCTCAACAACAAAAAAATTACCTTATATATATTTTGTATATAACTACGAATGTATAAATTTCTTTCTTCCCAATTGAATGTAAGCTCTTTGAGGGCAGGGACTTTTTTATTTTTGTCTTAGTAAACCCAATCCCTAGTACTTAGAAGGTTCTGAAAAAAAATGTTGAGTAATTATTGATTGTATCCGTGAGAGATCCTTTTAGATGCATAGTCTCTCATTTGGAAAGTATCCACAGTGTATTCAAAAGGACATGAACTAGAAGAGCAGGGTCTTCATTTCAGTTCCATTAGGGCAAATCACTTCTCCAAACTTCCCTTTCCTTCTGTGTAAAAGGGAGATAAAGAACAGTTGCCTTGTTTATCCCACAGAGATATCTTGAGGACCAGATAAAATTATATATATATATATATATATATATATATGTATGTATATATATATATGAAAATCCCTTTTTAAACTGTGAAAAGGCTTATACAAATGTCAGGTGTTATTAGAGCATCTGTGGTCCTTCCTCAGGGGATACCAGTGAAAAGGTTTCCTTGAGCATTCAATTGGTCCCAGCTCTTCCTAGCTGGAAATTTATCTTCATTTATTCCTGTCAGTTTAAATAAAAGAAAACAAAACAGATTGCAGGAGACAGGAGATGAATTAATTAATGCAGATAACAGGAAACAAGAGGCAAACTAATTAAAATGATAGAATAGTTTGTGAGATGACATTATTTATGTGAAGGATCACAATTGAAAATGTCCTAGAGCACCTTCCATCAGGAAATGAGAAATTATTTTAGAAGCTAGGTTAAATTTTTCCACTTAGGTCATTTCTATTGCCTTTGCTCATGATAATTTCAGTATTGCTGGTTAGTTTAATTAAATTTATGATTATTTTGGTGTTTCACACGCACACACACACACACAAAGAGAGAAAAGGGTCATTAGGTCATAGAAGAGACTGGTTAAAAAGAGTCACTCATATTTTTCATCTATTTCTAGAAACAATGAGCATTTATTAAGGGCCTACAATGTTCCAGACATTAAGAACTGAGGATACAAATACAAAAAATGAAAATCTTCCCTCAAGGAGCCTATACTTTATCCAGGAAAACAACATATATGTGTGTGTGTGTGTGTGTGTGTGTGTGTGTGTGTGTGTGTGTGTGTGTGTGTGTGTGTGTGTGTGTGTGTGTGTATATACACACATATATATATAAACATAAAGATAAGCTTCATACATTTATTCTTTATATACTTTATCCTTTAAATCACTAAAAACTAAAGGCAGAGGTCTAAGAAATGTCAATGGTTATATGGAGAGCAAAATCCTGATACTTGTTAGCTATATGATTCTTGCTAAGTCATTTAATATCTCTATGTCTCAGGTACTTCCCTCAGTCTTGTCTTCTAAATCTTAGTGATGGAAGGAGTTTACCCCACCCAGAAAAAAAAAGCATGTACTCTGCATATTTTTTTGTCTTTTAGCAGCTTACCCAGTTTCATGACTGTCATGTAACCATGGAAGCATCTGGGAGGCACTGCCCTTTTGGGGAACCTGCAAAAATCTCCTTTTCCCACCCCCACTAGATTTCTATGTAAACTATTCCATAATTGTTTCTGGGGTCCTTTTAGTACAGAAAATTGAGACCCTATCACTCCCTCAAATGATAATATTCATTTTATAGAGTTAAAGATCTCTTAAAGTTAATTCAATCACAGGTGATTGGAGTAAAAATTATTAGGGATAAAGGTTCATTTTTATATAGTATTTAACAATTTGCAAAGTGCTTTCTTAAGAAAAGCAGATCAAGTTTTATTATGCCTATTTTGCAAATGAGGAAATTGAGACTTAGTGAGGTAACTAACTAGTACCACAATCTCATAGTAAATAGAAGAATTAGATCTTTTAATTCCTTTAGATGCATCCAACATTTATATCTTCTTGAACATTTTATGCAAAACATGACAAGGGGAAGAAAAAAGACAATTTCATAAATGTGAATACATATAAGTCATTTAAAACATTATGGACATTATTACTCTTAATATAAGTTCAGGTTATCAATTCTGCTTTTCCTTCTTGAGTACAAATTCAACAGGAATGAATATATCAGTTTAAAAAAAATAAAGGCAGCTAGGAGGAGCCATGGGTAGAACACTGGGTCTAGAGTCAGGAAGATATAAATTCAAATCTTATCTCAAACTCTTACAAGCTCTGTGACCCTGACCAAATTGCTTAACCTCTAGCTGGCTCAGTTTCTTCATCTGTAAAATGGTGGTAAATTTAAACAAGATTCTTTTAAAAATCTTAAAGTGCTATTTAAATACTAGGTTATCATTATAATTATTATTTTAAAATTTTAATTAAATATATTTTAATTTTTTCTGAGAAAGGTTATTTTTATATATTACAAAAGGCAAATGGAAAGGAAGAAGAAACATTGCTTCCAGAGGAATAAGGAACACTGCAATTACATATGATTATGTGTGCAAAAAAGTACAATTTTCTTACCATCTTTTTTTTTTTGGATGGCATTTAAATAGAGCCCTAACTAAGGCCAGGCTGCCATGGCTTTGTTACAGAACAACAAATTTAGAGGGTATTGTCATAGCATTTATAGTCTTTGTGCAACATAGAAATAAGGGAACTTAGTACCTAGTTAGCAAAATAAAATAAGAAGCTGTGAAATGGCAGATCTTTCTTCCCCTAGTAAGTCTCCCACCAGCCCTCTCTCTTACTGTCCTTTTCCCTCAAGTATTTCATAGAAGTAATTTCTTAAGTCTTGGGAGCTTTGTGCTATAGGGTAATATCCCAACCCCATCTCCCATTTTCTTGAGTGTCAACTTTCTCCAGTTTAGCCCTAGGCACAGTTTACAAGATTTGTGGAGGGTATGAAAATGCCTACTTAAGGCTCCACAATTAAAACCACTGCACAGTCATATCAAAGGCATAGATGACCAATGGTCAAAAAAAATGGTTTCAGATTTTGCTTGGAACCTCAGTGAAACTTGCTGAACTATGATTTTTATAGCTTCCTCACTCTTTTTTTTTATAAAGATCAGTACAGCATTCCTCAATTTCATGGCATCCTTCCCATTGAAAAGAGCATTGAAAATGACTCAGCCATAATATCTTACAGTTCTTTCATTATTTGGAGTCATGAGTGTGCTAGAACTAGATGAAACTGTCTTGTAGGAGACAAATGTTAAATTTTCAGTATAAGCATTTACACCTTATAAATCTGTGAAGGTTCTATACTTAAGAAAGTCACAGAGAAAATGTTCATACATATTAAATTTAGAAGTGTGTCCATCTTTCCCCTCTACCCCCAGCCCTTTTTGGAGAACCAGTTATTAAACATTTACTGATACACTGCTTTGGAATATAATTTATCTAGTGTCTAGCCTGATGATTTTATGTCCAGGGGTTAGGTCTGGGTGTGAGAGACAACTTGCCTCTACATGTCCCACATTAAGTTTAATTACTGAATTTGGGTAATTGCTTTCTCTAGCTCTTTACCTAAACCCATGGCCATATTGGTTCAGATCTGGGACAACCTGGCCTCTATTGAAAAAGAGAGTGGGAGGGGTGCTAGGCTCCATTTCCTACAGTCTATGGCTGGTTAAGCCCACACATACAAAACGTGGGAGAGAAATAAATTTTAAAAAGTTAAACCAATAATATTGTACCTTTATACTGCACTTTATGGTGAGATAGCATTTTAAAATATATGATCATAGATTTTGAACTGGAAAGAATGTTTCAACTTTAAATATGAGTAAAATAAGTCCATTCACATAGTGAGAGAGAATTTGAACACATGTCCTCTGACTCTAAAGGCAATGATCTTACTTAGAGAGAAAGTTTCTTCTGCCATAGAAAGGAATGGGAAGAATAAGGTCTCAATGCCATAGCTTCTAATGTTCATTCTACTGTATCATGTTGCTTCTCCAAAAATATGAGAACAGGGTCTAGAAGAGAGAGTTTGGTGCAAAACTACCTCCATTCCTTTAAAAAATCCAAAATATATTTATATGCCATTTTATACCAAACTAGTTATATATTATTGGTAAACACCAATCATTATTTACATCATTTCCCACTATAAACTTTGTTTTTGTTCAGTCATTTTCAGTCATATCCAACTCTTTGTGACCCCATTGGAGGTTTTCTTGGCAAGAATACTGGAATGGTTTGCTATTTCCTTCTCCAACTCATTTTACAGATGAGAAAACTGAGGCAAACAGGGATAATTGATTTGCTTATGGTCACATAGTGTCTGAGGCTAGATTCAAATTCAGATCCTCCTGACTCTGGATCAGTGCTCTTATTTACAATTTTATAAAGCATATTTCTCCCAACAGCTTTGTGGAACAGGGGATCAAAAGCTTAATCATCATCATTTTACAGATGAGATTTTCTGAGATCCTAGGAGGTTAACAAGTTGTCTGTAGTCACAGAGCTAGCATCAGTAGTGGGATCTGAATCCACTCAGGTCTCACTACTGATGCTAGCAATCTACCCACTATGTCATGCTGTTCAGTGACATCTGGAAGATGCAGAAGATAGAAAGATCATAGAGATTTTCTTAAAAACAAGTCAGAAATTTTGTAATTTACTCAATACATAAGCCTTTCAAAGAGAAATCTAAGATAAAAGCCAAAAATAATCAGTATAATTACTTGGCTTTCAATGACATAATTTGTGGTCATGTCTATAAAAGCCATAACTAAATGAAATGGACCTGAAAGATCAGATAACAAAAAGACTAGCTCAAATTTAGGTAAATATCTGCCCTGTGAAATGTGGGGCAACTGGATGGCACAATGCATAGAAAGGCTTGGAGTCAGGAAGACTCATTTCACTGAATTCAAATTTGGTTTAAGACACTTACTAGCCCTTGTCCCTGGACAAGGCACTTAATTCTATTTGCCTCAGTTTCCTCATTTGTAAAATGAACTGGAGAAGGAGATGGCAAACAACTTCAGTCTCTTTGCCAAGAAAATCCCAAATGAGGTTGCAGGAAATCAGATATCACTGAGCAACAATACCCTGCAAGGAAATAGGAAAGTGTTTTTAATCTTTATTTTATATACAGATGAGTAAACAGGTTCACAGAGTTAAAGCAACTTTCCCATCAATCACATAAGTATGTGGCAGTACTGTGATTTGGATCCAGATCTTCTGACTATATGTTTAGTCCTTTTCCCCTCCCCCTTAGAGTCCAAGAATAGAGGAATGCCTCCTCTGAAAGATGGGTATGATAATGATAGAACCCTTAAAAGGGAGAGGCATTTTTGGGCTAAGAGCCAGAACTGGACTGTAGAGCACAGAGAACCACTGTAGGATTCCTGCCTTTCCTAACTTCCAGCACCTTGGAATAAAAGTTCTAGTCATTCCACCAGAGTTATGACTTTGTCACCAAATAAGAATAGAATCAGTATTTAAATAACCAAGTGTTATTTGAAGTGACACTTACTTGTTGAGTTACTGCGTGTCCTCTGACCGGTGATTTTGGAGTGCAGGAAACTGTTATTTTGGACTTCCAGTTTACTGGGCTTTTCTCTAGAGGAAGCTGTTGTAGATTCCTACAAAGTAATTCCAATATCATTTCAATAAGTTGTTTAAAACAAGATTCTTGTCCTAATTAGCTTTATCATAAAATATTTAATTCATCATGACAGGGACCAGGCAGGAAGAAAGATCTGTCAAGAAATTAATGTTACCTTTGAAAATTCAAAATTTATCCTTTTTAAGAGGATGCAGTTGGCTTGTATTTAGAAATATTCCCCTCCCCAACTAGAATGTAAATTCTTTGAGAGCAGAAATCCTACTGTTTGTCATTTTTGCATCCTCGGAATCTAACATGCATGGCACCTTGCATTTAATAAATGTCTATGAAATTGAATTTGAAGAAGAAAACTGATCAAACATACTTTAAAAATTGGAGCATAAGTATGTAAAACACTGCCTTTGAAATATTGTTGAAAATATGAGACTGTGAAACAGTCAAGTGACTCACTCCAGTATTGCCTTCCTACTTTAGTTCACAGATCACAGATGGAGAACCAGGAGACATCCTAGGGGTCCTCTTGTCCAACCCTCTTATTTATAAATGGAAAAACTGAGGACCAGAAACATTCAATGATTTAAACAGGGTCATGAATATAGTAGATATCTGAGCATGGTTTTCAATAGACCCTATCCCACTCCACCCCACACCCCAAAATTTCAAATATTGTGTTCTTCCCACTGATCCATGAGTAAGCTGGCATGAGAATCAAATAATATAATCTAAGTGCTTTTATAGAACTTTATACAAAACTATATGCACACAAATAAATAAAAAAATATCTTTATTATCATGCTTTTAGCCATGTCATTTCAGAAGAAAAGCAAGTCAGAAGAAAAATAACTAACACTTGTAAAGCATTTTAAGAATATATACATATGTGCACGAATGTATCTGCGTATGTATTTATACACATTTATGTACCTAAAGAGGTACCTATATCTTCATGTGCATGCATATTCATCCACACATGTGTGCATTTGATTATAGGAATGAGTGTATATAATATACATACAGGTGTATATATGTAGCCATGGGTGACATGTGTGCACATCAACATATGCATGTAAGCATATACGTATGTGCAAATATTTATATACTATGCTATTATTCCATTTGATTCTTATAACATCCCTGTGAGACAGTGCAATGATCAGTTTTTGGCAAATAAGGAAACTGAGACTGACATAGTTTAAACAACTTGCCAAGGTCACAATTTAGTAAATATCTTGGAAGGTACATGATTCTAAGTCCAGAACTCTATCTGCTGTACCTATATATTTCCATCTCTCCATCGATAGATATATCTATATCTAGCTATTATTATTGCATTTGATCCTCACAACACTAGATGTGTTAGGGACTATTACCTTAATTTTGTTGCCTTTCAGTGACTTGGCAGTCTTTTCAACTGTTGCTGTTGCGACCCACCAAGAGTTCTTTTAGTTCACTACATGTATTAAAAAAGAAGTTCCACAAGGTAATTCAGGTTTGATCATTCCCTAAATCTATGAATTGATTCAGAGGTAACTTAGGACCTTTCCATTAGGATTAGCATACAAGACATCCTGGGGATTGGGGAATCACTTTACTTTTTCAGCACCAGGTGGCACTATCAAGTCAAAAAAATGATCTATTCACTCAGGTCAAACTCAAATTTTGTGAATTCTTAAAAACAGAATAAGTTTTTAAAAGGTTTAGAGGACTGCTTGATTTTTAGATGATTTTTAGAATCATGTTCCATTCATTCATTACAGGGATTTCATAGGTCAGTACATGCTCTTGATTCCACTGGTGAAATACATAATCATAGAATGTTGGGCAGCTAGGTAGGGTAAATTGGGTACTGGCCCTGGAGTCAGGACCACCAGGATTCAAAACCTAGCCTTAAACACTTGCTAACTGTGTAACCCTAGGAAAGAATCCCATTTACCTCAGTTTCCTCATCTGTAAAATGAACTAGAGAAGGAAATGGCAAACCATGGCAAAATCCAAGCCAAGAAAACCCCAAATGAGGTCATGGGGAGTTGAATATAACTAAAACTACTCAAGAAAAACATCAACAGTAACCAAAATAACAAATTTCAAGACAGATAGATATGGGGCAAACGGGAAAAAAATGAAGAACATTATCTGCTCTCAAGAAGCTTACATTCTACTATAGAACTTTTAATGTAGGTAACTTCAGGTACCATTATTCCTATTTTATAGATGTAGAAACTGAGATGATGGAAATAAAGAGCTACTTCACCTTGGTTCACACTGTTAATGAGCATAAGAAGTGGAATTTAAATCCAGGTTTTTCGGATTACAAGTCCATAATTTTGTTACTCCCATTAGAAGTTGGGTCTCCTTTCAGCATCCATTCATATAAATCAATACTCCCCAGTTCCACTTCTTTCAGTACAAATAATAGCACGTGTGGACAAGTAAGAAAGTTGAATTTCAACTGCTACTTGTGTCCTACCTACCAGAAGCAACTGCAAACTAGGAAAAATGAGGCTTAGCAATTTGCTGTGCTAAGGTTGCTGTAGTTTGCAAAATTTACCTCAATTTTTCCCCGATGATTATAAAGTTGAGTTAATAATGGACTTTTGATTTTTTCTGTTAATGGCAAGATAGTTAAAAAGTGCAGAAACCAATCAATCAAATATTTATTAATCACCTACTGCATGTTGAGCAGTGTACAGAAAGAATTTGGAGAGTAAAAGAAAATTGATGGTATATCATATGTACAGAAGCAGTTGCCATATAGTCTGTAAACAAAACTCTATAGAGAAGGAAAAAGGTTTTTCTTTTTCATTGCAATTATCCATTTTATAGCCATATAAGTGTTAAAAAAAATCATCTCTCTATGTGGACTATACCAAAACACTTGATGAATCACGTGAAGGGAACCTAAGAACATGTGCTTATGGGACTTTAAGATAAGGGATCTTATCTTCTCAGTATTGGAAACGCAGCTTAAAATAGGTCTAATAGATAATCAACTTGCATTTGTTTTAAACAGGAGTTGGGGGTGGTAGGATGCTAAAAACACAGATATAAAGCTAGAATAACTCTTTGGGGACATCAAGACCAACCTCATTTTATAGATGAGGAAACGGAAGTTATAATAGTCATAGAGTCATAGCTAGTACCGCTATCCTTTGGGGCATGAGGAGAGTCTATTGATGAAAAGGATATGAAATAGAGGGTAACCTAGAGAGCAATCTAGTAGCAAGGGCACTTGTACTAGGAGAGAATGTTAACTGTCTTTCAAAAAGAGCAACTTAGCCAACCATGAGGGATGACAGCAGCCCCCAAGAAAATGACTTTATGGGACCAAGCAAGAGAATTAGAGGAGATTGCCACTGCACACTCCAGGGACCTTGGTAATAATCAAGCCCAATAAGGGACAAGTTTGATCTCCAAATCACTAGGAACTGAAATAAGATACAGATGAGGGAGTAAAGTCCTATGTGACATAAAATGGTGTTCTCTACAAGGCTTCCATAATGGAAATTTTCTGTTCTACAGATGGAAGAAGGACACCCCTCTGGATGTCAGAGACCTAGGATAAAGCCTGGTTGGCCCCATTCGTGCTTCAACTTTAGGAGAATATCATATTGGAGGGATAGGGTGGAAGAGAGTTGTAAAACTTTCACCTCGTAGATCAACCTACAGACTGGCTGCAGGTGCCCACTGGGTCAGAACTATCCTATAGGCCTCAAAGTTTCAAGGACTGGACAACAATATTTGAATTCTCTGGATAATTTTGTGACACTGCAATTTACTAGAGGAGATATAACCATCGTGTAAATTATCTCACTACATAATTCCTATGGGGAAAAAAAGGTTACATTTTATCCTAAATTGGAGTGGGAAACAAATTAAATTCAAACAACTTCTCTTGGAAGTTTTAAGCTTCAAAATAACACATGGAAGGTATTTTTGACACTTCCATTTGGGACAGAGAGGGCTTAGTTAGCTGCCTCAAAGAAACACTGGCTAAAATTAATGAGTTTGTTCCAGAGTACCTAAGAGCATAGAAATCGCCTTATGTACACTATCTAATTTGAGCTGAAGGATGTTCAATGTAGTATATTATCAGGACCATTTTATAGATGAGAAAACTGAAGCTCAGAAAGGTCCAGGAATTTGCTCAGGATCATATAGTTGGTTGGTAGCAAAGCTGAGATATGAATCTAGATACTCTGATACAATGTCTACTGTTCTTTCATCACATTACCCTGTTTTAGTCACATAGACCCTGGTATAAGGATGAGAACAATGGGGAAATTTTGTTCCCCTTAATTATAATAAAAATTCATTTCTTATTAAAATGTTTTTACCCCAGCATAATATGTTATAAGCATAAAGAACCATTGGGAGTAAACCTGTATTCTAGCTCTGCTTCTCTATCTACTTGTGCAATTTAGGGCAAAGCATTGTTCTACACTGGACTTCAATTTTCTCATCCAAATAAGAATGATTTCTAAGATTCTTCCAGCTCAGAATTCTGAATGAATTCTTCAGATGAAAGAAAGTCCTGTAAATTTGATCTAAATGATTAGTGTGTCTAAGTTACTACAGGGGCCTTTGTCCCTCCTGAATTTATCATGTCAGGTAATGATTCAAAAAAAATAAGTGCTAATGGAACAAAATGTCTGTCCTTGGCTCAGAATGATGCTTGATCACAATCATTGAAAATATGCTGTGGTTGGAATGGTCTTACATCAAAGAGTGAGAGTAGGATCCAAGTTAACATGTCAACAGTTTTATGCTTTTCACTCCATCCTTCAGAGTTAATACTGGCTATACAGGCTGAGGTTTTGTCATTGGTAATAATGATGGATTGTGGAAGTGAGAGGGAAAGGGGTGCCTCCAAACTAGATTTTCCCCTCATTCTCCCCTGAGACCAAGAAATCTTAGTTTTATGTAGTTGTCCTGAAGGTCTATAATTCCTCTGCTTACTTCATAAACATTCCCTAAATTGACCAAGCCCGTTGCTGACTGAATGAGAGATTTCTATTCCTGGTTGGAGAGTTCCTTAGGAGATTGTCCATTAAGTGTCAACAGCTCATCTCCTGGTGCTAATCGGCCATCTCTAAGAGTGGTGGGGGGGAGCACACCATGATTCCCATTGGATCTGCATAGTGGAGACCAGAACTCAAATGGTTGGGATTCTTGATGGTTTATATCTTGTTAGATTTTTCTTGAGAATATATTTATTGGCTTAAAAGAGAGCAAAATCATAATTCAATAGCTGGAATGGACTTCAGAGGTTCTATAGACCATACCCTTCATTTTACAAATGAGGAAATCAGGGCTTAGGTTAGATGATCTGCCCAAGGTCATACAAACATAAGAGATAAGATCTAAACATAGGACATATCCAAAACCAGTGTTCTTCCCATTTTGAGATGTATTCATAGTATCAGAACTGGAAAAGATCATAGAGGTCATCTTGTCCAAGATCCTCCTTTAACAAATGAAAAAAAAAACTGAAATTGATGAAAATTAAGTGATTGGTCCAAGATCATATATATAGTAAACATCTAAGGCAGGATTTGTATCCATATCCTCTGACTCCAATGCCTGTGTACTTCCTTCTATAACATACTACATCCACATGTAGATACTAAGATGCTGAGGAGGGAATAGTGGGACTATTAAACTTTCCAAGTTGAATTTGCCTCCAAAAATTAGCCTTCACTTATTTCTTCTAGAATTAATACACTGTCCATACCTAGTCAAATGAGGTCATGGATCAAGTCAACCCTGTTCAGATTAGCCAGTATAGCAACCAGCATCACTGAAACAGTTGAAATGAATGAACTAGTTACACTTCAGTTCAGTCAAAAATAAGATCCTAGAATATTAGAACTGATAAGGATTCTCAAGTTAATCTAGTCTAACCAGGGGCATATTGGTAAATGTGTGATGACCAGTTTTTCAGGAAAAAGAGCATGCATTATATATTTTTAAGTTTCATCTGCATTACTAAAATTTTTGCCATCACTTTCTTAGGTATAGACAACCAACAAAACAATAACCAAATCAAAGCTTGATATAGCATGTGCCATATGAGGACATGAAGACAAAGGGATTGGAGGTAGAGCAAGGAAGGACTACTAATTAGTAATAGATCTTGGATTAGGACCCAGCTGTTCATTCTTATTCTGGTTTAATAATATATCATACTATAAGTGGGATAGCCATTATGGAACATCAACAGAGAGCACCCAAGGTTATTGTCTATCTTCTTTTAATCAAGATAGTTTAAGTAAAATTCTAATCTTGAGGAAGAGACATAATGAGATGGACATTCTTTATTCTTTCCATGATCCAGACCATTTAGTCCTAACATCAGACACCAGCCCAGCTCCCAATATAGATATGCTCTGTTTTAAAGGAAAGCAGCATATCCAAAAGCCAAAACATATCAAAAGGAAAATTGAAGAATGATTATTCACTTTTATATGAAAGAGTCTATCCCATGATTCCTTTCAAGTGTGAACTCCCTAGAGAACACATAAGTATTTGTTTACAGAACTACTTGACAGCAGAGATCAAGGGGCAGAGAGACTTAAAGCTAAATTGCCAAGAATCCCTGCCAGAGCTCAGTTCTACTGCTTTTGTTTCCCACATTCTACATGGACTGTTCCCTGATTTCAACCCTGCCCTCTCCCATTTCAGGATTTTCCCTATGTCTAACATGAATTCTCTTTCCCCCTGCATCTTCTCTTCTTTTATTTCTTTCTCTTCCATGAAATCTTCTCTTTTACTTTATACAGCTAGTGGATAAAGAGCTGATCTTAATGCCTAGAAGATCTGGATTCAAATCTGGTTTTCTGACACATGCTTGTTGTGTGACCCTGACAAGTCAATGAACTTTTCAGCTCTCTAGGCAACCCTGAAAGTCTAAAAATTTAAAGAGTAGAAATTCACTTAGAATGGAAAAGGGAGTTTTTTGAGAGTTGCCCCTCTATCAATGAAATCACATATCCTGTCCCTATCCCTTATACATAATGTCTTATCCTTTTCATTAAATTATAAGCTAATTGAAGGTAAGGATAGCATCATTTTTCACCTTTGCATGCCAGGCCATTAGTATAGCATCTGGTGTATATAATAGATTAATATGTAAAGTCTATTGAATTAATATGAATATAAAGCATATGAAGGTAATGATGAAGTGATGTTTGTCTCTCACTCTCGAAGAAGATCATGACATCAGGAGAATGATTCCATGCACATAGACTGGATTTGAGCGAGAGGCTGCTGTGCTAAGTCACCAGTCTCACTTTCTTCCCTGGAACCATCTGGGTTCAGTGCCCAAACATGAATCAGAATGAGTGGAGGTGGTTCTGGAGGAAGCAATCAGGATTAAATAACTTGTCCATAGTCACAAAGCTAGTGAGTGTTTAGTATATGAGGCTGGATTTAAATTCAGGTTTTCCTGACTCCAGAGTTGGTGCTCTATCCACTGGACCACCAAGCTGTCCTCATGGGATATTGGTACTCAATATATATATATATATATATATATATATATATATATATATATATATATGTATTCAGCTTTTTGGAAAATCTTTCACTATGTTAAACAAGGCAGCCTGGGACAGTGGACCAAACACTGAGCCAAGTGTTTTAGGAAACCTGAATTCTAAATTCTGTTTTGTCACCAATTAATTGTGTGATATTTGATGATTAATCTGCCCTATTTGGGGCTCAGTTCACTCCTTGAAATTCAAACATTCTGTAATTCTCTAATACTAAGACAAACCTGCACAGTAAACCTGCTGTTGTTATTCAGTCTTTTCAATTATATCCAAGTCTTCAGAACTGCATTTGGGAATTTCTTGGAAAAAATACCATTTCCTTCTCTGAATAATTTTACAGATGAGGAAACTGAGATAAATAGGTTACGTGACTTGCCCAAGATCACACAAGTTGTAAATGCCTGATGCTGAATTTGAACTCAGTGTCTCAAGACAGCATTCTATCCACCATGCCACCTAGATGTCCTTACAGTAAACCCAGTCTATAGTAATTTCTCTGTGGTCCTTTTATTTCCAATTATCCACATGCTACAATAGCAGCAATTATACTATTAATAAAAGATCCAAAAGAAAATTTAGATTGATGGCTCTCCCCCAAATCCTGCCTGTAGAATCAATTAGGAAACACACATATTAAGAAACGTACTGAAAAAAACTGGAGATGCTTTAGAACAGGGAATAATATTTGAAATAATATGAACATGAGACAGGTCTTCTGGGAAAAAGAATTAGGGGATAGTAGAAAGAATGCTGAATTTGAAATCAGATAAAACAGTCTTTAACCTCTGCTCTGTAAATTAACCACCCTCTTTACTTCTCTTTAGTCTAAATTGACCTCTTTCATCCCTTCTAGCCCTAAATCCTCTGGCAAATTTCTAGGGCATTGTCCCAGAAAACGTATTTGAAATTGGGCACTCAATATTTTCTTGAAAAGTAAAGACAAATAAGATCATAGACTTAGAACTAGAAGGGCCATTAAAAAAAACAAACCTAATTAAGTAATTTTGAAGAAAAAGTAGGTACAAAATACTTGAGCAACTTGCCTGGGGTCACCTAGCAAAAGTGTCTGAAATGAGTTTGAACCCAGAACTTATTGACTGCAAGTCAAGTATTGCACCTACATTTTATTTCTTTATTATCCTCTCAAAACGTAACAGGTTAATAGATTCTTGATAAGTGAATAATTGAATTTCCCTTCCACAGTTGCCTCCTTGTCAACTAATGTTCTAGCTGGCATATGCTTGTTTTTGCATCATCCTATTATGTATGCTTTTCTGAAGTAGCTAGGTGGTATAGTAAATGGAGAACTAGGCTTTGAACCAGGAAGATCCCTCTTCTTGAGTTCAAATCCAGTCTCAGATACTTACTACCTGTATGACCCTTGGCAAGTTATTTAACCTTGTTTGTCTCAGTTCTTCATTTATAAAAAGAACTGGAGAAGGAAATAGCAAACTGCTCCAGTAGCTTTGCCAAGAAAACCTCAAATGAAGAGTTGGAAATGACTGAAAAATAGCTGAACAACTGTATATTCCTTTATAGGAACTGTTAAAACTGTTTGGCATATTGGGACCATTGGATTAGATGTCCCTCCAAAACTAATGAAAACATACTAAATAGTTTATGGATGTGAAAATGCAAAGTACTATACAAAAGTAAGCTATTGCTTGTAATATTATTGCATAGTACTGGTGTTTCTGTTTTAAATTAGGTTTCAGGGAACAGATACCAGAGCCCAATTGCCATCTACAAGCAAAACTGAAAGCAAAGCAGCTTGCTTCAGATGTGAAACAGTTTGTCCAAGAGAATCACATTATATGTCCAAGTCTTAAAGCAGTTTAAAGTATGGGTTCTAGGGCAGGCAATAAGTGTCTGAGAGAACTTGCTGAAGATGTCTCCCTCATGCACAAGTCATACTCAGTTCCTATGAAGAAGAAAGGCAGTTAAATTCTCAGTTGTCCTGGAAGTGAAGAAAGCAGGAAACCTTCAATACCTGTTGTCTCTCACACTAGAACCAAAGTTTTCTGATTCTAGAGTTAGACATTAAACTACTCTGCTTCATTTGCCTCCATTTATAGCCTTGATCTCATGGATTTCTTCTTTTACTATTTACTATCTTAGAATCAACCCCTTCCCCAAGATCTTTAATTCTTGATCTGGGTAATCCTCATCATCTGATTCCTTTTAGCACTGAAGAGTAGTGCTAGTGGATGTAGTAAAATTGAAATGATCTTGCCCATGTTAAATGCATGGGCATGTTCCTCATAAATCCTCACTGTTTCCTGGCAGTTCTTCTTCTTCCCTCTTATTGATTCCCTAATTCATTCCCCTCAGGATTAATTCAAACTTTTTATTCACTTGGTTGTAGCCTCCTAAACCTTAACTCTTAGTAGAGGACTTGACTTCCTACTTCACTATAAAGGCTAGAACTACTGCTCAGAATTTCCCATCATCATCATCATCATTCACCGTCTCCTCCTTCCCTCTAGTCACAAAGAAAATAATGTCCTTTTCCTTATTAAGGTCACTAATTCTATCTGCATTCTTGATGTCATTCCTTTCCTCAATGATCAGCACTTTTCTCTAGGATCCTAGATTTCCAGATCAGAATGAAAGGGAATACAATCCGTTTCTTTTTCAGATGAGGCCCTAAGGCCCAGGGAGGCCCTGGCTTGCTCAACTTCCCCTAACTTACTTAAGCAACAGAGCTGGAGTTTGAACCCAGCACTCTTTGTCACCATAGTATGATCCCTCTAACAACTATCTTCCCATTTTTCATATAGTGTGAGGCTTTCATATAGTATGGTATGTTATAAAAGGCCTTAGACTTTGATTCAGATGAAGGAAGCTTCTATGCCTGCAAGTCTTTTTTTTTTTAAGGTTTTTTTTTGGTAAGGCAATGGGGTTAAGTGGCTTGCCCAAGGCCACATGGCTAGGTAATTTTTAAGTGTCTGAAGCCACATTTGAACTCAGGTACTCCTGACTCTAGGGCTGGTGCTCTATCCACTACACCACCTAGCCTCCCCTTATGCCCGCAAGTCTTATCACATTTCAGCCTCATTTTCCACATCTATAAGATGGGAGTAATAACATTTGCATTATCTGCCTCACAAAGTTGTTTTAAGGAAACCATTAGCAATTATTATTTCTGCCTTTCCACTCTCTATTCCCATCAACCTACAAGTTATCCATTTTCTCCGATTCTTAAAATAAACAAACTGGCCTTTCTAACTTGCCCTTCTACATTTTCCTCCCCTCCACTGTCAAGTATTTTTTTTAAAAGCTGGTAATAATATATGCTTCTGTTTCCTCAGTACCCATTCTCTCATCAATTCCTCACAAATTTGGCTTTCATTCTATTACTCTATTAAAAAGATTCTCAGAGGTCAATAAAGTCTTCACAACTCTCAAATTCAATGACCTCTTTTCAGTCTTCATTCTTGATCTCTCTGTAGCATTTTATACTGTTGGCTACCAATTTTATCCTTTTAAACAATGTTTTCTCCCTTAGCTAATGAGATACAAATAGTTACTTGTTATTTTTTTGATTTCACATTTTAAGGTTCCTTTCACTGACTTTTTAAAAAATTTGTTTTTTTTGCAAGGCAGTGGGATTAAGTGGTTTGTCCAATGCCACACAGTTATGTAATTATTTAGTGTCTGAGGCTAGATTTGAACTCAGGTACTCCTGACTCCAAGCCCAGGGCTCTATCCACTGCACCACCTAGCCACCCTCCTTCACTGACTTTTTATTTTCTTCTTGAACCTCTAAGGCAAGAACTCTCCAGGCTTCTGTCCCTTGCCCACTTCAATACAAACTTTCTCCCTGAGACATCTCTCTTCGACATTACTTCATTTATCACCACTACACGGATAACAACCAGATCAAGCCCTTACCTCTCTTCTGTGCTTCAAACTTTCATATCCATCTGTCTATATAATATTTATAAGGTTCTTAGTCTTATTTATTTAATCTTATCACCTTCAGGATAAAATACAAAAATCCTCTATTTAGAATTGCAAAGCCCTTTATAACCTAGCCTTCTCCTACCTTCCTAGGCATCTTATATCTTACATCATGTACTCTTCAGTGAAGTAACAAAAAAACACTCTACTTCTTGGTTCTTGCTCACAGCACTTATTAATACCTCTATCAGGCATTTGTATATTATTGTGTATATGACATTCTCTATTAGATTGATAATTCCTTGAAATGTATTTTAATGTAGGCTGTTAGAAGACCTGGATTTGGAGTCCAGGTCCAGTGCCTATTGTCCCCCCCCCAAAGTCACCTTAAATTTAACTATTTTGCATATATTTTATTTATCCACTTTATATTTATGCTTTATTACCATATACATATATAGAGAGAATATAGATATATTACAAACTTGTTTTCTTTCCTCTTAAAATGTAAGCTATTCTTTCTTTATTAATAATAGCCACGCAACAGACATTTAATGCTTGTAGATGTTGATTATTTAGAATTAAGTCATTTAAGTTCTTAGGTTTTTCCATCTATAAAAATGGGAATAATGATGCTTTCAATGAATGGTTTTGTAAATCATAAAGTTGTAAGTGATTGGTGAGATTTGTGTTTTATCCAAACTCCATGCTTTCCCTCAACTTCTAGCACATATCTATGCACCCAACTGGTTGCCTTATGATGGTTCATAAATAAGTGCTGCATAATTTGAAGTAACTAAATGCCTAATGAATGATAAAGGAGGTCTGGAGAGATGAGATTATAGATCCAGTTGAGGAATAACTTCCATTAACTACAGTAGTCTTAAGATTAAAAGTCAAGGAGTTGCTCTAAACTTTTAATTAATCAGTTTATTATCACTGAAAGATAGAGCTTTATAGTTAATTAACTAAAAAAACAAAGGGAATCTCTTATTTTAAATTTAAAACCAAGTAACTAAATTTAATCCCCATGGAATTACATGAAGTACTTTCAACCTGCAGAGCATCAACATTTTACAGGCACTGTTAGCAGGATACTCTGTCTGAGTCATCTGAGTTTTGTTGCTTCCTTCTCTCATCTACCCTTTGGGTGGAAAGCTAATAGAATGTGAAATTAGGATGCTGATAGCAAGGAGGTAGGAAAGAATAGAAATCAAAAGTCCTGGTTAATCCACCAGCCACATAAACAGCCCAGAATAATTAAACTTTGACTATAATATGGATAGATTCAAGCCCTTGGGGAACAGAATTACAATTTTTAAGTTGGAAAAGACCTTAAAGATCATCTCATTGAGCATCCTCATTTTACAACCAAAACTAAGGTCCATGAAATTGAAATGACCTGATCAAGGTCACTTAACTAGTCAGCAGCAGTGTTAGTAGGCTGTTGAGATTTTTTAAAAAGAAAAAATATTATAAAGGTCCAATATTGAGAAATTCTTCCCTGTGATATTACTTAGGAAGTGGTTAGAGGTTTCTCTGATGTGATCTAGGAAGCATCATAAACAATGTTCATATGGCTCACTGACCAATGTCAGATCATATCTTTTTCAATATTTCAATAATGATATTACTTCATTTACATAGATCAAAGACAATTTCTTGTTTAATCCTTACAACAACTTCACAATAACACAAGCATTATTACTTCTCTTTTTCTGAGGTTAAATGACCTATCCCAAAAGTCATATAGTCAATAAAAGCTACTGCTTAGAAATTAATTCAGATATTTTGTTTCCTCTCTAGTGCTCTTTCCATTATGCTTTGTTTGATTCTTCTTCCAAAATGGTCTATCATGGCTTCCAAATTAACTAGAAGGTCTTTGTATTACAGTGAGCATTTATATGGTGCTTGAAGGTTAACAAAGTTCCTTGCATATGCTATCTTATTTGAACCTCCTCACAACACTATAAGTTTGTGCTATTATGATTATTATTATTATTACCATTTTACAGATGAGGAAACTGAAGTTGAGAGTGTAAGTGGCTTGCTGAAGGTCACATATTGTGTCTATGGAAGCATTCCAGCTTCTTTTCTCAACTACTAGTTCAATGCATCCATAGTCAACCTCCTTTTATTTCATTTATATTCATTTCAACAATGGTTCAAGTGCCTACCATGTACCAGGCTGTGTTTTAAGTTCCAATGAATTAAAGATAAAAATGTCAAAGTCACTACCTTCATGGAGTTTATGGTGTAATAGATGTAGTATGGCAGAAATACAAATAGGTACAATAAAAGGTAGAACTTATTAGGGCAAAAGAGTCATCCAGACAAAGACTATTCAGAAAATCTGAGAAGGGAAAGGTCATTTTTAGTTGGAAGGGGAGAGAATGGACAAAGACTTCTTGGAAGAGGGGTTGTCTATGAATTGAAGAATTGCTAAATAAGTTGTAGTATATGGCAGTGATGATATTGTAAGAAAAGACAAACAAAATGTTGGTTCCAGAAAAATCTGGAAAAGCTTATATAAACTGATGTAAAGTAAAGTGAACAGACCCAGGAGAACTTTATACACTGTAACAATAATATTTTATCATGATTAACTGGGAAAGACTTAGATGCTCTGGTCAATAAAATAATCCATGACATTAGATTATGCTAAAAAAATAATATTTGTCTCTAGAGGGAGAAATACAGATTGAGACACTTTTTTTCTTGTTTTTTGACAACATGGATAATTTGGAAATATATTTTGAATGATTCCATGAGTATAATGGGCATCACATTATTTGATTTCTCAATACATAGGGGAGAGGCTAGAAAGAGGACAGAAAATTTGGAGCTCAAAAACATTTTTAATGAATGTTAATTAATTTTTAAAAGGTTAAAATAAGTAAGAAGTGGAAGCATCTTCCTATCTTGAGGGTTGATCTATAAAATGTATGTGAAGACAGATAAGATCAGCTAATTCCCTAGTTTAATTGCACATTCTTTTTTGCTCTTATCAATTTACCACTCTTTTGGGGTAGTTAGGGTGGTACAGAGGATAAAGTGCCAGACCTTAAATCAGAAAGTCTCATTTTCCTGATTTCAAATCTGACCTCAGACACCTACTAGCTGTGTGACCATGGGCAAGTCAGTTAACCCTATTTGCCTCTGTTTCCCTCATCTGTAAAAATAAGCTGAAGAAAGAAATGGCAAACCATTCTAGTGTTTTTGCCAAGAAAACTCCCAATGAGGTCACAAATAGTTAGACGTGCACAGTAACATCCAATTTGCTAATCTCATTCTTGATAACTCTCTCTGACCTCCCAGATCCCAGATGATCCTTGCCTTAGATCTGAAAAAACCTGCCTGTCCCTTTAGAACTTAACTCTGATTCTTTCAGCTGTATACTCCTCTGGTACTTCCCTACTTACCAATATGACCTATTTGACTAGAATGAAAGCTGTTATAAGAGAGGAGTAATTCAAGACTCCACCTAAGTATCTATACTGACCCTTTTCACCTCTTCTACTTAGCCTCATTCAATCTGCCTATGCCTTGTCATAAGGTGACAACTAGGGAATGCTAACTCTATTGCCATTATTCATAATAAGTATAGGGACTAAATGTGTAATTTCATTAGAATAAGGAATTACCAGGGGAGGAAAATTTTTCCCCACTCCAGGTTGGTATCCTCTAAAATTGACCATCTTAGTTTCCTAGGTCATTGAGAAGGTTTATCTTATCCAGGGTCACAACAGCCAGGATATATCAGAGTCAGGACTCAAACCCAGGTCTTTCTCACTTCAAGACTTTCTCTCTCATGCAGTATGATAGCTCACATTTATATTGTAATTTATATATAATATTTCATTTGACATGCATAACTCTGTGAGGTAAATACTTCAAATATCAGCAAAATTGTATAGATTACAAAAGTTCAGAGTTTAATCCTCTTACCCAGAATCATATAGGTTCTAAGATTTGGAGATGGTCCATATGAAAGCAGTAAGGGAAAGACACCAGAGATATGGGGAGATAGACAAAAACAGGCTATTAGAATACTGAGGAAGTAGGAAAAGATGGGGTTCAGAGGTAGCATTGGAGAAGAAGAAAGACTAGAAGAAACAGTGAAAAAATGTGTTAGGATAATGATGTACTCTCTTAAGGATGGGGGCACATGAGGTGGATAATATGGAATGTGACCAAAATTCTAATGAAAAGAGGAAAAAATCGCTTGCTGAAAATGAGGATTGGAGAGGAAATGGGCATTGATGAAGAGAAATGGTCTGGAATAATTAGTATGATGGGGTTTGTTAGTGAGGCAATGAGATACAAATTAAAGGATAGGAGAGGAACAACGAAGGCCAGTTTGAAATTGAATTCAACAGAGTAAAAACTACATTGGGCCAAGTTTACTCAATTTCACCTTCTTTTTTCATTAGCATTATTTGATAGAGATAGTGAAGAAAGAAGACATTAAGTATAATACAGGATTGGGAATCAGTGTGGTAATCTCAGTAGAACTTTAGAGGGATGTAGGAGTCCAGAGTAATAGAGAAAATACTTCAGATTTGTTGGGACTTGGAGTATAGGAGAGGGAAAACTTATATAAAGCCAGAAGTGAGATGAATATAGTGGTTGAAGATGCATGTTTGGTTCCTTAGCAGGAGAAAAGGGCAGCTAGGTCATGCAATAGATAGAGCATTCACTGATCTTGGAATAAGGATGACAGGAGTTTGAATTCAGTCTCAGATACTTAACACTTACTAGCTGTGTGACCCTGGATAAGTCACTTAACCTCAATTGCCTCACATCCAGGGCCATCTCCAGTCATCTTGATTCATATTTGCCCAGTGGACCCAGATAGCTCTGGAGGAGAAACTGAGACTGGTGATTTAGCACAGCTCCCTCACCCAAATCCCAATCATGTGCTTGTCGTGACATCAGTTCTTGTACTTCTCTAGGAATGAAGAACAAGCATCATCAGCAGGAGATGATACAAGTAAAGAGGTTGTGGTCAGAGAAGGGGAATCAGGAGTTAAAGACTTTAGATTGGGATTGCGGTCTTGTGGTGATATAATAATTTTATAACCAGGGCAGCTAGGTGGCACAGGGAATAGAGTGCCACGCCTAGGGTCAGGAAGACACATCTTTATGAATTCAAATCTGGCATCAGACATCTACTAGTTGTGTGACCCTGGGCAAGTCACTTAACTTTTTCTCAGTTTCCTCATCTGTCAAAATAAGCTATAGAACAAATGGAAAACCATTACAATAAATTTGCCAAGAATGCCCTAAATGGTCATAAAGACTTGGACATGACCAGAAGGACCAAATAACTACAATAACCAAGGCTGAGTTAATCCACCTTTGCCCCAAGAAAAATTCCCCAAACTCTGGCCACCCACACAGTCCTCTCACTACTAAAACTCCTATGTCCCCTGAAATCAGATATAAACCTCTTCTTTTTTGTATCTATCCCAGGGCACCCAACAACACCTCCAACCCATCGTCCTGTCACAACACTCAACCATAAACTGTGCTCCTGTGGTTGTTCTGTGATAGAATTTATTAAGTAAAAGAATGACTTCATCTCATATGCACTTAAAGAGAATTCACTTTGCAGCCATATTGAGGGTGGTGTAGAGTGGGCAAAGACTTGAGACTGGCAGACTAACTAGTGGGTCAGTGTAATAGGCCAGCTAGAGGTAAAGAGCGTCTGAACAAAAGTGCTAGTTGTTCAGCAAGAGTTAGAAATGTGAAAAGTTTGCAACTGATTGCAAAAGATTGCAACTGATAGCTATATGTGGTAAGAGAACAAGTGAGAAAAGTGAGATTAATGTCTGCATAGGAAATTGGAAAAAAATTTTGGGGGGGAGATTCTGCTCTAAACATGTTGAGTTGAGATGTCTCAGTTCAGTTTGAATGTCCACTTAGGAAGGCAGGGTGGGCAATTCAAGAGAGAAATGTGTATGATAATTAAAACCATGAACATTGATTGTTTCACCATCAATGACACCAAGAGGGTCAAGAGAGAAAAGAGAACCCAGGACAGACCTTTGGGAAATACAAAGAGTGGTAGAATGTAATGTGGATGCTGAACCAGAAAAGGAATCTATCTGATAGAGTCAGACAAGTAGGAAGAGAACCAGAAGAGAATATCCAGAAAAGAGTGATTAACAATATCAAAAACTACTGAGTTTGGGAAGAAGATGACTGGAAAAATGACCATCAGATAACTACTAAAACAATTATTAGCAATTCAGGGGAAGAGTAGTAGCTTTCTTTAACAGTCCAGAATTTTAAGATATCTCAGAACATCAAGCTGAATTAATTAGTGAGATGTTGAAAATCTGCACATACTAGAGATAGAATTTTTTTTTTATTTAAAAGTAAAAATTAGGACAGCTAGGTGGCACAGTAGACAGAGCACTGGCCCTGGAGTCAGGAGTACCTGAGTTCAAATCCTGCCTCAGACACTTAATAATTACCTAGCTGTGTGGCCTTGGGGCAAGCTACTTAACCCCATTGCCTTGCAAAAAACCTAAAAAAAGTAAAACTTATAATACTAAACATAATAAAATTGCAGAAAACTATTTTTACAAGTAATAAAAAACTTCTTGCCAATTGGCACAACTGGTGCTTCTACAGTCTTTCTTTATGCTTCTTTCACCACTTCCACATTCAATGTCATTATGTTGTCTCTTCAAATACCCAGGTTTTTCTTTCTCAGGGTCCTACCCTGGATGGGACCATTACAGGAATATCCCATCTTTTCTATCCTTTTCCTTCTTCCATATTAAAGTTTATCTTTACTAGTTCCCCAAGATGAGGAGTTTGCCAATCTCTGGCAAAGCTAATTAATTCTAAAGTACTGATCTGATAGCTTCTTAATGAGATATGCATTTAAAGAGATGAATGAATGTACAACTACATAGAAATTTCTATTTGTACTGCTGAAGGAGATGCTAGAAAGGCAATTAGAATAGGGAATACAAAAAGGAAAAAGAAGTGTTGAGGGAATTTCCTAATAATCTTTAAGCACCTAAATACTTTTGATGTCTGAAAGTAGAATAAGGTAAAAAAGATGATGCCCTGAAGACCTAAAGCATGAGAAAAAAACCATTGGGGTTATAATACAAAAGGAATTCTGGTAAATGAAGGCAGAAGGAAGAAATCAGAGAGATAAAGTAAATGTTGTATTTGAGAATAGTTGAGTTTGATAACAAAGGGACCCATCCATATCTATTTGTTTATATCTCTTTAAATCTTGTTCTCTTTTAAGTATTGTCTTGCTTGCATAGATATTATACATAAATCACTGTGCAGACATTAAAACACCATATAAATTTCTATTATTGTTGCAAAACTAAGATAGTGATTGGAAATTTGTCAGTGTTCTTAATGAACTATTCTTTTTTAGAAAAATAATTGAATTAGATTGCTTTCTGTTTCTCCTCTCTCATTAATTCATAACTGTAAAGGAATCGTTTTTGAGCCAAATAGTCAGTCCCAAGTCACCTGAATTATAGGCATAAAACTTAATAATAGGCAAAAAAACCCAATAAAAGTAAAAGATTCTTTAGAATTCAGTCAGACTAGGGAGAAGCAGGAAGAGTTTTGTCTAGCTTGGGGATTTATCCCTGAATCAGAAATATACCCTGAGCTGGGAAATTTTAAGAGTGGTATATTGTACTTAGATTTTAAGGAAGAAGATAAGGATATAGCAACAGAGTGGCTGGACATTAATGAGGCAAGACAAAAAAATCTGCTTCTAGAGGAAAAATAACTCAACTGTAACTGTAACTCTTATTCTAGCTTCAGCTCGATCTTACAGGATTCCTGGTCAATGGGAGGTGAAAGGTCAAAGAACATTACTAAAAGGATCCAAAAGATAGGCTAGGAATGATGCCCTGGGAGAGGGCAGGTGTCCTAGAGGAGGGCAGGTAAGCAGATTCCTTCAATGGGCATTGCTCTGGGGTCCATCATGTTATCTATTCCATTCTACAAATAAAGAAAATCTAAAAAATATAGCAGTCTGGGAAATACCTTACCGCTATATATGTACGATCAGCCTGTGAGAAAAGAGGGCCTTCAGGTGGAGCAAGGAAAAAAAATTAGTACTTCAGTCCTTACTAGCAGGTAACTTCCTAGGGATACCTTTATCTCTTCCATTTCATGGACTTTTTCTTGAAATTTCATCCTCCCTGGCTTCCCCAACTTTCCCACTATTCAGGAGGCAGAATAATCAGGGCAAAAAGTGTGATGGGCCACAGGGAAAAAAAAAATGGGATATCCCATGAGGCAAGAGGGGGCTACTTAAGAACTTCCAGTCCCTCTTCAGATCAGGGAACCTCATACCCCAGGGAGATGGTAATGTTTCCCTAGGTCTAAGAATTCTTCACTGCCTTTCAGTATAACCTGCTTCAGGAGAGGAGTAGGGATTTTATTTCAAGGGTTGCAAGTTGAGAAAGGGAAACAAAGCTGTAGCCCTCACTGGAGAGTTATGCCTTCTTGTGGACTTTCCCTTAAAAGGTTCTTTCCCTTAAAAATTTTCATTCTCTAGCTTCACAAACTTCCCTAAGACTAGAGTCTGAGGGTAATATTGACGAGTTTGGGATCAGAGTTTATTCCCTTCCTCTTCAGTTTCCTCTTGATTCATGAGATCAGAGGCTATTGTTCTGAAAAGACCAAATATTAATAACTAGATCAGAACACTGGCTTGGGAGTCAGGAGACCTAGAGTATAGGACTTTTTGCAATACTGATTCTGGGTCTTGCTTTCCTCTTCCATAAAATAAGGGGATTGAAAAATCAATTTCTAGGGTCCCTTCTAGCTCCAACAGCTAATGATATAGATTTTGGTTCTGACTCTATCTTAATTCATTCTCATTCACAGCAAGAGCTAAATAAACCTTCCTCTGGGACCTTCTTTTCTCCAAAGTTTGAGTTTCCTCTTCTAAAATGAGTCTGGGAT
The DNA here is from genome assembly GCF_037893015.1 of Macrotis lagotis. NCBI lineage: Eukaryota > Metazoa > Chordata > Mammalia > Peramelemorphia > Peramelidae > Macrotis > Macrotis lagotis. Next base: position 120,399,956 of record NC_133661.1, read on the forward strand.
TAGCTGATCCCCAAGGCCCTTTCCAGCTATGATACTTTAAGGAGTTTTGTGTGTTTTGAAGAGTTGGTTCCATCTTTACTTGAGCTCCCTCCTGGAAAATATTTGTTGAAATGGTCAGAATTTCTCCAGCCCCTAGCCCCAGTAGTCAGGCTTCTTGAAAACCAAGTATGAAGAAACAATAGAACCATTGCACCAAGTTACCAAAAATAATTGGTTGAAATATAAAGCTATCAGATGGTCTGCTTCTGAGGCGGAGTCAAGGAGGGGATTAGGGAGAGAAGGAGGTAAGGATGAGTAGGTTTCCTAGTAGCTGCTTGCCTGCATCCCAAACCATTTCTCCTCTACTGAGTGGGGTCCAATACCATCTTTCATGCTGCTTGCCCCAGTTCTAAAATTTCCTAGCTAAGGCATTGATGGTGTTGTCCTTCAAATCCCAAATTATAGAACTGAGGGCTAATATTTGAGAATATTAAACCATTTTTCCATGAGAGTCATTTACAACATGCAACAACATGACTCATCCTTCTTTTTTCCACTCTCTCTATCCCTCAGAGTCATTCCTCTATGTCCCTTTCATATTCTCCCTTCAAACAGGGCTGATGAACAGTTCAAACCATCAGTTGGTTTACCTAAAGCTGGTAGTCTATACAGCTACATCAGAAAGGAGTTGCATGCATGTCCAATTTGTCCATTCCCAGAGTAGAAGGAAAGGAAAAACACTCCAAACTCCCTTCCAGAACCAACCCCCCCTCCAAACCACACATACATCCCAGCTTACCCCCATTCAAACTACTTCTGCTGCAGACATTCCTTTGTGGCTTTAACTACAGCTCTGGGAGGTTTGGAGTCTCTCCTCTGGGAAAGAAAGAGTCTGAAAGGTCCTTAGAGACCAGTTAGTCCTGCCCCTCTGTTGGCTACTTTTATTCTTTTTCACAAAATAAAATCTCTGTGTGAACTACTCAGGACCTAACTCCATTTCTATCTTGGCCATATCAGGCTTCATCTAAGTCCTGGGGACCAACTATCCCAACATGGCTGGCATAAAAAAGAGGCTTTTCTGAGTTTGGATAGACTGTCTGTGAACACCAAGTGTTAACTGTACCTGTAGGTGGGCCCTCCTCCCCTCCCAAAGGAGGTCCTGATGGTTGTCTGGGAGACTTGGATACCCAGCCCTTCACTCCCAGTGGTTATGCACTCCTTCCAGACGCTGCTCTCCTGTGTCAGGAAGAGGCAAGGGGCCAATGGATCAGATTTCATAGTCTCTGAAGACCTGGCCTCATGTGTCACACAATGAAACATTCATAAACCCGTTAAACCGTTACAGCGGCCTGGCACACCCATGTTCAAATGTAAATAGTCCTCTTGGATGTTGTGCTGACCCTGTCTTTCTAAACTTCAGTATAAATGTAATATATTTATAGATAGTTATTCCCATATACAAGGAATCACATTTAGGATACTTTGGGTTTTTTTTTAAAGAAAGTATTCCTATTTTAAAAGAAAAGAACAGTTTTTAAAATCCAAAGCCATCTTTCAGCCAAAACCAGATTAAGTCTGATCCTCTTTTTTGCATCTGGAAAGACATTAGCTAAATGGTGCTGGGTAAAAGTGTGAGGCAAAGTTTATTTTGCATACCAACCCACCCCAATGTAACTTTCAGGAAGTATAGCAGAGTCCCTTTTTCCTTCTACCCAACTCACACCACCTAATTGCATGCTGGTTTTATTTGATTTCAGGATGACATAAAGTGGGGTCCATCTGAGTAAAGATCTAATATTCTCTGAAGATGATCTTCAATCTCCTTCTCCCTCCCCATCCCTGCTACATTTACTAATTCTTTTTTCCTCCTATTTCTTTAGGAACCTACTAGCAGTATCCTATGACCTCTCCCATAGTCATGCAAAGTCATCATCACCCTGTTTAAATTTTTTTATTTGTATTCTTTGAGCTCCAAACCACAGGCTACTTGTAGCATAATTTGGTGTGCAAGACTTACCCAAGGACATGACCATCACAGGGAGACACAAAGAAAGACTCAAAAGGAAAGGAAGTCAAGAATTCCAAATTCTCATTGCTCCCCACCAATGCCACCAAAAGATTTCACTTTCTTCTTATTCTCTTCCCCTCCAAGAAACACAGTTTCTATAGTTTTGGGACAATGGACCAGCCTAGACACCAGCCCAGAGGATTTGTATCTCCTTGCTTTTATGAGCTGCCTACATGTAGCCTCAGGGTGAGAGAATTTTTTTTTCTCTTCAAGGTCACTAACAGCAGCTGCTGACTTTCTACCCCCAATAGACAAACTGCTTTGCTTCCCTAATCATTGTAATAGTATCACCCTTCTAAACCCTATTCTCCCTCAATCTTCAGAGAAGGGAAGGTGATATATTTTTCCACACAACCCTTGTAGGGGATGAGTAAGTGAAGTTGGGGGACCAGTTTATATTTGAAAATTTCTTACCACTTGCTTATTCATCTCCTTCTAAGGCAGAAGCATCGCATGTGTAAAAGTATTTGTGAGCTTCACCCATGTTCTCTATAATTTCTTTTAGACAATCTTCATTTCTGTCCTGTTGAAGTGTTGAACAATACTAATCATGTCCAATACCATCTTTCAGGAATTTACTTGAAACCATAAACCATAGGTTCCTTCCTTTGGTCTCTTTTTTATGTTGTCCCCAGTTGAGGAAGAGACTTCATCTATTTCCCCTGGAGGTTCCTCATGATTTTATACTTAAGGTCTCTTGATCCAGATTTCTTATAGGCAAGGGGATATGTCAATCATTTCAATCCTACTTTAAGATCTCTTCCTTCTAGGTGATTCTGGAATGTTGTTTTGCTGCTATGGTAGATACATATCCACAAGAATAAAGTATATTTTTCTAATGACCAGTCTTAGTGTCATCAACCAGTCCAATATATCTGGACATTTGCGGTATAAGGAATAATCCTAACTTTCTTCTCCTTTCTATTGTTCCAGGACTGTCAACTGGCAGTGCCAGACCAGAAAATGAAGGACAACACTCTGAAGCACAGATTATGGAAAGACTTAGAAGTGTCTCATTGGCAAAGGACTCTAACCTATCTGAGTTTCATGATTCTTTTTGCTTGTTTGGAGGCACATTCCAACCTTTCAGGTTGACATTTAGCCAGATGAATAAACCCATTGGCTTTCCTATTGATCTAGAAAGAGGTGCTAGACTAGCAAGTTTTGGAACTACTTAATTAGTGATTTTTGGAAACTTTCCACAGAACCACAACCTAAAATATTGATCAACGTATGTAAAACCTAGTTCCTCTACCTGATATACATCTAACATTGAAAATATAGTAGGATTTAGTAGCTCTCTTTCTGCAAAAATACTCAACCATAAAGACCAACCAAAGTGGGTCTTCAAGTTCTGATAGTCCCCCTTTAAAGGGCTTCCTTTTTCCCAGCAAGGTCATCATCCAGTCAAATACACTTTTTCTCATTTTCCCTATGATGAACACTATCTATGTCTGATCAATGGGAAAAAGTTCAAGGTTGAGTCCTAAAGACCAGTTGACCCTAATGCTCTTTCTTCCTTCTACCTTTTTTTTAAATTTTGGCTCAGGCAGCATCAGAGAACCCATTGTGCAAGGCTCTGAGGGATTATGATTATATAATGATTCCTACAATCAATGATTGTACCAGTTGCAATTACTTACCTAAGGTTTGCACTCTATTCACCGAACTATTCAAGGAAATGGAAAATATGGAATTGGTACCATGATACACGGGCATTACTAGTGTGAAAATCTTATGATCTCCAACACATACACCCCCAAGAAAATAGAGGTGTTGTCAAGGACACAATGATTTCTGGCCTTGTGATAGAATTACTAATCACCCCTTAAGAAAGCCTTGTGATCAAAGCCTCAGGCAACTTACAGTATAGTCTATTGTACATGAATGGAAGCCTAAGAAAAGGCAGCCAGGAACCATATACATTTCCAGAACTATACTTCTCTGCCAAAAAGATTCCTGACTTAGTTCTCTTCTTTACCTTTCTCTTCATCTCTCATATTAAATATCTTTGGTACTTTTCTAAAATGTACTATAAAAATTTGTGATTATTTAGCAAAGAAAATGATAATCACTATTAGTAAAAATCAGTTCACAAAGAACAAACATGCCAAAATAACCTAATTTCTTCTTAATAAAATTGGTCAAGGGGCAGCTAGGTGGCACAGTGGATAGAGCACTGGCCTTGGAGTCAGGAGTACCTGAGTTCAAATCTGGCCTCAGACACTTAATAATGACCTAGCTGTGTGGCCTTGGGCAAGCCACTTAACCCCATTGCCTTGCAAAAAAACTAAAAAAAAATAAAATAAAATAAAATTGGTCAGCAGATCAGGGGAATACATAGACATGTAATGTACTCTGATTTTAGAACAATATTTGATAGTCATTTTTGATGCTTTTTAGTAAGATTTAATATGATTTGAGTTATATAAAAATTATGTAGATTCTCAACAGATACTGATTAATGGACTATTGTTAACTGGGTAGATTATTTCTAGCAAAATGCCATAGAGTTCCAATCTTTTGTTGATGACTTAGAAAAAACATAGATATTCTTACCAAATTTTCAGGTGACAGAACAGTTTCTTCCATAAACAACAATGTTGCAAAGATGATTTAGAAAAAAATAAGAACACTGATCAACACAAGAATCTACCACAATTCCAAAAGACTCATGATCAAACATTCTAGCCACCTCCTGATAGTGAGGTAATGGACTCAGGTAAGAATTTGTTTTGTTTGAGTATAAATGTTTGTTATATGGGATTTGGTTTTCTTTGCTTTCTCAATAGGGGAGGAAGGATAAAGAGGAAAAGACTCGAAATCTTCAAATAAAAGGAAATTTCATTAAAACATTTTTTTCTTGTGTAATAGAGTTAGAAAGGGGAATTAATGTGACTGGAATTTAAATCAAGATTCAAAGTCATTGACACACCAGAAATGACAAAGCAAAATAAGTGTAAATGACAATAAGTGTAAAATCCTTCATTTGTGTTTAAAACTGAAAGCACACATATATAGAAAAGGGATATTTCTCTTGGCAACAATTTATGTGAAAAAACTCTGGAGGTTTCAGTTGACTACAAATCCAATACAAGTCAATAATGTGACTTAACTGTTTAGCAAACTAATGTCACCTTAGAGATCATTAATAGCAGTATACTATCCATATCACATGAACTAGCATTACCATTATGCCTTGTGATAGATAGGCCATGAGGTAAAGTGTGTGTCAGATGATAAACTAGAATGCCCCTAGGAAATGATTAAGATGGTGAAGGGTCTGGAAGTCATGTCAAATGAGGAATGGTTGAAGACAGAAAGCAAATTTGTTCTGTAGAAGAGAACCCCAAGGAAATACATGACAAGTAGTCTTTAAATATTTGATGACTACCATATGAGAAAATAGAGTCAGCTGTCTCTTTGTTGCTCCAAAGAGCAAATTTTGGATCAATGAGTGCAGGTTTTCAGGTAAAAGATTTTGACTTAGAATAAGAAAAGACTTTCTAACAAAACTTTCCAAAATACAAAATCCCTCTTCAGGTGAGGAACTTACTATCTGAGATGTCATAGAAAGAATTATTACATCAGGTGTGTCATTGAATTAAAGGTTTCTAAGATTTCTCTCAACTTCATGGTTTACGATTGATACTGGAGATGTGGTGTTTTCACACTATCTATTTGATCTATCTACTAGGCCATCCATACTTAATATGCTTACCATGGCTATATGAGAAGTTTTGCTTTATCTCCTTTTCTTTACAACTTCCCTTTATATATCTTATTCCCTTTATGCCTCCTTCTAACATTACCTGGTGCAATCTTGCTTTGGTTGTCACTTTAAGCTATATTTTGATTAATTATAAAAACTCAAAATTAAAGGATAGATTTGCAACAGCATAGGGCAAGTGTACTGATACATACCTGACTCATACTGTTATGCAGACCTATGTTTGGAAGGTGTTAGAAACAATACCAGTGGAAGACATCTTATGGGGTAGTAATCTGGGGTGAGCCTTAATGATGAGCACAACTTAATTAAGGCTATATATCAAGACCTCCATTCATATCTAGCAAATATTTAAGTTAATTCTTTAGGGTTGGTGTATTCTAGTAACACTGGACCAGCTTTGGGGACAGTTACATTATGGTTTATGAAAGACCAAGAAAGTGACTAACTGTTGTCTTTAAGAAGCTTATACAATCCTAACTATGGTGATTTGAAACCTCCTTTTCAATCCTCCCTAGTATTACTGCACATAGGTCTAGATATATCTTTGGAAAAACAGTTACTAAGTAGTTTATATGACTTCTCTGTGTCTTTGAAGCTCTATTGTTGGCCATAATCCAATTGCATACTGCTTAAGAGCCAGATAAAAAAATCTGATGTCAGACAATTAGTGGCAACATGTCCTATAGGTTTGTCCTCAGAATTGAATAACTGATTCTCCAGTCTGAAACTGATTCTCCCATCAGTGAAGAAGTCTGCCCAGTTGTGGTATGACAGACTGTATTAGAAGGAACCATAAAAGTCATCTAATCCTTATTCCCAGAAAATCCTTATACCAAGCAAATGGTCATACAGACTATTTTAAGATCTCCATTAATGGAGAATCTACTTCCTCCAAGGCAATCCATTCCACATTTGCACTTTGTTAATTCTTTTAGAATTCCCCCTTACTTTGAACTTAAAACCAAGTCTACAAATTCAAGCTAGTGATCCTACTTCTGTCTTATGAGACCAAGCAAAAGAAGCATAATTCTCATCTGAAGATAATCTCCAAATATTTCAGGATAGCCAACAACCCTCCCCCACCCTCTCAAGTTCTCTCTTCAAGTCCCTTGAGCATCTCTTTGAATGATATAATTTCAAGGCATTTTATCTTCTTGGTCCCCACCTTCTGAACATGTGAGAATTGAACAAAATTCTCCTTTACTAGATGGCTTAACAGGGGCAGAGTACATGGCAATAATCTGCTTGTTCTAGAGAGTATTAGCTTTCATGTCACATCATTGTTTATATTGAGCTTCAAATTCATTGAAATACATAATTTTTCACAAGAACTGAGTTCCTCTTTTCTATAGTAGCACTATAATGGTGGACAAGACAAACTGGTGTGTGTGCCATGTGTTCATCAGTATATATAAAACTTTATGGAAACTCACATGAAAAATTACTATCTTTCAAGGTCTAATGTAAGTCTCCTCTCTTCACTCAAGTCTCCTCGTACTCATCTTACTCTACCTGAATTCTTACTTAGAAATATTGGGTAAAGAACAGAAAGGAGTCTTAAAGATTCATTTTACAAATGAGAAAATTGAGACTCAGAGAGAGGAAATGGTTTTTCCATCATAGAGATAGTATATAAAAGAACTGGCATTCAAAACTAGGTCTTCTCACTCCAAATTGAGTGTCCTGGACACTATACTATGGTTGACTCCTGTCAGAATGACTATTTTACTTATAGTAAGGATCACACAATTAAGAACTAATTTAGTCTATAATCCTTCTCATCTTACTTTTTTTCCCTTAATCAAGTAAACCTATCTTTGTAACCTTAACAGTTCCTAGCATGATACTAGTCACTTTATAAACATTATTGATAGTTGTGCTTGGGAAACTGGTGTATGAATGGTAAAATCCACATGCCATTTGGCTCTGGGGCTGCTCTGATGTGCACTCAGTTCAGGGATTTTGTGATCATACTGTTTATGACCAAGATAGTTTGCCACATAAAACAATCTACTCATGATGGATGATGGTCCAGTTCCCACATGTATCTTCTTTCTTACTGCCCAACAAGATAAAACTGTAGACTGAATCAAGGATCCTTTAAAACACCAAAGCTCTATGCACCCTAGAAATAAGCCTAGGAAAGTGTATCCTGTTAGTGTAAATGTATTTATAAGTGTAAGTGCTAAATGAACTTTGGTTGAAATGAAGAAAAGGTCATAGGACTATAAAATGACAATCATAGAGTTTGAAGGGACTTTAGAGACCATTTTGTCCAACATGTACTTATTCATAGAGTAATTCATTCTGCAACATTCCCTAGAATTGATCATTCATCCTTGAGACTCTGAAAGTGGGAAAAACCTACTGTTTTCTGAGGCAACTTATTTTACTTTTTTATTGTTCAGTCATTTTTTAATAATATCTGACTCTTTATGACCCCCTTCTTAAAGATACAGTATGTAAGTATGTCCTTCTTTGGCCCGTTTTACAGATGAGGTTACTGAGGCAAATACTGGTGACTTGTCGAGGATCACACAGCTAATAAGTATGGAGCCCAAATTTGAACTCAGAAAGATGACTGTTCCTGATTCCAAGCTCAGTGCTCTATCCACTGCCCCAATTCTATTTTAGCATAACTAATTGTTGGGATTCTTTTTCTTTATATAAAGACTTTATGTAAAGTCTAAAATATTCTATACTTCAACCTTCCCCATTCCTTTCAAGTTTTCAGTCTTTTTTTCAAATGGTATAATTTCCAGGTCTCATCATCCTTGCCCCACCTTGTGAACTTTTTTTTTTAGGTTTTTGCAAGGCAAATGGGGTTAAGTGGCTTGCCCAAGGCCACACAGCTAGGTAATTATTAAGTGTTTGAGACTGGATTTGAACCCAGGTACTCCTGACTCCAGGACCTGTGCTTTATCCACTGCACCACCTAGCCGCCTCCCTTGTGAACTTTTGAAAACAAGACAATGCTTTTTTGGTAGGTGACCTGTGAGGGGAAAAGGGACTCCTAGTTGCTCCCACTGGGTTCAAGCAGAAAAACTCCCTTTCCCACATTACAGCCCTTCAAAGATAGGTACAATGTCCTTTCCCTTTTAGGGACTAAATCTTCCCAGTTCCCCCAACATATTTTCAAATGCCAAGGTCAACCAACCGGGTTGCTTTCTTTTGGACACTCTCCAGCTTTTCACATCCTTCTTAAATGATGTGTCAGTCAAATTGTTCTCTGTTCATCTTACCATGGGGTTTATTGGAAGCATATAAATCAGTTTCAGTGAACACATTCATTCATAGAAAAGGTACAAAAGTCAAGCACAAATTCTACATCACTGGACCTCACTGGGTACCTGTCTTTATCTCAAGGAAATGAAAATTGCATCTATAATTGTACCAGGGAATCAGTCTTTCCAGTTATAACTCAACCATGGAATGATCAACGACTATTAGTGATCAGTGAATACTATACTGGAAGTGCAGGAAGCAACTTGCAGACTTTTACAAATGTGACAACCTGGTTAGTTTTTCTTTTCATTTTTTTTCTACTCCTTGTCATAAAGGTTAGTTCTAAATCTTGTCTGTTAAGGAATTTTTTTTTCAGAAATAAAGATGATAAAAACAGAAGATTTCAATATAAAAGCAAAAGAAAAAGTAAACTACTTATTCATAAATGGAAATAAACTAAAACCAAAGAAATACATCAATGTGGAGCAAGAAAATCTCATATGCCTCTAAATATACTAATCATGAATAAGTAAGATAAAACTATAAATCAAAAGTTTGTATATTTTCTTTTAAGTTACAAAACACCAAAGGTGTTCATGGATAGTCACTGGACAACCTATATTTATCAACTATCCCCCTTCCATCTCTGGGAAAAAAAGATAAGTATATCAAATGTGTATCAAAGATGGTATCCAGAATTGAACATTGTCTTCCTTACATGAGTTGATCAAAACAGAATATATCATACAGAAACTATCAAGTTGTTGGGTTTATTTTTTTTATTCTAGACACTGTATTTCTCTTGATTTGCCTAGGAAAAGAGGCAGAATTTTTTTTACTGTTTTGTGGTACAGCTGACTCATTTTTTAGTTTACAGGGCACTAAAATTCATGGATCATTTTCAAACTGTTTTCTAGTCATACCTCCCTCATTGGACTGAGGCCAAAAACTGGTGCAGTAATTACTGTATTAGAGGAGAAAGCAGGAGATTTAGTACTAGTCTTAACTCTTCCTCATAAAGAGACCTTAAGAAATTCATCTTTCTTCCTTGAGCCTCAGTTTCCTCATCTGTAAAATAGGGAATATAATCCTGCCCTTCTCATATCTGATGACTGTGTTTTGGGTCAAATAAGATCAAGTATTTAAAAGAACTTTGTAAGCTGTGAAGTGATTGTGGTGATATAACAGACATGAAAATGGTTCAAAGTCATAAAGTGCTGTACAATCCAGAGGTTTTGTGATGGTTGTTCCTGCCCCTTGATTGATCTTAACTCAATATATCTTAAATTTTAAAATGAATGTTGCAAAATTCTGCCATGTAAATTTAAATATATGTATATACATATAGAAATGTATGTATACACATATATAAACATGTATTTATATGTATGCATATAAAACATACACATCAGGATTTATTCTTATTAATTTTTAAAATAAAAAATAAAAATAAATGTATTATTTATTGATGTACACAGATAGTATCACAACTCAAGTAAGTTACAATAAGGTGTCATAACTCCAAAAGGAATGAAAATCTTCTAAATAAGTCTAGGAATAAATATTTTAAAAATAATTTTTCCTAGGAATTATAGTGATGAAGGATGAAAGTCATTGAACTTTGAGTAAAAAGACCTGGGTTCAATTCAGTCTCCATCATTATATGATTATGGGCAAGTGACTAACACTCTGTTAACATTTCCTCCCCTTCAAAAATGCTTTTAAAAGTAGAGGGAGGGAAATAATGCCTTCATATCTACCTCAGAGAGTTGTGGTGAGAAAAATTCTCAGCAAACTGAAATATCCTATAGAAATGTAAATTGCTATTGATTGGTACATGCTAAGGATGATTAAAATGAAGTAATGTTACATAAAGCTAATTCAAAACAGATGTGGCATGTTTCATAAGCGAACACACTGGTTAATGTGCCAGCTGCCAATTTGTTTGGAGCTTATTCTTTAATGTTTCTCAGCTTCTTGAGTACTCATTCAATTTATTAATTTTTTTTCTCTTCTATAGCTCTTGCTGGCCTGGTTGGTCTTCTTAGGTGAATGAGACTTCAGAGTCAAGCACATTTGCACAGTATTTTCAAATCAAATTTATCTGCTTGCTAGTCAGGTGGGTTTCCCCAAGTTTTCCAGTCCTGGTATCATGGGATATGTATTTCCTTTCATTCACAGCCAGAAGAATAAACTGCCAGTCAAAGCCAGACCTTACCTATTACCTCTGAAGTTTAATTTTAGAGGTCTGGTAAGACTCACTCACACAACACCACTACCACCATACAACAAAAAAAAATTCACTCTTTCAGTAAAATTCCATGGGTTTTAAGCTAGAAAGATGAGTTTTAAAATAGGAAGGTCAGGGGAGGTTGCACGACATGAAAAATTATATGAACTGAATCAAAATTAAATAAATAGAAACAAAAGAACAATGTATACAATTATTGCAACAATATTAATGACTAAGGGAGGGGAACAAAAAACAAAAGTTAAAGAAACTAAATGGTATATAATTATGAGGACCAAGATTGGCCACAAATGAGAAAAGTAAGACTCTATCTCCTCTTCTCTCTGCAAAAATGAGAGTGGGGGCTTATCACTATAGATATATTGTAATGCTGTTTTAACCAACTGCTGTGTTGATTACTTTTGCTGAACTCTTTGACTTCTCTCTCCTTTTCTCCTATCATTATTAGAAATGGTTCTCTGGATAGGGAAGGAGTAGGAAAATCATGAAAAATTAAATTAGAATATGTACAAAAGATTTTTTTAAAAGGATAGGTAATATGATGTGTCAGGAAGAACATTAATCTGACAATCAGAAGACCTAGGTATGGGACCTTGGAGAAGAGACTTGTGCTTCTGTTTTCTCATTTATAAAATGAAGAAGTCAGATTGGAGGACAAATAAGTTTCCTTTCAGGCAGCTAGGTGACTCAGTGAATAGAGTCCAGGGCTGGAGTTTCAAATCCAGTCTCAGACACTAGCTGTGTGAACCCCAAGCAGGTGACTTAACCCTTTTTGCCTCAGACCATATTAAGTCTGAGTCCTTCTCACCCACAGCAGGTATCATGAAAACTTAAGTGCTTCATAAACCTTAGATTTCCAGTACAATGTGAAATCTTCTTTGATTCAGTGGTCTTCCATTAGACTCTGTCTTCTGTTAAACTTCCAAGCTAAACATTTCACTTTCTATTTTATAGTGACTCAAGTGCCAAATGACTGGGACAATCTCTCTAGTCCTAGAGAACATTTTAGCACTTAAGGGGCCAAAGAGGTCAGGATACCTAGTGGATAGACTTTAGACTGGGTTCAAATCCTCCAGATAACACCTACTTGCATGCTTTTCCCCACCTCTAGGCATAATACACAATGTCTCGGTATCCCAAGAAACTCTAAGTATAACTAGAAGTTATAGCTCTGTATTCATGGGGGTCCACACTGGGGATTCCTTATGTAGAAGAAACCTCAGATTCAGGGGAAAAAATAGGGTTGATGAGTGGAGGGAAAGAATTTGAGGATAGAATCAGTTCTGAGTTGAAAACTGAAGAATAAAATTCCCCCATGTTGATACAGCTTGAAATATTTTGAGGTTTGAATTCATGGTTCCTGGAGACCTCTCCTGACTACCTTTAGCCTCACAGAGCTGCCTCCTTACCCTTCTCCCAGACTGCCCAGATCTCTTCATAGTGGTTCCCCACCTATTCCTATTCTTCCTTAAAGGATTCTACCCTATAAGGCCATGGCACTAGGAATACAGAGAAAGTTGTTTTTATTTTAAAAAGTTCCTAACATTCTAATGGGGACAACATTCATTTTCCTTCCCAATAACCCTAGATATGCTTGGTTTTGTTTTTCTTATTGACTTTATCAAATTAACTCCAGTGACTCTTTAATCTTTAGAGGTGCTGACTGCTAGGTCAAGGTTTAATTTGGATCCAAAGTGCATTTCCATCTACCATTCCAACATATAATGGTAGTAATGACTTAATCCTTTGGGTCCTGCCAAATAAATGGCAACTAGTTTAACTTGGCTGATTCTGTAATTCCTTTTCCTTTAATTTTCTTATTAGACCTTAAATAGCAGAGAAAGAAAGAGACAGAGAGAAAGAGGAGAAAGAAAGAAAAAGCAATCTCCATTTCACATCCAGAAGTTGTCTTGAAAGACATGTAACCATGGTGCTATGGGAGAGAGGACAGTGAACTCTATTTCTTTTTATCCTAAGCCTCACCGTGAGGCTGAACTTGAAATGGAATAAACTGGTGCTTTGTGCTGGCAGCAAGAAGGTAGTGACTCAGTTAATTAAGCATATGAGAGTGACTTGACTGACATTTTCAAAAGGGGAAAGAAGTCTGTGTTTCTGTCAAATCTGTTGTGGTCTATAAGAGGTGATTAAAACTCTAAGAGTATCTTTATGATTCTTGGGGACTTTGGTACCCTATATGGCATTCTTAACTGCTCTCCTGCACCCCAATAAATGGAAACCAATTGGGTTTCTTCATCTAATAACTTTTATAACAAATTATTCAAAATCAGGTGAATTTGAAAATGAATTTCCACCCACCCAATGAGCTTGCCCTCTACCAGAAGGAGCCCATTCTGCCCAGTGGGCAGAAGCCCCATATATATGACTGTCATTTCCAGTATCAAATAACCAGCCACATTCTTCCAATCCCATTGTGCATTTGTGGACATAAGCAAGTCACAGGAAAATCAGGCTGAATCTGAATAAAGGGCTTCATTGTTCTGGTTGCTGGCTTTTTTTTCATTGTCAGCCCCTTTAAACTTCCTTCACAGATTATTTCATTTTTTTACTTTAATCCCATGATGCCAATATTAAACCTCATTCACAACCACAAAATAAAAGAGCAGATTGTTATAAAGTACTTTTAAAGTAGGATCAGGCCAAGGCATTGAAAACCTAATGAAGTTTGTCTCTGATACTCTTCCACCTCCCCTTTCATTGCTATCCTTGATCTCTACCTACCCTCTTGCCTGACCCTTGTTCTTCTTCCTGGGTCTTATTTCCTTAAAACCATGCTCTCTTAGTCATGAGGTGAGGGCTATGTGATCCACAAATACTATATTAAAGAATCCATATATAGGTGTTAATAACTCATAATAATTTAATGTTCTTTTCCCTCCAGGAATCCTTACATTTTAATAGAGGATTCCTGGAAACCAAATGAATTTCCTTAATTCACTTAAGTTGGTGGGGAAGATATTTTTTGGTCATAAGGTCAATATGTGGATAGTAGTTACCTGCCTCTTTTCTATGGATCAGACTAGTAAGAAAGAAGAGAGTTTTCTCTGAAGAATATCTAAATATAGTATATCTACTGAGTGGCTGCTATTGTCCTTCCCAAGTACTTCATTCTACTCTGCTTTAAAGGAGACCCGCAGCACCAAGCTGCATATAACTGAACTCTACAGAGAATAAGGTCTCTGTCTCCTTTCCACTCACTTTTGACGTTCCCATCAAATATGTCTACAAAAGAACAGGGGTAGAGTTTATTCCATTAGAAAATGATAAAAAGACATTCTAATTCTAAGTAATTAATAAATTAAATACTGACAAGGATGAAAGAATCAAAGAGGTGGCTATGAAGTTGGTGTGAGTAAGGTATTGTTAGTAAAGGGAAGGTATCCTAACAAATATTTGAACCCCAAAACACAAAATTACTGATCCAAATTTATGAATGAATAAGTAACTTGGATTATTACAACTGGCTCTTAATGTTTAATGAATGAATTAATGGATGAATCTCAGAGTGAGTAGGATTGAGTGTTAAGAGACACAGGTCTTAACTTCAGACAATTAGTTTAAAAAGCCAAAAGTCAGAGAAATATTCTTAAATTTTAACCCTTTGAAAAAATAATTTGCTAAATATTTAAAAGACAAGATTTTTCACTTGATCGATTTTTAAAAGTTGAAATTTAAGGGAATCCCTAATTTATTGCTGCAACTAGAAAACTAAAGTTAATTCACACATATAGATGAAATTTAAACTAATTAATGCTATTACCACTTACTGGAAGTTCTAAGGGGAAAATCTAGGGAGAAAGAAGTTGAAGTGATTGACAAATAGGAAGTTGGAAAAATTACATATGGATTTAATTATTCAAGGGCCCCTTTCTCTAAGTATAAATGAGAGTTGCTATTTTTGTGTATACACTCTATAGGTTTGTCCATGAAGAATTTACAAAAAAAGAAAAGAGATAGACCTCTTCTCCTTGATACAAATCAGTCTGTTATTTAGAGTCAGAACTTGAATTCTGTTCTCTTGACTCCAATTCTTCAAAATTTCCATTCCCTAAGCCTTCACTCCCTTTTGGAGCTTTTTCTTTGAATTTTTTGTATTTTAATCCAAGTTCACTTTCCTAGGACACCCAAAAAACCTCCACTGTAAGATGGCATTCACTCAGGAAATATTAATTTTCCAGTTGTAATTGTAAATTGAAGTGATTTCAACTTTTAATTGATAAACCAACTCAAAGTAATCTGGAATTGAAATTTAACATTTCCTCAATTACTAATATAAACAGTAAATATTATTATAGGTTTTTCCAGATTACCAAAATATTTCATACAGGGTTATGCTGAGAAATGTTTAACAACCAACTTTCTACAAACATAAAACGTATTTTTAAGTTTAGCCTACCTTATTATTATAATATAATAGATCATTGCAGTAGTTCAAACTTGAAATGAAATGATCCTGTACCAGAATAGCAGTAGTGTCAGAGGAGAGAAGGAGGCATATACAAGACAAGTTTCAAAAATAAAAGAGATAGGCCATGAAAAAGATTGGATTTGGGTAGGAGGAGTGAGAGAGAGAGCAGTCAAAGATGACACCTAGGTCTTGAGTGAGCCTAAGCTTCATAAAAGATAGTGGTTAGAAAAAACAAAGAGTTTAGCTAGGAATGAATGATAAATCCTGTTTGGGACATGTTGAGTGTAAGATTTCTACAAGATATTTTGAAAAAGTGATCACTGCTGACTTTGAGGGAACAGTTTCTAATGGTGGAAAAGAAAGTCATATTGTAAGGGACTGAAAAATGGATGGGAATCAGAAAAACATAGAAGCAATAAATAATATTCTCTCATACCACTCTAATCCCCAAATTTGGCTGTGCAAAGGAGAAAAGCTTTAATATGAGGATAATAGGATTAATTGAAGGTTTATTAAAGTTAGGAGGAATCTCAGTATCCTTGTAGGAAAAGAGAAAAAAACTTAGAGAGGTTTAAAAGTAAAAAGAGAGAGGGAGGGAAAGACTGAAAGAAAAAGTTATCTAATGAGATGAAAAGGAATGATATCAAGGGTTTGCTTTTGGCAAGAAGGTCACCTCACGCTTTGAACCTGGAGCAGTGGTACAGAAGATGGGGGATGATTTCAAGGTTATTGGAAATTAGGGATAGAAGAAGCTCACCACAGACTTTTTCATTGAAGCATGAAACCAGGGTCTCTGCTAAGTGAGGGGAGAGGTGGTGATATAGATTTAGAAGAGAAGTTTCAAAACAGTAGCTGTGGGGAATCAAACAAGATTGGCAGTGCATCCAGTTCATGTGGTTGTGGGCCTTCTTCTAGGAGCAATAGAGGCAGAGAGGAGAAGGAAGTAGAAAGAGAGTAAGAGAGTGGAGAGAGGAAGGGGAGAAGGTCTAGAAAAAGATGAGTCAGCAAGGAATTGAAGAGACTGTGAACTTGAATGGGTTAATTAAAGGGTCATGAGTTTAAAAGAGGAAAATAAGGCCATTTCAGAGATGATGGCTTGGGACAAATCAAGGAGGAATAAAGTCTCCAGAAGTTGTGGCAAAGACAGATTATATTTAGGAATGGTGAGACATACAATAAGCTAGCAGGACAGGACATCATGTTGAGATATAGAGATCTTTGTTAGCATGGATTATGGAGGTGGGTGAAGAGGATATCAAGGATATGATCATTTCTGACTGTGGTGGCCATGGAGCAACAGTATAGATTCTAGGAACTGAAGAAGTTAATAAATTAGCAGGTAAGAGTCTTTGAGGCAACATCATCATGTAAACAAAAATTCCCCAATGAGAAGTGAGGTAGAAGGAAGGACGGTGAACCAAGAACAAAACTCCCCAAGAAAGGAGAGAAAATAACTGAGGATACTGATACAGAAGAGCATCTAAGATCTGAATAGTCTGAAAATTAAGGAAAGACAATGAAAGGAGCTATGAGGAGCACATGGAAGGATCAGTGATGAGAAGGAAACATTTCTACAACTCTTGTCCCAGTGTGCCAAAGAGCCTTGAAAAAAATGGTATCTTCAGTCCTAGAGAGGACATCAAGAGGAGTGTCTCCAGGAGAGATCCAGATGTCTGTGAGAGTAAATTCAGGCAAAGGGGAGAGAAAAGACCTATGATTTCATTAGTCCAAGGAAATCCTAAGTGAAGAAACTATCCCTATCACTGTAGATCTGGATCTTCTTTATAATTCATAATCTCAGAAATTTACCTGGAACACTGAGAGGTGAAGTGACAGCCAGAATCTGTCAGCATATGTCAGAGAAAGGAACTGAATGAACCTTGATCTTCCTAGCTTACAGACTACTTTCTCTTCACTAAGTCACTATTATTTTCTATTTCAGGGAGGAAAAAAAAACAAAAAAAAAATAAAACTCTTCAGATTTTTTTTTAAACAGGCTTTCAATGCCTTCCAAGAGAAATGGCAAGGAGGAAAGTTAGCTATCATCAGTAATATTACCATTGAGTCAACAGTCATTTTTTTTTATTTTGGAAGCAATTGGATAAAATTGCACAGCAACACACACAACTTGTAAGTGTCTGAGGCTAAATTTGAACTCAGGTCCTCCTGACTCTAGGATCACATACCTATGTGAACAAAGGTGCCAGACATGTGCTTTAAAATATAAAGAAAAGCAAAAGCAAGGTCCATGCCCCCAGGGAGTCATTATCAATTCCAATAATAATTAAAATTTATATATTATTTTAAGATTATGAGACTTAAACACCTTATTTCATTCGAAAGAAAAACAATGCAAAGTATCCATTTTCCCTCAGTAAACCTCATAAACTGAATAACATTACTGATTTATGTGAAACAACCTGCCTTACTTAAATTTGTAATACCCATCTATAAATGAAGATGAATCTCTCCGACAGTTCTAAAATAATAATTCAATATAATTCCACAAGAATATACTAAGCACCTTGATAATTTTAATTATACTCAATTCCACAAGGTTATATTAAATATCTATTTTGTATCAGGTACTTTTCTAAGTGCCAGAGACACAAGGAAAAAATCAAAACAATTCCTGTCCAGCAAGGATTCAGGTTCACTCACTGCAATGTCAAGGTTATTGAGACAGTGTTTCCTTGAAGTCATCAGTGAGCAATGCATAAGAAGGACTTTGACTGAGTAACAAATACTATTCTTCATTTTTGTAGTCAATTATAGATTCCTAGACCTGGAAAGGGCCAAAGAGGTTGCCTCCAAATAAAAAGAGTTGTTCTGAGGGAAAAGGATTAGATTTGTATTACTTAGTTCCAGAAGGCAAACTTGGGAGCAATTGATGAAATTTGCAGAGAGACAGACTTGGGCATGATATGAGAGAGAGAGAGAGAGAGAGAGAGAGAGAGAGAGAGAGAGAGAGAGAGAGAGAGAGAGAGAGAGAGAGAGATTGAGAGAGATTGAGAGAGAGAGACAGGGGGACTTCCTAATAATGAGAGCTGCCCCAGAGTGGAATATGGAGCTCTAATCCACTGGAAGTATGCAAGTAGAGACTGGATGACCACTTGTTAGGGACATGACTGAGGGGCTTCCTGTTCAAATATAGGTTGGATTAGGTGATCACTGAGGACCCTTCAAAACCTGAAGATCTGCAAGGTCATCTAGTCCAGGTCTTTGACTAATGGATAATGCACAACATCCTCTCCAATTGATCATTCAATCATTGCTTATGTCTTTATATATGTATGTATGTATGTATATATATATATATATATATATATATATATATATATTCCCTCATAAGCAGTTCATTATATCATAGTATATTTGTCCTTAAATTCCTTCTTACAATATTTCTATACATTCCTATATTCTGCATCCCTATAACTTCTATCCATTTGTCGGAGTACCCCCTCTGGAGTTAAACAGGATAATTCTCTGGTCTCTATTCCATCTAATGAATATTAATCCCTATTATGTTCATCCATTTAAATTTTTTTTTCAGAGAGAACATCTGGATGCCTGATTTTTTAAAAAGAAACTAGCCTGGAGGTTTAGACTCTAAACCACCTAATATATATTAGTCCTTATTATGCTCATCCACAAAATAGATGATTTTTTTCTTCCAAATAGAACATCTGGATCCCTGATTTTTTTAAAGAAACTAGCCCAGACATTTTTAAGCTCAGAAATCTGATTTTTTGTTGGGGCTGACAAGCACTGGACATACCTTAATAAAGCATTTTCGCCTGAGGTTCTTGCCACGGTCATTCATTGGTGTGTGGAGCTGTGCAGCCTTGCAGCCCAGAGCTAGATCAGGAATGCCTGGCTCAGCTTCTGATGTGTCTGCCAGTTGCCCAGAGCAGTGGAAAGCTCCTTCGTGGGCATAATCTGCAGCTATCTCAAAGGGGTCAGGGCATTTCTCATCAGGACTGGATCCATCATCACTGCTCTTGGCATGGCAGAGAATCAGGGACCGGGAAATGGAACGAAACTTTTTGGATTTCCTGCTCTTCCCAGTATTGCTCTGCTGCTCCATCTTCAGCGAGGAAGTGATGCTGCCCCTTTTCCTTTGCTGCTCCCACTGATTTGGCACAGATGAGGAAACTGCTTGATTGGGTTTTTCAGAAACCTCATAAGGTCCTGGAAGAAAAAGGAAGGGGGAAAAAGAGTGGTTAGATGCTACTAACTAACACAATCATTGGAAATCCTGAGCAAACCAAATAAACAGAGCCTCTTCTGGACAGTAGCAGCCACATGGTGCCTCATGACTTAGACTGCTCCATTTCACTCTAGTGCAGGACTCTGAGCGCCTAAACCAACCCCTGCATCCTTCCTTGCTGCTATTTTGGGCTGCCTGGGACATCTGAGCAAATGTCTCTGGGTGTTACCATACCTTCTGGCTCATAGACACAGAATGATTAAACCCCCAACGGACAAAATAGCATAGAATCATAGTTCTGAATCATTAACAGCTAGAACTATAACAGATCTTTTAAGGGGCACAGTGGCAGAACTCTGTAATTGAATTTGAAAGGTCTGGATTCTCATCCAGAATCTGATACTACCTTGTTGTGATTTAAGACAATGCAAATCACTACTCTGGGGTCAAGTTTCTTCATCTATAAAATTAGGTGATTGGACTAGATCAAGGATGCTCAATCTAAGGTCCATATAGAGTTTTTCAAGATACATGAACTTGAATGGGAAAAATTACATCTTTATTTCAACATAATTGGTTTTTAATGTAATCCTATGCATTTTAGTCTACACATTTAAAGATATTCTGAGAAAAGGGTCCATAGCTTCACCAAATTGGCAGAAGGGTCCATGAAACAAAAACATTAAGAACATCTGGTCTAGCTGATAGTCAAAGAGACCTATTATCTAACATTCTCTTAAATCTAATTCACTGCTTTTATTTGTTTCTTTATTTTAATAAGGAAACAGATCCAGGAAGCTTTTGCTCAAGGTTATATGATTTGTAATTCAGAAGACCAAGAATTAGAATTTTAGAGCTGGAACCAGTGATCTTATTTGTCCCATCTAACCAAACCACCTCACTTTGTAATTTGGGAAACTGATGCCCAGGGAGGTTAAATGGCAGAGTCCAGGATTTAAATTCATATCTCCTGAATTTATATGTTTTAGGGAACTGTAATGACCCCAAGTGGGATGTGATCAACCAATCAAAGACGGAGAAGACTGGTCTCATCCCACCACTCTCATCATATTCAATAATGGGACACACACCTATCCCTACTATTTGCTGATTATGAAACAACACATCCCAATTCTACCTCTTTTGTTCATCTGTGCACACCTAAAATATTCAAATTTTCATTTACTATGTATGGCATGCTTCTCAGAGCAATTATAACCAGAGGTGGGCTAAAACCACATGTAGGAACTAGTTGTTAAATTTTCAGTGTGCACTTATACCTCAAAATTCACAAATACTACAAATTATGGTTTGCTATACTGTATTGATTTCCAGACCTAAATAATGATGAAACTGTTAATAAACTTATATCATGAAGATAAATATATCTGAAAACTGGTCATTAAATAATTTACCAGTCCATCCTTAGTTATAAGCTAATACCCACTCAATGCAAGTATGTAATACCTATCTGCACCTCAGAATAGCCATAAGAATTTTGTTTTTGTTTTTTTTTTCTGATAAGATAACTAGTTGACCAAAAAAGATCAATTTCCTTATCCCTTTAAGGTAATAGCACTTTCTCCCTTTTTAACTATTTTCAATACTTTATATCTATTTCCTTGTGTACAAATTATGTTCTCACTTCTATCCCTGCCTGAGTAGAATATAAACTCTTCTTCAATTTTTTATCTTTGTACTTTTTGGACTTAGTACTATGCACCATAGTAGATACTTAATAAATGTGTGTTAAAATGGGCTGAATAGAATTTTACTCTGTTGAGAAAACTCCGTTTAATTTGCTTAAATGAAGGAAAGGTTTAAAAGAGGGAATCACTGAGACTTTGAGACCAAGACATGTAATAAAAATTTTATTTCTGACACAACAATATTCATGAAACATTGTTATTGGACCAAAAGGAAGATGACCTCAGATTACTTGCCACTGACCAATATTGGTCATGGAGATGAGAAAATAAAATGTATTTGTCTCCTCTCAAAAAGAGATGGTAGACTATGTTGGTAGAAATGTTACCAATATATCTAGATACCCATGTCTCTCTCTCTCTCTCAGATATTTCTGTTCAGCTATTTTTAATTATTATACGGGAGGACCCAACATGAAGGGATATAGTAGGAAATGACCCACTTTTTTTAAAAGGAAAAAGTGAACTCATAAATGGATTTATTTACCAGGGTACATGTCATTCCATTTTTCTCCCAACCCCAGAAAAATGTAAGTACCTTGAGGAAAGGATTGTTTGACTTTTGGTTTTCTATCCCCAGTACCTAGAAAACTAGTTCCAGACCTATATTAGTACTTCATAATTGCTTGTTGAATGGGATTAAAAATTACTCCTTAGATGAGCTTTGTGAACATATGGGCCATTAATAAGAGTTCTTAAGTGTACCTTACCTTAGGCAGTTGGGTGACTTGGTGGATAGAACACTGGACCTGGAGTCAAGAAGAAATGAGTTCATATCCAGCCTCAGATACCTATTAATTTCATGACCATGGGCAAGTCATTTAACCTCTGTCAGTCCCAGTTTCCTTAACTATAAAATGAGGATAATAATAGCACCAGCATCCTGAAGTTGCTGTGAGAATCAAATGAGACCATATTTTTAACTGAGACGATGGAGTTAACATATGGAGTACAACATATTGCTAAATGTTTGTTCCTTCCCTCCCTCCCTTCCCCTGTAGTGAAATATCTTAACTCTGAAACTCTTCAGTCCCCTAGATAAGGCCAATGAGTCAAAGAAAGGCAAAGCCCTTCTAGTATCCATAGATCCTTCATGGAAGAAGGATGATTGTTACAAATATTACCATCTTGGACACAGGTGCTCTCTCAGCAGTTCAATGATCAAGGACACTCCTGAGAGACCTATTATGGAAAATGTTATTCACCTCTACAGAACAAATTATGGAATCTGAATGCAGAATAAAGCAGACTTTTTATTTTTTAAAACTTCTCTTATTTTTTTCATTCTTTCTCATGTTTTTCCCCTTAGTTCTAATTCTTCTTTCACAACATGACTAAAATAAAAATATATTCAACATGATAGTACATGTACAACCTATATCAGATTGCTCACTGGCATGGAAAGGGAAAGGGAAAAGATGGTGGAAAAAATGTGGGACTCAAAAGCTTACAAAAGGATAAATATTGAAAACTATCTTTGCATATAACTAGAAAAAACAAAAAAATTTAAAAAATAAAAACAAAAACAAAACATTACCATCTTTTTCTATCAGCTCCCAGATAACAAGGAAAATGTCTTATTTGTACTTTGTATTTCTCCCAGTCCTAAGAACAGATATCTGAACAGATATTGAAATTGGCTTTTGATGAATATTTGCTGAGTAGGGGGAAAGGTATCAAAAAAAAATTGAAAATCTTTTGTTTGTAGAAACAGGATTACTTCTGCTTGCCAATGCTCAAACACAAACACAGAGGCTTACCAATAATTGTCATTTAAAATTTTTCTTAAAACAATGTACTTCTAAGCACTGAAATTATATAACCTTCAAGATTTCCTTATTACCCTTGTCACTTGGGCAGCCTTGAAACTAGCCATTCACAGCAACTGGCAGGGCCATCAATCTAAATGACTGTAGAGAAGCTAATTCACTAGGTCTGCAAAATGGCTTAAACAACAGCCAAAGCTCCTGAATGCTCTTTGCTGTCAACCTGGATAAAATCAAACATCTTTGATGGTTTCTTCACCTGTTAACCCAAAATAACAATATCATCACCCTAATAATACTTTCCATCCATAGGAGTTGCTAAAGATCTCATTCAATCCTTACCTCAAGCTTCTAATATAGATTGTGATAGGAATTAATATAAGGAATTCTTGGATAAGTTCCAGTGAAATAAGTGAAATCAACACTCCACACTTTGGAATAGCTTTAGAGTACTGACTTGCCCACAGTCACATAACCACCCTGTGTCAAAAGTGGAACTTGAATTCAGGTCTTCCTGACTTTAAACTTGATTGTGTATCCACTACATCAACACCACTACCACCATAAACCTCCCCCCCCAAGACATACACATACACACACACACACACACACACACACACACACACACACACCAGTACACAGTATTGTTGTCTCCATTTTACAGATGGGGCAAATGAGGATCAGATAAATGAAATGGCTTACACAGAAATCCCATTGCTAACTAGTTGTGGACCCTGGACAGTAAAACAGATTTTCAGATGCCAAGGCTAGCTAGGGCTCATTTTCCTAAGGCATGTTTGCATAGAAGTTAACTTGTAAAGAAGCATTTGCTAAAATAAAACACTTATTATTTTTCTTTCTCAGTAATAGGGAAAGCAGGAAATAATAAAATTCTGGAACCCAGCTTTAGTATGGAGGGGGTGGGGAAGACAGGGTGATGCTTTGAGAATGGGAAAACCCATATTTCTTCTCTTGCTCCCCAGACTTTGCAAGTAAATGCTAAAGGGAGGGGGTGAGGTGGGTTAAAGTCAGAAACATTTACCGCAGGGCTCTCTAGCTTCTCTAAGAGATTCCTAAACAATTTTTTCTCCATAATGCTTAACAGCATGAAGAAAAGTCTTTGCCTGCTTGCCTGCCACAGAGCTGACAGTGGGGCAGCAGCAACAGCAGCCAAGTGACTCTCCAGGGGTCCACCATTATTAGCCAGATTGCTGAGGGAATTAGGAGACAAGCCTGGGCAGGAGGAGAAGTAAGAAGAGGAGGAACAAAGAAGAGGAGGAGGAAGAAAGAAGAAGAAAGAAGAGGAGGAGTAGGAGGAGGCAGAGGAAAGTCCTCCCCTCTGCCGTTTAAGACAATTTGTTGCTTTATCAGCTTATTCTGAAAGGAAGAACTCCAGTTCATTGAAAAAAAAGCTTATAAAGATGAAAGATCCCTTCTGATTCTGGGGAGAGTACATGATGCATCATGGCCTAAGAGATGCAATTAAAGTCAGAAGACCTGGGTTTGATTCCAGGCTCAACCTAACCTATAACTACCAGAGGGATCATGAACAAGTTATGTAAACTTTCAAGAGTTTTGATTCTCCATGTGTAAAATGAGACTAGATTAATCAATCAGTAAACATTCATTAAGCTCTTGCTATGGAGCACTGTGCTAAGCATTAGGAATACAAAGAAAAACAGAAAGAGAAACTTGGTCTCGAGGAGCTTACTCCAATGAACATCACATACATACATACATACATATATGTGTGTGTATGTCCATATATATACATATATGTATATATTTATATACAAATATATACAGTAGAAAGAATGTTACTGAGTTCTTGGGTGCTTGACTGCTGTGTTCTTATAAATATTGTGTTACCCTAAGGCAGGAGAGGAGAATGAAGAAAGACATCATTTGCTTTATGTATACTTGGGACACACCTGTTCATTATTAAGTTGGAGCTTTGCTGAGTGTGTTGATATTTTCTTCTTTATAATTAGGGTTCAAGATATTGGACACACAGCAAATGCCTCTATGAAAACAAATTTGAGCAAAGACCTCAAAATCTAAAGTTTAAAAAGAGCTGAAGAGATGGGCCAAGGCCTGCAGGATGCCTTTCAGGGAAAGTTGATCCTTTGAGGCCCAGTCAATCACAGTGATAAATGGGATCTGTAGCAAATCCTCTCCCCACTGGTACATGAATCAGTAATCATGGGGGAAAACTTCCTGAGAAGGTTTACTGTCCCAAGAGTCTCTTCTGAAGAATGCCTTCAGATTATAGCAGGTAACTTGTCAACTGGATCTTGAGCATTTCTGGGTTTTAATTGTCCCTGGAGCTAGGGCCTCCATTTACTCCTAAGAGGAATAAACAAGGGAACATGATAGCCAAAGAACTCTAGAAGGGAGCAAGGACAAGATGAATCATTGAAGACACCATTAAGCCCTCTTAAGGAAAGAGATCACCACTCAGAGTTGACTCTCAGCCCATGTTCCATGAGGTTTTCTTTATTAAAAGATTTAATTGTGGCATTCTAGTGGAAGGATAGAAGCCACAAAGTCAAGCTTTCAGGGATTCAGAAACTGAAAAAGGGAGACTAGGAGGAGCACATTGTTTGGCATGTTAAAAGAAAGTAGAAACAGCTAGCAAAGCTGCACAGATAGCATTAGATGATACAAAAATCAGTTGATTTCAATGTGCTCAGAATATCAAACATATCACAGAGAATGCTAATGCAATCTGGTAAGGGAACAGAGCAACAATAGAGTGGACATGAGAAAAGTAAATGGCAGCAGTGGCAGACAGACATAGCTCAGGACAGCTAGAAGAAATACTGATCAAACCACGACCATCAGGAGACTATTAGACAAGCATAATCAAGAAGAACAAAGCAAGGACAGTATGACTGGAGAAGAATAAATGTCCAAATTTTTTAAAAAGGCAAGAGACTAAAATTTATATACTAAAGATCAAGGATTTTGACTTCTATTACTGCGAAATCCTAGAGATATTTTATAAGACTATTTGTGAACATTTATAAGTGTTAAATCATTAAAAGCCAACAATGTTTCATTCAGAATAGCTGATGCCAGTCTATATTTATTTCCTTTTTGATAGGTTAACTGACAGGCTGGTAGAACAGGGAAATACTATAGATATTTTTTTTTCCTCAAGATCTGTTGCCAGTTGGGGTAGACCAGCCAGCCCACTTGAATCACAGGGCATCCTGAGGGAGAAACAGGTTTTAGGAAGTTAAACTATCATTATTTTTACCATGACCTCCCCTCAGACTAAAGTGGAAACAGTCCTGTAGTACTAGTCAAAACCCCCAGGATCAATAACTCCTCACAAACTGTCAATCTTGTCCCAGGCTCAGAAATAAATATGATTTTATCAGTGGAAGATGTATTGCAAACCACTTTGCTGCTACACTCTTAAAGAACACTGGGCCTTTCCAAAGTACTCAAACCTGAAACCTTTAATGTTCCATTAAAATGTGAGCTCCCCAAGAACAAGATCCATCTTGTTTTTCTATTTATGTCTTTAGTGGTTGGCATGTTAGGTGCCTAAGAAATGATTCATTCGTTCAGTAAATCAATCGATCAGCAATGTTCCAGATGCTGAGAACAAAAAGATAAAGAAAAAACAGTAACTGCCCTCTAAGGGTTTATATTCTAAAGGGAGTGACCACACTTACATAATCATTTGGTAAAGTCTTTCATGTTATCCTTCATTCAGTAAATCAATCAATCAATTAACAAACTTTCATTAAATACCTACTATATGGCAAATGCTGAAGGTAAAAAAGATAAAGAAAAAACCAGTAACTGTCCTCTAGGAGTTTACACTCTAAAAGAGGTGACTACACTTACATAATCATTTGATAAAGTCTTTCATGTTATCCTACTGACAAAATGAAGGATGTGGAAAAGACCATAGGATGGATAGATAGATTCAGAATTTATTGAACAATTTACCTCAAATTTCAATAATAATTTTAATAGAAACAAACATAAAGTTCTAAAGTTGAGTCAAAAAAATACCTAAGTATATGCTCTCTTCCCATTCTTTTTGGAATTCTAAATCCCTTCAAGGATGGACCAAGGTGCTACTTCCTGTACAAAGCCTTCTCTAATCCCCTCCCTCAGAATAATTAGTGTAGTCTTCCTCCTCAAATGTATTTATCTCGGTACAGAAAGTAGTCCCCCTCCCACTATCTAGACTATATGTATATTATTTATATAAAATGTGCTTCTTCAGGACAGCTATTATTACATCTTTGTTTTATAGCACAGCATCTGGAGAAGTGCTTTACATATAATAAGCACTTGATAATGCCTGTTGAGTTCTGAGGTTAGTAAATTAACAATTCTACAGTTTTGTAAACTTGACCTTTAATGTTCTCTTATTAATTCTTTTATTTGCATAATGTAGTTTAAAGGCCTTGAAGGCAAGAATTGCTTTTCTTTTTCATTTTATTTTTTCAGTGATCAGCAAATAGGTAACTCATAGATAGAATACTGGATCTGGAGACAGGAAAAACTAAGTTCAAATTCAATTGGACATTTTGTAGCCCTGGGAAGGTCACTTCATCTTTGTCTACCTCAGTTTCCTCAACTGTAAAATAGGGATAATAATAGCCCCCTACTTTGCAGGAAGAGGATCATTGAGAGGATCAAATGAGATAAAATTTGCAAAGATATATAAATATATATATATATATATATATATATATATATATATATATATATATATACACTAGCTATTTCTAAAATTAATTGGTGCCTAATAGTTTTTGGCATCCAGTAAGCACTTAATAATTGCTTGCTGAGTTGAATTGAATTGAATATTAAAGCTTACCTTTGAGGACTTGTAACTCCACAAATATCAGCAGATTGCAATGTTTCTTGCATTACTAATAGATGATTTCCTGAGATGCTATGACCAAAAAAGAATTCCTCATTTTATATCCAAACCCATGGAGATGAACTTCTCTGAATTTAGCCAGCCTGATCCTTGAACAACAGATTTATAATCTACTTCCAGACCCACATTCAAAGCCTTTGCAGCTTGATAAGTAGGACCTTTCAAGTTTTACAATTCACTGACCTAGACTTTAAGAACTCAGGGTCATTCTTTATGTCTTGATGAGGGATTAGAGCACTTCAGACTGGATTAAGGGAGAAAATATTTTTATTCTTTTCCAGAGCAAGAGAGCTGGGAAACTCAAGGTACTCCAGGAGACCTCAGAAGGACTGACCCCAACAAAAATTTCACTATCCAGGCATATCTGGTGGTGTGGACCTGTTAGCAGAGAAAGAAAGCTGTCCAGTAATGATCTATGTTTGAACTGTGAATTCTGACCCTCTTTCCTCCTAAGATATTTTGTAACAGGTGCCTTTCCTTTTTCTGTCTACATTTTCTCCTCTCTACAGAATCCAGTGGCATCCTGCCTTCTCCCAAAGGCAAGTTTAATTCTGCACCAGCAAGAGTATATGTGGCACAAGAATAGCTAAGGTGGGGCTAAATCTTACTGACCCTCTCCAGCCAAGGAATAATGCTATTTCAGGCCTCACAGCTGCTCCCAAGTGGCTAGGAGCCAGTTTAGTTGCCAGGGAAGATTCATGGCCCATTGGTTTCTAGTATTGCCAGAATGGTTTCTATATTATAGTGCAGTTGAGCCTAGATATTCAGACAGCATAGAGCACCTTTAGACCCTCCTACCAACAGTTCACCCAGTTACTCAGGTCCAGTTTATGGCTATCCTCAGTAATAAGATGAGATGCTATTACTTTGGTGGACTTAATCTATTCCAAGCCTTTAGGCTGCATTGCTTTGTAAATACTGAATAAAACAAATTATTTGAAAATGCTTTAAACATGTAAAATTCCATGCTAATTATCAATATAATCAGTATATTGATATATATTATAAATATGCATATACATATAGAGATAGACATACACACATACACATATGCACAATTAATCAAACCTCTCCAAAAATGGAAATTCCATAGACTTACATTCAAATTTACTGATCTTTTCCCCATTTCTAAAACATGCTTTTTGCCCAAGGTTCCCCAAACCATGTAAGACATTTGATGATAATAATAAATGAAATTTATTGAACTGACCTTACTGTTCCTTACAATTATCTCTATGCTATGAGTAGAAGAAAACAGAGAGAAAATGATAGCATTGATTAGAAGCAAAAAGAGAAGAGGATATAGGAGAGGAGAGAAAAGAGGAAAGGAGGGGGGAAGAGAGAAAAGGAGAAGAAAGGAGGGAAGAGAGGAGAGGGTAGGGAAGGGAGAGAAGAGGAGCTAGAATAGTGAGTCTCTCATCAGAAAATCTGTGTAAAGAGGCTTGTTAGGAATAACATGATAAGAATTAGACTCCTGCGAGTCCAACCATGCATTGGTTGAGGATATTTAGGCATTTTCTCCCAACAAAAATGTTTTGTTGGTATTCATTAGAAGATTGCAAATAGTTTGTGACCTTTTCCTTTCATAATCCTCACAGGTTGAGAGAGGAAAGAGATTTTCACCTGCCTCAGTCATTCATGCATCTTCATTTGCCTTTTAAACATCTCAAAATAGATAGTGAATGTCTTCAACTCAACATGTTCAAAATAGAACTTCTTATCTTTTCCCCTAAAACCCTTCTACCTTTCCTATTATTGTAGAGGGCAACTATTTTCCCATTACCTCGGAAAACCGAGGAATAATTCTGAATGTCTCTCACACACATCCCCATTACCTAAGCTAATGCCAAGTTCTGTCAATTTTACCTTTGCAACAACTTTTGAATATGTCTCTTTCTTTCCTTTGTTGCACCCACCATCCCAGTGCAGGTTCTCATTAACTCATGCTTGTTGGTAGATTTGCCTGCTTCAAGTCTCTCCTTACTTTCCTTATTCCAATCCATGCTGCATTGAGCCACTAATGTGATTTTTCCAAAAACTCAGCAGGTATGACCATGTCACACACTGCCCCTGCCCTTACTCAATGAACTCCAGTGGCTCCCTCTTACCTCCAAAAGCAAATACAAAATACTTTTTTAATGTGTTTAGCATTCTAATCCCTAAGTAAACTAACCTTCTCCTACCTTTCCAGTCTTCTTAATACCTCATTCCATGCCATAGACTGATCTAGCAACACTAGTCTACTAGCTGTTCCATCTCCTTCTCTCTGGGTGTTGCCTATGCCTGGAAGCTCTACTGATCTTCCCTTAAGTCCCAACCAAAATCCTACCTCCTACAGGAAACATCCCCCCAACCCTTCTTAATTCCAGTGTCTTTCCTCTCTTAATCATTTCCTATTTATCTTGTATATAGCTTGCTTTATACATACACACACACACACACACACATATATATATATGTTTTTCCCATTAGACTGTAAGTTTCTTTACAGCAGGTACTATATATATATATATATATATATTATATATATATATATAGATAGATAGATAGATAGATAGATAGATATATATATGCCTCCTTTTGTATCCTTAGTGCTTAGCACAATGTCTGATACCTATTGGGCACTTAATAAAATGCTGATTGATTGATTCATTGATCAATTGACTAAATAACCTATTAGGATGTGGCTTTCTTATTGCTTGGTACTTCTTTTATTCATCTTTTGTTGACTCTCTGGTGACACCTCTGGAAGGTCCCTATCCCAATTACTTCCACTTCCACCATTCTTACTTTGAAGAGGCAGTATTATATGATATGGTTGAAAGTCAGGAGAGTTAGGAGAGATCTGGTATTAAATCCCACATCCAACACTATCTGTGTGCCCATGAGAAATTCATTTAAGCTTTCTGTGCTTCTCTGGACAATGGAGATAACAGTGCTCAGGACACCTCTCACAGAGCAACTTAAAGAGGTAAATAAGCTTATTTATATAAAAATAATTTGTATAAAAATTAAATTCTAATAAATTCTGAAATATTAATGCTTCTTCTTGTTGTTCAGGTATTCCAATCCTGTCCAACCATTGGTGAACCTTTGGTTGTTTTGTTTTTTGGGGGTTTTTTTAGGTTTTTTCAAGGAAATGGGGTTAAGCGGCTTGCCCAAGGCCACACAGCTAGGTAATTATTAAGTGTCTGAGGCCGGATTTGAACTCCTGACTCCAGGGCTGGTGCTCCATCCACTGCACCACCTAGCCACCCCACTGGGTGGGGGTGGGAGGTTCTTGACAAAGATACTAAAGTGGCATTCCATTTCCTTCTCCAGTTCATTTTACAAATTAGAAAAGTAAGGCAAACAGGGTTAAGTGCCTTGCTCAGGGTCACACAATTACTAAATGTCTGGGGAAGATGTCTTCCTGATTTCAGAAATTTATATTTAGGATGACCCAAAAGTCTTATTGAAGTCTTAAGCTTTGATTATAATGAAAACCAAATGCTTCAAACTTACAAAGAACAACTTTTAAAAGATTAATTTAATAAAATATTGATTTTTTAATTAGAAATCAACATGACCATCAATTTGGGCTCTAAATCACTATTTGATTCTTTAAATTTGCAAAATATTTCATCCTTTGTAGTTTAGACAAGCATTTCTACCAACAAGCTATTGAAATAATCTAGTTATAAGCTCTCCCAAAAATTGAAGTTTTAATGGAACTCTATGAGAAATAAATCTAATGGATATAGGTTAGGTGATACAGGCTGCCAAACAAGAAGACCTCCTCTAGCAATATGTCAGTAAAAGCATCATCCAGAGACAGTTGTATATACAATGCATGATGACAGAGTTCTCCATTTTGTTAACATTAAAATTAGTTATTCAATTATTATTCAAATTTCACAAACTAAATAAATGTAAAATAAATTTACATATTAATTTTCAAGTGATGTTTTTATAGCATTTCTATTCCTATGTTATTAAAGCTTAAATTTCAGAGCCTCTTGTATAAATTATTAAACCTTCAGAACATCTTGTATAGCTATTACCTGCTGTTTCCCAAAAAAACAACCTACCACCACCAAAAAGAACAACACAACAGCAACAACAACAAGTTTATATGGCATGATCTTCTTTCTCTTCTGTGTTCCACAATATGTTGAATCTATTTTCATCATTTTCTTATCTTTTCCTCCTGTCTGAGAGAAGTCTTTCTGAAGGCTTACCCTCTTTCTACCGTTTCCAGTCTCTCCCTAATCCTCTTATTCCCTATCTTTCTTGGGTTTCTTCAATCTATCCTTCTCAATGCCCCTTCTACTCTTCTTTCAAACATTCCTGCATTTCCCTTATCCTGGAAAGAAACTTTCACCTCAATTAATTAGCACATCAAGCTACCAACTTCTTTCTTCTGTTGGCTATCAATTTTTAAGGAGGAGAGAAATTAAAGGAAAAGGAGAAGGGTTCACCTTGGAAAAGAGAAGGGAGCCATTTTATTTTCTATTATTTTATTTATTATATTTTATGTAATATTGCATATATTAGCTATATTATATTATCCATTATATTACTTAAATTCTATTATTCTCTATTAATTAATTAATCAACTAGCATTTGTTGATTGTACTATTGATACTGTCCTGTGTGTCCAACACTGTTAGATGCCAGGGATATAGACAAAAAGAATAAAGCAGTTTTTTCTTGCAAAGAGCTGACATTCACCTGATAGATATTATTGCTTAATTTGGGTAAATGAGAAAGCTGATCTAAAATCTTAGTGAATTGATTTTTGATAAAAAGATTCATTCTTGAAGTAGATGACCATCCACACGTTGCTACATTTCTATTACTCTGACAATCTTGGTTTTATTTGCTTTGTTTCAATCTGCTTTGTTTCAATTTTATAGTTGTACTGACCCGAACCCCCCACAAATTTCAAATAATTTGACATAAAGTATCTTAAAAATACCTCATAGGTACTAAGTGAACCACCTTCTTTTCTTACCATATAGGACCCTGGATCTCTGGAAGTGACTTTCAATCAGATAAGAAAACGGTTGCCCTTAAGTGACTTACCCAAAGTCAAACAGCTGATAAAAAGCAGTACCAGAATTGAACTCAAGTCCTCAGATTCCAAATATGCTGCTTTTACCATTCCTTCACTGTCTCTGCTCTTATCAATGCTTGGAGAAATCCAATCCAGACTTAAAGTGGGATTTCTGTGTTTCCTATTCTATTTGTCTTCTTCCCTATCACCACACCCAGGATTCCTTTGTGTTCAACACCTGTACATAGTATTGCTGGTTCCAGATCTGCTGGTTCAGCATGTATGACCATATACAACTTCAGAGCAGTCTTTACAAAGAAGGCCACTGCTGCCTGAGTAATTTATTACCTTCACTTCCCAGAGTATCAAATTTCCCTTCAAATACTGAGAGCCCTGGGATCACAACCCACCCTACATTACCTCCAACTATTCCTATCTAACCCTCTCCCTACACAGTCACTGACTCTCTGGGAGCCTCCTTAAAGTTCACAAACTTCTTCTCTAATAGACAATGGATTCTCTGGATATAAGTTATATAGCAAATGGAAAATTAAAGGTAAATAGTCTTATATCACCAAAATCCCCTCTATTAATAGAAAAAAAAATTGGTCAAGCACATATTTTGAAGTTTAGAATCTTTGTTACTGGAGATAGTATCAATATTCGTCCCATTTCTATTTAAGACTTAAAAAAGAAAAAAGAGAACACATCAATATGTGATATCTTTTCTGGGTTTTTTTTTAATTCAAATATTAAAAAATGTGATCTTAAACTGATTAATATGTAACATTTAAATTTTTAATGAAATAAAGCAATTTATGCTTAATTTTAAAATGTCTTTATTAATATCCAGAGAAGGAATTGTAGAGTTTAAAGATAAAAGCTTACTAGCTTCAATTTTTAAAAGTTGACTTATATATTGTGTCTTTTTTCCTCTCCAATGTTTTTTTCCCATGTGAATTTGATTCTTCTTTCACAACATGATTAATATGGACCTATGCTTAGCATGGATGTACACATATAGCTCATATTAGATTGTTTTCTGTTAGGGGAGGGGAGGAGGGGAGGGAGAAAAATGTAAAACTCAAAACATTGCCCAAAAAAATTATTTTTGAAAACTACCATTAAGAGTAGTTAGAAAAATAAATACACAAAATATTTGACTAAAAAAAAGTTGCCATTTATATACATGAATATACTGTTGATATGGCAGAGGGCCTTTACCTCTGAAAGGGCCTGGTTGTTAACTGAGGTGATAGAAAATGACTGAGCCAGATGGACCAGTCTTTGTCTTTTCCAAGGATCAGCATGTCTGGGGCCTCAGCCAGGATGTCAATACCAATCAACACTTACCCAGCAGTTCCTCTACAAGTCATCTTTGCCATAGAAACCACTGGGCAGAATTGAAGAACTCTTCAGATGAGATAAGTTTCAGCTCTTGAGCCTACTCAGATCCAATCAGGGTGCTCCTAACACTTTCTATGCCTTCTATGCCTATGTATCTGAAGGAGAGACCAGGATGACAAAGAGAAAAGAAAGAAGACAAAGAAAGAAAAGAATGAAGAAGAAAAAGAGGATGGAAAGAGATGAATACAGTGACAGTAGAAGGAACAGGAAAAAAGAAGAAAAAGAGAAGAGAGGGATAGGAAAAGGTGGGCTTAGATGGGGTAGCCACACTGACTATCTGTTACTCATCACATCTCCTCACTTATCTGGTGGACAGCAGTGAAGACTGTCTTCTCTTCTCTTGACTCCATGGACCCCATGACAGAAGAAATTGATCTTCTGTTCCTCATGTCTTTCCAATCCAGTATAAGAACATGTTCATATGAATTAATTTATGAAAAAGAAAAGGGTCTATATTCTGGTCTCATTATTATTATTATTATTATTATTATTATTATTATTATTATTAAGTATTCAGATAAGTCAACAACCTCTACTAATGCATCTGGAAGTTACTCTACATCTTAGAATCTTAGAGAGTGGCCCAAGGAACTGAGAGGCTGTCTAGGTTATACAACCAGTGTGTGTCAAAAGCAGGTTTTGTCCTCAGATCTTTCTGACTTCAGGTAAAGCATTCTATCAACTGTACTTATTTGTTTATGAAAATGGAGTGGAGAAAGGAGAAATCATCAACTTCATTAAAATAAAATGGACACCCAAAGAATTTGTTAATAAAAGTACCATTTTATTCTATTCAAAATCATACAAAATAAAATTATACAGTTCTTTTCAGTTCTCTTTACTAGTTCTCTCTTCCTTCTTTTCCCAGGTCAAAACCAAGACACCTTTTTCTCTCAGACCCTTCTATTATGCTTCATGGTCACTCATCAGTTCTAGGTCAAAAATGTTCTCTTCTCAGTCACCTGAATCTTGAAATTTCTCTTAACTGACTCTTCTCTTCTATTGCACAAATCTTCCAGAAACAAGCCACCCCTATGTTAAAGGATTCTGCTCCTCTTCTGAACCTGCAGTTTCTCTGGAAGCTACAAATTTCTTTCAAATGGTTTTCCCCACTCCTGTCCAAGGTTTATATTCTCCCATCATGTCTTCCTCAGGGTCTTTTGTACTTTGGTGTGTGTCCATATATAGGAAAAATAGTAAGGATTAGTGCGGAGCATTCACTCATTTGTCTTTCTTTTTTTTTAAGTTTTTGCAAGGCAATGGGGTTACATGACTTGCCCAAGGACACACAGCTAAGTAATTATTAAGTGTATGAGACAAGATTTGAACTGAGGTCCTTCTGATTCCAGGGCCAATGTTCTATCTACTGTGCCACTTAGCTGCCCCACTCAATTGTCTTTCAATAAATATTTGGTGCATGAAGTTTTGCTGGATATCTAAAAATTCAATTCCATTTGGGTTAACCTGACCCCAGTCTAGTAGGGACTACTCTCAATCCATATATGATTTGATCAAATGGAAAACTTTAACCTAGTATGGTATCAGTTCAAATAATCTAGCAGTAACTTGCCCAGAGGTAGAAAGTCTGAAAGGTTTCCAAAAAATCAAAGTTTTATCATTGAAATTCCTATTTTAAAAAGTTACCTAGGAACCTGTGCAGACTTTCTTTTGCATCTGGCTTCTAACATGGAAAATGATGGTACCCCAGAGCCAAAAGCCTTTCCAAACTCTCCTTGATTCAGAAGCAGGATTGGATGCTGAATGTCACAGAAGAGCCAGTTATTTCCAAGTCCCAAGTCATTCCTATTTCCCTCAGTGCCCATACCTTTTTTATATTCTTTTGCTCCCTTGATCCATAGAGCACTGCTAATAGATACTGGCAGATTTCTATGACTTTAAATCAAAGGATACCTTTCCACCCAACCCCCTTTTTTCTCCCTTCAAGTTTCATGCTACAGATCTTACACCCATTATTCTCCTCCCAAATCACCACAACCCCAGTAATTGAAATGGGGATATTAAATCTAGCATTTGCAAGGAGAAAACCCATTTAGGGACACTTCATAACCCAGGCAGCAATGCTCTGTTATTAACTAAACAGTGGAAAAGTTGGTGCCTGCAACAACAGGAGGTTTTAAATTACTTGGTGGTAACAGCATAATCTCTAGCATCCCATTTTAAATGAGAATCTGATGAGCACTCTCAGTTTCAGGCTTAAGTCTTTCCAGGGAAGTAGAAACATCACTGATGAGTTGATTTCCAAGCTTGGGGAAAGTGGGAGGGGGAGGGGAAACAGTGGGTGGGATGGGAGTAAAAGGAAAAACTACAGGGTAGTGAACTTAACTCCTTTCAGTCAATAGTAAAGATAATTTGCAGAAATGAGCAGTAATGCTACAGAGAATTTTTTAAAGCAGGGAATAATCATAAAAGAATTGAAATGAGAATTAAAAACTTGACTTCTGTAAGTTGTTTTTCTTCCTAGGCTGGAGAGAGAGGAGAGAGAGAGAGAGAGAGAGAGAGAGAGAGAGAGAGAGAGAGAGAGACAGAGACAGAGACAGAGACAGAGACAGAAAGAGAGAGAGAGAGAGGGAGAGAGACAGAGAGAGACAGAGAGAGACAGAGAGAGACAGAGAGACAGAGAGAAGACAGAGAAGACGAGAGAGAGAGAGAGAGAGAGAGAGAGAGAGAGAGAATAATTGAAAACACATCCACATAGTCACATGGCTTAGCTTCAGTAATTTTATTCAGGTCATTGGAACCAACTATTGTTTCCTAATTGAACAAAATGTCAGCGAAGCTAGAGAAACACAGCCTAATGTGAGTCCACTCTCTGGAGAATGGGGCGTTAGCCCTTCAGATCTGGCAAGCCCTTGTGAGACTGGCATCTATATACTGCATTTTACTTCACTCTGGGCTCCCTGGGTCATTTGCTTAATCCATGTCTTTGTTAAAGTTTTTCTAGAATTGCTCTATGAAGGAAGAGTAAACTGAACTAATCAAAGGCAGAACTTCCTGGCCTGACTCAACAAGGACCTGAGAAGATGAGCCAGATGGCTGTGGTAACTAAGGAACTGGAAACCAATTCATTTTCCTTCTCAAGCAGGAAAATGAAAAGGACCTCTACCCCCAAGGGGCAAATAATACAAGCCAATATGGGTTAGACCAGTGACTTGCCCTCAGTTACTCTCAGAAGCATCCTTTACTTTCCAATTATTGGACCTTCGTCACGGACATGCTCCTGACAGGTGTTGACAATGAATAGATTATACACATTGCTAAATATCAAGGCAAATATGAAGATAATTAGATACCAAGGAAATCAAAGACTCATTCATTTTCCAAGGATTTTAGAAAACTGTTCCCTATCCGTCACTGGTGGATCCTATATTGATGGGAAGAATCATTAAATACTAATGGAAACATAAGAGAAATGCAGTCTCAATCCGAGCTCCAAAAATTTGCTGGTTATATAAGTATGGGGACCTAAAACTCAGCTTTCTCATCTGTAAAATGGGAATAATAATACTTGAGAGATGGACTTCACATGGTATGATGAGACAAATGTTTTATAAAAATCTCAAAGCACCAAAGAAATGTGACTCACTATCATTATTATTGTTGTTGTTGGAAAGACAATATTGTTTCCACATAGGAAAATATGCAGCAACTACTAGATTTTTCTGCCCTTACTCCCTTAAGGCTGAACACTGCTGAAGGAAGTCACACTATTCTATGACTGAGTCTATTACAAATTCATATTACATAATCCCAAACTGACCCTCACTAAAAAACAGCAAAACTTTTCTTTGTCCTTTATTAAAAATCTCTCTCCCACTGCTCTCAAAAGTTCGTCAAATCTTCTCTTTTAGTCAGACTCCAATACCTCTCCAACAGCTCCTTCATCTCCCCCTATTTTATGCCTCAAAAACCCTCTAAATCTGGGATGGCTAGGTGGTGTAGTGGATAAAGCACCGGCCCTGGAGTCAGGAGTACGTGGGTTCAGATCCTGTCTCAGACACTTAATAATTGCCTAGCTGTGTGGCCTTGGGCAAGCCACCTAACCCCATTTGCCTTGCAAAAACCTAAAAAACAAAACAAACAAACAAAAATCCCTCTACATCTTTACCCATCCATTCCATTTTTCCTTTATTCTTGTTCCTGAGAAAGAGGTCTTTTTCCTTGGTAAGGCCAAACCTTTTCCCTGAGCCCCTGTATATCCTCAACTACCTTCCTTTCTGTTTATCCTAAAGAATTTACTTTCTTAATTTCTCACTAATCTCACTTTCTCTTCTCTTTCTCTATATGTCTTTCTCTTCTCCCTCTGTCAGTTCCTCCTTATCTACTATTTTCCTCATAACCTACAAATTTCTATTTTCTGCTTTATCCTCAAATAAATTAATCTTGTCATTCCTTCAAGCTGTCATTCAAAATATTTCCTCCCTTTTATAACAAAATTTCTAGTATCATCTACACTTTCTGTAACCAATCACTTCTAAGTCCCTGATCTTCAATGAATGAGTTTTTGCTTTCCTTGGTATCCAATTATCTTCCTATTGCCTTGATAGTTACACTCCTATTTAGCAGTGT
The DNA here is from genome assembly GCF_037893015.1 of Macrotis lagotis. Taxonomy (NCBI): domain Eukaryota; kingdom Metazoa; phylum Chordata; class Mammalia; order Peramelemorphia; family Peramelidae; genus Macrotis; species Macrotis lagotis. The sequence continues at coordinate 120,439,267 of NC_133661.1, forward strand.
AAATAGCCTCAATCCTCAAACATCCTTCTGGTTCTCAATGTTGTTGACCATCATTCCCTCCTCCTAGACACTCACCTTCCTCAGTTTCCATGACATTGGTCCTTCCAACTTGACAGTTCTTCAGTCTATCAGTCGTCACTCATCATTTATTAAGTGCTTACTATGTTTCAACCCCTTTGATAAGTGCTGGGGATATGAAGGAAGTCTAATGAGTGAGAAAACATGGAAAACAGCCATGGACAAACAAGATACAAAAAAATTGGAGATGATCAACAAAGGGAAGGAACTTTTGGAGAAAGACTTTTCTTGGAAGGTGGTATTTTAGCCGAGTTGTGAAGGAAGCCAGGTAAGCCATGAAGTAGAGTTGAGAAGGGGCAGAATTCCAGGCTTGAGGATGACTAGTGAAAATATTCAGGCTGGAGATGGATTGTCTTAAATGAGAAGTGTGAATTAGACTGGTATCACTATATTCTAGAGTATGGGGGGAAATAAGGTGGAAGAAGATTGGAAAGCTAATAATGGTGACCGGATCATAAAAAGCCTTGAAAGTCAAAGAGCATTTTATATCTGATCCTGGAGGTGTTAGGGAGTCACTGAAGTTTATTGAATGGGGGGAATTAACCTTATCAGATTTGCTTTTGGGAAGATTAATTTGACAGTTAAGTGAAGAATAGCCTGGAGTGGGAAGAGACTTGAGGCAGGGAGACCAAGCAGAATGCTATTGAAATATTTCTGTTTTGAAATTATGAGCCTTTCTACCAGGGTAATGGCAATATTAGAGGATAAAAGGGATCACATTTGAGTAAAAGGTAAAAATCAACAGAATTTGGCAACATATTCCTTTTGGAATGGAGGGGAAATGAGAGCTGAGAATGTCTCCTAGCTTTCAAACCTGGGTCACTGAGTAATTGGGAGGATAGTGGCCCTCAGTCTTTTGTGTCTTGTCCAAATCTCTATCTCTCTCATCTCTTCAATTCCCTGCTTAGACATCTTCTGCTGTATATTCCATTAACATATCAAACAATACATCCAAAACAAAAGTTCTTATTGTCTTCATTAATCTTGTCCTTCCTCTAAACTTACATTATTTCTATTGCTGATACCACCATCTCAGACTGTAAATTCCATATCATCAATGACACTTTCCTCTCCCTCACTCTCCTTAAATATCTAATAAAATTGGCCATATCATGATGATTTTATATACTTATACATATGCATATAACTACACTATACATACATCCATATACATATATGACTCCATTCAATCACTAAAGTGATCTTCCTAAAATTGTAAGTCTAGTGATATTACTCACACCCAAACTCAATAAGCTCTGATGGCTCCTAACAGGATGATTTGAAAGAAAAATAAATGAAAAGTAGAAATACTAGATCCACAGGATTACTGATCTTTTTAGTTGGGATTTATTTCCAAAATGCTTCAGAGACATTTCTAAATATATTTCATATTTACATCCATTCACTTCCTAAAGGACTTGGGATGGTTTGCAAGCTAACACAACCAAAAGTAGAACAAAGACTCTACCCTAAAACCCAACAGTCATCCCTCTCCAAGGATCAGAAAAACATCAACATTCTCAAACTCCAGAACTGAGCAGGTGACAACACAATGCGATACATTTCACTGTTTTTTGGCTGCTGAGGCAAAAGGAAATATGCATAGTTACATGGGGGGGGGTGTCTGTTTTCTGACAGCAGAAAGCAGACAAATCTATCTACAGAAACAAAATGTTTCCTGGAACTAAATTCAAGCAGCAATTTATCACATGGACCCTGTACAAAGGAGTTTGAGTGACAGAGTAAGCAGAGTCTTCAAGCAAAACTTCAGAGCTATTCCCACCAACATCATTCCTTCAGAAATTTGGAGAATGACATTAGGGAAATAAGCAGTAACTTGTCCAATTAAATTAAATTCAACAAACATTTGTTAATCACAATTATCTGATAGGTACACATACAGAAGAAAAAAAGGAAATAGTCCCTAATCTCAAGGAGATTGTATTTAACTTAAGGTAGGGGGAGAAAAGGATTGGGAAATAATGTGAACATAGAAAATCATATACATAAAGTAACACAATATTTTGGTGGGCAGTGAGACCTGGGTACATCAAGAAAGGTTGCTTTTAGGAGATGACATTTGACTTGAGCCTCAAAGGGAGTGGGGTTCAAGAAGTTGAAGTAAGGAAAAGAAGGAGAATATTCCAGGAAGAGGAGACACTCTATGCAAAGGCCTAGAGATCGGAGAGGAATGTACTATACCGGGTACCTCAAGATGGTCGGTAAGCACTGCCTGGAACATAATAGGAACTATATAAAGGCTTATTCCCCCTCCTCCACCTTCCCCTAGAACAACAATTTCTATATCCCTTGGCTTTCAGTAAACCTTTCCTTACAACATGAAAAGAAATAAATTATATTCAACATGAAAGGAAATAAATTTTAGAGTTCATGAGGCACATACACATAAAAATAAAACAAGATTAATATCAGTAGGAAACTATATCTATTTTCCAAATATTTTTCTTGACAAATTTCTCCTAAAGGAATCCCTGGGAAAGACCAAAATCTGAGAGATAGAGAAAGGTAGAAAGGAAAAGAAAATAATGTGTAATCTTTCTGGAAAAATAAGTAGGAGCAAGATATTGAAAGACTTTAAATGTCAAATGCAGGAATATGTTTTGACCTAGAGGCAATAGACTCTATTGTTCGGAACAACAGTAATACTCAAAGATAGTCAGGGTTGGATGAGGCTACCCAACCTTTCCAGGAAAATTTCTGGGATACCTGTCTAGCCATCAGAATTTCTGAGAATTTTCTTCCTGTTTGTAGTATAACACTATGACAATATAGCTTCTACCATAGGTCAATAAGTTGAAGCAGGTGTGTTAATGTCATCTACATTCAAACTAGAATTATCATGGCTGGATAGTATTTTAAAATTCCACCAATAGGATACTGTGTTATGGAATAGGTGTTAGGACTTGATTAAGGTGTGATTCCAGTTTCCTAGGGAAACATGAATAAATCCTTTCCTCCATGCTGGACCTTGGTGCTCACATCTGAAGAATGAGGAGGCAATTTGAACTGGATATTCTCTAAGAGTTATTCCAGCTCTAATATTCTGTGACTACAAGTCAGTTCATTCAGTTACCTGAGAAGATGTTTCACAATCATCTCATCCTATTTTATTCATCAGGTTACAGTCCTACTGAAAATCAAAAATTCTACAAAGGTCTTCTGAAGGGTACTTTTATGGTCAAGACAGTCAATTGAAAACACCTGCTTTTTGATTTTTTTTTTCAGGACAAAACTGTCTATTTTGCATTTTATGGTGCAGAACTCTGGGCTCTCCAATGAATATTTGTCCAAATGCTTAGGAAGATTCAAAGCTCTTTTGAGGAAAATATTGGCCCTACCCACAGACATCTGGCTGGAAATGGGATGGTGTGCCTGGGCGAGGATACAAATCAGCCTTCCAAATTTTTACAATAGAATGTCAATTCAGCCTCCCTCAGTCTGGTATCTAAAGTATATGGATCTTTCTTCAATCAACAACATAGAGTGTTGGCACTCATCAGAAAATTCATCTGTGTATAGACTATATTCCAGCATTTATTAAATGTTCACTTGAGCCATCTCATATTTAAGAGAAACAATGTAAATGTGTGCTAACTCTCCATTCCTTGAGATTCTTAAAGCCCTTACAGTTAAATTAGAGCATCAAAAAAACAACATACCTTATCCATTTTCTCTCCAAGTCTATGCTATGATCTCAGCTTCTAGAGAAACTCAATATGTCACATATAAATTTGAACATTGTTTCTCCTTCTTTGTTCCTAAAACTTCTTTTGGGATCTTCTTCCAAAAAAAGACCCACAGGAGAAGAAATGGAAACTGAGTCGATGAGGTTTTCCTTCAAGCTTCTTGGTAAGCATGAACTACATGCTCCTTGGAGCAAGAACTACAAGGTTTGATGAAAGTTAAGCTTTCAACTCTGTACCATATTCCTACATTTATTACATATACCTGGCAGCTACAAAATTCCTGGTCTTTCCACATATGCAAAACCAGGTTGCTAATATTAGATTGCCCCTTAATACAAGACCCATATAAAAGAGTTCCAACTTGGATTCAGTGCAGTTAATTTTTTTCCTCTGAGGGAAAAAATAATCAAACAAGAATTATATAACATTATATAATTACACATCATGTATCTCTTTATCCTTGAATATCAGATTAGCCCAGATGAGAAAAAGGGAAGATGATCAATACCGAAGAGGTTGTGAGAGGACTGGGACATTGATACATTGCTTGTGGCATTGTGAATGGATCCAGCCTTTCTGGAGAGCAATGTGGAACTATGCCCAAAGAGCAATAAAAATGTTCATACCCTTTGACCCAGTAATTCCAATTCTAGGATTAAATCCAGAAGAAATTGTAAAAAATGGGAAAAGTCTTCCATGTTCCAAAATATTCATAGCAGCTCTTTTTTTAGTGGCAAAGAATTAGAAATTGAGAGGATGCCCATCAACTGGGGAATAGCTAAACAAGTTATGGTACATGAATACTATGGAATATTATTGTTCTATAAGAAACCATAAATGGTCAGACTCTAGAGAAGCATGGAATGACTTACAGGATCTGATGCTAAGTGAAGGGAGTAGAGCCAGGAGAACAATGTACACATCAACAACTTTAAGAGATGAACAACCTTGAAGGAAGCAACTCCTTCCTTGACAGTCCAGAGACTGGTAATGATCTATATTATGCCCAACCAGAGGAAGAAAAACAAAACTAAACTAAATACACAGAAAAAACACACCCCTACTAAATCTGATGAATACTTTATAAAAATTATCTCTTATGTATCTCTTTCCCTTAATCCTAATTCTTCATGCCAATTATTACTAATTTATAAATATGTTTAACAAAATATGTATGTAAAATGTTTACCTGACTGTTCCCTACTGAGCGGAGAGAGGTGGGAAGGAAGGGTGGAGGGAAATATTGTAACTTATGAATATGCATGTACAAATGGATGAAAATTAAAAAAAGAAATTAAAAAGAAGAAAATGTCAGAGATTAGAGAGGATTGTCAACAAAGCTGGAAATTAGCTCCTGTGGCTCAGAGAACTCAGGAGAACTAGGGACCTCAGGAGTTCACTTGCCCCAAACTAAGCAGATATCTTGATAGTCCTCAATGACCAGGAAGAAATTAAGAGCACATAAACTTGCTCTTAGAGTAGGAACATCATAGAGCCAAGAAGTCAGATATCTCATTGGATACAGAGAGAAGGACCTAGATCAGAAATATCACTGAACTCAGTGATATTCTTGTTTTTCTTGTTACTAAACAAAGTCACTCAGTCTCTCTGGACTTAAGCTATTATAACTGTCAAATAAAAGTATTGAATTTCATGATCTCGCAAGTCTCTTTCAGCTCAAAATATTTTTATCCTATATAGAGAGAATGAATGACAATATGACATATTGGATGGAGAAATGGCCTTGGAATGAGTAAATCTTAGGTTCAAGTCCATCTCTGATGCACACTGATCTGGTGGCCTTGAGTAAATTATATCATCACCCCATGTCTTTAGGAAACTCTAAGGGAAGGAACCAAATTACTTTCATAAAAGGAGTTCTTCACCAGAAGTACTTTGAATTAATGAAATAACAGTCCAGATCAAATATTACACATACACATATATGCATTTATAATTGTATAGGGGTGTTTATATGTTTATATATGTGTGTGTGTGTGTGTGTATTTTTGAGGAAACATGAGAAATCCTAGATAAGACTTCAATAATTTCATAATTCATTGATATTCAACTTTACTTGAAATTACCTATCTCTGCATATTTTGTATCTCACAACTGAAATAAAGTTGTTTTCCAGAATTCAGGATAATAGAAGTGTCTTACTACAGTTAATGGGAGAGTAAATAGAGTGATAGGCCTGGAATCTGGAAGACCTGGGTTCAAATCCAGTCTCAGTCACTTTAGCTGTGTGACTCTGGGCATATCACTTAGTCCCATTTTCCTCAATTTCCTCATCTATAAAATGAGCTAGAGAACAAAATGGCAAGTCATTCCAGTATCTTTGCCAAGAGAGCCCCAAAAGGGATCATGAAAAGTTGAACATGACTGAAAACAGCTAAACAGCAACATTAAGGAAGATAAAATGAAAGAACAGACAAAGCTCTGTTATGTGTCCAAAACTAAGAAGCTAAACTGGCTTCCCCCATGCCATTGGATGGTAGTAGCAAACCTCACTGTAAAAGCAAATAATTTGGGGCAGCTAGGTGATTTAGTGGATAGAGCATAGGCCCTGGTATCAAGAGAACCTTATAGTTCAAAGCCAACCTCAGACACTAACTGTGTGATCCTGGGCAAGTCACTCAATTCTGATTGCCTCAAAACAAACAAACAAGTAATTCATCCTTGAGTTTCTCCATTCAACAGCAATACAAAGATGAAAGCAGTTATAACAGATGAATATCTACTACAAAGAAGAAAAATACCTTGGCAACTCACCTGTGTATTAGCACTTCCAAATATCCCTCAAAATGAAGACTTACCTTGTGCCTTTTTAACTCTTCCAATATCCAAAGCAAGCCCTTTCACTTTTTTTCCTTTTCTGAATTTTCATACCATCCCAAGGACCACAGTAATCAGGAAAAACAAGAGCTCAGGAGAGAGACTATGACCCACTTTCCACAGTAAGGTAGGATTGAAGCAACTTTTCAAAGGAGAACCAATTTCCAAAATAATCTCCAGACTGAGAGGTTTTGAAAATGTAGAGTTCAACTACTCTGAACCTAACAACTAGGGTCTCAGTTCTTGTCACCTGCCAAGGACAGGTGACTCAGAAGGAAAAATAGTGTCCAAATTGGCAAAGGACATGGATAAAGAGTGACTCCCCAACAAGTCCATCTGGTTTCTCCATAGGAAGAGCTACCACATGCATACCCCACCCCACATAAGTCCAGAAGGAAGGCTCTAATTCACTGGCAAGCCTCCATTTTGAATACTACCTTATCATCATCTTCACAGAAAATGATATAACAAGTCAAGCTGACCTAGAATTTAAAGGATGCTGTTCTATAATGAAATGAAGAAGGCAGGGGAAAGAAGGTCTCAAGGACAGAGAATGGTTACTGAATGTGGCCACTTAATTCTATTCAAAGTTCTAGTACTAATTTGAAATGTGCCTTACAAGTCCCTTTACTTCTCTGAACATGACTTCCCCTACCCAGAAATAATCAAAGTCAAGAAAGGGAAAATTTTTACCATCCAGTCTACCAAACATTGAGAATTTACAAAAAGACAAGACATACTTGTATTTTCAGTCACTGAGATGGAAGTTGCCAACTTTTTTGGTCCTTGAATTCCTTGCCTTTTAATATACCTTCCTGTATTTGTTATTCTTTAGAAAAGAAGATAAATTTTACAGTATATTGTGCATGTGAAATAAATAAAATAGAAATTGATTTTTTCATATATATATAATCATTGATAGTATTCATATATTATAACATTCTCTCATTTAATCCTTTCAGTAATGCTGTAATGTTATCACATAATTATTATCCCTATTTTATAGATGAGGAAATGGAGATGAAGTGACCTCCTTATGGTCATGCAGCTTGTAAGTGTATTAGACCGGATTTGAATTCACATCTTCCTGACTCTAGTGCTTTCTCCATTGTACTACCTAACAGCTTACTGGAAGTTTACTTTATTCATGACAACATAATTTTTCACTGACACTACTATTTTGGGATTATTTCAATAAGAAAATACAGTTATTTACCAAGTATCCTGCTTGTCCCTTGACAAAAGTCTTCTTGGGGTATATGGTCCCCAAGATAGGAACCCCTATGCTAAGGATTACCACAAGATACAAGAGATACTATTGCCTTAAGATATCTTCTTAAATCAAAGGATAATTCTATAGCCTTTATCTTTGGGTGGAATTTCATATGTCTCCTCTATTCTGGACACGCTATATGCAACAAATTTCAAAGAGATGTTTTTATTAATCATTGGCATTTGTTATGTTGAAAAGCTTTATTTTTTACTTCTTTAGAACATACTGTTTTCACTGGATAAAGAAAAGGGATAATGTTCCACACACTCCCTGGAACAGCAGGGGACTCCCCTCACAACCCACAAGCCCTCACAACCAGATGTTTCCAGGCCTCTCTGGGGGCCTAAAACTAGGTTTTAATGAATGAGTAGGTGAAACATGTAGGAAGCCCTTGAAATTTCATGAAAGGCTGGTGGGTTGCCGAGCCCGTGACAGAGAAAACCATTCTCACAGTCCAGAGTAGATAGAAGGCCAACAATTGTATGGAAGGCATCTCATAAACAGCATACTTTCAATAAAGCTGCCTTTGTTGGACAATGCCTATTTTCAATTTTACAGTGTGAGCCTTGGATGGGAAAGACATTGAGGAATGTTAACATCAAGTGTCTGTGATTACTAGTCCCCTATTCAGGCCCATGGATTTCTATTCTTTCCTAAATTCTTCTTTTGAACCAGTGTTCTCAAAAAAGTGCCCACCCAGGATACTCTGCAATAACCTATGTACCTACCTAACCTAAACCTAATTCAGTATCATTAAGAGACTTAGAGAAACTATGGGGTTCAACATGTTTTCTGCCTCCTCCACCATGAGGAAATAGACAATAAATAAAAATGTACAGTTAAATAGTGACAAATATGCTTGTGTTCAGAAAGAAAAATTTAGCAGCAACCCATTGCCTAAAGCAACTAGTGAAAATACCTCCACCCCCTACTTTTAAGACCTTTCATATTCTGGTCCTATCCTTTTAATCCAATCTCCTTTCCCCACTGTTATGGACATGCATCTTATCCTTCTTCAGGTTAGCCACCTACATATGCAGTATTCATTCTTCTCTTTAAGACTGGATAAAAGGGCACTCTGTGACTTAATGGTCTTCTCCTTGAGCTTGGAATGCTTTCTTTCTACTTCTTTGCCTACTTAAATATTTCTCATCCTTCAAAGATTAACTCAAGGCCCTCTTCTGGTAAGCCTTCATCAGACACTCCAGTTACATGCCAAGCTCCCTCTTTGAAAACTTTGGAAAACATCAATTGCCAAGGCACTTTACTGACTACTAAAGATACAAAGATAAGTAGGACACAATCCCATTTCTCAAGAAGAATAGAATAAAATAGAATAGAATAGAGGTGAACAGTTACAAATAGCTCTGACATAAAAGAAATAGTAAAGGAGGTGTGAAGTCAAAACATTTTGAGACATGCCATTTTAAAATGTAACTTAAGAAAACAATGTGAAGCATGGTGGAAAAGGTACTTGCATTGGAGATAAGAATATCAGAGTTTGAATTCTAATACTGGCTTGGTTAGAAAGTAACTCTCTGACCTGGGGGGGGGGGGGGAAGTCATCTCACTAGTGACACAATGACAGAGTGCCCAGTCTGAAGTCAGAGGATCTGAGTTCAAATCCAGCCACAGACTAGTTGTATCACCCTGGACAAACCTTTAACCATAAAATGGGGATAATCATAGTGCTTATCTCATAGGGTTGTTGTGAGGATGAAATGAGAATGTTTATAAAGTGCTAAACACAGTGTCTAGTACATAGTAGGAGTTATATAAATGTTAGTTATTGTTATAATTGTTTATTAAAATGACTGAGTTGGAAAATGTAGTCTCTTTATGAGAACATCCTGGAGTACATTCCATAGTTTAGAAACTTATCCAAGACAATTTTAGTATTTCTACAAGTCACTTTCTTGAGTGCACACTGATATACTGAACCCCAAGTATAAAAACATTTTTTCCATTTTATTCCTCAGCTTCAGGACCAAACTAAACCCCAGACATTAGCCTTCTTACCTCCTGCTTTTAACTGTTCTTTCCCCACCCCCATCTCCCCATTCTAATAATATTTTGATCCATATGCAACTTGTTGGAAACATTTCTAGAACTTCAATCAAAGTAGGTCTAAATGTGCACATGAATGAATTTTGGAAATATGTAGGCTTATGGAAATCATTGGTAGAAGAATATGCTGACAAGTTTAGATCACACTGTGTTTTTTATCCTAGTCAATGTGGAAGAATGGGTCGAACTTGACTTTGACTCTGATGACTTGAGATTAAGTTCTAGTTCTGTCATTTATTAACTACATGACCTTGATCAGGTTACAAAATCTCAGTCTCCTCAATGGTAAATGGGAATAATGGTGCTCATATTTGCATAGGACGTTAAAGCACACTCTCTCTACAATGGTCCTGTGAGGCAGGTAATGAATATTCTGTACTCTTAAAAGTTAATGGAAAATTATTTTATTAATATAAATTCAAATTTATGGTAATTTGCACCTTTGAATTGTTTCTGAAAAACTAAATGCTGATAACAATTTTTGTACATGAGATCTAGGTCTAGTAGGAGTCTCAAAGGATAATCTAGTCCAATCTCCTCATTTAGGAAATTAAGGCCCAAAATGATTAACTTGATATTCCCAAGTTAACAGAACTTTTTAATGATAGTGTTCTATACTGTACTATCTTCTCACATTAAACCCTGTATGTTTTAAATATGTTTTCACATCAATGAGAAGATTTTAATCATAAAACCCTGGTGGACAGAAAGAAATAAACCTAGCAGGGACACTAAGCAAGAGGAGAAGGAACCTGCTTTTTTGTTATTTGGGGTGGCTGATTTGTTGTTTTTTTTTTTCCTGTCTGAATTACCCTTCCTTTACTATAAAGATGAAATGAAAGATGCATTTTTAGGGGAAACAGTTTCATTTGCTTTTTTGAAATAAAATAAATAAACCTGGAATTCCCCCAAATTCATGTGAAGTCACTGAATTATAGAGTCATGGACTCAGATTTGGAAGCATAGTCTGAAACCATATGGTTGATCTAGCCAAGAGCTCAATTGGAATCTCCCCTACAAACATGCTAGCAAATGGTCATCCAGACTCTACTTAACCTCCATAAAAGGGGAGATTACTACCCATCCATATTACTCTAGTGTCATGTTTGGACATTTATGACTGTTTCAGAGTTTTTCCTTATATCATTACAAATTCTAACTCCCTTTAACCTCCATCCATTGATTCACAGGGACCAAAAACAGTAAGTTTTATTTTTTCTTGTACTTGATGACCTTTCAAATACTTAAAGGCAGCTATCAAGAATCAGTCGAATCCAATAAACTAAGCACCTATTACGTATCTATCTCTGTGATAAGCAATGGTGTACAATGAATAAAAAGAAAGATAGTCCTAGCCCTCAAAGAGTTTATAATCTAATGGGGTAGGCGGAAGTGCACAACTCACAAAAGCAATCAGAAAGTAATCATATTGCTCCATGGAGTTGAAATCAGGCAGAGCAACAGAAAGTAGGGTGAGCTAAAAAATTCAGTTTCTGTTCTTTGTAAAGGAAAGCCTTGGGAAGAATTTGATACTCCACCTTCCAGTCCTCTAATCAGGAAGGAGAAGAGGTTGAGGGAGGCAGTGTCAGGAGGAGATTAGACGTGAGAAGATTACCTGTGAGGAACATCTTGTTTCACACAGTTGTAACCAGGCAGAGTAGAGGAGCAGAAAGGATTAATGGAAAATCATCTTTGACATTCTTATCTCTTCCCTCCCTTGTGAGCAGAGAAGCAGTCTGTTGTTTTGTTTTCATTTCCCATCAAGCTAGATTTCTCTATCATATCCCCCACATCTGGTATCCTCTCCAGGCTCCCCTTTTCCACTTTCTACTTATGTATTGTCTTCCCATTAGAATGTAAGATCTTGAGAGCCGAGATGGTCTTTCTTTTTGCTTATAGCTATCCTTTCAGTGATAAATGCATTGCTTGACTTAAACAAATAATAAAAAATGATTTTGACTGATGGATTATTCCTGTTCTCATAGATGATGAAGCAGCAGTTAGTATCAGTGGGATCCGGCAGGCAAGGGAGCATCCAGACCTAGCTTCTCTGTATCCATCTCTCTCTGCCTCTTCTTGATTTGGAGCTAGGGCACCTGAGCCACTTCAATCAATGGATACCTCCATGAGTCCAAGGAAAGTAAACTGATTCCGTATTCTTTACAGAAATGTTTGTATATCTGTATCTTTAGAGTTGATATTAAAAATCATCTCCTTTCTTTATAGAAATCACATTTGATGGATTCATATGTTTGTACTGAGCTTGAAATTTCCCCAAAGCCTGTGTGCTTGCTAGTTCCTTGTTAAAAATTTCTCCTGAGTAGCATTGCTTATTCAGTGGAATTGAGCCAATAGCCAACTGTTAGCTAAGTAAAAAACCCAAGTTTTTGATGATACTCCTAAATTAAGTAAATTCAATACAAAATTCAAATACTCTCTATAATGTTGTTGGTCAGTCATTTTCAGTTGTGTCCTACCCTTTGTGACACCATTTAGGGTTTTCTTAGCAAAGAATTTGGAGTGGTTTGTTACTTCCTTCTCCGGCTCATTTCACAAAGGAGAAGAGGCAAATGGTTAAATGATTTGCCTAGGGTCACACAGGTTGTAAGTGTCTGAGTCAGATTTAAACTCAGTAAAATGTCTTTCTGACTCCTGGCCTTTTTTTTTCCTGTGTTACTTAGCTACTTCTCTATCATAGTGGCTTCAAACCCTTAATCCTGTCCCTTAGATAATACCTCCTTATTTCCTTCTTGGTACTCTCTGATCCCTTCTTCTTAAACAAATACCAACTTTTGCTTCTGGCCTCTAAACTGATCATCCTGTTTCACCAGAAATTAGCTCCTAATCTATATGACCAAATCAGCACTCCTAAATCCTTCACTGCTGTGGCTTGGTAGACTTCAACCTGAGCTATGAACCACCCAAGCCTCAACCTATGGCATGTCTTGTCCTTACTAGAATGGTGCTTAGAGGTACAGATGGCTTCTTATCCTCTTATTATCTCTATTATTCCTATACATAATTAAAGCCCGGCAACTAGAGCTGTGGAGATCTTCGACTTTTTTGTCTCGTCTGCTACCAGAGAAAGACTTTCTCAGGACTTTCTCTCATTTTTTATCAGCTTTTGTATGCAATCCTGGCATTTCATAAATCTAAATGAATCTACTTTCTGCCTCTTTCTTCCTGATTCTAGTCCCAAAAAGGTTCCCTCAGATAATGACTTATCCTTATTTGCATAGTCAGTCTGATTGAGGTTGTTGCAGTTGAGGAGGAATGGAGCTAACTCTTCAACATTTGGAGCTGCTAATTTTTCATATGAGCAGTTGGGTGAACATTTGCATGGTGAGAGATTCACATTTGCTCTGTCCTCATTCTAGTGTTCTGTATCCAATGTGCCACTCAAAAGTGAGAGGACCAGTGCTTCAAAGCTTAGAAATGTCAATCATTATAACTGATGACAAGTTATATTATCCATTTTTTTGCTTCTTTTTAATATAGATTCCCATTAATCCCATGTTTGACTAAAACAATCATAACCTCCCTAGAACTCTAAAGAGCAAGTCTAAGGGTACTTTATAAAAGTAAAAAAAAAAAACAGTCATTGATGACCACTAAGATTGTTAAATCCAGATACTATAAAATATCTGGATTTAAATAAAGTAGGCCAATAACCAGTCTTCCTCCTATTTACCCTCCAAAAACTCTCATTTCCTGTGCTATTGTTTTCAAGCTACTCCTAAGTATGTCATACATTTTCTTGTCTTGTACCTTTACTGTGTCAGTACCCTTTCACAGAGTTCTGTTCCCATCGTCTGTTTTAAAATTTTAAGTCTTCCATGAAACCTTCTCTGATCAACTAGTCCTCCCTTAAAGCATTAAGAGTATGAAATCAAACAATTCTGAATGATACATAAGTATATACTACCCAGACAATATTTTTGGAAGGTTATTGGCTAGCTGTATGGAGGATAAAACATGCCCTAAAATTATAAAAACTCTTTGGATTGAGACCATTGGATTGAGAACTAATAGAGATCTTAGATTGCTCTACATTGATGAGAATGATAAGGAAATTATGACCCAGAGGAAAGTGACTTTCTCAAGATCAAGAGAAGTAGAAGTTTGAAATCTTAGTATTCAGCGCATATTTCTCCCAATGACCCAATTCCAAATTACCGTTTGCTAGAAATCTTCACCGTGCATCTTAAACTCAAAATGGAAAATTTTTCACAATCTGGCTGTCCAGCCTGCTTTTCTAAGATTATTTTCTCTATTCATTTTCCACTCCACCATATAAGCCAACTTGATGTACCTTGAACTTTGCATTTGGTCCTTTGTAGTGTCCCTTGTCTACATTCCCTTCTAATCTCTACTTTTGCCACCATGCTGGCACATGCTATCATCACTTCATGACTGGTTTATTGCAATAACCCATTGTCTCAAGTCTCTCCCCATTCTGGTTTATCTTCCACTCACCTGTCAAAGAGACCTTCCTAAAATGCAGCTCCATATCATCCTCCTACTGTTTGATATTCCAATTTCTTCATATCCAGTGATATTGGTGTCCTTACTCTTCCTCCCACAAGGCATTGTCACTGACTGTCCCCTTTGCCTGGAATATTCTCCCTCCCAATCTGTGATTCCTTGACTTATTTCAATCCCAACTTGTCTCATTTTGTACATGAAGGCTTTCCTGATCCCCCTTAAGGCCAATACCTTCTTCCTTCAGTGGGTTATCTCCAATTTATCCTTCTAGAGCTTGTTTATACATAGTTTGCATTAGGGGTTGTGAGTCCCTTTAGAGAAAAATCTATCTTTTGCATTTCTTTGCATTCCTTGAATTTAACCTGGCACATTGAAAAATGCATTCCATTATTTCTTCTGGGAGGCATCTAGGAAGCTCAGTGGATAGAGCATTGGGACTGGAGTCACTTGAGTTCAAATTCAGTCTCAGACACTTCTAGCTGTGTGACATTGGGCAAGTTACTTAACCTTTGATTGTCTTGATCCACTAAAGAAGGAAATAGTAAAAACACTCCAGTTTCTTTGCCAAGAAAACTTCATACTGGGTCATGAAGAGTCAGACTGAACAACAATGTTACTTCTATCTTTTATATTCCTTCAAGATTCTTTAATATACATTGCCTAATATGATACGTTTTCTAATTCCCCAGTTACTATTGCTTTTTGCACTTACCTTGAATTTACTTTGTATAAATTTTTTTATTTATCTGTAAACATGTTGTCCCACCACCTCCAGTAGGACGTTAGTAGATAATTATTTATTAAGTACCAGCTATATGCTAGATACTGTATTGAGATCTAGGGATACAGAGAGAGGCAAAAAGATAATTCCTGCTCTCAAGGAGCTCCCAGTCTAATGGAGGCACTCACAATCAAATCACACAATAGTTCCTTTGGAGCAGGGACTGTTTGTTTTGGCCTGTTGTATTTCCTGTGGTTTAATACATGGTTTGGCACAAAGGAAGCAGTTCAAAAAGGTTTGGTGAGTTCTCTCCACTGTACAGTGTTGCAAAAAGCCTCATTTCATTTCAGTAACATCCCTGTTATTCACAGTTTGCTAAGACATTATGCAAACTCTCGACCTTAAATGTTTTGGCAAAGGTCAGATGGATTTATTATAACTCAGAGAGAAGCTGTTATTTCAGCTGTTGTTTCAGGAATGGCAGGCACTGTAGAATAGTGAAAAAGGCATTAGAATGAAAGGCAAGAGAGACCTAGGTTCTAGTCCTAACTTTGACTAAATTACTATGTGTAAGTAAGGAAACAAATTCTGATCCCATTTCCTCATATAGAAAATGATGGGATTAAATAAATAATTGCTAATGGGGCATTACAAATATTTGACATAAATTATCTCATATACTTTTCACCATATGCCTTTGAGTTAGGTAGTGCAAATTTAGTGTTATCCCACTTTTACTAAAAAGGGAACCAAAGCTCAGGGTATCTAAGGGATTTACCAGGTAGTAAATGACAGAGCCTGCACTCAGATTTTGGTCTCAGAATATTTAAGTTCATACTTTAATCTAATACACTATTCCAAGGTTCTTTCTTGTTCCAGGAGACTGGGAATGCCAAATGCACCTGATTAGATTCTGAACTTGAAAGACACTCTCTTTACCCTTCTTTCCAAGGAACTCAAAACCACAGATAGGGAAATCATTAATTTAATGCTACTGAAAATCAGGATCTTAAGATAATAGAATTTCAAAGGTCATTTCATGGTCATTTTTGAGGCAAATTATTTTACAAATGAAGAAACTGAAACACATAAAAGTTAAATGAGATAGTAAGTAGCAAAGTAAGATTTTGAACTTAGGTCCAAGTTCAGGTCTTTCCACTGCACTAGCCTGTTTTCAAGGATTTGCTTCTAGAGATGGGCTATAGATTAATATTCTTGTTCATTTTAAAATAACTAAGAAAAAGGAATATAGGACCTTAAAATTGACACTGGGAGGATCTAGATTCGATTTTGGGAATAATGTCCTAACAAAACAGTGAGAGTTATGCAGATTCTATCATTCTCATTCATTAACTATCATTCAAAAAAGGACTTAGGGAATTTCTCTTTATTCAGCAAATATTTATTGAGTCTAAGTAAGACACCACTGGGATGGAAAAAACCCAGATGAATAAGATACTGTGCACATCTGCTTACCTTGTGACAAAAGCTACAGAAATACACTTTGGCATGTTGAAGACATTAATAAATAAATGAATTAACTTAATCCTTCCTGTTTCAGTGTGGAATTGGAGTTCGAAGACATATCAGAAAGAATGATTGGTCTCACAGTGGATAGAGAGCTGGGTCTGGAGTCAGGCTACAGTGGAAAGAGTATTGGATTTGGAATAGGGAGTTGTTCAATCATGCCTGACTGTTTTGTGACCTAGTGGACCATATGGCTGTCAACATTGTTCATAAAGCTTTCTTGGCAAAAATACAGCAATAGTCTACTATTTTCCTTCTCCAGTGGAGTGACTTGCCCATACACTTCATAAGTATCTGAGGCTGGATTTGAACTCATCTTCTGATTCCAGGCCCAGCTCTCTATCCACTAAGCCACCTAGCTGCCATGGGGCAAACAGAAATTGAACTTGACCAAGGTCAAAAGTGTCTGAGGCCTTATTTGAACTCAGGTCTTCCTGACTCCAGGTCCAACATTTTATCTCCTATATTATTTTGTTGCCTCCTGGAATCAGTTAAAAATACAGTTAACCTGCAGTTATTTGACCTCAGGAAAGTCATTTAACTTTTGAATTATTTCATCCTTATTAAATTAGAGTAGTAATGATTGCTCTGTCTTAGAGGAGCTGCCTTAGAGGAGTAGTAAAAGAGAAAAGAAAGGGAAACACTTTGAAAACCTCAAGAAACTATATAATGTAAACTGTAATGTTTCTGCATCTTCTAATTTATTCACAAACATCTATATGTAACCTCAAGGTGTTAGTCCTTGGAATTAAGGGAAATAAAAAATAAGCATTTATATATTTATATAGATTGCCTATTGTGCCTCAGGTACTGTTTACTAAGTACTTTTTTAACAATTATAATAGGATACTACAACAGCCTTGGGAGATAGATGTTCTTATTATCTCTACTTTACAGTTGAGGAAACTGAGGCAAACAGAAATTAAGTGACTTTCCCAGGGTCCCATGACTAGGAAGTCTTCTAAGTTAGACTGGAATTCAAGTCTTCCTTTCCCCAGAACCAATACTTACCACAAGCTACCTTGTTAGTGCAAGGGATATCCATTGTAAGAGATATTTAAGAATAAATGAAATTAACTACTAATTTGTCTAATTAAAGTTTGCCTGGAAGTGGGAAAAAGAAATTCTTTTTATGCCCACAATTTTAATAAAAATATACATATAAAAAGATGGAATGTAAGTTTTATTCTATGTTTCTCTTTAAACATACCTTTATTAGAGTACAGTGTCTAGTTTATTGCCTTTAATGTTCTTTAATGTTCTTAAGCAATTCAATGAGCTAGGAAGTATCACTTGGCCCAGAAGGGCTAACAAGGAAAGAAAAAGGGACAGGTACTTATTTAGCAGTCTAGTGTCTATGACAGACACTCTATTAAGTGCTTTACAATTATTATCTAATTTGATCTTCACAACAATGCTTCAAAGTAAGTATTGTTATTATACCCATTCTGTCATTGAGAAAAAATAAGACCTGTAGATGTTGTGACTTGCCTAGATCACAGAGAAAGTGAGATTGGATTTGTCTTCATGTCTTCATGACTCCAGGACCAGCATTTTATTCACTGTCAGATGACATATTTTTTAACATGCCTTCAAATGTTAGTTTCACAGGAAGAATATTTGTACTGTTTCATTCATTCTTTTGTTCATTTATTTAATACAAAGTGCAAGTCTCCCTTCTACAATAAATGAAGAAAAATTTGGACCAATTTCCATTTAAGACCAAAAAAAAGCATGAACACCCAGAATTTTGGAGTAGGAAAAGACTTCAGCAACTATGTTCAACCCAAAAAATTTAGTTCAAATTTGACCAACTCTGACTGCAAGCATAATAACCATGTCATTCATCTGCAACATTTTTAACCTCACGTCTCACATAACTGTCAACATAGGAGTTATTCCTTGCTGTCTTAAAAAAAAAAGACTTTTAAACTCACTCCTTTGTAAGAACAGAGTGATTTATGCAACCATAAACTTTGGATTTTTATTGTAGATTGGCAGATAGATAAATAGTACAAACTACATGAGAACATACTCAATCAAATAAATATATATTTATTTGTGACTTCAACTGGGATTTTCTTGACAAAGACACTGGAGTGGCTTGTCATTTTCTTCTCCAGATCATTTTACTAATGAGGAAACTGATGCAAATAAGTGATTTGCCCAGAATCACACAAGTATCTGAGACCAGATTTGAACTTGGAAAGATGAATCTTCCTCATTCCAGACCCAAGGCTCTATCAACTGACCCATATAGCTGCGACATGTACATATACATATTAAGTGTTATCATTTGAACTCCTCTATGAATCCTGAGGGGGAAATATATTCGGCCTACTTCTCTGTGAACCCAACTTTTACTTTCAATGTTGAGGATAGAAGATATTTACTTACAAAAATGTATATGGAGAAAGATGTAATATTTATATTGTATGTAAATATACACACATATATAATCCACTCTGCTATAACACATGCTTCCAAAAAATCCTCATTTTAGAATTTGTTCCAATACAATTGATATATTGGGGGATATTTGGGGCATAACATGATTTTTAAGTCTGTTTCTAAGCAATTTCTTTCCAAGAATCAGAAAGAATACATCATACTATACTACTTTACAATATTTCACAAGCTGCAATGCTTCTAACGTTCACTTCAACAAGCAAATTTAAGTCTCTGTCAAAGTAAAATGCTTTATTTATTGTATATCTTTTTCTAGAGCACTGACCTTGGAGTCAGGAGGACAGGAGTTCAAAACCAGTCTCAGACTTTTACTAGCTCTGTGACCTTGGGCAAGTCACTAAACTCTGATTGCCTCACATCCAGGTTCATTTCCAGTAGTCCTGATTCATATCTGGTCACTGGACCCAGATGGGTCTGGAGGAGAAAGTGAGACTGGTGACCTACACAGCATCCCTTACTCAAATCCAATTCAGGTGCTTGTCATGGCATCATCTCCCTGATATCATGATATTCGAGAATGAAGGACAAACATTATTATTATTTTTCTAGAGTAATAGTTATCTTAGGAGGATAATTGATCCATGCTGCCTCCACCTCCTTTTGTCATGGTCCAAATGCCATTGCAGTCACTATTTATTCTGGTATTTATGTATTTATTAACTATTTCATGTATATAAAACTATGCGATTGTTTTTATCAAGTTTCTGTCTTTTACTTTAAGTATTTCTAATGAAGTTTTTGAGTGTTGTTCCCTTAACTCCATTTTATCCACAAACTGGTTTTTATTGTGGATTTTGTATAGTTGAGTTTTTTGTGAATACATATGTCCCATGACAACAGATCTGCCTCTCTATATGTGTGTGTGTGTGTGTGTATGCATTTGTAAGTGTGTATAAAATCATTGAATCCAAGTCATGGCCCCTCATTTTAGCTTGATACCTTAACTAGGTCAGAATATATCTCAATCAAAAAACTATTGACTAAATACGGAGGACTTTAGATGAAATGGAATATGCCAGACAAAAAAATCTGCTCCAATTAGCTATAGAATTTCATTAGCATTTCTGGATCCTAGATAAAAAATCATTTACTTAGCTTGACTGGAAAGCTATACTAGAAGTTGGACCAAGTAAGACTTTCCAGCATGTCCTTGAAGAGAAAACATCTAGGAGGAAAGGGGAGACCTTGACTTCAGCTTTGATCAAGTCTTATTCTAACCCTCCCCTACAAGTTTAAAAAACAAAAAGGAAAAATTGCCAGTTTTGAAGGATCTGGAGTTTTGACTTTCCATCTTCCCATTGGTGTCCTAACACAGTATCCCCAGGGACATCAGTGGCCACCATCTTCTCATCAGTGTTATAACTATGTTCCTGGACCAGCTAAAAGCAGTATCTGCTTTGAAAGGCAAGGAAAGATGGATGCACAATCATCATGTTTAAGAGGAAACTCCTTGAGCACCTAATGAATGGGGGAGGGGAATCTCCAGTATCCAGGAACTGTGAATTTAACAGCATGTGTTCTCTAAGCTAGGGTCAGTTTTTCCATTGACTCTCTGTGTGCTTGTGGCAGAATGTGCCACAGACTTGGAAGGGAATGTTAGACCAAATTATTGCTGTTATTCATCTCAATAAATACCCCTTTCTAAAAGCTATTTAAGACTGGCTGATGAAACTGAGTTTTAACTCATCATCTTGGAGGAAAACACCCTGGTGTGGGACTTAAGTTAATGTCACTAGAGAATGATTCCTAACCCCTCTGGGGTATAGCCCCCCAACTTCTATAACAATAAGGAAAAAATATACCCAATGTATCTCTGGATACACATTTTATCAAATAAGAATGGGATGTAAGAGAACTCATATCCATACAAAAATACATCTATGCATATATATGTATACATCTATATGTAAGCTGTACATTACAACCATAAATGTATAAACATATACTCTTACAGAAATAAAAGTCTACACAGCAACTATAAATTGTCCCATTCCAACTTTTCAGAGTGCAAATTTACCTTCCTCTGAAGCTGTGGGGTGGGGGTGGGGGAAGCACATCTTTTTTGTTGCTACTGTTCTGACAGGAGTTGAATTCTACTACTCCTCGGTAGATCTGTACAAGAATTTCCTATTCTAACTTATGTCACTTCAATCTCAGCACTATTTACTAGTGCAAAACAGCATGGAATTAACTCAAAAGAATTCAAAGATTTCTCCTGTATGTTATTAGTCTTAGGTTCACAAGGCCTTGGAAATAGTAAGGATTTGGATATCTTGTTCTTTCATCTTCTAGCTTTAGGGAATTGTGACAAAATTTCACTTAACACAAGAGCTGGAAATAGAACTGAGTAAGTGAACAGTGAGTAACCTAGATCAACAAAGATACTACATTTGCTCTGAGGATCAAATGAGACAATACTTGTAAATCACTTTACAAACTTCAAAATACAATATAAATGTTAGCTACTGAATATATATTACTAATTCATATATAGCTTTCTGTCCACTAAGATTTTTTTAGGATGAACTGCTAACTAGATATACTTCTACTACCATTTTGAACTTATAAAGTTGATTTATGATACCCAAGTATATGATGTCCTTAAATTTAATCTTATATTTAGCTTAACTTCTAACCTGATATCATTTTCTGTTTTGACTGCTATCTAATATGTTAATTACTGGAATTGTGATCTGTCGATATAAGTATTTCATCTATCTCCTTATCCAACCTGCTAATAAAACAGCACAAAGTACTCAGAGACTTCCTTAATAATAGTAACTCATATTTATGTAAAACAATTTTTGAAATGTATTTCCCTTATAAAAGTCATATGAAGTAGATAATAAAAGTGTTAGTAGTCCATCTTTAAAGATAAGGATAGTGAGGCTCTGAAGATTTGAGTGCTTTACTCAACATCACAAAAATATAAAGTGTCTGATCATGTAGAATCCTGATATTTTGGGATTGGAAGAGACTTCAGTGACTACCTAATTCAATCTATATCCCCCTCCAAATCTTTACTACAACATTCATAATATGAGGTCATCAAACTTTGTTTAAGTCTAATGAGGGTCAATAAATAATAAATAAGCATTTATTAAATGCCTACTATGGTTCAAGGACTTTTCTAAGACTATGGGGAAACAAATACAAAAAAGAAAGCTCCTCAAGGAGCTTACAATCTGAAAATCAGAAGACAGCACACAAAAGAAGACTGAAAAGGAAAAGGGAGAGGTGGGGAGATCAGGGACAATGGGGCATGGACAAGATGTCAAAGAAGTCTAACATGTGTGCTGTTGGTGGAGTCCCAGAGAATTCCAGACAATTTGAGAAGCACACTATCTCTTAAGGCAGCCTTTTCTATTTCAGATATCTCTAAGACCTGATGAATGGCTCAGTTGGATTGAGCACTAGGCCTGAACACTCAATAGCAGTGTGATTCTGGACAAATGACAGTTTGTCTCAGCTTCTTTGATTGCAAAATAAGCTGGAGAAGTAAATGATGAATCACTATTATTTTTGCCAAGAAAACACCAAAGAATCAGACACAACTGAAAAACAATAAAAATTGTTAAGAAACTTTTCTTTATCACACTAAAATTTTTTAACTTTCCCTAATTGCTTTCAGTAAAAATTGTTAAGAAACTTTTCTTTATTACACTAAAATTTTTTAACTTTCCCTAATTGCTTTCAGTTTTGTCATTAGGGCCAAACAGAAGAAGTCTACTATTTCTTTGACATGCCAGTCCTCCAAATAATTGAAAACAGTTAATCCTATTCTCCTTCCCACTCTGTCTTCCTTCCTTCAGACTAAACAACCTCAGTTCTTCGATAGATCTATGAACATAGTACAGAATCAAGAACTATCACCAAAATGTTTGCCATACTTTGAACTCTAGCTTTTCAATGTCCTTCCAGAACTAAAAAAACCAAAATGTTTGACATATGATCTGATGGCATTGCAAGACTATCCCTATCAATGAAGTCTTCAATATTAGAATTTTGGTTTTTATTGCCTTGAATGCACAATCATCTAAAACTCTTAGATTTTTCTCAAGTTGCTGTTTAATCATTCCTTTCCAATCTTGTGCTTCCGAAGAAAACTTTTTGAAACCAAGTGTAATATTTACATTTAACTCTATTAAATTTCATCCTCTGGGATTCAGCCCAAATTCTAGCTTGTCAAGATCCTTTTGAATCCTAATTCTGTTATCTAGTGTTAATTTTTTATGACCTGAAAATCAGATAGTGATATTACCTTTGCCTCTAAGTTATTAATAAATATGATAAACAGCAGAGTCAAAGAAATAAAACTGACATTAAAATGTTAATAACTATGATTTTGGTCTAGCCTGTTACAAAATCACCTAATTGTGCTAATATACTGTTTAACTCATCTCTACCAAGAGTAATATGAGAAACTTTTTCAAATATGCTAAAATTTAGTTATACTAATGCTCCAATCAAAAATGTATTTTATTTCCCTATGATTTAATAAGTCAAACCCTAAATTATCATCCTGGCCAGTGGAGCCTTCCTTATTTTGGCAGTATTCTATCTATCTAAATTTGTCTTCAACTAATTCCCTATATATAACTTTTTTTCAGATCATTAGTCTCATGACCTCAATGTTCTTCCAAGGCACCATGAATCCTTCAAGCACATTTGCTCATGGTGATTTTTTTCTCAATGGAATACTTACATTTTTCCTCCTCTTTTCCTATCCAAATTCTTGAAAGTCTAACTCAAATCCAATAACACATTTCTTTATAACTTAAGTCCACAAATGACTAAAATCCAGTACTGTTTGGTTTTGCATTTATATTTTTCACCATATATGTTTATACGTTTTTCATTGTACCCTGATTTCTTCATATATGTTCATTTCATCAAATTTCAACCTAGATTATAAGCTCCTTGAAGCTTACCTCTTCACTACCCGGGTTCTATAATACTAAGCACAAAACTGAGCACATAATTGGTGGTTGTTTTTTTGTTGACCCATTTTTCCTGTCTTTTATTTGGCAACAATTCTGAAAATACAAGCAATGTTAAAACAAGAGGTAAAAATTAAAGACCTAGAGATGAAGAGAAAACAAAATTATCTATGTTTGCTAGTGATGATGATTTGTTTAGAGAATCCTAGAAAGTAAACAAATAAATTGAGAATAAATAATTACTTCACTAACATACTAGTTTTAAAAAATTAAATCACAGAAATCAATAGAATTTCTAAATAGAAACAAATCTACTAGGTAAAAATAGAAAGGGGTCATTTAAAATTAACTATCTGTCAGTTTAACAAAGAGAACACTCTAAAATCCATAAAAACAAATCTATAAAAACAAAATACTCTCTAAACAAAGAAGGTAATGCTTGTCCTTTTTTTTTAAGTTTTTGCAAGGCAAATGGGGTTAAGTGGCTTGCCCAAGGCCACACAGCTAGGTAATTATTAAGTGTCTGAGACCGGATTTGAACCCAGAGACTCCTGACTCCTGGGCAAGTGCTTTATCCACTGCACCGCCTAGCCACCCCTGTCCTTCATTTCTGAAGAAGACCAGCACGTGAATTAGATTTGAGTGAAGGTGTCTGCTGTGCTAAGTCACCAGCCTCACTTTCTCCTCCAGTGCCATCTGGGTCCAATGGCCAGATAAGAATCAGGACAACTGAAGATGGTCTTGGATGTGAGGCAATCAGGGGGAAAAGATTTGCCAAGGTCACCCGGCTGGTGAGTATCAAGTGTTGGAGGGTGGACTCAAACTCCCATCCTCCTGAATCCAAGGTTAGTGCTCTATCCACTGCACCACCTAGCTGTCCTAAAAATAAAGAAGGTAAAGTAACAAAGGTTTACTGAACTCTTACTATGTGCTAGGCACTCTGCCAGGTAAAGAAAAACTTAAATAATTGAAGGGATAGTCAATGCCATGCTAATGTAATAAAAGTTAATAGTCACACTAAAATTAAGTGCTAGGCTTAGTTCTATATAAATCAAACTACTAAGTGGACACTTTTCACAGAAATACAACATAAAAACAAAATTCATTTGAAAGAATAAAATATCTAGAACATCAAAGGAAAAAATTTTAATTGTGGTGATCAAAAGGGAATCCCACTTCCTTACCTCATCTATACTATAAAAAGGTAGACATACCAATTAATTGATATTAGTTAAAAAAATAGAAAAGTAGATCAATGGAACAAACTAGTTGAGGAAGAATCAGAAATAATGAATTCAACCCAGGCCTTAATATATTTTAAAATATAAATTATCTTGCATGAACTGATACTGAGCGAGATGAGCAGAACCACAAAAACGTTGTATACCCTAACAGCAACATGGGGGTGATGATCAACCTTGATGGACTTGCTCATCCCATTAGTGCAACAATCAGGGACAATTTGGGGCTATCTGTGATGGAGAATACCATCTGTATCCAGAGAAAGAATTGTGGAGTTTGAACAAAGACCAAAAACCATTACCTTCAATTTAGAAAAAAAAATTATCTTATGTAATTTTGCTATCTCTTATACTTTATTTTTCTTCCTTAAGGATATGATTTTTCTTTTATCACATTCAACTTGGCTCAATATATACTATGGGAACAATGTAAAGACTAACAGACTGTCTTCTGTGGGGGTGGGGGGAAGTAAGAATGGGGGGGGGATTGTAACACTCAAAATAAATAAAATCTTTCTTTAAAAAATATAGATTGGGGTGGCTAGGTGGCGCAGTGGATAGAGCACCCGCCTTGGAGTCAGGAGTACCTGGGTTCATATCCGACCTCAGACACTTAACCCCATTTGCCTTGCAAAATCTAAATACATATATATATATATATATATATATATATATATATATAAATTCCCCTTTTGTCAATAATTTCTGGGAAACCTGGAAGCTATAGATAGGCAGAAATTAGATTCACACTAATTTCTCTTACTATATATCATAATAGACCCAAAATAGACATCAATCTGAATTAAAGATTACACTATGAAAATTTTTTTCAAGAGTTTCATGGGTATGGTTAAGGAATAAATCTTTTAACAAAGGATAGAAGTTATTATAAAAGATAAAATGGATAACTTTTATGAAATTATAAAGTAGTTGCACTAACAAAATCAATAAAATCAGGAAAAGAAGGAAAGCAATCAACTGGGGAAAATATTTGTATCAAAATTTCTATTAAACTTCTGATCCCAAGGAGAGACATGGGATATCTCCCTATCTACAGAAGTGGGAGAGGGTAGGAGTAAGAGTATGGAACAATGCATATAAGAGGGGTTTTTGGTATGTTTGTTAGATTAGCCAGACTGTTTCATCACCTTCTTCTTTCCCGCTCAACCCCCACTGTTTATAAATACTTAGTTTTAATGGAGGGTTCTCTTATACAGGAAAAAAGGGGGAAATACCTTGAGTAATTGAGATTTTAAAAATTTAATAAAACTGTTTGTAAATATTTAAATTTGTTGCACTGAATACAACCTTTTTTGTACACACCTTTAGTGTTGCCTCCTGTACATAATGAATGATATTTTATATACTCAGGTTTTTATGACAGCTTTTTTTTAATATATAGAGTCATAGCTTTAGAGTCAAAAAGAGACACTGACTCATGTGCCTTTGGGGCAACCTTTCTTGGCCTTGGTTTCTTCATTGATAAAATGAAAGGATGAGAAGATTTAAATATCCTTCTAGATCCATATCCTATTACTTTTGATTTAGAGGTCATTCAATCACCCTGATCTATATCTTGCCATTGGATCCAAATGACTATGGAGGAGAAAGTGAAGCTGGTGACTTTTCACAACCCTCTCCCTCACTCAAATCTAACTCAAGAACAAAGGACAAACAACATCTAGTCTAACTCCCTTATTCTACCAATAGAAAAACTGAAGCAAAGGGTAGAATGATTTCCTCATATTCATCATTAATGACAGAGCTGGAACCATGATAAAACTAAATTTTATTTATATTTATATAGATAAGGGTTATTTATATGGATTATCTCATTTGCTACTCATGCCTAAACCATGAGAAACATTATTTTTCTTATTTTTTCAGACAAAGAAACTGAGGCTCGGAAATATTAAATGACTTATTAGGATCACAAAACTAGTCAAAATCCAAAGTGACTCAAAATCCAGTCATCTCTCCACATTGCTGTGCTGTCTCCTAGACCCCTTGATTCCAAGAATTCTTTTCTTTATTTTGTAAGCAGAAGTGTCAACACAAGGCCTGTGGATAGCAGGCAGCCCACAACACACCCCAGTGTGACTTGACTTGAAACACATTAAAATATAATTGGGAAGAGGGCAGCTAGATGGCAGTGGTTAGAACACCAGTCCTGGAATCAAGAGGACCTTAGTTCAAATCCAGCCTTAATAATTGCTTAGGTGTGTGACCTTGTGCAAGTCACTCCTAACCCCATTGCTTTAAATAAATAAAATTTAAACAATATAATTGGGAAATATTTAACAAAAGGAATAAAAATACAAATATCACATTTTAAAACTAAGTCAATATGGGACCTCTGGGGATCCTTATAGAAGAAGCTTCTATTTGACTTTGACAACTCAGAAAAACTAGTGAATGAGGTAAACAAAAATGTATATATTAGAATCTGAGAATTTGAAAACTAGAAGAATCCTTGGTATCACCAAACTAAATCTACAAGGTATCTTAGAGGTCACCTCATCCAATCCTTTTACTTTAGGATGAGGAAACTGAGGTCCAGAGAGTTAAGAGATTTGCTGAAGGTACACCAAGGAGTTAGTAGCAGTGGTGGGATTTGAATTCATGATAAATCTGAAACTGACACTAGACCTGTGAATGGTCTTTAGCCCAGTACTCTGGTCTTAAAACTAAGAAAAGCAAAAGGTTATGTGATTTACCTAAGGTCACTCAGAACACTTTTGGACAAACCAGGACTAGGAGTCAGTTTTCATGATTTCTACTCTCAAATAATTTCCACCACAGTACCACCTAATTAATGCACACAGAGCTGGATGTTCTCAGTGCTTCAACTCCCCCTGCTAGTTATAACCAGGGGCACATTGATTCTATTGGTCCACTTGGGTACCATTAAATGTGTTCACTGCCGTCCACAAGCTTTGAATATTAGATAATTCCTACTCTAAGTCTAATAAGTGGGAGAAGGAGCTTATTAGTCTCTAAATATTTTCTGACTTCAGAGGATGTTTTAATGGAACCAAAGTAAATTAATCCCAGGGTCATAGCCATATCTCCCTGGAGTCAGAAAAATCAAAATGTGCCTTTTCTTCTGCTCATTTTTTTTAAAGAAAACCATGTGTTTACTTTCAAATGCCAAAGTTACAACAGAGCTGACATAAAGCCAGGCTCTGTGTTGACTTTAAAAGATGGAAAAAGGGGTTAAAGTCCTTCCTTCTGATTCTTGTTTATGAAATTTTTGGACTCAAAGAACCAGGTTTTTAAAATGAGCTCACTTTTAATACCTTACCTGCTGGAAGACAGTGGTGGTCCTTAAGAGCTATGATATTTTGATTCTATGATTCTCCTGTACCACTCTCCACACTCCCTGGCCTTCCAAATTGCCCGATTTGCTCTGTATCACTTCCCATTTCACTGAAATCTGAGCTAGCTGAGACCCTGACAGTCGGCACACTTAGCTGGACTCAGAATTCAAGAAGGGGATTTAAGGAGAAACGCCAAAGAACAGAGCTGTAGCCATCAGTTGTAATGATCACTTTGAAAACCCCTTTGGAGATCAGAGACCCCTGCTCCTCTTTCCCCATCCTCCTTTCCTCCCCACCCCTGCCACACACCCAATCCAAATACTAATCACTTCTTCAGTCAGACTTTGCCCATTGAATTAAAAAGAGCTCTAACAAACACATTTAAAAGAGAAAACATTCCTTTTTCGAATATAACCTTAAATAACAGTTTTCTTAAATATATTCTTTCTTCCCCCATACACACTCCCTCATAATAGGAGATTTAACTAAATAGTTCAGATCTGGGTCCATTCCCAGGCTGAAGTCTCGAGAATAAATGTATAGAAATCATAACAGAAAGTTTTGCTTACCATTGTCACGTCTCAAAAATATCTTCTTTTGCAGGCTCATAACTGTTATTTCATGGATGAAAACAGCTCCCTTCAGGATGTTCAATATAATGTGGACGAGAGATGGCAACTCCTACTTTTTTTGAGTCTTTGAAAGTAACTCTTAAGTGAGCAGACTGCCTTCTTAATATAGTAACTTTTCTTCAGCCGAAGTTCCTTCACCCCCCCTTTTCTTTCTTTTTGCCAACAAATTTTTAATGTTTCAGATTGGGAACTTCCAAGTACCTACCTCCCTCTTAGCTAGGCAGATGTGTATAATAACAGTATAATTTCACTGAATCCACCAGTCAGATCGTAACCCTTTTCCTGTACTACAAACAGAAATGTAAAACCTCAAACTTTCCTCTGGACTCTGTATCCGTTAGAAGGTAAAAAACACCCCTTCTCTGGAGGGCTAATGTATGGAAAATGTGCTAAAATCTTTAGAGCGTTTGGGGCTCTGGGATCCCTGCCCCCTCATTGGTTAACTGGCCCATGGTGCTTTTATGTAATTCCATGGTACAAATACAACACCTCAACTCCTTGCCCAAAATTGAAATGATTCATTTGCTCCTCATTTAAACACACACACACACACACACACACACACACACACACACACACACACACAGAGTGGTTGTTTAATCCAAGTGAAAACGCCTTTCATAAACTCTGCAAAAGGCTTGGGGAGGCCCGCCCCCTTAGTGAATAAAGTCTGTGTCTTGAAAAGTACGACTTTAACTCAGGGGAAAGGTGGAGGCAGGCTTGACCCAAAACAAATACAGGGACTGAGACCCTCTTCTGTGTAAGGAGAAGCATAAAGCTGGATAATGGGGGGGGAAGGGGAGGGAGGAGACCTTCCTCCCTGAACAATTAGCAATTCTGGCGCTGGGTCCAGTTTTGTTTATTGTTTTGCTCGCCGGGCTCTGAAGCCACATGTTTCTCCACGCGTCCCTAGGATTTCATTTGTTAACTTGGAAGACACGCAGCTATCCTGCCAGCTGATCCGCGTCTCTGGGCTTGACCGTACAACCGTGCTCCAGTCCCAGATCGCCAAGCATCTCCAGGTAGCGCTGCCCTGGGGGGCTGTGAATTGGGGCTACTGGGCAGCTTGCCTTCGGATGGGCGGGGCCGGATCTCCTAACACTCCACGCTCATTTATTGACTTCTTGAACTTGCTCCTGGCTACCTAGGAGAAGGTAAGGAGGATTACCTAAGTAGTGAGGCGGATCGACCATTGGACCCAAAATCAGGAAAACGAATCCAAACTCAGCCTAAGACATTTACTGGTTGTGGGACATTGGCCAAGTTCCTTAACCTCGGTAAGCCTCAGTTTCCCCATCTGTAAAATGGGGACAATAACAGTACCTACCTTCCAGGGTTATAGTGAGGATAAAATGAGGTAATATTTCTAACTGGTTATTATTATTGACTCTTGGGGTAAGGTGAAAGGTTGCAAGGGTCTACTGTTTAGGAGATAAGACTGAAGATTGTCACCTACAGCATCATACATAGTCTATAATATTATTAACAGGGAAAGGCATTTAATTTCTCTAAGACTCAGTTTCTCCATCTATAAATGGGGAGGCAATATAATACTACTAGTTTCTTTTTAAAAAAATTGAATGTTTATTTATTTCTAATTGATGAAATAAAGCAAGCATTTCCATAACATAGTATTAGAAAGAAAAAGGCATTTAGGTGACTAAGTAGATACAGCACTGGCCTTGGAGTCAGAAGGATGGGAGTTCAAATCCAGCCTCAGACACTTGATATTTACTAGCTATGTGACCTTGGGCAAGTCACTTAATCCTGCTTGCCTCTCATCTTAGGCCATCTTCAGTTCTGATCTATATCTGGTCACTGAACCCAGATGGCTCTGGAGGAGAAAGTGAGGCTGATGACCTAACACAGCACCCTTCACTCAAATCTAATTCATGTGCTTGTTATGGCATCACTTCCCTGATGTCATGGTCTTCTTTGAGAAGGAAGGATGATGATGCATGATCATCATAACAAACAAACAAAGATGATTGCACATGAAACACCAAATCTATTATGTATAACTTGAAATTCCTTTTAAATTTCATATAGGTCTTGTAAGTAAAACATTGATCAAACTTTCAGGCCCCATAGAAATGTGATCTAATATTCTTAAACCATTTGTTTCCTTGAGCAGACCTTCCTGCTTGATGCCACTGAACATTTTCCTCTGATAAAAGGTGTTAAGACTTCCGGGAAATGTAATACAAGATACCATCTGGAACTACAATTTAGAAATGTCTTATGATAGTACATCAGAGATGGGGAGGTAAACTCCAAGCTGAAAGATTTTAGGAAAATCTTTGGGCCTTTATACTAAGGCTGCCTTGTGCTGCCTAATTTGAATGCACTAATCTCTGACACAAAAAATGGATCATTTTGTAAAAGGGGAAGTCCTGCATAAGCTCAGAACCATAGGTTAGGGTAACTAGTGCCTTATCCTAGGGCAATAAATTTAGAAGATGCGGAATTTGGAGTATGCTCAGAGTACTTGTAGTCATTTGCATCATGCATCTAGAACTAGATGAGACCTTGGATGTACTCAGGTCCAACCCCCTTATTATAGAAATGAGAAACTTGAAGTCAAGCATAGCACTTTAATAGAGTCAACATAGGGGCTTCTGACTTCAATTTCCATGTTTTCTACTTTACCACAGAACTTAGAACTTGTTTAGCAAGAAAAAATTAAAATAGTAAGCTACCTGATAACATGTAAGGATAAGTTTTTCTATTGGTCTGTCTTGTCCTTCACATCAGCCCTACTTCACCCCCCCCCCCAAGGTAGGTTCTGTAGCAGTGGCCTTACAGTGTCCTGGGTTCTCTATTATCTTCCCACAAGGCAATGTTCCATACCATCTCACACATTTTATGCTGCTTCCCCTGGGTACACTTTATGATATTTACTCTGGGGATAAAATCTCCCATTTATAACTCCAGTGAGTTTTTGCGGTGATAATAGAGTCTAAAATTATTTCCACAGGTGGATAAATCCAAGAATTTGAAGGTCCCATCTCCATTATAGACTAAGTCTTAGCATGACATCCACTTTAAGCTTTGAATCTGAGCCATAGGAATGTTTCAGGGTAGTTAATGAATTAAGATAAACTTCTTTGGCTCAATGAAATGTTAAAGATTCATGGGTGAATAAAAAAGATGGAGGTAAACAAGAACATTTTTTTCATCCTTTTTTAACATGAGAGGCATAATAGTGAATAGACAGCTGAACTCAAAGTCAGGAAGATCTGGGTTCATGTCCTCCTCTGATAAATACCATCTGTGTAAATCTGGACAAGTTATTTAAGTTCTCCCTACTCTAGGCAACTCTCTAAAACATTAGTCATAGGACTAACTTGCTTTAGTAGAGAGAATTTCTTTATACAGAAGTTTCTTATACCAATCAAATCTCCCTGTTTCTACAACATTGGGTCTTCTGGTCTTTCTCATGATTTTGCCACCTTTTAGCAGACTCTGGTCAACTTATCCTGCAGTCTCTTCATCTGTTTTTTCACCTCTCATTGACATAAGGAACTCTTTAAGGACTATCAAGTTTGACTCTTACATTCTATTATATTGAGTATAACATGTTGGATATGAATGTTATAAATAACTATTGAATTATGTGTATGTGGTATATTAGTTACAAATTTATTCACCATTACAAATTAATTTTATATATCATATTTTTTGTATAATCTAATGATTATAATTGTATTAAACAATCACAAAACCAGAATGTGTCAGAGCTAGCATGTGACAAAACTCAAGCCTCCAAATCTTATGTCTGGCCCTCTATCTATCATGATATATCATTTCTTAATAAAACAATAGAGAGTGTTTTAGCATCAGCAAAGCAGAGTGGAGTGTCAGCCTCATAGTTGAAAAGAACAGGTTTGGAAGACTGACTTTTATATAGTCTGACTATGTGACTCCAAACAAATCACCTAACCTCTCAGAGCCCCAGGCAATTTTCCAATATTATAAATTGCAGAGTACATACTAATCTTCTTTGAAAGAGGGAATGAACTCACATTAACAGTCCCAAAAGATAGATAGACAGACAGACAGATAGATAAGTGGATGGATGGATGGATGGATGGATGAGGCAGGTATGTAAATAAATAAATAGATGAATGGGTGAATGAATGAATTGTGCTTCAAGGGAAGTAGTCCAAGTATTATTAATCTCCATTTTAGGAAGTGAGGGAAATGAGATTCAGAGTTGAAGGAGCTTGCCCATTATTACATGGATGAATAAAGAAAATAGGCTTTGAAAGCAAGTCTCTTTATTGAAATCCCAGGGTTCTTCCTATTACATAGTGGTTCCCAACCTTTTTTTAAATGTAAAAACTCCTAAAAGTCAAAATTCCACAACTAGTAGCTACACCCCTTTGGTTCTTTTTCCAAGCAGATACATCCAATGTATGTAACTCCAGTTCCACTCACACTAGGTGACAAATCAATATCAGTAGGGTACATCCAATGAATGTAATTATGCTTCCACTCATTCTAGGTAACAAATCTCCATCAGTATGAAATATCCAATGTATAGAACCACTCATACTAGGTGATAAATCAATATCAGTAGAGTAAAACTTAACCTAGCCTATTTCTTGATGGTCTATTCTATTCAAGTCTGCAACCATATCCCCCCCAGAACCCAAATATCACAGTTCTATTTCATCAATTTTTGGAATTGGAATCATGATTAAGAAGGCATTCATATTGTGCTGTTGGAGGTAAAATTCTTGGAAAAGTGTAAAATGAACCAGAGTGAAAGAAAGCATTTGCCAAGAATGTTTTCATAATTTAAGAACAAAAATTGAAGGTTTGAAGATGATCAGATCCTATAGTAGTTCTGACAATAAATAATGCTGACTGGTGATCCAGCAGTATTGTTCCATGATCTGCCAGCAAGCTTCCCAGAATTCAAAGTCTTTGAAAACTGTAGAGGGAAAAAGATGGATCTACAAAAATCTCGGCGTGAGGTATAACCAAACCAGAATTCCTCGTGTGCATTTATAGATTAAAATTCAAAAGAGAACAGCATATAAGCAAAATTGTCAGGTTTCCTCTGGTAGTCTATACTCATTATAACCTCCATATTCCTTTTACTTTAGGAAGAAGTAGAAATGACATTTAGAGGGATGACATTAGGAAGAGCACTTGAACTAGACCAAGTGAATGTAGAAGAAGACATCTATCTTAGAGGTGATAGAAGTTTGGTCACTAAGGTATTGATTTCAAAGAAATCACAAAGTGGACAAGATGATGAAGGAATTTTTTTTAAGGCAACCAAGAAGATTTTATCAAGTAACAACCCATATGCCTTCTTTCTCATCTCTATAAAATTTTAAAGAGAATAGTCTATGTTTATATAGATGATATCCTTGAAAACATGGGAAGGGAACAGAGAGACTTTCAAGAATAAATTTCTATAGCACAGCCCACCTTCATAACCATACAGTTAACTGAATACTGTCTAGAATACATGATCCTACTGCATTAATTATTATTGAGGAAAAACAAAATAAAACATTTGGCATAGTAAAATAAAATGTGATCATAAAAACTTTCCTTTTATCATCTGTCTCCCATGAATTTATAAGCTGAGATTTAACAAGAGTACTTAATAGATGTGAAGAGATACTTTGTTCAGTGTTCTTCTGGATATATTGAGTGAGGCATAAATTAAGGAAATGTATGCTTGCCAGAGGCATGTATTTTCTGCCTTGGATGATGCTCATTTAAAGTCCAAAAGAAGCTGAGATGCTCTGCAGATGTTCCTATCTGCCAATAAAATTTTGCTGACAAATTTTAAGGAGTCTCTTCTGTGAGATCTGAAATCACTCAAAAGTGATAAGCCTTGTTATGAACAAAAGGAGAAAATACTGGTGCTTTCTTCCTAGATTGTGAAATGCAATTGAATGGGTAATCCATTGAGTACATATAGTTTGCAAAGACACTGGAGAATAACAATGAGCTAACTGAATAGAACCAAGAGTGAAATTTCACAGAATCTTCAATGATCTTAGGATTTTTTCTGATGCAAAATCAATCTTGTTAATGCTTATAGTCCCCTAGTGATATTACATGACTGGAAGTAAAGGATCATCATGACAATCAAAAATGTAAAATGTGAAAGACATGATTAGAGGATATGAGAAGCAGACTATATATACTGCCAATGATGACTCAAGCAAGAAGTGGAGTATAAATTAATAAGAAAAAGTTTGACTGGAAGATGAGGTGGAGTGGTCAAGTGGAGAGAATGAGAAGTAATAGATCTACAACCTGACTATTGCACTGATAATCACAAAAAAGCAAAAGCATCTGGAGGAAGTCTTAAAACATATTGGGAAGGTATATTCTCTATTGAAAATTTCCAGGAGGATTTTTAAAAGGATCACATAGCATTGGGGGAGCATGAAGGAGAATGAGAAGAAGAAGAAGAAGAAGAAGAAGAAAGAGGAGGAGGAGGAAGAAGAAGAGAAGCATTTACTTTATATAATGCCATTTTATGCACAATAATATTATAAAGTAAGTAGTTCAAATTTCAATATGCTTGTAAGCATGTGTGCAAAATATCCTGGATTTGCCTAGGTGTACTGTAAAATATTTTAAAAATTGAGCATTTTTGTCTCTTGTTTGTCATGTTTATATTTTTAATGTAATGTTTAGATATTAATGTTTTTCTCTTTTTTAAAAATTTATTTATTCTTATTTTGTACAAATAATTTCTTATACATTACTAAAATATTCCTGTTTAAGAGTAAACATAATACCCACTCCCCACCAAAAACAGACCCACATGAGCGATAATTATAAAGGAGAGAGAAAAAATTAAAATTAAAATTGAAATAAAAATTATTATTATTATTATTATAGGTGTGGCCAGGTGGCATAGTGCTGGCCCTGGAGCCAGACACTCAACAACCACCCAGCTGTGTGATCCCAGGCAAGCCACCACAACCCCATTGCCCTGCAAAAAAAAAAAAAAGACCCAAAATAAAATAAAATAGTAATAATAATAATAATAGTAGTAGGGGCGGCTGGGTGGAGAACAGAGCACCAGCCCTGGATCTAGGAGCACCCAGGTCCAAATCCGGCCTCAGACACCCAACAATCACCCAGCTGTATGGCCCCAGGCAAGCCACCCAGCCCCATTTGCCATGCACCTCCCCCCAAACAAAATAATAAAAAATATGCTTCGGTCTGTATTCTAACGCTACCAGCTCTGTCACCGATGGATCACATTCTTTACAATAAGTCCATCACAAAAGTTACTACCATATTTTTCCACTAATTGCAACTCCCTTCATTTGTACTTCTCCACTACCATATACTATATTTTCTCTCTCTCCTTTCACTCTGACTCTGCTGTAGGGTAGCTGAGTGGCACAACAGACAGATCCCTTGCCCTAGGACCAAGAGGCCCCAAGTCCACATACAACACTTTAGGCCCAGCATCCACCTAGCCCTATGGTTCCTATGGTCCCAGATAGGCCATCCAATCCCAGCCCCTTTCAAGAAGTAAAAAAGAAAATGTGTTATATCTGACCACTCTCCCCCCACAGTTCATTCTCTCCTCCATCATTCACATTTCCCCCCCCCTTCCCCTGTCCCCCTTCTCTCCTTCTTACTCTGGATGTCTATACTCCATTGAGTATATATGCTATTTCCTCTCCTGGCCACCTCTGATGAGAGTGAAGATTCTCTCATTCTCCCTTGCCTTCCCCCCTTCCATATCATTGCAATAGCTCATTGTAATAAAAGAAATTTTATTATATGAAATATCTTAGCCTATTCCACCTCTCCTTTTTCCTTCTCCCATTACATTTCCCTTTTAGCCATTGACTCCATTTTTACACCACATTATATCTTCAAATTCAGCTTTCTCCTATGCTTCATCTATAAAAGCTCCTTTCACCTGCTCTATTAAATGAGAAGGTTCATATGAGTATTATCAATGTCATTTTTCTATGCAGGAGTACATGTAGTTCATCATCATTTAGTCCCTCATATTTTCCCCTTCTCCTCCACTGCTGCACCTGAGTCTTGTATTTGAAGATCAAATTAGATATTAATTTTTAAAATTCAGATTAGTTGTTTTACTTTAGTTTAATGAATAAAAATAATGTTTCTTATGAATAAATATTCATTAAATTCTAGCTTTAAGAAATAAAAAAAATTCTCTAGGTGTACATGCTAGTAGAATATACAGCTCATGCTTCTGTTTATCCATGTGTTTCAAATAAGAAAACTGAGGCTTTAAGAGTATGTAATTTGTGGCAGCTAGGTGGCACAGTGGATAGAGCCCTGACCTTGGAGTCAGAAGGACCTGAGTTCAAATCCAACCTCAGACACGTAATACTTATTTAGCTGTGTGACCTCGGACAAGTCACTTAACTCCATTGCCTTGCCAAAAAAAAAAAGAGTATGTAATTTACTTATGATCACATACATAGTACATATGCAAGACAAGATTTGAATTCAAGTCTTCTGACACCAAAGCAGAAATATAAAAGTTAGAAAGTGATCTGAGTTAATAAATTGTATCACTGTCTATATATTAGAAATCCAAGATGATCTATGCACTACTTACTTATCAGAGATCCAGAGAAGTCAAATGTAAATGAGTGCCATCAAGGGGACCAATTAGGAGATAAAGTCCAAGGAGCAGTATAAAGAAAGGAGGCCAAAAAAACACTTTCAAAATGCCAGAAAAGCTGAGTAAGGACAAGTAGTGCTTGATGAATATTCCAAAAATTATTATGTAATCAGATATCTGGGAACTATCAATAATTGAACCACAGCCTACAGCTAATCATGATATTTATTGAAACCACATTACACCTGAATAAATATGTTTCAGTGAGGGGAGAAGCTAAAAAG
Source organism: Macrotis lagotis (assembly GCF_037893015.1). NCBI lineage: Eukaryota > Metazoa > Chordata > Mammalia > Peramelemorphia > Peramelidae > Macrotis > Macrotis lagotis. Next base: position 120,477,454 of record NC_133661.1, read on the forward strand.
ACTTTAAAAGAGGAGGGGGAAGGGGAAGGAGAGGGTCTGCATAGTGGTTTCTCCCCCTCTCCCTCTCACAGGGCAATGTAATCCAATACCTCCTTTTTCATAAAAGTAAGACTCACTCAAAACTTCTTTTTATTCTTTTTCTTCTCACTTGGTATTTTTTACCAATTACATGTAAAGATAGTTTTCAATATTCATTTTTATAAGATTTTGAGCTTCATATTTTTCTCTCTCTCCCTCTCTTCTCCCTTTCTTAAGAAAGCAAGCAATCTGATATAGGTTATACATGTACAATCATGTTAAACATATTTTCAGATTAATCACGTTGTGAAAGAAGAATCAGAATAAAAGGGAAAAGTCATGAGAAAGAAAGAAAAAAAAGCAAATGAAAACAATATGCTTTGATCTGCATTCAGATTCCAAATCTATTTCTCTAGATTTGGATAGCATTTTTCATCATGAATCTTTTGGAATTGTCTTGGATTATTATGTTGTTGAAAAGAGCTAAGTCAATTAGAGTTCATCATTATCCAATGTTGCTGATACTGTGTACAATGTTTTCCTGATTCTGTTCACTTCACTTGGCATTTGTTCATGTAAGTTTTTTCTAGGTTTTTCTGAAATCTGATTGGTTATCATTTCTTTTTCTTTTTTTTTCTTTTTTTGTTTTTTGTTTTTTGCAAGGCAATGGGGCTTAGTGACTTGCCAGAGGTCATATAGCTAGGTAACTATTAAGTATCTAAGGTCAGATTTGTATTCAGGTTCATTTGACTCTAGGGCGGGTGCTTGACAGATAGTCACCTAGGTGCCCCTGGCTCATCATTTCTTATAGCACAAGAGATTCCATTACATTCATATGCCACAGCTTGCTAAGTCATTCCCCAATTGATGGGTATCCTCTCAATTTCTAATTCTTTGCCACCACAAGAAAGCTGCTATAAATATTTTTATACATGTGAAGCCTTTTCCTTTTTTTATGATCTCTTTGGCATATAAACTTAATAGTGGTAATGCTGTATGCATGATTTTCTAGCCCTTTAGACACAACTCCAAATTGTTTTTTTTCAGAATGGTTAGAGCAGTTCAAATTCCACCAACAATGCATTATTATTATTATGATTTTCCCAAATCTTCTCCAACATTTACCATTTTCCTTTTTTGTCAATCTGATAGGTAAATCTCAGAGTTGTTTTAATTTGCATTTCTCTAATAAATAGTGACATGGAGCAATTTTCATGACAATACAAACTTTTACTTTCTTCATCTGAAAATGGTATGTTCATGTACTTGACCATATAATAATTGGGAAATCACATGTATTCTTTTAAATTTGACTTATTTCTCTATATATTTTAGAGATAAGGTATTTATCAGAAACACTAGTAGTGAAAATTGCTTCCCAGATTCTGACTTTACTTCAAGTCTTGATTGCATTGACTTTAATCAAAAACTAATGTAATCAAAATTTTACATTTTGAATTTCATAATGTTTTTTATTTCTTATTTAGTCATATATTTTTCCCTTCTCCATATATCTGACAGGTAAACTAGAAGGTAAAAATTCCTTACTCTCCGAATTGGCTTATGGGATTATTCTTTATGTCTAAATCATGCACCCATTTTTATATACAGTGTGAGGTGTTGGTCTATGCCTACTTTTTGCCATGCTATTTTCAGTATTTTTTGTCAAAAATAGTGAATTCTAGAAGCTAAAGTCTTTGAGTTTAACAAACAGTAAGTTAGTTTAATCATTTACTACTATGTCTGTGTATCTAACCTATTCCATTGATCTATCCCACTATTTCTCTTTTGTTTTTTTAATCAATTTTGTTTTTTTTTAAGTTAAGACAATGGGGCTAAGTGACTTACCCAAGGTCATACAACTAGGCAATTATTAAGTATCTGAGGCTGGATCTTGACTCCAGGACCAGTGCTCTATCCACTGCACCACCTAGATGCCCCCATCACATTATTTCTTAATCAGTACCAAATAGTTTTGATGATTGCTACTTTATAATATAATGTTAGATCTGGTATGGCTAAGTGTTTCCTTTGCAATTCTTAAATTAATTCTCTAGATATTATTGACCTTTGATTCTTCCAGTTGAATTTTGTTATTTTTTCTAGCTCTATAAAATTTGTTTGTTAGTTTAATTGGTATTACACTGAATAAGTAAATTAATTTCAATAGAAAGAATTGTTATTATCATTGTATTAGTTTGGCCATGAGCCATTGAGCTTTTTCTAATTGTTTAGCTCTCACTTTATTTATGTGAAAAGTGTTTTTGTTCTTGTGTTTATATAGTTTCTGGGTTTTTCTTGGTAGTAATCTCCCAAATATTTTTTATTGTCTAAGTTATCTTAAATGGAATTTTCCTGTCTATCCCTTGCTGCTGGGCTTTAATAATGATATACAGAAATAATGATGATTTATGTAGATTTATTTTATATCCTGCAGTTTTGCAAAAGATCTCAAGTATTTTTAGTTAATTCTCTGGGATTCCTTAAGTATATCATCATATCATCTACAAAGAATGATAATTTTGTTTTCTTGTTGCTTATTCTAATTCCTTCAATTAATTTTCTTTTATTGCTAAAGGCAGTGCAACATTGAATAATAGTGGGAATAATGGGCATTCCCACTTTACCCCATTTCTTACTGGCAAGTTTCTAGCTTATCCCCTTCACATAAAATACTTGCTAATGCTGTTAGATAGATGCTGCTTATGATAAGGAAAACATTTTATTCCTATACTCTCTAGTGCTTTTTGTAGGAATGGAGTTTGTCTTTTCTGAAAAGCTTTCTCTGCATATTGGGATAATCATGTGATTCTTTTTTTAGTTTTGTTATTGAGATGGTCAATTATGTTGATGATTTTCCTAATTTTGTACCAGCCCTGCATTCCTGATATAAATCACACTTTGTCACAGTATAATCTTGGCAATGAATTGCTATCTCTTTGCTAATATTTGCTTTAAAATTTTTGCATTGATACTCAATGGGGAGTTTGCTTTATAATTTTCTTTGTCTGTTTTGGCTCTTCCTGATTTTAATATCAGAAGCATATTGGTGTCATAAAAGAAATTTGGTAGGATCTTTCTTCAATTATTTTTCCAAATAGTTTATATAATTTAGAATTAATTGTTTTTTAAATATTTGATAAAATTCACTTGTAAATTCATCTGGTTCAGGAGTTTTTTCCTTAGGGAGTTCACTGATGATTTGTTCATTTCTTTTTTCTAAAATGGAGTTATTCAAGTATTTTATTTCCTCCTCTATTAATCTGGGAAATTTATTTTTTGGTAAATATTTATCCGTTTTGCTCAGATATATTGGCATACAGATAGGCAAAATAGCTCTGAATTATTGTTTTACTTTCCTCTTCTTTAATGGTGTACTCACATTTTTCATTTTTTATGCTGGTAATTTGGTTTTTTAATTTCTTTTTTTAAATCAAACTAATCAAAAGTTTATTTATTTTGTTGGGTTTTTTTTTCACAAAACCAACTCTTAGTTTTATTTATTAGTTCAAAAGTTTTCCTACTTCAATTTTTAAATCTCTCCTTTGATTTTCAGAATTCCTACTTTAGTATTTAATTGGGGATTTTTAATTGGTTCATATTGGAGCTTTTTAAGTTGTATGCCCAGTTCAGTGATCTCCTCTTTTTTTTTCTTTTTTATCCATGTAAGCATTTAGAGAGATAGAAGTTCTCCTAAATATTATTTTGACTGTATTCCATATATTTTGTTATGTTGTCTCATTATTGTAATTATCTTCAATGTAATTAATTGTTTCTATGATTTGTTATTTGATCAATTCATTCTTTTAGGATTGCATTATGTAGTTTCCAATTAATTTTTCATCTATTTTTCTATGAACACTTATTACATGCAATTCTTATTTTATTACAATCTGAAAAGAATGTATTTGATCATTTTTCCTTTCTATCTTTGGTTGTGAGGTTTTTATGCCTAATTATCAATTTTTGTGTAGGTGCCATGTATGGTAAAGAAAAAATATATTCCTTTTTATCCCCATTCAATTTTCTTCAGAGGTCTATTATATCAGACTTTTCTAAAATTCTATTCACTTCCTTAATTTTTTTCTTGTTTATTATGTGGTTAGATTTATCTAGATCAATTGGGAAGAGATTACTTGCATTATTTCTTCCTGTAAATCATTTCATTTCTTTTCTAAGAATTTAGATGCTATATCACTTGTTGCATATATGTTTAGTATTGATATTGCTTCCTTTGTCTTTGTCTTATCTCTTTTAAGTAGATCTATTTTTACTTTTGCTTTGTCTGTGGTCCAGATTGCTACAGCTGCTTTTTTTTAAAAAAAAATTCAGTTGAGGTTAAGCATTCTGCTCCAGTCCTTCTCCTTTACTCTGTGTTTATCTCTTTGCTTCAAAAAACATATTATAGGATTCTGGTTTTTTAATCTACTCTGATATCTGCTTCTATTTTGTGACAGAGTTCATCCCATTCACATTCACATATATTGTTACTAAGTCTATTTACTTTCATCCTGTTTTCCAAATTTATGCTTTTCTCTCTCCTTTCATCTTAACCTTTTGCTTCTGACAATCACTTCTCTCAATCTGTCCTCCTTTCTATCAGTTCCCCTCCCTTTCCTTTCCCCTTTCCCCCTCCTATTTCTGCCCTTCATTCTAACAACCCCTCCTTCTCTTTTTTCCCTTTGCCCTCTTACTTTCCTAAAGGAAAAGATAAATTTCTATACCTAACTGAGTGCACATGTTACTCACTCTTTGAGTCAAATATGGAAAGAGTAAGGTTTTCTTTCTATCTACTTTAATAAGTCTTTTATACTTCTTCATGTGATGTGATTTATCCTATTCTGCCTCCCACCTTCCTCTTCTCCCAGGACAAAAATATTTTTCACCCCTTAATTTTTTTTTGATATCATCACATCAAAGTCAACTTATACTCACACTCTCTATGCATACTCCTTCTAACTGCTTTAATAGAGATACAATAATCAAGAATCACAAGATCATCTTCCTGTGTAGGTATGTAAATATTTTAACATTATTGAATAGCATGGTTTTTTTCTTTCCTGTTTACCTTTTTATACTTCTCTTGAGTCTTATATTTGAAGATCACTTTTTTTTGTTCAGCTCTGGTTCTTTTATCAGGAAAGTTTGAATGTCATCTATTTTACTGACTATCCATCTTTTTCCCTCAAAGATCATTCTCAATTTTGATGAATAGTTGAATCTTGATTGTATTATGAGATCCTTGCCTTCTAGAAAATCACATTACAAGTCCTTCAATTCTTTAATATAGAAGCTGCAAAATCCTATATAATCCTGATTGTGACACCTTGATATTTGAATTGTTTCTTTTTAACTGTTGTGGTATATTTTCTCCATGATCTGAAAATTCTAGAATTTGACCAGATTACAGAGTTTTCATTTGGGGATCTCTTTCTGGATGAATGGGTTATTTCAATAATTTTTTTTCTCTGATTCTATATGTCAGGGAAGTTTTCCTTAATAGATTCTTGAAAGATGTTGTCCAGGTTCTTTTTTTTTTTTTTTGATCATGGCTTTCAGGAGGTACAATTCTTAAATTCTTAAATTATATCTCTCTCATCTATTTTCCAGTTCGGTTGTTTTCCAGTGAGGTATTTTATATTTTCTTCTTTTTTTATTTATTTGATTTTATTTGATGATATCTCTTAGAGTTATCAGCTTCCACTTTCCCAACTCTAATTTTAAGAAATTATTTTCTTCAGTTGTTTTTTTTACCTCTTTTTCCCTTTTGCCAATTCTACTTTTTAAGGAGTTATTTTCATCAATGAATTTTTTTTTCATTTAGTCGAATGTATTTTTAGGGGGTTTTTTGCAAGGCAAATGGGGTTAAGTGGCTTGCCCAAGGCCACACAGCTAGGTAATTATTAAATGCCTGAGGCCGGATTTGAAGTCAGGTACTCCTGACTCCAGGGCGGGCCGGTGCTCTATCCACTGCACCACCTAGCCACACTACCAAATGTATTTTTTAAGCAATTCTTTTCTTCAGACAATTTTTGCCCTTCCTTTTCCAAGCTGTTGGCACTTTCTTGTTTAACTCTCATTTCTTTTCCCAATGTTTTTTATACCTCTTTTATTTGATTAAAATTTCTTTTTGAACTCTTCCAGGAAGTTTTTTTTTTTGAACTTGAGATCTAACCATATTCCCTTTTGAGGTTTCATGTGTGGATATTTTGCCATTTTTGTCCTTTTTTTTTTTTAGTTTGTATTTTGATTTTCTCTATTGTCATAGATAGCTTATTTCATGACTATTAAAGAGTTGAGTTCTGCTCTTGGGGTACAAGCAACTGTCCCAAGCTTCTTATGCTGGAAGTCAAAATCCTAGTCATTGACTTTCCGTACCAGTCTCAAATGCTAGTGACTTACCCACTGTGCCAGAATTCCAGGGCTGATAGTTTGCCTTCTGCGCTGAGGTTGGTGACCTCACAGCTGGCCTTGCTGATCCAGGAACCAAGGGTGTTGGTTGTTGATCTGCACTGTGGCTAAGAGTCCCCCACTGGCTTACTTGGAGATCTATGCTGGATTGCACTTCTCTTTCACCCAAATGAGACAGAACTTTTTCAGTTTTAAGTTATCTTAAACAAGAAAATTGTTTCCCTCTGTCTTTTTGTAGATTCTGTCCCTCCAGAATCCATTTAGAGGCTTGACTTAATGTTGTTTCTGAGGGAAACTAGGGAGAATTCTGTCACTTTCTTGACTTTTCTCTATCATTGTTAAAGACAGGTTGGTATTCCCTTGTTTCTTTTGATTACTCTAGACCTCCCAGTATAGTACTAAATACATAATAGACATTCAACCACTTTTTGACTGTCAAATAATAATATGCCATTTTCTACCCACAAATATGATACTAACAACACACTAAAAAAAGTATGCTTTTTAGTTATTTTTTTCTTTTCCCAACAATGGATCTGTACTGTCTCAAGATTGTATTTTTGTCTATAGTGACAAATCTAGAATATTTGCTAGGATTTGAGAACCTTTGAAAGACAGCAAAGTTAAGTGTTCCCTGATGATTGAGTTTCAGCCTCAATCATTGTCATATTGTAAAAAGTGAGCTTACAAAACCAGAGACTTCACAAATGTGGATATGCTATTCACAAAGGCCCTTGGATTTCATTGGAATTGTTGAGAGGAATAACTAGTACAATAAATAATAATCAATATTTAAGAACATTTTGATGCTAGGTAAAATGTAATGAGAAGAAATTTAACAGAGATAAATTTAAAACCATACACTTGGATTTTTTTAAAAAAATCAGCTACCAAAGTAAAAAATGGGGGAGGAATAATGAGACAGTAGTTCATATGAAAATTATTTACATTTTAATGGATTGCAGGCTCAAATTAGTCAACAAGGTCATCTAGAAGGGAAGAAGGAAGACAGCAAGGCAGAAAACATTTATTAATTGCCTCTTGTATACCAAACACTGTGATAAGCACCTTATAATATTATGTCATTTGACCCTCCTATGAATCCTAAAAGGTAGGTGTTATTTTTATCCCCATTTTATAGTGAAAAAATTGAGGTAACAAGTGACTTGCCTGGGGTCTCATGATAAACATTTGAACTTGTCTTTCTGTTTTCAAGCCTAGAGCACTGACCATAGTTTTCCTAGTAATCCAAGAAAAGCAAATAAAGCCTTAAGTTACATGGTATCCAGGTCAGTGGACTTAATGGTCCTTCTATTCTCTATTCTAGTACCATTAGGTACTAGATGTCATTTCTCTGAACAAGAATTTATTAGCTCAAGAGTGTCCAAAGGAAAGTAATGCACAAAGTTCTTAAGAGTATGTTAAAAACATATGAGTTGAAAGAATTGAGATTAAAGAAAATATGAGGTTGGAAGGGACATGGTCTCTTTCTTCAAGAAGTTGAAGAATTGTCACAGTGAGAGAGAGAGAGAGAGAGAGAGAGAGACTAATTCTATTACAACATAGAAATTGGAGGAATAGGTGAACGTTGTGAAAAAGCAAATTTAAGTTTGATATGAGGAAAAAACTGAAAATTCTGAAAACTTAAGTTCTCAAAAAGTGAAATGGCTACCTTAGGAGATGGTGAGAACCTCATCCATGACTGGATGACCACAATGGTGATGTAAGAGGGGAGGTTTTTATCTAGAAGGTCTCCAAGGTCCCTTTCCAACTTAGAGATTCTTATGGTTCTGAGTGTTGTTTATTTTCTTTTTGTTTTTGTTCAGTCATGTAGTTATGTCCAATTCCTAGTGATCCCTTCGACTATAGCATACTGCCCCTTCTATCCATTATTTTCCAAAGTCTGTCCAAACTCATTTCTGTGATTTAATCTATACATCTCATCTTCTGTCATCCCCTTTTCCTTTTGACTTCGATATTTCCCAAAATCAAGGTCTTTTTCAACGAGTTTCCTCTTCTCATTATATGGTCAAAGTATTTACACTTCAGATTCACTATTTGACTTTCTAGTGAATAGTTTTAATTCATTTCCTTAAGTATAGATTAATCTGATATCCTAGAAGTTCAAGGGACTCTTAAAAGTCTTCTCCACCATCACAATTCCAGTGCAGAAACTGACCCTGCACTGAACACTGTGAGAGGCATGGAAAAGAGAGGCATAAAGATGAAATGAAGCTCTGATCTGAGAACCTGAAGGGTTTATGCTATCCTCTAAATTTTATAATAAAAATAATCCTTAGCAAGAAATAACATTGCCTTTAAAAAGCCCCACCCATTTAGAGTGAGGCAGATGGTTTTCTCATTTGACTCACTTTTGCTCATACTAGAAGACACTAAATTCAAAAAACTGGCTGTTATTTATAGTCTTTTGATGACAGCCAACCAGGAGTTTGGGTGGAGAGGTCTCAGTCTGAAGCCACTGAATAATCTCTCAGTCTACTGTGGATAATCATTAGTACTGATACCTTTGACCCTGGTAAACAACAAATCCACCTGATTTTCATTGTTATCATTTATTGGCATTGTAGCTTTGAAAATAAAGGAAATTAATGATCAGTTTGAAAGATTTTGAACAGATAATTTGAGGATGTCTATGACTAGCATTTTCATAGTGCAGTGTTTTCTTTTGGAAAGGGACATGGAAACAATTCTGTCTTTGGATTATGAATTGTATTGGAGAACTAGTTTAGACACGACAAGGATCATTGAATTCCCAGGAAATTCCACAGTAAATTCTCCTAAGACTGATATTATTTTTAGGACACTTTCAGGTTTAATCATTGCACTTTATATCTTGCAACTACATTTAATACTGTTTAATTCTCATTCTGTTTAAATAAATATTTCCTTTTAATTTCTAGTTTTACTATTACCCTTCAAGGTGAATTTCCAAAGGATTTGAAATTTAAGGAAGACATCTCTTCATCTCTCCACAAAGCTTGATTCTATAGTAAAAAATAACCACATGCACCACAGCAAGAGAATATTTCTAAGAATGACTTCTTTCCATTGATTCAATTTGATCACCAAATTCAAGCTCTAAGTATTCACTCTCTTTCCTTACAATATAAAAATTTTATTAAGTCCATATTTTGATATAATAGGAAAAACATTCTATAAGATTGGAAGTTTCAGAGGAGTCATATAGTTTAACATCATCCATGAATATCAAATGATTAATAAGATGCTTTGGGCTGATACTCCTTAAATTGTAAACTATAATTAGTTATATATAGCATAGACAATAATTGATTTAAGACTAGACAGAACTTGAAAGGTTTAAATCATCTTCCTGAAAAATCTCATGCTTAATTAACATCAATTGCTATTGATGTTATTGCATTTGGGGCATGTTTTAGTTATTTATTTGTTTGTTTGTTTTATATTTTATACTATTTTTTTCTTTTTTTACATGTTTTTATCTAAGTTACATATAAAAGCAAAGTCCCAACATTCATTTCCAAAACCCTGAGTTCCAAATTCTCTTCCTTCCTTCCTTCCACCCCACTCCCTACATTGAGCAAGCTATTTACTTGGTGTAGGTTAAAAATTTCTAGCCATGAAACACATTACTAAAATATTCATGTTGCAAGAGTAACCATAATCTCTCCTCACCAACGAAGACAAACCTCAAGAAAAATAAAATGAGAAAAAAAGGTGTGCTTCAGTATGTATTCAGACACCATCTGTTCTTTTGTTGGGGTGGTTAGCATTCTTTATCACAAATCCATCAGAGAAATTGCTTCAATATTTTTCCCACAGTTGCTATTAGTAGCTGTATTTCCCTCTATCCTATCCCCCACCCCCATTTATCCTGTTGTCTCTCTCCCCGCTTTCATCCTGTCTCTCCTCACCCTGACTATCCTCTTCCACAATCTTCCTTCTCTTCAATCACCTACAACCCCCTTCCTTCCCCCTGTCCCTTTTTCCTAACTCTTTCCTCTCCTATTTTCCTCTAGGGTAAAATAGATTCCTATATCAATTGAGTGTCCACTTCCAATGAGAGTAAAGCCTCAATCACTACCCCCTCCTTCCCCCCCTTCCACTCTTGCAACTTTCACATGAAATAACTTGCCCCATTCTACCTCTCCTTTCCCTATCTCCCAGTGTATTCCTTTCTCACCCATTTACTCCTTTTTAAAAAAAAATATATTATATTATCAAATTCAATTCCCTTCTTTGCCTTGTCTATAGATGCCTCTTCTAATTGCCCTAATAAATGAGGAGGTTCATATGAGTTTTCAGTATCATCTTCCCATGCAGGAGTACAAACAGTTCAAAATCATTAAATCCCTCAAAATTTGCCCTTCTATCTACTCTCGTTCAGGTTTCCCTGAGTTCTGTACTTGAAAATCAAGCCTTCTTTTCAGCTCTGGTCATTTCATCAGGAAAGTTTGAAAGTCCCCTGTTTCATTAAATGTCTGTCTTTTCCCCTGAAAGAGTATGTTCAGTTTTGCCTGATAGTTGATTCTTTGTTGTAATCCAAACTCTTTTGCCCTCCAAAATATCATATTTCAAGTTTTACAAACCCCTAACATAGAAACTACTAAATATTATATTGTCCTGACTGTAAATTCACAACATTTCAATTATTTCTTTCTGACTGCTTGTAATATTTTCTTCTTGACCTGAGAGTTCTGAAATTTGGCTATAATATTCCTGGCAGTTTGCATTTTGGATCTCTTTCAGGAGATGATCAGTGGATTCTTGCAATTTCTAGTTTACCTTCTGCTTCTAGGATATCAAGGCAATTTTCCTGGAGAATATCTTTCTTTGATAAGTTTCACATTTTCTCCTAGTTTTTCATTCTGTTAGTTTTGTTTTATTATTTCTTGATTTCTCACAAAGTTATCAATTTCCCTTAGCCCCATTCTATGTTTGAAAGAAATTTTTTTCCAGAGAGCTTTTGAATCTCCTTTCCCAACTGGTCAATTCCACTTTGTAAGGCCTTCTTCTCCTCATTAGCCTTTTCGATTGTTTTTTCCACTTGTCCCAAACTGGTTTTTAAGATGTTATTTTTTTCAGAATTTTTTTGTAATTCCTTCACCAATTTGATGACTTGGTTTTCATGATTTTCCCACATCACTCTCATTTTTATTCCCAATTTTTCCTCTCCCTCTCTTGATTTTCAAAATCTTTTTTTGAGCTCTTCCATAGCCTGAGACCAATTCATATTTTTCTTGGAGGCTTTGGATACAGAAGCTTCACCTTTGTTATCTTCTGAGTTGTATTGTGATCCTCCATAAATTCAAAGTAATTTTCTATGATCAGAGTTTATTCTTCTTCTATTGTTTGCTTATTTCCCCAGCCTATGATTTCATTTTAACCTTTTATTATGGTGGGTCTCTGCTCCCAGGGTGAAGGATGCACTGTTCTAAGATATTGAGTGTTTTTGCACTTGTTTTCAGGGATACCCCCAGGGACCTCAATTCCTTTAAGGTCTTATGAGAGGCTCTGACTGCTCTCCTGGCTTGTGCTCTGATCTGTGGATGACCACAAGCACTCCCCTATGCCCTGGAGCTAAGAGGAGGATCCCTGCTCCGCAAGGGCAATAAAGCTCCTTCTCCTGAGACTGGGGCCTCAGACTGTGACCTGGATCTGAATATGGGCAAAGCCAGAGAGTTCTGCCTCACAGAGGGGAAAGAAACATCTGCAATTTTCCCCAATTCCTTTATCAACTGTGGGCTGAACACTGGAAGCAGCTGCTTGGTGATTCCCTGTCAGGTGACTCCCCAGGCCTGCTCCTGATTCCCAAGGTCTGGTCTGTATTGAGGTTTGCTTTGGACTGGGTTTCTCTCTCACTCTGGTACCGCAGAGCTTTCCTGCTGAGTTTCTCAATTGTCCTTGGCAGTAGCTGGGTTGAAAGGTCTGGAAACTGTCACCAATTCCATAGACTGTTTCTGGATGGCTGGAGCAGGATTGCTCTGGCACAACCAAGTTGCACTGCTGGCCCTTTCTAACAACAGTGTAACAGACCTTTCCCATGGATCTTCCAAGTTGTCTTGGGCAAGAAAATTGTTTCACTCAGTCTTTCTGTGAGTTCTGTCACTCTAAAATTTGATTAGAGTCATTATTTAAAGGTATTAAAGGTTTGGGAGAGAGCCCCCAGGAGTCTCTGCCTTTACTCGGCCATCTTCTCATGCTGACATTGAATACTTTAGAATGTTCAATATACCTGGGTCTATTTTATATGTTTGGCAGCATATGAACAAATTTAAAGAAATTAAAGTTTTGCACAAAGCAATAAGGTAGATTTCCTATCAAGATCAGAGTCCTGAATAGGAGGCAGGCTACCTATCCCCCATATATCTAATCTAAGAAAAAACTGTTAAGTTCATACTAAAACATATATTGATCAAGAAATTCGATTAGAAAATCACATGACTTATTCTACCCCATAATTCCACAGACAAATAGCCAGTATCCCAAGGGATAGGAAAGGGGTCCTTTGAGAAAAGTAAGTGCTGATGTGACCATAAGGGGATTACATATAACCTGCAAGTTTCTACCTACAACAGAGGGGCCACTTTAAAATTTTCTGGAGTGGGGCAGCTAGGTGGTGCAGCAGGGGCAGCTAGGTAGCACAGTGGATATAGCACGGGGCTTGGAGTCAGGAGGACCTGGGTTCAAATCTGCCCTCAGACACTTAATGGTTACCTAACTATGTGAACTTTGGCAAGTCACTTAACCCCATTTCCTTGCCAAAAATTAAAAATTTCTAGGGTAGGAATCTTGGAAGCCCCAAGGAGAGACTGCAAAGAGCAACTGAATTAGTGTCACTGTCTTAAGCCATAAAAGAAGATTCTGAAGTTAAAACATTCTGGACTTCAAAGACCCAAAGGTGCTAAATCTTAGGAGATAGAGGCCAGTCCAAGAAACTGGGAAACTAAGGGTCACCAACAGGGCTCCTCACCTCCATCCAAAAATATTACTTAGTCAAGTCCACGGTTCTAACATAATGCCCCAATCCTGGAACTAAATAAAGCTAGATAGATGAGGTGAGTTTTTTAAACTTTAAAAAATATCACAAATCTAACTCTATAACAGCTGCAAGCAGAGATAAAAAAATAGATTTTTCTAGAAGAAATATTTAAATTTCTAAAAAAAACAATGATAGAAGGAAAACTGAAATGAAAACTACAAAGAATTAAAAGGAAGGAATGAAATAAGTATTTTTAAGCACTTCCTATCTGCCAGACACTGTACTAAACACTTTAGATTTAATTTAATACTCTCAACAATCCTGAGAGGTAAATACTTCTGAGAGACAGAATGAAGAAGAATAGTTTAGAAGAAAAAAATAGTAAACCTAACATAAGTAATGGATTCCCTAAAAACTAGAATAGATAAGAGAGAAATCAATGAATCTTAAGTGATAGCAAAATGTCAAATAACTGATATAAAAAGTGACTGACCATAAAGGCAAATCATGGAGAAATCATTTAAGAATCATCAGACTCCCTGAATAACTTTTAAAAAAGACTTGTATATTCTACATCAAATAACCTTAAATGAAAATTCCCCTATGTTCTATAAGGAAACAATATTTAAACTAATAAAAGAAAGAATCCATAAGGATAATTTGATATATGTGCACATATGCATACATATATATGTATACATATTTTAGACAAAATCCTGAGTTCTGATATCAAAGAAAAATATTTCAATCATCCAGAAATAATACCATCCCCCAAAAGGAAATTATTATAACATTTTGAAAAATACATAGAAGCAAGAGAACTATGATAATTTTGTAAATACCATTTAGAATTTATTTAAAATGTTTTTTAGATGGGCAGCTAGGTGGTTCAGTGGATAGAGCACTGGCCCTGGAGTCAAGAGGACCTGAGTTCAAATCCAGATTCAGACACCTAATAATTACCTAGCTGTGTGACCTTGGGCAAGTCGCTTAACCCCATTGCCTTGTAAAAAAAATTTTAAGCAAATCATGAGAAATTTAAAGTCATGACTTTGTATAGAATCCTCTTTGATGCTCTTTTTGATCTTTAAATTTAGAATAGAAAAATAAAGCCAAATAATTAAATAATAAAGGTAGCTTTACTATTCAACAGATTGACAAAAATTATATTTTATTCCTGGACCTTTGCACATATACTTTTTGTTCTTCAACTAATACTTTTTGTGTTTATGAATGTTTTATTAGTAGTTATTATTACATGTGCTCAATCATCAATCATGTATTAAATGTTCACTATTTGTCAATCACTAGGAAGATTTGTCCTATATATCCCCAGACAGACTTGGGAGGACCATAAACCTTTGTAAACTAGACCATGATATCATGGTCCTCTTTGAGAACAAAGTATTTAAAAAAAACAATCTACAGATCCCACAGAATACCCTGAATGCCAAACCAATCACTTTGAGCTTTATTTGCTAGGTAGGCAGTAGAAAGTCATTGAAAGTCTTGGACTGGTGTCTTCTTACTATTTCTAGGATTCTAAGAATACTACACTATCCTGTCCATCTATATATAAAAAGACAAAATTAGCATATACACATCTAACTAGTTTTGAAAGTAGCTCTATTAAACCACTCCCAAACATCTAGTGTTCATGCAAGTTTCTTAGAAATGAAACACACTTAATTTTCTTTTGTCTACTCCTATTTCTCTCTTCTCCATAATGTGTTTTCCCTCCTGGTAAATTCTAATACTAACTCATATCCATTTACAGACTCAAGTCTTTCTGTTATCCTAGAGTCTTCATCTCAAAGAAGATAGCTATTTGTTTTTCCTCTTTTCCCTTTCCTTTTAATGGCCCCCATAAATTGTTTCTTTGTTGCTTACCCATACTTTTCCCCCTCCATAAATTTGAATAACTGGCTCCCAAACTCATTTACTGTGTGATACATCCAAGAAACCAGGTGCTACTCTCTCTCTCTCTTCAAATTCTTCTTTTAAGCAGATGCTGTTTGTCTTTCTCAAAAAAACTTTTTTTAAACTCACAGTTTGTTAGAGTGAACATTCCAGAGGACGTGTCTGGTTGATCCTATTTATTCAATTTCCTGTAGTCTCTTAAAATCTTTATAATGTCTTCATACTTTAATCCAATTTACTTTATGGGCACAGTTCTCCTTTGATTTTATTTTTAATATGACTTGTCCAGGTTTTTCTCTTAAAGTTCTCCATCTTTACCCTCCACTATACTTTTTGCTATGTCTATTTAGAAGTTTCTTTCCATTTTTTTTTAGGTTTTTGCAAGGCAAATGGGTTTAAGTGGCTTGCCCAAGGCCATACAACTAAGTAATTATTAAGTGTCTGAGGCTGGATTTGAACTTAGATTCTCCTGACTCCAGGGCTGGTGCTCTATCCACTGTACCACCTGGCTGCCCCTCTTTCCATTTTCAAATGTTGAATACCTTTTTCTCCTCCTTGGAGCATTAGTTTTCCAACAGACTTCTTTTTGTTTTTACAAGGCAATGGGGTTAAGTGACTTGCCCAAGGTCACAAAGTTACATAATTATTAAGTATCTGAGTCCAGATTTGAACTCAGATCCTCCTGACTCCAGGCCCCGTGTTCTATCCTCTGTGCCACCTAGCTGCCCCTTTCCAACAGACTTTTAACACAAGTCATTGAGATTGGGAGCATTATCTCCTTCTTACCCTACTTATATCTACTCCTCTCAGTTACTATAATCTTATGCTTTAACATTGGAACATAAGTACTTTGAATTATAAAATTATTTTGAAGGGTCTAGTGACCCTGAAACCTTGATTCCTTCCTTTATCACTTGAGTAGCTTGAAATCTTTGCTTTCCTTCAATATTCAACTCAAGCACAACCTACTAGGCCTTTCCTTGTTCTCTCAACTACTAACACTTTCAATTACCCTGTTTCTGTCTTACATAGTTCTTGAAATACCTACATGTGTACATATTGTCTTTTCTGGAATTCCCAAAGATTAATGCTTTGCCATACCATACCATATAAAACATATTAATAAAACTTTAAAAAAGTTTTAGACAAGCAATTCCCCAATTGACAAATGGTCAAAGGATATGCAAAGGCAATTTATAGATGAGGAGATCCAACCAATCCATAGTCATATGAAAAATTGCTCTAAATCATTACTTATTAGAGAAATGCAAATTAAAGCATCTCTGAGGTACCACCTCATACCTCTCAGACTGGTCAATATTACCAGAAAGGATAATGATCATTGTTGGAAGGGTTGTGGGAAATCTGGGACGCTATTCTATTGTTGGTGAAGCTGTGAACTCATCCAAACTTTCTGGAGAGAAATTTGGAACTAGTGCCCAAAGGGCTACAAAAATGTGCATACCCTTTGATACAGCAATACCACTACTGGGTCTATACCTTGAAGAGATGATGAAAAAGGGTAAAAAACATTACTTGTACAAAAATATTCATAGCAGCCCTGTTTGTGGTGGCAAAGAATTGGAAGTCAAGTAAATGTCCTTCAATTGGGGAATGGCTTAGCAAACTGTTGTATATGTATATCATGGAACACTATTGTTCTATTAGAAACCATGAGGGATGGGAATTCAGGGAAGCCTGGAGGGATCTGCATGGTCTGATGCTGAGTGAGATGAACCAGAAAAACACTGTACACCCTAACAGAAACATGGGGGCAATGATCAACCTTGATGGACTTGCTCATTCCATCAGTGCAACAATCAGGGACAATTTGGGGCTGTCTACAATACCATCTGTATCCAGAGAAAGAACTGTGGAGTTTGAACAAAGATCAAGGACTATTACCTTTAATTTAGAAAAATAAACCGATATCTTATTGTCTGATCTTGCTATCTCTTATACTTTATGTTTCTTCCTTAAGGATATGATTTCTCTCTCATCACACTCAATTTGGATCAATGTACAACATGGAAACAATGTAAAGACTGGCAAATTGCCTTCTGTGGAGAGTGGGCGGAGGGAAGTAAGATTAGGGAAAAATTGTAAAACTCAAAATAAATAAAATCTTTTAAAAAAAGAAGAAAGCCAGTTACACACACACAAAAAAAAGAGCAAACATAATACCCCCTCCCCCACAAAAACATAAAACCTCACGAGAGATAAAGTAAAAGAAAGAGAAAAAAAGGTTTTAAAATTTGTTGGACTTGACCAAAGAGTAGATAGTAACAACTGAAATCAATTTGGAAAGAAATTAAGTGTCTTTCCTAATGGATCTGTTCTTGACCCTGTGCTTTTTAAATTTTTTTCTCCACTTTTAATTTATTTATTTTCATCCATTTGTACATACGTATTCCCAAATTAAAAATTTTCCTCCACCTTCCCTTCCCACTCCCTTCCCCTCAGCAGAGAACAGTCAGGTTAGCGTTTTACATACATATTTTGTTAAACATATTTCCAAATCAGAAATTTGGGGCATTTGGAATTAGGATTAAGGGAAAGAAATACATAAGGAATAATTTTTATAAAGTGTTCATCAGATTCGGGTTTGTTTGGGTTTTTTTGCAAGGCAAATGGGGTTAAGTGACTTGCCCAAGGTCATACAGTTAGGCAATTACTATGTATCTGAGGTCAGATTTGAATTCAGGTACTCCTGACTCCAAGGCCAGTACTCTATCCACTACCACCTAGCTGCCCAAGACAATACTTCTTGAGGAGTAAAAAAAAAGAAAAAAAGATTATTGAAAAGATTACTGATTTGAAGTATATAGAGACAGACATCTGAAGGTTTTAAGTAATCTTGAACTCATTAAGTCAACACTACAACATAGCAGACCACAAAAAGATAATACTGCTATCTCCTGATCTGCTTTTAGAAATTAGGATCCAAAGCTAAGGTGACAAGTGTTGGGCTATATTCTAGAAAAGACAAGGACCATCTTTCTATCAATTCTATCCCCCGTGTTTAGTATAATGCTTCATACATAGTGTGTTTAATGTTATTGGATTGAACTTATTAAATATTTAAGGAAAAATGAATATTTCTTACATAGCTCTGCTAGTCATTTTCACTTTTCTCACAAATATCATTCAAAATTATAGCCAAAGTTTAGCTCAGACATCATTCATAACCAGGAATATGGTCATCAGACTAAGGATCATGTTTCTTCTAAGACAGATCATAAGGAACTGTTATGCAAAAAATTTTTTAATTAAAAAGTTCCATTTTGCTTAATATTCTTATCTTACCCCATCTTTTTTAATTAAAAAAGTTCCATTTTGTTTAATATTCTTATCTTACCCCATCTTAATATTTAATTTAATTTTTTCTTAAGGTATACCTTAAAATATCTGGAAATAGACCCTTTAGTCTTGACATTCTATTTCTTCTCCGATCACCTGGACCCTATCTTTGTAGATTTTGCTCATGTCGTTCCTGAATTTTGTTATTTCTGCTCAAACATTTGTATTTTTAAGAATTTTTATATTCCATTTACTTTGTATTTCATTTACTATATAAGCCAGAATTAATGTTTTTTTCTTTTTTCTGTGACATTTTAGAATTTACTCCTCTTGAAAAAAATTTCCATATCCTTGCACTTCTATTTCATTTCTCTTAAATGTCTCCCTACTTCAATGCATCATCTACACAAAAACAAAGTGATTTTCCTAAAGCACATATCTATGTTCCCTCCCTTACTCAATGAACTTCAGGGACTCCTTTTACTTCCAGTGTCAAATATAAAATCATCAATTTGACATTTACAGTTCTTCACAACTTGATCCCTTCCTATCTCTCAGTCTCCTTAGATTTTACTTCCCTCCACATGCTCTGTAATGCGGTAATACTGTCCATTTTGCTATTCTTTGCACAGGTCAGACCCTCCCTCTCCTGACTATGCTTTTTCAATTACTGTTTCCCCAAGCTTAGAATATTCTCTCTTCTCATCTCTATCTCCTGGCTTTCCTAATTTTTTTTAAAACTCAGAACTCTAAAACATTCTCCAGGCAGATTTTCTCAGTCTACCTCTTCATCTCATTCCCACCAAGTCTTTCCTATAAAATTGCCTTTCTTTTGGGTATGTATCTTGGGTGTATGTAGTTGTATTCCTGTTATCGTCCCCAACTATAGTGTGAGCTCTTTGAGGATAAAAAATGTGTTTCACCTTTCTTTGTGCCCCCAATGCTTAGTTAAGTACCTAGATCTTTAGGTATTGTTGAAATAAATGATTGATGACTTGGCATTTTTTAAAAGAACAAGACTCCTTGTTATTCTTTTTGTTGTTTTTATTGTTGTTGTTCTGTTGTTTCAGTCATGTCTGACTCTCTGTGACCCCAAAGATATTGGAGTGATTTGCCATTTTCTTCTCCATCTCCCTTCACAAGTGAGGAAACTGAGTTAAATAGTTAAGTGACCTGCCCAAGGGTACATAAACAGTAAGTATCTGAGACCAGATTTGAACTCTGGAAGATGAATCTTTCCTACTCTAGGTCCAGCATTCTGTCTCCACCATGCCACCTGGCTACCCCCACATCCCTGTTGGGGAAGAGGAATTTTCTCACCAAGTCAGTTAGTATAGGCAATATCATGGTTAATAGATGGCCCTACAGCACACTGGGGTAGGTGAGAAGCCCAGCCAACTATAAATGAGACTCAATATCACTCTGTCAAAAAAAAGTTAAAAAATCACACCTTGGAAGATGGGGGTCAAGAGATAATAAACTGCTCCAGGATCCAGGATGAAGGATGAAATAATCAATATACTCTAAGATCAAGAATAAGTCAAGTGAATGCTTTAATGGATGACAACGTCTTCCTTATTCCCTATGTTTTTAAAAAAAACTCTATACTGGTAATCATATTCCCTTCTGATTTTTTAAAGGGGTAATGCTATGATCTGGTGGGATGTACACAGTAGTAATATTTACATTTATGTTCAAATAAATGTCCTTCAATCCTCTATGCTTATGGGTTCATACCAAGCATTTGATACTATGGGTTATGTTGGAGTAACTTCCAGCTTTGTTTACTTTTCCCAAGACTTTATTAATCTACCCCTTTCACTTCCTACACTGCAGCACCACCTACTTGTTCTGGGCAGGAAAGGTTTGACAGTCTTAAGACTTCCTTTCTCATTTCTTTGAGGAAGCCTTTTTGAACATAATGAGTCACTTCTAACCATAAACCTAGACCACAAATCTTTTTCTTTCAAACACCCTCATTATATAAATTTTTGAAAGGTCTGTCTTGCTGTCTTTCTTTCCTAGCTGTCTGTGGTGGAGGGGAGGAGGGAGAAGAGAATGTTCCAAATTCCTTATTTCAAGTAATGTGTTACCCTCTTTTCCCTGTATTTTTATTTTCTAGGGACTTGAGAATTCTATCTAGTGTTGGTCTAACATAAAAAAAACAAAGGATAGAATTTATATAAGCACACTTTAAGGTTTGCAAAAGAACTTAATAATAATCTCACTTTTTCCTAATAATAACTCTATTAGGTCAAGTACTGTTATTATCAACACTTTGTTGCTATTTGTCCTTTCTTTTCAAAGGGAACCATGACATCAGGAAAGTGATGACAAGAGTTGCAAGTCAAATAGATTCAAGTGAGGCATACTGTGCCTTAAAGGGTTCTGCATATTAGGGTAATATGTTTCAGGTATGGAGGAGAAGGATAAGTTTTTTTAAACTAAGGTCTTTCTGAGGTTTCAGTTTGTTTGAGGGAATGTCCATTCAGTGATTAAGGTCAGGTAAAAAATGAGACAAAAAATGGCCTCTTTTACCTAGTCAAAAAAACATATTCTGGGAGGGCAAGATTCTCAGAGCTCCTTGTCAAAATTACTATTTACTCTTATTCTGAACCACCTAAGCCCAAACAATGACCAAATGAGGCTTGGGATGGGTTCTATTATTGGCTAACCAATCAGAACCAGAATGATTGGGTTTCAGGTATTATCTTCAAAAAAAGCAATCTATTCCATAAACCCCAAGATATTTTTGTGAGATTTATTATCCCCATTGTACCTGATAAAACTGAGGTTAAGAAGGTGAGTGGTTTGAAGCCACACAGGTACTATCTGAGAAGGATTCAAATCCAGGTAATTCTCTTTGCCTTTTTACTCTATTCATTTCTTGGGCTAGTTTCCATTCCCTCTGTGATTTCAAAAGTGTTTCTTGGGGGGTTTTTTGTTGTTTTAAAGAGAATCTACTTGGTTTCCTTTCACCAACAATACCTTTCTTATTTCTCTTTTCCTCTTGTTCATTCCCAACTACTTTCTTTTTTAATTTTTTATTTTAAATTTACATTTTTTATTTACACATTACTAAAATAATCTTATTATAAAAGTAAACATAATCACCCCTCAAAAATAAAAAACCTCAAGAGAAATAAAGTGAAAGAAAGAAGAAAAAAATGTGCTTCAATCTATGTTCAGATACCATCAGCTCTGTCTCAGGGATGGATCACATTCTTTATCACAAGTCCATCAGAGAAGTTACTTCCATATTTTTCCACAGTAGCTGTTGCTGATTGTAATTCCCTCCATCCATTCCTCCCACTACCATTTATTATATTTTCTTTCTCCTTTCACTCTGTCCCTCTTCAAAAGTGTGCTATGGGGCAACCTAATGGTTCAATGGACAGAGAGCACCGTCCCTGGGGCCAGGAAGCCCCAAGGCCACATCCCATCCCAGAGACCCAGCAACCACCCAGTCTCGGGGTCCTGGACATGCCACCCAATCCCAACACATTGCTAAAAGTAAAAAAGAAAATGTATTATTTCTGACTATCCTTTCCCATTAGCTACCCTCTTTTCTATCACCTACATCCCCCTCCCCTCCCCCGACCCCTTCCTCCTATCCCCTTTCCCTTTTCTTCTAGATTTCTATACCCTATGAAATATATATGTTTATCCTCTCTGAGCTGTTTCCTATGATAATGTAGGTTCCCTCATTCCCACTCACCTTCCCCACCCTTCCAGCCTATTGCAAAAGCTATCTCTTGATTCTTTTACATGAAATATCTTAGTCTAGTCTCCTTCTTTCCCTTTCTCCCAGTACATTTCCTTTTCACTCATTGACTGTGTTTTTACAATATATTGTACTTCAAATTTAGCTCCTTCCTGTGCCTTGTCTAGATATGCTCCTTCTAACCACTCTATTAAAAGAGAAGGGTCAAGAAAAAAAAATAAAAAAAAGAGAAGGGTCATATGAATATTATCAATAGCTTCTTTTCATGGAGAGCTACATGCAGCTCAACATCATTAACTCCCTCAAAATTTACCCTTCTCATCCACCCTGTCTATGCTTCACCTGAGTCCTGTACTTGAAGATCAAACTTTCTGTTCAGCTCTGGCCATTTCAACAGGAACATTTAAAATTCCTCCATTTCATTGAAAATCCATCTTTTCCCCCTGGAAGAGTATGTTCAATTTTGCTGGATAGTTTATTTTTGGTTGCATTCCAAGTTCTTTCGCTTTCCAGAATATTATATTCCAAGACCTATGAGCCCTTAATGTAGATGCTGCCAAGTCCTGTGTAATCCTGACTGTAGCTCCATGATATTTGAATTTCTCCTTCTCTTTGACTTGGGAGTTGTAGAACTTGGCTATAATATTCCTGGAGGTTATCTTTTTTGGATCTCTTTCTGGAAGAGATCAGTGAATTCTCTTAATTTCTATTTTGCCATCTGTTTCTATGATATCAGGGCAATTTTCCTATAGAAATTCTTTAAAAATGAAGTCAAGGCTCTTTTCCTGATCATGACTTTCAGATAGCCCAATAATTTTTAAATTGTCTCTTCTGGATCTGTTTTCCAGATCAGTTGTTTTTTTTTAATGAGATATTTCACATTTTCTTCTAGTTTTTCATTCTCTTGGTATTGTTTTTATCATTTCTTGATTCCTTGCAAAGTCATCAGCTTCCTCTATCTCCATTCTATTTTTGAAGGAGTTGTTTTCTTCAGAGAGCTTTCTTATCTCCTTTACCATTTGTCCAATTCTGCTTTTTATGGAATTCTTCTCCTCATTTACTATTTTTTGGATTGCTTTTTCCATTTGACATAAACTAGTTTTTAATATGTTATTTTCTTCAGCATGTTTTTGTATCTCGTTGACTAAGCTGCTGACTCAGTTTTCATGTTTTTCCTTCATCTCTCTCATTTCTCTTCCCAATCTTCCCTCTACCTCCCTTATTTGATTTTCAAAGTCTTTTTTGAACTCTGTTATAGTTGGAGCCCAACTCCTATTTTTTCTTGGATGCTTTGGGTACAGAAGCTTGAACTTTTTCATCTTCTGAGTTGTATGTTTTGATTCTCCATGGGACCAAAGTAATTGTATATGGTTAGGTTCCTCTTTTTCTGTTTACTCATTTCCCCAGCCTATACCCTGGTTTGGGGGTATTTCTCAAGCTTTCGGGTATTATTGGGACACCTCCGCAAGGACCTCAGTTCCAACTACCTTCTTGCACTGTCTTTGCTTTTTTTCATTCTAACTCTACCAGAAGCTTGCTTTGTTTCTCTTTGACTGCCCCCATCCCATTTCCACCATTATCCCTTGTTTACTTCCCCTTCCTTCCCCTTCTCTTACTGTCTCAGTTTCCCTGTAGCCATTCCTACAGATATGAAAAACCTTATTTTTTCTTTTTCCCCCTTTATAAAACATGATTAGGACAGTTTTTGAAGGTAGAGTTAACCTTCTTTATGGACTTTACCCAAAGAGTTCATTATTAATAAGTTGATATCAATATGGAGGGAGATACCATGTAGAATTTCTTAGGGGATGGATTTTCCCCTTCACAGGGGTGGTGCACAGTCTAACTTTTAGAAAAAGTAAAACTTCTATATCCTTCTCCTCCATATCTGAAACATATTTCCATAATATGTAGAACCCTTAAAGAATCCACAAAAGACATACATTTGTGACAATAGACTGAACCAGCAGAGTTAGCTTCATTCAAGTTCCCATAAAGATACATTTTGTGGTTACCCTGCTATCTGTTTATATTAAGGCTATATAACTGTTTTCTTTGTCATGGACTGTTTTGGTATAGGAGAAGGATAAAAGCTAAGGATTATTTTTCAGATTAATATTTATAAATGTTTAAAACAAAATACTTAGTATATATGTGTATATATAAAATATATATAATCTCAAAATGTAATTTTAAAAAGTTCACAAACTCAAGGATAAAAACCCCTGGCCTACATATATGTCTATTTATGAGGTCATAACATTTAAAAGACAAAAAGGATTTTAGATAATTTAGTCCAGGCCTGGCCTTTCATTTTTGCAGATAAAGATGCAAAGCATTAAGAATGGTCATAGGGTCATAGATTCAGAATTCAAAAGTAGCTTATAATTTACCTGTTCCAGGGCTGTGCTGAAGTTAGCTTTTACTGGCTTTAGAGAGCTTGGTTTATTTTCTTGCTGTTGTTGATTATCTAAGACTTAAGAAAGTGATGGATAAGGGGCAGCTAGGTGGTACAGTGGACAAAGCACCGGCCCTGGAGTCAGGAGTACCTGGGTTCAAATCTGGTCTCAGACATTTAATAATTACCTAGCAGTGTGGCCTTGGGCAAGCCACTTAACCACACTGCCTTACAAAAAAAAATAAAACCTAAAAAAAAAAGAAAGTGATGGATAAAATTTAATCAGACAGATTAGACTTAAAGTGTGTCTTGCATACTTTTTCCCCCAAGAACCAATTGCACCAGTAGATGTCAGATCTGGTCCAACCCTCTTCTTTTTTTTTCTTTTTATTTATTTATTTATGTGTTTATTTATGTATTTATTATTTTCTTTTCTTTTTAGATAAGGAAATTGAGAGAATATATAACCGACTTGCCCAAGGTCATAAGCATAAAAATAGCAGTCAGGATTCAAATACTGGTCTTCTGATGTCAAATGTTACTTAACCAAATATTGCCCACATAGTTATCACAGACTCAGAATTTGAGAAGAGGTCTTCTCTCAAATCTTTGAATTTCCCTTTACACCAGTGTCTCTCTATTTCTGCATCTCGTCTGGATTTCAGTTCCATAATTCTGCTCATTCCCACCTGACCTTGTTGGTTCAGGACTGTTTACCCAGTATGACAGTTCTTTGAATCTTGGAGGATTTCTACACTGTGCTACTTCATCCCCTTGCCAAAATATTCCATTTCTCTTCTTTACTCTGTTCCTCCCTCATTGGAACTTTCTAGTAACACCAACATATTTTTGAACCTTTGAATCTTCCAACTTTGCTGTCTTTCTTTGAATCAAAACTTTGAGAAAAAAGTTAATTAGCAGCCAGAGCCTACTTGCTGCTTCTTCCAAGATGACACTAGGAAAACTGATCAGCTCCTAGCAACCCATTCTCCCCTGGTCAAACCTGTCAGTCCCAGAGCCCCAGACTGAGTCATGACAGATTTATCTTTGGATGATGTAAAGAGATATGCTTCTAGCTTTTGTGAGAAAAATGATTATTAACAACTAATGATTTTGGGACATAAAGAATTCCCCCTTTTTCTATTTTCAAGACTCCCTTTCTGAAGGAATCTTACATACAAGGAATCTCTTGTCTAGGGACAATTCCATTCAACCAAGTCTGGTTAAAGACAGATCCTTTATGCTAAACTGCCCAAGATTGAGAGGTCTTGGGATAGAGAGAG
Source organism: Macrotis lagotis (assembly GCF_037893015.1). Classification (NCBI taxonomy): domain Eukaryota; kingdom Metazoa; phylum Chordata; class Mammalia; order Peramelemorphia; family Peramelidae; genus Macrotis; species Macrotis lagotis. The sequence goes on from NC_133661.1 coordinate 120,503,490, forward strand.
TCTCTCTATCCAAGGGTGACATGATATAACTCTCAGCCACTCATTGAACTAAGCTCACTTCTATTTGTAAAGTCCACCCCTCATTAAACTGTTAATCAATTAGAGTTGATTGCTTTTTGACAAACAGCCTCTTGTCCAAAGGAATATAAATCTTTAAAAAGTAGCCTCTTTATGACAGAACAGGAGAATGAGAAGCCTTTTTTGTCAATCATCTGTGGGCTGTGATTGAAAAAAATTGATTGATTTATTCAAAAATTTGTCTCTTGAAATTATTTTAATCATTACTGTTGACTTGAATCCTTTTCAGCTCCTGGACATAAAGCACCTGTTAGATATGTCCATTACTACAGTTCTAGTTCAAACTTATTTAACCCAGTTCACATCTTGTTAACCAATATGCCACAAAAGTTACTCATACACAAAAATCTCCCTCATACCAAGTCACACTTTCTCCTGAATGCTTTTTCATTTCTGGAGAGAGTGAACATCCATAGTCAGTAAAGGGGATAAACACAAGTCCTATGGATCATTTTCTCCTCATATATTCTCCAAAATAACTCCAATTTCTTAGCTGGTCTATAACTCCCAAAATGTGATTTTTCCATAGGAATTTGAATTCTTACAAATATGTCTACTCCTTTCCCTGACCATTACATAAACAGACTGACAGACAGACAGATGCATTATCTCCACCACGTAGAATAAAAACTCTGACCCTTTGTTCCCTTTCTCTCTGCTTTAGATTATAGATCATAGATCCCTTAGATGTTATCCAATCCTACTCTCTCTTTTTCAGATGAAGAAACTGAGGTCCGGGAGAGTTATGTGACCTTTTCACAGAGTTTTTTGGCATTAAAGACTAGATTCAAATCCAGATCCTACAACTCCAGAGCCATTGTTATTTTCTGATTAATATTTTTCCCATCCATTCATCAGTCTATATTCTGAATCCAGAGTCAAAGGGTTTAATTTAGTGTCTCAGTGCTGCCTATTTGGAACCTGTGTGACCAAATTGCCTCACTTCTCTGGGGACTCTGGCCATTCATCTGAAAAAATGATGAAGTGGATTATATGATCACAAAGGTCCTTTTTGGCTTTAAAATCTATGATCCCATGATTCTTTGTTGAACAGTTTCCTTCATCCCTTGAATCTTTACATGGAATAAACATCCTCATCTCCTCCAATTCTAGAGACTGCATGGGTTAATCTCTGCTTTTCCTTCAGTTCTTTTCCAGTGTAACCCAGAAGAAAAAAAATGACAGCTATTTTATCTTCTATTTTTCCTTTTCCCTTTCCCTCCTCCCCTTTTGGATGTGTAGGTCTCTTTTTTAATAATCTTTTCCCAGTTCTGCAGCTTCTTCTTGTCATCCTTCTTCCATATTCTCATTTGCAGCCAAGAGCAGACATATCCATACTCCTGGCCTCAGTCAAGGGTAAAAAGTTCAGATCTCTGCACTCCAGACTCCCACAGGTACAAAAGCAATGCTCTTAAATCTGGGTTCTGTATAGCCTGTTCCTACACCAAGCTTTCACCATCCATCATGTCCTCTGTCCCCTGTCCTGCCATGATTCACCTTCCTAGCTGAGCAGTTATCATTACTAATTTATTTCTAATAGTCATCAAATATAGAGATGAAGCTAATGAATCATAGAACTTAAACTTGAAGACATTTCCTTCCCTCACACTTTACAATTGAAGACTTGGAGACCCATAAAAAAGTTGTATGACTTGACTGAGTTTACAAAAACAGGAAGAATCAAAGACAGAATTTGAACCCAGGTCTCCTGACTCCAGGGCTATTTCTCTTACCATTTGATTATACCAATAGTTTAGTTGATTCTTGGAACAACCCTATGAGACAAGAATGGCAGATAAAATATAACATCCATTTAACAGATGGGGAAGGAAAACTAAGCAATGGTGAGGTTAAGTGACTTCTCCAAAGCTATAAACTAGTTGATCAGAGTCCTGAGGCTAGATGTCAGATTTCTCTTATTCTTCATCTAGTGTGCTTTTTGTTATACTATTCTGATAAAGGAGATTTAAAAAAAAATAAATGTCTATGTCTCCAAATAATATACTATCCTTATATTATCATTCCACTATACTCCCTTGTTGATCTTCTATTCCAGCATATTAGAATTACACTCAGTAACCAGAAATTTCATATTCCATTCCCATATTGTTGTGCATCTTCTGGATTTTGGCCTGCAACTTTGCCTCCAAGATTCTTTTGGCAAACTGGTTTAGTCTCTCAGTTTTTTTTCTTATGAAAAATTAGCTTTGAGTGTTTCCTTGGACCAACCGATTGCCTTTCCCAAGAAAGGATAGATAGACATAGTTGAGTCAAAGGTCTATTGAGTGTTTCTAGTTCTTTATTTTCAAAGTATTAATAAAACACAAACCACATTTTGTCCAACACACTTTCCCATCATTTTAAATCCCTGTGTATCTAAAAGGAAATGTAATCCACATGTTTCTTGTTCATTTACACTTAACTCACCAAAACACTGTTCCACAATAGCTGCTTGATCTCCAAGTGTCCTTCTGAAATCCTCTTCTTAACAGCTGGAAGTCTTGAGTTGCCAAAAGAATGTCGAGTCAAATCTTGGTAGTCTCCATTTCTCATTAGATTTAGTCAAAAGGTCTTAAACAGGTGAAGTCTGGAAAATGGAGGCAAGCTTGGCAGCCAATTCCCCACCAGTTTGGTGGTGATCTCTAATATAGATTGCATAACTATGAAGCTATATGATTCTGTAGAGTGAAAAAGGAGAAAAAAAAAGGAAGAAGACTGAATTTGGAGTCAAATCTCAGGTTTGAAACATTATCTATGTGGATCAGTTGGATCAATTATGGATCAGTTCTTTAATTTCTCTATCTGAGAATTCCCTCATCGGAAAGCTGTAGATAATATTGCACTACATACCTTACAGGGTTGTTTTAAAGATAAAATGAGCAAAGGTTGCTTTCAACCACTTTAAATGATGGTTATTTTTAGAGGTTGTATTCGACAAAGCATTAGAGAGGTCAATGGATAGCAGATTCCATTGTACATGAGGAATCTTGTAAACTCTAAAGGGAAATATTTCTATGATAGTCCATTTGGTTTTAAGGAAAAAAGAAACAAGTTAGGCTCAAATCAATTCAGGAGGAGGTCATTAAGTTCCTACCCATAATCAAGGCACTTGCTAGATACTGGGTATACAAAGATAAAAATAAGATGAACTATGTTCTACCTCCCTAAGTAAATACAAAATATATACTACAAGAATACAAATTAATTTGGGGTTGGTAGAACATTAAATGAGGAAATATAGAAAGATTTCCTGTTAAAGATGGCTCTTAAACAGAGTCTAGAAGAAAGCTAGTAATTCCAGGGGATCAAAGAGGAAGAAGAAGGCCTTCTAGAACTAAGCATAGTGAGTGTAAAATCTTGGAGAGAGAAAATGAACTGGTTTGGACTGTGAGGAATGGCAAGTCCACTAATTCAGCCTCTTTTAGGGAACACATCCCCTCATGGACATTAAAAGAAACCTCACAGCAAAGCCTTGGGACAGTGTATGACATGGGCACCTGGGTCTTCTCATTCCTGTTCTGAGTTGTGTCAGAACACAAGTAAGGTCTGTGGAGGAGCTTCTCACTTCTGCCATGGAGAATAACTCTAATAGCTCCTAAGCATTAATCTTTAACAATTTTAAAATCACAAGAACAATTGTACAATCCCAAGAAATCACAAGAGGAAACTGGAGCTCTTTACAAATCCACTAGTCCAAGATGGGAAGATCCTAGGCAACTTTGAGCACACTAGTCACAAGATAGCTAAATTAAAAGGTGTACAGGGTGGCAAAATTCTTTTGACCACTATAATTGTATTTGTTCAACTGTCTACTCTCCTTCTCTAGGGGAAAAAACTCTACTTAGCCTGGCAGACTGCCAAAACTAGGTAGTGTTATGAATATGACAAGGGGCCTGGAGTCAGGAAGTAAATTCAAATCCAACTTCAAACAATTCCTAGCTGAATGACTTTGGGCAAGTAATATAACTTTTATTTTCCTCAATCCCCTCATCTGTAAAGGAGAATAACAGTAACATCTACTTCCCAGTGTTGTCATAGGATCAAATGAAATGACACTTGCATAAAATGCCAAGCATATAATATGCTATATAAATGCTAGCTATTAATAACATTAAAGTACCATATAAGAGTCATCTATTGCTGTTATTCCTGTTATTTGTTTGCCATTTGAGTTCAACTGCTAACCAACTATTTCAGTTATTCACATTTATTTTTCTTTCCCCCCCTATAAATCAAAATCCTGCTTAAATATTAAGTGCTTTAGATTCATACCCAAACTTATTTATATAACTTTCTCAAACTTTACTTAGATGTTAATAATAACAACTTACTGAGGAAATGCACCTCCCTTCCTTCTTTGTAGAAGTGAGGAACTCTGAGTATATCCTATATTATATACTGTCCAACACAAAAGTTATGCTATGCTATATTTAGTTGAACTGCCATTTCATCTTTCTTTTATTCCAAGATATGATCACTGGAGGGAGGAGGAGACTGAAATGCATTAGTAAATGAAAAATAACATAAAACCAAAAGATGATATAAATAAAAGAAGAAAAATATTCATAACTTTTATGTAGTACTTTATAGAACACTTTCTGCACAACCACCCTGTGAGGTACATAGAAGCATCATTGAGGATTTATTCACACAAAAGCAAGTAGCTGAGAAAGGATTTAAAGCCTATCCCTCCTGATCCCATGTCAAAAGATCTGCTTAATATGCCAGACTGCCTCCAATAAAACCTTGGTAGACTTCAAAATACCATGAAAATACCAAAAGTGGAAAAAAACTGTCTTACATCACAAATTTGATAGATGTTTGTCTCTTTATGAGTCTACAATCCTATAAAATCTGGCAAAACGGTGCATAGAAGACATGGTGCTCATTGTCACATTTAATCATTTCTATTTATACCACACCTTTAGAAAATGTTTTTTTTCTTCAAATTGACCTGCCTTGGAATAATTAAAGAATGGAAACCAGAAGACTTGTTGGAAAATGAAGCCAGCCTGTCTGTGGTGCCAGAGAGACCGTTGAGACAAAATTTCATGTTTCTGAAAAGCAAAAGTCATAAAATTGATTGAAGCAAAGATATGCAATAGATAAGTGCAGTTCCATGTGCCAAGTTAAATGAGGATTTGATCCAATTCATGAGATAATTATGTCCTCAGAATATCTCCATCTGAAATATACAAATAAAAGCAAAAATTCTATGTATCCTGAATTACATGAAAAATTGCTTTCAATATCCTCACTTGCTACATATAGAAATCAGCAGCAGCTGAGAGTCTCCACAGTCAATGACTGAAGTTCTGCAGTGGAGAAACCCCAGGGCTCAAGAAAGACAGGGCAGATTGTAAACAATCTACCACTTGGCACTGTTGGAGATCCTCCCACAAACTAAGTCTTGTCTGGGGCAGATTAAGAACAGCTGGAATCTTGAGACAACACAATTGGATTAAAAAAAAGACAGAAGAATATATTAAAGTAATTACAAAATAAATAAAAGGTGCTGTTGGAGGAAAGGCAATTGGATTTTGGGGTAATCATAGAAGACTTTATGTAAAAGGTGGCACTAAAGATGAACCCCAATGGCAATTATTCTAAGAGGTGAAGATAGGGGAGAGAAAAGCACTCCAACCTTGGGAGACAGCCAGTAAAAGGCCACAGAGAGGGGTTTAGAGTATCCTGTAACAATAAAAGTCCTCATTTGTAGTAGTCCTCAGCATGGAGTCAGGAAGACCTGAGGTCACATCTGCCTTCAAATTTGAATGCTTAACAGCTGTATGATGCCTCAGTTTCCTTAACTGTAAAATGGGGGATAAGAACAGTTCCTACCTCCCAGGGTTGTTGTGAGAATCAGGTAATATTTGTAAAGCATTTAGCATAAGAGGAGATAAATAAATGCTGTTATTTGTATCATTTTTTGACTATACATGTAGGGAAATAAAACTGAGAAGGTTGGTTAATGTGGCAGGTCGTGAAAGGCTTTAATTATCAGGCAGAGGATTTGTTTGATCTCAGTAGTATTAAAGATCCTCTGGATTTTATTGAGTAAGGGAGTGAGTGAAATAGTCAGACATGGGAAGATTACTTTGGTGCCTATGTCTTGAATGGATTAAGTGGAGACAGGATTGAGGCAGAGAGACCAGTTAAAGACTGTTGCATAGAACAGAGGAGAAGTGTTGAGGACCTAAATTAGGGTGGTGTCCATGTGAGCAGAAGAAAGGGAAGAAATGTGAGAGATATTGTAGAGGTAGAAATTTCAATGAAGTGGATAATAGGGAGGTAAGTGAGAATGAGAAATCAAGGATGGTACTGTGGTTATAAAACTGGGACCTGGAAGGATGACAGTGATGCTCTCAACAGAAGGAAATTTGGAAAGGGTATGGATTAGAAGAAGAAAGTTAATGAGTTCTTTTTTGATATGTTTTGGAAGAAAGATAATTATTTCTGCTTTGAATGTGTTTGTGTTTACAGTCATAGAACCTGGATCCAAATTCTGACCTGAGCAAGTCTAGTTATGTCATCTGTGAGATTTAGCAATTAGACCTGAGGCAGAGATATGCTAATAAGTGTTTAACAGTTGATTCTCAAAAATGTACACATAACGTACTTTTAAATTTAATCTGAAAATTAACATTTTCTCCAATACTTTTTTTTAGGTTTTTGCAAAGCAAATGGGGTTAAGTGGCTTGCCCAAGGCCACACAGCTAGGTAATTATTAAGTGTCTGAGACCAGATTTGAACCCAGATACTCCTGACTCCAGGGCCAGTGCTTTATCCACTGCACCACCTAGCTGCCCCTTCCCCAATACTTTTGACAAAATAATAAATTGAACCCTGAGTTCTCAGGTAAAAATGTTCATGTTGTTTATGTAACCAGTTTTAATTGTGTATGACTCTTCATCACTGTATTTGGGATTTTCTAATCAAATATAGTGGAGTGGTCTGCCATTTCCTTCTCTAGTTCATTTTACAGATGAGGCAAACAGGATTAAATTACTTGCCCAAAGTCACAGAACTAGTGTTTGAGATCAAATTTGAGTTTCAGGCCCAGCACTCTATCTATCACTGTGCCACCAACTACCTGAAAATACACACTGATGATTTAATAATTGGTTATGGTAAGCTGCTTACAGTTGACTCTAGCACAAGCATAACTAGATAGCTCCTTCCATCCCTAGATCCTGCAGCCCATGTGATTTGTATCCCTATATTTCCTTAGAGAATCCATGCAAATTGATTCTTTTAATATTTGAGGAACCTGCAGAAACCTGCAAGTCTGTCTTTTTATTCCTCATTATCATTACACAAACCAATTCCATATCTTTGATGATGCCTCTCAGGTTATTTCTCACCTACAAGTCACCTTTGGCAATATACTATGGTCCACCTTTATGCACCAAGTGCGTTTCTTTATGTCATATGACATTTTCTCCTGAGATGATGGAAGTCTATGTTTAACATATACATATATATATATATATATATATATATATATATATATATATATGATCAGTGGAAGAATGCCAAAAGATTTCCAATATTTTGAAATCTCTCAAAATCTACACAATTTCAACCAGGATTCCCTTCATCCTTTAGTTGGGGAAAGGAAGAAAAGGGAAATGGGGTAGAAGAAAGAAGGCACATATCTGAAGAACTTTTGAAAGTCCATCAGATCAATACAAGCTCAACCAAAGCTGCTGCTTGAGAACCTTGGCAGGACAGTACCCAGGGTGGGGCTATTTCCTGTCCATTTGGGAACATGTTTCAGGAGACATTAGCAGATGTTTGGCAGATGCTTGGCCTTCTTTCCAGTCAGCCAACAACAACATAACTCAGAAATGGAGAAAAAAAGTAAACTTTTGCAAGTAGACTGGGGAGATGGCTCAGACCTTCCTATATTTGGGAATGGGGGATCTAGGTCTGGTTACTTTTGTACTAGGAGGAAATGAAATTATATGTTCTTAGACTACCTAGATGATGGCAAGGCTTCAGGTTGCTTGTGTGGGTCACTTAGTTTTTGCTCTGTTGGTTGGATGCATTTTGCATTTTTAATTTCAGCCAATCATCTCACAAGTCTAAAAATGATCACACTCATTATATGAAATCAACTGTCTTAAAAAATAGTGTATCAGATTGTCTTCTATGGGAGGGGAGGGATGAGGGAAAGGAAGGGGGTGAGAATTTGTAAAATTCAAAATTTTACCAAAAAATGATAGGTAGAAACTACTATTTCATATAATGGGAAAACAAATAAAATATTTATATAATAAAAAAATAGTGAATGGTCATCATTGAGGCTAGATAACACCCATACTTCAGGAATATTCATAAGGGCTTCCTAGATTGGGAAATGTCTGATAGATATAGTAGGTAGACATATATATGTATGTATTTTCATATATATATATATGCATATATATAAAATCAGAACTATGAAGAAAAACTCAAAAATAAATGCTTTCAAATACTTTTCCTGTTGGAATATGTATTTCAAAAGAAGGGAGAAAATAAAATTTAAAAAGGATGAATAAATTATGTGGGCTGCATTCTGCAAGAATTCATCTTACTACTTTCTCTTTCTCTTATGTACTGATTCCAATCTACATCTCTCTCCAGATTCTATTCCTAATTCTCTGAATTTTTTCTACCATTTTACAACAGTTTCTTCATTCAGGAAACTCATTCTATCCCCAGACTTCTCTGCCCCTCCAAGTCCCTTCCTCTTATAGGGTGGTTCTTCTAAAAAAACCTTTATTAAAAAAAAAAATCACAAAAGCCAGACAGGAGCTTGTTCCTCTCCAGACTCCACTCCTCAGTCTCTGGATTTTCTCTAACATTTTCCCACCCCTTTTCCTATGTATATTTTCCCTCTTGCTTTTCAGCATAATTTTTATGTGCTGTCTTCCCCCCTTTAAAACAAAAACTCCTAGAGGGAATAGGGGCTGTTTCTTTCTATTTATCTTTGTATTATATTATACTAGGGACAGCTAAATGGTACAGTGGTTACAGTAGTGGACCTGGAGTCAGGAGGATCTGAGTTCAGATCCGACATTTACTAGATGTATGACCTTAGGAAAGTCACCTAATTCTGATTGCTTCCCATCCAGGCCCATCTCCAGCCATTCTGATCTATATCTGGCCTCTGGACCCAGATGGTTCCAAAAGAGAAAGTGAGGCTGGTGACTTAGCACAGCCCCACCTCACTCAAATCCAATTCATTTGCTTAACATGGTTTCACCTCCCTGAGGTCATGGTCTTCTTAGAGAATGAAAAGCAAACATCATCATCATTATATTAGCATTATGTCCTAGTGCCTGGAACATATTAAAAATTTAATAAATCTTTATTTATTTGACATTGTACCTTACATATAAAACTTATCTACCCCCTTAAGATTCCCAGTCCATATCTCAGAGTCCCAGTCCCAAACCAGTTTTGGAATACTGTGTCTTCTTCATTTTTGTAGCTATCACTGACTCAAAGCATAATCAATACCCTGTGGGTCAGATAACACTTTGGTTAATGGTTATTTTCACCTGTCAGTATGCAACCCAATAGATTTGGCCTGTCCCAAGAGAAATATCTACCCCTGGTATTTTGTAGACATCAATCTCATATTGATTTTGTTGTCTTGCTTTGTTTATTGATCTGCTGCCAAGCCGTTTTTCTCTGCAGTATTGTCATGTGCCAACCCTTGTACTTTTCCTTCCAAGAAAGGAGAACTCTGTCCAAAAGAAAAGACTGGAAAGAAAAGAATTGTTTTCCTGAAGCAGGGAGCCTCCAGGCTCCAGAAACCTCTCTCCCTCCTCAGACAACTCCTTTCAAAAAGTCTTGGGAAAGTCAAAATGTACAGAATGAGATAGTCTAGCTATTAAGATCTTTTTGTGTTTTGTGCCAATTCCATAGACTCATAAAAGCAAAGAAAATTAGAAGTCATATGGATCACCCCTGATTCAACTGTTTAGGAAACTGAGATCCAGAAAAGGGAAGTTATCTGCCCAAAGTCTCTCAGCTAGTTAACAGAAAAACTAGAACAATAAGTCTTCTAGGAGACAATCTTAACAAAACAGACTTTGAGATAGAGAGAATAGGAAATGAGAAGTTGGTCAGGGGAGGGAATAAGGAGATACAGTGTTCTTTCTCAACACATGTCTTTGTCTCCACCACTAGACTTGTCAATGCTCTGGAAAGTGAGTATTTTCTAGCCTCATAAGTACTCTCTAAAATTTCCCTCCTCCCCAATACTGTCCTGATCTCAATGACTTGCCTTCTGAGACAGGACTGAATACTTCAATCACTTTTCTTATAGCAATAAGCTACTCTTTGATACAGGCTTAAACAAAAGAAACTGGGATGTGGAAGGAGAGATTTTTTTAATTGACCACTTGAGAGAGGAAAAGTTGGGAAGACAGAAAACTAAAGAAAGAGAGAGGGGAAGAAATCAAAACTATAAAATAATCTCCTCTCCCCAAAACTAGGAAAAGAGTTGACAAATGTGAATAGGGAGAGAGAAAGAAGAGAACCTATGGCAATATCAAAGATGTTTAAGAAAAATTAAGCTTAGGGTCAAAATACTGACTTAAAAAGGGAAGGGGGAAAATTTAAAGCAATGCTAAAGATTCAAAAAAGAGTGAAACAAAACTAACTCATAAAATTAAATGTAAATGGATTAAATAATCCAATAAAATGAAAGAGAAAAGCAGAATGGATAAAGAAAGCAAAAATGCCCAACGAGGCTTTCAAGAAACAGATCTAAAATGCCAAGGTATATAGAGAATCAAAATTACAAGACTATAAGAAAATTCATTATTCAGGTATTCCCAAAAATTCAGGAGTTGCAATCTCAAAATAAGCACAAAGAGAAAAATCTTTAAAATTAGAGAAATAGCTAAATTCTGAACCAAAAAAGAGTAAGATACTGATAAAGAAAACTAAACACTGATTCTTTGGAACAATTCATAAAAGAGGCTTTTTTTTGGTCAAGTTGATTAAAAGAAGGTAGAAAATAAAATTAACAAAATAAGAAATGAAGAAGGGAAATTTAAAAACCTAGAAGAAATAGTTATTAGAACTTATTTTATAGTAATAATGACCTAACAGTGAGACATCAAAAGTAATAAATGCTTACCTATAAAAAATATAAAATGCCTACGTTAACAGAATACCAAATAATCTAAAGTGAATATGACAAGTTCAAAACAAATAATATATTTGTCTTAATGCTCCATTAAAGTTTTTCTCTGATATCCTACTCTGCCATTAGAATTCAATCTCTTTTTGGTAGTGAATTCTATGATTCTATTTCCTAGTTTTTTTTAAATAAATGAAATAATGGGGGCGGCTAGGTGGCACAGTGGATAGACCACTGGCCCTGGAGTCAGGACTACCAGAGTTCAAATCTGGCCTCAAACACTTAATAATTACCTAGCTGTGTGGACTTGGTTGGGCAAGCCACTTAAGCCCATTTGCCTTACAAACCCATAGAAAAACAAAAATAAAAATAAAAACAAATAAACAAATAAAAAAACAAAGGATTAAAAAGGAAACAAATCATATTGAAATAAATCATATTATCAAGATGTTATAAAAGCAAATTCATGAACCCTAAATTAAGAACCTCTGTTTTAAAGTCTTTTTAAATCATAGTTTTAAGGGTCCTAGCCATGGGTAAGACCATGTTATTAAAAAATCACCCTCTGTAACTGACCCTCATTAAAAACACTTTTAAAAATCTGGACTTCTCTCTAGGAAGTTAGTTCCCAAAATCTTGGACTCAACTTGATGAAAAAAATCTAGATGATTAGGTATTTGAAGGGGATTTGGGTCCTAGTGTTAGTTCTGCGACCAACTCATCTTGATCTAGGCCAAATTTTAATCATCTCCTTTAGTCTCAGATTATTCATTTATAAAATGAAACAACTGGATTAGGTCTTTCTTGTTCTGAAGATCTCATTCTAACTGAATTCATTTTTAGGATTAAGATATTTAAAATTTTAAATATTGACATCTTGTGGTTGTTTTAGAGAACTACAAGATCAAATTAGTCAATGAGGAAATTTCAAGCTTTTCTTAGGTAACTTTAAAACTAAACAGTATTTTGAAATTAGGATGGGGGGAGGATTAAATTTGTTTTGTCTTCCTTGTTCATACTCCCAAGCCTCCTCTCCTGTACTGCAGTGAGAAGCTGTACAGTATTCTGTGAGAGATAAATCAAAGAAGACTAGGAGCAAAGGAAAAGAAAGGAGTCACATAGTGAGAAGGAAATGCTGGGAGGAAAAGTTGAAATCCTTGAAGCTGGTACTCAGCTCTAAATACACACTCTCTGTTCTGAATCTGGCTCTCTGTCTCTGTCTGACTCTTTGTCTGTCAGTCTGTCTCATACACAGACACACACACATCATCATCATCATCATCACCACCACCAATAACAACAACAACACCAGTAGGACTAAATATAATACTTGAAAGAAAATTAGGGATGAGTTCTTGCAGACACTGCATTAAACCTAGTCAGAAAAGGTATGAGAGATGCTCCTTATCCCATAGCAGAGATGAAAGAATTCTGGAACACCCCCCCCACTCTACCATTTTTAGAGTGAACATTACCTGTAGGAGTGAGCATACAACAACAGCAGCTTTGGAGATGATCAAGAAAGTACAACAAGGGTTCTGAGAGAAGTCAAGGTGAATCTTCAATATCAGACTGAGCATCACCAAAGAGAAGCCAACCAGAACGTTGCAATGGGAACTCTACCAAGTAAATACTGCAGTTGTACCAGCCTCTGGGGAAAAGTTTGTTCACTGACAGGTATTTTTTTTTTTTAGAACTAAGATGGTTCATTTGATTTTCACTGAATTTCAAATAAACTTTTATATCCTTTGAGCTTTGTGAGCTACTTAAAAGAGGTATTGGTGAAAGCAGGTTATATTCTGTTAGATTAGAAGATGGAAAAATATCTGGATACAGGCAGGAAGTTGGAGAAGCAAAACAATTGTACCTGGGACCTTCAAAACTGACATAGAGTCTGGAGGAAGCAGATGGAATATAGGAACAACAAAGAGATAAGTTTGCCTAGAACTGAGATTATAAGAATAGTAAAATAGGCTGAAAAAGGGGGCATCTAGGTGGCACAGTGGATAAAGCACCAGCCCTGGAGCCAGGAGTACCTGACTCATCCAGCCTTAAACACCTAATCCTTGTCTTGCTGTGTGACCTTGGGCAATTCACTCTTAACCCCATTGACTTACACAAATAAAAAAAATAAGCTGAAAAAGATGGCTGGATTGGGGTCAGGCTATGAAAGATTTAAATGACAAATTGAGACACTTGTATTTTTATTCTGGAAATAATAGGGAACCAATGAAAACTTTTTAGGCAGGAAGGTAACAATCAGATCTGTCTAGAAATCAGTTCATAAGTGTTATTAAATTCATTAACATTAGAAATGATAAAGCCAGTTCAGAAATATTCTTTTGGCAACTGTGGGAAAGAAGAATTGGAGAAGGGGGAGCCAGATTCCAGAAGTCAGGAGTTTAATTAAGAAGTTGCTGTGGGAGCAGCTAGGTGGCACAGTGGATAGAGCACCAACCCTGGAGTCAGGAGGACCTGAGTTCAAATTTGACCTCAGACAATAATTGCCTAGCTATGTGACTTTGGCCAAGTCATTTAACCCCATTACCTTAAATAAATAAAATTCTTCTGGGGGCAGCTAGGTGATGCAGTGGATAGAGCACTGGCCCTGGAGTCAGGAGTACCTGAGTTCAAATCCGGCCTCAGGCACCTAATAATTACCTAGCTGTGTGGCCTTGGGCAAACCACTTAACCCCATTGCCTTGCAAAAAAACTAAAATTAAATAAATAAATAAAATTAAAAAATAAAAATAAATATTTTTTTAAAAAAAAAAAGAAGCTGCTGTGGAAAGTCAGAAGGCAGCAAAGAGACCCTGAATAGCATGGTGGCTGTGTGAGAGATATAGTAGAGGAGGAACCTACAAAACTGATGAGAAGTGGAGAATAGCACTGGTTATTAAGAGACTGGTCAACACCCACCTGCAAACCCACTTGCATTCTCTTTATGCAGTTTTCCTTCTGGAATAAAATGAGACACTCACAAGCCATTGAACAGTTAACAAGAAGAGGTTTTCCCTAACACAGCAAGGAGACTATCTGCTCCACTCATCTTCTGAAAATTAATCTGGTCAGCAATTCAGAGTACGATGACTTATCTTTGAAAATCTACTAAATCCTCTCTCTCATCACATTCAACTGAGAGCAATACATACCATGAAAACAATGTAAAGACTAACAGACTGCCTTCTGGGGGGGTAGGGGGAGGGAAGCAAGACTGGGGGAAAATTGTAAAACTCAAAATAAACAAATAAATTTTTTAAAAAAGAAAATCAATCAGAGAGGTCAACTCAGGACCTCTATGGACCTAAAAATGGAAGAGGCATAGATGAATGGATGGATGGGTGATGAATGGATAGATGGATGAATGAATGAATGAAGAATTTTTTTAGTTTTTACTATGTACAAAACACTATGCTAAGTGCTAGGGTACAGATAAAAAAGTAATAGTCCCAGCTTTCAAAGAGTTAATGTTATAATTCTAGGAGACAATATATGGAAGAGTTCAATTAAGGGTCAAATGAAAAGGACTTAAAATTAACAAAGCAGATGCCAATGATTTATTTAATGCCATTTCATTGATAAAAATCATAACAGTTCTAGTTGAGCCATTTGAAAGTGTTAAGGATTTTGGTGACAAGAACTTTCTTTGGGGGTTTTCAAAAGATGTGGTTGTGACATTTACTCCTGACTCCAGGGCCAGTGCTCTATCCACTGCACCACCTAGCTGCCCTGATTGTGACATTTACAAGGAACAATTGCCAGGCTGCATCTTCACAGAGGTTGCTTACACCAGGAAGATGCTTGTAGACACTAGACTGGAAACAGTTATTTTTTTGGGGTTTTTTTTTGTAAAGTAATGGTATTAAGTGACTTGGCCAAGGCCACACAGTTAAGTAAGAATTAAGTGTCTGAGGTCAAATTTGAACTCAGGTCCTCCTGACTCCAGGGTCAGTGCTCTATCCACTGAACCATCTACTGTCCCTGAAATTTTTCTATTTCAAAGCTTTTGGGTCCACAGTCCATCAAGAAGACATCTTCAGGAAGGCTGAAGAGAGATAATGATAAAAATGATGATGGCAATTTGGCATGTCTCACAAATGCTGCCTTTTGTCTCTCTACCATGGTTCCTTATTGCTTTGACCAGGATGTCTTGCCTTTCCTATAGATGGGAGTTGATTGAGAATAGTAAGCCCCTTCTTCATAAGAGCCACCTCTCTGAATGATGCCTGTGAAGGAAAGGCTCAAAGTAGTATCAGTGTTCTAGGGAGTGCTGCCATACCCATGGAAGCAGGTTTCTTGGGCCTATCTGCCTATTGGTGGTAATTGGTGATGGTGATAATACAGGTCCCTTCTCCACAATGATTCCTCTTCTCTGTGATGGATGCAGAAGCATGGGTTTTAGTAGGACTAGAAGAAGTAGGGAGACTGCCATTTCTAAGACTCTTGGGTTCAGGGTCCTGTTCTGTCTCCAAAACAGTCTAAAGAAGGATGATGATCATAGTTTATTGAGAAGGACCCAATCAAATCTCAGGGAAAGCTTTGTTGCTTTCTAGTGAAAACTAATTCCAGTTTTGAGAAATGGGGAATCCTGATCCCATCATACTAGAAGAAAAGTGGTATCCTCAACAGTTACTTGGAAATTTGAGGGAGAGGTGGTGTTTTCCCCATGGTAGAAAGATAATGTTTTCCATTTTTGGCATTGTGTTTGAGATATCCATGGGAAGTTCAATTAGAGATACCCTGAAATGAACTTCCTTCTTACCAGAATTTCTTTGCACTAGCTGGCTTTGTTGCCCTTGTTGCTCTATCCCTACTTTTTAGTTCCCATCTTTAAGACAGATCATCAAGGTCATACAGACAACTTTACCCAACTCATTTCTTATCCCCTACAAATACCTTCCATCCACTCTATAAATATTTTATATGTACCTAGTCATTTTGCATGTTGTCCCCCCCCCTTTGGAATTTAAGCTCCTTGATGGCAGGGATTACCAGCACTTTTTTCTAACCCTTAGCATAGTATCTGACCTATAAGAGACACTTGATAAATGTTTGTTGACAGAGTGACCCTGGACAAATTATTTCTTAGGGTCTCCAGGCAACTTTTTAATTTAAATTACAGAATAACTGCAAATTTACTTTAGTTGAAGGATTTCTTTGATTTTTTTCTGTTTTTTTTTCTTATATCACCCTATCCACCCACACTGACCTCTTTATATGCCCCATACTAGACACTTCCTTTACAAAATCTGGATATTTTTTCACTTGCTACCCACTATACCTAGATGTCATCTTTATCTGCATCTCCTGGATTCCTTCAAATCTCAGCTAAAATCTCATTTTCTGTAATAAACCTTATCCCTCTGTTTCAAATCTCAGCTAAAATCTCATTTTCTGTAATAAACCTTATCCCTCTGTTTATTTCCTATTTATCTTGTATTTGTCTTGTTTGTAGTTATTTGCATGTTACAGCCCCCCTCCCACTTAGATTGTAAGAGCAGGACTTGTCTTCCACCTTTCTTTATATACCCAATGTATACTTCACACAATGTCTGGAACGCAGTAGATTCTTAATATATGATGATTAAGAGGTCTCTATACCAGTAAAGTAACAGGTCTTTCCTCCTTCCCAAAACAAACTGTTCAAGGAACTATATGAGTTAGACTACCTCATCTGAGTAGTATAAGGATCAAAGGAGATAATGTGTATGTAAATATAAGCTATTAAGGTAACTCAATTGACTCAAAGCAGAAAGAAATGTATGTAGGGAATTGAAGTTTCTGGGTCAGAACAGAAACAAAAATTTAGCACTTCACTTATGGGAGAGCACAAAAACCAGAGCAGTCAGTTGCAAAATTTGATTTCAGTTTTCAGAGGTAACTGTGTCTGGAGTCACCAGATTGGTGGTACTTGACTACAGTCAAGGTCAAAATAATTGGAAACATTAGCAGAGAGCAATGTCATAATTGGTAGCCAATTGCCACCAATTTCTGGTGGTCAGAGAGAAAGTGACTCATCTGTGGGTGCTTTGTTATACTAATTCAGAGACTAGAGCCTGAAAGTGGCAGGTTTCACTTAAATGAAAGGTAACTATGTCTAGAACAAAGAACTCTGATGGAAGTGTGTAGAATAGACTGATATGGTTGGGGAATCATCATTCTTTGGGATCAACACAGGAACAATAAAGGTTAAATTCTATTTTCTAGCGCCTGAAGCAAGGAGGTATTTTCGGTATGGTTTCTGTTGAAAAATTATATCTCTTAAAGGTGCATTTATTAAAACTTGTCAGGAAGTTAAACCTGCAAGGTAACCCCAAAGTTGTTTTATGTACCTGATTTGGGATGTACCCCTTTAATTAGTTATTAAGGACAAGCTAAGTCAGTGAACTATATAAAATGGTGCTGAGACCAACATATGAGTTCCACTCTTGTACAAGCCATGTATTTGGCTTGGTACAGAGAAAGTACCCTAGGATCAGCATAATTCCAGTCAGCTACATGGTTTAGCTTTAAGGACAAAATTCTCTACCTATTGGACCTTGGGAGAGTTTTGAGATTATGACTCAACATAAACCTATCCCTCTTACTGATAGCTTTCTTTTTGTATAACTCTTAAAGGTTACAAAATTTTATTAACACATTCACATATACATATATATTGAGGAAATGTTATATGATGCTAGAATGTTAGATGTGGGATCAGGATGATGTGGATTTGAATCCTATCTCAGATACATAGTAGCTGTGTGAAACAAATCAGTTAATCTTTTTGTGTCTCAGTTTCCTCATAATGTAAAATAGAGATAATAATAGTATTGATCTCACAGGATCACAGAAGGGATCAAATGAACATATGTAAAGTATTAGATAATTTTTAAATTACATATAAATGTCAGCTATACCTATCTATTTCAGCTCTGTGCAGAAACTCAAGAATAAGTTGACAAAATAAAGCTCAAAGAGTTTGTGACTTGCCCAGTCTAACAATGCTAATAGTTATCAGAACAGGAATTAAAACCTAGATCTTATGACTTTAAGTCATGTTTTTTTTTCAGTAAAAATCTTAACAATGAATGACTGAATAGAGTTTCTTCAATGAACGTTATAGCAACAGCAAATAATATTCAGGGAAATGATGTCATACAAACATGTAAATTGGATTTGAGGTGTATGTGGGTGGGTGGGTGGGGCTTGCTAAATCACCAGCCTCACTTTCTCCTCCAGAGCATCTGGGTTCAGTGACAAGATATGAATCAGAATGATTCCTGGAAGTAAAGCAGTCAGTTAAGTGACTTGCCCAAGGTCATAAAACTAATAAGAGTCAAATATCTGAGGCTGGATTCAAACTCCTGTCCTTCTGACTCCAAATCCAGTGCCCTATCCACTGTACCACCTAGCTACCCATAGAAACAGTAAATGTGCTTTGAATGTCTAGGAACTACCACTGTTTTCCCAGGTAAAAAGGACCCAGGACTTCTTAACTAGTATGTAGAAGCCATGTGTGATGAATGAGAAGTCTGAGCCACATAATTTCTAGGTAATTAACAATCAATATATCAATTATAGCTAACTAATAATAGAGTGATGGTCATTTACTTTCTCTCATAAATCAGAAACATCCCCTGAAATCCAGAGAACATTCAATGCTTAAATAGCCTTTAAAAAGGGAATGTACCTCCCTTTTCAACTCCAGTTAACAATCAGTGAGGGTGTGGACATATTAATAAGGAGATAAGCAAAAAAGTCTTCAACTCCTCCTGCTGAGAAAATTATCCAATCATGAGATTTAGCCACTTCCAGCAAACTTGGCAAAAGAATCTTTCTCCATGCAATCTACACTCACTGGTTTTCCTCTTTGTAAACTGGATCATTCTAAAGTCTAATGGAAGATCCCAAAAATTGGAGCAGATTTTCTAAGGGAACTGGGTGAGGTCCCACTAAAAATAAAAAAGTGCATACCCCAAGGATTTGGGCAATCTTATCTATCAACAATGGTCTTCAGAGACTGACTGAAGAACTTAAAGGAGTTGATTTCTGAATGAGGAAATAGGAATGGAACACCTTAATTTAATAATTGGTTAAATAATTATCATTATAATTAATTAATAATAAGAGAAAAATAATCTCACATAATAATTTTTTATGACAGAGAACCAGGTAGAGAGAGATGATAAGATTTTTGTACCTTGCAAAGACTCAAAGAAGTTATTTTCCAAGAAATGGTACTCAAGACTCTTACGGAATGTACAAAAAAGCTTTTGGTCAGGTTAAGTCAAGGCAGGCAATAGAAATTCTTAGGCTCCTGACTAATGTTTCAATTGTACAATAGAGAATTGAAAAGAAAAAGTTGATGTCCTCTCCCTCCAAGCAGCTCAACTGAACTGCAACAGTTTCTGTTATGATGACATATTCATTTTTTGGTTTTTTTAGGTTTGTTTTTTTTTTGCAAGGCAAATGGGGTTAAGTGGCTTGCCCAAGGCCACACAGCTAGGTAATTATTAAGTGTCTGAGGCTGGATTTGAACCCAGGTACTCCTGACTCCAGGGCTGGTGCTTTATCCACTGTGCCACCTAGCCACCCCATGATGACATATTCTTAAAGGAAATATTTTGAAGAGTTGCCAAACACAATGCTATCAGGCATAATTAAATCTTGAGATTTCAGTTTCATTACTGATTTCCATCATTAGTCAAGAATAATCAATTGGTTATCTTCAAATAATATTTAATAACTATTTTTAACAGCACAATTCACAGTTAATTGATAAGGTCATGGTTCCTGTCCTCTAGGAGCTAGTCTAAAAAAGAATCCACACAAAGAAAAATGAAAATATAGTCATAAATCTTTACCAACAATCTTTACATTATAAAGGTAGTTAAGCACATATCATTCCATATAACTTTGAAAGAGTCTTATAGTTAATTTTAAAAGAATCTATTTCAATACATCAAGAAGAGGGTTAATTTCATTAAAAATTACAATTCTACTTGTTAAAAGCATAAGTCACAGAAAAGAGTTTTCATCCAATAGATTATGGTGTAGCTGTGCTCACTACTTGCTATTCTGAAATGAGTTTTATTGATGGATACTTGGGTCTGTCTAAAATAATAGATGAATGGTTGCTTGGATCCCCAGTACATAAAATCCAGTGGTTTAATGGTTTTTCAGATCTGTGAGCATCCAAATATGTGTGACAAGCGACTTCACATTCCTTTCCAAAGTATGTTCTGAGAAAAGAAAAGCAAGAGAGAATTGCCTAGTCAAATTAGGAATCAGTTTGAACATTTAACAGTGAGTCAAAAAGAATGCTTAGATTTAAAAGTAAAGTACCATGGATGAAGTTGGGACTGGTGAGTTGTTGTCTTGGGTAAGTCATTTCACTTATTTGATCCTCTATCTTTTCATCTTTAAAATGGAGATGTTATTACCTATACTACCTACCTCATAAAAATAGAACATTTGTGAAGATCAAATCAGAAAATGTTTGGAAGCAGTAAAGCACTATATACATGTATGTTACTATTATAAATTTAAAAGATAAGATAACTTAGTACTTAAAGGACCGGTATTGGAAGTTGGAAATCCCATCCATTATGCAATCTAGCATGCATGAACAAGTTGACCATGGACAAGTGATTTAAATTCTCAGTGACCTTGGGTAACTTTCAAAGATTATAAATTTATAATTTTGATAAAATCAGAGATCCAATCTAATAGAAAAAAATTAGAAATTTGACTAGCTCAAAATTGGCAAAGATCAATTCAACTCTGAATCATGTTTGTGTTTATATTGTATGGATATATGGATATATATATATTTCTCTAAAATCCTATAGAATCCTTTACTAAGGAAATCCTAGATTCTCAGATAGTTTTAAAATAGCTTTTGAGATAACAAGAAATAAATTGGATGGGATTATGTCAGATCTCATGGAATATCCTACAAATGGCTAAAAATTTTCATTTTGTTAGTCTTGGGCAATGACATCCTATCCTTAATGGACTTTTTATCATGTCCCATTAATACAGTATGAGCAGACTGCTAAAAGCCCTAACCAACATAGTCCTGTAATAGAATCATTAGGATATCATATTCAAACCCCACCATAAAACTGTCAAAACCCTCTGGATCGTCATTTAGCCCACTGTCAATATTTTAAATCTGTTCTTTTAAGTCATTTTCCCTAACACTATATTTTCCATGACTTAATTAACAGTGTTGAGGTGAGATGAATATATATTCAATGGAATTATGTTAGGAGTCACAAAAACAGAAATGTTTCTGGTCTCAAAAAATTTATATTCTACCTTTGTTTGTTAACCATTTTTCAACATCAGGAGTACCTTAAAGAATATTTCCTGTTAGCTGCTAGTGCTTGGTTCGTATGGCAGTGCTTGATAAGGATCTTGGTATTTGCCTAGAAAAATAAAGTATTATTTAAGTACTAATTAAAGAACCTTTGGTAAATTAGGTCCCTGTATGACATTTATTATTATTAATTGACTATATTAAGTAAAGTCATCATACTTCAAACAAAAGTAATTGTGAAAATAGTAATTGCAAATACTACATCAACATTTACATGTACAAAAAGTTTTATTATGATATTTTAGGGATCATTTTTTTTTACTTTCAGTTACTTCTAGGCAAAAGGAAAGTAAGTAGCATGCTATCTACATATATAAGCAATCTCATTCCATCCCATCTTCTCCAGCATATTGCCTTCTTTCTACCCCGATTCACTAATATTCACTCTCTTTTTCACTAATCTTTACTCTTTTTTCTAGTTATTTCCCTACAAACACATCTTGGTGTTTTCCATCTTCCATAAAACTTCACTTGATCCATCCTTCTCCACTATCATCGTATCTTTCTTCTCTCTCTTTTGATTAAACTTCTTGAGTAGGTACAATTGGTGCCTCCACATCCTCTCTGGCCTCATCATTCAATGGAAACTGCTCCATACAACTTACCAGTGTTCTCTGAAGTACCCGATTCAATGGTCTTTTCTCTGTCCTCATTCTTCTTGACACTGTTGATCACTGTCTTCTCTGCCATACTCTCTTCTCTCTAGGCTTTTCATTCACTATTCTCTCCTGGTTCTCCTTCCCTCTGACAGCTTTCTCATTATCCTTTACTAGATTTAAGTGCACTAACCAGGCTTATGAATGTCCTTCTATGCTATTTCACTTGGTCATCTCATCAGCTCCCCTGAATTTAATCATCTCTATTAAAATGATTTTCAGAACTATTTCTCCATTTCTAACCTCTCTCCTGATCTTCTTGACTAGCATCTCCAAATCCATATTGGACATCTCAGACCAAATGTTCTTCAGATATTTAAACTTAAAATCACTATGTACAAAAATGAACTCATTATCTTTCCCACAAAATCCTCCTCTCTTCCTATCTTCCCCATTTCTATTAAAGATAACACCATCACCCACAGTCACCCAGAATAAGAACTTATGTTAGCCTTTATTATTCTCTCTCTCTCTCTCTCTCTCTCTCTCTCTCTCTCTCTCTCTCTCTCTTTCTCTCTCTCTCTCAACTCTCCCCTTTTCTTATTAATCTTATAGATTCTCTTTATAGCATCTCATATATGTCCCCTTTTCTCCTCTGACTGTCACCATCCTGGTACAGACCCCTAATATCTCATACCTGACCTATTACAAAGGCCAGCTGGTTAGTTCTAAAGTTCCTCCTCACTCCAGTTCATCCAGTCAGCTGTCAAAGTGATTTTACTAAAATACATGTCTTACCCTGTCACCTCTCCATTTAATAAATTGTGGTACCTCCCTATCACCTGAGAATAAAATATAAAATCCTCTGTCTTTTGAAGGCTTTCATAACCTGACCCTCTTCTATATGTCTAGTCTTCTTAGTCCTTTCTCCATCCCATATATTCTGTGATCCATTGACAGTGACCTCCTTGCTACTCCTTATACAAGTCACTTGATTACCTGTGCATTTTCACTGTCTGACTCTCCTGGCTGTCAAGTTCCAGTTAAAAATCTCATCTTCCACAAGAAATCTTTCCTAATCTCTTTTAATAAATGCTGATGCTTACCCTCTAATATTATCTCCAGTTCCTTCCTTGTTTAACTTATTTGTGTCTTCCACTAGAACTGAGCTCCTTGAAATAAGAGACTGTTTTTACCTTTCTTATCTCTAGAAACTTAGTAAAATATCTGGCACATAGTAGGGACTTAATAATTTCTTGTTGATTTGACTAGACTTGATAAAATGATGGATTTGGAGTGAGGAAGATCAGAGTTTAAATCCCTACTCTGACAGTTACTGCCTGCCTGAATTTAGATGCCACAAATCATATAATGATTCTGAACTTCAGGGTCACTCCCAAGGCTTACCTATTGTGTAAACACATTAAAAACTTTCTTTTTAGCTCAACTAAAAATATTAATTAATAATATGTTCTCCAAGCTAAAATTCTTTCCAGATTTTTCCTTTTAGGAAAGTGATTTAAAAAAAAAAGATCAAAGTACCAAGAATTCCATTATGGGGCGGGGGGGACCCAACTCTAAAACACAAGGGTATCTCTTGTCATATTGAGATCTTCCTCTTCCCCAGAAGCAATTGGTCAGTGATGCAGCCAAGGGAAATACCCATATGCCATTCAGAAAAGATTATGATTACTGAAAGGAGGGAGAAGGCCCCTGTTTTCATCCTTATGCAGAAGGCCTTGTAAAGAACTGAATAGTGATTATTGTTCTAGAATGTTAACCCAAAACTTTATTCTAACATATCACTATTTGCCTTGTTCAAGATTCTTACAAATGTTACTTCAAAGTGTCTTGGGGTTGAGAGATGATTAAGGGCATTAGGGAGGATTAGGGAAAGGAGAGGAGGAGGACTGAGCTAATTTGGATTATTTTTCCCCTCTAAGATATGGCTTGAATTAAGAATACTGTTAAATAAATATTTTTTCTGATATACTGGTACCTAAAAACACAGGATACAGTATTGCTATCTTTTTCTTCAATAATAAATTATGGGTATGATAGATTTCTCATATTATAGAAAAAAAGCAATAAACAGACTCCCAACTAGTGAATCTAATATTAGAAAAGTTGAAATAAAGTAGCTTGATTAGATGATCTCTTAGGCACTTCTTCCCTGAAGGTTCTATGATTCTGTGACTAAAAGATGATATAGTAAAAGCTAAACAGGTCAGAATTGTTTCTGACTAGATTTATACAAAACACAAAGATCAATCAGGACATGATATTAGACACTGGGCTTGGGGCACAGAATTAAAAAAAAAAAAACAAGTTTTAGTTTCAGGAATTGCTCAAGACTGACCTCTGCATGTGTGCTCACCTGTGGTTGAGGAGAGGAAAAAGGAAGGGGATCTCATTATTTCATGTGGAAAAAAAAATTGGAGGTTTTAGAGTACCATAAACTCAAAAATTGTCATCAGCATTGTGATGTGGCTCCTACATTAACACAATGACATAAGTAACAGATAGAATGACATATTGGATCAAGTCTAGAAGAATAGTTGTAGTGGAACAAGCATTAACTCTAGAACGAATTACCTGTATGACCTTGTGCAAACCTCTTATCTTCCTAGGTTTGACTCATCTGTAAAATAAGGGAACAGAACTAGATGATCTCTAAACTCCAACTCCCTTCCAGCTCTAAATTTATAACTCTATGACCTGATTTCAGGACCTGTCCTTATGGGTGCTATCTGTGGAATCCAAGGCAAGCTACTCAACCTCTCAATGACTCAGATAATTCTGTGAAAAGCCATGTAGCAGAGATGTTGACAATCTGCATTGACTGAAAGAGGTTTAAGACTCAAAGTATCCCAAATCAATTCTTATTTGTTTGCATTATAGAAGATAGTAAATGACTTTTACAAGGTAAATACCAGAACAAAAATGAATAATACAGAATTAATATCTAAGATAAGAAAAAAAGACAAGGAGGATAAATAAATAAATTTTTCTATCAAATTTCTTCTAATAAAGGCTTGTTCTCTAAGATATGGAGACAATGAATAAATACACATAATACTGATAGCCATTTCCAGTAGATAAGTGGCTAAAAGAGATGAACAAGCAGTCCTCAAAATAAGTATTGCAAAATATACATAACTTAAAAGAATGTTCCAAATCACAAATTATAAAATAAACACC
Organism: Macrotis lagotis; assembly: GCF_037893015.1. Lineage (NCBI taxonomy): Eukaryota > Metazoa > Chordata > Mammalia > Peramelemorphia > Peramelidae > Macrotis > Macrotis lagotis. The sequence goes on from NC_133661.1 coordinate 120,528,877, forward strand.
AATCAAAACAACCCTGAGATTTTACCTCACATTCTTTATATTTGCAAAACTGATAATAGTCAATGTTGGAGGGCTAGTGGAAGAATAGTCACACTAATACACTGTTGGTATAGATGTGTTATGGTATGACCATTCTGGAAATCAATTTAGAATTATGTAAATAATTGGACAGAAATATTCATATCCTTTGAACTAAAGACTTAATTACTAGGTTTATACCCCAAAGAACTTTTTTTAAGAAGAGAGTTATGGAAAGAAGGAAGTCCCCACATATACTAAAATATTTATAGCAACACTTTTTTATGACAACAAGGAATTGAAAATAAATCAATATCAGTTGGGAAATAGCTAAATAAATTGTTCTATAGGAAATAATGGGATATTATTTTATTGCAAGAAATTATGCATATGATGAACAAATAATAAGACCTATAGGAACTAGAAAGATCTATATGAAGTGATGCAAAATGAGATAAACAGAACCAAGGAAATAATATAGACAACAACTATAACAATATAAAAGGAAAGAACTACACATCAAAAAGTCAAAAGTAGGGGCGGCTAGGGGGCCACAGTGGATAGAGCACTGACCCTGGAGTCATGAGTACCTGAGTTCAAATCTGGCCTCAGACACTTAATAATTACCTAGCTGTGTGGCCTTGGGCAAGCCACTTAACCCCATAACCCTGCAAAAAAAAAAAAAAACTAAAAGAAATCAAAAGTGAATGTAACAAAATTTAAAAGATTAAGCATGATTCAAAAGAAAAAAAATAGGAAAGAATATTACCAAACTACTCCCTCATAGAGGTAGGAATATCAACAAGTGTCACATATTCTGTTTTTAACACTTTTTCAATGTATCCATATGCTCCTCTTTAAAATGTATTTGTTATGTAGGATGGCTCTTTGAGAATAGGTAGGGGGATATTTGATAGGTAGGTATATTTGAAATAATTATAAGAAACAGAAGATTTTTTTTCAAAAAAATCATTGGCAACTATAGGACAACAGTTTTGAATGAATGATGAGGTTGGAAGCCAGATCGTAGAGTATTAAAAAGGAGAGTAAGATGTGAAGAAGTGAAAGCAACTCTGTAGACTCAAAGGACAAAAGTGATATGAGATGGTAGGTATCAGGAAAATGGAAGGATAGGCAACAGAGAGTCAGTAGACAGGAAGAGTTTAAAGATAGGTGAGAGTGTTGGAATGACTGTAGGAAGAAATGGGAGCTTATACAATTAAAGAATTTTGGCTTGGCCAAAAGTAAGGCTGCCTCTTCGTATGAAATGTATAAAGAAAGCAAGAAGACAGAAGACATCTGGGTGATAAATATGTGATAAGGAGCATTTGGGTGAATCTACTAAGATGAATTTCATCAGGAATAAATATAGAGTCTTGAATATGGATATTAAAAAATCCCTTCTCGGGGCTGCTAGGTGGTGCAGTGGATAAAGCACCAGCCCTGGAGTCAGGAGTACCTCGGTTCAAATCGGGTCTCAGACACTTAATAATTACCTAGCTGTTTGACCTTGGGCAAGCCACTTAACCCCATTTGTCTTGGAAAAAAACCTAAAAAGAAAAATCCCTTCTCAGGTACAATTTGAAGAAAAAATAACTAGACAACAATTTTCTATAAAAAAAAATCTGGCAGTTTTAGTGATTTGCAACCCTCAATAAGGGTTAACAGTAAAACGTGATAGCCAAAAAAGTTACTATAAGCCTGAGCTACATTAAAATAGGAAAAACTTCCAGAAATAAGGAAGTGATTGTATCATTTTACATTACCCTCATCAGACCTCTTATGAAGTATTATGTTCAGGTTTGAGGAACCACAGTTTAAGAAGGATTATAGGCTGGATTATGTAAAATAAAGGGCATTCAGAATAGGGAAGGGGCTCAAGTGTATGTCATAAAATGTTCAGTTAAAGGAATTGGACATGTATAGTCCAGAGAAGAAAAAACTCTTCAGGGACATACCAGTCTCTTCAAGTATTTGGATGGATCAGATGGATTAGACAAAGGATGGATTAGACAATCTGTTTGACCAGAGAAATAAAACCAGAAAACATACGTAGAAACAAAGAGGCAAATTTAGTCTTGACATTAGAAAAATAAAAATCTTCCTAACAGTTAGAGATGCCCCAAAGTAGAAAGTGATATCTCAAACGATAACAGTTTTACTCTGATTGGAGGTCTTCAAAGTGAAGGCGGGAAAACCACTTTCAAGATATATAATGATGGGGACTTCATTTATGTGTGAATGAAACTAGATTACTGCCAAGGTTCCTGGGAAAATCTACCACTACCACACTCCTGGGAGAAAAATAAAGAAAACATTCTTACAGGAACTGGATAGCCTTCATATTCAAGGCGCAACTGAGGATCAAAATAAACAGCTTGCCAGCAAGTCAAATAGGAGAATTCATCTGTGAGATAAACATCCTGAAGTGAAGACATCTTTGATGCCCTTGTTGTTGTCTTATGGTCACTTCCCAAATAAAACTGAAAAAGAACAGGGATAAAGTAGAGTGAGAATCAAATAGGATTAGCCTATAAGTAAGCTCTTTGGGAGTTAAAGAACAAGTTACTTTTCTTCAGTCATTCCTTGTGTGTTATGAACATATCAGAATAACAATAAATGTTGAACAAATGAATAATACACCTCTGCCTTCAGTTTTTTTTTAACAGGTGGTCTTGCTGTATCAGTTGAAGTTATCTTTCATGACATCATTGTTCTAACATTAGAAGGAACCTCAGAGACAATTTAGCCCAAATCCTTCATATTTCAGATGAGAAAATTGAAGGTTGGGGAAGTTAAGTGACTTGACCAAGGTAGGAAACATCAGAGGTGATATCTGAACTCAAACTCTCTCTCTGACCTAAACCTGTGTTCATTCCAATAGAGCATGCTACCTTTAAAAAAGACTCTTATCTTCTGTACTTGCATCTTTCTTTCTTCATCTCACCAATAAGTAATTCCAGTCATTATCTGGCCATTGTTCCTGCCAACCACTACTCCCCAATGTATCCAAAAACATCATGATGAGCATCAGTCTAGTTCTATTTGACTGGAACAAGTGGGATGATTACTTCCACCGAAGACCTCATTCCTGGTAGGTCCATGTTTCCCTTAAAATAAAGGAGTCACTGGTGATGCTGATATCAGCTTAGTAGATAGCATACCTAGAATAGGTCTAGTCATAAAGTGGACATGGCCAATTGCTCAGGAAAATAAGATCACATTGGAATCATACCATGACAACTTTCTATGTCCGGGAATGTAGATCTTAATGAACTGTACTCAATTCAATTCATTCAGTTGCATAAACCTTGATATTTATTATATATGTGCAAAGCATTCTGCTGAGCTCTGGAGATGTAAAGATCAAAAAAATACACAGTGCCTGCTCTCAAATAGGGTTCTAGAGTGGTACAAAACACACACAGAGAAATACAAAGTTCAGGGGCTCAGAACCTAGAGGGCCAGGGTGGTCAGGAGGCCTCTTTGCAAGTCCAGTCCATGAGTCCTTGTTGATTATGGGTAAGTTGATTTAATTACCTTCTTTGATCAGCAAGAACAGTTCTGCCCTACCCCTCAGTCACAAGTTTCAAAAGCCGGTTTTCAAAAACAATTGACCCAATTCTCTGAACCAGTGGAGTCTGGGGAGGCAAAGACTCCCATAGGTATGTCTTCCATAGAGAAAGTCGCTCCTTCCATGCTCCAAAGGAGACAAAAGAACTGGAATTTTTTGATGTTTTACATTTTACAAAGAGTTTTTCCCCACCACAACTCTTCCATAATGTCGTTATTGTCCCTATTTAAAAATGAAGAAACAGGCTCAGAGAGTAATTTTTCCCCATGTCACACAATTTGCAATTTTGGAAGACTGGACTCAAACTCAAGTCTCATAATTCCAAAGGTAGTACTCTTTTTATTATGCCCCATTGCTTCTCCAAATAAAGTTATTTTTCCAATGTAGTTTTTGAGAGTATAATGTTATCTTCTGTAAATCTAGAAGAAGAAGATGAACAGAATGCATCTAAACTTGTATAAAAATATATTGAGACACTAATAGAACTCTTGATTCTCTATTCAACTTTCTGTTCATTAGATCACCTTAAAATGTTAAAAAATAAACTAGTATTTACCTCACTTCAATACATCCTTGATCTTATCAAGGGGGACACTGTTTCCAAATGAATAGCTAGAAGAAATCCACACCTTCCATCCTCTGAGATTCTTGCAAATACTCTCTTGTATATCCTCTCAGCATACTTCAGGTATTTCACTAGGTCTCTTGAAGATGTAAGGGGACTTGGGTATTAATAACATAAAACTAAGTACACATTTTGATTACATACCATCTTATCCTCAAAACCAGCTGTTGTTCCAAGACCAAAATTCTGCCCATATCTGACAGACTCACCCAGTGCATTTCCATCTAAGCTATCAAAAAAGAAGAAACAAGATATTAGTTTTTGTACTAGATTTTTGTGCCTATAAATCAATATATCTATATCCATCTTTAATTATCCTTAGCATACCATACTAATTGTAAATTAAGATGCCCTTGAAAATAGGCTGCCCTTAAAAATGAGATCCTTTTGAATTGCAAAAATACTTACATTAACTGTGACCTTGAGCAAATCATTCCATTTACCTTAGTTTCCTCCTCTGTAAAATGAGTTGAAGAATGAAATGACAAACTTCTCCCATATCTTTGTCAAAAAAACAAAACAAAACCTAAATAGGGTCTCAAAAAGTCAGACACAACTGAAAAATCAATAAACTTATATGAAAAACAATTATATAATATTAGAATCATTTTAATTTCTCCAGTCCTCAGTTTTGTTAGTTGGAAAATTAAGGAGTTGAACTAAATGACCTTTGAAGTTCCTCCCAGCTCTGAATCTAGTATCTATAATCTTATTTCATTATAAGATATTCAATTTGCAGTATCTTAGAATATTATGTGTTGAAATAAAAATACCTATAAAGATTTTTTATTTAAATCCCTATTAAATAATTCATTATAAATTTTTCCATCCATATAACCATATTTTCTTTCCTTTTTATTTTTATTTTATTCTTTCTGTTGTCATTGTGTTTCTTATTGTTCTCTGACTAAGCATGTTGGAGGTTTTTAGTTTTGTTTTGTTTTTTCGGTTTTTGTAAGGTAAATGGGGTTAAGTGGCTTGCCCAAAACCACACAGCTAGGTAATTATTAAGCGTCTGAGGCCGGATTTGAACTCAGGTACTCCTGACTCCAGGGCCGGTGCTCTATCCACTGTGCCCCCTAGCCGCCCTCTAAGCATGTGGTTTTAACAGTTTCCTAAGCTAGAGTTGAAGAAAAAGGTGTGATCTACATTCAGTCTACTACAATGTGTCTGAGCTTCATGGTCACATATTAATTTGTCTTACTTGAATGAGATAATAAAATATGAAAATTTGTCTTTAGCTTTTTTGTCCTATAAGCAACATTCATCTGCATTAGGTCATTCTAGGAATATGCATTTGAAATCTTTAGATGAACCTGAGGCACCAAATTGGCACCAAATTTCTTATCAGTACAATTCTTCTATTAAAAAAAAGCAAAAAACAAATGAATAGGGAAAGGTAGGAGATAGAAAATTTGAATTAAACTCTCTTGTGTTTACTTTACCCCTAACACTAACTCCCATTAGAGAAAAATATATTTTGTGATAATTATATGAAACTTAAAATATCAATTTTTAGCTTCAAATGACCAAATATACTTCATTAAAAATGAACTATAAATGTTACTATCAATAACTCATAATTTGGCAAAGGACTACGAAGAATAGTTTTTCCACCCAAAAAAAAAAACCAGAAAACTTTTATTTTTCCTGTCCAAAATGTACCCAAACCTGTTTTCTTTTTTTTTTTTTTTTTAGGTTTTTGCAAGGCAAATGGGGTTAAGTGGCTTGCCCAAGGTCACACAACTAGGTAATTATTAAGTGTCTGAGACCCGATTTGAACCCAGGTACTCCTGACTCCAAGGCCAGTGCTTTATCTACTATACCACCTAGCTGCCCCCCAAACCTGTTTTCTAAAGGATAACTAATTCAAAACTTCCCCCATGAAAAGTCATGTTGTATTAAATTATTTAAAGGTGATCTCATGTCATACTATCCCCCCTCAAAAAAATCATAAATTGGAATATAGGAAAAAACTAGTTTTTAAAAATAAAAATATTTTAATAAGAATATAAAGGACTTTAATTGTAGCACATTATTTATTTTTATTTTTACTGGATGTTCCAAAAGTCTTAGTGTAGTTATTATTACCTTTAGTGCTTAGTTGAACTAAGATTTGAAGGACATTTAGTAGAATCAAAACTTCATGATGTTCTTATATAAAGTAGAATTGAGTCTTTTTTTTAAGTTTTTAAAAGGCAATGGGGTTACGTGACTTGCCCAAGGTCACATAGCTAAGTAATTATTAAATGTCTGAGTCCAGATTTGAACTCAGGTTCTCCTGACTCTAGGATGGGTGCTCTATACACTGGTGACACATTGGATAAAACACTGGCCTTAGAGGACAGGAGTTTGAATTCAGCCTTAGTCACTTGACTTGTACTGAGCGGTTTTGGGTAAGTCACTTCACCCTGATTGTCTCACATCCAGAGCCATCTCCAGTTGTCCTGATTCATTTCTGGCCACTGGACCTAGATGGTTCTGGAGGAGAAAGTGAGGTAGGTTTCTTAGCACAGTACCCCTTCACCCAAATATCCAATTCAATTGCTTGTAGTGGTACCACCTCCCTGATGCCTAAAGTATATAGAATAAACACACATATGATGTATGGTTGATTGGAAGACAGTATTACATAATGATTGTTATTCTGACCCTTGGATGGGTCATTTTACCATTCTGGATTATACTTTTTTCATCCATAAAACTGAAAAATGAGTGAGTTGGACTGGGAGATCTCAAAAGTCCTTTCCAGCTGTGACATTGTGGAATAGAAATTTGTAAAAATCCATTTTCTTTAGCAGTGGTTTAAAAAAAAAGACAGGAAGACCTAGACCGAGAACATTCAAGAATATATACCTTTCTGTTCACAAAATAACTAATTTGAAGCATAAATTCCAACCGCTGAAAATTGTCTATATTTTGCAACCAAAATAGTTTGCTTAATATCATAGAATAGTAAGCAAATGCAAAAACGGACAGTACCTTAGAGGTCATCTGATCAAGCCAACTTGTGGCCAGTGAGTAGTATGTGTGGCTTGCATGCAACATTCCCACTTGTGGCCAAAACAGATAAAAATGAATAGGGAACTATTTAACAAAACAAATTAAAAGGGAAAAGGAGAGAGAGAGAGAGAGAGAGAGAGAGAGAGAGAGAGAGAGAGAGAGAGAGAGAGAGAGAGAGAAAAGAAGGAGGAGGAGGAGGAGGAGAGGGAGAGGGAGGGAGGGAGAATGATTACTTGTGTGGTTTGTAAAGTCAATACATGGTCCATAGAGATTCATTTCCATTTGAGTTTGACACCGATAGTTCATTTTAAAGAAGAGGAAACTGAAACTCCAGTAGATTGAGTGACCTCTCCAAGCCTCCATCCTTAATAGAAGAGGTTAAAGTCAGGAATTTAACTCCAAGTCCAACACTTTTTATTGCACCATAAATTACCCTCCTCTGTTCTATCAAAATTCAACTTGGAAGATTCATTCTACGATGAAGAAATTAACTAAATGTTATTGTGGTTGGATTATATATGAAGGTTAGTGCAGTTAAAATACACCTCAATTAAGGTTTGAAAGGTCAGCTATACTGAGCAACTCATCTCCATCCTAATTTACTCATAGCTAGAGATAAGAATGAGAACACTGCATTAGGGAATAGGAAGATAGTTATTCTGGCTGAACTAGAGGAATGAAGGTTGATCTTAAGCAGTAATTTATACTGTTGTGCTAACAGATTTGATTTTTTATTTTTCTTTTTTTTGGTTCAGACCTGTGATTTAAATAATATGGGGACTTCCACATGAGGAAACTTCGTCCATCTATGCAGATACATAGTTTTCTATAATCTATGGTCCTCAAGAGTTGCCTGGGATATAGCACTATAAAGTTATCTCATAGATAACAATTATCAGAACATAAATTCAAATACAGATCTTTGGAGTACAATTTTAGTGCTCTTTCTACTATACTGATCAATCTTGAAAAGCTGTAATAAAAGGAATAGACATGGCAAATGTCTGGATCCCTGTGGTTATTTTGACTACCTCTGTACCCTTATATTTCTTATGTATCACTATGCTATATTAATTTTTATTTGGGATTCTTCTATAAATCTGGTCCTCTTTTGTTTCATAGAGTCTACCTGACAATCTAAATTGGAAACTCTTTGAGAAAAGAAATAATAGTTTTGTTGTCTTTCAATATTTCTCAGCAATCAGATACACAAAGAACATTTGCTGACTAATCAATCATTATGAAAGAAGCTAAAGAAATAAGGAAATAGGTATTGTGGGGAAACCAGGGCATGAGTGGCAAAGTAGGGAATGAAATAAAACTAGATGAGTTTCAAGGAAATGTCACTTTTTGTGACTGCAAAATCACTGAGTTATGTTTTGCCCTTTGATCCTCCTCTCCTGAGAAAGCATGGAAAATACCGACTTGGATATTTCATTATCGAGTTAATTCATTGTAGGGGCAGCTAGGTGGCACAGTAGATAGAGCACTGGCCCTGAAGTCAGAAAGACCTGAGTTCAAATCCATATTCAAACACACTTAATAATTACCTAGCTGTGTGACTTTGGGCAAGTCACTTAACACCACTGCATTGTTGTTCAAGCAAAAAAAAAGTTAATGCATTGTAGATGCAAAAGGAAACACAACAAATGCAACTCAAATTTGTTTTGCTTCATTCTACTTTTGTTTGGGGGTTAAAGAAAGAAGAGGGCTATGATAGTGATGCAAAAAAAAAAAGAAAATGACCTAAAAAACATTTAAAAGTACAAGATGATGATGATGATGTTTGTCCTGCATTATCAAAGAACTAGACATCAGAGAGCTAATGCCATGATAAGCACATGAAATGGAAGTGAGTGAGGGGTTACTGTGCTAAGTCACCAACCTCACTTTCTCCTCCAAAACTATTTGGGCCCAGTGACTAGATATTAATCAAGACAACTGGAGATGGCCCTGGATGAGAGACAATCAGGGTTAGGGGACTTGCCCAAGGTCACACAGGTAGTGTCACATATCTGAGGTTGGATTTGGACTCCCATCATTCTGATTCCAAGGTCAGTGCTCCAAATTGCTTTTTTTAAAAGCGTAAGACAATTTTATTTTGTTTTTCCCCAGTTGCATGCAAAAACAAGTTTCAAAGCCTTGAGTTTCAAATTCTCTCCCTTCCATCCCACTCCCCCTCATTGAGAAAGAAAGTCATTTGATGTAATTTAAAATGTGTAGTCATGAAAAATATTACTATAAAAGTCATATTGTAAAAGTAAACATAACCTCTCCTCCCCCCAAAAAAAAACCTCGAGAAAAAAAAATTTTAAAGTATGCTTCAATCTGTATTCAGATGCCATCAGCTCTGTCTTGGGGAGGAATAGTATTCTTTATCATAAGTCCTTCAGAATTCCCTTGGGTAACAGCATTTCTGAGAAAAGGTAAAGCATTCACAACTGATCATCCTACAATATTGCTGTTTCTTGGAATATAGTATTTCCCATTACATCTGCTCATGTAAGTTTTTTTCTGAGAGAATATTGTTCATCGTTTCTCATAAGAGAATAGAATTTCATCTTATTCACATACCAGAATTTATTCAGTCATCCCCTCAATTTATAGTTCCTTGCCACAAGAAAAGAGCTGCTATAAATATCCTTATACTTATAGGTCCTTTTCCTTCCTATTTTTCATCTCTTCTGAAATAAAGACCTAGCAGTGGCATTGCTAGGTCAAAAGGTAGGCATAGTTTTATAGCCCTGTGGATGTAGTTCCAAATTGCTCTAAAGAATTGTTGAATTCTTTAATAACTCCTCCAATAGTGTATTGTTGCTTCATTTTTCCTACATTCCCTCCAATATTTGTCTTTTTCTCTTTCTGTTCTATTAGCCAATCGAATAGGCATAAGGTAGGACCTCAGAATTCTTCCAACTTGTATTTCTCCTTGTAAATAGTGAGTTAAGACATATTTTTAAAAGTTAATTAAATAGAAAGCATTGATAACTTCATCTAAAACTGTTCATATCTTTTGATCATTTATCAATTGGGGAATGGTCCTTATTTTTTATTAATTTGACTCATATCTCTCTTTGAGAAATGAGGTCTTTATCAGAGAAATTTCAAAAATTTTTACTAACTGTATTTCCCTCCATACTATTCCCCTTACTTCCATTTATTCTATTCTCTCCTTTCACCCATTCCCTCCCACAATCTTCCATCCCTTTTATCACCACCACCGCCACCACCACCACCACCCTACCCTGTCCCCTTTCTCCCATCCCTTTCCTTTTCTACTAGGGAAGGATAGATTTCTATACTCAGTTGAGTGTATGTGTTACTCCCCCTCTAAGACATTTCCATTGAGATCAAGGTTTACTCACTCCCCCTCACCACCTCCCTGTTCTTGCCTCTTTAATGTGAAATAACTTACTCCATTCTAGCTCCCCCCTTTCCTTTCTCCTAGTACATTCTTCTCTCATACATTATCTCTATCTTCTTCATTATCCCTTCAAATTCAACTCCCACCTATGCCTTGTCTAAATATGCTCCTTCTAACTGCTCTAATAAATGAGAAAGTTCATGAGTTATTAGTATCATCTTTCCATGCAGGAAAATAAGCAATTCAACATCATTAAGTCCTCTATGATTTGCCTTTTATCTTTACTTTTTTCTATTTCTCTTGAGTCTTGTATTTGAATATCAAATTTTCTGCTCAGCTCTGGTTGTTTGATCAGGAAAATTTGAAATTCCCCTACTTCACTGGATGTCCATCTTTTCCCATGAAAGTGTATGTTCAGTTTTGCTGGGCAATTGAATTTTTCAATCCAAACTCCTTTTGCCTTCTGGAATATTATATTCCAAGCCCTATGATCCCTTAATGTAGAAGGTGCTGTCTCTTATGTTATTCTAACTGTGGTTCCATGATATTAGAATTGTTTCTTCCAGGCTGCAATATTTTCTTCTTGGCTTGGGAACTCTAAAATTTGGCTATAATATTCCTGACAGTTTTCATTTTGGGATCTCTTTCAGGAGATTATCAGTGGATTCTTTCAATTTCTATTTACCTTCTGCTTCTAGAATATCAGGGCAGTTTTCCTGATAATTTCTTGAAAAATGATGTCTAGGTTCTTTTTTGGTCATAGTTTTCATGTAGTCCAGTAATTTTAAAATTATCTCTTCTGGGTGTGTTTTCAGGTCAATTGTTTTTCCAAAGAGCTATTTCACATTTTCTTCCTAGTTTGTCATTCTTTTGGGTTTGTTTTATTGCTTCTTAATTTCTCACAAAGTCATTATTTTCCCTTTGCTCCATTTTATATTTTAAGAAATTGTTTTCTTTAGTGAGTTTTGGTATCTCCCTTTGCATTTAACTAATCCTGCTTTTTAAGGCATTCTTCTCCTCATTGGCTTTTTTTCTAACTCATTTTCCATTTGTCCCAGTCTGGTTTTCAAGATGTTACTTTCTTCAGTATTTTTTGTATCTCCTTCACTAAGCTACTGACTCAGTTTTCATGATTTTCCCACATCACTCTCATTTCTTTTCCCAATTTTTCCTCTATCTCCTTTACTTAATTTTCAAAATCATTTTTGAGCTATTCCATAGCCTGATACCAGTTCATATTTTTCTCAGTGACTTTGGATGAAGCAGTTTTCAGTTTATCATCTTCTAAGTGTGTATTTTGATCTTCCATATGACCATAGTAACTGACTTTGGCTGCAAGTTTTTTCTTCTGTTATTTGCTTATTTCTCCAGCCTATGACTTGATTTTAACTCTTTGTTAAGGTGGGGCTCTAGTTCCAGGGTAGAGGATGTACTTTCCCAAGATTTTGAGATTTTTTACAGCTATCTTCAGAGATAATTCTAGGAACCTGCAAGTGTTCAATTCTCCCAAGGTCTTATGAGAGATCATGACTACTCTCCTGGTCTGTGCTCTGGTCTGTGGATGACCACTCCCCTCTGCTCTGGAGCTGTAAGGAGGATGGCCCCTGCTCCGAAGCAGGCAGTGAGCTCTGTTATGCTTCTTCTCCTTTTCCTGAAACTGGGAACCAAACTTTGACCTGGATCTGAGTATGGGCAAAGCCACAGAGTCCTGCCTCAAGAATAGCAGAGACACTTCTGCAGTCTCCCCCTACCCTCTTACTATCTATGGGTTGACAGGTCCAGAAACAGCTGCATCTGCTGATTCAGTGGTTCCCTAAGTCTGCTCCTGGTCTTCTAGGGCTGAGTTTGTGCTGCTGAGGACTCTGCTAAACTGAACTCCTCACCCTGCTGTGGCAGACTTTTCTTGCTGACCTTCTAAGTTGTCCTTGGTATTCTCTGGGTGAGAGGTTTGTAAACCGCCATGGCTGCCCACTGACCCAATCACCGAGTTTTCTGTTTCTGGTACAGCCTGGCCTGCCCTGAACTCTTCTCTTACCCTCTGATCTTCCAGATTGTCTTAGGCTGGAAAATTGGTTTACTATCTTTTTGTGGATTCTGTCACCCTAGAATTTGGTTAAAGACATTATTTAAAGATATTTGGAGTGGTTTGGGGAGACCTCAGGAGAGTCCCTACCTTTAATCAGCCATCTTGGCTTCACTTCTCCTAGAATTGTCAATTTTTTTATTATATTGGCTCTGCCAACTCATGAACAATTAATATTTCCTCAATTATTTAAATGTAATTGTAAAAAAGTTTTATAATTATGTTCATGTTGTTTGTAGGTTTGTTTTGGCAAGTAGACACCAAAATATTTTATACTATCTACAGTTACATTCTTTCTTTCTTTCTTTCTTTCTTTCTTCTTTTCTCTCTTTCTTTCTTTCTTTCTTTCTTTCTTTCTTTCTTTCTTATTTTAGTTTTTGCAAGGCAATAGGATTAAGTGACCTACCTGGTCACACAGCTAAGTAATTAGTAAGTTCTGCAGTTAACTTTAAATTGCCTATCTATTAATGTCTCTTCTTACTGAGTTTTGTTGGTGATATAGAAATGTTAATGATTTATTTGAGTTTATTTTATAACCTGCAACTTTGCAAAAATTATTTGTTTCAACTAACTTTTAAATTAAATCTTTAGGATTTTCCAAGTCTATCATCATATTACCTGCAAAAAGAGATAGTTTTATTACAAATGAGGTTGTCCTGAAAGAACTCTTATTTAACAAGTGGAGTTTTTCAATGTCCCCCAGTTCCCACCTACTAGCAAAGTTAATTCTAAAAATTAGAAGAACACAGAATAAAATAAGCGCTTTTATATCCTCAAGATACACTAACATAGAACAAGAATTGGGGTTCTTAGATCCAAAGCAGAGATTTTTAAACTTTTTGTGTGATAGATATCTTTGGTATACTATTGAAGCCTATATAGACCCCTTTTTGGAACAGTGTTTTTTATGCATAGAAATTTTTAAGGAAATCAATTATGTTGAAATAGAATTATCAAGGCATCAAAAAATTCATGAACTTCAGGCTAAGAATTCCTAGTAAAGCATAAAAATTAAATCTAGTTTGGTTAGTGTAAACAAAATAAATATACATGGTGTAAAAAAAGGTAATTGTCAATAGTTGTAGGGTTTGCTTCTTCTACATGCACCATGCTATTATTTTTTAAAAGCAGTTGTTTTCATTTGCATCATGGTTCTCCAGACTTTGTTCATCCAACTCTTAAGTAGCTCTCAGCTCTATGCCTATTTTCATTTACCCAAATACTCATTTGTTGTAGTGGCAGATAATTCCAAATGGGTCATATCTTTCCAAGAATAAGGGCCCCAGAATCTGTTCTACTCATGTGCTGTCTACTTTCACCATCTGAACAATGACATTTTGGACAGAAAACTAAGCTATCAGATTCACCTCTGAAAAATAAAAATACCTACTAGAAGGCACACAAAATCCAAATGATGTTTAATAATAAAAATGAATTGTTTTTACATGTTCTTATTTCCCATTATCTTTCATCAAAGCCATCCCTACTCTAAATTATGAAGTTCAGAACATCTTTAGAATACAACTTAAAATTGATGTTTATTCCCAATATAAAGTAATGAAATGTTTCTACCTTAAAATGATAAATGTGTTTCTGCCCATTGGGGCCACACCATGCATAGCAGTCACTTCACAGGGAACTTCTATGTCATTACTTATGTGTGCTTTCATTTCTTCTGGAGTCACTGACAATACTAATCTCCCAAATACAACTTGACCACCATGAGGATCTTCCCAGTCAGGATTCAAGACTAATACTTTATCTCCATAATGAACAAATCCATCTTCAGTAAAAGAAATTTCTGTCTGTAATATTAAAAAAAAAACAAAATAAAGAGAAATAAAACCACAAACTACCACTAGCAAAAACATTTAAAATTTAAAAATATGCTATATTTCTAGCCTGTCCTATACTCTACTTCCATAATTCCCCCTTTTTTGCTCCCAACAATCCTGCTAGGTCTGGAACATAATACCTCCAAGGAGTTGCCTGGCAATTAAGAACCAAGACAAGACCTTGAAAATTCTAATTACTTGTCTTCATCAGCAAAATTCCCCCAGACATTGATACTCTTCCTGGGATCATTCTTCAGTCAGTGGTTAGCATAATCTTGTCTCTTCATCTTCTCCCCCTCTGCGTGATACTGAAACTCTGACTTCAAATATGTCTCCCATTACCTCATTGTCATTCACTTTTCCCAGTATTTCTTCATCTTAGTGCCTTCTCTTTGAGATTATTGTCAATTTATCTATATCTATATCCGATAAATCTATATATATATATATCTATAATTACACATATCTATAGTTTTATCTAGTCATACATAGTTGTTTCTATGGTATCTCTCCCATTTGATTATGAACTGCCAAAGAACAAGGATTATGTTTTTGTTGGGTTTGGGGTTTTGGGTTGTTTTTGACTTTTACTTTCTTTCTATCCTCAAAGCTTAGCATAAGGGCAGCTAGGTGGCGTAGTGGATAAAGCACCGGCCTTGGAGTCAGGAGTACCTGGGTTCAAATCCGGTCTCAGACACTTAATAATTACCTAGCTGTGTGGCCTTGGGCAAGCCACTTAACCCCATTTGGCTTGCAAAAAAAAAAACCCAAAGCTTAGCATAGTGCATGTTCTTAAATGCTTCCTAACATGACTTGACTTGACCTTAATCCTCCCTCTTCTCCTCCTCACTAATGATGTCCCATTCTAAATCTGCCCACCCTTTCCACTCTCCCCTCTGAAACTATTACTCTATAATTAATAAACTTCTTTTCACTTTAGGCTTCTTCCTTTCATGCTCCTCTTGTTGTGTTCCTTTCATATAGAACTAGCTACTCATAGATAAAATTGTATTGCTGGCCATTTTTTCTAGTACGTGTACCCTTTATTATACCGCCCCCCCCCAATTCATTGGTTCTGGTTGGGAAGTCAGAATACTCCTTGTTCCCCACTGCCACTTACATAACTTCTTTCCACTGCCATCAGTCAACAACTCTCCTTTGAGAAATCACTCTTTCCCAATTTCTGATTCAATTCAGAACTTGGTGGTTGTAATCTACTGATCCCCAGACATTTTCCTTCCTTTTTCAATGAGCTCAGCTCACATTTTCACTCTCTACGCTAACCCCTGTCCTCATAAAAGGAGACATAAAAAGGAAACATAAGTGTTGAAATTCCTTCAATTTCCCCAAACTTTTTAGTTCCTCAATCTATTCATATTCTTGATCTCATGAAAACAAATGTTCCACACATGTTCTGCTTCTATGTTAAAGAATTTCAAAATGTTTGTATTTGACTATAATCATCTAACATTCTCTTTCCTTTTATCTTACACTACTCCCAAAACTATTCTTCACCCCTACAATGACCTCTAGACCCTTCACTCCGCAGTTCCTTCTCAGGCAATCATTTTGCTCTAATTACACCCTCCCCCACCCCAAATCTCAGTAAACCAATTCAATTTTGCACTATCTGAAATTTTTGAATCCCTGGCTCCCTTGTCCTACTGTCAATCATAGCTTGTCAAGTCCTAA
The DNA here is from genome assembly GCF_037893015.1 of Macrotis lagotis. Taxonomy (NCBI): domain Eukaryota; kingdom Metazoa; phylum Chordata; class Mammalia; order Peramelemorphia; family Peramelidae; genus Macrotis; species Macrotis lagotis. The sequence goes on from NC_133661.1 coordinate 120,545,071, forward strand.
CCCTAGAATGTTCCCAACATTTGCTTCTTTTACTCCTTTTCATATGTTATTGAACAGAGCTAGAGTAAACAACTCTGAAGACTAGATGTACTACCAATTTCTGTTATCTAATGTCAATTGGACATTCACTGCAGTGTGGAGATGCTATTTCTTCCTAATTGATTCTTTATCACAGAAGTGATTTCAAACTTTTTTCTCTTCTCAAGACTCACAATACAAACTCCTTCATTATCTTAAATGAGAAGCTCCCCTCAGTTTTATAGAGAAAATCAAAATCATTCATCAAAACCTTCCCAGTCTTTTTCTCACCTCATCTCAGATCTCTCTGACATTATTTCTCCCTATCTTCTTTGCTTTCTCATAGAGATGAGGCCCTTCTCCTTAATAAAGCCAACTCAGGATGCTTTACATTCTTAATAACATTTGGGATTCCTCCATTTTTCTCTCCCTATATACTGATTACTTCCTTACTGATTACAGATATATGCCCAAGACTTCATCCTTCTTTAAAAAAAAAAAACTCCACCAGATCTACCATTCCCTCTAATATGATCTTGTATCTCTCCTCTCTTTTATGACCAATCTTTGAAAAAATCATAAATAGCACACACACACACACATACAAATATAAATAGAGAGAGAAAGAGAGAGAACTGATTCAAATTTATAAGAATGTCATTCCTAAATTGATAAATCATCAAACTATATAAAGAATAGGTAGTTTTCAGAGGAAGAAATTCAACTTATCAATAGCCATGTGAGAAAACACTCTAAATCACTAATAATTAGGTAAATGAAAAATAAAATAACTTTGAACTACCACCTCACATCCATCAGATTATGGTGATCTAGATGAAAAGGAGTAAAAAAAAATATTCCCAGAAGAAGGCTATATTATGTATTGGGAGATGAAGACTTTAGAGGGATTAAAATTTACAAATTGTATACAAGAAGACCAATTCCTCTGATGGATTATTGTGCCTCTTTGGACAGCTTCCTGCTTAAGGAGATAGGAAATCAGAGCACCTAAAGACATCTAAAAGGGCATGGGAAAGCATGGACTTAGAAAGAAAAAATGCATAGCAAAAGGAAAGAAAATCAAATAAAGGAGGGAGGGAAAAGAGGAAAATTGTACCACAGCATTTAGAAAATAGAGCAGTTTCTTCCATGGAGACACTTCAGAAACTGATAGTTCTAAGCTCTTTTGATACTTCAGAGGAAAATAAAAGCGAGGGGGGAGTGAAGGGTCAAGATCTACAAGGTAATAAAATTTCCTGAATAGAGGAAGGAACTCAAAGTCAGTAATTGATGAGAATTTCCATGAGAAACACAAAGATTAAATAAGAAAGAAAGAAAGAAATATAAATACCTTGAATCAAAAGAAAAATTAAGAATGTAAGTTTCTCAAGAGCAGGTATTGCTTCATTTTTGTCTTTGCATCCTCGGAATCTGGCATAGTGCTTTACCTGGCACACTAGAGTCATTTAATGGTACAATCTGTTGGTCACCTTTTTTCATATTCATTTTCATTCATTGAAGCATATCATTGTTCAGCCTGTTGTAAGTTTACATCCTCAATTCTGGGTTCATTATTTGCATTTTTATCTGGACAATTATTTCATTGGCTGAAATATTATTGAAAATTATATTGCAAAATTATATTGCAAATTTAAAATGTGTGGTCATGCAAAATATCAATATAGTAAAATAATAACCTTTGTTTTCTTCCCAATATAAAAAGATATAATTTAAAATTACCAGTTTTAAGAGATTCGTAATCAGTCTTCTATTTCTCTGTATAAGGAGCTGCCCCTGATCTCTTTTTTCCAAAAAATCTTTCATCATTTCCTGGTTAAATGGGAGAGGAAAAAAAAGGAGGGCAAAAGAAGATTCAATTCAAAGGATAATATTCGCAAGTGTGACTTTCTAGAAATTTTACTTGGACAATGGCTGTAACAAGTAGAAAGGAATTGATTTTTATTAATCAGTACTTATATGCGATTAAATTCTTATCAATTGAGTGATTGACTTAATCTATGATTAGATTGCATAATATCAGGTATTTTAGGCTCTAAATTTATTCAGAATTTTTAAAAAATAATTTTAAATTTATTGAGCCACCTTCCAGTCTTTCACTACACTTTCTAAGGTGAATATTTCTTTTGTGATATAAATTATCTTATATTGTATTTCCATAATACTTGACAATTTTCAAGTTTCAAGTATTTCTTAAGTTCTTCATACAAATATATATAAAAAAAGAGGCTATTTGGTGGCACAATGGATAGAGCCAGGGTCAAAAAGACCTGAATTCAAATCTTGACTCAGAAACTCAGCAGTTATGTGACCTAGAGCAAATCATTTAACTTCTGATTGTGTTAACTCAACTGTGAAATGGAGATGATAGTATCTCTCTCCTGCTAAATTTCCTTAGTAATTAGCTCCGTATTTGACACATAATAGGTGCTGTATAAATAAATTTTCACCAAGTTTCAAAACCAGGAAAACCTGAGTTCAAGTATTGACTTGTAGTTCCCTTTTGCTGTTGACTTACTCATTGACCCTGGGTAAATGACAGAGCTCTAGGGCTCTGAATAGGGAGACGCTGAGTAAGTTGGTGGGTTAATCACCATGAACCGGCTAAATGATAGGAAAAATCTATTCTGGGGAAGGGAAGTCATTAGAAAATGTCTTCTGATTGTAAATGTATAAACTATAGCAAATTACTTGCGTATTCTTGTGGGGGAAGGGAAGGATGGATGAGAGGGAGAAAACTACAAAAATGAATGTCGAAAATTATACATATAACTGAAAAATATATAAATATTTTGAAAAAGAAATGTGTTTGGAGATCAATAGGAAGAAAAATGGGAGGACGGTCAAAAGAAGAACACTTTGGAGGAGCTGAGGGGATTCTGGGGGAGGGTCTGAGGAAAGAATGAGCGTCAATCAAAGACTGGGATGGGAATGGGGGGGTCAGAGGGAATGAATGGGGGTGGGAAGGAGCTAGAGATCAAAAGGGACTGGAAGATGGTATGGGGTGGGAAGGGTGGTAGATAGGGTTTAGATCAGTTTATAAGAACTAACGGAGTGAAGGAGGAGGTGGGGGTGGGGAAACGAAGGGGCCAGAGGGAGCTCTCAGTGGCAGATCGGTTCGAACTCGCTGCAGAGATGTCCGCAGCACCGTCAGCCAATACCTCCTCCAAAAAGATATCTTCGTTCCAGTTGCCCAGCCGCACGTAGTTTCTGTAATTCTTTTTCGCCATCTCCGCCCTCCAATTGTTTCTGCAATTGGCACACTGGCAGCTCTGTTAGCGTCTCTCGTTGCCATGGAGAACTAGAATCCACGGGATTGGTCAGCATCGGAGGCATTGCTGACCAATGAACAAAAGACGCGGTCCCTTCTCAAGAACTTCTTGTTTTTCAGTGGAGTCAGATAAGGAGAGTTGTGGCCAGTGCCAGAGCAAGGGCGAGGGGCGATGGATAGCCGGCAAGCTTAAATTGCATTTACTGGATAGAAAGAAATTAATTTGACCATCTTCCTAGATGCATTTTGCAAAAAAATAAAAAAAAAATTCAATAAAAACCATCCCACAGAGACGCTTCATTGAGGGCAGTAGTTCCTTAATTGCAGGATTGTAGATTATTATTTGTTCCGCAACAATACAAATAAATTTATGGAATTAAAAAGAGAAAATGGGATAAGTTTTAAATTCCGTTAGAGGCTACTAGCTTTCAGTTTAACAAAATTGAGTTATTTTAAAGCCCAAAGTAGGAAGGTTTTTTACTTGAGTTTGGGGTATATTTTGATTTAGAGGAAAGTATTTTGTTGGATTTGGGTTTGGGGGTTGTTTTTTGTATGTTTTCTTTTGGTTGTTATTTTGGATTGTTTGTAAAGTGTACTCTGATCCGCAACACAAAAAGAAAAAAAAATGTGAACATATAGCTCCACTTTGTGGAGGAGTTAGGAAAATATATTTTTTATCTACTTAAAAGTAGACTTTTAAATTTTACTGTACATGCCCCATGTTGTGGATGCTATATGCCTCATATTTTCACTATATATTGCATATATGCGTGTGAATAAATGTATAAAATGTTCTCTGTATTTTGTTCACTTTATTCTTCATGCATTTGTACAAGAAAGTCTTCTGAAGACTGCCTCTCCCATCATTTCTTACAGGACTAGGGTATTCCATTACATTAGCATATCATAATTTATTCAGTCATTCTTCAATGGATATGCACCCCTTTTCTTCAAGTTTTTTTTTTTTTGCCACCACAAAAAAAGGTGTTGTTATAAATGGTTTTATGGGTCCTTTTCCTCTTTTTTTTTAAATCTCTTTAAGGTATAGCCCTAGTATAGCTGGGTGTATATAACCCAGTATTTGCTGGTTCAAAAACAATGTTCATAACTATTTCATTCTTAATGCCTAATTTTAGTTCCAGACCTGAAACTTGGTTGCTACTGCCTCATTTCCTCTTGATCTTGAAATTTTTTTTTCCTTTTTGTTATAATTATTCTCTCATAAACTTTGCCACTTTTTCCTACATTTAGTAGCCTTTCTTACTTTTAAAGAAATGGGGGAAATTAAGATAGAAACTTCATTAATTCCTTCCTTTTATATAGAACTTTTAAGTTTATAAAATACTTCCCTAAATATTAACTTATTTGATACTCATGGCAACTTTGGGAGGTAGGCAGGGCAGGTTCTACTATTCACATTTTATGGCTAAGAAAATTGAGACTCAGCAGTTAAATGATTTGCCCAAAGATACATGGTTGGTGTCAGAATTCAGATCTTCTGATTCCTAATCTTTATAAATTTCTGAAGATCACCTGCCAGGAAAAGATACCAGACACTGAGGTCCTTTCTCAAGCTAAACTGCCTAGTATTCCACTATAGAGAGTGTAACTATGATGGGTTAGACACATTGTTAGAATGCCAAAAGTATGCTTGCCAAAAAGACTATTTTATAGAGAACTGACACAGGGAAAGTACTCATGGTGGGGGGGGGGGGTCAAAAGAAGTGATACAGAGATGCAGAGTGATACAGAGATTTCACTTAACTCTAGAATTGATTGTACATCATGGGTGACACTGGCACAGGACCACCTAGTATGGTCTTCCCTCATTAGAGAGGGTGCTGTGCTCTATGAGCAAGGCAGAATTGAAACAGCTCAAAGGAAACATAGGATATGAAAGTTTAGAGTAAACACTCAGGTTTTCACATGGACTATTTGTGTCTGACCTGTGGTAGAACATTCTAAGTCATACTGGTCTCATCAACCACAGCTGGACACATTGTAATTTATCTCATAATGATGTCATTTTGGTCTTCTTCAACAAAGAAGGACAAGAACCAACCTACCAATATTTTTACTACACTTACTCCTTTATACCATGTATTCTTTTAAACATAACATGAATGAATAAAGTATTTACAAAGAGCTTGATATGAGCAGGGCACTATCCCAAGTACTGAGAGTACAATAGAAAAATAAGAAATCAATTCCTTATGTATTTAGGAAATAAGACTTCCATCAGAGCAATCTGCTACAAAAATTGTTTCTTCAGTTACTTCTCTTCTAATCATAGCTACATTTTTTTATAAAAAATAAAATAAATAAAGGGAAAGACTGATAGAAAGGGAATGAATGAAGGAGGTGGGGAAAGAATTAATGAAAATCGGAAAAGTAAGAAGAGAGGTTAAAGGTGGAGTAAAGGCAACTTTGCTACATGAAAGAAAATGAGGGTTCAGGACATTCAGTGAATGGCCTGGATACTGTGATCTGGTGAGAATTCAGGAGAGAGAAGAGGGAGGTGGGTATCTATGAAACTGGAAGTTACCTTAAAGCATAATGTGGCAGATTCAGAAGGGATCCTAGAATATGGAATATTGAATTTCTTTATTAAAAACACAAGTCTCTGGGCAACTAGGTGGTAAAGTGGATAGAGCACCCGCTCTGGAGTCAGGAGGACCTGAGTTCAAATTTGACCTCAGATACTTAATAATTGCCTAGCTGTGTGACCTTGGGCAAGTCACTCAAACTCCATTGCCTTAAATAAATAAAAAAAAATTAAAAAACAAAAGTCTTCAAAAAGGAGAGAATTCAGAAAATTGAATGGAAAATAAATATGATCTTTTGTTACTGGAAAAAAAAGAAACTATACCTTGTCATATGTGAACCTTGCATCCAAGATTAATTATCTAGAATTTATTTCAGGGTCCTGACCATTGACCAAAACAATAAAACAATCATTAGATGTTTAATTGACCATAGGTAGAAGTATCTTTAAGTTCTCTCCTGTGGCTAGCACAGAATATTGCATAAAAATCAATAGGTCAAAAATCTATGTTTGTATGGGAGTTCCTTATCACCAGTGCAGATCCTAAATTGTCTATAGCTTACATAAAGGGCTTCCTGAGACTCTGACAGGTTATATGTGATTTGTCTATTGCCATGCTATCAGTGAGTAGAAGAGGTGAGATTTGAATCAATCAATCAACAAGCATCTACTATGAATTAGGAACTATGCTAGATTGGGAATATAAAGACAAAATTGAAATGAGACAAGAATGAGGGCTTAAATGCAGGTTTGGAAATAGTGACCCAGAGTGATATGGAAGCCTAGATCTGAGAAAGATAAAGCAAAGGCTTACTTATAAGAGAGTGGAATCTCAGGGAAAAATATTAGCAGAAAGAGGAAAGAAGAAAGGTCTCACTGAGAGGTAGTTCTTGAGCTGGACTTTGAAAGAATTTAGGGATTCTAAAAGGCAAAAGTGATGAAGAAAGACATCCCTGGCATTTGGTTCCACTACTGCAAAGGCCTGGAAATGGAAAACATGTGAGAGGAACAAGAAGGTCAGTATGACTGAACCATTCAGTGCATAAAGAGGCGTAATGTGCAATGATCCTGGAAGTTTAGTTTGTGAAGGGCTTCTAATGTAGGAAAGAAGATTTTTATATTTGATTCTAGAAGTAATAGGGAGTCACCATCAAGAAAGGATGTGTCATCATCAAATCAATTTTTTTAAGAATATTATCTTGATAATTGGGAGAAAGATAATTTAGAGAAGAGAGAAGTTTGAATCGAGTAAATTAATGCCATTGGCATGGGTGTTAACAAGGTCTGGGTACCAGAAATAAAGAGGTAACATTTAGAGGCAACTTTTAAAACTGAATCCAAAGTCAGAATTCTATCCACTATATCATACTGCTTCTCAATGTACACAGTGGGTACTTAATAAGTATTAACTATTACTGTTGTTGTTGTTGTTCTTATTTAGTTGCTTCTTTGAGCTGAGCCATAATTTAGTAGCCAGCAAAATAAAACATAGAGTGTCATTTGGTTTAAAAACTGAACAGAGATAAATATTCAAGATTTTTTTTTTATATTCAGATTTTGACTTCATCATCCTCTTGTGCTATCTGGAACAAGTCACCTCACTTCCTAGTGTTTCAGTATATCCATCTGGGAAATGCAGATATCAATTTACCTCCTGGAAATTTTGTGGAGAATAATAACAGCACATGTCTCTTTAAATATTGGTTTTTAACCATTGTAACTACCTATGTATTTTATAAACATTCATTTAGGAGAAAAACACTATCACAGTTTAACTCTAACTCTTTATTTCTAAATTTCTAGAAAGTATTATCTATACTTCACTGTCCCATAATCAACATCCTCATCTATTCCCACCCTAAGCAATTTTAACTCTGTCTTCATTAATCTACTGAAAATGACTTCTCCAGATCTCCAATGATCTCATAATTGCCATAGCTTCTTTCAATCTTTATCCTTTTTGACTTCTCTGTAGCACTAAAAACTATAGAGCAGCTCCTCCTTTTTTATTCTGTTTTTTGCTTGTTTTCCTACCCCTCTTTTTTCTCCTAGTTCTGTCTCTCTGATGATTCCAAATTCCAATCCTGACTATACTCCCCTTCCTTTTTTTTGTCTGACTTCTTGCCAGTCTGCTTGCTAAATGTAGGCATTTCCCAAGGTTCTGTCTACATCTCTTTTCTCATCTTTCCACTCCCTTTTCTTTAGTGATATTACATCTTCTATTTCTATAGCATAAGTTTCACTTCTAACAAGGAAGAATTGCCAAATTGTATCTTTAATCAGATATCTGTAGGTTCTTAATTAAGGGGGTTTTACTTATTGACTGAACTTAGGAGATCTGAGTTGGCAGTGGGCTAAGGTGATCAGCTGTCTTCACTAAGTCGGATACCAATATGGTGAACTCCCAGAATCAGGGGACCAGCAGGTTGCCTAAGGAGGGAACATTTGGCCCAGAATGTAAACACAGTAGACAAAGATCTCTTTTGGATCAGTAGTGATCTTGAAACCATGAATGACTTGTTCCCGTTCCATGATAAATAAAATAGAGCCAGTTTGAAAAACAAAAGCAAAACGAAAACTATTCATTGAAAAAGCAGACAAAAATGTCAAGTTTGTGTCAAGAATTATATCTAACTGAATAAAATTTTTGAAGAGTTATCAAAAGGAAGAAAATTTAAATTAATGATTTGGTGGTTCTAGAAGAGAAATGGGCTAAATAGTGGAAGTTACAGGAGGATGGATTTCAGATTCATTTAAATATGAATGAATATTTTTAAATAGAAGTCAGCAATAGAATCAATGGTCATATTAGACATCTGCATTGAAAATAACCAAAGAAACCAGGGCAAATCATACTACAGACAGAGGTGAAAGTTACTTCAGGTTAAGTAAAAGGGATTTGGACAACTGAAACCATTAGAACATAAGCACTTTTTTAAAAAATAGAAGTCTGTTTAGCTGTTTTGCATGAAAAATTATTAACAACACCCAGAAGTTGGCAAATTCAAGAAACATCCCCACACCTGATCTAGTAGATAGTTCTCAGTAAAACAGATTCTTTGTGGGAACCCATTCATATTCCTTCCTGGCCTTAAACATTGAATGGTAAAGATATATAAATATATATGTATATTTATATATATAAGCATTATATATAACTGTTTTATGCACAGACTGACTCTTATGTGCAAGCATTTTGTTCCCCCAATGAAAATATCTAGTTCAGTGATCATGAAACAATGGAGGAAAATCCAATTATATTACAAAAAAAGTTGAAAATTTGAGAGCAATTAAAAAGCCCAAGAGGCATCACTCTAACTAGAAATTCCCTTATCTGGTCTGAAATGCCGTTTCCTACTTGTTTGATTCAAGTGCTTAGACTATATTATATATTTATCAAAAAATCAACTTCACTTATCCATTCATTCCTTCATCCATAGAGTATCAGCTCTGTATAAGACATTAGTTGGAAATTCTATGAGGCAACAAAAGGAGGAAGACCTAGTCCTCCTAGACTTCATACACTATTGGGAAAGAGATACACACAAATAACTGTCTCATGAGCGATGCAAAGAAAATATTTGGAGAGGTCAAAATTGGAGGAATCATTTCCTTCCAGTGAAATAATTGAATAATGAAAGCTTCCTGGAGACAATTACAGATGAACTGGAGTTTGAAAAAAAAAACAGAATTTAAACAGATAAAGATGGAGGGAATAGAAAGAGCTTTCTAAGTAGAGAGAATGACATGAACAAAATGTAGAGAAAAAATTGTATAGCTATAAAGAAATTGCATGGGGTTCTCAAGGAACAGTGAGTTGATCCTACACTGTGAAGTCCTTGATTACCAGATCCAAAAATAAAGAAATGAAGCAGCTATGCAGAAATAACTGGGCAATAAAAAATGCTCTGAGTTCATGAAGTTAGATGGCTGTAGAATTAGAAAAAAATAACCTGGCTCTAGGGATCAATCTATGCACAGGCTTGATCAGAAGAAAGTCTTAAATAAAGACAGCAAAAATAAATCTATAAAACTTAGGCAGAGCAGACTTGTTAAATCCCTATTTGAACAGACTTAAAGAAGAAATAAAACAAACCTTTAATGAAAGAGTGGGAATAATGGAATGGGGCAAGAAAGACTTATGGAATTTTTGATCTCAGAAAGATCTACAAGAATATATACATCACAACTCCCAAACCACTGTAAACTTTTATGGCTTACAGATCCTTTACTACCATCTTCTCCACACACATTTAAAAACCTAGACCTCCTGTGATATCTTTCTATCCATATGCTTGTGTCAGTTCCTGCCCACCCGGTACAACATCCTCTCTGAGATCAGGGAACATGCCTCCTTTTCTGGGTGAATTAACCTACTAGTTTTATAATTCTGCCCCTGATATTAAACTTCTTTGGCAGTGAATGAGTGCAAATTGACCCAACATGGGTTTTGTCATTTTCTTTCTATTGTTGAGGAAGGAAATGTTATCTCTCCATATGATACTTATAATCTCATATAAGTCAAAAAACTTGTCCTGCCCTCCTTATACTTTAATCCTGGAAAAGAGATAACTGTGAATCCCTCTTTAGAGTAATTGTGCAACCTAATATTGTACAACCTAATAAACAGGCCTCCAAGGAGGTTTAATGATTGCCTTATCCTTTTCATATATGTGTATATATATATATGTATATATATATATATATACATATATATATATATATATATATGCCTGTTTCCCTTTGCTGGAGGTGGGGGTGGGGGATCATTACTATAATGACTTTCACCTATAGCTTTCTTGATCAATCTTAGAAAATAAAGTTCATGTCTAACTTACATTTTCTGTCATTTTATTTTTAACTGAAAATTACTAAGTTTTACAATATCTAGTTGACCTCAGTCTATGCTTCACATCCACTCTCCCTAAACAGTTTAGATCATCTTGTCATCAGGCCTCTTTCCATATATGTATGGCACCTTCAAATATCCTTTTTATCCTTTATACTGAAACAGTAATCAAGTTTATACTATTGTTGCTTTAGTAAAGGGTATAACAGACAATTGCTCTACTTTATCATTCCTACAACTGCCCAAATAATTCCCTGTCCACCACTCTCCTATATTTGTTATTTCTATTAGTATCTAAGCTCCCTGAAAGCAGGAACAAATACTTTTGTAGGTATATCCTCATACACCTGGCACAGTTTGCCATATGTTCTAATGGGTGCTTAATAAATACTTTTTTATTCATTCATTCAAATCAAAGGTCCTTACTTCTTAAAATTCTTTAACTTCAAAAACTAAATATGGATAAACTAAAAAACTAAAAACTAAAAAACTAAAAACTAAAAATGGATAAACATGAAGAGATTTACAAGAACAGATGCTCAATGAAGGAAAATAAAGACAAGAAAACCGCATATATAGAAAGTACTGCAATATAAAAAGGAAAGCAGCATCTATCACATAAAAGACAAAAAATTTTAAAAGTCTCAGAATTATAAAGAACAAGGAGGCCCCAAAGAAGAGATTTGAGAAAATGTTTCCAATGTCTTTGAAGAAATGGAGGTGGGGGGAAGGAGGTAGGTAGGGGTGAGGGCTCTATCAGTGCAGAATATTATATATTTTGTTAGGGTTTTTAATGTATTAATCAGTTTTACTTTTTTTCATTTTTTTTGTTTTAATCTTTGCTTATAAAGTTTGATTTTCTGAGTGTGAAGGGAGGAAGAGATACAAAAGGAAAATCTAGGTAATGGAAAAACAAAAGATAACAATAAAAACCCATTTAAAAAAACTATCCATTCTTTCTTTCTCTTTCCTTTAACTTCCCTTCTCTTTAGTTCTTAAACCCTTTTGCAAGGAGTGCAGAACAGTCAAAAGTGCAGATTTCAGATTTTCTCTCCAGTGGCAGTATGGTTTGAATATGGAAATGCATTCCTTCCCTTTATATATAAAGAATCTGAGAGGGTGGCTAGGTGGCACAGTGAACAGAGCACAGCCTTGGAGTCAGGAGTACCTGGGTTCAAATCCAACCTCCTCAGACACTTAATAATTACCTAGCCATGTGGCCTTGGGCAAGCCACTTAAACCCACTGCCTTGAAAAAAAAATCTAAAAAAAAAAAGAATCTGAGAGTCAGAGAGCTGAAGGAACTTGCTCAAGGTCACACAGTTAGTGATAAAACTAAGGTTAAAATATCAAGTGCCTAGCTGATATTTAAAGCATTTGTAGTAAAATTTCATAATGACTTCTGGGATCATTTGCTAAAAATGTGTTAGCAAACAGGACACCATCTTTAATTGGCAACACTTTAAATGGAAGTTGTCATTTATGAAAAATAAAGTAGCCTAGGCCACAATGGCTTCTGATATTTGTTTTCTTGTCTTAGAACAAAGGGCCAGAGCCCCAAGTAAAAAAATGTTACCTTAATTTACAATCAAATAAAGTACTATTAGTCCAGAGCCAAAAAATGTTCATGGTTTAAAGTCCCCTAAATGTAACTGACAGGAATTCTTTTTAAAAAACACACATAATCATCATCATCATCATAATTAATGTTGATTATTAATAATAACTGACGTTTATTTGGTGATTTTTTGAAGAATATTTTATGTTTATTATGGTCACTATCTTGTTTGATGCTCATAACAATCCTCTGAGGTAAGTGCCACAAAAATTCTTATTACCCCCCTTAACAGAAGAGGAAACTGAGACTGAGAGTAGGTCATTTACCCAGGAGCATATAGCTAGTAACTGTCTGAAGCAAGATTTTTCTTTCTAAATCAATTCAATTCAAAAAGTATCTGTTGAGCACTGACTATTTGTACAGAAACATGATAAAATCGAAATAGTTTGTGTTCTCAAGGAGTTTACATTCTACTAAGGAAAAATAATATGCAATCAATTAGTAAATACAAAATAAATGCAATAATTTGGGGGGGGGGGGGAGAAGAGGGAGAACAACTAAGAACTGGAGAGGAAAAGCTCCAAAGTTCAAGAGCTACTATACTAGTTAAGGTTAGCCTTATTTCTTCTTTTTTCCTTTAATAGTTCTCAATCTTATAGCACTTCAAAAGTTGTGAAATATTTTCCTTTCAAAAACTTTTATCATTTATTTTAAACTCCTCTCAACCAACAGGGAGGAGGGAAGGAAGGAATGTGAAAAAGATGAAAGGATGGGAGGAAAGGAGGGAGAGAGAAAAGGAGGAAGGAAGGAAGAAATAGAAAGAAGGAAGGAAGGAAGGAAGGAAGGAAGGAAGGAAGGAAGGAAGGAAGGAAGGAAGGAAGGAAGGAAGGAAGGAAGGAAGGAAGGAAGGTAAATTCCCACAATGACTACATATGTTGCTTACTATTTATTATTATTATTATTATTTTGTTATTATTATTATTATTCCATAATTTTTCTTTCATGAGATAATGTTCTTCATCAATCTGCTAGGATCATGTTAATCATTTAATTGTTCAGAGTTCTTAAATCTTTTAGACTTGTTCATTTTACAGTGCTGATGTTATGATATAAATTGTTCTGGTTCTGCTCACTCTGCCCTATGACAGTGAATACAAGTCTATTTTTTACAGCACAATAGTATCCTATTTCATTCATATACCACTATTTGCTAAGTCATTCCCCAGTTGATGGTAACAAACAAAAGGTTACTGTTTAAAACTAGGAAAAATAGTTAACAAAATTCATCTGCAAAAAAAGGTCAAGAATCTCAAAGGAAAACATGAAAAGAAAATGGGAAACAAGGGGGCCTGGTAGTACCACATCTCAAAAGCAGTACAAAGCAGTAATTCTCAAAACAATTTGGTGCTGGTTAAAAAATAGAAAGATTGATCAAGAGAAAAGTTTGGGTATAGAACATAAAGAAGCAAATTAACCCAGTAGTTTCATGTTCAATAAATCCAAAGACCCTAGCTACTGAAGGTAAAAACACACCATTTGATTTTAAAAAATGGTAGAAATTAGATTTAGACCAACACTTCATACTTAATACCAAGATTAACTGCAAATTAATATGTGTCCTAGATATAAAAGGTTGCAACAAAAACAAATTAGAGGAATGATGAAAAACTTTTCTTTCAAATCTGAGGATATGGGAATATTTAAAGACCCATAGAGGGACCGAGAATCGTAGACAATAAAATGAACAGTGCTTATTACGTACACTTTAATGATTTATTGTACAAACAAAATTCAAGAAGCTAAAATAAGAAGGAAAATTGTTATGGGTGGAGGAGAGAGAGAATCTTTGCAGAAAGTTTCTCTAGTAAAGGTCTAATTTCCCAGATATATAATAAATAGATTCAAATTTATCATAATAAAACCATTCCCCGACTCATAAATAATAAAAGAATATAGTTTTCAAAAGAAGAAATACAAGCTATCAATATCTATTTTGCAAAAAAAAAGGGTACAAATCACTACTAATAAGAAAAATGCAAATAAAAGCAACTCTGAGCGTCTTCCTCACATCTGACCTGGGCAAAAATAGCAAAAAAAGAAAGATAACAAATGTTGGAGGGGTAGAGGGAAAACCAGCACATTTATGCACTTTTCTTAATAGAACTATGAACTGATACTGACATTCTGAAAAGCAATTTGGGATTCAGTCTCCAAGTTACACAAAAAAAAAAATTTATAAAAGATATTTTTGAAGGACTCTAAGAAGATTTGGAACAGCTAGGTGATATACTGGACAGACTGCTGGGTGTGGAATCAGAAAGACCTAATTTTAAATTCAGACCCAGACACTTACTAGTTGTGTGACCCTGAGAAGTAACTTGACTCTATTTGCCTCATTTTCCTCATCTGTAAAATGAGCTAGATACAAATCACTCTACATTGCCAAGAAAACCAATAAAAGGAGTCATGAAGAATCAAACATGAGTAAAAACAATTAAACAGCAACTAGGAAGATTTATATGAATTGATGCAGAATGAAGGGTACTGAACAGGAGAATAATATGAACAACAAAAATATTATAAAGAAAAACAACTTTAAAAGACCTAAGAACTCAGATCAATGTAATGGCCACCCACAATTCCAGAGAACTGATGAAACATGCTACTCACTTCCTGACTGAAAGAAAATGGACTCAAGATGTAGAATGAGTCATACATTTTTGGAAATGGCCAATGTGGGAATTTTTTTAAAAACTTAACTATGCATATTTATTACAAGGGTATATATTGCTTTTGTTTCACCACTACCACTACTAATAGTAGTTGAGGGAAAGCAAAAAGGAAAGGAAAAGTTGTGATAGGATTACAAAAAGTGAAAAGGAAATAAAAATCACAGAAAGATTCACAGATAAGGAGGATAGTTTTGAAAGTTGCATATGGAATTTATTATATTCTTGAAAAGAAAATCAAATTCTATATTATAGCTATTTCCAATTTCATTTACAAGCCTCTCCTATTCTAGACAGTCTTATAAACATTAAGTATCTATTATGTGTCATCAATTTGCTAAGTCATAGGATTCAAAGAAAGAAAAAAACAATACCAATAACAAAAAAAAAACTGTTCCTGTCCTGGAGGAACTCATGATCCTATCATGGAGACAACTAGCAAACAAATATATATAAACAAGCTACATAGAAGATAAATAACAATAGTTACCAAAAAGGAAAGCACTAGAATTAAGAGGCTTGGGACAGGTTTCCAAAATAGTATTTATCTGGAACTTGAAGGAAACCAGGAAACCCCAGCAGAGGTGAGGAGGAAGAGCACTGGGACATGGGGAATGGCTGTTCCTGAACTGGGAATAAGTGATAGATCTTCTGAAAGGACATCCAAGTGAGCGGATCTTTCCAAAAAGTCATACATATCTCTCCCTTCCTCAATCTCCACACATTAGGAATCAGAAGAAACTATTTTTCTTATTTTCACTTTGCAATGAAATCCTAAAACAAAATTCTATAGTCTTTCTCATTGATTTACTAAATTTTTTTAGAATCAATTAGATGTTTTACTCTAATAATATGCCTTCCTTGTCTGACCTGGTTGATGCTACTATAAATTGAAATATACTTAAATTGATAAGGCCTAAACCAGGAGTATAATGGTAAATGTTTAACATCTGATTAAAAAAAACTACACAGGATATACTTTTAAGTTCAATATTATTTATATTTTCTCCATTCCTTTATTAAGTTTAGATAACCAGCAAATCTATAACTCATACATTGATTTATAGTTTGCTTATTTCTGTTGTATAAATGCAAATACTGAAAATTTAATAACCAATTTTCTTTATTTTTCCAACTACATGTAATGGTAGTTTCCAACAATCATTTCTTTTTACATTTTTCTCCCTCCCTCCTTTCCCTCCCCCTTCCCCCTGACTGAAAGTAAAATCAATTCTAAAGTATTAGGTAGAGCTGGTTCAAGGATACTTCTCAGCTGAGATATACTTATTAATCTTATTCAATAGAGAAGCAAAGGTGAATAAAAAGTTACATAAATTTGAGTCACAAATATTTTTTTCAAATCTTTATTCTGTAATTAATTTGAACTTAAAAACACCACATAAAATAAACATTTGAATAAAAATTGAAAAGCAAGATACTCCATTTCTCAATGCTGGGCCATCCCAGCAACCAAATGTTCTCCCTCCTCAGCCCTTCCCCACTGAACATTCTACTGTTGAAATTTTTCCCCTTCCTAATATAAAGACCATTATTCTTATTTTAAAAAAAGCAAAATAAAAATTGATCAGTCGTACCTACTTACTGTGATCCCTTGGAATTATCCCATCTACCTGAAATAGCAATCTTATTTCTTCTGTGACATTTTTCTTGCCCCCAATACAACTTAAAAACACTTTTTTACTTGTTCACAGAAAGTTTACTAGGACCTTGAGTGCTGCTAATACTTTTCTTGCAGAAACATGCTCCTCTGTTATATTCAGGCTCTGTTAATAACTGTTAATTCTCATCACTAGATTTAAGGGATTTTCTTGTGATAGCCCCTGTCACTACCCTGTAGACTTTTTGGATGTGGCTCCAGACCTTCAGATTTGAACTTAATGCTTCTTCACTGTTGCCTTGCTATTTAGATTTACTGCAGCTGACCCACGCCATTCAACTATGCTCTTTTCTTAAACTTGGTGCTTAACCTCTCTTGAGTAAGACTTTGAGATTGTGTAACTAACTCCCCACCACTGACATCAATGACCAGCTGACCTAGGAAAGTTCATGAAAGTGGAATAAAAGGTTTATTTCAATGACAATTTAAAGGTTTTTCAGTTTTAAGAAGATGATAAAACAGAACCACAAATGACATGATGAATTTCAAGGTCTCATTGTTTTTAGGTCTGTGAAAATGAAGCATATCAAATCAGAATGAGTGATTCATTTTGTTTTAATAATTGCCCTCACTTAAAAGATATCATGAAAATTTCTACTCTAAGGAAGTCATGGTGTAATTGTGTTTCAAAACAGACTTGTTAGGTTTAAAATGTTAAGTGCTTCTAAGAAACAAGAGGTCTGTATAAGCTGTAAGATTGCAGGACTTCAGCAAAGAAAATTTAATGATTTCCAAAAGACTGAATTATATAGAAGAGGTGACTGTGGGAATATGATGGGTTTTAGACAACCTTTTATAAATTATAAATGTTTAGAAGTACTGTGGACTTTCCTCCATAGTTTATTTCTGAACTAAAATGTCATTCAGTTAGCATTACTACTCAATATGTTAAGTATTGAGAATACAAAGAAAAGAAAAAAGATAAAAAGGTCCCTATTCTCAAATAGCTCACAATCAAATGGGGTGAGGGAAATACAGCATGGAAACAACTAGATACAAAAACAAGAGAGATAGAATAAATTGGGGTCATCTCAGAGGAAGGGCACTAAGATAGCTTCTTGCAGAAGATAGGGCTTAGCTAAGACTTGGAAGAAAGTCAGGGAAGCCTGCAGAAGGAGGTGAAGAAATGAGTTTCAAGCATAGGACACACAGCCAGAGTGGGGTGGGGAGATGGAGTGACTTATAGAAGGGAATGGCAAGAAAGCCAATGTCACCTGATGCACAGGGGACTAAAATATGAAAAGCCTAGAAAATAAGAATGGGGCTAAGCTACCAAAGGGCTGTGACAGCTGGCAGATTTTATATTTCCTGGAGGTAACAAGAATTTATTGAATGAGGAAGAGTATATAGTCAAGCCAGCATTATAGGAAGATTAATTTGACAACCAAGTGAAGGATGATTTGGAGACAGAGAAACCAATAATTTATTATATTAGTCCAGGTGTGCACAAGAGAAAAATCTATAACAAAATATAAGGTCTAAATCCTAGGGAGTAATAAGCAACCATTACAGATAAGGGACTTAAAGAGGATTGAATTTTCAAGGTCTATCTTCCAAAGGCTGATTATTTATTACTATGACTATGCCAGCAATTTCATCAACTGTCAACAGGAGCATAAATCTGAATATTAGCCTTGTTTTTTTAGTCATACATAGCTGAAAGTCTTTGGACAAGACACTCTCTGGACTTCAATTTTCTCATTTGTAAAAAAAAAATAGACTGCATGATCTCTAAATTCCCTTGTAGCTTTAAATTCTATAATCCTAGATAGTAATCCTTAAAAGGATCTTGTCAATTATTCTATAAAAAAATTTAACTTTACTTGAAAATGCTTTAACATAAGATAATTATATGCTAATTATCCATTAAAGAACTATCTATTGCTGTTATGAATACTACCTCACTGAATCTTACTTGCTCACAGAATTTCAATGTTGGAAAGAACCTCAAAGATCAACTATTATAATTCTTATTTTAAATAAGAATTTCTCCTACAACTTCCTGAAAACATGTTTGATTAACATCTGCTTGAGAATCCACTATTTCCAAAGGCAACTTGCTCTTAGTTTGCAAATCTATAATTATTAGAAAGTTATTCCTCACATCAAGTAAAATCACCTTTTTTTGCAACATTGATCCATTGTTCTTAGTTCTGCTACCTGTCACCAAGCAGAACAAATTTTTTCTTCCAAAAATAGACTTTCAAATACTTGTAGACAGGTATTACATCCACAAATAGTTTTTTTCTCTAAATATTTTCAGTTCCTTCAACCTTAAATATTCAGAGAATATGATTTCAAGGTCCCTTACCATCCTATTTGCCCTTCTCTAGACATGCTTAAGTTCATTAATGTTCTTCCTGAAATATTATTAAATGTAATTTTAGTCTGCATCTTTTTTTAGAGTCAAAAGCCTTCATGAACTAGATTTGCTCTATATTCTGGTCTTTGGTATTGCTAAACTCTGAAAATGAATGACCAAAGAGTCAATGTACTTTATCAGCTGTCAAATCTGAAAATATTTAAGAGCTCACAGAGATTACATAGCAACCATTAACTCTGAAAAATAAAATAACATAAAATAAACCAAAGAGTTCACAGAGGTCAGAGGCAAAAAAAAAAAAAAAAAGCCTTTTTCCATTAGAGGAGGAAAACTAGACAGGCATGCAGGTTTTCCTCTAGGAGGAGAGGTTAAGCCTTGATACATATAGCTGTGACTAGGCAAAGAGCCAGGCAGTGAGGGCTATCAGCAACAATGAGGCAAGTTTGCCTAGTGAAAAAAAGTTTATTCATAGCAGGACTTCATGACCAGAACATGGTTCCTGAAGGAGGTTTGTCGGAGCTCAGAGACCAACTGGGGCTGGTTTGAGCCAATTCTGTGACTTAGCTGCAGCAGAATTGATTCAGAGAATGAGCACAAAGGATTGTTGTTATGTCACTCTCAGAGCATTGCTTGCTAACTCGGTCTTAGCTCTGGAAAACAGAGTATCTCCTAATAGTAAAAAGAAAGGAATGAAAGAAGAGGAGTGATCTTGGCATGGGAATCTGACTGTATTATTTTATTATATGACAATCTTCCAAATCTGTTCCTGAATTTTTTAAAAGTCTTAAGAGTTGATTTTTACTTATCTCTTTGTTTGTCTTATCCTAGCTCCCAAGCCTTTAGCATCAGCAATTTGATCTTTTCCAGGTTTAAGCAGAAAATTCCTAGTGACAACTGCTAGTTCTTTTCCTCCCCTCTCTCCACCCCTCAATCCTCCCCTCCTGCTATCTTTCTTTCTCCTCCTCTTCTTCTTCAAGGTTCATAATAAGTTGGAGGAGGGGAGTCCAAGGACAATCAGTAGCTAGATTAACTCAAAGTTAACTTTTCTCATTTAGTAGATAAAAGTTCCTTTTACACTCCTACCATAGTGCCTACTATGATTCTAGATTTCAGCCTAGATTTGGGACCAAAGGTAGGGGTTAAGTGACCTTAACTCCCAGGGTTAGATAGATATAATTAATTTCAATTCAATAAACATTATTTTTTTTAAGTTTTTACAAGGTAATGGGGTTAAGTGACTTTCCCAAGGCCACACAACTAGCTAGGTAATTAGTAAGTGTCTGAAGCTGGATTTGAACTCAGGTCCTCCTTTGGAGGTACTCCTCCAAAGTCACTACTCTATCCACTGTGCCACCTAGCTGCCCCTCAATAAACTTTTATTATGCGCCAGGCTGTGCTAAGCACTGAGGATACAAAAAAAAGACAAAAGATAGCACCTGCCTTCAAGGTGCTTACAATCTAATAAGGATGATAAAATGAAAACAAATACGTGCAAAGCAATGTATCTACAGGATAGATAGGAAATAATTAAGGAAATATTTAAGGAAAGAACAGTAAGTCATTAGAAAAATCCTCATTATTACCTCTAAGCTTTAATTATTGTTCCTTGTTGTTGAACATTTAATACCTAAACAATTAAAAGAGAAAGTAATTTTATAATATGTATTATGCTTTAAGTGACAGTTCAGTTAAAAAAAAAAAACCTTGGCTCCAAATCAATAGATCTGCATTCTATACCAACTGTTTTTCAGTCATGTCCCACTCTTCATGACCCCACTTGGGGTTTACTTGGCAAAGATACTGGAATGGTTTGCCATTTCTTTCTTCAGCTCATTAAACAGATAAGGAAACTGAGGCAGAGAGGATGAAGTGACTTGTCAATGATTACAAAATTTACACAAAGATTACTAGTGAGAGTCTGAGTTCAAATTTGAATTCAGGTCCTGCTGATTCCAGCCTCCGTGATCTATCTATTGAGCTACCTAGCTGCCCTATTCTGGACCTGAACCCATAATTAAATAGCTAAGGGAATTGGGAAGCATTATACCTCTCTGGACTTCAGTTTTCCCAACCATAAAATGGGCATTTTTTTTCCATCTAGAGGAATATATTTACTTCCAGATTGCTTTGAAAAATAGTCACCATGTAAAAACAATGTATTTGGATTTCGTTCATATTCGCTTGTTTTTTTTTAATTAAATCCTTAGACAATTAATTTATATGTGCTGATCAATTAAAGTTGCACAGTACTTTAAGATTTCAAAGCATTTAACATATATTATTGCATTTAACCCTTAGAACAATCCTTTGAGTAGGCAGCACTTATTTTACTATTTCTAATTAACATATGAGAAACTAAGTTAAATTGCTAAAAGTAGTCAAACTAAGATGAAAACCAAGGTTCTATGTTTCTTCCAACTCACTACCAAGTATTATAGATTTGCATGAGTGGCAAGAACCCAGAAATCTTAGAGGCCAAACCTATTCTTTTTTTTTTTTAGGTTTTTGCAAGGGAATGGGGTTAAGTGGCTTGCCCAAGGTCACACAGCTAGGTAATTATTAAGTGTCTGATGCCAGATTTGAACTCAGGTGTTCCTGACTCCAGGGCTGGTGCTCTATCCACTGCACCACCTAGCCACTCCCAAACATATTCCTGAAAAAGAAATCTACTCTATAACCTTTCAGAAAAATGACAATGTTTTTCACAGAACTTTAATGAGAACTTAGGGAAATTTGACCTAAGGTGCTAAAGTTTATAGGATTCATAGAATATTCACAATCCTGGAGCAATCAGGCTTGGACCAAATTAGCAAGAATAATTAGTTAAAATAGGAACCTATCAGATGGGGTCACTTCTTCCTCTTAGTAGCCACACGCCTGTTAAACTGGACCCAGGCTTGTTCCTTCTATACTTAAATAATCAGAGAATGTTTTGGATTTACCAAAGCTCCTTACAGCTAATTATGAAAGTAAAAAGAGATTCTGTGGATGGTAGATGAATTCTGTGATAAACAATACTAATTCCACTCCATTAATTATGCCTCAGTAAGTAAAAGTGGCATCACCTTTCCCCCCCATCCCCATAGCCTCTGACCTTCACTGGGAGAACTAGCATGGAAATATTCCCATCACATGAGGAAGAACTGAATGATGAAAGCAATCAAGCCTCCTTTCCCCTTGTGACAAAACAACAGTCCCCTAGGGATGCTCCCAAGTAAGGCAGTGACGATTACAAGTCTGCCTAGGGGATGCTATTTTAGGATAAACTAAAGGGCTCAGAGATTCTGTCCTTTGGATGAGCTAAAATCCAGTTCAAGGTCATTTATGCTTTTTTTCCAAAAGCCACAAAGTGCTTGTTTGTTTGTTTGTGTTTTTGTTGCTGAAGGTTGTTTGTTTTTGCTAATAGCAGGGGCACCGGTGCCAGTGAGTAAACTTGATTCATCCCAAAGAAATGAGAAAACCCAATTTCCCCTTCCCTTTCATTGAGAGAACTGACTTGAAACTTGTTTCCTCCTATGCAGCTGTTGCCACATTTCCCCCAGCAGGGGGCTGCGTTTCAATAGGGAAAAAAGGGATGCCTTTAGCCAAAATCCAGGGACTATTTGAGTATTTTGAGAGTCTACAGGAGGAAAGTTGCTCTATAAATAAAAGATACTGTTGTTGGTTTTTATCTTAGGACTCTGTATGGGTTTTTATCCTCCTAGTGGTAAAGAGTGAATTCAATTTTGTGCCAAAGACACTCTTTTTGTTGTCTGGTCTACAAGATAAGTGTTTGACAAATTTCTGCAAACCTCCCATTGTGGCTATGAATTTCCTATTTAGGAGGAAATCCCCCCTGTGGGAATTTCTGAGTATCCCACCCTGTTGCTGTGGTGGGAAATGACACACCCACCCTTCCCCAAACCTCAAGGATTCAAGTATTTAGAAAGTTCAAAGTTGGAAAGATAAATATCACAGCAACACAATGGAACTATCTTATACTCCCACATCCTCAAGGATCCTCCTTCTCCTCTTGCTCAGGGAAGTGATAAGGAACTAGATTTAGTGGAAATTCATCAACTTGCAGCTGGAATTGCACCACCATTGCAAATTCATTCATTCAGTAAAAACTTATCAAAAACCTACTTTATTTAAGGTTGGCTAATTCAACTATAGGCATGCTATCTCTTTGTCTCTCTATCTGTCTGTCTGTCTGTCTGTCTGTCTCTCTCTCTCTCTCTCTCTCTCTCTCTGTGTCTCTTTTTCTGTATGTTTGTGAGTGTGTGTGAAAAGGGATGTGTTATCATAGAATAAGCAGAGTTATTCAGACATAATTTTTAAAGTTTAAATTTGCATTCTAAAAGCCATAAGAGAATTATAGGATAAATGAACCTAGAGAGAACTTGATGAACATTTAGACAAACCATTCCCCTATAGCTTGTCCAAGATCACATAGTCTCATTCATACATAAAATATGTACCTATTATCCCCTTGTATTAAGGCGAGTATGTCCAGGAGTCCAGGAGTTCCAGTTTGAGATAAATAATTTCTTATTATGAAAAAATAGAAGAAAGAATAAAGCTGGCACCATAAAGGACTATGTCTGGATAAGTACCTGAGTAGCTGAGAAGACACTAGAAATTTGGAGGGAAGGGATGTGGGAAGTATAAAGAAAAGAATATAGAAAGGAAAAAGTAGAAGTATAACAAAAACATTTTGTCCAAGCTTTCCCTCAAAATTGTCTAACTTTCCCTCGAATTTGCAATGTCAGCTCTAACACAATCCAGTCTAGTCTCAACCTCCTACTCTTGACAAGTTCACACATTGGCTCAGCATCAAGAAAATTGGAAATTTCAATTTATCTGTCTGAGAAACACCTGAGGAAAACCACTTTTTTTTGATGGTTATCCCATTTTCTATTTAAAATAAATTCTTCTCTATTGTACAGAAAAGGATCTCTAGTAGTAATCAGTTGAGACAACATGGTTTAATAGCAGAACTAGATGAGGCAATAGAAAACCTAGGTTCTAATTTTAACTCTGTCACGAATTACATGATTTCTGATAAATCATTTAATCTCTATGACATTCATTTTCCTAATCTGCAGAATGAGGAGGTTGAACTAACTGATCTAAGAAGAGCTGCCTCTGGAATCATTAGAGGTGTATCAGAATGTCATCAATCACCATTTCAGGTCTCTTTTTACTGGGGACAAAAAGCATGATTTCTCTCACCTGATAGCATTATTAAATCCTCTATATTGATCTATTCTGAATAGGATGGTTTTTCTCCAAAAGATTTGAACTTATCTTTTATAGGAAGAGGGTTATATTTCTTATTTACCTCTAAGACATCAGTTTCTTCTTGTCTTCCTTAAGGTCACATTTTCTACCTATCTACTTTTTGTCCCCTCTTTACACCTCACCCTTATTCATTAGCTTCTTTCATACTTGACTTCCTTTATGAATTACTTCTTCAACTAATCCTTCAATATCTTTAGAAAGTCAATTTATGCATATTTCCTAATTCCTTCTGTTTCATCTTCAAGTAAAATCAGCTTATGCCATCAGAATCCCATCAATCAATTCTTTCTTTAAGCAGGAAGACATGTGTCACACAAACCCTTCAAACTGCTGAAACATTGACCTTGGTTTCCAGAATCTAAAATTAAACTAGAGATCTTTTTGACCTTCACTGGAAATTTACTCACTTATAAACTTCCTATTTACCCCCATTTATCTGTTCCTAAAGTAGTGATCTAGCATGGGTAAAGCAAAAACAGGACATCTAAAATTAACGTAATTTCCTTCTTTGAGATAGTCATTGGTAGATCAAAGAATTGGGGATCTCTGTAAACATGAATAGTATACTTGGATTACATTAAGGTATTCAACAAAGTCTCTCATGGTATCCTTTGGGATAAAATAGAAAGAACTAGCAGTTAGATTTGGAAGAAAATTAAAATGATTGATATTTGATTAGCAGGGGTATTTAATAAAAAAAATTACATGATATGACATTGCTCTGTTCAATGTTTTTAAAGTTACTTAGATGATGGCATGCTTATCAAATATGCAGTTAATTTGATACTTGAAATAATCCTATTTCTATTGTTCAAAGATCTAATCCAAAACTATCCAGATGATGACCTCAGCCAATTAGATAAAATTTAATAGGAGTAACTATAAAGTCTTACACTTGGATGTTAAAAAAAATTCAACTTTACAAGAGTTTCATAAAGGAGACATGACTAGGTCATATTTTTTAAAACTTCTGTGGTATTTCATAGACTACAAGTTCAATGTTAATAAACAGTGTAACCACAGTAACCAAATAAACTAATGATATCCCACTGCCTTGAGGGAAATAAAGTCTATAATATAATAGGCAAAATTTTCTACCTGAATTCTGCCAAGGTAAGCACTTTGCTTAGATGTGAACATTTTAGGAAGAACAATGATAAAACTAAACTGACTAGAAAAAGAAGTCCAGGATGGTGCAGGAACTGAAAATTCTGCCATAGGAAAATCGGGTTTCAGACAAGAAGATGTTTAATTTGGAGAAGAGAAATCTAAGGTTACTTTTTAAGTTGCTTAGTGTTCATCATGTGGAAGGGGATTTGGTCTTCTTCTGTTTGTCTCCAGAAGGTGGGATTAAGAGCAATAGATTGCCCTGGGTGGCATTTTTATTGAATTGTACTAATATTATAAACCACCTAGAGAAAGAGAGTTAAGTAATTCAGGGGTTAGAATGCTGGGCCTGGAGTCAGAGGTACCTGAGTTAAAAGTTTTCAGATACCATATGACCCTGGGCAAGTCACTTAATTTCTGTTTGTCTTAATCCACTGGAGAAGGAAATGAGTTTTGCTAAGAAAACCCAATGGACAGTATTTGTGTGATATGGTCTATACAGGATCACAAAGA
This sequence comes from Macrotis lagotis, assembly GCF_037893015.1. Taxonomy (NCBI): domain Eukaryota; kingdom Metazoa; phylum Chordata; class Mammalia; order Peramelemorphia; family Peramelidae; genus Macrotis; species Macrotis lagotis. The sequence continues at coordinate 120,570,962 of NC_133661.1, forward strand.
ATCAGATCTGACTGAATGACTGAACAACATAAAAAACTTCATTATCTGAAATACAGAGGATTTGGGAATATGGATTTCTTCTTGTAGCAGTGAGGTCCAAATCTGCTAGAACAAGATGACAAAAAAACATTGAAAGAATACACAGAACCTCTCCAGAAAGTACCCCAAGGATAAAAACTCCAAGGGCTGTTATAGCCAAATTCCAGAACTCTCAAACAAAGGATAGAATAGTGCAAGTAGCAAAAAGAAAACAATTGAAATTCAAAGGAAACACAATCAGACTCACACAGGACCTATTAGTTTCAACATTGAAAGACCAGAAGACTTGGAAACACCATATATTGGAGGCAAAGGACCTGGGTTTACAACCCAGAATTTACTACCCTGCAAAATTCAGCATATATTGTCAGGGGAAAAGATGGATTTTCAACAAGAGAGAGGACCTCCAGAATTTCCCAACACAAAGACCAGAATTGAACAGAAAATTCAATCACCAAATACATGACAAAAGAGTTGTATAAAAAGGCACATGAAAAGGGGAAGAAAACAAAACAAAACAAATGGTGGTCAAGACCATCAAATTGTATACTACCCTAAAAGAGAAGATATAACACTTCTAATTCTTGAGAATTTTACTTTATTTCTCTTGGAATAATCAAAGGGTCAAATATAATTGAAGAGATTGAATTTAAAGGATATGGGTATAGTTGGGTCTTGTCTCTCCATTGAAGAGGTCCAAAATGTCAGCACTATGTTTGAGACAAAAAGCCATGAAGAAAAACAGGATGTTAACTTTAAATTTAAGTGTCTCATTCTCCTTTGACTCACTTTAATTCTGCTGTGCTGATGAAACTTAGCACTTACTCTGATGAGGGCATCATAAACCAGGTGGTCCTGATTCAGTGGCTCTGTAACTTGGAATCATGCATAAAGCTCTCATGTGAGACCTCCAGAGCCTCCAAGGACTTTGAGCCTTTTAAAGTTCTTGTAGTTAATTACATCAGGGTTTGAGTTAATCTGTGCTTCACTTAACAAAGGGTTAAGTACCTTGGGTGGGGAGGGGAGGATAAAGTGAAAATAGAATTTCTAATTTGGTATTTAATTGGAGATCTTTAATTTGTTCTTTTTCTAGAGGGGGGGCACAAGTAGTTCAAGAGATGATTTGGCTTTGGATGATTCTTTGGCTCATGAGAAGGATTGTGTGTCCTAGGAGGGTACTTGAACCGGAGGGTAAGGTAAAAAATTATTATGATTATGATTTGATGTAATTTGAGGCAATGATGCTTCTCAAGCAGTTGAGCAATCGATCTGTGATGATATTTTGATAACAATATGAGCTTATCAAACAATCAAATAATCAAACTGTGATTGAAGATACCTGATTAATAGTACTTGAGAGAGAAATAACACCAGGTGAAGAGGCACAAAGATTTATAATTTTAGAGGGAAAGAAAGGGAGAGTGTAAACACTGAGTAAATTCTATTCAATAATTTGGCCCAGAGAGGGAATAAGATGCATTCCCATTTGGATTTTAAAATCTATCCTAATTTACAGGAAAAGGTGCTGGGGGGGGGGGGAGATAAGGGAAGAAGGGACTGATAAAAGGGAAGGCAAAGTTATGCATGAAAATAAACTGAAAGTTAAATTTTAAAAGAAAAGTTAAAGGGGAAAAGGAGTAAAAAGGAGTAAAATTTTGGTGAGGAGGAGTAAGAGGAAAGGAAAGAGAAAAATATAAATGGAGAAAGACAGCACAGAGGGAAATGCAGAATTAGTAATTTTTTTTTAGGTTTTTGCAAAGCAAATGGGATTAAGTGGCTTGCCCAAGGCCACACAGCTAGGTAATTATTAAGTGTCTGAGACTGGATTTGAACCCAGGTACTCCTGATTCCAGGTCCAGTGCTTTATCCACTATGCCACCTAGCCACCCAGAATTAGTAATCTTAACTGTAAATGTGAATGGGATGAACTGTCCCATAAAACAGAAGCAGATAGCAGAATGAATTAAAAACCAGGATCCTACAATATGTTGTTTACAAGAAACACATTTGAAGCAGAGAGATACACACAGGGTAAGGGTAAAAAGATGGAACAAAATATATTATGCTTCAGCTGAAGTAAAAAAAAAATCAGGGGTAGTGATCTTGATCTCAGACAAAGTGAAAACAAAATTGTCTCATTAAAAGGGACAAGGAAGGAAACTACATCTTCTTAAAAGGCACCATTGGTAATGAAGCTATGTCATTACTAAACATGTATGCATCTAGTGGAATAACATCCAAATTCCTATAGGAAAAGCTGAGTGAATTACAAGGAGACATAGACAGCAAAACTTTAATAATGGGGGACTTAAACCTCCCTCTCTCAGAACTAGATAAATCTAACCACAAAATAAACAAGAAGGAAGTTAAGAAGGTGAATAAAATCTTAGAAAACTTAGATATGATAGACCTCTGGAGAAAACTTAATGGGGATAGAAAAAAATATACCTTTTTCTTGACAGTACATGGTACCTATACCAAAATTGACCATGTACTAGGGAACAAATATTTTATAATCAAATGAAGAAAGGCAGAAATAATAAATACATACTTCTCAGACCATGATGCAACAAAAATTACTTGTAATAAAGGGTCATGGAAAGATAAACTAAAAACTAATTGGAAACTAAATAACTTAATCTTAAATAATAAATAATTAAATAAACAGAAAATAATAGAAATAATCAATAATTATATCCAAGAAAATGATACTAATGAGACTTCATACCAAACTTTATGGGATGCACCCAAGGTAGTTTTGAGGGGAACTTAATATCTCTAAATTTTTATATGAAAAAATAGAGAAAGAGGAGATCAATGAATTGAACATGTGACTAAAAATGCTAGAAAAAGAACAAATTAAAGATCCCCAATTAAATACCAAATTAGAAATTCTGAAAATCAAAGGAGAGATTAATAAAATTGAAAGCAAGAAAACCATTGATCTCATAAATAAAATTAAGAGTTGATTTTATGAAAAAGCCAATAAAATATACAAATCTTTAGTTAATCTGCTTTAAAAAAAAAGGATAGCCAAATTACCAGTATCAAAAACAAAAAAGGTGAACTACATACCAATGAGGAAATTAAAGAAATAATTTGGAGCTACTTTGCCATACTGTATGCAATGAATTTGATAGCCCGAGTGAAATAGATGAATATTTACAAAAATACAAACTGCTCAGATTAACAGAAGAGGAAATAAAATACTTAACCCCCATTTCAGAAAAAGAAATTGAAAAAAATCATCAATAAACTTCCTAAGAAAATGTCTCCAGGTCCAGATGGAGTTATAAGTGAATTCTACTAAACATTTAAGAAACATTTAAAAAATATAGAAGAAGGAGTGCTGCCAAATACCTTTTATGACACCAACATGGTACTGAAACTTTAACCAGGAAGAACCAAAACAGACAAAGAAAATTATAGTCCAATCTCCCTAATGGATATTGATACAAAAATCTTAAATAAAATTTTAGCAATGAGACTTCAGCAAGTTCTTACTAGGATAATACACCATGATCAAGTAGGATTTATACCAGGTGGTCAGGGATGGCTCAATATTAGGAAAATACTCAACATAATTGAACATATCAATAGCAAAAACAACAGAAATCTTATTATTTCAATAGATGCTGAAAAAGCATTTGATAAAATGCAACATCCATTCCTACTAAAAACACTAGAAAGTTTAGGAATAAATGGAGTTTTCCTTAAAATAATAAATAGTATCTATCTAAAACTATAAACAAATATTATATATAATGGGATAAACTTGGAGCATTTCCAATAACATCATGAGTAAAAGAAGGATGCCCATTATCACCATAACTCTTCAATATAGTATTAGAAATGCTAGCTGTAGTAATTAGAGAAGAAAAAGAAATTGAAGGAATCAGAATGAAAAAAAAAAAATGTAAAGGAAGGTGACCTAGCTTTCCCAGATCTAAGACTATACTATAAAGCAGCAGTCATCAAAATTTCCTGGTACTGTTTAAGAAATAGAGAAATGAATCAGTGGATTAGGATAGATTCAAAAAAATATATAGTAAATGATTACATCAATCTACTATTTGAGAAACCCAAAGATATCAGCTTCTGGGATAAGAACTCACTATTTGATAAAAATTGTTGGGAAAACTGGAAAAACAATATGACAAAAACTAGCATAGACCCACATCTCACACCCTATACCAATATAAGGTCAAAATGGGTACAGGATTTAGAATTACAGGGCAATACCATAGATAAGTTAATAGACCAAGAAACATTCTATCAGATCTATGGAAAAGGGAAAAATTTACGATCAAGCATGAATTAGACTATAAACTATAAAATGAATGATTTTGACTATATTAAATTTAAAAGGCTTTGCATTAATAAAATCATTGCTACTAAAATTAAAAGGAAAGCAGAAAGCTGGGAAACAATCTTCATAACTAGGAGTTCTGATAAAGGTTTCATTTCTAAAATGTATAGAAAATTACATCAAATTTATAAGGTTTCAAGTCATTCTCCAAATGATAAATGGTCAAAGGACATGAATAGACAGTTTTCAAATGAAGAAATTAAAGCTGTATATAATCATATAAAAAAAGCTCCAAATCATTATTGATTAGAGAAATGAAAATTAAAACAACTTTGAGATATCACCTCACACCTACCAGATTGGCTAAGAAGACAAAAAGGGGAAATGATCAATGTTGGAGAGGTTGTAGGAGGATTGGGACATCGATGCATTTCTAGTGGAGTTGTGAATGAATCCAGCCATTCTGGAGAGCAATATGTAACTATGCCCAAAGAGCAATAAAACTGTTCATACCATTTGACAATTTCAATTCTAAGCCTATATCCAGAAGAAATCATAAAAAATGGGAAAAGTCCCACATGTTCCAAAATATTCTTGCCTTTAATAGATCCCTTCCTGAAATATGATTCTATAAAGGTTAATCTTGCATACTATATAAATATTCCACAGGTATTTAAGTAGACTTAAATAATTGCTGGGGCAGCTAGGTGGTGCAGTGGATAAAGCACAGGCCCTGGAGTCAGGAGTACCTGGGTTCAAATCTGGTCTCAGACACTTAATAATTACCTAGCTGTGTGGCCTTGGGCAAGCCACTTAACCCTATCTGCCTTGCAAAAAATAAAAAATTCCCTGTGTGTGTGAGTGTGTGTGTGTGTGTGTATGCATATATATGTTATCTTTTCAATCATTTTCAGTCATATCTTAGTTTTCTTGACACCATTTGGAATTTTCTTGGCGAAGTGGAGTGGGTGATCATTTCCTGCTTCAGCTCATGTTACAGATGAGGAACAGAGGCAAACAAGGTTAAGAGACTTGCCCAAGGTCACCTAGCTAGCAAGTGTCTGAGGCCAGATTTGAACTCAAAAAATACAAGTCTTTCTGACCTCAGGCTCAACATTCTATTCATTGCCCCATCTAGCTATCCCAGTTTATATTATATTTTAAGCAAATATTTTTGCTTACTTTAGTCACTTGACAGACAAAATTAGACCCTGCATTTTTATTTAAATATTGCTTACTATATGAATAGAAGCAAATTAAAATAATGAGATCTTAGCATTGGAAAAGTCAATAAAATTCATTTAGTCTAATTCTTTCACTTTATTGTAAAAGAACCTGGAAAGGTTAAAAAACTGTGAAGAAGATTCCTCCTAAGAATAAACACAATCCCTACCCACCAGAGTCCACAACAGGCAGAACCCTCAATGATTTTGGAAATGCTACGGCTTTTCAAACCCTTCCACCCAGCAGAGGACTGCTTACTGTTTTAGTTATGTTAATTATTATGTCTTAATTATCCAGAAGTACTATCAGGAGTTTTTAGGGCATGAAAAAAGGAATTATCATGCCCAGTTTAAGGAAGAGTTCCTTCCACTGGTTCCCCTGATATGGGAAGCAACTGACATTAGGAATATTTGATTGCACAGATATTACACTAAGTTATTTAAGAAGTCCAGGAAAGTAGCTACTACGTGCAAAGTGGCTACTAAGATCATCTATTATTTGGAGGTATTAAGAGAATGCAGAATAGTAATTTGTTACTTTGTATGTGAAGTTTGATGAGAGTTGATAGTGGAAAGAATATTAAAAACTGAATGGCAAAGATGGTTATGGAATCTGTGGGCATGGGTAATCATTGTGGGAATGTAAACAGATCACAAGATCTCAAAGTACAAAGGAACCTCAAGGGCCATCTAGTCCAAGAATAAGAATCCCTACTACAATATACCCAAGTTGTCATTAAGCTTTTGTTTGTGAAAAAGTAAAAAGGGGTTGTGTGGAATGGGATGAATAGATCTCCTCTAAGACAATCCCTTTAACTACTGGGTATTGGAGATTGTTAGGAAGTTTTTCCCTTACATCAAGTGTGCATTTGCTTCTTTGCAATTTTCGCCCATTATTTCTAGCTCTGCCCTCTGGGTTTATGTCAATATTAAGTAAGCCACAGCTCTCCCTGCTCCAGTGCCCACACACCATGTGGACCATTGGGGAAGCCATGGATGACAGGAACTGTGGTCAGATCATTTTACTTACATTGTCTATTTGACATAGTCTAGATAAATTTCTTTCCAGTTTTCTATCTTTAGAGAGACAGTTTGGCATAGCATATCAAAAATAAGCCTCAAAACCAGTAAAACCTTGGATTCAAGTACTCTCCAGCACATATTGTGCTTGTGACCCCAAGCAACTCATTTAACCTTTCAATGCTTTAGGCAATTCTCTAACTATAAATTACAGAAAAGGGTCTACCTGCCATGGTAGAAAGATTTTCCTCACCTGGAAGCTGTTAGGTTTTTAAATTTTTTTAAATTAAATTAAATTTTTTAGCTAAACTAAATGTTTTGTCATAGTCTTAGCCTAGAAAAGTTTCTCAGGAGTATTTGATTTCTGTAGTGGATAGCATCTATTCTTTATTTATGGCAGGGACCCATTGGACCAACCAAGTCACTAGATGCTGGCAGTCAGGCCAGACCAAATTGAGATTTAATGCAGGGGGATAAAGGATGTGTTTATTTTCATGAGAATGTTATGGTGAAGAGGTGCTAGAGAAAAATCAAAGCTATTCCCTTGGGTAGTAGAAATAGAAAATTACTAGCAATAAAAACAATTCTGAGAGTCTTCAGTGTGGGGGTTGCCCTCACCCTTTTTCATCATAATATATTTTGGTAGAATCTTTCTAAAGCACACTTCTATAGTCTAGAAATAGCTTTGCCCTGCTGAGACACAAGAGACCTAATTAAAAGTTGAAACCTAGCAGATCTAAAAGATAAGGCTTTCAAACTATTGTATAATGAATTTTGTTCTTTTTCATTTTCTTTTCAGGACACAGTCGTGGAGAATTTAACTGCTAACTGGAAGCTACCTAATCTAGACTACTGCATTCAGATATGTTCAGATTCCACAAACATACTGATACCTCTAACATGCAAGGTAATATGCCAGGATCTGGGATTATCAAGATAAAGTAAGACATCCTCTCAGGATGTTTATGGTTTAATAGAGTATAAGATAGTTATATAAGTAATTCTGCTATAAGGTAGGCTATAGTATGAAAGAAACATCAAGCAAAGAGCTAGGAAAGGTATGCCTCACAATAGGTATCCTCATCATATCACTCATAGTAAATTGCTTGGGTCTTCAATGCTTTCAGAAAGAATTTTTTAATAGTTCACCAGATTCTTGTTCTGCTGCCATTTAAATGCCTTGCCACTCATTCTTTACTCATTGGAGGTGGGAATCCACTGGTCACCACTTTTTTGCAAAAGCAATCCAACAACAAGCTATGTGTTGGATGCTTGAGAATGGCTTGCTATGTATAATACAGAAATAGAAGACACAGTTCTCCAGTCTTTAGGGAGACAAGAGTAAAGCACAAAACAATAATAAACAATACCAGAATAGGCATAGAAAAGTATTGGATTGGGTAATATTGCCACAAGAATTCAAAAGATGGGACTTGGAATGAGGAGGAATAGGATCAGCAGGGAAGACTTTATACAGAAAGCTGACTTGAACTGGACCTTGACAAATAACAAGTAGGATTTCGATAAAAGGGAGAAAGAACATAGCAAAAAGCTGAAGGTGGAGAGTAAATAGATTTGGAAAGATGAAGAGACAAACCTCACTAGCATAAAGCAAACTTGCTGGAGAGGAACAAGATCGGGCATAGAGAGGTTTAGACAGGCAAAGGGAAGCCAGATGTATTATAGAAGTCTCTGAAAACTCAGCCCAGGAATTTAAACTAGATGGAGTTTGAAATGGGAAATCATTGAAAAGCTTCTGAGGAGGGAAGTTATACAATGAAATTTGTGTTTTAGGAGGATTAGTCCTAGTCACAGAATAAAGGGAGGATAACAGTGAAAAGAACCTCAAACTCAGGAAGCCAACTAATAGATTGTTACAATAGTCTAAGCAAGAAGTGTTGTGATGACTCTGGGAAGGAAGAGAAAAGACTGAAATATATCTGTGATGTAGTTATGAATTTGTCCCTCACACTGACCTGCAACCTACTCTTCAAGTCAAACAATTCTGATTCGTTTAACATTTCCTCACATAAAATGTCTCCCAAATCATTCTGCATTCCTTTTTTGTTTTTCCTCTATAAAATGCTCATTATTACTCGTTTTAAGGGAAAAAACCATAAATATTTTACTGTTAAACAGTAGAGGGAATTTTATGTTTGAACAGAGTTTTACAAACACTTGTATACAAAGCAGTGTTTAAAGGGGTGGAGAGGTAGTGTGACAAAATGATGAAGTGAAAGGACTCATCTTGATATTACTTTGTTCTTGTAATTTCTCTCCCTGCTGCTGGACAAAGTTAAGGTCCTCCAGCACAGTGATGTCAAGCTCAAACAGAACCACGGGCCTGAAATCCATATGTAAGTTTCCATGCTAGGACCACATATTGCTTTAGTTTTAAAATGTCATATTAATTATGTTTCATTGTATCTGTGAACTATTTGTGCCTGACCTATGGTAGAGTCTTCCTAGCTTTTACTTGTCTGAGCAGTCACCATTGGACATACAGTATCTTGACTCCAACATAGTGATGTCTTTTTGAACAAAGGACAATCACCATTGTATTTTTAAATATATTTTGTCAAATATTTCCCAATTATATTTTAATCTGATTCCCACCACATTCAGGAGTGTAACAAGCAATATGATTAACACCTTTGCTCTAGAGTTTGGTTTTCATTTCTCTCTCTCTCTCTCTCTCTCTCTCTCTCTTTCTCTCTCTCTCTCTACTTTTCTCCTTTTTCCTCTATTCTTTCCTCTTCTATTTTTCTCCTTCTTCCTCTCTGCCTTCTCTTCCTATTTTATTTTTATTATATTTCTTATATAAATTTATATAGCGTATAAAACCCTAAGTAGGAGATATATGGGGACCATTGTCACTGTTTAGGAGAACAATTATGGAGAAGAGAAAACTTTTCTTTTTTAAACCTCAAGTTCTGCAGATCAAGAAATTAAGTAAAAAAAAATTAAGTCATTATATTAGTAGAGAACTTTCTTAGGCTACTCAAGATCTAAGCAACAAATCTGACAGTAAAGTTCTAGTCTCCAAAGATCTCCATTGTGCCCTTGACTCACAGAGCTACCATATTCAACTCTTTATGAGGAATAATAAATCTCAGATATTAGTGTCTGGGATGTCACTCAAATACATCCAAATGGGTTTGACTGAGAAAATTGCCAAACCAAATGTTCCTTTGAAATTTGGATGAGACATATGTGTTTCTGCCTGGGAGGAATAGGAAAGAAACATGTATCCAGGGCCTAAGCACAGAGACTGTCCATCAATTGACAGCCTGAAGTTTGAGTAGTCAAAGCTTAGGGTTGTATTGAGATGAAGAGGAAATATGACTTGTTCTACGAAAAACCATCTGACTCTAGGGGAATGACATAATGGGAGAATCACTAGACTTAAACCAAGTCTGTTAATCTGGGGTCTAGCTGTAGTTCTATTACTGGCCTCGTTACCTGCATATCTTTGGGTACCTGTGAGTACAAGTATAAGACTGGTGCCAAGAGTTGTTTATAGAATGTTACCCAGGAAAATGATTTGGGGCAATATGAGTACACTATATAATATGGCACCTGTCCCAAGTTATTGGAATAGCTTCATAACCTTTAGGATTTAAACTTAATCTCACTCATGGAATGTTATAAACAGTAAACCTTTATTTGGTACATTTCAATTCACATAAGGGAAATTCTCTGGTCTTGTGATTGGTTTATACTTGTCCTTCTTGGTCTCACTCACCTTTTCTCCTTTTTTTTTTCCTCCGCATTCTTTCCTCTTCTATTTTATTCCTTGTTTTCTCTGCCTTCTCTCACTGTTACGTATGATATGGCACCTGTCTCAGGTTGTTGAAGTAGCTTCATAAACTTTAGGACTTAAAGTTAATCTCAGTCAAGGAATGTCAAACAGTAAGCCTTTACTTGGTATATTTTATTTCACATAAGGGAAATTTCTCTGTCCTTGTGGGGTCTTATGTAGGGTAGGAACAAAGTGAAAAAGAGCTACAAAGGGAGAACACAATCAAGGGGTCTATTAGACTTTATATGCAATTGATCTTTGGGGCCTGAGACAGCTAAGTGGTTCAGTGGATTAAGAACAAGACCTGAAATCAGAAAGAACTGAGTTCAAATTTGATCTTAGACACTTGCTAACTATATGACCCTAATCAAATCATTTTACCTTTATCTTAACTGTAAGAGTCTGGCATATAATAAAAGACAGACAGACAGACAGATAGATAGATAAACATACATATATGTGTGTGTTTATGTGTATATGTTATAAATATCAAAGGAAGAGGGGGAAAAAATTGAAAAGGTCATTTAAAGAAGCTGATCTGGGGCAGCTAGGTGGCACAGTGGATAGCACACTAGCCCTGGAGTCAGGACAACCTGAGTTCAAGTCTGACCTCAGACACTTAAAAATTATCTAGCTGTGTGACCTTGGGCAAGCCACTTAACCCCATTGCCTTGCAAAAACAAGAAGAAGAAGAAGAAGAAGAAGAAGAAGAAGAAGAAAGAACAAGAAGAACAAGAACAAAAAATATTTGATAAAGATCCAATAAAGCATAAGCAATATTAAATTTTAAAACTTAATTCAATAAGAAGTCCCTTGCATGGATTTGTGGGCCCCATTTCTATTTCAGTTTGGTACCATTGATATACACCACACCAAAGCTGCTACACATTCTAAGGCAGTACACACACCAGGGTATCACCAAAACATGTGAGGGGTTTTACAGGTTAGGGTAAGGTCTCACACATTGGATTCTTCTAGTTCATATCCTAGAAAGAGATGTTTGGGGATTGGCCAGCAAGTCCTGACCATGCAAGACATGGGGCTTGGATGCTTCCAGCAACCAATTACCTACTTCTATACTCTCCTTCCTTCCTTTCCATATGCAAGTTTTTACTTCCACTTTTAGGTGTTTTTATCTGGGTGTTACCTAAATACATTTTTATCAAAATGATTGCTTGACTGAACCCTCAGTCTTCAAAGTTCTTTTGCAACAGACACAAAACCCTTCCTGGGCCACGATCATTAGCCTTGGTGCCCAAAGCTCAAAGCTGGAGCTGATACCAGAATCCTAACCCTAAGAGTCCCTTTTATACATGGAAGGCCAGATTCCTCATGGAGACTGTCCACTGGTGGTCTTGTCAGCCTTTGAGAGTCTCCTGTATCCCTCTTCATAAGAGGGTATGGCATGTGTACTACAACAATGAGCTGCTCTGCTTCCTGCCTCAAATAGTCATATTGAGGAAGCCTACAGGAACCCATGTGGGATTAAACATCTGTGGGGAAAAGGCCTCCCAGCTGGGGATGTTCATCTCTAAGATATTTCCTAATTCAGATGAACATCTGGCAGGGCTACAGGGAGGAGACCAGGTCCCAGCTGTAACTGAAATGTTCTTTCAAAATATTCAACATAAATCTGAAAAGATCCTGAAGATAGCCTGAGAGATTGGAATGAAATTCCTGTTCCTCTCCTACAACTATAATGTCCAGAGCAGAAGTAGAGAACTAAGGGTCTGCACACTTTCCTAATCCCCAATATGCAGAATTCTCTGGGAAGAATTAAAACAGCCTGCTGCTTGTTGTTCCAAGTCTGCATTGACAATTCCCAAACTGTATTGTATGTTTCTTTAATTCCTTTAGTCCTTTAGATAAGACTACATTTTAGTCAGGGTGAAAAAAATGAATGATGTGTAGGAAGAAGCCATTTGTGCTATGGTCTTTCAGAGATCCAAGACATAGGTCAAAAATCAGTAAATATTTATTTAGTACTTACTATGTGCCAATACTGTGCCAAGTCCTAGGAATGCAAATAGTAAAAAAGAGAGTCTCTGCCTTCAAAGAGCTTGCAATCTAATGGGGGAAGACAACACTCAAAAAATGGGCCATGGCAGAGAGGCCAAAGAAGTCCAAAGGTAGCAGAATGAGAAATGAGACATCCCAATAAAAATCTAATTTCTCTTTTTATTTTTGTTCCCTTGTTCTAATGTTTTGCTTTATTTTTTGCTAAAATAAAAAATTTTCAGGAAAAGGGCAGGGCAGAAGTTCAATTCAGGAGCAGAGGGAAGGGTCTTCAAAAGAAACAGTCTATTGTAAATGAAGGAACTGGCCAATGAGGGCCCAGTCCTACAAACAGAGGTATATGGATAAATGTTTAACAATTGACTCTCTAGGACAAAAGAAATGTATGTACAATGCACTTTTAATTTTGCTTGACATTATTAATACTTTCTTCATTACTTTCTTAATTCTAGACAATCAAAAAAAATAATTAATCAAGCCCTAGAGAGTAAAATTTGCATTTTTCTTAGGTTTAAATGCTCCCACTGAAATTTTAGCAATTGACTCTTGCTAGCTGGCAGGAAGAAGGAAGGAAGGAAGGAAGGAAGGAAGGAAGGAAGGAAGAAAGGAAGGGAAGGTGGGAGGGAGGGAAGGAGGAAGGGAGGAAAGAAAAGAGAAGGCAAAAAACAAAGAGTTTTTTTCAACTTAGTAAGTGCTCCCAAAAGTTGATGTGATTTTAGACTATATTAGCAAAGATATCATGCCCAGGATTAAGAAGGTGACAGTGTCATGGGCAGACTCAGTCTGAAGTATTATGTTAAGTCCTGGGAACAAAAGAAAAATTACCCCTGGGTTAAGTCTCTTTTCAATCTCATCTGATTCCATCTTCCATGTTAAAGTCCTCTTATCCACATTTTAGCAAGTACAAAAATAAAATGAAAAAAAAAAGGAGAATAAGCATAATGGCAAGAGGACTAAAAACCATAACACTCAGATTAACGAAAGAGATACTGAACCTGTTGACCCTGGTGAAGACATGAAGTTGAAAGTCACAAGGGCCATATTTCCTATCTGTAAAATGGGAGAATTGGGCTAGGTGAACTCTAAGATCTTGTCAGCTCTTATTCTGTTTTAATCATCTTGTCAAGTTGGTCGGCCCTGGTGGCTGTAAGTGTTGAGAACCTAACAAGCTTTCTATGGTTCTCAAGTCCTGCTATCCCTCTACTCCAAATTTTTCCCCCCCCTCTGAGTCTATGCCAATTTATTACTGAGGAGGATGCAGATTTATGGCTTTATCCAGTCAGAAAGTAGCTCTAAGTCCCCAGCCACTCACCAACTCTGGGTCTCCCCTTTCTTTCAGAAGCCCTCCACAAAGTACAGCTGGCTTTCCCCAGAACCAGACTAACATGCTTAGAATCTGTATGCTGTTTACTGTTGACATAAACAGGATAAACAAATAAACAATACTTAATAACAAGGCATTATAAAACAATCAGACATCTCCCAAGCAACCCTGGGAGCCAGCTACTCTTCCAAACCCTCTAAGTCTCTCAGATGGTTTAGAAATTGCTTCAGCATAGAAGTTAGAGGCAGTTGGAGTTTGCTTATTCCCCAAGCCCAACCCCTAAACAATTCAATTTACACTCCCAGAGGGCCAGCCAAGAGGTAGTTAGATGTATCAGTAGACAGAGCTGGGCCTGGTGTCAAAAAGATAAATTCAAATCCAGTCTTAGACCCTTATTGACAGAATGACCCTGGACACTTACTTTAGTGTCCTCAAGTATAAAACAATAAAATAATACCCTGGAGGTATTATTAACCTGCAAACTTTTTTTTAGCTTTGTTTTGGGTTTTTTGCAAGGCAGTGAAGTTAAGTGACTTGCCCAAGGTCACACAGCTCAGTGATTATTATGTGTCTGAGGCTGGATTTGAACTCAGGTCCTCCTGGCTCCAGGGCCAGTGCTTGGGCCGGTGCTCTATCCACTGCGGCACCCAACTGCCTCCAACCTGCAAACTTGTAAAAAAAATTTTGATAACTATTTCAACATTATTAGTTTTCATTGTAATCTGAGAAGGGGTCTAAAGGCCTTTACCAGACTACTAAAGGGTACATTGGAAACTACAAGTTACATTAAATAAAAATACCAAAACTGAAGAAAACTATAGAACTTAGGCTTTCACTATGGAAGACAGATTCAGATGAAATTGAAAAGAGACTAAAGTTCCCATGGGCAAGCAATCTTCTCAATCCTGGCTGTCTCAGTCTGGTAGGGACCCCTCACATTGTCTGGCTATTGCTAACCCATTCTAGAATAGGATAGACTTAATTGCATGCCCTGGCAAGGAGAAATCTGCCCCTAAAATGTCTGGTCTTCATGCCTTCTCCTTTTGACCTTGAGTTCAGTATTCAACCCCCACTTTCCACCAAGTTCATTTCCTTCTATCCTCCCCAAACTCGAAGTCCTCCTTGCTCTGTTCAATAGTGATGGTATTAAAGTAAAAACTGGAATATGGAATAAAACTTACACTTGTACCATTTAAAGCCAAAGCATAGCCAGAAGAGTCAAGAGAAATTGAAATTTAGGTTTAATGTAAGGAGAAACTTTTGTTGTTACTTGTGTCCCACTCTTCCTGACCCCATTTGGGGTTTTCTTGATAAAGATACTAGAGTGATGTGCCATTTCCTTCTCTTGCTCATTTTATAGATGAGGATACAGAGGCTAACAGTTAAGTGACTTGCCCAGGATCACTCAGCTAGTAGGTGTTTATGGTCAGTTTTGAACTCATAAAGAATCTTCCCCGGGGCAGCTAAGGTGTGGCAGTGGATAGAGCACCCACCCTGGAGTCAGGAGTACCTGGGTTCAAATCTGGTCTCAGACACTTAATAATTACCTATGTGGCCTTGGGCAAGCCACTTAACCTCATTTGCCTTACAAAAACCTTAAAAAAAAAAAAGAGTCTTCCTGACTTCAAGTCCAGCATTCTATTTTCTGGTCCACCTAGCTATGTATTGGGCTATCTTGAAAGGTAGAGACTTGCCCTTTTCTGAAAGTCTAAGCAGAGGCTGGATCACTTAGTGGGGTTCTTATAAAAGAAATTTCTGTTCTAGATTATATGAACTCTGAAGTTTCTTCCAATTCTTCAGTTTTCTGTTTCTGTGAGAAAAGCTTTAGTTCTTCCTTTAGTATGAAGAGAATTGAACTCATTCTGTACTTCACAGCAATCTAAGAGCCTGAACAACTGACCTTGGAACCAAAATGGAATAAGACAATGTGTTCCAGACCATTCGCATTGCATTTCCCTGGAAGAAATCTAATGACCAAAATGATAAAGGCTCTGAGGATAAGAAAATGAGAGCCCATCCACAGTCTTAAAACCTACAGATTTTCCCCCAAAAAGAAATGAAATAAAATCTGTTTTAAACCTGAGTTTAAAATTTTAAGATCATCTTATCCAGGCTTCTTTTACAGGACAGAACACCAAGGCCCAGAGATTAAATGACTTGCCAAAGGTCAATGCTCCTAGCAAGAATAGACTGGATTCTTAAGATCCATGATAGCTGCCTGGACTTGCCAACTGAAACTTGGATATCATTTTTAGACTGGTGTTTTTGACTGTAATCACCTTTCATGGCTTTGCCTACACAATGGGCTATTGAGTCCTGATGTTCCTGGACAACTCCATGATTCTAAAGGGAGTGGAAGAAAACTGCTTAATGCAATTTCCAGGACCTCATTTGCAGACAGTGAATAGTATTGACCCCAAGAAGGATCAATTTCTAAGATACCAGAGATTATTTTAATTTGATCCTTCTTGGGTCAGAGATAGTTCCCTCCAATTTACCTCCTTTGTTTGAAAACTTTTTTTTCCCCGAAGGTTCACACATTCACCCTGTTCAAGTTATCCCTTCTATGGCATCAACACTTCAGAACAGTCCTTTCTCTAACAATTTAAAGTCTTTTGTTCCCCCAAAAAAGTTGCTAGAAGTCAAACTGGGATGATTTTCCCTACAAGCCTTTTCAGAGTGAGAGTATAGCCAGGGCTTTGTTCTCCCCTTGACTGGTGACTGCCTACACTGACCACTGTTTCAGAAAGATCCCCTCGCCATTGCTTCTCTTCAGATTCTCCAGACTTTTTCTATCTCTGATATGCTTCCTCCTCTTTTCTTTAGATGATAACTTTCCTCTCTTAAAATGTAAGCTCCTTGAGACTAGGGATTGCCTTGCTTAATTATATTTGCATTCCCAATGTTTGTTATAATGGGGGACACCTAGTAAGTACTAAGTATTAATGAATATTCTCTATTTCTCTGTGTATATATATATATATATATATATATATATATATATATATATATATATCTGTGTCTGTCTGTTTCTATGTCTCTGTCTCTGTCACACACACACACACACACACACACACACACACACACACCACCCAAGACATCATGGTGTGGTGAAAAAAAGGACTAGAACTATGAAACTTTGGTTCAAATCTAGGAAAGACCTCTTTGGCCTTGACTCATTTCTCTGTCAAATGAGAGGATATGAATTAGAAGGTCCTAAGGTTGCTCACCGTGACTTCACCAGGAATCAGAAATACTGGGCCCTTGGTCACTTCAGGTAAAACACAAGATATGGAACAATTCTGTCCATTGTCCTCATCTGACTTTACTGTAGGAGAATGAAAGGTCACCTAAAGTGTGCTGAAAAGGAACAAGGAAGGCTAATACCTCAGAGGAGGAAAAGTCAGGTGGAAATTCGGTATTTATTTGTCCATGTAGATTGGGTTATTTCATTTTCTTTGTGCCCCACACCCCAGGTTCGGCATTTTTTTTTTTTTTGCTGCCTCTTCCATGTGTCCACTCCCTGGACTGAACATGGGTTTTGACCTTTGCTACACAAATCTCAATGTGGTAAGATCAAAGAACTCACCGCTGCGCAGGCCTGTTAGAAGACAGTTGGCATCTCGGCGATTGACTGCCTCCTAATGAGCACCAGACACTGCTGGAAGTCCTTGGGATACAGTTCCTCTTTGAATAAAGGTCTTCCCTTTCCCCAGCCCCATGAAATTAAAATGCAGAGTGTTGAAAACATTGTCATGTTACAATTTGGGTTTTCACTACCTCTAAACAGGAAGCAGAGACACAAACCAGGCCCATCTTCAGTTCTGACTTCAGCAGCAGAATATTGGGAAATCAGGGAAAGGAAAAAAAAATCATGACCTTTAAATCTCACCACCAAGCAGCCAAATACATAAGGACTATGAGTGGCATGTGATCTACTAAAGCAAAAGAATAGGTTTTATCTGCAAGAAAATCTCTCTACAAGTATTTTTAACTAGTCTGTAAGAATCAGAAATGCCATACGTACTTGTGAGACAGGCACTGAGCTGCTTTATCCAGAGGAGATATGAGATCTCATTTTCCACATCTTAGATGGGGGGGGGGGGGGGACTTATTTCCCCAGAGACAGTTTAAATTCTATCATGTATAGAAGCATAGGGATGAACTCTGGCTTATGCCTTCTTTAAAGGAGAAATTAGTAGTGGAGTGGAGATGACCACTGCTTTCCAACTATATAATTGACCACTTACTAACTATACTTCTTTAGTTCTCTGATCCTCAGTTTTTCCTTCTTTAAAATGGGAATGATAATGTTTATTACCTAGCTCACAGTCATCAAATAAGATAAAATATGCAAAATGTTTTGAAACCATAAAATTCCACATAGGAAGATTTATCTTCTAGTTTCCTTCTTTGTACTGAACATTTTTCTTTTTTTATCTTTTTACTTTTCTTTAAAGCTTTGGTCTCAGAGTGAAATATTAGTTACATTTCTGTTTTATTTCTCAGAATGTCAGGGTCATTTGGCACTCATGTGACAGATACTATAACCAAAGTTCTTGCCAGGACTCACATTTGCATTGTCCCGGGGTGGTTGTAGAGTTAAGAGCATTTGGGGGCTGGGAAAGGAATGTCCCTGATGTACGGCTGCAGCCTGGTTCTAATTTTAGCACCAACAGAGCATTTCACTTCCTGGAGGTATCCGATTGCCGGTGCTCTCCTGCTTGTTTCACTGGGCTGATATCAGACATGTGGGAAAAATTAAAAGCACAAAGAATTGCCAAAGTGAGTCACACCCATGGTCTATCTAGCCCAGAATTCCGTCTCTGACAGTGGCAACAAGAGAAGTCATAGCCTGACTCCATGATGTCAACCATGGGATATACACCAAATTTACAAACTTTCCCTTTTTAAAAATCTGTCACTCATGGATTTTTTCCCCTAAACTTTTCCTAAATCTATTTATATTTTTGTCCTGTATCACCTTTTTTAAGGCAGTACAAACTCTCATGATTTTTAACTTAATAGGGAGCTCAAGAGAGGGATCTTGTTTGTGGTAGGGTCTGAGTAGAATCATGGAGTGGACAAAACCCCCATTCCACTAAAGGGTTTCAAACTTCCATATAGGTTGCTGGGCAATTGAAAGGGATCATTTCTCCTGTCTCTTGGCACCAAGAAAAGTCATAATCTGTCTTCATGATGTCAACCTCAAAAAGTTAGGAGTGTACACCAAATATACAAACTTTCCCTTATTAAGAATTTGTCATTCATGGATTTTTTTCTAAACTTTTCCTAAATATTTTTATATTTATGTCGTGTATCACCTTTTTTAGGCAGTAGAAACTCTTACAATTTTTAGCTAATAAGGAGCGCAAGAGAGGGATCTTGTTTGTGGTAGGGTCTGAATAGAATTATGAGGTTAACAAAAGCCCCCATTCCACTAAGGTAAGGAATTCAAACTCCCATATAGGTTGTTGGGAAACTAAAAGAGATTGTTTCTTCTTTCTGGTACCCATCAATATGAGGACTTCCCTTTAACATCCCAATGGGTCAGAAGAAAAAGGGAAAAGGTGATTAATCTCTAACTCTGCACATCTGAGATTGGATATTTCTATCTTCAAAAATGGAGCATGTCTAATCTATTAGTTTCATTAAGGCAGTTATATTGAAATATGGGAAGAGAAATAGCTTAGAAGTCAGTGGATCTGGATTTGATCCCTATCTTCTACTTTCCACCTATGTCACTCAGTCAGTGAATATTTATTAAATGTCTGTTTTATGCCAGGCAAGATTCTAATTGCTAATGATGTTACAAATGACAGTCCCCTCAAAGAAGTTATGATCTAATATGGGAGATAATATGCAAATAAATAGTACAAACAAGATAAATTCAAGATAAATAGGAAATAAATAAAAGGAGAAAGGCACTCGGGTAAAATAGACTTTGAAACAACTTCCTGTCGACTATGGGATTTGAGTTGGCAATTAAAGAAAAACAATAGCTAGAGATGAGGAGGGAGAGCAATACAGACTTGTGGAAGAAGGGTATCAAATCTGGTTCCAGACACTTAAGATGCTGAGAAAAATCACTTTTTGCCTCAGGTTTCTCTATAGAATGAACTTAAGAAAGAAATGGCAAACTACACCAGTATCTTTGCCAAAAAAATTCCAAATTGGTGTCACAAAGAGTCAAACAAAACTGAATAACAATATGGGGGATACCAGAGAGGTGAGGGATTGAAAACTACTTGGTAGGGAGTAAGTTGTAAACCCTTGGTTATGAAGGGCTTTGAATGAAAGAGTCCTAGAGTGGGTTTCTTGACTTGCTAATTTATGTCCAATGAGTCACACACAGAAAATAATAATTATTTGATAATTTGTCAGAAACTTTTTTAAAAATCTAAATAAATGCCCAAAAGCTACACCTGCCCCTTTAATGTATAAATTGAGAAAAAAAATCATCCTTGGTTAGTGACTAACGCCAGAGGAAAGCATTGAGTTATAGACATTCATTACCTGGGGCAGCTAGGTGGAGCAGTAGATAGAGCACTGGCCCTGGAGTCAGGAGGATCTGAGTTCAAATCCAGCCTCTGACATTTAATAATTACTTAGCCAGCTGTGTGACCTTGAGCAAGTCATCTAACACCACTGTCTTTCAAAAACCCCACAAAAACAAATAAATTACATACCTGCCATGTTTCTTGAACATTCAATATGATTAATTAGCTCACTTGCCTGACAAAATAATCTTGTACAGTTCTGACTATGTCATCCTCTTTTTGCCTAAAGATAAAATGCAGATTCCTTTAACTTTCATTAAGGGCCCTCCAAATTTTAACTTTAACCCATCTTTCTAGACATTTCATGTAGCTTTCATTTACACCTTCTATATAGTAGCACCTAAACTGGACTACAGCTCTAATAGATACTCTTTCCTCAATGCATTCCTATAAATCATTCTCCAGGCTAAAAAAGCCCTCTCTTCCCACCTCTACCAGTTACAATCCTTCTCTTCCTTAAAAGTTCCTTTCATGTGTCGCATTATTCATGAAATCATGCTAGACCATCCCTCCCTTCTCAACTTTGCCTAGAACACTTTTCTGAAGCTCTTTTCCCCTTATGGTACCCTATTTTGTATTTTATTTACCTATATACATATTTCATCCAATCATCATAGACTATAATCTCCTTGAGGGTGGAAACTGTGTCCATTTTTCATCTTTGGATATTTTTTCATCTCATTGAACTTAAATATTTAATAAAGACTTGCTGAATTGTTGAAAGGGTGAAGAGTGTTTCTAAGAGTTATTACTTCACTCATCAGAGTCTCAGTTTCTAAAGCTATAAAGGATAGGTTCTAAACTGCATTTCAGTTCATCCTCTGACAGGATGAAATCAGGGCTTCTTCAATGACAACACCAGTTTACTACAAAATTTTACTGAACAATAATACTTTTTACTACCAAAAGTCCTTAGTCTTCAAGGACTTTAACATCTGGCTCCTTTTTTCTCTTTCTTCTTCCTCCCTCTGGCTTCTGCTATTCCTGACTCTCTCCTTTCCGTTTCTCAGTCTTGCAGACAGCCATTGGTTCAAAGCATTAGCAGTTGCCTCTGTTTTTGTCAGAAACCCTGAGGGTCTTCCTCTCCCCAATTGATTTTGTTTTTATTTTTTGACTAGGTATTGCCTCTTTTCTTATCTGGCCTTAATCACTAATTGGGCATTGACTTAGTCAAACTGAGACCTGGGAAAGAACATAGCTTAAGGCCAAGCCACTAGATCTAAATGGCTCCAGCAGAGAGAGTGAAGATGATGACTTTATGGAGTCCTCCCTCAATTGAATCCAATTTCACTTGCAAGTCATAGTATTACTTTCCTGATATCGTGGCCCTCTTTGAAAATGAAAGACAAACAACAACCTATTAATAGTCATCATGTGAAGGCTTCCAAGCAAAGTAAGCTTTTTTCTTTTCATTTTGAATAATAGTATTTTATTATTTTCAATTACATATAAAGATAGTTTCCAACATTCATTTTTGTAAGGTTTTGGATTCCAAATTTTTCTCCCTCCCTTCTCTCCCTCTTTCCAAAGACAGCAAGGAATCGTATATAGGTTATACATGTATAATAATGCTAAACATTTTCATATTAATCATGTTGTGAAAGAATAAGAACAAAAGAGAAAAACTATGAAGAAAAAACAAAAATATTTAAAAAGCAAAAATAGTATGCTTTGATATGCATTCAAATTCCATAGGTCTTCTTTCTCTAAATGTGGATGGCATTTTCCATCACAAGTCATTTGGAATTGTCTTTGATCATTGTATTTCTGAGAAGAGCTAAGTCTGTCATAGTTGATCATCATACAATGTTGTTACTGATGTCAAAGTTGTCTTCTTTATGAAGAATTTCAATATTTTACCAGTCTGCAATATTGTTTAGTTTGGAAAGAATTGAGTTTAAAGTCTCTAAAGTCTCTTCTGATTCCAAAATCATATGATTCTATCTTTCTAATATTGCTCATTCTGGTAACATCTTAGTGGCTAAAAAGGAAAGAGATAAATTTGCAAGCATAAACTACTAGATCTGGAAATGACCTTGGAGATTAATTAGCTCAGGCCCTTAGAAATCAAAAGATAGGACATGATTTAAGCCAAGGTCAAACTCACACAACTAGTGAATGGCAAATTCTGAATTCAAACCCAGAATTCTTGCATCTCTGTCCTGAGCTTTTTCCATGCCACCATAAATAATTAAACCAAATTGTAATGAACACAAGTTGAATAAATAATGGCATTCATGCATTTAATTTTTAGGCTAGAATTCTAAATGTATAGTTCTTACTTTCATAGTTAACTCTTTTTGATGATATATTGTTTTTTTAACATAAAGAAAGAAAGATGAGATCACAATTTGCTTAATTGTTAGTTGTTTTGCTAGTTCAATCATGAAGTTCTTCCTTGTCTTCCTGACTTCAAGTCCAGCATTCTATTTTCTGGTCCACCTAGCTATGTATTGGGCTATCTTGAAAGGTAGAGACTTGCCCTTTTCTGAAAGTCTAAGCAGAGGCTGGATCACTTAGTGGGGTTCTTATGAAAGAAATTTCTGTTCTAGATTATATGAACTCTGAAGTTTCTTCCAATTCTTCAGTTTTCTGTTTCTGTGAGAAAAGCTTTAGTTCTTCCTTTAGTATGAAGAGAATTGAACTCATTCTGTACTTCACAGCAATCTAAGAGCCTGAACAACTGACCTTGGAACCAAAATGGAATAAGACAATGTGTTCCAGACCATTCGCATTGCATTTCCCTGGAAGAAATCTAATGACCAAAATGATAAAAGGCTCTGAGGATAAGAAAATGAGAGCCCATCCACAGTCTTAAAACCTACAGATTTTCCCCCAAAAAGAAATGAAATAAAATCTGTTTTAAACCTGAGTTTAAAATTTTAAGATCATCTTATCCAGGCTTCTTTTACAGGACAGAACACCAAGGCCCAGAGATTAAATGACTTGCCAAAGGTCAATGCTCCTAGCAAGAATAGACTGGATTCTTAAGATCCATGATAGCTGCCTGGACTTGCCAACTGAAACTTGGATATCATTTTTAGACTGGTATTTTTGACTGTAATCACCTTTCATGGCTTTGCCTACACAATGGGCTATTGAGTCCTGATGTTCCTGGACAACTCCATGATTCTAAAGGGAGTGGAAGAAAACTGCTTAATGCAATTTCCAGGACCTCATTTGCAGACAGTGAATAGTATTGACCCCAAGAAGGATCAATTTCTAAGATACCAGAGATTATTTTAATTTGATCCTTCTTGGGTCAGAGATAGTTCCCTCCAATTTACCTCCTTTGTTTGAAAACTTTTTTTTTTCCCGAAGGTTCACACATTCACCCTGTTCAAGTTATCCCTTCTATGGCATCAACACTTCAGAACAGTCCTTTCTCTAACAATTTACAGTCTTTTGTTCCCCAAAAAAAGTTGCTAGAAGTCAAACTGGGATGATTTTCCCTACAAGCCTTTTCAGAGTGAGAGTATAGCCAGGGCTTTGTTCTCCCCTTGACTGGTGACTGCCTACACTGACCACTGTTTCAGAAAGATCCCCTCGCCATTGCTTCTCTTCAGATTCTCCAGACTTTTTTTCTATCTCTGATATGCTTCCTCCTCTTTTCTTTAGATGATAACTTTCCTCTCTTAAAATGTAAGCTCCTTGAGACTAGGGATTGCCTTGCTTAATTATATTTGCATTCCCAATGTTTGTTATAATGGGGGACACCTAGTAAGTACTAAGTATTAATGAATATTCTCTATTTCTCTGTGTATATATATATATATATATATATATATATATATATATATATATATCTGTGTCTGTCTGTTTCTATGTCTCTGTCTCTGTCACACACACACACACACACAC
Organism: Macrotis lagotis; assembly: GCF_037893015.1. Taxonomy (NCBI): domain Eukaryota; kingdom Metazoa; phylum Chordata; class Mammalia; order Peramelemorphia; family Peramelidae; genus Macrotis; species Macrotis lagotis. The sequence continues at coordinate 120,595,116 of NC_133661.1, forward strand.
ACACACACACCACACCCAAGACATCATGGTGTGGTGAAAAAAAGGACTAGAACTATGAAACTTTGGTTCAAATCTAGGAAAGACCTCTTTGGCCTTGACTCATTTCTCTGTCAAATGAGAGGATATGAATTAGAAGGTCCTAAGGTTGCTCACCGTGACTTCACCAGGAATCAGAAATACTGGGCCCTTGGTCACTTCAGGTAAAACACAAGATATGGAACAATTCTGTCCATTGTCCTCATCTGACTTTACTGTAGGAGAATGAAAGGTCACCTAAAGTGTGCTGAAAAGGAACAAGGAAGGCTAATACCTCAGAGGAGGAAAAGTCAGGTGGAAATTCGGTATTTATTTGTCCATGTAGATTGGGTTATTTCATTTTCTTTGTGCCCCACACCCCAGGTTCGGCATTTTTTTTTTTTTGCTGCCTCTTCCATGTGTCCACTCCCTGGACTGAACATGGGTTTTGACCTTTGCTACACAAATCTCAGTGTGGTAAGATCAAAGAACACACCGCTGCGCAGGCCTGTTAGAAGACAGTTGGCATCTCGGCGATTGACTGCCTCCTAATGAGCACCAGACACTGCTGGAAGTCCTTGGGATACAGTTCCTCTTTGAATAAAGGTCTTCCCTTTCCCCAGCCCCATGAAATTAAAATGCAGAGTGTTGAAAACATTGTCATGTTACAATTTGGGTTTTCACTACCTCTAAACAGGAAGCAGAGACACAAACCAGGCCCATCTTCAGTTCTGACTTCAGCAGCAGAATATTGGGAAATCAGGGAAAGGAAAAAAAAATCATGACCTTTAAATCTCACCACCAAGCAGCCAAATACGTAAGGACTATGAGTGGCATGTGATCTACTAAAGCAAAAGAATAGGTTTTATCTGCAAGAAAATCTCTCTACAAGTATTTTTAACTAGTCTGTAAGAATCAGAAATGCCATACGTACTTGTGAGACAGGCACTGAGCTGCTTTATCCAGAGGAGATATGAGATCTCATTTTCCACATCTTAGATGGGGGGGGGGGGGGGACTTATTTCCCCAGAGACAGTTTAAATTCTATCATGTATAGAAGCATAGGGATGAACTCTGGCTTATGCCTTCTTTAAAGGAGAAATTAGTAGTGGAGTGGAGATGACCACTGCTTTCCAACTATATAATTGACCACTTACTAACTATACTTCTTTAGTTCTCTGATCCTCAGTTTTTCCTTCTTTAAAATGGGAATGATAATGTTTATTACCTAGCTCACAGTCATCAAATAAGATAAAATATGCAAAATGTTTTGAAACCATAAAATTCCACATAGGAAGATTTATCTTCTAGTTTCCTTCTTTGTACTGAACATTTTTCTTTTTTTATCTTTTTACTTTTCTTTAAAGCTTTGGTCTCAGAGTGAAATATTAGTTACATTTCTGTTTTATTTCTCAGAATGTCAGGGTCATTTGGCACTCATGTGACAGATACTATAACCAAAGTTCTTGCCAGGACTCACATTTGCATTGTCCCGGGGTGGTTGTAGAGTTAAGAGCATTTGGGGGCTGGGAAAGGAATGTCCCTGATGTACGGCTGCAGCCTGGTTCTAATTTTAGCACCAACAGAGCATTTCACTTCCTGGAGGTATCCGATTGCCGGTGCTCTCCTGCTTGTTTCACTGGGCTGATATCAGACATGTGGGAAAAATTAAAAGCACAAAGAATTGCCAAAGTGAGTCACACCCATGGTCTATCTAGCCCAGAATTCCGTCTCTGACAGTGGCAACAAGAGAAGTCATAGCCTGACTCCATGATGTCAACCATGGGATATACACCAAATTTACAAACTTTCCCTTTTTAAAAATCTGTCACTCATGGATTTTTTCCCCTAAACTTTTCCTAAATCTATTTATATTTTTGTCCTGTATCACCTTTTTTAAGGCAGTACAAACTCTCATGATTTTTAACTTAATAGGGAGCTCAAGAGAGGGATCTTGTTTGTGGTAGGGTCTGAGTAGAATCATGGAGTGGACAAAACCCCCATTCCACTAAAGGGTTTCAAACTTCCATATAGGTTGCTGGGCAATTGAAAGGGATCATTTCTCCTGTCTCTTGGCACCAAGAAAAGTCATAATCTGTCTTCATGATGTCAACCTCAAAAAGTTAGGAGTGTACACCAAATATACAAACTTTCCCTTATTAAGAATTTGTCATTCATGGATTTTTTTCTAAACTTTTCCTAAATATTTTTATATTTATGTCGTGTATCACCTTTTTTAGGCAGTAGAAACTCTTACAATTTTTAGCTAATAAGGAGCGCAAGAGAGGGATCTTGTTTGTGGTAGGGTCTGAATAGAATTATGAGGTTAACAAAAGCCCCCATTCCACTAAGGTAAGGAATTCAAACTCCCATATAGGTTGTTGGGAAACTAAAAGAGATTGTTTCTTCTTTCTGGTACCCATCAATATGAGGACTTCCCTTTAACATCCCAATGGGTCAGAAGAAAAAGGGAAAAGGTGATTAATCTCTAACTCTGCACATCTGAGATTGGATATTTCTATCTTCAAAAATGGAGCATGTCTAATCTATTAGTTTCATTAAGGCAGTTATATTGAAATATGGGAAGAGAAATAGCTTAGAAGTCAGTGGATCTGGATTTGATCCCTATCTTCTACTTTCCACCTATGTCACTCAGTCAGTGAATATTTATTAAATGTCTGTTTTATGCCAGGCAAGATTCTAATTGCTAATGATGTTACAAATGACAGTCCCCTCAAAGAAGTTATGATCTAATATGGGAGATAATATGCAAATAAATAGTACAAACAAGATAAATTCAAGATAAATAGGAAATAAATAAAAGGAGAAAGGCACTCGGGTAAAATAGACTTTGAAACAACTTCCTGTCGACTATGGGATTTGAGTTGGCAATTAAAGAAAAACAATAGCTAGAGATGAGGAGGGAGAGCAATACAGACTTGTGGAAGAAGGGTATCAAATCTGGTTCCAGACACTTAAGATGCTGAGAAAAATCACTTTTTGCCTCAGGTTTCTCTATAGAATGAACTTAAGAAAGAAATGGCAAACTACACCAGTATCTTTGCCAAAAAAATTCCAAATTGGTGTCACAAAGAGTCAAACAAAACTGAATAACAATATGGGGGATACCAGAGAGGTGAGGGATTGAAAACTACTTGGTAGGGAGTAAGTTGTAAACCCTTGGTTATGAAGGGCTTTGAATGAAAGAGTCCTAGAGTGGGTTTCTTGACTTGCTAATTTATGTCCAATGAGTCACACACAGAAAATAATAATTATTTGATAATTTGTCAGAAACTTTTTTAAAAATCTAAATAAATGAGCACCGACCCTGGAGTCAGGAGGACCTGAGTTCAAATCCAGCCTCAGACGCTTAATAATTACCTAACTCTGTGGCCTTGGGCAAGCCACTTAACCCCATTTGCCTTGCAAAAAAGAAAAAGAAAAAAGAAAAAAAAAGAAATTAGGATGATTAGCCAAGCTCAAGGATTGTTAATCTTTTTGTGTGTGTATTTGTGTGCTATGAACCCCTTTGCCACTCTGGTAAAGAATATGGATGTCTTAAAATGAAATAAATAAAAGATATAGAATTATAAAAGATAGCAATTTTATTAAAATCACAGTTATCAAAATATTAGGGGGAAAAAAACCAGGTTTAGAGACTCTGGATGAAAAACCACTGGCAGAGATGATCTGTGAAGTCCCTTTCAGTCCTGAATCTGTGATCCTTTCAAGTAACACAAATTGAAAGGAAGGTCATTCCTAAAAGTCGGATCCATCCCAACTCTCAGGAGGATGCAGAGTAGCCAGAGAGTTACTCTATCTGTTTGCAATTCCTTGGGATGGGAGCAGTATCCTGAAAGCAGGATACTGGAGCTTACTGTGGCTCAGTTCAGTGTCTGTTAAGGAAGTGAGCCCCACCTCTGCTAACTCTGGCCAAACACCCTTGGTAAACAGGCTGCCTAGCTGCTACTCTCTGAATTGCTGCCTGGCCAGGGCCCAGAACTGAAACTGAATCCTCCTCCTCCTCCTCCCACACTGTTTTGTTTAGAAACTATTTTTATTTTGATACAATAATACCCTCTAACAACACCCATCCTGACAGAGATGACCCATTCTCGTAGCAATCTGCAGTCATTTGCTTGCAAATGCAGAAACTAAAGGATAACGGAAGTCTCAGCTTCCTAAAATGATGTCAACCCTACATTTGAATTACTCCTTTACGTCTGTGTTTCCTCTAGAGGAGGACAAGCCACAGTTTTCTTTTAGGTGGTACCTTTACAATTTGCAAAACTTTCCTAACAGTGAGGGAAAGAGGGCAAGAATTATTTCCCTTATCTTATTAGAAGAACACTCTCAGGCTCGGGGAGGGAGGTAAGAAATTCAGTCAGGGTCACACAGTTATTAAGTGCTTCCTAGAATTAAGTCTTACTCTGTAGAACTCAGACATTTAGCTGGTGTTTTCCTGGATCAGTCACTTATTTCTGTTTGCCTCAGTTTCCTCATTTGTAAAATGAGCTAGAGAAGGAAATGGCAAACCACTCCAGTATTTTTTGCCCCAAAAAAATCCAAATGGGGTCACAAAAAGTTAGACACAACTGAAAATGACAACGAAGAGCTAAGGTCTCTGACTCCAAGGGTAGTAATCTTTGCAGTCCATATGTTGACATCAAGGTCTAAACAACAGAAGACAAGATTCAAAGGAAGTCTTGAAAAGTACTTCAAAATTCTGTTTTCATTGCCTTGCCTAACCAAGGGCTAACAGGAGAAATTCATTGTGGGAGATAAATAAGTTATAGTCTAGTGGGTAAGTCATAAACATGAAGGGCACAAAAAGAAATTATTGAGGTTTAAAAATGTAAAATGAGGAGAGTTAGGCATGGGGCAAGAACAAGGGATAACATAAGGATTGGTCTCTTTTTAGTTAGTTCTTGCTTTAAATAATAGCATTTTTCAAATTCAGCTACCTGGCTGTCCAGTCTTTGACACAGGGCAGGCAAAGGCAGAGGCCACTACAGGAGCACTGGTACAAGTCCCCAAACAGGAGTCCTCAGCTCCAGATACTGAAGCCACTTAGGGACCAAAGAGCTCCAAGACAGGAAGGGGAGGATAGTAGAACCATCCACTTATGCTAAGGGAGAATTGTCTGTATTCAATTTTTAATGGACATGCTATTCAGCTCCACATCAAGGAATTCCTAACTACTGGCAAGGTTCAGGTGATATATCAGCTTCTACAGGACACACACACACACACACACACACACACACACACACACACACACACACACACAGCAGTTGTTAGGCTTCTCCCCATCCTTAAAATTACTTTGAACTGATTTTGTAGACATTTTATATGGACTTTCCTATGGAAATATTACCTATTTTAATAAAGTATAAGCTTCATGAAGGTTAGGACTATTCTTTTTATTTGAATTATAAAGATTTTATTTATTTTGAGTTTTACAATTTTTCCCCTAATCTTACTTCCCTCCCCCCACCCGGCACAGAAAGCAATTTGCCAGTCTTTACATTGTTTTCATGGTATACATTGATCCAAATTGAATGTGATGAGAGAGAAATCATATCCTTAAGGAAGAAACATAAAGTATAAGAGATAGCAAGATCAGACAATGAGATATCAGTTTTTTTTCTAAATTGAAGAGAATTCCCTGAATTCCCATCCTGCCTGGTTTCTAATAGAACAATAGTGTTCCATGACATACACATATCACAGTTTGTTAAGCCATTCCCCAATTGAAGGACAGTTACTCAATTTCCAATTCTTTGTCACCACAAACAGGGCTGCTATGAATATTTTTGAACAAATGATGTTTTTACCCTTTTTCATCATCTCTTCAGGGTATAGACCCAATAGTGGTATTGCTGGATCAAAGGGTATGCATATTTTTGTTGCCCTTTGGACATAGTTCCAAATTTCTCTCCAGAAAGGTTGGATGAGTTCACAACTCCACCAGCAATGTAATAGTGTCCCAGATTTCCTACAACCCTTCCAACAATGATCATTGTCTTTTTCTGATCATATTGGCCAGTCTGAGAGGTGTGAGGTGGCACCTCAGAGAAGCTTTAATTTGCATTTCTCTAATAATTAATGATTTAGAGCAATTTTTCATATGACTATAGATTGTTTTGATCTCATCTGTAAATTGTCTTTGTTTATCCTTTGACCATTTGTCAATTGGGGAATAACATTTTTTTTAATTTGACTCAGCTCTCTGTATATTTTAGAAGTGATTCTTTCTCAGAAACATTAGTTGTAAAGATTGTTTCCCAGTTTACTACATTTCTTTTGATCTTGGTTACAGTGGTTCAGTCTGTGCAAAAGCCTTTTAATTTAATGTAATCAAAATCATTTGGTTTGTTTTTAGTGATGATTTCTATCTCCTCCTTAGTCATTAACTGCTTCCCTTTCCATAGAACTGACAGGTAAACTACTCCTTGATCTTCTAGTATGCTTATAATATTTTTTCATAGCTAAATCTTATATTGGTTTGGATCTTATCTTCATATAGGGTGTAAGGTGTTGGTCTAATCTGTTTCTTCCATACTAAGTTCCAATTTTCACAGCAGTTTTTATCAAAGAAAGAGTTTTTATTCCAGTAGCTGGACTCTGCGTTTATTAAACAGCAGATTCCTATAATCATTTCCTGCTATTGCACTTAGTCTATAACACTGGTCCACCACTCTGTTTCTTAGCCAATACCAGACAATTTTGATGATTGATGCTTTATAATATAATTTTAGATCAGGTAGGGCTAAGCCCCCTTCTTTTGCATTTTTTTCAGTGAATCCCTGGAAATACTTGACTTTTATTTCTCCATATGAATTTACTTGCAACTTTTTCTAACTCATTAAAGTAATTTTTTTTGGCATTTTGATTGGTAGGGCACTAAACAGGTAGTTTAGTTTTGGTAGCATTAGCTTTACCTATCCATGAGCAATTGATGTTTGCCCAGTTTTTTAAATCTGATTTTATTTGTATGTAATTGTTTTCAAAAAGTTTCTGAGTCTGCCTTGGCAAATAGACTCTCAGCTGTTTTATGTTGTCTAAGGTTACTTTGAATGGGATTTCTCTTTCTAGCTCTTCCTGCTGTATCTTGCAAGTCATATATAGAAAAGTTGAGGATTTATGAAGGCTTATTTTATATCCTGCAACTTTGCTAAAGTTTCTAATTGTTTCCAGTAGTTTTTGAGATGATTTCTTGGGATTCTCTAGGTATACCATCATGTCATCTGCAAAGAATGAGTTTTGTCTCTTCCTTCCCTACTCTAATTCCTTGGATTTATTTTTCTTCTCTTATTGCTGAAGCTAACATTTCTAATATGATATTGAATAGCAGTGGTGATGATGGGCATCCTTGTTTCACCCCCTGATCTTATTGGGAATGCTTCTAGACTCTCCCCATTGAATATAATGCTTGTTGATGGTTTCTGAGAGATATTGCTTATTATTCTAAGGAACAGTCCATTCATTCCTATACTCTCTAGTGTTTTTGGTAGGAATGGGCGCTGTATTTTGTCAAAAGCTTTTTCAGCATCTATTGATATAATAATATAATTTCTGATAGATTTGTTATTGATATAATTAATTAATTATACTAACAGTTTTCCTAATATTGAACCAAACCTGCATTTCTGGGATAAATCCTACTTGGTCATAATGTATTATCCTAGTGATAACTTGTAATCATTTTGCTAAGATTTTATTTAAGATTTTTGCATCTATATTCATCAGGGAGAAATGTCTATAATTTTCTTTCTCTTTTTTTTAACTCTTCCTGGTTTAGTATCAGCACAATATTGGTTTCATAGAAAGAGTTAGGCAGAGTTCTGTCTTCCCCTATTTTTCCATAGACTTTATATAGAATTGGAAACAATTGCTCTTTAAATGTTTAGTAAAATTCATTTGTGAATCCATCAGTCCCTGGAGATTTTTTCTTAGGGAGTTTAATGATGGCTTATTGAATTTCTTTTCCTGAGATAAGGTTGTTTATGTATTTAATCTCCTGTTCATTTAACCTGGTCAACTTATATTTTTGTAAATATTCATCTATTTCACTTAGATTGTCAAATTTATTGGCATAGATTTGGACTAATTAATTCCAAATTATTATTTTAATTTCCTCCTCATTGGTGATGAGTTCACCTTTTTCATTTATGATACTAGCAAGTTGGTTTTCTTCTTTCTTTTTTTAATCAAATTGACCAGAGGTTTATCAATTTTATTGGTTTTTCCATAAATCCAACTATTGGATTTATTTATTAATTCAATAGTTTTTTTGCTTTTGATTTTATTAAGTTTTTCCTTTAATTTTTAGACTTTCTAATTTGGTATTTAATTGGGAGTTTTTAATTTGTTCTTTCTCTAATTTTTTTAGTTGTGTATTTAGTTCATTGATTTCCTCTTTCTCTAATTTATTCATGTAAGCATTTAAAGATTTTATATATATATCTAGGATAAAATAATTCTTTCTATAATTTGTTGTTTGATCCACCCATTCTTTAAAATGAGGTTATTCAGTTTCCAATTAGTTCTGGGTCTATATCATCCTGGCCCAATATTGCATATGATTTTTATTTCATTATGATCTGAGAAAGATGTGTTCACTATTTATCCCTTTCTGCAATTATTATTAGGTTTTTATGCCCTAGTACATGGTCAATTTTTGTGACAGTTCCATGTACTGCAGAGAAAAAAGTATATTCCTTTCTATCCCCATTCAGTTTTCTCCATAAGTGTATCATATCCAGGTTTTCTAACAATCTATTTACCTCCCTAACTTCTTTCTTATTTATTTTATGATTCAATTTCTCTAAATCTGGGAGTGGGAGATTGAGGTCTCCCACTAGTAGAGTTTTGCAATCTATGTCTTCCTATAGTTCTTTCAGCTTCTCCTCTAAGAATTTGGATGCTATCCCATTGGGTGCATACATATTCAGTATTGAAATCACTTTATTGTCTGTGTTACGTTTTAAGAGGATATAGTTTCCTTATCTCTTTTAACGCTATCTATTTTTGCAGCTGCTTTGTCTGAAATAAGAATTGCTACCCCCTGCTTTTTTCAGTTTTGCTCTAACCTTTTACCTTTCCTCTATATGTATCTCTCTGCTTCAAATGAGTTACTTGTAAGCAGCACATAGTAGGATTCTGATTTTTAATCCACTCTGTTAGTCACTTACTTATTTTTTAAATTTATTTTTATTAAAGATATTATTTGAGTTTTACAATTTTCCCCCCAATCTTGCTTCCCCCCACCACAGACAGCACTCTGTCAGTCTTTACTTTGTTTCCATGTTGTACCTTGATCCAAATTGGGTGTGATGAGAGAGAAATCATATCCTTAAAGAGAAGAGAAGTCTAAGAGGTAACAAGATCAGACAATAAGATATCTGTTTTTTTCCTAAATTAAAGGGAATAGTCCTTGCACTTTGTTCAAACTCCACAGCTCCTGGTCTGGATACAGATGGTATTCTCCTTTTCAGACAGCCCAAAATTGTTCATGATTGTTGCACTGATGGAATGAGCAAGTCCTTCAAGGTTGAACATCACTCCCATGTTGCTGTTAGGGTGTACAGTGTTTTTCTGGTTCTGCTCATCTCACTCAGCATCAGTTCATGCAAATCCCTCCAGGTTTCCCTGAAATCCCATCCCTCTTGGTTTCTAATAGAACAATAGTGTTCCATGACATACATATACCACAGTTTGCTAAGTCATTCCCCAATTGAAGGGCATTTACTGGATTTCCAATTCTTTGCCACCACAAACAGGGCTGCTATAAATATTTTTGTACAAGTAATGTTTTTACCCTTTTTCCTCATCTCTTCAGGGTATAGACCCAGTAGTGGTATTGCTGGGTAAAAGTGTATGCACATTTTTGTTGCACTTTGGGCATAGTTCCAAATAGCTCTCCAGAAGGGTTGGATGAGTTCACAGCTCCACCAACAGTGTAATAGTGTCCCAGATTTCCCACATCTCTTCCAACAATGATCATTATCCTTCCTGGTCATACTGGCCAATCTGAGAGGTGTGAGGTGGTACCTCAGAGAAGGTTAATTTGCATTTCTCTAATAATTAATGATTTAGAGCATTTTTTCAAATTGCTATGGATTACTTTGATCTCCTCATCTGTAAATTGCCTTTGCATATCCTTTGACCATTTGTCAATTGGGGAATGGCTTCTTGTTTTAACAATATGACTCAGTTCTCTGTATATTTTAGAAATGAGTCCTTTGTCAGAATCATTCGTTGTAAAGATTGTTTCTCAATTTACTACATTTCTTTTGATCTTGGTTACATTGGTTTTATCTGTGCAAAAGCTTTTTAATTTAATGTAATCGAAATCATCTAATTGGTTTTTGGTGATGTTCTCCAATTCTTCCTTAGTCATAAACTGTTCCCCTTTCCATAGATCTGACAGGTAGACTAGTCCTTGATCTTCTAATTTGCTTATAGTATTGTTTTTTATGTCTATGTCCTGTAACCATTTGGATCTTATCTTGGTAAAGGGTGTGAGGTGTTGGTCTAATCTAAGTTTCTTCCATACTAACTTCCAATTATCCCAGCAATTTTTATCAAAGAGGGAGTTTTTATCCCAATGGCCAGACTCTTTGGGTTTATCAAACACCAGATTACTATAATCATCTCCTGCTTTTACACCTAGTCTATTCCACTGGTCCACCACTCTATTTCTTAGCCAATACCAAGCAGTTTTGATGACTGATGCTTTATAATATAATTTTAGATCAGGTAGGGCTAAGCCACCTTCTTTTGCACTTTTTTTTCATTAAGCTCCTGGAAATTCTTGAGTTTTTATTTCTCCATATGAATTTACTTCCAATTTTTTCTAACTCATTAAAGTAATTTTTTGGAATTTTGATTGGTAGGGCACTAAACAGATAGTTTAGTTTTGGTAGAATTGTCCTTTTTATTATATTAGCTCTACCTATCCATGAGCAGTTGATATTTGCCCAGTTATTTAAATCTAATTTAATTTGTGTGAGAAGTGTTTTATAATTGTTTTCAAAAAAGATTCTGAGTCTGTCTTGGCAAATAGACTCCCAAATATTTTACATTGTCTGAGGCTACTTTGAATGGGATTTCTCTTTCTAGCTTTCCTGCTGTTTCTTGCTAGACATATATAGAAAAGCTGAGGATTTATGAGGGTTTATTTTATAACCTGCAACTTTGCTAAAACTGCTAATTGTTTCCAGTTGTTTTTTAGATGATTTCTTGGGATTCTCTAGGTAGACCATCATGTCATCTGCAAAGAGTGAGAGTTTTGTCTCTTCATTCCCAATTCTAATTCCTTCAATTTCTTTTTCTTCTCTAATTGCTGATGCTAACATTTCTAATACAATATTGAATAGTAATGGTGATAATGGGCACCCTTGTTTCACCCCTGATCTTATTGGGAATGCCTCTAGCCTCTCCCCATTGAATATAATGCTTGTTGATGGTTTCAGATAGATACTGCTAATTATTTTAAGGAACATTCCATTTATTCCTACACTCTCTAGTGTTTTTAATAAGAATGGATGCTGCATTTTGTCAAAAGCTTTTTCACCATCTATTGATATGATCATATGATTTCTGATAGGTTTGTTGTTGATATTATTGAGTATATTAACAGTGTTCCTAATATTGAACCATCCCTGCATTCCTGGAATAAATCCTACTTGATCATAATGTATTATCCTAGTGATGACTTGTAACCATTTTGCTAATTTTATTTAGGATTTTTGCATCTATACTCATCAGGGAAATAGGTCTATAATTTTCTTTCTCTGTTTTAACTCTTCCCGGTTTAAGTAACAGTACCATATTGAGCCACTTACTTTTTAAGGACGAGTTCATCCCATTCACATTCAGAGTTATAATTACTAACTCTTTATTGCCCTCCATGCTATCTTCCCTCTGTTTGTATTTTCCCCCTTTTTCCCCTTTATCCATATTCCCCAGTATTTTATTTCTGAATACCGCCCCCTTTAGTGTTTGCCAAATCCACCCCTCTCCGCTTTCTTTCCCCTTTCCCTTTTCCCTTTCCTTCCTTTTGTTAGTTCCCCTTTTTCTCCCCCTCCTTGTCCCCATCCTCCCTCCCCTTTTCCCCCTTTTAATATTTGAAAGGTAAAATGTTTTTCAAGTTAACTGAGTGTATGTATAAGTTATCTTTAAGTCAAGTCTGATGAGAGAAAGATTCAGGTGTTTCTCATCTCCTCCCTTCTATTACCATAGGTCTTTTGTACCTCTTAATGTAATGAGATTTACCCCCATTCAATACCCTCCCTCTTTCTGTCTCCTTCCTGTCCCCCTTTTTAAGGAGGAAGTGTTTTTAAATCATTCTATCTGAGTCGTAGAAAATCCTGAGTATCCATCACTTCTGGCTAAGTATATTGTCTCTAATAGTGTTACAATTCTTGAGAGTTGTTAGAGTCTTTCTCCCAAGTAGGCATATAGCCAGTTTCATCCCATTGGGTAGCACTCTCATGGATAAGTTATGAGTGTCCATCATTTCTAGCTAAGTATATTCTCTCTGATAGAGTTACAATTCTTAAGAGTTATGAGACTCTTTTTCTCATGCTGGGATATAGCCAGTTGTATTATCTTATTGGATAGCAGTTTTTTCCCTTTACCCCCCCCCCCTTTTTTGCCTTTTCATGTGTCTCTTGAACCTTCTGTTTGATGTACAAATTTTCTATTTAGCTCTAGTTTTTTCATCACAAATTATTGGAAGTCTTCCATTTTATTAAATGTCCATCTTTTCCCCTGAAAGAGAAGGTTCAGTTTTGCTGGATAATGAATTCTTGGCTGCATTCCCAGCTCCCTTGCTCTTCAAAATATCTCATTCCAGGCCCTTTGATCCCTTAATGTTGATACAACCAGGTTCAGCATAATCCTTACTATGGTTCCTTGGTATCTAAATTGTTTCTTTCTGGCTGCTGGCAGGATTTTCTCTTTTATTTGATAGTTTTGAAATTTAGCCACAACATTCCCTGGTGTTTTCATTTTAGGATCTCTTTCCGGAGGGGAACAATGCAGTCTTTCAATAATTATTTTGCCCTCTGGTTCCATGATATCAGGGTAATTTTCCATCACTAAAACCTGGAATATTATATCTAGGGTTTTTTTCTCTTCAATGTTTTCAGGAAGACCTACAATTCTCAGGTTGTCCCTTCTCGATCTATTCTCAAGGTCAGTGGTTTTGCTGATGAGGTATTTTATATTTTCTTCTACTTTTTTCTATTTTTTTGGTTTTGTTTAACAGGTTCTTGCTGTCTCATAAACTCATTAGTTTCCACAGACTCCATTCTTTTCTTTAGAGAAGAATTTTCTTCATTTACCTTTTGCAACTCCTTTTCCAATTGGTCAATTCTATTTTTGAAAAAGTTTTCCATTTGACCAATTGAGGTTTTGCCCTTGTACAATTATATTTTCCAATGGCTTCTTTTCTTGTTGCAAGGTGTTAATCTTCTTTTAGGTTTCTTTCCCCAAATTTCCCAATTGATTTTTAAATTCCTTCCTTATTTCTGCAAGGAGGTCTTTCTGTGATGGAGACCAGATCGTATTCTCCTCAGTGGTTCTAGGTCTCTCTGAGTTAAGAGTCTTTTCCTTCCAAAAATTTTTCTATAGACCCTCCTTTATGCTGGCCTTTCTTCATTTTAGTAAGACCTTGTATTGGGGAGGGGCTGGTTCACAGAGGTTTGGTGTTGAGATCCCTAGAGGCTTTACTCACTGAGTGTAATATCTCCAGCTGGCCAGTAGGGGTGCTGTTTGCTTTCTCTGGAGTGTCTGTGACCTTGATTAAGGCTCTCTCTCTCTCTCTCTCTCTGTCTGGAGGGAGTGATTGAAGCTGTTGAATACTTTTGTCTTTGATCAATGGTGGCCTATACCCTGAGGTGAGGTGATCACTCTCCCACTGTCAGCTGACGTGGTTCTGCTGCTGGTCCTTAGCCTGGGGCAGTGGTAGTCTGTAATTGTGTTTGTTCCGGGAAGAGGCTTCCACTGAAATGGAGGTGAGGACTCTGAATTCCTCCTAACCAGAGGAACCCAGGGATGAAGTCTGCAGCTTTCCAGCACCAGAACTCTCCCTCCAACCCTGCCAGCAAGCTCCAGAGGGTCAGCACCACCACCAATGCCTCTGCTCCCTAATTGACCTAAGTCCCTGCGGTTGACCAGGCTCTAGCCCTGCCACTGATCAAGCCAGTCTGGTTCTCTGGCCCTCAGGCTCCCGGGCTCCAGTCCCACCACTAATCAGGTTAATCTGTGGCTGATCCAGCTCCCAGGCTCTCACCCATCCAGTGCTCCTGGCAGAGTCTACCCTCTGCACCGGGACTCACCTATAATTGAGGAAGACAAATCCTAAGGTAGTTGTTCTTTCTCCTGGTTTTTCTTTCTGGGTTTTGTTGATCAGATTTATGTTAAGAGATTTGTTTCATATCATATATGAGGGAAGATCAGGAGATTTTAGAACTGTGCCTGTCTTCTCTCCACCATCTTGGCCAGAAGTCAGGACTATTCTTCTTTTGATCCTTATATTATAACCCCCAACACTGGGTTTTAGACTTGTTGCTTACTTAAATTCTTTTTTAATTCAATTGAATTAAATTACTATCTGTACGGCCTAGGACAAGTTAAGGCCTTAATTTCCTCATCTATGAAATGAGAGGGTAGAACTAGATTGCCTCTGAGGTTCTTTTCAAAACTTATATGCCTATGAAACTGAACTCTATTCTTAGCAATGCAAAGGAAATTTAGTAGGTAGCTTAGCCTTGTTGCTGGGGAATACTTTCCCACATAGAAAGGAAGTCTTTTGTTGAAATTTAATTCCATTTCTTCTTGAATATCTTCTCAATAATAGCTCAAATTTATATGAATATTTAGAAATATTATTTTATTTGATATTTACAGAAATCCTAAGGGGTTGGTGGTATTATTTCCAGTTGAGACAGATAAAGAATTAATTCATTTACCCAAGATCACATAGATTGTAAAATGTCTGAGGCAGGATTATGAACTAAGTTTTTCACTTTAAAAATCTAGGACTCTAGGGGTGGCTAGGTGGCACAGTGTATAGAACACGGGCCCTGAAGTCAGGAGTACCTGGGTTTGAATCTGGCCTCAGACACTTAATAATTGCCTAGCTGTGTGGTCTTTGGCAAGCCACTTAACCCCATTTGCCTTGCAAAAAAACCTAAAAAAAAAATCTAGGCCTCTATCCCCTAAAGACATGATGGCTTACAATGAAAGCAGAAAACATCTTATCAGGGGCATTGTGACTGCCAAAACAACTAATATTTCATTTTGTAACCTCACTGGGCAGGGATAGTGACTAATTACACAGCTTATTAATTTGTTGAGAAATAGCAATAATACTGGATGGTCAATTATTGTTGAAGTTATTTTATAGTCTATATCAGAGAAGATCAAAGTATAGGTATAGACAGACAAATATGTATGTATCATGTATTACATGTGCATTGTATATGCATACATGTGTGTGACAAGTGTGCCTACACAGGCTATATAAACCTGGGGAAGTTACAACCTTGGTTATTCCAGAAAATTTACTTCAAATAATTGTATTTTAAATGTTATAATACTCTAAAACATTGACAAATTCTCTAAATATATCTCTAACATAGGTGGAACATGGGTAAATATATTGGAAAAGTGCTAAGAATATGGAAAAATTGGACAAGATCTCAGATATCATCTCTTCCAGTTGTGTTTCCCCTTCTGTCCTAAAGATGGGAAAACTGAGACCAAGAGAGGGAACGAAGAGGATCCAGGTTTACTATTTACTCCATATCTCTTTCTACTGAACCATCTATATTTAGATACCTGGAGTTTCAATATTCTCTTTCTCTGTCACCTTCTCAAGAAGATAATTGCAGTGTTTAGTCAACTTGAAATCACCAGCAAGTCTACACTATAGTGAGCAATTTGAGCTGACTTCAACTATTGCCCTGGCAATGAGGGTCAGCTACATACCATATCCTAAGACTGTTTGAACACCATCACCTTCACAAACTTCCATTTTGGTCTTCTTGTCTCTCCTTTGTGATGTTGAGAACTGTTTTTAAAGATCCCCAATGAAATTTGTTCTTTTCTCTCTAACTCAGATCTCTGCCCCATAGTGAGTGTGATTAACTGATATTGGAAATAAAGGTTTAGTTAGTAGTCAAGCCAAATCAGGCAAATGGAGCCTTAGGGATTTGACAAATGTTTGTTGAGTTGGAGCGAATATGTTGGAAACGCAGAGATATTCTGAATAGTACTTTTAACCATGCTTAAACAATGAAACAGAAATGAAGCACCAATCAATCACTAGTACTCTGAATAACCAAATGCTATTTACTTTACTAGGTGAAATTTCATTATGTGAATATGCTTCTTCAAGGTAACCCATGGAACAAAGAAAAAAAAATAGTCTTCATTTGCATAGCCTCCTGTTGCTTCTGCAGTGACAGTAGCAAAATAGTAGACAGGGAAGAGTATTCTAAGAAGCACACCATTTTACAACTATCTGTAAATAGTGACTTAGCTATAGGTATTCTATTTGAGGGATTCTTATCCTGTGACCAACAAGTGGATATTCTACAGAAGAGCAGAAATGTATTGTTTTGACATTCTCATTATAAATAAAACCAGAAGGCAATTAAATGGAAAAAATAGTCCTCAGGTTCTCTTTGAAGAGACAAATAAAGGGACTGGAGACATTGATTTCATTATCCATTCAAAGGGAACAAGAAAAAGCCCATCTAATTTCATCAGTATTTAGTCATCTCAGACTATAGTGCTTATGACATACATTGCAAAAATATCATGAAAATAAATGCATCTTATACACCCACATTTGGTGCTGAGAATAAGGAAATAAAATAAGTCTCTTCTATAGTAACCCATAGGCAACAGTTTGATTGAGGCCTCAGGACTGGTAGTCTGCACCAGTCCCTGAATTTAAAACATTGAAATTTGCCTCAGTCCAGCTCTGGAAAATTCTATCTTCTCTACAAGGGGAGTAAGTTCCTAATTCTTCTATTTATGAACTCATCTGCCCTACTAGGTAAAAGCTGACAGTTATGATAATGGTTAGGAATCAAAATCTAAGGTTTTCAGAAAGAAAGTACAAAAAGCTATTCACACATGAATCAGGAATGGAATACATCATTTATTTCCACACAGAAATGGATCTGCTAAAAATTAAAAAAAATCATAGTATGCTCTATAGAATGATTAGAACAGAATTTAGCAGCTTTTTAATAATTGCTATTCCAGGCTGCTAGGAAGCTGTTACTTAATCCAAATCAAGGCATAACACAATTTACACTTCTTCTATATAACTGAGCATCATCCAAACAAGCAATTACAATTGATCTTACTTCCAAGGACTTCCTTCCTAGCAGTGGGTAAACTAGGTAATGAAGGAGGCCATCCCTCCTATCAATCTGTAAGGTGGGATTTGACAAACTTGGACTTGTGGATGGGTAAATCTATGAGTTATACTTCCATTTAGCTCCAACTTCCTTTTGACATCTAATTTTATTTATAATGAGAATTTCAAGATAAATACAATTCAGTTCCTGCAAATTTCTAAACTTACCTGTTTTCCTCTTTCAAACTATTGAGAGTGCTAACTTTCAAAACAGAGAAATCCAATCCACTCTTTTCCCAAAGAAAAGGATTTTCCTTTTCTTCAACAGTTCCCCAGCATCATTCCAGTTTTTCTCTAATCAGTTCTTAGCAGCAAAAACTTTCTTTTGTCCCACCTCCCAACGCAGCAGGGGGCTACCCAAGATCAAAGCCCTCAGCTATTCTTCCAATGTCTATTGTCTGCTTATGTTTTCTGGTAGCCTTATCTCCAGTCATGCCTCTCCTGATTTGAAGTCACCCACTTTTACCTTATAATGAGAAATCCCAAATTCACATTTTTACCAGATAGAACATACAAAGTTGTTATGCAACAGTCCCATAGTCCCAAATTATTTCTTTGATGAAGAGTGTAATAGCAATAAATTCCAAAGTCCTGAAAGCAGTCATATTCAAATTAGCTTCTGGGAAACAGCGCACTGAAGTCATCTTTCCATGAGTAAGTATTCTTGCCTCTAAACTGCTTTCAAACACTTCCCCTGAGGGAACTTTATCTGAATAGCTGTATTTCTCTCAGGTCATCCGAATTGTTTCAATCTACTCATACGGGTGTCCTTTTTAATGCTTCTTTCCATAAATGAATCATCCTTAAAAGAAAGAATCAATATATTATATATTAATGCAACATGGGAAAAGTTTGAAAGACCCCTTCACCAACAAATTGTATTGTAACTTCTTGTGATAGGTAGGATGGTAGGCATAGATTGGCTGCTATCTCTATCCTTGGGGAAAAGTATTCATAATAAGAGCACAGATCCATCATATCAAGTATCAGCATAAGATTATACCTTCATTCCAACAAAATGAGTTTGAATCCTTTGTGACTCAGTAGATAGTATTTTAGGAATTGTTATGGTCAAAAAATAAATTACCCTGTGACCAACCTGGTAATAAGATTCTCTGAATTCCACTTAAGAAAATGACCCTCCCCCAAAAGAAGATTCCCAGACACTAGATATATATATTAATTCATCATGGGGCCACTACTTGGAAGATATAAATAATGCAAATTAAATTTATAAGTATAGTTTCCTTTAAGTGCCAATTAAAATGCTATATTCTACAAGTTTTTCCCAATCTTTCTTTATTCTAGTGCCTTCAAAGTCATCCATAATCTAATCTTCCAGTCTTCTTACACTTTACTCCCCAATATACACTCATCAATCTAGTGATACTGACCTCCAGCCTGTCCCAGAAATGAGATACTCTCAAATCCCAGCTTCAGATATTTTTTCCTGACTGTCCTCCAAACCTAGAATGCTCTCTTTCTTTCTTTCTTATGGTCCACCTACTGATCTACCCAGCTGCCTTTAAGTCCAAACTCAAATTCCACTTTCTACAAGAAGTCTTTCTCTCTTTATTTTGATTTTATCTTAAATATGTGGTTTTCTTAATATATATATATATATATATATATATATATATGTTTATTTACATGTTGTATACTTCATTACATTGTGAGTTCCTTGAGGCAGGGACTGTCTTTTGTCCCTTTTTTGTATCTCCAGAGCATCACATAATAAGCATTTATTAAATGTTGATTGATTAATTTGCATGAATACATATTTTTTTTCAGAGATCTAGTTATTAGACATTTACAGCAAACCACTGGATGATATAGTGAGATTCTTTCTCAGTTATTGGTTGGATTAAATAGCCTTTAAGCTCCCTTCCAACTTCAAAATTCTGTCTCCTAATACATAATTTCTAACAGGATTAGTTTCATATTTTCCTTGATTTTTATATAATACTATTCAATAGACCCCACTGATATTCAAACCAAGGGTATTCTACTTCACTATCCTTTAACTGCCTTCCTCAAATGTTTGTCTAGTGTTCTCGAACTCATAAATGTTCTGATAGCACGTCTAGTTTTCCTGAAAAGAAATTCTGCTCTCCTGGTCTCTTTGACCTCATCTGAACTCTCTCCAGCAACTTGCTGTCAAGGCTGCTGGTGGATTACAACATCCCCATATGTGGTACAAGAGTGTGATTCTTTTCCACCAGCAGAGCCCCAGCCTTGTGGATTTTCTTTGGAACTCAAAAACCATAATGAAAAACACTCATTTCTTTGACAAGATGACTCCAGCTGACCCAGAGCTCAAATTCCTTATGAAAGAATAACTTAGTCTTGTACTTTCCACCCATTGAAGAGGAAAGGCAAAGATGACATTTTAAGATTTCTTGGGATTTCACTCTAATTACAAGATGTACCTCTCTTAGGACTGTCTACATCTCACAGTCAGAAAGCAGAACTGAATTGTCCTCCTATAAGACAGGAGTGAAATACTTCAAAGGTAGAAGAATATAAGAAGCATTCAGGAAACATTGAATTTCAACATGGAAGGAGAAATCCCCACCCCCACCCCCAACCACCACCATTTTATAGATGAGGAAACAAGACCAGAGGGATTAAAGAATCTGACCAATGTCATTCAAGGGCATTTGATAGTCAGTAGCAAAGCAGCCTTTAGCTTTCATTGAAAAGCAGGAAGAGTCATGAAAAGAGTTATAATGGGAATTAAGAGGCCTAAATTCTAGAGCTTTATCTGCTTGAATGTGCTGTCCTACTTTGGGCAAGTCCTTTAAATAATAATAATAATAATAATGATAATAACAATAATAATAATAAACTAATATTCATATAGCATATACTGGTCACAAGTATTGTGCTAAGCATTTTATAATTATTATCTCATTTGATCCTCACAACAACCCTGGGAGGAAGGTGTTATAACTACCCCATTTTACAAATGAGGAAACTGAACCAAATGAGGTTAAGTGAGTTAGACAGGGTCACACAACTTGTAAGTGCTTGAGATCAGATTTGAATTCATGTCTCCAGGTCCAGTGATCCATAGACTGCTCCACATATATGCCCCATTTAAAGTCTCTACAGCCCTTTTTCCTGTTTGAAAATTAGAAGGCTGGACCAGATAGTCTCTCAGATTCCTTTAGGCTTAATGCTTAGGACTGTCTGATTTCTCTGGCATCAGTGTCTGCTTCTGGAAAATGATGAACCTTGTGTAATCTCTAAAGTTTCTTCAAATTCTAATTTTCCCAATCATAAAACTATATTTTTAAAAGAAATTGGGATGATAAGGACAATATAGTTATACAGAAGTTTGCAATTTATGACATATTTTCTTCATCATGGCTCTGGGACAGCTAACAATCACCCCAATTTAAAAGTTAGGAAATTTAAATTTAGACAAATTCTAATCCTTATTGAAGGTCACACATTGTAACAGAGCTGGGACACAAACCTAAGCCTTCAGGTTCATAGGTAGAATTCTTGAGCCACACTAAGCACTTAATTTATTTCCTTGTTTACTTGCTTTTTTGTGCCTGTTTATTTATTTGGTTGTTTATTTGTTTATTGCTGTATATCTAGACTTGAGATTTCATCAGTACAGGAACTTCTTATATAGAATTTCTTTCCATAGTGGCAGATTAGCAATAGACTGTCTAAAAGCATGACTGAGACCATGTTAGAGAGTTGCTCAGGATACCTACCAGCTGGTAGATAGCTAAGACAAGACTTGAACCCAAATATCCATGATTACAAAACTAACCCTCTCTCTTTCCACTTGGCTCTCTATAGACAAATACACTAATAATCCCAAATTTCTTTAGAGCTATTTTCAACTGAAAATATGACAAAGAATGTGTTATAGTGGGTAGGAAGCACTTTTTTAAACAGTCTCCCCTACTGCACCTGGTTTATTTGGTACTATAAATATCACTAAAACTGACAGCTTCCACAGGTTTTCTCTCCTTAGACTGTGTATTTTTATGCATTTTAGGAAAAGCAAATTTCCCCTCCTCATAAGCAATGGGAATGACATCATAGAGTGAGAACGTATATAGTACCATGATTGTCCTATTGGTATCTGTTAACTTTCCATATCAGATGCACTCTAGGTTCATTCACTAGCTAAGGTCTTCCAGAATAAAAAACAGCATTTGCTCCATCATGAAAGGGAGCATCTTTGACTCTAAAACTGACACTACTTTAGAAAAGAGCATCTAAGAACTGTTTCTTTCTGTTTGGTGAAGGTACAGAATCCTAAAGGATATACATTTAATGTAAATATACTGATATTATAAAGGAAATTACTGAACTAGGAGGTGAAGAATGAAACTGAGTCCACTTATCAACTGAACTTCCTTGGTAAAGAGTTAGTTTCTTCAACTTTGAAAAGATAGGGATGAGAGGCAACATAGTAAAATGGAAAGAGAACTGGATTTGGTCTCAGAGAAGCCAATTTGATGTATGGTACCACCATTTGTTCTTTGTGGGAACCTTAAACAAATCACTTTAGTCCTCTTGGCTTCAGTTTCCTTAACTAGAAAATGGAGAAGAGAGGAGAGAGGGATTCAGACAAGATCTCTAAGGTTCCTGACAAGTCTGATTCTGTGAACCTAGAATTAGATGATATCTGAGGTTCTCTTGAAAAAAAAACTATTCAATATAGTATCATATTGGAGGAATATATATCAATATAGTTTGATATTGTTGCCTATGTATGCATAGAACATGGCTAGGGTGTACAAACACACCATTGACTCTTGCCCTAAATGTGTAGAAAGGGTTCTGTTTTTTTTTATTTGCATCATAGATTCCATGGTGATGAAGCCTATGAACTCCAACTCAGAATCATGGTTTTAAATGTACAAAACAATAATCTTGAGTTTTTTTAAGTTTTCAGATTAAGAACTACTGCCTCAAAAAAAGAGAAAGAGTCAATAGAAATGCTCTTCCATGGTGTATTGGTGCACCCAGCCCAAGTGAAGGAATACAGGTGACTCATGGGTCCTGTACAATTCAAGGGAAAAGGATAGAGGGTACTTGAAAGATTCAAGGACTGAAGATAATGAAGAGTTGAAGAAAATTTCAGATCAAATAGGAGAAAGAAAACATGAAGTTGGGGTGACAGGGATCTAAGATATTTGAATTAGATGGATTAACCAGATTTCTGTTTGGCTACAATAATCATTTTTGATGATTTATATTTTTCAGGAGTTGGAAGGAACCTCCAAAGCCATTTAATCCAACTCTTTGTTTTCCATCTTATGAAACTGAACCCTAGGGAGACTCAGTGAGTTGTCCAAAATTGCACAAGTAAGAAGCATCAAAAGTAGAATTTGAACCCAAGTACTCTGATTTCAGGGCTCTTTCCAACATTTCT
This sequence comes from Macrotis lagotis, assembly GCF_037893015.1. Lineage (NCBI taxonomy): Eukaryota > Metazoa > Chordata > Mammalia > Peramelemorphia > Peramelidae > Macrotis > Macrotis lagotis. The sequence continues at coordinate 120,617,987 of NC_133661.1, forward strand.
CCTCCAAATTTCTTTCCCTTATGCCATACACCCTACCCCACAAGGACAAGTGGTAGCAGAAATGAAAATGAAAATGAAGTGATAAATGACTCAAATACTGAGAAGGAAGGATAGGTTAGATGTAACTGACTATATATGAAGGAGAAGGAAAGTCAAAGATAACTAAGATTTCATACCTGTATTTTTGTTTGTTTGTTTGTTTGTTTGTTTGTTTGTTTGTTTGTTGGGGGTGGAGAGAAGAAAATGTGTTACCATGGAATTGTATTGCACATAGAATTGTGCTACCATGAACAGAAAAAAAGAGAACTCATGAAAAGCTAGCTTTGTGTTAAAGTGCTGCATGGTTATCCATAGAGAAACATTCAGGCATTTGTTGAAATGAGTCAGAAGACTAAGTGAGGGGTCAGTACTGGTCACACAGCTTGGGAAATTACTTGCAAATGAGATGATAGATTTTTGTTTTGTTTTGTTTGGCTTTTTGCAAGGCAATGAGGTTAAGTGACTTTCCCAAGGTCATACAGCTAGATAATTATTAAGTGTCTGAGGCTGGACTGGACCTCAGGTCCTCTTGACTCCAGGACTGGCACTCTATCCACTGCACCACCTATCTGCCCCTTTTTTATTTTTTTTTTGAGATGATAATTTAAACCATAATAATGACTAACATGGCTAGGAGAGAGGGTAGAGCAAATCCCCAAATAACGTGTCTTCCTAAAATCAATCTAGCCATTACTTGGCCAAGTAATGAAGACTTGCATCTATAAGTAAAACATACATACAAAAATGCCAGTATGTTCGGGAAATTTGATTATGATGATGTCAGGATCAATATTTTCCCACCAAAAAAAAGCTCATTTGGGACCTTGCTTAATCCCCAAAAACAATATTTCACATTTATAGACTTTTCCTGCTTATGAAGCAGGAAACATTTCTTGGTCCCCTGGGAAACAACAGGAAGTAGAATGTGTAATATATATATATATATATGTGTGTGTGTGTGTGTGTGTGTGTGTGTGTGTGTGTGTGTGTGTACATATATTTATATATATTTCCTTTGTGTTCCTAACACAAGGGATATGAAAGTAATCTGCAAATTGTAGAATATGCTACAAATGAAACAGGTTATTATTTTCCCATATTCAAATTATTTTAAATATTTATTCTCCCTTAGCATTTCATATTGAATATATTTAACTAAAAAAGTTGGAAAAAGCAAAATGAAGTGGAGTCAGTGGAATTTTCACTTTTAATACTTGGTTACTTGGGTTCAATATATCAAGAAAAGATTAAGCATCTATTATTTGTAGAATATGGCTGGAAAGAATAGCATTTTTGGTATGACTACAAGTTCTTGTTGGATACTTCTAAAAGGACACCTGACATAGTGAAAGGTACTACACAAAGGGCAGTTAAGTGGTACTGTGGATAGAGGGATAGACATGAAGTCAAGAAGACTCTTCTTAATGAGTTCAAATCTGGCCTCAGATATTTCCTAGCTGTGTGACCATGGGCTTCTTACTTAACCCTATTTGCTTCAGTTCCTCATCTATAAAATGAACTCAAGAAAGAAATGGTAACCACTTCAGTATCTTTGCCAAGAAAACCCCAAAATGTCACAAAGAATGTGAAACAAAAGTCAAGTGACCTGGATCCTAGTTCTGATTCTTCCCTACTAGGAAAGTCACTTCATCTTTTTTAAGACTCAGCATCCTTATCTGTGAAACAGAGCAATAACAGTTTGGAACATCTTCCACAAAGAATTACGATGAGGCAAAAATGAAGCAATCCATGGAAAAAATCTTTTATAAGACAAAGTCCTATATAAACCTAGACTATTGTTATAATTATATTGGTTACCAGACCAGAGAGCAACACAAGGCTCACTACATGATTTGCTCAGAAAATGCCAGACAGACGCTCATATTAGGATGGGACATAAAGTTTGAGAAGGAAAGTACTGTGAAATCAGACTGAAAGCAGAAGCTAGATTGTGGAGGGCTTAAATATCAAACTAAAAGAGCATGGTTTTTTTTATTCTGGAGTCAATAGGGAGCCATGAAAACTATTTTTTTAATTATTTAAGGCAATGGGGTTAGGTCACACAGCTAGGCAATTATTAAGTGTCTGAGTCCAGATTTGAAGTCCTCCTGACTCCAGGGTCAGTGATCTATCCACTAAGCCACCTAGCTGCCCCATCATAAAAACTTTTGAACAATGAGATGACCCAGTCAGATCTGTGCCTTAGGAAGATTATTTGGGTAGCTTTGTCAAAGATGAATTGGAAAGGGGAGAGAGTTGAGGTCAAGAAACTAATTTGAAGACTCTCCTAATAATCTAGATATGAGGGTCAGACTCAGATGGAGTGTTGTGGAGAAAAGAGGCTAGATATGAAAGATAATAAGAAGACTGAATTGACTGAGAGGACTTGACAACTGAGTAGATTTTGAGAATCTAGGGGGGAAAAAGAGGCATGGTTGATTTTAAAATTCAAGACTTAGGAGGCGGCTAGGTGGAGCAGTGAATAGAACACTGGCCCTGGAGTCAGGTGTACCTGAGTTCAAATGCGGCCTCAGACACTTATTACCTAGCTGTGGGGCCTGGGGCAAGTCACTTAACCCCATTGCCTTGCAAAAAAGAAAAAATCCACACTTGGGTATTTGGGAAAGTAGTGGTGACCTCAACAGGAATAGGCATAGTTTTAATGAATGATGATAATGAGATCTTTCATAACATTTTGAGCTTCAGATACTGTTAGTGCTTCCAAGAAGCTAATGCTTCTAGTAAGAAATCAGAAATATTAAGACTAGAGTTGATTAGAGAACTTTTGGTTGTATATATTGATTTGAAAGTTATATTATAGGGACAGCTAGGTGGTGCAGTGGATAGAGTACCTGCCCTGGAGTCAGGAGTACCTGAGTTCAAATCCAGCCTCAGACACTTAATAATTGCCTAGCTGTGTGGCCCTGGGCAAGCCACTTAACCCCATTGCCTTGTAAAAAACTAAAAAAAAAAAAACTTTAAAAAATAAAGAAAGTTATATTATAAAGATAGAGTTCAGTGACTTGCCTAAGGTCACACTGATTGTCTCTCATTCAGAGTCATCTCCAGTCATCCTAATTCCCATCTGATCATCGGACCCAGATTGTTTTAGAGGAAAAGTGAAACTTGTGAATTAGCACAGCACCCCTTCACTCAAATCCATTTCATTTGCTTGTCATGTCATCACTTCCCTAATGTCATGGTTTTCTTTGAGAACAAAGGACTAACATCATCAACACCAATTATAAAGATAATGAGTAAATTCATACCAACAGGTCTTCAAGAGAGAAAGTTTAGAGGGAGGAAAGTAAAAGGTTCTAGACAAACCAATGAAAGCTTGGGTGTTTTGGAGTTTCAAAATATTTGAAGTTTCACTATTCAATTGAAGTTGAACTGACTATGAACTTTAAAACCATGATTTGGCATGTTTCATGATTGTCATCATTAATTTATTTCTTTTGTATGAGGTAATAGGACCATAGTGGGCTTCTCAGGTGGTTAACTTCTAAGGAGGCACTTGGCTTTATGATAGTCAAATGAGTCCCTCCTAGAGTGTAATTTAGTTCAAAAAAACTGAGACTCAAAGCCTATTGCCACAGTGCCACTCAAAATATTATTTGTTGTTCTTTCAAGGAGATAAAAGCTCATTATTTATTTATCTTAAACCCAAATGAGTTTTGTTGGGGTTTTTTAATATTTCAAAGAGCCAAAGTGATCTAAGTTAGAAAAAGAACTAATTAAGAAACCATGTAAAAGTGGGATTCAGTAAAATAACCAAATTAGAAAGTGAATTGCTATTCTTGTGATCAAGTTAATAAAAAAAACTGTTAATCAATTAATCCAATTATTGAATTCAAATCCTAATAATATGATATAGGAGAGCATTGGTCTTTGAGTCAAGAAAATCTGAGTTCAAATCCTGTCTCAGATAGTTGCTAACCATGTGATCCTAGGCTACTCAATTAGCCTTTGTGAATTAGTTTTTTCATCTGTAAAATGGAAAGTTCTTTCCAAACAGAATGACTCTGAGGATCAAAGAAGATAATATATAGAAAACATATTGCAGACCTTAAAATATAATATGTGAATAAAAACCATCATTAAAATGTATTAAGAACTAGCAGCAATGATTTGAATTCTAAATTCATCACCACATGTATATTCTTAGGCCACTTACATCTCTGAACTTCAGTTTCCTTTTCCTGCAAAACAAAGGGATGAAACTAAATCAGAAGTTCTTAACCTAGGACCTGGGAACTTATTTTTTTAAACATTTTTACAGCAGTATTTCAATATAATTGGCTTCCTTTTTAATCCAGGATGATTTAATTTATACATTTAAACACAAAACATTAAGAAGAGAGTTATAGGCTTTACCAGACTTTGGACAGAGTCCATGACACAAGAAAGGTAAAGAATCCCTTGACTATATGACTTCTGCAGTCCTTTCAGCTCCAAATGTCTGATTCTTAGATTCTAGAAGTCATAGGATAGACATTTAATCATATAAAACTATTTAATGATAACTCTGTTGTTGTTCAGTCCTTTGTAGCTATGGCCAGCTCTTCATGACCTCATTTGGGGTTTTCTTGGCAAAGATACTGGAGTAGTTTGCCATTTCTTTCTCCAGTTCATTATATGGATGAGGAGACTGAAGCAAACATGGCTAAGTGACTTGCCTAGGGTAGCACAGACAGGAAGTATCTGAGGTCAAATTTAAACTCAGATTTTCCTAACTCCACTGAACACTTAGTTGCCTTTACTCTATAAGGTCTGTTAAAACAAAAAATATTCAACAATCCATGCATTTTCACCCTATTTCCCTCCTTGATTTCTTTCAAGACTCAACAAAAATACCATTTTCAGCAAGGAACCTTTTCCTGATCTGCTTTGATTCTTCTTTGATGATTGTCTTCAATCAATCCCTCTAAGTAGCTTGTTTGTACCTAGCTGTTTGCATGTTGTCCCTTTGACTTCAAACTTCTTGAAAATAGAGACTAGTTTTTATTTTGTGTTGGGGGTGTTGGTTGGTTAGTTTGGGTAGAGGTGCTTTTATTTTTTATTTCCAGTACTTAACACAATACCTGGTAAATAGCATTTAATAAATGTTTCTTGACTGACTGACTGATTGTTGCCTCAAATACAGTTTGATTCTGCATCACCAGGCATAAGTAGAAGATAGTAGTACTGGTGGCAAGATGGAGAAGACAAGAGATAAAAACATATAAGAGGTAAGAAATAACAAAGATTAATTTCTTCAAATGACTTGAAAGTCAAAGATTTATACTGATCCTGTTCGCATTAGGACAGGTTTCTTAACTTGATGTTCACAGACCCCATCTCCACTGCTAAAAGGTCCTTGCATGGATTTCATGGAATCCAAGAACTTTTCAAAGAAAAAAAATGCATCTTTATTTTTACTAACCACTATATGAAATTTAGGTCAGCCAGGTGATGCTGTGGAAACTGAAGTTAAGAAGACTCAACTTCATGAGTTCAAATCCAACCTCAGACATTAACTGGGCAAATCATTTAATTCTGTTTCAGTTTTCTCATCTATAAAATGAACTAGAAAAATAAATGGCAAACCACTCCAATATCTTTGCCAAGAAAACTTCAAATGGGGTCACAATGAATTAGACATGATTGAAAAGACTCAACAACAGTATGAAATTTAACATGTCCTTCAATTATTTAAAATCTTATTCTGAGCAGGGATCTATAGGCCTACTTCACCAGACTACCAAAGGGGTTCAAGACATTAAAGAAAATGTTAAGGACCTTTGCATGAATCTACTAATTACAAATAAAATGCACCTTGATAAACTTAAGAATAGAAGGACCACCGTTGTAAAAATCCTTATTTAAAAAGGTCTCAGATGCAAAGCCTTTGTTATGGAAAACAGGTAGTACAGTGGATAGAGCACTGGCCTTGGAGTCAGGACCAGGGTTTGAATTCAACCTCAGATACTTGCCACTTACAATCTATGTGACCTTGGGTAAATCGCTTAACTCTGATTGGCTTGCAGCCAGGGCCATCTCCAGTCATTCTAATTCATATCTAGCCACTGGACCCAGATGGCTCTGGAAGAGAAAGTGAGTCTAGTGACATAGCACAATATCCCCTCACTCAAATTCAGTTCACATGCTTGTCTTGGCATCACCTCCCTGATATAATCTTCTTTGAAAATAAAGGACAAACATTATTAGTAAAAATTAATAGGAATCTCCAAAGAGAATTGAGGGGTTCAGTTTCAGGAGATATGTAAAGGAAGGGCAAGAGTCCAATATCCTGAGGATCCTATGAAGTACCAAAGATTATTTCAAATCCAATTAGTATATATAAAATGCTTGCTTGTTTCCCTGCCAGAGGATAAGGTGAAAGGACTGTAGATATGCCCTTCCACTGGTTTATCTATGAGAACAAAGTCACCCTTGAAAGAATTAAAGAATTGCTTCAAGAGGAAGAGAAAGATGAAAATGAACCTAAGGAGCCAGAGAACAATTCAAATGTCCTAGAGATAAGGAAGGAAAGGACCCCTGAATCACTGAAACCAAACAATAAGTTCAAGGATCTTCTTATTAAGAAAGGAAGAACTATTTTCAAAAGAAGAGGAGGAGGTTAGTGGGAAGAAAGGGAATGGGAAGAAGAGGAGGAGGAGGAAAAAGGAAGCAGCTTCCCATACTTTGTAAAATGATTGAAAACATCTATAAATGGAACCAGAGAAGACTGAGAGACAAGATGAGCTGTTGTGTTTGGCAATTACAAGAAAGGGGGAAAGAGATTATCCTGCCCTAAACAATCAGAAGATTGGCTGTCTTCCTGTGCTGTACTGCTTGCTTTTTTAATCATGGGCCCCCTTTGGAAGTCTGGTGAAGTCCATGGACTCTTCACAGAATAATTGTTCTAAATGAATAAAATAAAACATGTAAGAATACAAAGGTAATCAAATTTTATGGAAATACAGTTATCAAAATAATCTTTAAATAAAAATTTGGGACATTCAGATTGATCAGGGCAGAGTAGCTAGCCTCCTAAAACTTGACAATTCTGACTATGATTATCTACTTCTATTGATTCATGTTGTGGCAAAGGATACCACCAGAAGTAACTTAGAACACATCTCTAGGGATTCTGGGAAGGAAAGGGAAGACTTAAAGGGTTTTTATGATGACTTGCTTGAAAGCAAGTGACCAAAAAGAGAAAAGAAAGATATAGAAATGAAGCATTAAATCCACAAATTAAGTTCCAGACATTGCACTTGCTTGATCTTGAGAATACAAAGACAAAAATGAAAAAATTTCTGCCTTCAAGGAGTTTGAAATAAACAACTAGTCAAAAAAAGTAGAATTGGAAAAAATTTTAATTTCTGTACTAGATCTTAAGATACAGAAATTTCATGGTCCTAGTCAAGGACAGCCTCTAAAAAGTCTCTAAAAGAGGCTGAAAACATGCAGATGTAAACAAAAGGTATTTAAATTGGCAAAGGGAGAGAAGGGATAATTATATATTGGTCACCAAGTCAGACATTCCACAAAGAGAAAGAAGAATGGCATAGGACATAAAACAATTGTAGAGATGGTGATTTACAGTAAATTACAGATGATAATATCCAGAGGAGGGGAAATAATAATACTTATGACCTCAAAGGAAAAGAGAAAATGACCTGGAGTTCTTAACATAAGAAGATACTTATGACTTTATAAGTATCCTTGAGATTTGGTGGGATAGAATAACTAAAAATGTAATAATATAAGGGTATATTTTAGAGTAGCTTTTATAATCCTTATACCACCCCTAAAAATATAGCGTGAATGGTATAGTTTACAGTAACTTACATAATTCTTACATGGCTCCTAGAATGGAATTTTCCTGTGGACAGTCACTGTCTTTTATCTTTTTTGAATATAACAGCACTAGATAAATGTTTACTGAATTGAATGCAGGCAGCCTAAGAGGCCAGAAACTAAAGTATTTGACAAGGGGGCAGGAAGAATTGAGGTCAGATCTTACCTTAGACATTTACTAGCTATGTGACTATGCACAAGTAGCTTATCTTCTGTTAACTTCCATTTTCTCATCTGTAAAATGGAGATCATATTAGTTTCAACCTCTTAAGGCTGTTTTGAGGATTAAATGAGACAATATTAGTTAAGTTCTTTGAAAACCTCCATACACTATCAAAACTGGTTGTTATTAGTATTGCTATTAATTGAACAGCTAAGTTAGCAAAATACACTAATTTCCCACTTAAGACTGAATATAATAAGATGACATTGAATAGAGATAAATACACTTGAGTTGACATATACAAATCAACTATATGGGAATAATAGAATAGTTTGAGACATAGAGGACAGATTGTGTGGGGAAAAAAGATTTAAGGGTTTTGCTGGAGTATAAACTCAATATTAGTATAGTGTGATGCAGTAGTCAAAAATGCTGTCAGGTTCTCTGAGAATAGTCATCATGTCCAGAAGGATGGGTATTAACATCAAGTTAATTTTTTGTCCTGGTTGGATCATCTTTATAGTATTATGCTCAGTACCAGATGCCAAGTGTTAAGAAGCTCAATGGCAAATTGGATCATAGCCAGAAGAGAATGACCAGGCTGATGATAGGGTTATAGACTATTACTAATTAAAGGACCTGGGGAGACAATTAGACTGAAGATAAGGATCTTGGAAGATGGAAGGATTGAAGAACTATTTTGAAATGGTCAAAGAGTTATATGAAAGACACATTAGACTTATTTTTCTTGGCCCTAGAAGATAGAGTAGGAACAATGAAGAGGAATTAGCTCTATTTTGGCTTGATTTAATGAAAATTTTCCTAATGGTCTAATTTGTGCAAAAGAGAAAAGAGCTGCTTTGAAATGCAGTGAGCTTACCATCATTGCCAATCTTCAAGCAGAGGTTGAACTACTTGTACATTTTGTAGAACATATAATGTACCATGTTCTATTCTTGTTCATGACAGAGTTTGACTACATAATTACTGAGTTTCCTCCCAATTTGATATTCTATAATTCTTTGAAGCTGCTCTGTATCCTAGGACCAGATTTTTTGCATGCACTCCTACCTACTCTTTCTACCTCATTAATTAATAACAGTTAGTTTTTATATAGTGCTTTATGGCTTACAAATTACTTCAATTTGATCCTCACAACAACCTGGGAAGTAGATGCTGGTATTATCCTCATTTTATAGGTGAGGAAATGGAAAGAAAAAAAATGTGAAGTGTCTTGCCCAGAGTCACATAAGATGGAAAGTGCCTAGGTCCCTATTTGTATTTAGTTCTTTCTGACCACAGGTCTAGATCTACATCTCCTCTGTCACCTACTTTTTTCCTTAAGCTCTATACCAGGACTGAATGATGATTTGGGGTGAGTAGGGTTGAATGGTACTAGATAAGAGAGTGAAAGCAGAACTACTCAACTCTTGTCTCATTTCTTTCTTTAATTTATCAAACAACAAGTTTTTATGAAGTGCCAACTATGTGATAGCCTCTGGAGGAGTTGCTGCAGACACAAACAAAAGTAAAACAGAGCCTCCCTTGTCTTCAAGGAGTTTACATTTTCTTGGGGAGCTAGGGAACAACATATACATAGGTGTATGTCTTTAGGAATCCTTTTTTTAAAATTAAGAGGTAGTTTGAAGAAAAGGCACTAGCAACTGAAGGAAGTCAGGAAACACTACAAAATGGGAAAGGAGTGGATTGAATAAAACTTGAAAAGCATCTCACTGGGGGATTTTTGTTGTTGTTGTTGTTGTGTTCAGTCTATCCATAGAGTTTTATTTTTTTATTTTATTTTTTTTAGGTTTCTGCAAGGCAATGGGGTTAAGTGGCTTGCCCAAGGCCACACAGCTAGGTAATTATTAAGTGTCTGAGGCAGGTACTCCTGACTCCAGGGCCTGTGCTCTATCCACTGCGCCACCTAGCCGCCCCTATAGAGTTTTCTTGGCAAAGATACTGAAGTGATTTTGCCATTTCCCAATGAATTAAGGTAAACAGAAGTTAAGTGACTTGCCCAGGTCTATACAGCCAGTAAATATCTGAAGTCAGATTTAAATCAGACCTTTCTTACTCCAGAGCCAGTACTCTATCCACTGAGCCATCAGGCTACTCCCACATTGAGGGTCTAGTAGACTGAAAGCTCAATATGAATCAGCAGGGTGACACAGCAGTTTTATCTAATATTCAAAACTCTAACAAGATTTTGAATCTTCATTTGCTTGCAACCACAGCTCAGATGTGAGCTTAGATCTTTATGATCTTATAGCTGCAACTCCAGTTAAATGTAATCCTCCAAATTTCATGGTAATTATTCTTATAGAATAACTGATTTGGATCTAAGGTCTATGGGACCTTAAAAGACATCTAGTCTCAGAATCACATAATCTCTTAGAATCAAGAGATAAACATCTATTAAGAATCTACTACTGGGGGCGGCTAGGTGGCACAGTGGATAGAGCACCGGCCCTGGAGTCAGGAGTATCTGAGTTCAAATCCGGCCTTAGACACTTAATAATTACCTAGCTGTGTGGCCTTGGGCAAGCCACTTAACCCCATTTGCCTTGCAAAAAAAGAAAATATAAGATGAAGAATCTACTACTGTGCTAAATGCTGAACTTAGAGGGGATCTCTAAGTTCATATATCAAACTCAGATGAGGACACAAATTTCTTCTACAATGTAAAAAAAAAAGTGACCATCTGTTTTGATACCTGAATAGGTCCATGATATCAGTTACTGGAATACTCTCTCCAATGTAGATTACAACCTATCTACACCTTCTTTTCTGCGCAACTCTTATCCATATCTTTTTCATAAAATCATTGTTAAGGAATTACCAAAAGTGCTTTTATAATCCTCTCTGTAGCTAATGCATTCAGGCAAACCATGGGTGATCCCCTATTCTTGATCCTCTAACTGACCAACCTCTATTTCTAGCCACATGTTATTATTGACAATAAAATAAACAATGAACAATTAATATGTTTCAGTCTGCTTCTATGTGCCATTGGTTTCTGTGTCACATAAAAATTCTGGTATTGGATTTGATTAAAAAAAGTTTAAACTTTCTACATTACTTGATCTCACATTATATCCAAGCCAAAAAAAATCATATCTAACATTTAGATTAGCAGATCTTCTTCTGCTAACTTCAGATGAATATGAAAATGTTTCAGTTAGTAGGTCCTAACTGACTTAAGAACTATAATCCTATGATCAATTAATATGATCTCATCTGAAAGTATAAAAATAATGACGATGATGATGATGAACATTTGTATAAGTGTCTTAAAGTTTGCAAAACACTTTACAAATATTATCTCATCCAATCCTCATAAAAACCACATGCAGTCAATGCTATTATTATTATTCCCATTTTATAGCTAAAGATACTGAGGAAATCAAGAATTATGTGATTTTCCCCTGGGTCACACAGCTACTAAATATTTTAGGCTAAATTTTAATTATTTCTTTGAACTTATCAATCTTCCTTATTCCACCTACAGTTATAATATACACAAACAATATACATTAAACATCTCATAGATTTAGAGATACCACTGATCTTTGAGTCATTTGTATAATTTATGGTATTATGCTAAAAAAGATTTTTTTAAATTAACATAGTACTTAAGGGTCTCACATAATACATAAAGCCTAAAAATCCATTTCTAAGATTTAGGTTGGGAGAGTTCACTGGTTCAGTGGATAGACTTCCAGATCCAGAGTCAAGAAGCCTCATCTTCCTGAGTTCATATCTGCTCTTAGAAACTTATTGGTTATGTGACTCTGGACAAAACACTTAGTCTCTTAGTACTCTGGATAACTCTCTAAGATTGTATATACTAAAAAAGAAAAATTCTTCAATCAAGGAGTTTTCTCTACCAATAAGGAAGACAACTTCTAGCAAAACATTGTAGTGAAGGTCAGACCCCAATTGGCATAGACCCCCAAATGTCCTTGCTTAACATCTTGAGTTTTCTCTACCAATGAGGAAGGAGACAACTCCCAGCAGGACACTGTGGTGAATGGAAGATGGCCTAGATCCAATATTTCCTTGCTTAATTTCTTGGGACAGTGAATGAAGTTGCAGCTGGTCATTTGAGCTCTTTGTAGCCATATTTGGTCCCCATCATCTTACTGTATTTTTTAGCCAAGTGAGGTAAAGTTAAGGAGGGATCTCTTGGAAGCCTCATATTCCTAGACTCTCTATATTTCAAGAGACAGGGAAATATGGCAGGATACAATCTGTGAGAACAGGAATTTGCCCTTCAAGACCAGCCAAGATTCTGATATTTGGCTACAAAACTGAGACAGACGAGCTAATTGTCAGGGAATTTGCTTTGCTATTAAAGTGAGATTCTTCCTCCCAAAGTTAAATGATTTAACTCCGCATTTCCAGAATGTACAGCATCTGCACAATATGGTTAAGAAAGGACAGAGGTCAAAGAAAAATAGCCGTCATTGATGAGAAGACACTGAAAACCTCTGAGTAAGTCAAAATATAGATACTTCCAACAGACATAAAAATGTGCTGGAAAACTAGAAATGAAGATGGATAATGGAGAGAGGGAGAGAACAAGCATTTTTAAAAAGCCTACTATGTCACAGACACTAAGCAAATATTATCTCTTTTCTCTTCATAGAAACCCTATGAGGTAAGTGTAAAAAGAAAACAGTAAGAGAAACTTACTAAAGAAACATTATTCTATTACTTTTCTTATATCAGTCGATAAACAATAATAGCCAACATTTATATGGTGCTGACTATTGCCAGGCACTATGTTGAGCACTTTTCAATTATTATCTCATTTGATCCTTCCAACAACCCTAAGGAGATAGGTGCCATCATTATCCCCTTTTTACAGATGGAGAAACAGAGACTGAGTGATTTATACAAGATCACACAGCTATTAAGCATCTGAAGAAGGATTTGAACTCAGGTCTTCCTGACTTCAGATCCAATGCTTTAGCCACTGCACGAGCTAGCTGCCTCATAAGTATTTTATGATAAGCTTATGCACCAGACACAGTGCTGATTTTGTTCATCCTTCATTCTCAAAGAGAACCCATGACAGACATCACAAGCATGATGCCTTCATTTCCACATGAATTGAAGATGAGGTAGAACTGTGAAAAGTTGTTAGCCTTTTTCTCTCCTTTGGAGTCCAGGGAGTCCAGTGGCAAGACAAAGGTCAAGATGACTAATGATGACCCAGGATGCAGAGGTGGCTAAGTGTTAGAGATAAAAAGTGTCTACTCTCAAAGAGTTCACATTCCACATGCCAAAAAAAAATTGCAGATACAAGATATATAAAGAGACAAGAAACAGAGAGTCAGAGAACCTTCCAGGAATGGGAAACAGTGAACAGGAATAGCTGGGAGGGACAGCATTTTGTTTGAAGGCTGGCAAGGCCAGGATTCCTGTTGAAAATGTGGAAAGAAAGAAAAAGTAAGATAACTAGAAATATAGGAAGGGGTCAGGTTAAATGGACTTTAAAAGTCAAATAATTTTGTTTGATTCTGGAAGAAATAGGAAGCTAGTAGAGTTTTTTGAGGAGAGGAGCAGCCAGGGTAGGATCAGACCTGCCCTTTAAGAAAATCACTTTGGCAACTGAGTTGAGAATGGATTGAAGTTAATACTGAGCATACAGTAGCTACTTGGTAGGGATTTATTAAACTCACATTTACTTCACATTAAAATCCTTTTCTTCACAATAACTCCATCTTACAAATAAGGGAAGGTCAGAGAAGCTTTGACATGTCACTTAGCTAGAAAACAGGATTTGTGACTCAAGTCCATTGCTGGCTGTTAATTAAGAGTTAAGGTCTAGGGGTAGCTAGGTGGCACATTGGATAGAACACCGGCCCTGGAGTCAGGAGAAACTGAGTTCAAATTCAATCTCAGACACTTAATAACTACCTAGCTATGTGATCTTGGGCAAATCACTTAACCCCATAACCTTGTAAAAACTAAAAAAAAAAAAAGTTAAGGTCCTAAGATCCTAGATTCAGAGTATGAACAGATCTCTTAGGCCATATAATCCAAAGTCACAGAAATGGTAGTTAACAGAATTTTTTGATTGGTTTCTTCTACAAGTATTTTCTTTATGCTGTTTTTTTTTATTCACTCTGATTGGTGACTGGCTTTCTGCCTGGATTCCTGTTTCAGACCCACTTCACTCCCATCTATACTTTCTTCCTCCATGCCATCCTATATACCAGTGCTTTCCTCCTCCTTATGATGGAAGGTAGAGACAGTCTTGTTTATCCCAATGCTTAACCTAATTCCTGGTAAACAGTAAGTGCTTAATAAATGCTTTATCTATTGATTCTTGGAGGGCTGGGAGATCACTGTCTTCACTCATGAATAAGTTGCACAAAAGGAATTACAGATTTCCTTTGGGAGGAGAACTATATTCAGGGGTAGATTTGTCAACATTAGTTTTTTTACTCTTCTTTCTTTTTTTTAATTTTTTAAAATTTTTATTTATTTGAACTTAAAAATGAAATGCCAAAAAATTTTCCATGTTCACAGAATAACAAAACAGTTTCAACATAAAACTATGAATTTTCATTTCAGTTTCCTTTTTTTGAAAAATAATGTAATATACTCTTTTTCAAAGGTATCCTACTTTTCTGTTTTTTCAAAGCTATCCTACTTTTCTGTGCTTCCTTCTAAGTTTTTTTTGTGTTCTCTGCTGGGTACTTTTCTTTCTCCCCCTTCCCCAATCTACCCTAGAGGCAAATATGTGTAAATAAACATACTTCTAATTATCAGTTCTTTCTCTGGACATGCACCTTCCTACATAGGTCTTATGTAGTTGATCTAATTATTTATAATAGTCAAAATTACTTAGACTTTCAAGTTATTAGAACAATATTGACTTTGTATGACATTCTTTTTTTTAAGGGGTTTTTTGGGGGAAGGCAATGGGGTTAAGTGGCTTGCCCAAGGCCACACAGCAAAGTAATTATTAAGTGTCTGAGGTAGGATTTGAACTCAAGTACTCCTTACTCCAGGGCCAGTGCTCTATCCACTGCGTCACCTAGCTGCCCCTTTTGTGTGACATTCTCTTGGTTCTTCTCATTTCCCTTTTTATTACTGCATGCAAGTTTTTCCATGGTTTTCTAAAATTGACCAACCCATCAGTTCTTATAGCGTAGTGTATTCCATCACAATCACATACCACAATTTGTTTAGTCATTCCCCACTTGACAGGCATCCCACTCCTCTAACTTATAACTGCCATTGTTGCCACTCCTTTCTGAGTCCATATCATCTCATTCATATTAAAATTATAGAATTTTAGGATTCCTTTAAAGGTTCTTAGAAATCATCTGTTCCAACTTTTTAATTGTACAGATGACAAAACTCAGAACCAGGAATGTTGCAATTATCCTAACAATTTTGTTTTTAGCAAGGCTGAAATTTATATGTAATCTAGCATTAAATTTGAAGTAGATTCCCAAATTATCTCTCTGCTTCTATTCTTTCCCCACTTCAGAACCATCCTGTACAACTCTGCCATATTAATCCTCCCTCAATTTGATATTTATCATGTCACTTCCCTGATCAAAAATTTTTAATGATTCCCTGTACCTAATGAATCCAAACTCCTGAATCTGATTATAAAACTCGATGGTGAGCGAAATATGGCAAAAAAAGGGAAAATGAAGAAAAGGGAGTAAGTATTTATATAGTGCTCACTATGAATTAGGCACTTTGCTGAGAATTTTACAAATATTATCTCATTTGAACCTCACACCAACCTTTTAAGGTATTATTTTCTCCATTCTACAGCTGAGAAAACTGAGGGCAAATAGAGTTTAAGTGACTTTCTTAGAGTCACACAAATGGTGTCTGAGATGAATTTTGAACTCAGGTCTTCCTGAACCCAAATTCAATGCCCTAGGAAGGATAGAGTCAGGATCTTCTGACAAGAGCATTCAAAGTCTTCTACATTCTGACTCCAACTTACCTTTGCAATCTTATCTCCTCTTACTTCACCCAATACAATCCCCCTACTTCACATCTATCAATTGTCTCCTAACTCCCTCTCCTACCTTTGTCTCTGAATCTTTTTCCATGTTGGGCCCCCCAATTTAAATGTTCTCCATTTTCTTCCATATCAAGCCAGATTTCATCCATCTATCCAAGATGATCTTTTCATTTAACTAATGCCTTATTTTTGACAGTAAAGTTCTATTTCAAGGGTCAAGGTGCTTCTTTTAAAAAAAATTTATTTATTTAAGGTAATGAGGTTAAGTGACTTGCCCAAGGTCACACAGCTAGGCAATTATTAAATATCTGAGATCAAATTTGAACTCAGGTCCTCCTGACTCCAGGGCTCTATCCAGTATACCACCTAGCTACTACCAAAGTGCTTCTTAACTATTAATTTCTATTACCAGGAACAATTCAAAATGATTGACCAAGCTCCTGAATACATTGCTTAGTGTAAAAATAAGTTCCAGGGGCAATCACCATTTTAAGAGCCTCCTTTATTAAGTAAAATAAATTTTTATATCCTTTTTTCTAACAATTTTAAGAATTGATAGTTTTTGTTGAAGCATAATAACTTACAGCATCATAGTTTGAAAGCTAAAAATTATTTTTTGTAACTTTTGCAAGAAGCTGACTGGGTTTCCCCTACTACCAACTCTTAAGATAACAACAGATCTTACAAAGTTATTCTCAAGATAATTTTCAGTAACTAATCTGGGCAAATTATACTTTCTGAAATAACATTCCCATCCCAAGGTCACTGGATATGTATTTTTTATGAGAATTTGTCCAGGTATGGGCATCCCCCCCAGAATAGCTATTTGTTTCTGGAGCTACCAAGAGTTTTGAAATTATCCCAAGTTTCTTGAGTTTAGAAAGCACTGTCTTCAAGTTCTAGTGTCCCCAAATCTTTAAAGTCAATCATGAAACAATACTTTTATTTCAAAGTCCATAATGAGACAAAACATCTTATAAGCTACATCAAAAGGAAATCAACTTATAAGCAATAGTAATCTAATTTAAAATTGCATTGTTGTCAAACCTCATTTAGATGCTAGTTGAATTAGGGTGTCAATGATTGTCAGAGGACCAGAAGTTCTTTCCAACCCTTAGTATTAGCTCCCAAAACCTAAGCACAATCTTTTGAGACCTAATTCAGATCCCTTCTTGAAATCCTTCCTAGTAGCAAACTAGCAAATCTACATTATATTGTCATCTCTGTGTCTATTTCTGTCTTTGTCTTTTTCTCTGTCTTTCTCTATCTCTTCAAGTCAAAGAAATATGAAAACAAGTATATGAATATACTTGGTAGAAATTCATCTTAAATCAACAAGTACTCATTAAACATTTAAAGTAGACAAGATACTGTGCTAAGCACTGGGGGGGGGGGGGGGTTCCAAAATTCAGATAATCCAGAATCCCTACCCTCCTGAAGCTTAGATATGACACATACACAAATGACTATAATGCAAAATAATACGTAATTAAGTAAACAAAGGAGAAGTATAAATGGAGGTTATATGAAACCTGAACCAAAAGAAAAGGTTAATAAGAAGAAAATCAATAAAGGGGTTTTTTTTTTGGTGGAGATGATTTCTGAGTTTAGTTTTAAAGGATGGTTTAAAATTCAACAGATAAAGAAAAGAAAGGAAGACATTCAAGGAGTAATACACAAGGTAAGCTAAGGCACAGAGCTGGACATGCCAGATATATATGAGTGATTGTGAATAGTGTACTTTGGCCAGAATGTAAAGAACATAGAAGTGTGTGAAACAAATTTGGAAAGTTAGGGTGTTATGGGAAAAGTTTTGAATGTTGGAAAAAAGGAGTTCATCCTGCTTTACCTGGTAGGACCATTGATGATTTTTTGTAGAAGGAGTGACATGATCATATCTATGAGTATGAAAAAATTTCCAGGTAGTGAAATTTAAAAGGAATCAGTAGAGTGGAGGCAGAAATACATACTAAGTTATTTTAACAACCCAGGTAGGTGATTATGACTGCCTAAGCTTTAACCTTGGGAAGGAGATGAATACAAGAGATAATATAAAAATTAAACACTGGGGACTTGATTGAATCTTCATCAATCTAAGTGATGATTTAAAATAACACATATACAGTTCCTTCATAACATCATTTAACTTTTATAAAGTATGTCTTATCTGTTCATCTAAACCAGAGCCAACAAATCTATAAGGCCTCCATAGATAGTTTTCAGGGGATCTATGAATTTGGAAGCAAAAACAATTATATCTTCATTTTCTCTAACCTCTAACTGGAATTTAATATTTCTTTCAAACAATTAGTAACATGATTTTGAAAAAGGTACATGGTCTTCACCAGTCTACCAAAAGGTTCATGATACATAAAAGTGTTAAGAACCCCTTATCTAAACTGCCTTATTGTTCTTTGGCTCCATGTCAAAGGTTTATGTCAGGGCCTGCCAAATAGTAGGTGTCTAATAAATGTTTATTGACTGAGTAACTTTGGTTTGTTCAAACTCTTATGCATTTGGTAGACATTTGGTAGAATTCCTGAACAAATTAAAAACAGTTCACTTCCCAGTCTTAGGTGGCTGTGGATTGATGATGCTCAAAAGTGAATAAGCTTTGGCCACTATAAAGAAGCAGGTGACTCTAAAAGTTCATTGCTAGTTTCTGGAAATAGAAGGGTGGGGGGAGTCTTTGAAATCAACCTTAATCTACATGATTTACTTGAAGTCATAGTAGCTATGAATTAAAACTTCAAGCAGCTGGCTACTGTCTAAGAAACATTAAATGTCCCAATACCAAATTGGAGGTTGTTGCTATAAAATGGAGTCTGACAGGCTCTTGTTTAAAACTTATTTCCCTCACCAACAGCTGCATAATAAGTGAGGCAGTGTTTGAATGAATACCAGGTTTCTATTCCCCTTCTGACACTCCCTCTGTCCTACTTAATAGTTAGTTTGGGTCCTGAGTCCTAGCCTAGAATATGGGGAAGTCAAAAGGAGAAAATAAGCAGATTCCACCCAGAAAAAAAAAATCTCCCTGGAGGAGGCAAAGAACAAATAAACCTGAAATCTGCTGCAATTAAGAATTTTAGACAGTAAACCACATGGGCTTACCTGGAATTACTTTAGTGCAAGTTAGAAACATACAGTATAGGCCAGAAGAGATATTTTGCAGCCCTATCTAACTCAGGCCTCACTTTCCCCAGGATGAGATCACCTGGCATGATAACTTTTATTTTCTCTTCTTCTTCTTTCAAAGAGTTGAAATTTGTTCATTTGGTGTAGCCAGGAGATGAAAACATTTCCACCTTGAAAATTAAGAAAAGTGTTTGTTATTACCTC
This sequence comes from Macrotis lagotis, assembly GCF_037893015.1. Classification (NCBI taxonomy): domain Eukaryota; kingdom Metazoa; phylum Chordata; class Mammalia; order Peramelemorphia; family Peramelidae; genus Macrotis; species Macrotis lagotis. Next base: position 120,637,384 of record NC_133661.1, read on the forward strand.
AGAACTTTTTGACAGCTGTTCTGACAGAAACACCCAAAACTGTTCTCTCCATCTCCTCAAATAATTTTGTAGCCCATATAAGGAGGTAGAGCAAGTAAGGCTATGAAAAAAGCTACAGTATCAGGAGGCAGATTACCTGACTTCTTGTCCGGGTTCTATCACAAATTAGTCACATGACTTTGGCCAAGGACCTATACCTTCAACTTGATCATCTAGAAAATAAGGGAAATAACACCTACCCTGTCTTACCTCATAGAGTTGTTTTAAAGATGGATAATGGAAGTAACAAAACTTTAGAAGACTAAAACCATATATGTGTACTTATATGGCACCTAGATGGTTCAATGGATAGAGCACTGGGTCTGGAATAAGGAAGACCTGAGTTTAAATTTGGCTTCAGACATTCACTAGCTGTGTAACTCAGGACAAGAGCCTTAACCTCTGTTTACCTCACCCAATCTGCTGGAAAGAAAAATTGCAAATCACTCCAGGATTTTTGCAAAGAAAACCCCATGAACATTATTAGCATGCTATTATCTATGGAGTCACAAAGAGTCACTGAAAAATAAGAATAATTTCAAGGGCTTGATGACCAATGCAAGGGAATTCAACATATACTATCCAAATATTTATTTGAGATTCTTGAGAAGGAAGGAAAGAACTTTTCTCTGAAGTCTTGCCTCAGTCATTTATGTTCTCTCCTTGCGTAGACCTATGCATGTATCTTTCAGAATCTTGCCTTCTTGAAAGTAGAGCTGTTTCATTTTTGGTTTTGTATTCCAATTCTGAGAATAGGGCCTTGAAAGTAGTAGACCCCTTGATAAATGACTGCTGAATAGACTTGTGTTGGAAGTCAAGCCTAAGTTCAGAGAGGCTCATCACCAAGTTGCCCAATTGGGAGAAGAGTAAAAAGTTTCAGCCACAATAACCTTCAATGATCTATCAAAGATTAAGTTCTATGCTCTTCAAACTAAAAGCAACTTGAAAATGCTTTCACATATAGTTTGTTTTGGTTTTTTTGTTGCTTCTTTTTTTTGTTTTGATGTGATTTTATTAGAGAAAGGAAGAAAGGGAAAAGAGGAAAGAAGGAAAGAAAGAATGGAAGGAAGGGAGGAAGGAAGAGAAGAGGAAAGAAAGGAAGCAGTGGGAAGGGAAGAAGACCATATTGTACATCTTTATCTTAACTTCCTGCTATCTTCTCAAACTTAATATGTACAAAATGGAATTTTTCATTTTCTCCCCTAAGTCCACCCTTCCTCCAGACTAGCTTTAGAATTGGAAGGAACTTTAGAAACCAACAAGTCCAACCCCTTCATTTTATAGATGGTTAAGTGACTTGCCCAAAATCACATAACTAATGAGTGAGGAGGAATTTGTAAGGACCTGTTCCTAGATCTGTATCCACTATTTCCCTAACTGCTTTCTTTTGCATCAATGTAATAATATAAGAAAAAGTTTCCTGTTTCAAAACCCAAATCATCTTTGAGCCTCCACTCCTTCTCTTTCACCTGAATATATGACAAATATGTCATGACCTATTGATGACAAGATCTATTGATACTACTGCCACAATATCTCTCGTATACATCCCTTCTTTTCACCTACATTGCTAACATTCTATTGTGTATGTTTATCACCTCTGGGCAATTACAATGTCTTCCTAATTTGCTTGTCTTTTTGCTTCCAGTCTCTTATACTTTTCAATTCATCCTGTACATAGGAGCTCAGTTTTCCTAAATCACAGATCAAACCATGTTGCCTATTAAAAACATTTAGTGGATCACTATTGTCACCATGACAAAGTAGAAACTCCTTACCCTAACCCCTCCCATTAGAACTACCTGGACTCTATGTCAGTGTCCCTAAACTCTAAAGGTGTTTTCAACTTTTCTCCACATCACTACCTGGTCATTTTCAAAAAATGCTACTATACATCCTCATTTCTATCTTCCCTTTATTATTGGTTGCCTTCCCTCATTAGACTGCTGCTTCTTGAGAGCAGAGACTATTTAAATTATGTGTATTTGTATCCCCAGAAATTTGAACAATGCCTGACTACCTATAAATGTACTTAATAAATACTTTATAATTCAACTTGAAGGAAAAAAGAGTTTGATGCAGAGGTGAGAAGGCACTGCATTCCAGTCATTGGGACAAATGATAAGGATGGAAAGTAGAAGATTATGGGTAAAGAACAAAGAGAAGGCCAATTTGCCTCCCCATTTTGGTAAAATGAGCCAACTCTCCATGAGGTCTTTCCTGTTACTCCTAGGTATTAATGCCCTACCCCTAAAATAGTATTTTATATTAACTTTCTCTATATATAGTCTTTTCTATTTGTGGGTTTTGTGTTCTCTCCTCCAATAAAACATGAGCTCTTGGAAGACAAGATTTCTACTTTTCTTTAAAATATGTGTATCACTCCCACCTAATATAGAGTCTGATACATGGGAAGGATTTCTTCAGAAAATTAAGGTGCTCTAAAAATAAGCTCTGAATGAATTTAAAAAGCAAATTTAAATTCAGATTTCTTTTCCCACTATAAAATTATGTTTAGTAATATGTTTGTTCTACTTAATAAATGCTTGTTGGTTGATTGATGGATTAATTACATCTTCTCTGTCTGCTATGACTTAATATATAAGTGTTGACTTTTTAAACACTTTGATGTAGTCTGATGTCCTTGGTTTTTAACCACTAATGACACACACCTAAAAAAGAAAATGTCACCATACCTCATAGACACATTCAGAGGAGAAGTTTAACTAAAGCTTTCTTTGCAAGTTTCTTCATTCATGAAGAACATCTGGAACTGAAGGGGAAGCATGGGGGAAAAATATTTCTTTTTTCTGATATTGGTGGCAATTTGGCAAGTTATATCTTCTTTTTTTTTAAAAGAAGCTTCCAAAAATAACTAGTGAATTACACATTTGGGATACTGCTATCCCTTTTTCCTCTTCCCTAGATAAGACCATGAAGAACTCCAAGGCCTTTTGCGAAGCTGGTTTAAACCAAGGGATTTACCTGGCATTGTGAATACCAGCTCTTGAATTTTCTGCCAAAACAAATGTTTAAAATTAATTCTGTTCCAGGCCATTGCAGAAACAGATTTTTGTTCTAACTTAGGAAGGAGTAGGTGTAAATGCTGAGTCAGAGAGGATGCCTTGGAAGTTGCCAAGAAGGAGATGGTACTAAAGCAAGAGATTCATATTAAAAATACTTTTAATAACACTTTGGACATTGCAAAACACTTTCATATATATATATGTGTGTGTGTGTGTGTGTGTGTGTGTGTGTATAATTTAATCCTAATAACAGTTTGTATAATTTAATCCTAATAACAGTTTGCATTTTTAATTTTGCTGTAGTTTAGTTGTTCCAGTTATAGCCAACTTTTCGTGACCCCATTTGGGATTTTCTTTGCAATGATACTAAAGTGATTCACCTTTCCTTCTTTGGGTCATTTTACAGGTGAGAAAACTGAGTAAAATAGGATGAAATAACATGCTCAGGTTCACCCAGTTAGTGAGTGTCTGAGACCAGATTTGAATACAAGAAGATGTGTCTTCCTGACTCTAGACCCAGCATTATATCCACTGGACCACTTAGCTGCCCATCCTTAACTTATTGATGGAGAAACTCAAGTTCAGAGGGCTTTACCCAAGATCACATAGCAGGTGGTAACAAAACTAGGAATTAAATCCCTCTCTCCTTTCCTGTCTCTATATCTATGTCCATTCTCCTTTTTCTTCTCTGCTAATATAAGCTGGCCTTCCTCCTTTCCAAAGTCCACCCTCTCTCCGGTGCGCCTTCAGTCCTATACCCTCCTATAGTTTTTAGGACTTTGTTCCCGTAGTCATCTCCCCTCTTCTCATTTTCAGGCTTTCCTTTTCTATTAGCTTTTCCCATCCATTTGTAAATATACTTAGTTCTTCCCTATCCCAAACAAAACAAACAAACAAAATAAACCTTTCCCTTGACATTGCTATATCTTAAGCTACTGCCCATTCTTTTTCCTCTCTTTTTCACTACCAAATTTCTTGAAAAATATTCTGTTGAAAAGAGATTACTCTAATTGACTATACAGAGGAGAATAACAAGCAATGAGGGAAGGAAAGAATCATAAATAAATAAATTTTAATTCAATATAAAGAAAATGTTCCTAATCATTTGTCCAAAAATAGAATAGACTGCCTGAAGATAATGGGTTCTCCAACATTGAAGGTCTCCAAGCAAAGAACAGATGATCACTAGTGGTCATGGGACCAGGGAGATGTTGTAAAGTGAATTCCTATTTAGATTAGGCTGAATGATATCCATTCAAATCAAATCTCTATGACTATCATTTTTCCCCCATCTAGAACCTTTAGCTAATGAAATTCTTCAAGGACTTGATCAGATTCTACCCACTCCAGAAAAACTTCTCTTTACACCCAAAAGAAGGTTTTGCATTTCAATGTAATTTATGTCCATAGCAAAAAAGTTGTCTCTCTACTATTTCATAGCACTCTAATTGACTTCTCTTAATATAGTCTAACTTGGAGTTATATACATTTCTCAATCCCTACAAACATGCACACAAACACATACACATAATCATCATCTAAACCCCTTGAGGGTAGGATCTGTGTAATCTTTCATGTTTGAATTCCAAGGATTAATTTCTGTATGGTACTTTGCATATGGTATCTACCTCATAAATAATTATGAACTCAAATTGAATCCAACTCTTCTAAATCCTTAAAGTTTACAATTGTCTTCTGCACCAAATTTGCAAAAGTATTTTGGAATTGATGCAGAATTTTTGTAGAAAAAAATATATAGTGAATATCTCATCACAATGAATTCAATGAAATTTTCAAAATCAAGTCAATAAAATTTACTAAACACTGAGTGATATACAAAAACAACACATCCTTACCCTCACAGATCTTGCAATCTAATCATCTATATAGCACTGAAGTTTTGCTAAAATAAAAGTTCCTATTTGCTTAGGTTTCTTGTTACAGACTTTTGTTGTAATTATATTTCTCATAATGATATTTGACTTTAATATAAATATGAGAATCATCTAGTCATAGATTTGTAGCTTTTATTTTTCTGTGTTATTTATAATGTAATATGTAATAATATATAATTTATTATAAAGAAATTCTCTGCTTTGAAGAGAGACCAGATCTTGGAGTCAAGAAATACAAACTCCAATATATAACTTTCTGGCTGACTCTAGACAAGTCACTCTCAGTTCCCTAAGGCAATTCTAAGAATAATTACAGAGAAGGTGCAAGCCTCTATTGATAAAAGGAGTTTCCTCATCTGAGAATTCCTTTTATCAATGAAATCACAGGTATAGTCCCTAGCCTTCTCTAATTTACTTTAAATCAGGGAAATGATGGTTTGCTGGTGTTCAGTCATTTCAGTCATATCCAACTTTTTGTGAACCCATTTGGGATTTTCTTGGCAAAAATACTGAAGTAATTTTGCCATTTCCTTCTCTGGCTTATTTTATAGATGAGAAAACTGAGGCAAACATGGTTAGCTGACTTGCCCAAGGTCATACAGTTAGTAAATGTCTGAGGTCATAAGAAATCAGATCTTCTTGACTCCCAGACTGGCATTCTCTTCACTCTGCCACCTACTAGCCCATAAATGAGGTTTAAGTAATGTCTTTGCTGGCAGAATCACAGTGGTGACATACACCACTCTAGATTGCTACTGCCTTAGTTCATCTGCTTACATTCCAAAGAAAAAAAATTTTTCCATGGAAAAAGATAGTCATATACTGTGAAACCTCCAGGGATCTCAGCTCCCACATTCTTGCTTATAGGAATTTTTCACTTTCACAACATATTACTTAGTCAATGATCAGAAGCAAGAGGTAGATTATTAGAAGTAAAAGGTAACCAAATCATAAGTCAACAAGCAAATAAGGACTAAAAGCAAGAGACAGATATAGCCACTATCTAAAAAGAACAAGTTTGAATTGTATATCAATCAGACATGCAAACAATGAACATGAACTTGGACAGACTTTGAAAGATAGTGGAGGAAAGAAGAGCCTGCCATGCTATGGTCCACTGGGGTCAACAAAGAGTCAGACATGACTGAACAGCAACAGCAGCACCAATTAGAGCCAAAGTACAAACATGGTCAAAGGTCAGGGAAGAAACCCAGAAATAAGTGTTTGTGACATTATACTCATTTTCTTCAAAGAGTGCTATCAACTCCAAACCCAATGTGAATAATGTCATTCTGCTTTTAGGATTTCCCAAAAAAAAGAAACAACTGGTTGTTGGTCTACTGATGAAACAAAAATCTAAAATGAATGTTCTGCCTTCAATCTTGTTTGCATTTCACATATATTTTGATGACCACAAGAATTTAAGTCTTTAGGACCCCTATTGTGTTGCCATCACTACACCTCACAGTTGCTATTTGTCTTAATTAGTTTCAGTGAACATGGGGATGGCCAAAGGGAAAGAGTAATCAGAACTCCTCTGTCTCATAGAAAGCTTCTTGGGAAGTCAAATGAGGTATTATTCTTCAGCCCATACCCAAAAAAGAGATCTCTCCCTATCTCACCTATTGTTTGACAGTTATCTCCACAATGGCCTAGCACTCTATTATTTCAACCAGGTTATCCTTGCTTTCAGCCTCTAGATTCTCTATTCCCATTTTGTGTTTGGCCTTGATCTGGTCAATTTTACTACTGTTAAACTGGTATTCCCCTACCAAAGTGATATCCCACTTGTGTTTGGTTTCTGCTTATTCCTTTGAATTTGAAATTTCCTGTGCTTGCCTGCCCTCCCCAGATCCCTGTTTACTCACCTGATTTCTTGTTGACATATTCTACAGTCACAACCTTCTTATAGGGGCTCTTCCAAGCAGGCAACCCAGATGCTAAGTATTAATACTTTGACTCCTACTATGCTTTGGCAAGGGTCCAGGGCTCAATGTAAGTTATTGATCACTGCAGGATCAGACAGATTGAAGCAGGTCACTGATGAAAATCTAGGCAGATTTAGTTGAAGGGAAAAAGGTCAGTGAGCCGAGCCCAGAGCCAGAGAACAGGGTAAAAAAGAAGGTTGCTGTGTCTTCAGCCAACAGCTGGAATCAATCTCTGAGAGTTTTATTGTACTACCTCAGGCAAATATACATCCTTTTCTCTGATGGGGCTCAGTAATCCTGTTAGTCAATAGAAAATTATAAAGTGTCTTTTTGTAACAGGCAAAGAGGCACTGTGCTAAATGATAAGAAACAAAGAAAGGCAAAAGACAGCTCCTTCTCCCAAGAAGCACACACAGTCTAATGGTGGAAAAAATATGGAAACAGTTATAGTCAAACAACCCATAAATAGGGTAAATCTACAGAGGGATAGTACCAACAGGTCTTAGTCTTAAAGATCAACCAGTCAATGGATTCTCCTCTCCCAGGTTAGTAGTCATACTCTGTGAATCTATGCTATAGAATAGAGCAGTATCCCCAGGGACAGATAGTGAACAAAGCAAAGAGTATATTAGAGGCTATTTCTTCCCAATCAACGAGATCATATAGAACCCTAGATTTTAGAGGTGGAAAGCAGACTCTGAAGTCACTTCATTGAGGATCCTCATTTTTAGAGTTGAAAGTCAAAAAAGGTTAGTTAGGTGATGGACTTTGAGTCAGGAAGACCTCAATTTGAAACCTGCCTCTGATGCTTATTGGGTGACCTTAGACAAGTCAGTCAACTGCACTCAGTCTGAGTTTCCTTGTCTGTAAAATGGGAACAATAAAACCACCATAGAGTTGCTCATGAGGATCAAATGAGATAGCAAAATTATACAGTATGAGTACTTCTATATATTTAACTATATAAGTCCTCAGTAAAGTGAGACCTGTGTTAGATGGGGCTGCAAATCTTAAGGTGAAGATAATCACAGAATTCCTCTGGAAGAATCAAAGGTCATGAATAACAAAGAAATGGAAAACATGTAAAGGAAGGTAAGCTTAGCTGCACCAGATCATTAACAGCATCATAAAGGGATAATTATCAAAACTATTCAGTGCTCCTAAGAATTAGAAAGGTGGGTCAGTGGCACAGAGTAGACATATAATACACAGCAGTAAATAATTATAGTTATCATGTGTTTGACAGATGTAAAAATTTAAGCTTTGAAAATAAGATATTTGATAAAAATTTTGGGAAGACCAGAAAACAGTCTGGCAAAAACTGGATATCTGGCACCATTTACCAAGAAAAGGTCAAAAATGAATAGATGACCTAGGTATAAAGAAAAATGTCATAAATAAATTAGATCAGGGAACATATTATCTATTAGACTTTTGGATAGAAAGATGTATGAATACATAAGAGATAGTAGTGTGAGATGTTAAATGGACAATTTTGATTACATTAACTTCAAAGGGTTTTGTACAAATAAAATCAATGTAGCCAAAATTAGGAGGAAAACAGAACATTGAGAAAAGATTTTATAAACAGTTTCTCAGATAATGGTATAACTCAAATAGATATAGAACTCTGTCAAATTTATAAGACTTTGAGTCACTCCCCAGTTGATATATGGTCAAAGGATATGAACAGATAGTTTTTAGATGGAAAAATCAAAGCTATATATTGTCATATAAAAATGCTCTAAATTATTATTGATTAAAGAAATGCAATTTAAAACAATTTTGAGATATCATCCCACAACTATCAGAATGGCTAAAATGAAAAGAGGGGGTAAAATGACAAATGTTGAAGGAGATGTAAAAATTTGGGTCACTAATACACTGTTAGTATAAACTATGAAGTGATTCAATCATTTTGGAGAGCAATTTAGAACTATGCCCAAAGAGTTATAAAACTGCAACTCTTTGATCCAGAAATATCACTATTAAGTATGTTTTCCAAGGTGTTTGGAGTGGGGCAGAAAGAAAAGAACCTTTATGTTCTAAAATATTTATAGCAGCATTCTTTGTGCAGGCAAAGAACTAGAAATTTGTGGAGGAGAGGTGCCCATCAATTGGGAAATGCCTAAACAAGTTGTGGTATGTGATTGTGATGGAATTCTACTGCACTTTAAGCAATGATGCGCTGTTTGATTTTAGAAAACATGGAGAAACTTGCATTAAATAATGAAGAGAAAAACAAGAAGAAGCAAGAGAATTCTGTATGTAATATCAGCAATATTGTTTGAAAAATAATTGTGAACAACTAAACTATTCTTAGTGCTGTAAATATTAAAATCAACTACAGAGGACCTATAAAGGAAGATGATATCCAACTCCAGAGAAAGAACTGACAAGTAGGTGTACATATATATATCTATCTATCTATCTATATATATATATAGATATATAGATATATAGATATATAGATATATAGATATATAATTATGATAGATAGATAGATAGACACACGCATATGTAAGTTGTCAGTCAAATGGTTGCCTTCTCCTTTATAGGGTGGGTAGAGAGGGAGACAGTTCAGAAAAAATTAAAATTTAATTTAAAAAATGTTTAAACCTTAAGGTACTATAAAAGCATATAATACTATGCTATATATATCATATATAAATATATAATTATGCATATATAATATAATGTTATATATAATATGCATATATTATACAAACATATATAATAGTACTGTAAGATACTATACTATAAGGTACCATAAACCTATCATTATTGATGTTGCTAAGTGACTTATCCAAGGTTATACAGCCAATAAACAACAAAGACAGAATTTGAACCCAGACCCTCTGACTCTACAACCAAGTAGTCATTCCATTATATCATTCTACTAAGTTTCTTCTGTTGCCTCTAGGATTATCTCCTTTTTCTCTCTCTCACACTCTCTCTCTCTCTCTCTCTCTCTCTCTCTCTCTCTCACACACACACACACACACACACACACACACACACACACACACCAGATCCATGACTCAGTTCCACCAACTGGACATTAATCAAGCCTCAACAATTTTAAGATGTCAAACAACAAAAATGATAGGGAAATATTTTGCTGTTTCTCCCCCAGACTGTGAAAGATGAAAATACTCCTGTAGCGTCTTGTTCAGCTCTCAAGTGCCAGTTTTAAAAATACTCAAATGTGGAAATTTTTTTTTAAGTTAATAACTCTAGTTTAAGACATTTAAGAAATGTTTCACCATAGTTAAAGTTCTCACGTATGGGAGTGATCCAGAACAGAGCTCTCAAAGGAACCAAGTGTAGAAATGCCCAGGAAAGATGTCAGATCCCCGGGCAGGCTCTTTTCCTTGCTCTGAGTCCAGTCTAAATTGCACCAAAAATGCAGGGCTGAAGCCACCAGGGTGATTTTACTACCCACCTGTTTCTGCTGACAGTGATGACTTCTTTCCTCTACCCTCCCTCAGGGCAGGGACTTGAACCCATCAAAGTACAGAAATGATGGTGACAAGGTTTTATATTTATTAAGTTTCATAACTGATTCCAGGGCAGGCGGTGCTCATTAATAGTTCTTTAGAGGGTGCCGTCATTTCCTCAGACACAGCTGGCTGCTGGAGTGGGAAGCCAGAATGTTCGAGAAACTTCCCATTCATTCATGGCTTCATTTGGAATGAAATTCACTAGACTTGCTCATTCCTGCTTTAATCCTTTGCCATGGGTCTCTCTGTGGGTCTCCAGCTTCCACTTAGGAGACAATTTGAATGTATAAATTCATTCATTCTTTCATTTAATAAGCATGTTTTGAATCACTACTTTGTACTGGGTTACTTTGGAGAATAAAAAATAGACATGGACTCTAACCCCAAGTCTTTTACAGTCTATAAGAGGGAATTGATCTAAAAGTATTGTAAGACAGGTGGTGGTAAAAAAGTCAGAAGACAACTATCAAGTACAAGGGGAGGTTCTAAGGAAGATTCCACCAGAGAAGGAAGATCAAAAGGAATAACTCACATTTCTATATTTAAGGTATGCAAAGTTCCCTCTATTTTGTCTCATTTGAGACTTACAACAAACTTTTATCATCCTTGTTTTACAGAGGAGTAAATAGGTCATCCAGCTAGTGTTTGAGGCAGAATGAGAATATAGTTCTTTGACCATGGTGACTCTCTAAAGGAAGGCTTCATGATGGAGGTGGGCATTCGAATTGGACACTGAAGACAATAATAGGAGTTTGATATGGCAAGAAAGAGAAAGAAGGACATTTAAGGCAAAGAGAGAGATAAGAAGACATTGGACAAGCTTTAATATGGTTGAAATAGGGTATTTGTAGGTTTAGAAAAGATTAAAATAGATTTGAACATGAGTATAAAGTTCCTAGAGGCAAAGAGGCAATATAATGAATAGAGCACTAGACTTGGAGTCAGGGAGACCAAGTTTGAATCTTCCTCCAGTTTCTTGAGCAGTATGGGCCTGCCCAAGCCTCCTTCTCAGTCCCCATTTCCCCATTTGTAAAAAAAAAAAGGGGGGGGGTAATAATAATGTTGAATTCGAAAGGATGCAGTGAAGATCAACTGAGATAACATTGCTCTTAAGAACTATGTAAACAGTGACTATCATTACTATCACTGAAAGCCAAAGTATCTGAACTTTACTTCATAAGCAATGGTCAGCTATTCACAGTTTTTGAGCAGAAGAGGGCATAATCAGAAACAGAAAGATTAATCTAAGGTCAAAATGGTGAATGTATTGGAAAGAGAAGAGTCCAAAGGCAGGTAGATCAGAAAGAAGTTTATTGCAAAAATTGGGGGGAGAGGTAGAATAAACATTTATATATACCTTCCATAGACTGGTTACAATTATTTTCTCATTTGATTCTGTGAGGTAGGTGCAGCTACATCCCTTTCTATAGTTAAGGAAATTTAGGCAAACAGAGGTTAAGGGCCCTATACTCAGAACCATACAACTAATAAGTGTCTAAGGTCAAATTTTAATTTAGGTGTTCCTCCAAGCAACATACTATCCACTGTGCCACCTAGCTTCCTCTGTTAAGATCACTGATCTCTCAGCTTTTGAGATCATATACTCATATCAGTAAAAAAAAAATTAAATAAAAGTTATTTGAATTAAATATTAAATGCTTAATAAAAATAATATAAAATTGTTATCCTCATTATTTTTAAATTTACTTACTGACAAATTATAAAAATTATAAAAAAGCACTTAGCACTATGCTTAGCAGATGGTGGGTATTAAAATCTTGTTGACTAATTATATATAGGTAATAATGCTATGTTAGTACTTATATGGATTATAAAACAGGATAATATAAATTTTAATGAGATTATTACTTTATATTCATTTATCTATTTAATAAATATTTGTTAAGCATCTTCTATGAGTACTACTATACTAAGTGCTGATATTTGATTCTAGAGTCAATAACAAGCCTTTCCTTGGCAGTGTCCTTTCCAAGGAGGTACCCATTGACAGTGAGGTTGACACACGCATTGTCAGAAATAGCTCAGTAGTTGGGAGACTCTGAAAGAAAGAGTGGGACATGATCCAGCAATACCACTATTGGGTCTATATCCTGAAGAGATCATGAAAAAGGGTAAAAATATCACTTGTATAAAAATTATGCATAGCAGCTCTACTTGTGGTGGCAAAGAATTGGAAATCGAGTGAATGTCCATCAATTGGGGAATGGCTGAATAAATTGGGGCATATGAACATTATGGAACACTATTATTCTATTAGAAACCAAGAGGGATGGAAATTCAGAGAAGCCTGGAAGGATTTGTATGAACTGATGCTGAGTGAGATGAGCAGAACCATAAGAACATTGCACACCCTAACAGCAATTTGGGGTTTATGATCAGTCTGAATGGACTTGCTCATTCCATCAGTGCAACAATCAGGCACAATTTGGGGCTATCTGTGATGGAAAATACCATCTGTATCCAGAGAAAGAATTGTGGAGTTTGAACAAAGACCAAAAGACTATTGCCTCTAATTTTAAAAAAAAGTTATATTGTTATGTAATTTTGCTATCTTTTATATTTTATTTTTTTTCCTTAAGGATGTGATTTCTCTCTCAACACATTCAATTTAGATCAAAGTATAGCATGGAAACAATATAAAGACTAACAGACTGCCTTCTATGGAGGGTGACGGGTAGGGAGAGGGAAACCAGATTAGGGGAAAAATAAATTAATTAAAGTTTTAAAAATAATAAAGTGTGGGACATAAGAAGTATTAGACTAACTACCATTGTGCTGACCTCATTGCTATTTGCCTGTGAAACCTGGACAGTCTGACAGCACCATGTCAGGAAACTGAATCACTTCCATTTAAATTGTCTTAGGAAGATTCTGAAGATCACCTGGCAGGAGGGGACCAGACACTAAGGTCCTTTTTCGAGCTAAACTGCCTAGCATTCCATCACTACAGAGAGTGCAACTATGATGGGCTAGGCATATTGTTGGAATGTCAGACATACGTTTGCCAAAAAAAAAAATTTTTTTATGGAGAACTCACACAGGGCAAGCACTCACAAGGGGATCAGAAGAAGCAACATTGAGACACCCTGAGTGTCTCCCTTAAGAACTTTAGAATTGGGGGGCAGCTAGGTGGTGCAGTGGATATAGCACCGGCCCTGGAGTCAGTACCTGAGTTCAAATCTTGCCTCAGACACTTAATAATTACCTAGCTGTGTGGCCTTGGGCAGGTCACTTAACCCCATTACCTTGCAAAAAAAAAAAAGAACTTTAGAATTGACTATACAGTATGGGAGACACTAGCACAGGACCACAAGCATGGCATGCCCTCATCAGTGAGGGTGCTGTGCTCTCTGAGGAAGGCAGAATTGAAAAGCTCAAAGAAAACATGACATATGTAAGTGAAGAGTACTCACCCCAGGTGTTTACATGGATTATTTGAGCCCGACCTGTGGTAGAGCATTCCAAGCTCATATTGGTCTGATCAACCACAGTTGCATACGCTGTCATTTGTCTCAAACATAGTGATGTTATTTTCGCCTTTTTCAATAACAAAGGACAAGAACCAACCAACTATGAGTTGGGCACCATGCTAAGTACTGATATTTAATTCTAGAGTCAATAGGAAGCCACCTGAATTTACTGACTAGAAGAGTGATGTAATCAGACCTTCATATTAGGAAAATCCTTTTGGAAGCTGGAGCAGAGTGAGAAATGATCATTTGGGGAGACTGTTTAGGCTTTTACAGTAGTTCAGACAAGAGGCCATGAAGGTCTGAATGGATAAAAGGGGAATAGACATAAGAGACATTGGGGTTATAGAATCAACATGATTTATCAAATGATTGGATGGGGGTGGGGAAGAAGGTAATGTTGAGGGTTGCCGCCAAGGTTGCAAACATGACCAGAAGGATAGCAGCACCCTTGACAGAATTAGAGAAGTTCAGAAGAGGTATGAATATAGGGGAAAAAGATACAATATTCAGATTCATGGTTCAGACACTATTCATCCAAACCTGCTCATCCTAGGCTCCTCACTCTGACCCACTGAAATAAAAGGGAGAAACTAGGCCAGGGCTCTTCTTCATAGGTCAAGGACCAGGAGGGTAAAACTGTTCCCAACAATAGTGCCTGACACAGCCATGAGTTGATTTGAGGGTAGGGTGTGGATTCACCAGGAAAGAAAAAGAAGTTGGGTCTGGGCAGCCCAGAAATAGGACCTGCTAGTGCAGGTGGAGTGAGGAAAGGGATTGTGATTAATCCCCTGAAAGGATTCCACTAGGACATAAGTTGGGGAACTTGAAAAGTCTCAGCAGGCAGAGAGTAGCAGCACTGGGTGACAAGGAGTGAAAGGAGGGTGGGGAGGGGAGCACTGACCCATATTCTTACATTCTTATAGGTTACCCTTGGGGTCATGTCACAGTCCCCTTGGAGCCACTAGAATGAGTGATGGTGACCCACTTTGGAGACTACTGACCTAGATGAAAGGTAAAGAAGTGCAATGAATCAAAAAAAATTTTAATTTCAAGGTTTGGGACTTATTCAATATAGTTGCCCTTTCCTTTTTGAAGTATAGCATAAGGTACAGAATACTAGATTTGAAATCAAGAAAGTTTAGGTTCAAATCCTCAAAATCTTTGATGTTTACTAGTTATGTGACCCTAAACAATCATAACTGGTTTGGAGTTTCCAGCAGTTCCCTAAGAATTATATACTAAATTATAGAATGAATATAGTCAATATTGTTGAAGGAAGTCTCCTCCTAAGAGGTCCCTGACCTGCCCCAATCAGGGATGCAGTGATTTATTTAACTTCCTCTCTATGCACATATCCATACAACACAGCTGCTTATAGACATAGAAAAGAAGTTTTTCAACTTAGTGAGGAGGATAAAATAAATTAACCTAACTACTCAATATGTAAATTTATAAAATAAAAAGTCATTTGACCAATTTTTCAACTACTTAAAATTTATTGTATTACATAAAGAAAAGTGCAAAGTATTGGTGGAAATAGTGATTTAAAGTACACACATCAAGACCTTGAAAAGGCTGATTATTGAAAAAGGATCACCTTCCTTTTTTAAATTTTTTTTAATTTAAGGCAATGGGGTTAAGTGACTCGCCCAAGGTCACGTGGCTAGGCAATTATTAAATGTCTGAAGCTGGATTTGAATTCAGGTACTCCTGAATTCAGGGCCAGTGCTCTTTCCACTGCACCACCTAGCTGCCCTATCATCTCCCTTTTTGAATTCACACATAGGAAGTTTGGGGGCTTGAGGAGTTGTTTGTTTTTTTAAGAAACCACTTTTGTTGAGTTAAAAAAGTGAGATTTCTTTTTATTTTTTGCTATGGAATTCAGTAAAAATATAATATTTTTTAATTAATCTTTCTATTTTTTAGTATGTAAACCAAACTTTTCCCTCTACTTGGTTAAATTACTATAATCTCATGTTTGAGCAGCAGGTATACCACATTTCCCCATGTATAAGATGCACCTTAATCTGGGGGCCTGAAATTTGAAAAAAAAAAGTATTACATGAAGTTGTTGAATTCAAGTTTTATTCATCATAAAATTCATACAACTCCTCATCACTGTCAAAACTCCCATCCATTAGTTTGTCCTCATCACTATCTTAGGAGAGACTCTGTCAGCTCTCCTGCCTGGCCCTTTACTCTTCAATCCATCTTTTCGATTCCCTCTCGAACTCAGGCTATTTGGCTGACTTGCTGCTCTCATGGCCTTCTGCCAAGGTATTTTCAGTAGGTTTCGTCTTCCCATAGTCAGTCCCAGATTGTTTTCTCAGTTGGAGGAGGACCAAACTGACATTCAGCAGCACAATTTCCATTCACTTTTGCAAACCGGATCACTTTGAACTTGAATTCAGCACTGGACAAAAATCTTTTCTGAGCCATTTCTGGGCAGAACAAGGCAAAAAGTAACTTAATATACTGGTTTAAAAAAAGAGGAAAATGCAAGTAAAAAAAATCTACAACTTAAGAAGACGTTCCCAGTTTTTAGATCCCAAATTATTTTTAAAAGAGTGTGTCTAGGGGTGGCTAGGTGGCACAGTGGATAGAGTATTGGCCCTGGAGTCAGTAGTACCTGAGTTCAAATCCTGCCTCATATACTTAATAATTGCCTAGCTTGGGCAAGTCACTTAACCCCATTGTCTTAAAATTTTTTTTAAAAAAGAGTACATCTTATACATGGGGAAATATGGTAACTTCCAGAGTACCTGCTCTGTCAACTCTATTGACCAGTCTTTGGTCTCCCACTCTATTGTCTGAATTCCCTTGTCATTAAAGGTTTCTTGGGATTGATCCCTCAATCAGCCATTGTCTCTAGATTGGCATGATGGACCTCTCTGGATAACACAGTAACAAATAACTCTTGACAATTAGTTCATTTCAGAAATAAAAATAGCATAAAATACTTCTGATGATGTCACCCAAGATCAGAAGTGAAAAGTCTACTACCTGGAACATTCTATTTTCAAACATTTTAATGGTGCATAAATCTGAAATATGCAATACTTATCATCATCACCACCATCAACATCATTCATCATAGTGTCTTCATAGTCATCAGTAGCTAGAGATAGCTACATGAGAAGAACATTGGACTTGAAATCAAGTCTGAGTCTGAATCTTACCTTAAATTCTTACTTGCGTCTCCCTCACCTCACTTTCCTTATCTGCTAAATGAAGATAATAATATCTATCCCTCACAGTATTGTGAAGACCAAATGAGAATATATATATACAATATACACATGTATATATGATCTATGTATGTGTAAGCACATATATACAAACATGTTTGTACACGTGTATGTATATTTATATGTATATATAAAGCATTATATAAATACTAGCTGTTTTTATTATACTATTTATCACACTTAATGAATAATGAAGCTATTAGTATTATTGCTGGCATTTATATAGTCCCTTGCAGTTTACTAAAAGTTCAACATCACATTATCTTTTTTGTTCCCCACAACAACCATGAGATAGGTACTCTCATTAGCCCCAATTTTCATGAGGAAATTAAGGCTGAGAAAGGTTAATTTGTCTTGCTAGCTAGGGACCAAGGCTGGGTTTGAACTCAGGTCTCTCCTGCTTCTAAATCCCATATTCCACTTGCTACACTACCTAGATTCCTCTGGCACAGACCATTCCATTCCAGTGATTTACAGGCTTTGGCTGTGGTTGGAGCCACAGAGTCCACAAGCATAAGTGTAATGATTAAGGTACTCAAAATTAACCAAATAAGTGAAACAAACCCTTATGAGTTACGCTTTGAAGAATAACCGACAAAACACTTTTGTGTTAATAATAATGGGTCAGGAAGGATAGTAAATTTCCATATTACCACCCGAGGTGAAGAGAATGACTTTTTCCTCCTTCAAAGTTATTTCTGTCTTCAATTTCTCTTAAAAAACCTAACAGCAATTTAAAATGTAAAACCTAGTTGAAAGACGACTTTCAGGCTAGCGTATTCTCCTGGGAGTGTTTTGGCATTAGACTTTATTAAATAGCTTTGATTTCTTTTCCTTTCTCTTTAAGTGGATAATGATATTGCCAATAAATACAGTGTACTATGTTTTCTGCCAAAAACTGTCTTTATGATCTTGTCTACCTCTTAATATTCATTTTAAAATATGGTTTAAAATGAATGTAGGAGCTTTAGTTAATTTAGATAGCAAAGATTTCTGTTTATAATAAAATTTTAAAGTGTCAAGAGACATAAAATTCAATTCAACAAACCCTTAAGAGTTTCCTGCATGCCTGGCATTGTGCTGGACACTAGGAGGAATAAAAGAAGTAAAATATATGTATATATGTGTGTGTGTGTGTGTGTGTGTGTGTGTGTGTGTGTGTGTGTGTGTGTGACTGGTATACTGAGAAGACAGTTGGGCAGTGCTGGGTCTGGGTAAATGGTGTTCCCTCTCTGGACTTTCATACCTTGAAAAGTTTGGGAGCCAAAGAGGGACCCTTAAAAAGGTCCTTAAAGTGAATTCCCAGGGATATTTGCACATCTGTATACCTACTATATATATATGTGTGTGTGTGTGTGTGTGTGTGTGTGTGTCTGTGTATATTCATGCAAGTATGTACACATATATGTGTAGATAGATATAGAAATATACTTGTCATTGCAAACTGGACATCTGGAAAATTTTTTAAAAAGACAAGAAAGATAATTAGAATTGTTGTTCCCATTAGCCTGGTATATAACTTAATGGGATTCTCTCTCTCTCTCTCTCTCTCTCTCTCTCTCTGTCTCTCTCTCTCTCTCTCCCTCTCCTTTCCTGTGAACTGGAGAGTTATCTACAGCCATGATGATGTAGGATGCCGAGAACCTACAGGAAGTTTAGAAATGCAGAGATAGGCATACCTATATGGCCACCTCAAGGAAAGGCTCTCCCAGAGCCTGCACCTAGGGAATTGGACCAGGGAGCTTCCTATTCTACTAGCCTACAGTGGTACACAGATCCTGATGCAAGTAGAGGATACGGGAGGTCTGAACAGATTGCAAGGAACAGTGGAGAAAAAGATGATGAGGTTTATGGGGACCAGAACTTACCATAGCATCCTGCATCTCAAGATGCAATACCTACTTGTTCTTGAGTTTATTGATTTAAGTGATTACTATAATAATTCCCTGTTCCAGCTTTATGTGGAGATAAGCAGCTTTTATTAAGGAAAGGAATTCATCCTGCCCTTTCTGTCTCTCTCTCTGTCTCTGTCTCTCTCTCTCTCTGTCTGTGTGTGTGTCTGTCTGTCTGTCTCTGTCTCTCTTTCTCTCCCCCTTTCTCTCCTTCCCTTCCTCCTCTCTTTCAGTTTCTTTCTAAATCTCTTTGTCTCTCTGTCTGTCTGTCTGTCTGTCTGTGTCTCCCTCCTTCCTTTCCTCCTCTGTCTCTTTATCTCTTCCTGGCATTCTATCCACTACAACTTCTGGCTATCTTATGTACCTATGTGCCCAGACACTTACTATCTGCTTTATAAATATTTTTGACTGATTGACTGTGGATGTAAAACAAATGTATTCTAGATGGAGACAAGAAGGGATCTAGTCTTAGGAGCTCTCTGATAAAACTCATAAGCTAAGTACTCTAACTAAACTTTCCAGAGATGGAACCCACAAAGGGACCCAGTGAGGCAGTTCTCCTACTCAAGGTAACCTGGAAAAAAGCAGAAAGGCTCTGCACCCTGGGGTCGGAGAGACGGCCTGCCAGAGGGGTGGCACGACAGAGCCAAAGAACTTCAGCCTCCTGGAGGCAGCCCCAGGGTGCTGGGAGCACCGGCTCACAGCAGAGGGGAAGTCTCCTGAGCTACACCCCGAGGATCACCAGGCACAAAGTGGGGGAACAGTGGGGGACCTCTGCCAGAGCGAGCACGTGGAGCCCGGCCCTCAGGGCACACAGAGAGCAGCATGGCCACCCCAGCCCAGATCCGGAAACAGAAGCAGACTGAGCCTGTAAGCAGGAACCTCCAGGGCATGAGCCTATTGAGCTGAGGGAGGGGAGTGAAGAGAGACTGCAGAGTTCTGTCCTCTGCCCCTGGAACAGGACTCTGGGGCTCTGACCACATTCAGATCCTGATCGAAGTCTAGGCCCCCCACATAGAACAGCAGGGCCCCCCCACCTCAGCCCCGTGGCAGAGGGGGGCGCTTATGGTCATTCACAGACCAGGAGGGAGGACAGAGCTTCACACACTGAGACCCTTGTGGGAGTGTCCCAAAAGTTCAGAAAGCACCCCCAAAACAGACCTAGGCTGGGAAAATGAGCAAGCAGAGAAACAAAAGGAAGACTATTGAGAAATATTTTGCAAATGAGCCCAAGAAGGATCAAAATACTCAGTCTGAAGATGAGGAAGCACAAGCTCCTGCATCTAAAGACTCCAAGAAAAACAGAAATTGGGCTCAGGCTATGACAGAGCTCAAAAAAGACTTTGAAAACCAAATGAGGGAGTTGGAAGAAAAACTGGGAAAAGAAAGGAGAGAGATGCAGGAAAAACATGAAAATGAAGTCAGCAGCTTAGTCAAGGAAATCCAAAAAAATGCTGAAGAAAATAGCATGCTAAAAACCAGCTTAGGTCAAATGGATAAAACAGTCCAAAAAGTTATTGAGGAGAAGAATGCTTTAAAAAGCAAAACTGGCCAGATGGAAAAAGAGATAAGAAAACTCTCTGAGGAGAACAAATCCTTCAGACAAATAGAATTCAGGGAGATTGATGAATTTACCAGAAATCAGGAATCAATACTTCAAAACCAAAAAAATGAAAAATTAGAAGGAAATGTGAAATATCTCATTGAAAAAACAACTGATATGGAAAACAGACTTAGGAAAGATAATTTAAAAATTATTGGAATACCTGAAAGTCATGATCAGGTAAAGAGTCTTGACATCATTTTCAAAGAATTACTACAGGAAAATTGCCCTGATATTCTAGAAGCAGAGGGCAAAATAGAAATGGAGAGAATCCACTGATCCCCGGCCCCCCCCCAATAAAGAGATCAAAAAAAAAACCAACCCCTAGGAATATTATAGCCAAGTTCCAGAACTCCCAAGTCAAAGAGAAAATATTACAAGCAGCCAGAAGGACACAGTTCAAATATCATGGAGCTGCAGTCAGGATCACACAGGACTTAGCAGCAACTACATTGGAAACTCATAGGGCTTGGAATACAATATACCAAAGGCAAAAGAGCTTAGAATGCAGTCAAGAATGAACTACCCAGCAAGGCTGAATGTCCTCTTCCAGGGAAAAAGATGAACTTTCAATGAACCAGGGGAATTTCAAATGTTCCTTTTGGAATGGCCAGAGCTGAACAGAAGGTTTGATGTTCAGAAACAGGACTCAGGTGAAGCATGGAGATTGGAGGAGAGGGGGGAAATATGAGGGACTTAATGAGGATGAACTGCATGTATTCCTGCATAGAAAAATGACACTGATAATACCGATGTGAACCTTCTCAGTTAATAGAGCAGGTAGAGGGAGCTTTTACAGTTGAAGCACAGGAGAAAGCTGAATTCGAAGACAAAATATGGTGTAAAAATGGAGTCAATTAAAAAAAGGGAAATGGAATGGGAGAAAGAAAAAGGAGAGGGGAATAGGACAAGATATTTCACACAATAAATTTTTTTATTACAGTGAGCTATTGCAATGATATGGAAGAGGGGAGGCAAGGGGGAATGAGGGAACATTTGCTCTCATCAGAGATGGCTAGGAGAGGAAACAGCATATATACTCAATGGGGTATAGGCATCTGGAGTAAGAAGGAGGGGGGAGCAGGGGGAAGGGGCTGGGATGTGAATAAAGGAAGAGAGGATGGATCATGGTGGGAGAGTGGTCAGATATAACACATTTTCTCTTTTACTTCTTGCAAGGGGCTGGGATTGGAAGGCCTGCCCAGGACCATGGGGCCAGGCGGATTCTGGGCCTAAGGGGTGGTATGGGGGCTCAGGGCTCCTTGGCCCCAGGACCAGGGATCTGTCTGCTGTACCACTCAGCGACCCTATGGCAGAGTCAGAGTGAAAGGAGAGAGAAAATATAGCACATGGCAGTGGAGAAATAAGAAAGGAGGGAGTTGCGATCAGCAATGGCAACGTTGGAAAAATATGGAAGTAACTTTTGTGATGGACTTATCATAAAGAATGTGATCCACCCGTGACAGAGTTGTTGATGTTGGAACAAAGACTGAAGCACATTTTTTGTTATTATTTGGGGGAGGGTGCAGGGCAAGTGGGGCTGGGTGGCCTGCCTGGGGCCACATAGCTGGGTGATCTTTGGGTGTCTGGGGCCAGATTTGGACCCAGGTGCTCCTGGCTCAAGGGCCAATGCTCTGTCTACCACCCAGCCACCCCTACTATTATTACTATTTTATTTTATTTTGGGTCTTTTTATTTCTTTTTTTTTTCTTCTTTTTTGGTTTTTGCAGGACAGTGGGGATCGGGTGGCTTGCATGTCACACAGCTGGGTGATTGTTGGGTCTATGAGGCTGGATATGGGTTCGGGTGCTCATGGCTCCAGGGCTGGTGCTTCATCCATTGCGCCACCTGGCCATACCTACAATTATTACTATTATTTTTTTAATGTTAATTTTTTCTCTCTCCCCTTTACTTTTTTCGCCCAAGCAAGTCTATCTATATTCATGGGGGGACGGGTATTTTGTTTACTTGTAAACAAGAATATTTTATTAATGTAAAAAAACATTTGTACAAAATGAGAATAAAAAAAATAAATTTAAAAAAATTTAAAAAAAACAAATGTATTCTATCAGACTCAATTGGTGTGTTGGTTAGTTTCACTAAACTGTATTTTTTCCATTGTAAATGTTTTGGTTGTTACAAAGGACAGTTACAAAGAATGGGGGAAGAGGATGAAATCTAACTGGAAAATCAAAAATTGTTAATGAAACTCAATTAAAAAAAAAAGAATTTTTAGGTGTCTCGGAGTCATCAGGATGGGCTTCAGTTGTTCCCATAAAACGGATGTATAGACCTGCTATAGAGAAAGAAAACTAACTGTACCAGTTAAGAATAGGGATTTCTTCAAAGCCACCAGGTTCCTGGTAAGCTCAGTACATATAGCAGAGGATGCCTTGAAAGATCTCCAGAGATAATGCTCTGAATCTGCAATCTGCCATAAGTCTTTCCCTGCCTGGCATGCCCAGGTCTGTTTCTAGTCTGTCATCACTCAGCCCCTTAACAAATGCCATCTAGAGGGACAACTGGGAGGCACAGTAGATCAAGCATCAAACCTGGAGTCAGGAGGCCCTGAGTTCAAATCTAGCATCAAACACTTAATAATTTGTCTAGTGTGTGGCTAAATCACTTAATCCCATTGCCTTGAAAAAAAAATACCATCTAGAAACTGAATTATCCTCAAGGACCTTAAGAATATCAGTTTTTGGTTGCATAGTACATGTCTGATAGGACTAAATACTTAAAGAGAATTGCCAGCGAGGGGTGCTGGAGCAAAGAAATTGTCTCCTTTCACATCTGGCTCCAGCTTGCTCCTGGCTCCATTCCCACCCTCTATGCCACCCTGCATCCCTTCAGCCTGTTTTGGGAACATGGTTCCTACTTTTGGATGGTTTTCTTGACTCACCCTCATAATCTTTTGTCCAACGGTCTTCCTGGCCTGGGGGGGCGGGGTGTAGTAAATGCTACCTTGACCCTTGTGACTTCTTTTTTTTTTAAATTCACCTTTCTCACCAGTTTCTCCACAGTCTGGTTTGGCTCTAAAGTACTTTGGAGCCTACATTGATTCCTCTAGCCCCTCCTTAACTCTGTGTGTGTGTGTGTGTGTGTGTGTGTGTGTGTGTGTATGTGTGGAGTGTTCAGGGAGTTCTAGAACCTCTGGTATGAAACTTGCTGAATCCTTTTCAGGGTTGCTCATCCACCTCTGTGGCTCCAGGAAGCTGTAATATGCCCAGAAGCCACATTCCAAGAAACCCATCTGACAGGTGAGCTGAACAAGGTTGAGGGTAACCAACAGGCCGCAGACTTGTCCTTGAGTTACGGGAGTGTCTACCCCCAAGCATGTAAAGACTTTCCTTGGAGGAATGGGCAGATGAGAACTGTTTGTTCCAATCCATGAAAGCAACTGGAGCAGGCACTGTGGACCACATAGAGCTTGGTCAGATATTGAAGATACCAAGACCATCCACTTTTGGCTTCCCATTGGACCAATGATTGTGGAAGAGAGAGTGAAAGTGATGACTTTGAGTGACTCTGCCTCCCTAAAATCCAATTTACACACAAGTTAAAACCTCACCCTTGTTGTCACTGATTTTCTTCAAGTCTTCAACAAAAGACAAACAACCATTTCACCAGAAGATTCTTAGAGTCCACTGTAGGACTGCCCAACAATGCCTGCTCCAGATTTAAAAATTGACAACCTACACATTTTGCATCTTTCCTAGAGTAGTGAATGGGTGGACCCCACCATCTTTGGAAACTTAGACCTAGATTGCTCAGTGGAAGCTATCCAGCTCTTGTTGCCAACACCAAGTTTCCCCATTCCCTGGATTCCAGCTGCTTTCTGTCCAGTTTTTTTTCTACTTTTACTTGCCAAAGCTATATTTTTATAACCCGGGCATCGTGGGGGATTTCTGTAAGGTTTTCACCTGCATCAATGGCTTGACATGCCCTCTATCTATATTCTTCCTGAATTGATCATGGGCACATGAAGATACTACATCTGCCCCCAAAACTACTGTATTTAGCTACCTGTGAGAATTTTATATACTTAGGTCCTAGCAAGGAAAGAAACTATAAACATATAGTAATCAGGGGGGGAAGCATAATTCCAGTATGAATGGTGGGGAAAAATTATATGCAAATTGATTTAAAAATTTACTCCTGGCCATACAAGAAATGATCTGGGCATCTAGGCAAAATAGTGAATACAACACTAGATCGGGAATCAGAAAGACATGAGTTCAAATCTAGTCTTATATACTCCCTCCCTATGTAACCCTGGACAAACCACTTGAGCATTATTTGCCTCAGTTTCCATATCTATAAAATAGGGATAATAATAATAATACCTACCTTCCAGGATTAATGTACAGTTAAAATGAGACCATTTGTGTGTATTTCTATATGCAACATTTTGCAAACCTTAAAGCACATCCTTAGGGAGGTGGCCACCAAATTGGTGCCAGGTTTAATAAGAACACCTACTACCCTCAGCTTAGCTCACTGAAATTTAAAATTCACAGGCTCCAGTAATCCATTAGCCTCAGTCTCCCTGATGTCAGGGATTACAGGTATGTATAATCAGACTAGTCCATGTGTCAGTAATCCAGGTCAGAAGCACAATAGGTCAAACTTCCCTTGTGATCACTATGGGAAAATAAGTGACCACTGCACTTGCATCGTGGAAGAAATAGAGAGACAAAGTTTCAAAAACAAGAAAACAAAAAATCTTAAAGTATTATAAAAGCTAGCCAGTAGTAGTAGTAGTACTCAATAGCTGTGCTTAGATAGATGTTTCATCCATTAGACAATGTCTGAAATTGTGCATGAGAAGGACAATCCTGTTATACATTTTAGTATTAAGATAATTCACACAGTCTGACTCTTTTTATGCAGAAAACTAGAGAGAATGTTGCAATCCAAAGAAAACTATTTAAAGTCCAAACAAACAGGCAGGATCTGAGCTTTCACCCAACTATTTTCCTTGGCAAAAGAGGGAGGGAGGGATTAATTCAGGGGAAAAAGAGAAATTAACTGGTGGTTCAAGTAATACCTGAATGGACAAGTACCAGAATCCTAAACTCAGAAACAAAAACTTAGAGAAAAGATCTCAAAACTTTGACCCATTTGACTTCAAGTTCCTCCATTAGATTGTGAGTTTTCTAAGAACAGAGATTGTTACTGCTTTTCCATTAATTTGATGAAAGTACAGGAGACACCACCCAATATACTTCTTAACTCTTTTATGAGAGGTTCACAAAGACTGAGGTTGCCTCCTAATGAATAGCTAACTAAAGCTTAGGAAGACAGACCCTTATTGAAGGAACCATGCTATATTTGAAGAGAGCTATTTAATAACTTAACCCTCTTTCTTTTTTAAAATTTATTCACATATTCCTTTTTATTTCACAGGATATATTTTTAAAAATTTGTGCATTTTATTTATTTATTACTATTGCTATTACCTTTATCCTCTTTCTTTTAAAAAAATATATTCACATTTTCCTTTCCATTTTATTTGGTACATTTTAACAAATGTGGATTTTCAGACAAGAGTTAGGGAACAGATAATGTGTAAAAAATGAATGACCATGAAGCCAGTTTTGGAAAAATAAAACAAAAAACACTATGACCCTCTCTAAGATGCCCTTAAGTTTCATAGCTTTACTATAGTCAAAAGGGAAGAATGATTTTTATAAAATATTTATACATATAAATATACTTTAAGATTTAATAAATTGGAAAATCGTTAACTGGTCATATAATTAAAAATGAAGCTTTATCTCCCTTGTAAAACAATAACTCATAAACATTTAAATATCTATTTTCTCTAAATATTTTCCTTTCAGCAAACTGATTTCCAACTTTCTAATTAATAGATTTTCATTTGATTAGGGGAATTGAATTTTACTGCCTAGTAAAATTTGTTTTCACTTAATGCTTGCAAAACTAAACTATGAAAACAGCTCTATCAACTATGGAATATTACTTCTTTTTTTGCTATTATGAAAAAGTTAATGATAAATGCTATGACTTTATAGTTTGAACTATCAAAACTTCATCACTTTCTCTGACAATCATCTCTTCCCAGCAGCAGATGTTCTGTGAATCTGTGAATTCTAAATTTCAGTGAGCTAAGCTGAGGGTATTAGGGTGTCCTTATTAAACCTGGCACCAATTTGGCGGCTAC
The DNA here is from genome assembly GCF_037893015.1 of Macrotis lagotis. Lineage (NCBI taxonomy): Eukaryota > Metazoa > Chordata > Mammalia > Peramelemorphia > Peramelidae > Macrotis > Macrotis lagotis. The sequence goes on from NC_133661.1 coordinate 120,664,199, forward strand.
CTCTCTAAAGAGTTGTATTTAATTTTTGTATAACTACAGGTTGAAATATAACAATTCTTAGAAATTAGAAAAAATTTAATTTACAAAATTGAAAAACAAAACCCTTTGGTCAAAATGAGATGTGATATTCAAAGTAAATATTGAGATGATAATTTTTAAAAAATAAAGCACTTGGGGTGACTAGGTGGCGCAGTGAATAGAGTACTGGCCTTGGAGTCAGGAGTACCTGGGTTCAAATACGACCTCAGACATTTAATAATTGCCTAGCTGTGTGGCCTTGGGCAAGCCACTTAACCCCATTGCCTTGAAAAACCTAAATAATAATAATAATAAAAATAAAATAAACCACTTGTCATGACTTTACTTTCATATTTGCTGGTTTTTAGTCATGTATTCGGGGCGGGGGGGGTCTAATTTTGTTAATGTGGAATAGAAGTTGGAAATAAACAATATTAAGTGAAGAGTTCATTGAATTCTTGATTAGAGTTCAACCTAAGGCTTCAACAGGTTCAGCTGGACACTTTTTTGGAAGGAGAGAAAAGGGAGAAAACATATTCGCTTTCTTTCACTAATCCCTTTCTTTTTGATTTCCTCACATATATTTTCAATCTTCAGTCTGAAAAATTGCTCTATATAAGGCATCTCATTTCCATTTTCTTATTTCTTATTGATTTTTTTTTTTTTGCTTAGGTACTAAGGTAATGGCTGTAGGCTTGTATTGTGCCAGAGGAAGAAATGTCTTTTCTTGAGGTACCTGATCTAGTTTTTTCTTGACTTGTAAAGACGTCTCAGAGCATTATCTCTTTCCTGAATAACGTTATCTAAAGTATTCATAAATTCTGACTTTTTTCTAATCATCCTGGATTTGGTATTGGCAATCTTCAGTGTTTGGCCTGCTGTTCTAAAGTACTGGGTATATTTCTTTCTTTCAATTAGACAAACCAAAGTTTATGTCAATCTTCATAATTCTTGTGTTTAACTATCCACAATTCCATGATTTGACTAATTCTTCTCCCCCAAGTCTATGAATCATCATAAAATTCCTCTAGTCTTTTCCTTGAAAAAAGCATTAATTTAATCTATTTTAATGAATGGTGTAATGTCTCATATATTTTTAATTAGCAGAGGTCAGAGCTTACAGAGAAACAGAACCCCACCCCACATCTTTCATTACCTTCATTTCTTTCCAAAGTTTTTTCTTTCTTGTATTTGAACTTGTATAGCAATGTAGGAGACAAATTTCTCTTCCACCATCCACCCCACCCAAGAGCCGAAAATAACAGGAGCTGAGTAAGCTATACTTGTCCACATGAATCTGAAAGGGGAGTTCCTGGACTTTAAATACCTAGAGGTCTCTTCTACTTTTGTTTCCTTTGGAGTCAAAGTTGGGCCCTAGTGATCTTGAGAATGCCCATTTCCAGTCTTGAAATTATTTCCTTGCAGGTAAATTCCTGAGGACAAATATAATTGAGTTTGAAAGTCACCTACCAACTTCCCAGAATGAGATTTCCTCAGTAGAATAATTTTTTACACCATGAACCCCTTCTATAGAATACTTCTTGGAGGAAATAAAAGAATTCTCAATAGTGTATCACCATAGATGCCCTGTCACAAGGAATTAGGAACCTTGAATTTTGTCAGTCTTCCATATTTCTGGTCATTGCTCAGACAATGTAGGTCCAAGATAAAAGGGAAATATTTGTTCATTGTTAAATGCCTTTACTTTCCTAGGGAACTTAATGAGTATGATGGATTATTTTTTGTCTTTTTATGTTTCCTGTGTTTACTCATACACTTGTAAGTCCTTTGACTCATGCCTTTTCTTTTCTGTAGTGAAAGAAATGAAAAGCTATTCTAAATGCAGTACCCAAATTGTATATTGATCTGCAGACGAGGAACCTGTCACATCTATATTAAAAATGTCAGTTTTGTGTTTGAAACTTCCCAGGAATTTTATCTGGAGTGAACACAGACACAAGAAAAATGACCTTTGAAAAATGTTCAAAGAATATGAAAAGGCAATTCTCAGATGAAGAAATTAAAGCTATCTATAGTTATATAAAAATGATTTGAATCATTATTGATTAGATAAATTCAAAATAAAGCAACTCTGAGGTATCACCTTATACCTATCAGATTGACCAATATGACTAAAAAAGAAAATGATCAATGTTGGAGGGGATGTGGGAAAACTGGGACACTAATACATTGTTGGTGGAGTTGTAAACTGATTCAACCTTTCTGGAGAGCAATTTGGAATTACACCCAAAGGGCAATAAAACTGTGCATCCTCTTTGATCCAACAATATCATAACTAGTTCTAAGTCCCAAAGAGCTCACAAAAAATATAAAAAACCCACATGTACAAAAAATATTTATAGCAGTTCTTTTCATAATGGCAAAGAAATGGTGATTGAGGGGATGCTCATCAAATGGGGAATGGTTGAACAAATTATTTTATATGAATGTAATGGAACACTATTGTTCTCTAAGAAATCAGAAAGGGCAGGACCTCAGAATAGTCTAGAAAGATTTGTATGAACTGATGTTGAGTGAAGTGAGTAGAACCATTTGGATAGCCAACACACAGGATTGTACATACTAACAGCAATATTGGGTGATAATAAACTATGACAGACATGTTCATTTCAGCAGTATAATAACAGTCAATTCTAAAAGACTCATAATGGAAAATACCATTTATTTCCAAGAAAGAAGCTGTAGAATTTAAATGAAGAACAAAGCTTACTATCTTCAATTTTCAAAAGTTATCATGTTTTGTTCTCTTTAATTTTTTTCCCATTCCAATTTGATCCTTCTTTCAGAACATAATTAATATGGATATATCTTTAACATATTTTAACACAGTTAAACATCTATTATATTAGATTGCTTTCTGTCAGGGGATAGGGGAGGAAAGGGAGGGAAGGAGGAAAATGTGAAATTCAAATTTTTATGAAAAAATGGTTTTTGAAGATTATCTTTGTATGTAGTTGAAAAAATATTTTTAAAAAGAGGAAAAAAGAAAACATAAAAAAGAAAAGAAAACTGATCTTTCTAGAGTTAGGTTCTCTAGAATCAAGCACAGTACATATAAACCTAGAGCATTTGGGCATCAAGGAGAGGGAAAAGTAGTCTTAGCTTTCAAAAATTATACTCAACAACAGAACACAGCTTTAATGGCACAACTGAAAGATAAGGAGAATGTGAGGTTATACTATGCTTATGGCTTATTGACTATAAAAAGTACCTGATTCAGTAGGGCAAAATATTACCATAAAGCATATCCTCCAATGAAGACATTCTTATACATGTGTTTAAAAAATCATACAAGATTCAAAGCAGGGAAGAGTAGAGATAACTTTTTTCCAATGATCCTGTGGTTATTATTATTATCAAACAGGTCATAATAGAAGTGCACAACACTGCCATGATGGAAGGCCTATGTGGAATCTAAATAGATTTTCTATAGATGGTAATGTCTTATAATGCTCCTTTTTTTTAGTATGACATTGTACTGATTACATCAATCCTCAGAACATCAAAGGCCCTCCAAATGAGATCTATAATTACTCAAAATAATGCAGTCTAATTATCCATAATGGAGGGGGAAAAGTATCTTACAAATACTTGTGGTCTAGAGAGACTGAATTAATACATCAGTACACATATATTGGACAGGCATTGCATATGACTGGAAAATTCAATTAGAGGAAGGGAGATGGTTACATTGTTTTTAGGAAATTACACAAGTTTTTCTCTAAGAAGAGCATCTTTTTTCCAATACTGACATTCTTTCAGTAATATTATGTGACTATAAGTCATGAACTATTACAGATTTTACAGAATTAAAGTTGTTATGAATACATGCATGGTCAACATGAATATACTGCAACATATCATCGATAAAGAAAATGCACAGGAGAAAAAGTATAAAGACATATAAAATATTACTATAAATTTAATTACAGAGTATTCAAAAGAAATAAAGAATACCTTGGAAGAATTCAATACTTTTGGCTGAAGAAAAAATGAAGATGCTATCAAAGTTAATTTATGCTTCTAATACCAAGTCAATTAAATTACCAAAGGAATACTTTACTAAATTTGATCAAACATGAATAAAATTGATTTGGAAAAAAACAAAAGATCCACACTATCAAGGAAAATGATGAAAAGAAATAGGGAAGAAGGGGAAATAATATTTCCAGATTTCAAATTATATTATAAAGTAGAAGTCCTCAAAATCATCTAACATTAGTTGAAAAATAGAGATAGAACAATGGGACTGATTTTTCCTTGTTTAATCAGTCTCACTTATCTACCTCTATTTTTCAACTAATGTTTAAAACTAATTTTCAACTAATGTTTTCAACTAATGTTGAAAAATGGCCTAGAGTTTGACAAAATAGAAAATAGAAAATATAGATTACCTAAAAGGAGCTACTTACTTTATAAAACCTTCTGGGAAAACTAAAAAATAGTTGGGCAGAAATTAGGCTTAGATCAATACCTCACATCATATTTTATAACAATTTTGAATGGATACACAATCATAACTTTAATGTGCACTTAAATTTTCACTATCTTCTCAAGAAAAACATTTTTTCAATTAAAATACAAAATTTCATAGAAAAAAAAAAGATCTTGGATGAAAGGTAACACAACCAATTCTCAACTAAGCACCCTCCAACAACATGATAATAAATAGTCATCCAGCTCCCTCTGAAAGATTTCTGGCATAGCAGATAGATCACTAGACTTGAAATCAGAAAGACTTGAGTCCAAATCCTTGCTCAGATATTTATTAACTTGGCAAGACTCTTAATTTCTCTCTCTATCTCATCTGTAAAATACTGATAATAATAGCACAGTATTACTGTATGGGTCAAATGAGATAATATGTACAGAGTGCTTTGCAAATCTTAAAGTGATATATAAATATAATATCATTATTATTAACATCATTACTACTGCTGCTGCTACAGTTTAGAGTGCTGACTGGCACTGTATAAATGTTTGTTCCCTTTCCCCGTCCATTCCACTTGCAGATAGTTAATTGTTGGGAAATTTTTCTTTCAATAAAACCTAAATTTAACTCATGGTTACCCTTTGGTTCTAGTTCTGCCCTCTGAGTTCTAGCAAATTAACTATAATCCCTTTTCCATGTGATACTCCTGCATTTCAAATATGGGAAGATAGTTATCACATGTTCTTTAAATCTCTCCTCCAGGCTAAATAGGCCTGCTCTGAAGTCCCTCACTGTCTTCTCTGTTGTCCTGTCCAAATTGGTGCCAAATTGTTGTCAAATATATCCAGTATCTAGAATTCCAGATGTGATTTAATCAAGCCATAAGAGAGGACTATGCTCTTATTCTCTAATTCCAGGTATACAGTATTGATATCTTTATGCAGCCTTAGTAAGATTACATTAGAGTTTTGTCTTTTGGCCAGCCCTGTCACAAAGTTTATGTGTATTAAACTTGTGATGCATTAATGTTCTCAAAACTGCAACTTATTTACACCTCCCATATACAGTACTTGTGAAGTTGATTCTTTGAAAGCAATTGTAAGACTTTATATTAATATGCATATATGAGCCTTGTGGCTTCAGGCTGCAATCACCATCCTGGTCATGTTCTTTTGAATGACCTAGTTTCTCAAAGCATTTCCTAAAATATACCCAAAACTGAACATCATGCTCCTGATGTAATTTGAGCAAGATATAATAGTAGCAAGTCAAATAAAGTCAATAAATATTTATTACTCACCTACAATGTACCAGGTCCTTTGCACAAGCTAGAGATTTTTTTAAAAATTCAAAAAAAAACATTCTCTGCATTCAAGAAGTTCACATTTTAATGAAAGAGACATGTAAATTATCCATAGCATAGTTTGGAAGTGATCTCAGTAACAAGGCACAAGTGCTAAGGGAACTCAAAAAAGTCTTCTTACAGAAGGTGGAATTTTACTTGAAATTTGAAGGAAGCCAGACAAGTCAAAGAGGCAAAGATGAGGAAGGAGATAATTCAGCCAGTGAAGATGCAGAGTCAGGAGTCTCTGGATGCTGTTTCTATTAAAGCAACCTAAGATACTTTAGGTTTTTTAGATCTTGTATCATACTGTTGACTCTTTATAGCCTGTCTTCAGATTCCTATCCAAAATCCCACATCTCCCCTCTCCCCCAGCTCCATCAACAACAACCTGCTGGATAATATTATCTGAATGTGCTATAGGCATCTCAAATGTAACATTATCTTCTCCAAAAAATGTGTTTCTCTTTAAAATGTCCCTGTTTCCTCCTAGTTAGCATAGTTTACAAAGTAGGATTCATGTTCAACTATTCCATCTCCTGTTCATGACCTTCTCTCCCCTCAAAAGACCAATACTTTAGATTCAGTTCTCATCACCTCTACTTAATTATTTTTGTTGGTATTATTGTTAAAGTCATTACAGTGACTCCTTAGTGATCCCATTTGGGGTTTTCTTGGCAAAGACACCGGAGTAGTTTGCCATTTTCTTCTCTAACTCATTTTACAGATGAGGCAAATGGAGTTAAACAATTTGCCCAAGATCACATAGATGGTGTCTCAGATTATATTTATACTCAGGAAGAGGAATCTTCTTGAGAGATGCCCCATACTCAATCCACTGTGCCACCTGACTGCCTTTGTAGACTATGGTGATCTAATTTTAACCTCCCTGCCTCCAGGCTCTTCCCTTTCCAAACTAACTTTCACACAGGTATCAATTTGATATTCCTAAAGCACAGGTCTGAGCAAGGCATTCCCCTGCTCAGTGGCTCCCTACTAGTCTATGATAAAATATGAAATTCTGTCTTGTATTAAAAACCCCTTACAATCTTTCTTTAACATAACTTTGCAACTGATTCCACTTTACACCTTCTGGCACATTCCACATTCTCATTAAAAAATGCTATTTGCTACTCCCCCATATGTCCATTCCATCTCTGATCTTTGTACCTTTACGTAGACTATCCCCAAGATCTAGAACACTCTCTGGCCTCCTCTCTGCCTCTGAGCATCCCTAGTTCTTTCCAGGACTCACCTCCAGGGTATAGAGAAGGCTCCAGGAACCTGGGTATCTTTCCAGGACTCACCTCAAGAGCCATCTCCTAATGAGACCCTTCAAGATCCCTAAGTTCCTGAAGCCCTCTCTATAGCTATTTTTTTTAATGGACAAGTGATTTCATTGGTACAGAAAACTGTAGCAGGGTGGATCAACAACTACTCTGCAACCTCTACTATTAGAGAGTTCCCTACAGTGTGAGAGATTGAGGGACTGCCCCAGGGTCACACAGTCAGTATGTGACATTCAATCCCAGGTCCTCCTTGATTCCAACACAGTGTTCTTTCTAAAGCCTTGTATTTACTTTGGAAAAGGACAGACAGACAGACAGTCAAACAGATTGGATACCTATAGTTTCCCTTTTGTAGAATGCAAGCTCCTTAAAGGACTTTTAAAATTTTCTATATTCACAAAGTGTCACATAGTAAATGCTTAATAATAATAATAATTAATAAAAATAACTAATATTTACATAGTGCTTCAAGGTTTGAAAATTACTTTGCAAATATTAACTCATTATTAATTTTAATAATTAATATTAACTTTCATAACAACCCTGCTATTAGTTTTTCCATATGACAGCTAAGAAAATTGAGGCAGAAAGAGGCTACATGACCTATCTAGGACCATTCGATAATCTAAAGTCAGAGATCAGATTTGAACTCAGATCTTCCTGACTACAAGTCTGGGGTTCTATTCACTATGGCACCTACCTACCTCAATAAATAATAAATGTTTATTGAATTGAATTGAAATGATTCAAACTGAATTTATATAAAGTAAAACTGCAGTCCTTTGTCACATAAATAATCATATTTATGCATTTAATTGTTTGGACCTGAATAGAAAACTTTACATTTATTTCTATTGATTCTTATCAGTTTTACTCTATTTTTCCTATGAAAATCTTTCAAGATTTTCAATCTTTCCTCAAAGATTTTTTATCAAATTAATGTCATAAGCAAATTTTATTGATATTCTATGTATATCTTTATTCAAGTTGTCACTAATAATGTTGAAAGTGATAGTTCTTTTTTCAGCAATATCTGAAAATCATACTAGGGGATTTGTATAGCTTCAATCTAGAGGAGAAAGTAAGTGTTAAGTCTCTCCTCAGGGGCAGCTAGGTTGTATAGTAGATAGAGTACTGGCCCTGGAGTCAGGAGGATCTGATTTAAAATCCAGCCTCAGACACTTAATAATTACCTAGCTGTGTGACCTTGGGCAAGCCACTTAACCCTATTGTCTTGTAATAAAAAACAAAACAAAAAAAAAGCCAAAAACAAACGAAAAGTCTCTCCTCAAATCTTACACATTAGGAAAATAAATTGTATTATGCAGACTTGCATAATAACAAAAAAAAGGAAGTCTATTGCTCATTTTCAATTAAAATTCATTATTTAGAATGAATGAGGAAGCAGAGGTTGAGTTGTTTTCATATCAATTGATCTGGCAATCTATCTACTAAGTCTGACCATTATCTCAAAGTTGGTTAATTCAAGCCCATCTTGCTCTGAGACAAACTGTTTGATAATCTCATCTGTACAAATATCAACATTCTATCTACTACTTAAGTAAAACAAATAGGAACAAAAGATACATATTTAACTGGAGACTTAAATATGGCATTCTAAAAAATGAGCAGAACAAAGGACAGGTGATAGGACTAGTTATAAAATATGTTAAACATATTGACAATAATGGCATGATTTCAAAATTTATGGGATTCAAGTAAAGCAATCAAGAAAATTTATACAACTGAATATGTACAGCAAGAAAAGATAACTCTAATGAATTTAGGGACCTTAAAGATGATGTAGATCTAAAAGTTACTCTCACAGTTATTTAACATAATTATACATTGCTCCCTATAATGATAAACTATTTGAGCAACAAGATGGCACAGGAGATAGAGTGCTGGGTCTGGAGACAAGAAAACTCTTCTTCCTGAGTTCAATGCTGGTCTCAAACTCTCACTAGTTTTGTTATCCAGGCAAGTTACCTAACCCTGTTTGCCTCAGTTTTCTCATCCATAAAACGAACTGGAGAAGGAAATGACAAACCACTCTGATTTCTTTGCCAAGAAAACCCCAAAGGAGTCATCAATTGTTGAACATACATTGGAAAATGACTGAATAAATGAATAGTAATAAGATAAGAAAAATAAGTTAATGGAATGACCATTGGCAGAAAGGAGCCAAGACAATCAACATCAACAAAATTAATAAAAACAATAAATATCATTATCAAATTAGCACTGCTCACAATATTTTCAGAATTAGCACAGATTTATAAGCATAACTTTTAATCCCAATAGATCAATGGTCAAGGATCCACAAGCAACAAGTATATGAAAAGTGTTCAAAGTCAATAATAATCAGAACACTATGAATTAAAACACTGAAAACATGGCAAAAGATGAAAGAAAAATCAATTCTGGTGGAACCATGAAGGAAAGGTGATTTGACAATTGAAAAAAGCCAATATAGAATTATACACTTAAAAAATGCAATAAAATTGTAAAAAATATGCAATCAAAGATGTCTCTATTGGTTTATATTCCAGAGAAATTATTAACATGAAGAAAAATGTCTATATGTATTTATTATTTATTGATTATTTATTCATATTTATTCATAGCACAACTATTTCTAAAAAGCAATACGTGAAAGATAAACTTTGTCAATACATTGCAGGATGGCTGAGGAAACTGTAGTGGGTAAACATAATAAAATATTACTTCATCATATCAAATATGAAGTCAATAAATTATGAGATTTCTCTGAAATGGAGTAGAGTGAAGAAAGTAGATTCAAAAAGACAATATACACAACTATGTAAACAAAAGCAACATTAAATGACAACAAAATCCTATCAAACTCAATGGATGGCATCAGAGCTAACTAGTTAATAGACTATGACTTTGAACTATCTGGTCTAGAAAATGTTCGTCTAACCATTAATGGACCAATATTTCAAAGGATTGACAAAAACTGTAGGAATATCTTTGGCATTATCTTGTAAATCTGTGGCCAATTTTTTAAATGAAAAAAAAATTTAATTTGAGGACTATCAATTAATTCCTCCATTCATTCAATAAATATTATCTTATATGCAGCCTGTAAGGTATTTTGCTAGGCCTTGGGGATACAATGATACCAGACCCTGCTTTCAAGTAGTTTACATTGTAATGGAGGGAAAGACAAATTTACCAATAATAATGATACAAGGAAGAGTTATATAAGTGTGCTAAAAAGAAATGAAAAGAAAATACTATAAGAAATTGTAAGAAAGTAAAATACTTTTCTCCTTAAATGTTGAGGAAAGAAACATTGTAGAGGTGATATCTTTATTGGATCTTGAAGGAAGGAAATGAATCATTAATAGGAGGGATAGTAATGGCACTGTAATATTGAGTATCAGATACACATATTTCATAATCACAATATAGTATATTAAGATTTGTGAAGAACTTATAAACATTAACTCCTTGTACCTTCACAGCAACCCACAGCAGTAGGTACTATTATCATTTCCATTTTACAGATTAGGAAACTGAGACAACCCAAAGTTTAAGTGATTCACCCACAGTCACACAGCTAGTATGAGAGTGATGCTAGATTTGAACACAGGTTCTCTTGACTCCAGGTCAGGAATTCTTCAGTTATCTGACATGATAGGCAGAATAAACAAAGTCACAATTAAGCCTTATACATGTAAGAATTTTCCTCAAAATCTCTGTAAGACTTCAAATAGTTTGAATGTTTCTGTATATGAAGATCTAGGAATTCAACTCATAAGATGGAGAAAATAACCTTTCCCCTAGGTTTAGCATTCTAGCTTGCATTTTTCCCAGTCATATAATCTACATGTAAAAATGGAAAAGGCTTGGGGTTTAAAAATTGAAGAACTCCAAATACCCAAACTAGTAGATATCTATTGAGAGAGTAAATATAATCTGAGTTTATTTTTGGTTAGTCCCTAGCAACTATATCTCAATAGATACCTAAGTCATTCAATAAATAAATATTGAGTGACTTTTAATTGTGAAACACATTCTATGTAATGTATTTCCCTACATCTAGGGTATGCACATCTTATAGCCTGAACTTAAATTGCTTTAAGTTTCCTTCAAGGTTATATCTGTGAAGCTAGGTGGTGCAGTATAGGGAATGTAGACACTGAAGTCAAGAGGACCTGAATTCAAATCCAGATTCAGAAACTCACTACTTATGTGATCCTGGGCAAGTCACATAACCCTATTTGTCTCCATTTTCTCATGTGTAAAATGAGTTGAAGAAAGAAGCAGGAAACCCCCTCTAGTTTCTTTCCCAAGAATATGTAAAATGGGGTCGTAGAGTCAGACACGATTGAAATGAATGAACAACAAAAACAAAATTATAGCATAGTGGTATTTTCAATAATTCCTCAAGTACAGTATAGTATATTAGACTGCTGCTATACTGTCGAGCCATATGAAGAGTAAATCCTTGAAAAGAAAAGTTAAAGTTATCTTCATTTACTGCATTCTGTTGTTCTGGCTCCTAAAGTCAATAATGAGTAGCACAGGAGTTCTGGTTACATCAGAAAATACAGAAGCCCTTTTCTATTAATATATGTTTTGGATTTTTTTCCTTTTCAGTTTGGAAAAAGCAAAAACAAAACAACAAGCAAAACCTAAGATGATCTTCCATTTCTCTGAGGGAACATAAAATATCTCTCACTGTGGGTAAAGAAATGAAATAAACAGACTTATTGGAATCTTCTATCATAGTTGAGTAACAAAAAATAACTTTGCAAGATTAATGACTGCGTTTGGGGTGTTTTTGTTAGAACACTATTTGTCTTTGTCATAATTACTAAAAGTAATTAACCATTTCTCAGCTGTCAGTTTCAAGGCATACCATCAAGGGATACCATCACTGATTCCTATCACATCTGAACCAAAACTTGGATGAGTGACTCTTGAAATATTTTTAGTTGGCACAATGGGGAGATGATTACTGGATGAACATGTGATATTTAGTTTTTCCTTAGAAATTAAGGATAATCCATATATTTAGAATGTTAGCCAGGAAATGAACTAGAAGATAGCATATGACCTATGGAAATATTTATATTATTTATAAGAAAGCATGAATATATCATATCCTATAACAACATGCAGCCTCCATCTTATGAAATATCATTTGACTCATGTAGTTCTCTAGTTTTTATTCTAATGTATCTAAGTTATTCATTAAACATTAAAGGAACAAATCAGATGTTTCATACCTCAAGAGCCTTCTACAAATTCTTCCATTCTCTTTTTCTTAAGTGAATCAATGAACAAGCATTTTAAGTGTCTACTATATGCCAGCCATTTTACTAGACTGAGATCATAAGAACAAAAATTAAAAAATTCTTTATTTTAAAAAGTTTATATTTCTTCAGCAAAAGCATGTTCAGAATAATCACAAAAGAAATATATAGTAGTTTAGGGAGGGACACTATCAGCTTGGGGGAAATTATATGCATATGACCTGAAGGATTGTAACAAGAAGAGATAAAAATAGAATGCATTTCAGGCATGGGTAACAACCAGTACCAAGGTAAAAATGTGGAAAGCGGAGATGGAATAGGAACAAGAAGACCAGTTTGGTTGGATTGTAGATTTCAGGAAAGAAGGAGTACAATAAAATAAAAATGACCAATCTCTTGGTCCTCAAATTTTTCAGTATGTTACATGAAACTCTCTCTCCCACATTTATTTCACTTTTCCTTGTATCCTATTTTTATTTTCTCCATAATGCCTTGGAGGTAGAAGGTACCTTACTGAATTGTCTTGAAATTAAAAATGGCACTATCCCTGTCAAGAAATTTATAGTCTAGTGTAGATAAAACACATATGAAAATAACTTTAATAACTACTATTCATTTCTCACCTGTGACTCCAAGAAGCTGTATGTAGTATGCACAGTAGTCACACCCTGGTAATACTATCTTGGCAGATGAGCTAAAATAGATTAAAGGTAACCATCAAAAGGCATCCTGACTTTATCCCTGCCCCTAGCCTTTGACAACTCTAGAAGAGAGAGTGAGGTTAACAACTTTATGCAGCTCTGCCTCACTTAAATCCAATTCACCAGCCAGTCTAGATATCACTCCATGATATCATTGGTGATCTTCAAAGACTAAGTTTGAACAGCAATGATAACCTGAGTTATGGTGTAGTCTTCAGTAAATAAAACTGAGAGGTATTAGAATTGCCTATCAGAATCTAGAATATCTCTGATAATAGAATCAAGTCAAAAAACTATGAAATTAAGTCCAGTAAAAAATTAAGCATGAAGGCACCAGCTAACTGAGAGGCCAGCTTTTGTTTGTTTGTTTTGTCCATTTGTCAGTTTGTTGTTCTAAAAGGCTTGCTACCTGGAGCTGAGAATTTCTTGCTTGGGAGATGAGAGCTTCACAGTCTAAATGCTTAAGTAATAAGACATAAAAACCCAAAGGGAGGCTTATTGCTATTACCTTGTAAACATTTTAGTTTATTGTTGATTTTTTTCCTAAATGAGCTATAGCAAGAAAATGCTTCTGGTCTTTATAATGTTTTGTCTTTCATTTTTTTTTTTTAGGTTTTTGCTAGGCATTGGGGTTAAGTGGCTTGCTCAAGGCCACACAGCTAGGTAATTACTAAGTGTCTAAGGCCGGATTTAAACTCAGGTACTCCTGACTCCAGGGCTGGTGCTCTATCCACTATGCCACCTAGCTGCCCCTGTCCTTCATTCTTGAAGAAGATCATGACATCAGGGAGGTGATGCCAAGACAAGCCCATGAATTGGATTTAAGTGAGGGGTTTCTGGGTTTTAAACTAAAAAGAACCCAGCAGTATCCAGTTTTTCCCTTGAAGAAGCAGCAGCTAAGAATTTCAAATAGCCAGCATTTATAAAGTGCTTACAATATATGAGGCAACATGCAAGAACTTGGGATTATAAAAGAGGCAAAAGATAGTCTCTGTCCTCAAGAAGTTCACAATCTAAAGGGGGTGAGAATGTGCAAGCATTTATCCAAACAAATCATATATAAGGTAAATAGGAAATAATTAAGAAAAAAAGATACTAGAATTAAGGTGAGTTGGGAAAGGCTTCCTATAAAATATAAGATTTTAGCTGGATCTTGAAGGAAGTCATGAGGTGGAAATGGAGAGAGAGCTTATTCAGGCATAAGGAACAGCCAAAGAAAATGTCCAGAGTCAAGAGATGTGTCTTGTTTGTGGAACAAGATGCCCAGTGTCACCAAATGAAAGTGTATAAGGTGAAAGATAGATAAGGTGTAAGACTGAAAAGGAAAGCATTGGGTAGAGATGGGAGTTATGAAGTGTTTTGAATTCCAAAGAATTTTTTATTTGAGTCTGAAAATTATAGGTAGTATTGGAGGTAAAATAGATGAGACAGTTGTACTTATCCTTTAGGGAAATCATTTTAGTGACTGAATGGAGAACAGATGGAGTGGGGAGAGACTTGGGGCAAGCAGACCCACCAGGAACTGTTGCAATGATTCAAATATGAGGTGATGAGGACCTTCTCCAGTATCAGAGGAAAGGAAGTGTATTTGAAAGGTCTTACAAAAAATGAAATTGGCAATAGATTGGATATTGTGAGGGCTTGGGAGAGTGTGGGGGGGGAGTAAGGGAGACTGGAATTGAGGATGACTTAGGTTCTGATTCTATGGGGCTGGGAAGATAATGATACCCTCAATGATAATAAAGAAGTTTAGAGCCAGGAGAGTATTTAGGGAAAAGATAATGAAAAGAGTTTTAAACATGTTGAGATTAAATTGCCTAGTGGATATACAGATCTCTGACCCTAGCAGTACCTGAGAAGTTGTTACTTGCTGTATGATATAGAAATCTATATAACTTTTAGATCTTTTCAGTTTCCACAGGCTCTTTCAAAATTCAGAGCTAAAATGATGCTGAAACTCTTCAGTCAAGATGATCTAATGATGGATTTGTTGGTCTGTGACTTTTTATGAAACTGACTTTGAAGTATTACTTACCTTTGCCCTTGGAAGCTCTAACTTTGCTCTGTTTTGAACATTTTAATGCATTTAAATTGTCATGTTGTACTTGTTAATTATAATAATTTTTATTAATAAGCTTTGATCAAAAGTAATATATGCCCCTGACCTGAAATTCAGTTAGTCAAACCTGACTTGGCTGCTGTCAATGAATCATTAATTAAAAGGGAGGTTACAAGACACTAAGCAAGTTCATTTTTCCTTACTGGTTTTCTCCAAAGAGAAACATGAAGACCATATGTCTCTACTTTTTTCAGGATAGCTGACTACCCTTACACTTGCATCAGCAAAAAGGATGTTTGGGTTGCAAATCCCAAAATTTCATTAGTCATCATAGGATTTAGAATTGAAAGGGTACTTAAAGCCATTTTAGTCCAATCCTATCATTTTAAAAATGGCAAAACTGAGGCACAGAAAAGTTTGAATGATTTGACAAAGGTTGCACAAGTACCCAACAGCAGAGCTGGGGAATTCAAACCCATGTCATTTCACTTCAAATTGAGTGCTCTTTCCATTGTCCCACTCTTGAATGAAAGTCACATAAAAAATATCCAATTAAATATCTAACAGGTGTATCTGCCCCCACCTTAAAATCTGCATTTTTGTAAAATTGTCTATAAAGCAATTCATTCAGTTGCTACTGACTTATACTATAAACCCAAAGTTATTTCCAAATCAGAATAGGAATAGGAGGTTGGGAAGAGGTGTCCATAATGTAATATAAAACATACTTAATAATTCAATTACCCTTTCAAAAATAATCTATCTAAAGAAAAAAATTAGAAAGTTTAGTCTATGTATGTACTATACAGGACCAGAATATGGTTTTGGGGGGGAAGGGCACATAAAAACAAGTAGAAAAGGAACTTATCCTATACCTTCCTTATTCCTTTAAGATGGACCTCTATATTTCATTCTACTTCTTGAAATCCAAATCTCTCCTAAGGCAAATAATTCTTTTCTAAAGCTAAGGTTTTAGTTGGTTGCATGTGCTACAAGGTGTATCTTGTTCCTTTCTGGTATCCTTAAGGGTATGTTTATTTAATAGATCAGATTGAGCTGTTAAGGGGCATTTCCTCCATTTATCTGTGTGATATCCTTTGTAATGCTCCTTGAAGTCAGCAAAGAGAGCCAAAGACTGAGTCATCTGACTTAAAACAGGAAGGGACAATAGAGGTCATATATTCGACTCCATTTTATAGATGAGGAAACTGAGATCTGGGAGCAAGAAATGAGAAGAAACATCAAATGAGAAGCAGCAAAGCCCACATCTGAGCACTTAATCTAGATCTTCTAAGGTCAAATTTAGTATTGTTTTTACCACACCATGTGACTTCAAGAATCCTCTCTACAACTTAATACAATAGAGATTTCTTTTTTCTGTCTTTAAAAAATAAAGTAAAATAAAAATCATGTTCCTTTTAATATTTAGTGGATAGCCTAGGAAAGACCTGAGTTCAAATCTTCCTTCAGACACAATAGTTATAAGACTGTAGGAGAATCATTTGACCTCTCTGTGGCTCTATTTCCTCATCTGTAAAATGAAGATAATAATAATAGAATTTACCTCAAAGGGTTGTTTCAATGGATTACCATATGTCATTACTATATGTATGAGTTACTATAGGTAAACTACTTCCTAAACTTTAAAGCATTATCTATTATTAATAAATGTTAAATTAGCATAGTAATACCATGTTGCTATGATTGTATGGATGTATTGATATATGGATATGTATGTGTCACACTGATCTTCTTCTCTGGCCTCCTATGTATATTTTTAAAACTTTTTATTGATGCTCTTTTCACTTTTTTCCCTTCAACTCTCTCCCTTCTCAATAAAAGCCCTCCTTTGAATCAAAAGTATCATCAGGTAAAAAAAAATATGTTGCAATTATCATCTGAATATACATGTCTCATTTTGCACTGAGGATCACTCACTTATTCAATAAGAATCAGTAAATATGTTTAATCACGTCTCCTAAAGTCTTTATTGATCTTTACATTGATCAGAATTCTTTTTTTTCCCCTTTTTCAATGTTGTGGTCATATAAATAAATAGTTGTCCTGGTTCTGCACACTTCATTTTCCATCTGTATCAGGCACTGTTCATACCAGTCTTCCACAGTTTCTCTTCCATCAGGAAAGTGTTCATTTTAATCATTTTTATGACCATAAAATGGCATTATATTCTTTTTACCCATCCATTCCACTTCATTATTGGGCATCCAGTTCATATATGATCCTTTGCCGTAACAAAGTGCTTTTGTAAAGGCAATGTAACTGTAAAAGAACCTAGACAGAAGTAGGTTAGCCCTGAACATGGATCCTGAAGCCCAAAAGTTGTGACATATGATTTACCTCCTGAGTGAAAGAGTTGTTTCATTTTCCTGTATAGGCATGGTAATAACACTAGTAAAACAGATTTTTTGATCATAGAGATCAGCAATACCTCAAAAAGGCAAATTGCAGTGGATAAAATTGTTTCAAAGAATTTGAAAATGCAAACTAGTAAGCTAGGTATCTCAAGCCAGATTGTTTTGGCAACTTCTTTGATTCCTCATGAATGAATTTGGGTAAGCCAATAAAGAAGGTGGCTATTATTTTCCAAGGCTCTCTACTTTCATAAAATACTACTGCAGACTAGGAGCTAGAAACTTGAGTGTTTCTTTTTTTTTTATTTTTGGTGGGGAGGAGAGAGGAGGAAGTGTGTGTGTGTGTGTGTGTGTGTGTGTGTGTGTGTGTGTGTGTGTAAATTAGACTGGAAGAGATGTTATTCCATTTGCACGCCAAACTCCTATTGAGGAAGCCAACATAATTGTAGAGATTTGCCTGAGGCATTGAGATTTTCTAAGAACCATGCCCATTGCCACACAGTGGATATTGGGAGAGGTCAGGTCTGAACTCAGTTCATCCTCAGCTAGCTCTCTACCATGTTTGTAGGATTTATATAAAAAATAAAAATGAGGAAATGATACAGCATACAACTGAAATGACTTAATCATGAATTGTTTCTAACAAAACAAGTTTTAAATGCATTATGATTATGTTTAATTTATATCAGCCATAAAAGGATGGTTTAATATTAGGAAAATAATCAGCATATTAAATGATGCTAATATTCAGATAATTAAATCCATGAGATTATATCAATAGGTTTTAGGAAAGCCTTTAATAAAATACAGCATTCATTAAGTTTTTAAGAAAATAAAAAATTTAGTAGGAATGGAGACTCTTTCCCTACCATGGCAAAAAAAAAATCATCTATCTAAAATCAAGAGCTAGCATTATTTGTAAAGAGAAAACACTAAAAATGAGAGACATAATGCAGAAATTACTCCTACAATGATTACAGTAATTTTATACAGAAGCTTAGCCAATATAAATCAACTACCAAAAGAAGACAGTCGCCCAGAAAGAATTTTAGTCCACAAACACTTACTTGTCAAGTAGAGAGAGATAATATCCAAAGGCAAAACTAGTAAAAAATATGAATTTGTTTATACACTCTTGGGAAGAAGGCTGAAAGATGATTATGTGAACAGTATTACTTAATAAAACAGAAAGAAACAGTGGAGTCTAAAACCAGTTTAAAGAAAGTTTTTCAAGAAATGTAATTAAGCAAAGCCATCACAAGAGCATTTAAGGACAAAAACAGAATGAGGCTAATAAATAGGAGAAAAATGGAAAAGATCTATAAATATTATTATAACAAACTGTTCATAATCAAGGACACAGGAGCCATCACACTTAGACTCTGGTAAAATTCTTAGATGTACATATAATAGAAATAGTAATTATCAGACAGAGTAGATCAAGTGAATTTAAGTAGTTAAGTGGCAGGGTGGATAGAGTGCCAGTTTTTGCCAGGCTGGCAAGAATGAGTTAAGAAAACTCAGTTTACTGAATTCAAATCTGTCCTTAGACACTTTACTAACTATATAATTTCATAAGTCATTTAACCCTATTGGTCTTTTTCCTCCTCTGTAAAATGAGCTAGAGAAGGAAATGGCAAATCATTCTAGTATCTTTGCCAAGAATACCCTAGATGGGGACAACTGGGTGGAACAGTAGATAGAGCACTGACCCAGGAGTCATGAGAACCTGAGTTCAAATCCAGTCTCAGACATTTAATGATAACTTGGGTGTATGACCTTGGGCAAGTCACTTAACCCTATTGCCTTGCAAAAAAAAGCAGGGGGGAAGAATACCCTTAATGGGGTCATAATGAATGAGACATCACTGGAAAAAACTGAACAATAACAAAAGGGGCAATTAAAGTTCCTACAATCCACAGGAGCTTTTTAAAAGAATATGTTATATCTGCCTTTGATCATGGCAGTAAGCATATTTTGGAAATTACCATGAAGATTTTTATGAATTTAAGAAAGGTAATAATAACCAGGTAGAACAATCTTCTTCACTTTTCATTATCCTAAAGTACCTAGAAAAATGTATTTGTGTACATTTGTCTGCGTGTGTGTGTGTGTGTGTGTGTGTGTGTGTGTGTGTGTGTGTGTGTAGTTAGGTAGCCAGATAGTGAGAAATGGATGGAGCAAAGTATATAGGTTTAGTGGAGATCCCTAGTCCACATCCAAATGAAGTTCATGAATCCCTATTCAAAAACAGTTAAATGTAAAAAAAAAATTATACCACCAAAAATTGGAGAGGAAAGGAAGGAGGTACCTTTCACAATTATGACTAGTGGGAAAATTCTTAATTCAACAAGGAATAGATAACAAAAAAATTAAAAATGAAGAATTTCAATTTTACAATATTGATGAGTTCTAAACAGATATGTTGATAGCACCTAATATAAAAAAAGACCCACAGCAGGGCTTCTTAATCATTTTTGTAACACGGTCCCCCTTTTCAGCATTATACTTTTAAATTCATAAAAAAAAAAGAAAAAGGATTAAAAAGGAAATAAAAGGTTAGTAAAACTAAAGATGTATTTTTCCCCATCTAAGGTGAGAGAACCTCTGAAATCTAGAACCCTTGCTTTTTCATAGACTCCAGGTTACAAACCCCTAAGTTAGAAGTTTTTGTCAATTACTTATTTGATATGGGCTAAAAAGACAATACAACTGCTAAAAAAAATTTTGAAAAAAAAGCCAATGAAATCTTAGACTGTACTAAAAAGATAAGATACAGGAATGATTCAAATCAATTCTAGACTAGGCAGATCATATTCAAGTAGAGATATTATTTAAGGTCCAGTTAAATTTTAACTGCCTGAATTCATTTCACAAGATCTGTCTTGGAGTTTCTATGATTTCTTTATATCATGTCTATAAAAATGTGCTTTGCTTCCTAGAATAATGTAACTATGAGTGCCATTACTCCCCATTCTGGGAAATCACTACAACTTGCTAATAGATATTTATTTATAAATTTATTAAAAATAGGTCAATCAGTATTTTACTATTTACTATGTGCCAAACATATAATAAATAAGTCCTTGTTAGGATATCTGTGCTAGTTACCATCCCAAGAGAGAAAGCCATAAATACCCTTTTAATCAGACTTTTAATCCTACTTTGTTGGATTTACCAAGGTCATCCTCTTGGCATTTTCTACATAATTTAAGAGGCAGAACTCCTGGGAAAATTCATGACCTTATTAATTGGATAGCATCCCATAAATATTCATTGTTTCCTTAAAATCAAATCTCTTCCATCTTTATCAATAATAACTTAGAAGGAAACTAGCTTTTATTTAACATCTACTATAAAATAGGTGCTGTGCTAACCGTTTTAAAGATATTTGATGCTCACAAAAAGCTCATTAGATTTTCCTGACTCCAGGTTCATTCAGAACTCTAATCATACTGATAACTAAGAATTCATCTGGGTATTTTAGCCCCTGGCATTATAGTTAAGACCTTCTTGTTGCCAACATCCTCATATCTTTTTATTAGTTATTAGTTAACTCTAAATAAATCAGGTAACATTTCATTATCTTTAACTGCAATCAAAGATCTCTAACTGAATGTCTAAAAACAGAGATTGCAAAGAATACCTTGATATTTATCCATTTCTATCCTGTAAGAATGGAAGAAATTCACAAAGGGGAGAACATCTTTATTAACCCTATGCTGGAGATGAAATTTCTCCAATTCAAAACAAGAAAAGCCAGGGAGTCACTTTGGAGCAGGCACATGCACCAACCTGGACAGATTTGGAAGCAACATCATCCCATTCCTTTGCAATCTGCTTGTTAAAATTTAATGAATATTTTACCATTTTCTTTTGGATATGTTAAATATTATTATCTACTTTATCCCTTTCCATCCCTAATGCAGATGTTGAATTACCACACAATCATTCATTTGGATAGCTGTTTGCAGCCAAGTGAAGAAATTTAAATGGATAGGAGAAACTAAGTCTTCTCATTTTTTAGTTTCATACAAATGCTGTGATGCATAACCCTAATTTACATCTCCATCCAGAAACTGGTGATTTGGAACTACAGTTCAGGAAAGTCCTTAGCCTTGGGTATCTAGATTTAGGAAACATCTGCTTAAAAATTTTAAAAGATGAAAGCCCAGAAAACTGATCAGTTCAACTAAGAGAGAAAATGTAAAGAGAAAAGGAGACCCAGAAAAGTGTTTGGTAACAAGCCACAGTTAAAGAGTGGGATGTACATGATGATCCACTAAAAGAATGGGAAAGAAAAATCATGCCAGAAAAACAGATATCCCAATGCTCTGCACATAATAGATACTTAATAACTTTTCCCATTGAATTGGAAAATCAAAGAAGGAATGAATATTCAATCTAATTGCAATACCATTTCTTTTACCTTATTTTCCAGTAGTTATTTTCATAGGTTCTACTGTCCAGCCAAGCCTGTCTGTGAGATGTTGTTTGAACTAGCCATGCTAACCTCTCATGTCTCTACATTTGTGTAAGTCATCCCAAGTGCTTTAAATGCTGTTCTCCCTTTTCTCCACCTTTGAGAATCCTTACCTTCTTTCAAGACATTTCTGAGTTTCTTTCACTGATCTTCCCAATTGAAAATATTCTCTCCATCCCTAAAGTTTCCCTAGAGCATAAGATCAGGAAGATTGTCCAATTTTTCTCTTTATATTCCCAGCAACTAGCATAGTGCCTTCTACATAAGAGATAATAATCATGTGTTAAATTAAGTCAAATGAACAAAACTTTTTTCAATTTTATTATCTTTTCTCAAGTTGCTTCATGACATGAACTTGCCATTTTTCATTTCCCAACTTGAAGTAAGAATACTTTAGATTGTGCTTCAAGGTATTTTGAGCACATCTTATTTGGGTTAAAAAAGACAGAATTTTAGAATTAAGATGGACCTTGGAGATTACCTAATGCAATATTCTCATTTCTCAGTTGAGCAAATTAAGGCCCAGGAAGCTTGATAAACTCAACCAAGATTAGATTAGAGCCTGGGATTTTGTACTCCCAACCCAGTGGTTTTTTCCTAACACTCAGAGTTAATTAATTAGTTAACTAATCAATACACTCCATTAATTAGCCAGAACATCAAAAAGAACCCCGATTAAGCAAATTAACCTACTCACTATATATATATATATATATATATATATATATATATATATATATATATATATATATGTAACTAAACCCAGTTGAATTTCAGTAATAGTGAAATCAATTCCTCATGTTCAAGAAGAGAATAAACAACCATCTATTCCTGATAGTGTCATCATTTAATCTTTTTGAAAGCACAGGGTTAAACAAATAGATCTCTGGAGATCCCTTTTGACCCATTATTTTATGGGAATAAAATTACCACAGGGAAATTCTTGTATCTCTTTCTCTACAACTCATGAAATACTAAGTTTGTCAAACTGGAAAGGTTTGAGTAGAGAGATGGAAGAAGAGAGGAAATCTGACTAACAACAGTGGCACAGAATCAATGATCCATTAAGATTTGTTCCTACCTAACAAAGAATAATGATAATGGCTCTCCTCACGGCAAGGACCAATTGGAAAGAGGTAATAAGAGGTCTTTCAGTTCAGAAAGAGAAGTGTGAAACCTGGGTACCAGTGTGGCCCTTATTGACCAAGACAAGCTTAGCTCCTCTAAATATCACCAGTAGTGTTCTTTGAAAAGGTTGTCCATTAACCCTAGCACATCCTTTTATTATGTGTAAAGACCTCACCCTTTGTAGGAAGAGCCACACCAACTCCTAAACACAGGATGCCAGATTCAGTTCTGTTGAGGGAAAAGATCCATCTCTCCAGTGCAGAAGGCATTACATCACATCAGGGATGGAAACAAAGAGCTCTGAGGGACAGGGATAGGCAAATTTACCTCCCTTCACAGGAAATGGGTGAAGCCTTGCTTGAAATTATTACTCAGACGTTTTGTGCTGTGAAGGAAATGTCTCCTGATAGCACAAGCTATTGGTTTCCTGTTGTGAACTAACAGTTTCTGGCATACCCAAGAATGGACAGGAAGGGCAACTGATTGGGGTGTGGGGGAGGTCATGTAGGGAAAGGGAGGGTGTCCCTAGGAACTCCTTGTTAATGAAAAATCTATATCAAATGAGTCTGGAACATTGTAAGGCAAAGAATGACCAGGATAAAGGAAGTTGTAACAAGGGGTGATAGACATCAAGAAAAGTAAGTACAAGGATACTGTCACAAGTCTAATCTAAAAGAATGTGAGTAGCTATGGCCATTTTTTTGTACCTGAGACAAAAGACTCAAAATATTTTATGGAAAATATTATAAAAGATGCTTTCAAGTCAACTTTGCAAGACTTCTTCAGTTTTGCATTTTTTAAGAGGAAGATGAGAAAGGAGAGAAATTCCCTAGTCATTATGAGTTAAGGCAAGTAGGATTGACAAAACTGAAGAAGGACTTCACCTGGGGTGTGACTACCAGGGGGAAGACGGAAGCTGGCCATCTGGTAGCTTCTAATTTTAACTAGTTATGCTCGTTGACTGGGTGCTAAGTTCTTTAGTTTCTACTACTGCTCAAAGACCAGTTGTAAGTTCGGTAACATCTAAATTTCGATATCTCAGCACAAATTTCTAATCTCCTCTCTCTAGTTTCAGTTCTGATAAATAAGTAAGTATGAACAGTATTGAAGAGTCAGTGCTCATAAGAAGAAAATCTTGCAACTAAAGGTTTAGACTACACAGAATGTATTCCAGTTTCTGAACCATAAAGAACAATTTCTGGGAGCAAGGCCAAGTCCCTGTATACAGATGGAAAGAGATACTAAGAGCAAACTTTGCAAAAGCCAGACATTTTACTGTTGATTGAAACACTCTTGAATATTACATGTGTTATGCTACTGTTTTGTGGATAGAATTAACCCCAGAGAAAAGAATAGGCTTACCACATCTCTCTCCTGAATCTATTTTCTCACAAGTCTTATCAGCTACTGACAATCAGCTCAATATCTTCCCAACATGAAAACAAATTGGCCAAATTGAGAGGAGTCTTCCCTATAGCAGGTGGGAAAAGAAAAAGTTAGACTATGTGCTTTGGAAATTTTTGCATTCTGTTAAGAACTGGAGGGAGAGGGATAATGGCATCATCAAATCATCTTACTATGACTGCTTTTTGGAAATGGTGATATGGAAATGATTGCTTTAGAAATTTCAAACTAGAGAACTATCCAAGTCAACAGAAGTAAGATGATTTATGTGCTAATTGGTAAGCAAGCAAGAAAACCAGAACTTTTTATCCTCTCCCCACCAATGCAGGCAAGAATATATTTTTAAAATAAAGATTCCATGTCATTTTTAAGAACTTTCCAAAGTCAGGTTCAGTAATAAAATTTGGCACTACTAATTAGAAAAAAATCAAATTAAAGCAATTCTGAGATTATATCTATTGTGTACATGCATTTGTGCATGTGCACATGTGTGCGTGTATGTGTATGTGTATAGCTTTTTTGTGGTGACAAAAACACTGGAAACTAAGGCAATGCCTATCAATTGAGAAGTAGCTGAATAAGGTATGATATATATGTGATGGAGTACTCTTGTACTGTAAGAAATGAGGAACTATTGAGAAACCAGGAACACTTCAAAAATACAGGGAAAGACTTCTATGAAATGATACAGAGTAGAATAAGGGGAATCAGATTTATACTAATAACATCAATATTATTTTTTAAAAATTTTAAAGACTTTTATAACTGATAAAGAATAAAATAAGTAGAACCTGAAGAACGATTTATATGACAGCACTGTAAAAACAATTTTGAAAATTATAAGAATTATCATCAATACAGTGATTATTCATTATTTCAGAAGTATGATGGTGAAAAATTCTATCCACTAGGGGCAACTAGGGCAACTAGGTGGCACAGTGAATAGAGTGCCAGGACTCAAGTCAGGAAGTTTCATCTTCCTGAGTTCACATCTGGTGTCAGACAAAAGATCAAAGTCTAAAATAATTCCCTTTTTTTAATTGATAAGAAATTTAGATTCAGAGACCTAAAGTGACTTGTCCATTATTGGTACTTCCAAACTGTGAAGGATCTATGATGTCATTCATTTTAGAATTCCCTCCACTAATCCACTGATACATCCTCATTCTGAGCAATTCCTGTCTGTGTCCTATAAATTCTACATAAAGGATTTATAGGCTCTGAGGCACTAAGGGACTTTTTTCTGTATGTTTTATTAAATATTCAATATTCTACAGATCAGCCAACAGGCACTCATTAAGACCCTGCCATGTGCCAGATGCTATGATAGTTGGTGGAAACACAAAAGGAGGAGGGAGGAATTTCTGCTCTCAAAGAGCTTAATTCTACTCAAATGTGCACTTAGATTATTTTCATGCTTGTTACATGATTGGACTGCCATTTTTCAAGTCATTCATTTCTTGAATAATTTTCCAAGAGCAAGATCTAGAATATCAAGGGAACTGGTGAAAAGAAGTAGGGACAAAGAGAAAATAGCACTTCCAGATTTTATTTTATATTAAAAGCAGCAGTCATCAAATCATCTGGAATTGGTTAAAATAGACTAGACAACAGAGTAGACTCAGAAACAATGGGATTTAGTATTTGATAAGATGAAAAACAAATTACCTGTGGAAAAATTCTATATTTGATTAAAAATTGTTGCAAAAACTGCAAAACAGTTGCAATATCTTACACCATTTTCTACAGTACATTCTAAATAAATACTTGACCTTAATATTAAAGATTATATTTATTTAAAATTAGAAGAGAAATAGATATGCCTTTCACAGCTATGGGTAGATTATTCTTAACCAAACAAGATGTAAGAGTCAATTACAATTTTGATTATTTGAAACTGAAAAGTTTCTGCACAGATAAAATTAATGTACCTATGATAAGAAAGTGGTTGAATGGGGGGAAACTGTCAAATTTTTCTGAAAAGCATTTGAAATCTACACTCTATAAGCAATTAATAAATACATATATGACTGGGAAGCTTTCTGGCACAGTAAATAGAGTGTGAGATCGGGAGTCAAGCAGATTCATCTTCCTGATTTTAATCTGGCTTCAGACACTAACTGTGTGACACTAGACAAATCACTTAACCTTGGTTTGTCTCAGTTTCCTCATCTGTAAAATGAAGTGGAGCAGGAAGTTGCAAATCAACTCTAGTGTTTTTACCAAGAAAACCCTAAATGGAGTCATGAAGAGTCTGAAAAAGATGACTAAAAAAATGACTAAACTACAACAGGAAGAGCAACAATAAAATATAAGATTAATAGTCATTTCCCAAAAGAGAAATGGTCAAAGAATATAGAGAAACAGCTCTGAAAAAAATTGCAACATAACCTCAAATACATGGGAAAATATTCCAAATCATTAATGATAAGAGAAATATAAACCAAAACAACCCTGAGGTTTTACCTCACACCCTGAAAATTAACAAAAATAACCCCAAAATCGCAATAGCTAATATTACAGAGATTGTAGAACAATAAACACATAATAAATTATTGGCAGAGTTTTAATTTGGTGCAACCATTTTGGAAAGCAATTTAAAATTATACATATAAAGTGCCTAAAATGTCAATAAACTTTGAAATTGAAACTCCATTATTGGACTTAGACCCCCCCCCCCCCAAGGAATTCAATGATAAAAAAGAAAGTCCCTTTACACACCAAAAAGTACTTTTTTGTGATAGTTGAGATTTGGAAACAAAGTAAATGCCCGTCACTTGAGGAATGGTAAAATAAATTGTGGTACATATCTATAATGGAAAAAATCATTGTGCTGTAAGAAATGATATGAGTAATACAGAAAAGCATAGAAAGCCATATATGAACTAATGCAGAGTAAAATAGTCAAGAAAATAATATTCACAGTAATTACAATATAACTAGAAATAACACCAAATACACCAAAAAATCAAAAGTGAATGTAATAAATTATAAAGCTCAAGTATGACTTAAATGAAGATATATGAAATAATATTCTGAATTCACCTCTTCTTTGAGGATGAAAAGTCCATAAGTTTTATTCATATTGCATATTTTTCAGACTTTTTCAGTTGTACTGATTTTTTCCCTCTAAACAATATTATGTTTTTGTGTGAGATGCCTCTCTGAGAAGAGAAGGAAAGGGTTACATGGGATAATTATGATATAAAAACAGAAGATATCAATAAAACTAGTTTTTAAAAATAATGCACCTAAAATTAAAAGGAATTAAATAGAATTAAATCAATAAAAAATTAAATAGGTTTACCACTAATATTTATAATATTTACAACCAAAATCTAGAAGGAGTTCTCATAAATTTATAAGAGTTAGATCCATTTCCAAATAAATAAAAGATCAAAAGCTATACTAGGCTTTGAAGGAAAAACATAAATCATTAATATTCACTTAAAAATATTCAAACTTTCTAATAAAGAAATGTTACTGAAAATACTATTGGATATTTCACTCTCATTAAATTGACAAATAGCTAAAAATCATATAATTCAAGGTTAGTGGATAGTGAAGAAATTCATACACTGTTACACTGCTAGAGGAAATTTCTTTTTAAAAAAATATGATTATATAGGATAAGTGCTTTAAAACCGTTTATACCCTTAAGAAGCTATGATCCCATGGCTAGTAGTACCACAGTGAATAAAAGGTGTAATTATATAAAAACTACTCCTTTCAGCAAGATTCCTAATAATAAAAAAAAAATTCAACAGATTATGGAATATATTAGAATATTATTATTATACCATAAGGAATACTATCAGAAGACTGAAATGAAGGTATGCAAAATAAAGTAAAATCTAAACAATCTAAACATTGAATAAAATTATATAAACAATGATTATATAAATAAATAACAGCAGGAACAAAACCCACAAAAATTATACAGATGAAAAGGACAAGAGGAGATTTAGAAAACTAAAATATTTTTGCTATTATCTTGTTAAAGTTAATATATTTTTAAATTGTCAATAAAAGATACATGTAGTTTCATGTGCAATCTATTATTCTTACTTGCAAATGTGTTTTACATTTTATTAAAATTAAGGTTTTTTTAAGTTAGCAAAATATGTGGAAACATGTATATTCCTTTCTCATGCTTTCAACTTAATATATGGATAGGCCATTCTCATAAATATTTTATAGAAATGAAAAAAATGACCAGTTTTTGATAATGTCTTAACAAGGTACTTCTTGAAATACTAATACCACTCCTTCCTAGATCTCTCTGCATTGTCTCGGTGCAGGGAGATTTGCATAGCTCATGAAAACTATACCAAACTATTACCAAAAACAGACAGATCATAGTGAAGCATTCTGACAAGAAGGGATCATTTGGAGAAGAAGATGATAAACCACTCTAGTATCTTTGCCAAGAAAACTCCACAAGCAGTACTAAAATAATAAAAAAAAAAAAAGATGACACCAGAAGATGAGAGCCTCAGTTCAGAAGGTGTCCAAATGGGGAAGAGAGAAGGACAACTGCAAATAATTCTACAAAGAATGAAGCATCTAGGTCAAAGATGGAAAAAAGCAGTGTTGGAGCTATGTCTGATGATGAAAGGAAAGTCTAATGAAGTAAAGATCAACATTACAAAAGAATCTGGAACATAAGATCTATGAAGCAAAGTAGGCTAAATGTAGTCAAACAGAAGATGGAAGGAGTAAACAAACAGTGACATCTTGGGTGTCAGTGAACTTAAATAAATATGAATGGCTTAATTTCATTCAAATGATCGTTACATACACTACTGTGTTCAAGAATCCCTTAGAAGAAATGGAGTAGGTCTCGTAATCAATAAAAGGGTTAGAAGGGCAGGACTAGTGTATAATCTCAAAAATGGTGGAATGATACCTGTTTGAATTCAACCAAACCAGTCAACATCACAGTAATGCAAATCTATGCTCCAACCACTGATGCCAAAGGGGCCAGAGTTGATCAGTTCTATGAAGACCTGCAGCATCTAGAAATAACATCAAAGAAAAAAGATTTAACATTCAACATAGGGGATTGGAATGCTAAAGTAGGAAATCAAGAGATAATTGGAATAAGAGGTAAGTTTGGATTCAGAGTACAAAATTCAGCAGGGATTAGGCTAATAGAGTTTTGTCAAAAGAATCATAGTAAATAAATATTTTCAACAACCCTAAAGAGACTCTGTATGTGGATGTCACTGGATGGTCAATATGTAAATCAGATTGATTATATACTTTGCAGCCAAAGTTGGAGAAGCTCTTCACAGTCATTTAGAACAAGACCTGGACCTGACTGTGGCTCAGATCATGAGCTCCTTATTGCAAAATTAAGACAAATTGGAGAAAGTAGGGAAAACCATCAGACTGCTTAGGTATGACCTCAATAA
Source organism: Macrotis lagotis (assembly GCF_037893015.1). Classification (NCBI taxonomy): domain Eukaryota; kingdom Metazoa; phylum Chordata; class Mammalia; order Peramelemorphia; family Peramelidae; genus Macrotis; species Macrotis lagotis. Next base: position 120,694,153 of record NC_133661.1, read on the forward strand.
TATCCTTATGAATATAAAAATGTAAATTATAAATAGATTTAAGGGATTAGATCTGGTAGATAGAAGGCCTGAAGAACCAAAGACAGAAACTCACAATACTGTACAAGAAACAGCAACAAAAATCATTTCTGGGGAAGCACAGTGGCGCAGTGGATAGACCATCATCCCTGGAGACAGGAGGACCTAAGTTCAAATCCAGCCTCAGAGACTTAATAATTACCCAGTTGTGTGACTTTGGGCAAGTCATTTAACTCCATTGACTTGAATAAATTTTTTAGAAATTTCCTCCATTAAAAAAAGGAACAAGAAAACAAAATAACTGTCTGATGAGACTTTACAAATAGCTGTGGAAAAAAAGGAAAGCAAAAGGAAAAGTAGAAATGGGAAAGATATACCCAAATGAATGGATTCCAAAGAATAGCAAGGAGAAGTAAGGTTTTCATAAATGAGCAATGCAAAGAAATAGAAGAAAACAATAGAAGGAAAAGACAGAAAATTAGAGATATCAAGGGAACATTTCATGCAAAAATGAGCATGACAAAAGATGAAAATGATAAAGGACGTAAGAGAAGTGAAGAGATTAAGAAGAGGGAGCAAGAACATGCAGCAAGAAAGATCTTAACATCAATAACCATAATTCTGTGGTTACTAATCCAGAGTCATACAATCTTAAGAATGAAATCAAGTATGTTTAGCAATAAGACTAACTAATAGAGGAAATGAAATTCCATCTGAGCAATTTAAAATCCTCTAAGATGATACTGTTATAGGGTTGCACTCATATGCAAATATACCAGCAAATTTGGAAAACTCAACAGTGGTCACTAGATTGGAAAATATCAGTTTATTTCCTAATTCTAAAACAAGGGTAATGCCAAAGAATGTTCAAATTATTGAACAATTGCATTTATTTAGCATGCCAGCAAGATTATATTTAAGATCCTGAAAGCTAGGCTTCAGAAATATGTAAACTAAGAATTACCAGATGTACAGGCTGGATTTCAGAGACAGAGGAACTAGAGACCAAATTGACAATATTCACTAGATTATGGGAAAAGCAAGGGAATTCCAGAAAAAATCTACTTTTGTTCCATTGACTATATTAAAGCCTTTGACTGTGGATCACAACAAAAGTTGGCAAGTACTCAATTCAATTTGTTTTCTGAGAATCAATATGCAGATCAACTAAATATGAAACTGATTGGTTAAAGATTGGATGACAAGGTTGCATATCCTCCCCTTATTTATTTAACTTCTATGCAGAGTATATCATGATAAATGACAGAGTACAAAATCAGAATTAAAGTTTTCCTTCTATCCTTCATTCTCCCAAAGCCTGTATAGGCTCATGTTCATTACTACCATGACATTATCAGTCTCATCATCTGCCTTTTGCCTTCAATTTTTCCAAATATTAAGGTCTTTTCTAAAGAGTCTCATCTTCTCAATATATGGTCAAAGTATTTAAGTTTCAGCTTCAGTATTTGACCCTCATGTGAAGAGATTGAATTACCTTCTTTAAGTATTGACTGATTTGATCTCCTTGTTTTCCAAGGGATTGTCAAAAGTCTTCACCCACATTACAATTCAAAAGCAGCAATTCTGTGGTGCTCTGCTTTCCTCATAATCCAATACTTTACAATCATACATTTCTGGAAAATACTGGAAAAACCATACTTTTGATTTTACAGACCTTTATCAACAAAGTCATGACTCTGCTTTTTAGTATGCTGTTCAGATTTGCGATGGCTTTTCTTCCAATAAGCAAGTGTCTTTTAATTTCATGCCTGTAGTTGCCATCTACAGTAATCTTTGAGTCCAAGAATATATAATCGAACATTGCTTCCATTTTTTCCCTTTATTTGCCAGGAAGTGATGGGATCAGCTACCATGATCTTAGTTTTATAAAGTTAAGCTTCTTTTAATGTTGTCATCTTTTACACTCTCCTCTGTCACCCTCATCTAGAGATTTCTTAATTCTTTTTCACCTTCTTCCATCAGAGTGATATTATCTGCAGATCTGATATATATCCCAGTAACCACAGTTCTGGCATTTGATTCATCCAAACTCTCTATATAAGTTGTACTCTCTATATGAAAGTTCAATAAATACAGTGACAATGCACAGTTTTGCTACCTTTTTCTAACCAGTGACTCAAAGCTCATTTGCATTAAAACTTTCTTCTTTGTTTTGTCCCAGAAGGAAAAATTCAGTGTAATAGGTAGAAGATACCAAAAAAAAACAAAAAATGATTTAACCTTGATAAAAAAGACAAAATTGCTAATAATGAGCTTTCCTCAAAAATAATATGCTGCTTCTGATGCTAGAGTGTACCTCACTGTAGCTCATCAAGTGGGATTGGATCACCATATGTTAGGGAAGTGCAGATAAGATGTAGAGTCAGGTGAGATTTGAACTAGATGGTTTTTTGAAATCTCTTCCAACTCAGAGTCTGTGATTCTCTGATACATTTATCATCAGTTCTGGTCATTTTAAGCTCCCATTCACTAGATTCTCAGTTTCAGTCAAATTGGATTTCTTCTATCTGTTTTGGTCCCAGTCATTCTATCTCCTGACTTTGTCTTTTTTGCTTGGGTAGATAGGCCCCTGGTTCTCATTTCTACCTTCACAACAACATTTTAGGTGCCACCCACTAATTGGAACTTTTACTAAGCCTCCTGATTGAAATTATTCTCTCTTTTATATATATAGTAGTTTAAATTTACTTCTATGGGCTCATATTGTTTTCTCTAGTGGTATGTTAGGTCCTTGAAAGCAGGAACTGTAGGAGTGACTAGGTGGTTAGGTAGTTCAGTGGATAGAGCACTGGCCATGGAGTCAGGAGTACTTGAGTTCAAATCTGACCTCAGATACTTAATAATTACCTAGCTGTGTGGCCTTGGGCAAACCACTTAATCCCATTGCCTTGCCACAAAAAAAAAAAAACCTAAAAAAAAAGCAGCAACTGTTTTTTGTCTATCTCCCTAATATCTTAACAAAGCACCTAGAAGACACTTAAATGTGTTGAATTTAATTCTGGTTAACTTTAGCAATCAGACTCTAGCTGATTATCCTGAGAAAGTCATTTAACATTGCACTGTGCCAATTTCTTTATCTACAAATTAAGGATAAGGATAAGAATAACACCCACCTTATATAGGTGATAGATAGATAGATAGATAGATAGATAGATAGATAGATAGATAGATCTCCAGAGATTTAAATCACTTCACCAACCTAAGCATTATATAATATTAGTTATTGTTATTATTATTATTATGAGACTAGACCAAAATGTATGCTGAGGATTATCAAAATTTCCATTTCCCTTTGTTATCCAAATGATAAAATGTCAAATGAAGAAAAAGTATGAGCCAAAGAGAGACAGAGAGACAGAGAGACTGGAGAGACAGAAAGAAACCAAGAGAGACAGAGAGACAGAGAGAGAGAGAGAGACAGACAGAGCTAACCTCACAGTTAAGAAGACCTGACTGGGTTCATGCCCTGTCTTTAACTCATCCTGACTGCAAAACTAGTCATTTAATCTCTTAATTTCCCCACACAACTCTCTCAAACTATAAATTGCAAAGAAACTGATAACCTGCATAACTTAAACAGCAAAAATCTTGATTACTACTTATATGAATCCAAGTATAAAACATTCCCTTATAGTGATATTTAACCTTTAAACAACATAACAAAGGGCTATATATGTATATATATATATATATATATATATATATATATATATACACTTAATTGTTTTCCCTACTCTAGAATTCTTCTATTTGTTCACCACTGGTTTTCTTACCAGATTAAGATTTTCTTTTGACATTAATAATAATTCAGACTATGAAGTCCTGACAGAAGAAATTCTACACTGATTCCTTCATTTCCTCAGCCCTTGCTCAGGCTGACATCATCTCCCAGGCTAATGCAAAGTGACATTCTAAAGTTGCCTGCTCAGCATTGTTTTTTGTGATTTTCACCTTTCTTGGTTTGAAGAAGGCAATGGAGGGTCTTGGACCCAATTGCCTCTTATTGAGTTGCAAACTATTTGAAGACCTAGAGAGGAAAGAAATGATGTCTGTAGTCTCAAAGAATCACACACACACACACACACACACACACACACAGAATCCTTTCCTAATTATATCATTTAAAAAAAATGTTATGCGATATAGCAGGAAGTTTACTGGGCTAGATGTTAGCTGATTTAAGTTGGATTCCTAGCTCTGATCATTGTTAGTTGTGCAACCTTAGGCAAACCACTTGTCCTCTTCGTAATCTGTTTCCTCATGTATAAAACAGGGATAATAATACCCTCACTTCCTGCTTAACAAAATTGCAAGCCAAATGGGTTAATGGTAGCAAAAGTTTAATGCCAGGACTTCACTCTGCTTCTTCCTAGTCTGCCTCTCCCAAATATTGGTTGATGTAAGTTCATGGAATGTTAATTAACTTCAATAGTAGCCTAAGCAAAACATAATAAGGAAGGTGAATTTCCTGTCAAAGAACATTTTATTATTAATTCCAAAACTAAACCCAAATTATTTTTGGATTGCTCATGTGATATCTTTCTTACATTAGTGTAGTTGAAACTTCATCTAATTTCTTTGAAGACAGAAAAAAAAGTTATGTTTAAGGTCTTTGTGATACTTAGCATATTATTGATGACCATTCAAGAATTATCAAATCACAATATGTGTTTTTAAAAATTCCTCACATAATTTTTTCTATTCTATTCCTTATTCTCTAAGTAATTTAATGTCATATGTGTAAAATAATTGTGAGAAATGGAAAGAGAAATGAGGGAGAGGGAAGGGGAAGAGAGGAGGAGAGACAGAGAGAGAGAGAGAGAGAGAGAGAGAGAGAGGAAAGAGGACAGGGCAATAGGGATAGACACAACTTTTCCATGCTCTCCAGGCACATCCTTGTGCAAAGGATGTAGTCATATGAAACCATGGCAAAATTATATATCTTTTGGGGGGCAATAGAAAGATTCAAACATTCATGATAAATATAATGAAACAATGCAAGGAGGAGATGACCAGTAGCAACCATGTCACTAGTAAACTTGAATTAGGGTCACTTGGAGCCAAGATGCATTGGAACCACTGTAAAAAAGGTTCTTGGGTCAAGGTGAAATGATTTCCATGTCATTTGTATGGTATGTCTTTTGGGGGGAAGAGCAAAGTTGTCTCCCTACAACTGCATCCATGCTTGTGAATTAAATAAAAACAATTGGCATTGATTGGTAGATAAAAAGTTATGTTTTGGGGGGGCGGAGCCAAGATGGCAACATGAAGGGATCCAGTCTTGGGAGCTCTCTGATAAAAACTCATAAACTAAGGACTCTAACTAAACTTTCGAGAGAACCCACAAAGGGACCCAGTGAGGCAGTTCTACTCAAGGTAACATGGAAAAGAGGAGAAAGGCTCTGCTCCCCCGGGGCCGGCGGGGAAGCCTGCCAGAGGGGTAGCCCACCAGAGCCAAAGAACTTCAGCCTCCCGGGCGCTGGGAGCCTCAGCTCACAGCAGCGGGGGAGTCTCCTGAGTTGCACCCCGAGGAGCACCGGGCACAAAGTGGGAGAACAGTGGGGGACCTCTGCCAGAGAGAGCACATGGAGCCCAGCCCTCAGGGCACACAGCCAGCAGCCTGGTCTTTCTGCAGCCCAGACCCGGAAACGGAAGCAGGCAGAGCTGGTAAGCAGGAGCCCCCAGGGCATGAGCCTATTGATCTGAGGGAGGGGAGTGAAGAGAGACTGCAGAGCTCTGTCCTCTGCCCCTGGAACAGGACTCTGGAGCTCTGACCACATTCTGATCCTGATCACAGTCTAGGCTCCACCATAGAACAGCAGCCCCCCCCCCACCTCAGCCCCGTGGCAGAGGGGGGCACTTATGGTCATTCACAGACCAGGAGGGAGGACAGAACCTCACACAGAGACCCTTTTGGAAGTGTCCCAAAAGCTCAGGAAGCACCCCCAAAAAACAGGCTTAGGCTGGGAAAATGAACAAACAAAGAAACAAGAGGAAGACCATTGAGAAATATTTTGCAAATGAGCCCAAGAAGGATCAAAATACTCAGTCTGAAGATGAGGAAGCACAAGCTCCTGCATCTAAAGACTCCAAGAAAAACAGAAATTGGGCTCAGGCTATGATAGAGCTCAAAAAAGACTTTGAAAATCAAATGAGGGAGTTAGAAGAAAAACTGGGAAAAGAAAGGAGAAAGATGCAGGAAAAACATGAAAATGAAGTCAGCAGCTTAGTCAAGGAAATCCAAAAAATGCTGAAGAAAATAGCATGCTAAAAAACAGCTTAGGTCAAATGGATAAAACAGTTCAAAAAGTTATTGAGGAGAAGAATGCTTTAAAAAGCAAAATTGGCCAGATGGAAAAAAAGATAAGAAAACTCTCTGAGGAGAACAAATCCTTCAGACAAAGAATAGAATTCAGGGAGATTGATGAATTTACCAGAAATCAGGAATCAATACTTCAAAACCAAAAAAATGAAAAATTAGAAGGAAATGTGAAATATCTCATTGCAAAAACAACTGATATGGAAAACAGACTTAGGAAAGATAATTTGAAAATTATTGGAATACCTGAAAGTCAGGATCAGGAAAAGAGCCTTGACATCATTTTCAAAGAGTTACTACAGGAAAATTGCCCTGATATTCTAGAAGCAGAGGGCAAAATAGAAATGGAGAGAATCCACCAATCCCCCCGAGAAAGAGATCCCAAAAAACCAACCCCCAGGAATATTATAGCCAAGTTCCAGAACTCCCAAGTCAAAGAGAAAATATTACAAGCAGCCAGAAGGACACAGTTCAAATATCGTGGAGCTGCAGTCAGGATCACACAGGACTTAGCAGCACCTACATTGGAAGCTCGTAGGGCTTGGAATACAATATACCGGAAGGCAAAAGAGCTTAGAATGCAGCCAAGAATGAACTACCCAGCAAGGCTGAATGTCCTCTTTCAGGGAAAAAGATGGACTTTCAATGAACCAGGGGAATTTCAAAGGTTCCTTTTGGAATGGCCAGAGCTGAACAGACGGTTTGACCTTCAGATACAGGACTCAGGTGAAGCATGGAGATTGGAGGAGAGGGGGGAAATATGAGGGACTTAATGAGGATGAACTGCATGTATAGAAAAATGATACTGATAATATTCATATGAACCATCTCAGTTAATAGAGCAGGCAGAGGGAGCTTTTATAGTTGAAGCACAGGAGAAAGCTGAATTCGAAGATAAAATATGGTGTAAAAATGGAGTCAATAAGAAAAAAAGGGAAATGGAATGGGAGAAAGAAAAAGGAGAGGGGGAATAGTCCAAGATATTTCACATAATAAGATTTTTTTTTATTACAATGAGCTATTGCAATGATATGGAAGGGGGGGAGGCAAGGGGGGGAATGAGGGAACATTTGCTCTCTTCAGAGATGGCTAGGAGAGGAAACAGCAAATATACTCAATGGGGTATAGACAACTGGAGTAAGAAGGAGGGGGGAGCAGGGGGAAGGGGTGGGGATGTGAATAAAGGAGGAGAGGATGGACCATGGGGGGACAGTGGTCAGATATAACACATTTTCTTTTTTTACTTCTTGCAAGGGGCTGGGATTGGATGGTCTGCCCAGGACCATAGGGCCAGGTGGATTCTGGGCCTAAGGGGTGGTATGGGGGCTCAGGGCTTCTTGGCCCCAGGACCAGGGATCTGTCTGCTGCGCCACTCAGCAACCCTAAAGCAGAGTCAGAGTGAAAGGAGAGAGAAAATATAGTACTTGGTAGTGGAGAAATAAGAAAGGAGGGAGTTGCTATCAGCAATGGCAACGTTGGAAAAATATGGAAGTAACTTTTCTGATGGACTTATCATAAAGAATGTGATCCACTCACGACAGAGTTGATGGTACTGGAACAAAGACTGAAACACATTTTTTGTTATTATTATTTGGGGGAGGGTGCAGGGCAAGTGGGGCTGGGTGGCCTGCCTGGGGCCACATAGCAGGGTGATCATTGGTTGTCTGGGGCCGGATTCGGACCCAGGTGCTCCTGGCTCAAGGGCCAATGCTCTATCTGCCACCCAGCCACCCCTACTATTATTACTATTTTATTTTATTTTGGGTCTTTTTTTTTCTTCTTTTTGGTTTTTGCAGGGCAGTGGGGATCTGTTGGCTTGCATGTCAGATGGCTGGGTGATTATTGGGTTTACAAGGCTGGATATAGACTCGGGTGCTCGTGGCTCCAGGGCTGGTGCTTCGTCCATTGTATCACCTGGCCATACCTACAATTATTATTTTTTTTAATTTTAATTTTTTTCTCCCCCTTTACTTTTTTGCCCAAGCAAGTCTATCTATATTCATGGGGGGAGGGGTATTTTGTTTACTTGTAAACAAGTATATTTTATTAATGTAAAGAAAAACATTTGTGCAAAATGAGAATAAAAAATAAATTTTAAAAAAAGTTATGTTTTGTGTGAGGTGAATAATAAATAGTACCACTTCTCATCAATCCTTTTATTTTATTATTTTTCTATTAATTTAAACATTTATTCTAACTAGCCATGAAAGCTTGAGAATTAGAAAACAGTGGAGGTGGCAGGATGAAATAGAGTTGTTTGGGGTTTTTTTTTATTTGAATACAATAGGGGTGATATCTGATTGAATAATACACACCCAAACCCTAGATCAATGAGAAAAGAAGCAACATTATCTACAAAGGAATGGAAAAGGAAGTTTTCAGAGAGCCAGAGAGAGCATGTGGCTGACACCTCAGAGAATTTTCTGGCCTAACAGAAAGGGAGAAAACTTGAGTGATAGTATACAAGCACTGATAACAACTCCCTTATCTATTACATATATCCATTATTCCATTCCTTTGATAGCTTGAATTTTTCCTCTCCTAGTTTACCAAAAGAAAGTCAACAGTAGTACAGTGGAGAGAGCCCTAACCTGAGTCTCTTTGTCTCTCTGTTGCATTTGCACGTGGTAGGTGCTTAATGTATATTTTTAAGAGGATGAAGAATTAGATTTATTGTGCTTGGCCTCATAAAGTAGAGCTAGGAACTACCTATTGACATAGGACAGATGACATAAAGAGACAAATTTAGGATCAATATTAAAAAATATATTTCATAACATCTATCCAAAAATGGAAAGTAGTAGCAGTATGATCTCTAGCTCACTAGATCTCCTTTCCTTATCTGTAAATTGAGGGAATTATATTAGGCAGTACATAAGATCTTCTCCAGTCTAAGCCTATGAACTTTCTGTTCTATCAACTTGCTCACTCCATAGCTCATAAGCTGTCTTTAGCAGGTGGACCCAGCTGTTTACCCTAAAGGTACTAAATCTATTCAGACAGCAGGAAGTAAAATTCAAGGAATTATCACTTCATCACATAACCCAGGCAAACACATCATATTTTGCAATTTTTCAGCACACCAATTCCTAAGAAATACTATATGGAAATGTTCTAGTTAATTCCATTAATCTTTTTATTCAGGTTTTTTTTTTTGCAAGGCAATGGGGCTAAGTGGCTTGCCCAAGGCCACACAACTAGGTAATTATTAAGTGTCTGAGGTCAGATTTGAACTCAGGTACTCCTGACTCCAGGGCTGGTACTCTATCCACTGCACCACCTAGCTGCCCTAATTCCATTAATCTTGCATAAAATGTTCTGAGATGTTCCAAAGAAACCATCAGTGACAACATGACTAAAATACTTCCCTTCCAAACTTGCTTATTTCAGTTTCCTAATTTCATCTCTTACTTTTTAGTCTGATTTTTTTTTTAATTCTGGAATTTATCCTTCAGTGACATTGCTAATTTGAGAGGGATGGTTTAGTGGCACAGTGCTAGGCTGGGAATTAGAAAGATCTGTGATCAAATACAGCCTCAGACACTTTCTAGCTGTGGCAGTCTGAGCAAGTCATTTCACCATTTCCTCAGTCTCCTCATGTGTTAAATGAACTGGAGAAGGAAATGGCAAACCACTCCAATATTTGCCAAGAAAACCTCAATTGGGATCATGAAAAGTTGAACATGACTGAAACAACTGAACAGCCACAACTACATAAGAAGGTCGAGTAAAGGCTGTGTATGTGATGGAGAGAAAAACAAAGATAGTGAATAAAGGAGATGATTTGTGAAAAAAGGCATTAAATTTTACTGTATTAGCTCTTAATAAAGAAAATACTAAATAATATCCATAATTTGTTCAATAATATTTCATTCATTCTATTAAGTGGTTATTATATGCAAGGAATGTATTGTCAGATGGAAATATATCAAAGATGGAAATAACGTGAGGCACAAAGTTATATTCTAAGATAGTAGAAAAGAAAGAAGGGGAGGTCATGGCATTATGTAGTAGTAGTAGTAATAGGAAAAAATAAATGTAGTAGCAATAGAAAATAGAAATAACATAATAGAAATTATGTAGTAGGAACAAAAATATTGTTGCTAAATAGTAACTAAGATAAAGATGTGACTGATACAAGAAAAATAACATTGAGATCAATATATCCTTCACCTTTCATTCAGAAGTCAATATGCTAATTGAATGGCACTAAACACTGAATAACAGATCACACAATTAGTCCTCCTGTTCAGTCTAGACCTTTGGACTCATGTTTCAAAATAAAGCAAAACCTTGCTGCTTTAAAATATTGTTCAACCCCTGATATTTTGCTTTTCCTGTGAATTTCTGGTCATCAATACCTCATAGAGTTGATGGACATGAAAAACAACACAGCTTCCTGCCTCCTGCCCTCCAGGAAAAAAAAAAAAAGACTATCATTTCCCAGACCTATCACTGGCTCCTATCTTTCTTAGACATTGGGCCCAGAGAAGCAAGACCTGTCAGCACTTATATGTTGGACAGCACTATGTCAATCACATCTTCATCCTTCCTATCCTCACCCCTTATTCTTCTTCTATGACAAGAGTGTAGCCCCTATAAATTGAGAAATTTTTGTTTATTAAAAAAACACAACTAATTGCATGATTATAGGAGCTTCATTTTCATAGAATTCCTCAACTTGAAATATCATTGTAGAGGCAATATTCCAACTCTGCCAGTGAATTTCTTAGATCTCAGAATGTTTTTTCTAGAAGGGAAAAAAAAAGTTGTAGTGATGTTTATGTACCCAGTTAGCTTCTCCCATCTGTTTCATGTATAATATAGATGGACTATGGTACTAATATTATAAAACTTACTCACCATTAAAACATTGTTTCTATAGGGAAATGTGTTCTGAGTTCCAACTCAGGATCCCAAAAACACATGACCTCTAATGACAGCAGAAGTAGGAAGGGTTCCCAGGCTCTTATAACACAAAGCCCCAGAGGCAGGGTCTCCAGTTGTTATGCCTTTGGATACCTGAGCCCTGGATGACCATTCTCCCCAGGGAAGCCTATGTTGACATAGTACCCTATATCACTACCCTATATCATTAAGGGAGCCATCACTTCTCAAACCATAGCTGCTAAAGCCCTCAACATAACCAAGACTACACAAATCTGTGCTTAAATCTGGTTTTTGTGGTTACCTTATGGGTAAGCAAATAGTTAATACTTTAATTTAACTCTTTGTCTATGCTGGCATTAGCAGCTTCACATACATGGAATCTAAAAATGACAGATTCAAAGCAGCAGCTTCAGTCTCATCTTTTGACTCATTAGTATTTATAGTTAATTGATAAATTAGTTATTTATACATCTGAAACTTCATATTCCTTCAAGTTTCAGATTTAGGGATTATCATCTTTAAGAAAAGAATAAGGCAGCTACTTTCAACTATAACTAATTTCTATTCTCTCCCTACAGGGGAAAAAGTGTAGTAGAGACCAACACTGTAACCCAAATAGCAGTGAGTGAAAGGATGGGACATTGTGCATAATTCATGCATTCTTTCTGATTCTGTTCATATGATTGTCAATGGAAAATAGTTATAAATTTAATACTTTGTCTATACCAGAAAATCTGCTAAAAGAATAATTGAAATTATAGAATTTTAGAACTAAAGTGAACTAAAGAGATTCATTCATTCAATCAACAAAGATCAAGAGTGGGTAGGAGTTTCATTCAGTCTCATTATTTTATTAATTTAAAAAGTTAAAGGGTATTTAAGCCTAAAAAATTTAGATAAATAGTTGATAGATTAGATACATAGATGGATGGATGGATAGATAGACAGACAGATGGATGGATGGATACATTATTAACTGCACACACACACACACACACACACACATATAAAACCACCTCAGACCTTTGTAAGATGTATATGTGTTTATATGTATGCATACATATGTGTATGTGTGTATAATAAAGTCAGGGTTTGGAGATAAGGAATTAAAAGTTAAGTACAATGCTCCAATAGGAATAGCCTTAATACCTTTTGTCCCTCTTTCTATACCCTCTCATACTCTTTTACATAAGAAACCAAGAGAACCCTGCAATTGAGAAAACTGAAAAGACAAAGAAAGCCACTTTTTTTTTGGTAATGATTCTATATTTATTGAGCAGATATTATTCAGGAAATTTTAGAATGTTCTAACTCTAAGTCAGATAAAAGCTAGAGTCAGAGACTACCTTTGGTGAGGTTGTAGTTAAAAATACACTTAAACCCCACAGACACTGCTTAGCTTCCTGGTCTGTATTCCAAAAGCTTAACCTTTATGGAGAGCACTTTCCTTTTGGAGAGAAAATAGGTATCAGAGCCAAAATTCTGAAAAAACCAAAGTCAAAATTGGGGAGAGAAAAAAAAGTATTTAAGGATTTTTCCCCAAGGAAAAAATGAGTACGTGATGACCCTGCCTTTTTAAAAAAAAAAAAAAAGTTTTAAGTTAAAAAGAGGTTGCTAGAGACCATTCTTCCTCTTTTAACTCTAACTGAAGCCAAAAGCTAGAAGTAGATACATAACTTCACATCCAGTGAAGTTATACTAGGTATCAACCACAGAACCAGGGAACACCATTCAGCAATGGCCACCTGAGACCAGCAGGGAGCAATGCCCAGCAGAGAATTCATGTCACACACCCTTCTGCCTGGCAAAGACTACATTCCTGGCAGAGATTTCATGCCATATGAAACCAGTAGGGTGTAGGCAAGAACAAGACAGTGACATCACCAGCAATTATTGGCAGAATCGGAGATGTCAGTTATTCTTCAATGCATATTCCTCCTTAGACATATTTGTTCCCTAAATGTGAACCATGATCACATGTTCTCTAAATATATTCTCTCTGTGTGCCCGTAGTCACATATGCTCCTTACTTGTGTGTATAGATAGTTATACAGATAGATGATAGATAGATAGATAGATAGATAGATAGATAGATAGATAGATAGATAGATAGAGATAGAGATATATCTTCCTATTGGTGGCATATTTTGTAGGAATGTGGATTCCAAGTTTATGAGAGAAATGTTCTATTGCTACTTTTATTACCATAGCATTTCATTCAATGACTTTCATTTGATCTAATTATTTCTGATTGAATACTAAAAGTAAATACAGCTTAAAGTTATGAACTATGACTTTGAGTAGATATGGGTCCACAGAGTACCTTAAATGAGTAGTTTGTCCAGGAGACTTACGTGAAAGTTGGTGGGTGATACATATGTAGTATGTTGAAATGGGTAAGCCTAATTGGTCATTTCAGGTCAAGACCTTGGGAGTATTATATCCAGATAGGGTCAATATGGACCCAGGTTCTGTTTCTTGGCTTTAGAAATTCAAAAACTTATTTTTATCAATTCACCAAGGATTAATCCAGTTATATCAAATTTACAAGAATCTGATTTACTAATCCAAATGGCAGTTACTATTCCTCATTTATAGAGCAACAGCATGGTTGGTACACTGGAAAAAAGCACTGGCTTTCCAGAGATGATTTCTTTTACTATCTATGCCACTTTAAGCAAGTCTCCTAACCTCCCTGGGTCCTGTTTTCTCATTTATAAAATAGGGATAAGGGATGTTATTAAATGGCCATTGAGATTACTGCCACCTAAAATAATTTAATCTAAATGAACTGTGATATAAAGTAATACTATGATCTTGAGAGAAAGAGTGAGATGTAGTGGATAATCTTTCTGAAGGTAGGCAGATGTGGTTTCAAGTTCAACCTCTAATACATATTATCTATGAGATCACGGACAATTCATTTAACCTTTCAGTTTTCCAGATAACTCTGAAACATAACTTAGAGGAAGAGTTCTCCATTTGAAATGATGGAAGGATTACCTCCAGAGGGAATGTCTTATACCAACATTATATCCTAGTGAGATCCTAATGAAGTTTAGTTTACCTCATTTCTAGTTTTATTATTATTCTCTTTTCTAAAGAAGGCAAGAAATACAGGAGTAAAATAATTCTATTTTCTCTGTCTTTCATGTTAACATTATATTATCTGCCCCAAACATCAAGTCTCTCCCTCCTTCCTTAGTCTTCTTGCTCTAAAACTAAATTTAAACTTTTGTTTTGTTGTTTTTAGCTTTTTTCACAAAAATAAACTTATTCAGGACTTTAGCCATCTCAATATTTGTAAATGTTTGAAATACATTTCCGTGTGTATGTCACTTTTCAGTCTTCCTTGGTTTAGTATTCTTTTTTTATCTCCATCTCTTAAGTCTGAGCTCATTAGATTTCTTTTCCTGCCACACAGATGTTATACTTTTTCTTTCATCTAGATCATTCACAATTATATAGTCAAAATCTCATTTTCATATTTTCCTATTATGAAACTAGCCATCCTCCCTTTAAAATTCTTTTGCCATAAGATCACATCAATCTTTTCTTGCAATTTTTTGAAATCTGCATCTCTGAAATCTAGGGTTCATGTTTAACTATGCTCAGCATTCCCTTCCTTTGTTATGAAATTTAAGAAAATGTAGGGGCCTGCTTCCAAGGTTCCTACAATTACCACATTGCCACCCATTCTCTTCTATGTTTGCTCAGTTTTCCAGATCTCCCTTTTTCTAGATGTCATGTAAAACATCAGACTTATTTTTACTCTTACTTTTATAACTTTTTTCCATTTTTACTGTAACATGCTATTATTCCAAAATGTATAAATATATTTCGTAATATCTGATATGGCAGCTTAGTAATAATACTCAGGCATGCATCAATATATCCATAAACAATTTACAAAATATTTTTACCTACCTGTAAAAAAATTTCTTTCATGTAATTCCTTCCAATATGTATGAATTGTTGTCAATTCATACCACCAAGTGAAGCATTTTCTAATGTTGCTTTTAGAAATTGTAATCATTTTACTTTTTGGTCCTCTTCTAATTTCAATAGTCCAAGGAAGCTATAAGTTCACTAATAGGGACATTATTTCCAGCAGTGAAAATTGTAATCATTTGTACCTTTCTTATCCTGTGCTAGTCTTGTCCATATCTCTCAGATGGGGTACACTCAATGTGCAACTGAATTTAAGACTTCTCTGGGTCTCTTGACCATATATAGCAATCAAATCTCAAAATATGACCAAGGCATCTCCCCTTCTATTGAGAAATTTCTTTGACAATCTCTTTTATGTCCCTTCTCACTTGTTAGTCATTACTGATAATACATTGCAACCTGTTTACACTCATCATATATCTCTCTCCATTGTCCAGGGGACCTGCAATTCAGATACCCAAAGATGGTGATATTCCCTCATTTACAGTCATATAAAATCACCAGAAAAATATTGGTGTTAAAATGAGGTGGGGTTTTTTTTTGTTTGTTTTAAGCAGGAGTCTGGGACTGTCAAAAGCTCTACACAAATATCCTAAGTACAAACCAGCCCACTCTTGTTCCTACTTAATTCATGTACGCTATGTTGCACAGAGCTAGTCAATCTGTCCAAATGAGATTCTACAGATTCTTTTTCTTTCCCCTAATAGACTGGATACTACATTGTGACCAGCCTAGAGGTGAAGCAGAGGCTACTCCCACTAACTGATCAGCATGGCAACTTTAACTGCGTCCATTCCAACCTAACCAATCCACTCCTCCTCAGAGAGAATGGTCCCTCCTGCCAGGGGCTTAACATTTTGATGCTGGATTAGGGGCAGATACCAAACCAGTTTAACCCAACTAGAAACTGCCAAGCTCAAGAGACCTGTCAGCCTGAGCTTCCCCAGTATCTGGGTTTGCAGTTGTGTTCTACAAAGCCCCACTTCTACTGGAGATCTTCTGACCTGACACTGACAGATTTCTTTTGGAAACAGCCAGAGGCTGTTCCAGGATGGTGGGAAAATGAATAGATAGAACAGAATGACCTTCCCATAGAGTTCTAGGGCATTTCATATTTATCTGGGAAAAAAAAATCATCAATTGTTTTCAGTTATATGGAGCTAGTGTATGCAAAATGAGTCATTCCCCAAGATACTGTTATTTTAGACAGTGTGTATAATAGAGAAAGAGAGAGAGAGAGAGCTCAGTTTGACCTCAGAAAACTTAGATTTGAGTCTCAGCTATGTTATATATATATATATTGCCTAGGCAAATTTGTCAGTTGACCTTACAGCCTCCTTGTTAGTGAAATGGAGATTGTATTGGATGGTCTCTAAGATCCCTTTGATCTGATGAGATTTCTCATCCAACAATTGGTGAGACTGATAATACAGGTGTCTAGATAGTAGATCTAGGGACCATCAATAAACAAGGGACAGAACAGCTCCAAAAAGACAGAAGCCATGCCTTGTTTCTTTTGCAGCTCCCAGAAAAAGAGACTAGGTATAAAGTAAGTGATTGACACATTTTAACAGAGTATAGAAATACAGATGATTACAAATAATAAAACACATATCTATTATTCTTCAAGGTTTACAAAAGTGCTCTTATCAGACAGACAGACAGACAGACACACACACACACACACACACAGAAGTGTGAGGGAGAGAAAGAACACTAGATCTAAAGTTAAAGGACATGTATTGACTGAAGTTGATCAGCTGTACGATTGCATGACCATAGGCAAATTGCTTCAGTTCTCTGTGCTTCAGTTTACAAAATGATAGAGTTGATTCCAATCAGATAATCTTTAAGGTCTCTTCTAACTTAAGATTTTATATGTATGATGGTATGACTGAAGATGGAATTCCAAGAATGTTTGAATTTACTGGGAATAGAAACTCTTATGAGAGTGTCCATTAATCTAAAAAATAAATTATTTGGTAGAAAAAAGGAAAGGGCCAACACAAACATAATGTCCTGATCAATGTAGCTTATAACCTAAAAATAGACATTGTATATGCAGCATGAATATTTGTATGTGCTTTAAAATAGGTTTAGTGCTAAAGACACCATACATTCTATTACATAGTTGAAAGCACACATTCAGCATTGCTGCTGGGTATCTAGTGTTTCCTGTGTTTTCTTGTAGTGCATTTTAGGAAGGAAAGAAAAAGATTTTGATGCTGAATTTCTGAAAGGTGCTACCCAGAAAACTACGAAAAAAAAAAAGAATCTGGAAGGTATGGAAAAGATTGCGATTTTATCACAGTCTTTAATGGTATTCTTCACATAGCATCTTTTAGTTTAAAAGATTCTAAGCATTTTTGTCACAGGTGTGTTAGTAAGTGGGAGACAAGTTGCATCATCATTTCTCTTTCAAGAATAGAAAAGAACTAGAAATGGCACATCCACCCCCAAAATGGCAGAATTCTAAATTCCTCTAGTTGATTAGCAAAAAGACTGGTTTTAAACATTTGGGGAGGATAAAAGGAGAAGATCTCATAAGGTAATCAATTTATTTTATCAAACGTTTTTAAGGAAACACTATGAGTAAGGCATTGGTCTAAGAACTGAAGATGCAAAAAAACAAAAATGAAACAAAACAAAACAAAAAACCCAGTGTCTGTGCCCTTGGAGAGTTGTAATTCTACTTCTGAATAAAGTCTATAAATATATGAATATAAATAAATAAAAGCATGATAACATAAAGAGGACAAAATAACTATTAGGATCTGTAATTTCCTCTGGTCACCACAGTTTGGGGCAGTTAGGTGGTGCAATGGATAGAGTACCAGGTCTGAAATCAGGAAGACTCACCTTCTTAAATTCAAATCTGGTCTCAGACACTTATTAGCTGTGTGAACCCAGCTAAGTCACTGACCTACAATTGCCTCAGTTTCCTCTTCTATCAAGTGGGGTGGAGAAGGAAATGGTAAACCCCTTCAGGATCTTTGCCAAAAAAAAAAATATCCCAAATGGGACTCATGAAGAGTCAGACAACAAACAAGAAGAACAGAAAATATTCAAGAGGGAGTTGCCAACTTCTTAACAGTACAAATGATACATGTTCACAGACTTAGAATAAAAGGAACCTTAGAAACCATCTGGTTCAAATCTCTCATTTTGAAAGTAAGTAAACTGAGGCCCAGAGAGCTTAAATGATTTGCCCACAGTGACACATAGGGTACCTGGTAAAGTGAGCCTCTGAACCCAGGTTCACTACCTGAAGAGCTAGCACTCTTTACTGCATTGCTTTCAGAGGACTCTATTCTTCAGTGATCCACTATCTAACAAATGGATGCCACCATCATAGAGCTTGTAGATCCCTTTTTTCACCCCTGCTGAAATCCATGACTTGCTCATTTCTAACCAGGGATAAATCAATCCTCTTTGGTCAAGGGAAGTGAAGGATTCAATATACATCAGTACAATTACTAGACTACATCTCAAGGACGATCCTTAATAAGCCAATAATCTACATCTCTGATAATGATTTTCTAAAAGAAGATGTTTAATATGGTATGCAGAAGAGGGAGGTTTTGATATTATATTCATTTTTTTAAAATTTCCTATATTCTGTATATCCAAATTCTTCTGAAGCTTTATTAAGACATAAGGGTAATTCAAGATTTTCGATACTATGATACTCATTCTTTTTTTTTTAGTTTTTGCAAGGCAATGGGGTTCAGTGGCTTGCCCAAGGCCACACAGCTAGATAACTGTTAAGTGTCTGAGATCGGATTTGAACCCAGATACTCCTGACTCCAGGGCCAGTGCTCTATCGACTGCACGACCTAGCTGCCTCCTAATTCAAGATTTTCTAAAAGCATGCCAGACTATTACAGATTGACAGTGTAAAAAAAAGTTTCAAATAAATTCCTAGCAATATTCTACATTGCTATCAAAGGATCCACCTAGTTAGTACAAAGAGGTCCAGCATTTAGCAGATTGATATTAGATGATATAAATTCTACAGAAATGAAAATAGACTTTAAATCTTTTCTTTTTTAGTCGTATATATGTAGATAGATGGATAGATAGACAAATTTGATGACTGTATTAAAGGAATTATCCCTGGAGGATCTGAAAATCAATGTTTCTAGTGTTTTCAAAGAATATTAAGTCATGCTTGGTGGTATGTCAGTAGTTGCTGTTACTAGAGAGACTGAGGCTGATGGATCACTTTAACTCAGGAATTTTGAGCTAAAATAGAGATAAAGTTGATCTTACAGGATCTTATAGTGAGACACTTTCCTCCCTCCTTTCCCTGGAGGTATAGGGTAAAGGGAGGGGGTGGGGGGAATACCAAGCTGCCTAGGGAAGATCAAATCAGGTCAGAAACAAGCAAGATGAGTAACTAGGGCCCTGGAGTCAGGAGGACCTGAGTTCAGATTCAGCCTCAGACACTTACCTAGCTGTGTGACCTTGGGCTAGTCACTTAACCTTAGCCTTGCAGAAATAGAAAGAGGGAGGGAGGAAGGAAGGAAGGAAGGAAGGAAGGAAGGAAGGAAGGAAGGAAGGAAGGAAGGAAGGAAGGAAGGAAGGAAGAAAGAAAGAAAGAAAGAAAGAAAGAAAGAAAGAAAGAAAGAAAGAAAGAAAGAAAGAAAGAAAGAAAGAAAAGAAAGAAAGAAGAAAGAGAAATAAGCAAGTAAAAAGTTTCCAGATTGAATGAAATAGGAGAAGTTCACTCAAAAGGGAAAAAAAGGTGCATTAAACAAAACAATCCTTGACATTAACATGTTAATGTAATCATAAAATGAGAAGTGTCTTAGGCCACAAACATGGTTTGCTTTTGTTACAATTTTATGTAAAACCTATTTCAAAATTATTTTTATTCAATTAAAAGAACTGCATGCATAGAATACATGGAACATTTTTTTAAAAGCTGCATTTAATATTCTGAAAACTAATTCTTTTGTTTCTATGTATAATGCTTACTCTAGAGAATGCTTTCTATACTCCGAAAATGTTCTTTTTATAGCCAAGACCCTCACTGTTTTGGTCGCTTGCTTGCATATCAGATATCTGTTGGGTAAAGAATTCTGTCTCACTCTATTATGCCATCAATTATTCCTCATTCTCAATTGTCCCACAATACCCCACCCACCTCTTCATTCTAGAATACTAAAATTACAATAATCATGAGGATTACTGTAATAAATGCAACTGTGAGAAACTGGTTTGTCTGAAGCAACTTTCATAAGCTCAAGAGACATCTAGTTTTTGGTGCAGCTTGGGTGGAGCCCTACTTTGCTTATATTCTGGGAAAAGGGGAAAAAAACAAACTTGGCCTGAGAAACATCAATATATATATATACATATATATATATATATATATATATATGCATAAATGAAAGCTTGGATCCACTTTCAAAGACTTTTGGCAGTTTTCTAGTGGAAAGAGGAGTGGTCTGTTTTCTAAAAGCTTCATCACACATCTCTAGGAAAACCTTTTCAAGCAAAATGACTGTCAAGCTTCATTTCATAAAAATAAGATGTCACTTCAATTTGTACATTATTTGATCTCAACCAGTCCTATGATCTACTTTTATCCCCAGTCTGACTTCTCTCCTCAGTTCAGATCTTACTTTTCCAGTTGCCTACAGGATATCTTCAGCTAGATTTTCTTGATATTATTTCAAAATATGTCTAAAGCCAAAATCATTATATTCTCCCAAAACCTGTGCCTATCTCCTGACTTCACTGTTTCTATTAGTAGTACCACCATAGAGCCTGAGAGTTTTGCTCTTCCATTCTCCCTATATCTCAAGTAGTGTTGCTTCTTCTATCCAAGTTTGTTATATCTATCTCTTTCCCTTCCTACTACCATATTTAGTAATTTTTCAGTTGTATCTGACTCTTTATGAACTCATTTGAAGTTTTCTTGACAAAGATATTGGAGTGGTTTGGTATTTCTTTCTCCAACTCATTAGACAGATGAGGAAACTGAGGCACAACAGATTAAATGACTTGCCTGGGATCGCACAGCTAGTAAGTTTCCTTGGAACAGAGATTCTGTTGGGGCAGATTTCTAGTGGGACATCAGTCTCTATGCTCCAAGAGTTTTATGGTTTCTATACTTTCTACTAGGAGCCATGAGTAAATCAAGGATTGATGCTTTTGATTCAGATTCAGAAAAGCTGACTTTTCACTGAAGTTTATTAGAAAATGATAGGAGAAGAAAGGCTAATTTTCATAGAAGTCTGAGTCACCTGCTGATTGAATTAAGGCTATCATAGCCAATAGTCTTCTGTCTAATCATGCCCTTTTATAGGAAATAAAACATTTCATCCTCCAAGAAAATATCTTCTTATCTGGCAGGAATCCAAGATCTGTTTTCTTTGGTGTTTTATGAAAAGTTCATTTGAAAAATAAGTCTTTCTGACTCCATGCTGTACACCACCTAACTGACCTCATACTACAATAATTCTCATTTAGATTTGTCAACTCAAGCCAAAATAACCACATTTGTCTTTAAACTAGTCTCCCAACTTCAAATTTTCTCCTCTTCTAATACCTGCCCTGCACATCCCTACTGGATAGATCTTTCCAAAACAAAACTTTCACTGTATAGTGGGGGAAACATTGGTTCTGAAATCAAAAGACATCTGCATTCAACCCCACTGCTAAACATTTTACTACCTATGGGACCTTGAGCAAATCACTTAACATCCTGCGTCTTGGTTATCTCATCTATAAAATAAGGGGGTGAGACTATATAACCTCTGAGATCCCTTTAGAACTAAAATTCTATGATCTAAAATCAGGTTACTCTCCTGATCAAACACAATGTCTTCTCTATCCCCCTGCTCCATCAGTCTCCCCACCACCACTGGCTACACCATAAAGGCCAAATTCCTTAACTCCTTCAAGGATCTTAGCAAACTGGCTCCAATCTTATTGTCCATTCTTCTGTCCACTATTCCATTACAGAAACCTTGTACTTCAGTCAAATCTTGATTTTTTTCAACTTGTACTTTTGCCTACACTATTCCCCTCACCTAAAAAGTCTACCCCTTTCCTCTTTAATGAAAGCATACCTATCTTTCAGAATTCATTTCCTCCATGAAGCTTTTAAAAGCCATCCCAGTCTGAGTTACCAAACTTCCTATTAAAACTCAATAGTAATGAAGTCCAGCACTATAATCTCAGTTAAGTCGCAACCTCCCTGTGCCTCAATTTCCTTCTCTGTAAAATGGGGACAATAACATCTCACACTTACATAGCTTTCATCACAACAATGCTATTTGCTTGTGAAGCTCATGAGAGGATAAATTGTTTTGCAACCATAAAGTATTTTTGACCCAGAAGCTATCCTAATTATTAGGAAGAACATTACTTAATGGCTGTACTCTACTGGGCACTTGCTTTACCTTTCCCTTAAATCATCTTTAGGTTTCTATTTTGTTTCTCTTACTAAACCAAAAGTCCTCAACCTGGGGTCCACAAATTTGTGAACTTGTTTTATATTTTGTTTTTTTAAACTATTTTGATAATTCTATTTCAAAATAATTGGTTTCCTTTGTAATCTCACTAGCTTATTTTATGCATTTAAAAGCATTGCTCTGAGGGGCGGCTAGATGGTGCAGTGAATAGAGCACCGGCCTTGGATTCAGGAGTACCTGGGTTCAAATCTGGCCTCAGACACTTAATGATTACCTAGCTATGTGGCCTTGGGCAAGCCACTTAACCCCATTGCTCTGAGACATCCATAGGCTTCCAGACTAACAAGGTGGTCCATGAAACAACTTCTGAGACTAGACTGTAAGTTCTTTGAGGGCAGGGTCCACACAACAGAGCCTTTTCCACTGTAGTAAGTGCCCAATACCTATTTGATCAATGACAGTAGATTGATTCACCCCTCCCATTCTAACAGACCAAACTCATGGCTTCCCAATCATTTCTTTTTTTGTTGTTTTTTGTTTTTGCAAGGCAATGGGTTAAGTGACTTGCCCAAGGTATTAAGTGTCTGAGGCTGAATTTGAACTCAGGTCCTCCTGACTCCAAGGCCGGTGCTCTATCAGCTATGCCACCCAGCTCTCCCCTTCCCAATCATTTTTAAAGGAGGAATGGTAGGAGATGAAGGGAAGAGGGACAATGAGAAGGGGAGGCAGTTGTAAATAAAAACTTGAGCTCATTGTGTCCATATTAAAATTCAGAAAAAAATTTTAATATCAAATACCAAAGCTTTTGTGTCCATAAAACATAAAACAATGCTTGAAACCCAAACTGACAGAAATACTTTTGTTTTTCAGAGATTAAAACACTCAACTGCTCACTTACTCCTAAAGATGACAAAGTATGACTATTCATTACCTCAGACTGCACCATGGAGAAGCTGAGTAAGAAATGACCCTCACTCAGCTCTGTGGATTGAGATCACAGGGGTTTTAAGGTCAGACTGAAACTCCCTTTCCATTTTTTTCCTTATCCTCTTGGGTAAAAAACCACTCTGAGAAAATTGTGTTCTCCCCTAATCAGGATTTCAGAGTCACTGCCACTCACCACAGTTGCCGTTCCTGGCCCGACCGGCTGTGTTGGGAATTTAACTGATGTCTCCACCCTAGCAGCATGTGGAACCAATGTAACGGGAACAACTCAAGGATGAAAATGGAGCAACCCTGGCAGTTCCAGTTGCCTTGAGGTAGCCAATAAAAATGATCCCTGGTTGCAGTATTAAGCATTAAAGGGAAAACAAATTAGCAGAAGCAAGTTCTGGTTTGCATCCAAACAATGCAAGCAAAACTCATCTTCCTGACAGTTTGCACAGAGGATTACTGCTATGAAGCAAATTTGCAAAATAAGTAGAGAAGCTGCAAAATAAGTAGAAAATCAAAAGCCATGTAATATAACTCCTTCATTATAAAAATGAGCAAGCTGAGGTGCAGGGAGATTAAATAACTTCCCCAAGGTCAGACACATAGAGAACATAAAAAAGGCAAGATTCAAACCCAGAACTCTAACTCCATAATTGATGAGCTTCCCTCTACACTAAGCTTCCTCCCACTTAGGATATGGAAGCAAAATTCTGAATTTTACTTACACTTTTTAAGTTTTATGTAATAGAAGCATAGTGGTTACAATAATTGAAGTAATGAAGACCCACGTTCAAATTATGTACCTAATACTTAACTGAGGAGGGAGGGAGGGATGGATCTTGCTTATCTTCAGGTACTTGGAGAGCTTTATTTTGGGAGAGGGATTAGGTCACATGGATAGAGCTAGGAACAATGGGACTTTACAAAAAGGCAGATTTATAATGAACTTTGAGAACAATTTCCCAACACGTATCCAAAAAGTCCAATGAGCTTCCCCAGGAAGCAGTGGAGTCTCTCTTGCTAGAGACTTTCAAGTAAAGGTAGACTGACCACCTGTTGAGGTAATTGTAGGAGAAATTCCACCTCTCATAACTAGTAATTCTGTTTTCAGTACATCAGGTAGATCCTTGAAGGAGGATTTATGAAAAAACAGGAAGAAAAAAATAGAGGGATGAAAAGGTATAGGTGGAGGGGAAACTCCCAGGTTTATGAAAGCTTTGGTTTAACTAAGAGTTCAACAGCTTTCTTATATGCTGATTGAAATTCTAACAATTAAAAATTAGTTTTGAGTTTTTAAAATGTCTCTAGGAGGACCATCTGATCATAGATTTAAAATTGTAAGGAATACACACACACACACACACACACACACACACTAGAATCAACTACAATAAGGGCTTTGATGGAAAAGGAAAGAGAATCAGAGATTATTTTTGGTGCTAGAGTATATTTAGATATGGGCTCAATGAACCCCACAAGATCAAAAGGTTTCTGGGGGCACAAGGAGAGAAGTTTTAGGAAGTGAGAGAATGTCAAAGAAAAATCTCACTTATTTCAAAACTTTGGCTAGGACTAGCTTTAACTTCTTTTTTCTTATACCAGCAATGTCCTTTCTTCTAAGATCCAGAAATCAATACCCTGACTTGTGACAAACTAGAGATGACCTCTCCATTTTCTGATCTCACATCACTTTAAAATCCTATTATATGTTTATCAAATTCAGATTTGTGTTCTATTTAGCTTAGAAGAAGGACCAACTTTACAATACTAACATTTTACTGGTACTGCTATAACTCTGAAGTATGGACCACCACTGCCTCCAAAGAACTAAAATTGTTCATTACATAGAAAGCATTGAAGTGGTACAACATGGACCTGAGCAGACTGCAATATTATAAGGAACTCTAAAGATGTAACAAAAGCAAAGAATGGCATCAAGAATGTATATGATAAGGAAAAAAAAGTCTTAGTTTTGTGACCAGAGAACTGGATGACTGAAGGACTTCAACAATGTTCCTCTGGTTATGTAACCATATTGGGAGAAACTGAGGTCTTCCAGAACACTGGGTGAACCCCTTGAGGTGAATTTCTTGGGAGCAGGTCAGTGGAGACACACAGGATGACTGAGTAGAGAAGGGCAGATGTGGATGGATTGGAATATGTCTTGTTAAAGAGAAATCTCAGGCAGCTAGATGGTACAGTGGGTAAAGAGCTGACCCTGAAGTCAGGAGGACCTGAGTTCAAATCTAACCTCAGACACTAGTTGTGTGACCTTAGGCAAGTCACTTAACTCTGCCTCACATTCAGGCCTATCACGAGTTGTCCTGATCACATCTGGCCACTAGAATCAGATGGCTCCAGAGGAGAAATTGACCCTGGGGACTTAGCACAGAACCCTCTTGCTAAAATACAATTCACATGTTTGTCATGACATCATCTCCCTGATGTCAAGGTCTTTCTCAAAAATGGACAAAAAGACTAGTATTTTAAAGGGTACTCTCTAATAAGATCACAGATCCATTTGAATGTCCTTTCTACATTATTATATTGAAAACCTATAATGTCTCATTTATTTCAGTTACTTCTCAAGATCAAACATATTAGAGTAGTGCCTATGAAAAACTTAATGATGATTGTCCTTCATTTTCTTTCTTTTTTTTTTTGCAAGGCAGTGGGGTTAAGTAACTTGCCCAAGGACACACAGGTAATTAAGTGTCTAAGGCCAAATTTGAACTCAAGTACTCCTGACTCCAGGGCCAGTGTTCTATCCACTGGGTCACCTAGCTGCCCCTTGTTCTTCATTTTTAATGAGGACTGTGATCTCAAGGAGGTGATACCATGATGTACAAATGGGTCGAATTTGAGTGAGGAAGTGCTGTGCTAAATCACCAACCTCAAATTCTCCTCCAGAGCCATTTGGGTTCAGTGGCCAGGATGCTGGAGATGGCCCTGGATGAGAGGCAGAGTTAAGTGACTTGTCCAAGGTCACACAATTAGTAAGTGTCTGAGACCAAATTTGAATTCAGCTCTTCTGACTTCAGAGGCAATGCTCTACCCACTGTGCCATCTAGCTGTCCATGAAAAACTTAATGAATTGATGAACCAACTAATATATATAACATTCATAATTAGGGACTCAAATGCCTGTTTCCCTCTTATTCTTAGATATGAATGCTTATTAGGTAGAGTAAAACATACTTTGTGGGATGAGGTAGTGTATTTTTATTTCATTCAGAGAGAGTCTCTTCAATCTCAACTACTTAGTAGACTATTAAGTTCCTAGAGTCTTTAAGAGCAGGAACTATGTTTTGGGTACAAAGTGTGGCCATTCTCCTGATTAAGGTGATAACACAAACTTCAGTCCCCAGGACTATGAAAAAAAAATCATACTCCCTAATTTAGTAGCACTTTATTATGGAGGTTCCTCTTTATGCCACACTGCATTATTAAAATGAACTACGCTGGCACATTTAAGATAGTAGATGATGATATTATACTTTCAATATATGGGAGAATTTTGGAACTTGTATTAAGCTGGGGTCTACCAGTGTGGAACTTAGGAAAACATGAGGACACATTATCAACAACATTATGAGTTGATCAACCTTGATGGATGCAACTCCTCTCAGCAATTCAGAGAGCTAGGACAACCCTATTAGACAAGCTGTGGACAATGCTATCCCCATTCAGAGGAAGAAAAGCAAAACAAAACAAAAAGTCTTGAGAATCTGATGAACATTTTAAACATTGAACATTCACTTTTTTAAAAAATTTCTCTTATGTATATCTTTCCCTTAATCCCAATTCCTCATATTGAAAATGACTAATCTGAAAACATGTTTAACACTAATGTGTATGTACGATATTCACTTGACTGTTTGCCCCTGAGGGGAGGGGGTGGGAAGGAAAGGTGGAAGAAAATATGCAATTTAAAAATATGCATATGTATGTAGATGAATGTTAAAAACATCAATTAAAAATTAATTTCAAAAAATCAACAAAAAATAACAACATGAGGGCACTGAAAACCTAGAGGCTTGAAGAGAGAGACAAAGGGATGGGAAGTTATCCTATATCCCTTTTGTATTCATTAGCTGATATAGGGCTATTTTAATACCTCCCCTACCTGGGATGAAAAATTTTTTCCCTTAAGAATTTTGCATGCCACAATATGGAAAATTTCTAGGAGGCAAGAGAACTCACAAAATCCACATCAATTTGGAATTGTCTAAGGGCATTTGGCATCAGAAACCTAGATGATATGATGCATAAAACATTAAACTTGGAGTCAGGAAGACCCTGTATTCATTCAACCTGCCTCTCAGACTCTCAGATGAGATTCTAGACAAGTCATTTAACCTGACAACCTTAGTTTCCCTATCTACAAAATGAAAATTAATAGTACCAAATTGGCAAAGCTATTGTTGAATCAAATGAGATAACATTTATGATGTCCTTTGCAAACCTTAAAGCACTATATATGAATATTGGCTATTAGACAATATCCTGCACCTCGTCTAGAGAATTGTATGGAACTCATCAGACTGTTCCATGAAACTTTCCCTTAACATAGGGAAGCTACTTTCTGAAAGAGGGTGCTCTGGATAAATATGGATACAATTTCTGTAAAATGATGATTACTTTAAAATTTTTCAAAAAGAGTTATTGATAAGGGCAGCTAGGTGGCACCAACCCTGGAGTCAGGAGTACCTGAGTTCAAATGCAGCCTCAGACACTTAATAATTGCCTAGCTATGTGATCTTGGGCAAGTAACTTAACCCCATTGCCTCACCAAAAAAAAAAAAAAAAAAAGAATTAGAGTTACTGATAAAACCTATTTAAAAATACCCTTTGCATCAAGTAGGTAAGAAGGTGCCATAGTAATATAAATGATTTCATCTTTTCCTCTGGCAGAGTGAGGGGAAGCAAAATTTATTAGAGTAATTAAACCAGAAGTAATTCTGTTTTAAGAAGCTTATCTAGAAATGGTAATACAGCACAGTAAAATAGAGGGTAACCACAACATTCATACTTAGTTGTATTTTCTAGAAGGTGGAAATGTGTTGCTCATGTTCATCTTGAATTGCTGAACAAAAGCATGCCCATATACTGTGGATTTTCTTGATGTTGTATTTTAAATGATCACATCCTGCATAGAAAGGCAGGGAAAGAAATAGAAGTGATGTATTTCAATTCCTAGGCTGAAAATTGATGTCACCTACTGGCATTTCAAATAAGATCAAAGTTTTTCAGTTTTCAGTCACAATTATAAATTTCAGCAATTTGCATATTCTTCAGTACCAAATTTCTAAAACTCATAATTTTGCATGTCTTCACTATCTCCTTTTAAGTGTCACAGGGAAGTTAATTTATTTCCATAGGAAATGGACCCATTTTCCCCTTTAATTCTCACTTAATCTTAACAATAACAATACCAAAGTTCTTCAATTAATAAAGTCTACCAACAGCAGCCATGCACAAAGATAGAAATAATTCCAAACATGATTCGTCTCCCTTCCCCCTAGCATTCCCCTTTCCCCTTGAAAACAGGCCATACATAGTCATTACCCTCTATGATTTGAGCCACTAAATATAATCTCAATAATTTCTTGTGAAATTCAGTTAAGAGCTGGATGGATTGCCTAAAAGCCAAGGATTGTATACCTCTTTTTTGAATTAATAGAGACTGCTAACCAGGACTAATTTTATGAGTAGATGGAGCTGTTTATGTTTTAAGAGCAACTAATCAACAAGCATTTATCAAACACCCATTATATACAAGCACAGTACTAGGTACTAGGAATAAAAATAAAAAGTAAATAATCCCTACTTTCAAGGAATTTACATTCCAATGTCCTAATGTGCTAAGATTTGAGGTGGGTCTCAGACCAAATCCTATCCTCAAACATCTCTCCCACCTTGCCACAGAAACTAAAACTATAAAATTTGAGATTAATTCCTTTGGATCTTCAAAAACCCAAATAAATTTCAAGATGGGAATAACACTGTACACTGGAGGAGGGGGGAGTAAACATAATCTATAAAGTGGAGCAGATTGATTACAGATTGGCCCTTAATGACATGGTTTCATCTCTTTAAAAAAGGCTGGGATTTGATCATTTCCATGTTAAATTATATATCTTCTTAAGTGATCTTTTCACTTAAAAAAATGAAAGGTAGGTCTCTTAAAATATCTGGAGATCTGTCTTAAGTCTTGATTTCAATTTAGATGAAGAAGATAAGACCCAATGGTGACAGGCATAAGAAAGGGGGAAAGTAGGGAATGTTAGAGGGGTTAAAAAAATTGAAAAAGGAATCAAGAGGGTGCTAAAGTTAAACTTCACCAAACTTTCAATTATGCCTAACACTAATCCTGTTCTCATTGTTTCCTTCTTTAAGAGGACAGGATTCTTGGGATAGGATTGTGTGTCTGGCACATTTTCTTCAGTTGATGATACTTTAAACATTCATTCTATTTATCATTTATATAGTGCTTATAGATTTACTACAGGGGTACAAGTCTTTTATTTGTTCCTTGCATATCTTACTGACATTTTAAATCTACTTTCAAATATGAAAACAACAGATCCAGAGAAGTTATCATTTGTTGAATGTCCTACAATAAACCAGGATTACAATTCAGAGAACAGTAAAAATATAGATTCCAATTATCTTCAGGAATAACTATCAGAATGTCATTCTTTGCTGTCTTTTTCAGATGTCTCATTCAGCAACAGAATTTTATAGGTAACTCATTTCTCAGGGTAAGTATTATTAAAAAGTCAGAGGCGAAAAGTCATGAATGCTTGTCTTCGTGCCTCTTGTATTTTCAATTTCTTGAAAATCAGAGTTGAGAAGGTTGTTAGTAACCTGAGAGAATGGAGAAAAATATTAAATATTTATAAAGTAACAATAAAGCAACATTTTATTGAAATTGATAATATATGTATAGATAAATAGATTTATATAAGCATAAATAACACAACAGTTCTATATGCTTCACAAAGACACAATCAACAAAAATACGCATACAAAAATACATTCAACTAGTCAGGACTGAAGCCCAGAACTCCTGACTGGCAGTTTGTTGCCAGACAATGCTGCCTCTGAGAATTTCTTAGTTCCACCCTTTGGCCTAATTACATCTTTTCCTCATTGTCTAATTCTTTGGCTTCCTTCCTTCATTCATATGAATCTAAAGCTAGAAAGGTTAGAATTAGGTAAAGGTGGTTGCTTACCACTGTCACTTTATTTGCTCCC
The DNA here is from genome assembly GCF_037893015.1 of Macrotis lagotis. Classification (NCBI taxonomy): domain Eukaryota; kingdom Metazoa; phylum Chordata; class Mammalia; order Peramelemorphia; family Peramelidae; genus Macrotis; species Macrotis lagotis. The sequence goes on from NC_133661.1 coordinate 120,724,972, forward strand.
TATTGGTATTACACTGAACATTTTACCCTTATCAAAATGTGTTTATGGAACAGCAAGAGTGATCTTTGTGTTAAAAACAATGGGATAGATGCCTAGGATTTATTCTCAGGCAATTCCCAAGCCAAGTGGTTAAATGGTCACTTTGACTCTAAATGAACCCAATGGAATAGCTAAAATTCACTACGTGAGGAAAAACAATTCCCTTACCAGGTGGCACATCATTTCAAATCTCCCCACAAGGGTGCAAAAATGCTTGTTTGTGTTGCAGAAGATGTGGAAATAAATGATCACTCCTCTTACACGCTCACATCTAATCAGAAGTATCTTGTTACTGCTAGGACTCAATCTGATTTACTGTCCTGAGGAGTCTAAGGTTTAGAGAGAGAAAGTAGAGCAGCTCAGGGCTTCCCAAGAGCCCTCCTGAGACAATCTAAATCCTCCATGAACCTAATTAATCCAGGTCCTCAGGGGCTAGAATTAAGGTCAGCTGGACTTCTTGGAGACACATTTGGACTGTCCTAATATAAAAACATGTTCTTAAGATACCAAGAGCCAGGAATTTGTTAAGTTGTGCTAACAGACTGTCTTGAATATCAGTTGAAGCAATATCCCCAGGCAATCAGTAGTATATGCTATAGATATGTCAACAATTTTATTGTCCCCAGAGTGGAACTAGAATGTCTGGCTAGGTCTTCACTGTTGTAAAGAGTGGGGGGGGGGGGGGTTCTATTTAACTATTATCCATAAATAACCATTTTTACCTGAAAGTGTCTTATTACTGTTGCCATTATTCCCCAAGGCAGTTTTAAATATACTGGGGGATGAGGAAGGATTAGCTTTTTTTCTTTTCTACCCTTCACCCTTGCCATATTAATGTCAATTTTAACCCAATTTTAACCCAAATTTAACCCAAATTGAGGCCTGTCAAACTTTAAGCCATGAATAATGAGTGACAAAGAGGATATATTGTTGTACTTGAGAGTCAAAAAGGTCATTGAACTTCTGGCTGTTACTGGTTATATGACCCGGGGCAAGCCATTTAATCTCTATAAGCCTGTTTCCTCATCTTTAAAGGAAGGGAATCATACTACATGGCTTCTAAATAATATTCTAGTTCTAAACCTATTCTGTATCTGATGTACATTTAAGAAAATCTATCTATACATATATATATATATACATATATTATCAATTTCAATAAAATGATGCTTTATTGTTACTTTACAAATATTTATATTTTTTCAGTCTCTCATGTTACCAACAACTTTCTCAACTCATATTTTCAAGAAATTGAAAATATAAAAGGCATGAAGACAAGCATTCATGACTTTTCACCTCTGACTTTTTGAAGTCTATATTTTTATTGTAGGACATTCAACAAAGAAAAACTTCTCTGGATCTTTTTCATTTTTAAAAGTGAATTTAAATGTTAATAAGATGAACATTTCTTAAAAAACAACTTTGCTAACATTAAACTTAGCTTGAAAGAAAGGTCTTGGAGTACATATACCATATACTATGTATACTATGGACATACTATATACATATAATATATAGATTCTATGAATTTCTAGTTGGAGGCATTGGAATTAAATGACTGGCAATATACTTGACTTGGAGTCAGAAGACAAAGATTCCATTCTGAATTTGGCCACTTAAACTCTAAGCCTAAACTTTCTCATTTATAAAATTATAATAATACTTATTGTACCTGTTTCATGGGGTCAAATGAAATAAAAGATATGAAGTGCTACATGAGTCTGAAAGCCTAATAGAAATATAAACTGTTATTACCATTAGTTAGTCACCATCCCATCATTTGTAAAATGAGGATAATAATGGCATCCACTTCATAAAGTTTTTGTGAAAATGAGATATGTGCTTTGTGAAACCTAGAGCACTATATAAATGTAAGTTATTATTTTAGCATTATTAAACAGATATTTGAAAAATATAACTAAATGATGGTCTTGAGTAGAGATAGGAGGTATCGATTGACTAAATGTTGTGTAAATACCAGAAGTATAGCATATGAGCAATTTTCTTCTATTTGCTTATGAGTGATACCAGCCCTAAACTTAGGGAAGGGGCCTTAGACTACAGACATTGAGTTCAATCCTCTTCTTTTACAAATGAGAAAGCAGATCTAGATAGGTTAAATGGCTTGACCAGAGATACACATCTAGTAAGTGTCTGAGTATTTTGAGTCTATCTATCTATCTATCTATCTATCTATCTATATATATATATATATATATATATATATACATACTATATATATATACTATATACTCTAAATGAGACTTGCCATTTGGAACAGCTGAAAAACAATACAAAGTGGGTTGCAGAAAGATGCCAAAATAAGTAATAAATATAACTACTTTAGACCATCTCAGAAGGGAAACTGAACCAAATTAGAAAGGATTTATGGAAAATTTAAATAAAAAAGATTGGGAAAAGTTTTCTGGGTGAGCAGTCTGCTCATAGGTTCCAGAATGAGCATGATTTGTTTGTTGAATAATGGGAAGATAAGCATGAAATGAACAGAGGGCTGGTGTTGGAGGATATAACGAGAGATAATATTGGGTTGGTAATATGCAGCCAGATCCCTGAATGTTAAGTTGAAGAATTTACACTGTGGAGGAACTTTGGCATTTTTTAAGAAGGGAGTGTACCATGATGAAAGAAAGATTAATCTATGGTGAGGTATAATATGGATTAAAGTCAGAAAAAATTAGAAGAGAAAAACAGTTAAGAAATCATATCCATAATTCAGAAGCAAGATGATGGGGCCCTAAACCAAGGACTTTTTGAGTCATTGCCTCCTTTTGCAGCCTATGAATTTCTTTTCAGAATGTTTTTCAATGCATAAAATACATAGGATTGCAAAGAAAACTAACTATATTAAAATGTAATCATTGAGATAGTTTTTAAATCCATGAACCCAGGTTAAAAAACTCCTGTACCAGACCTCTGTAGTGACAGAAACACATTTCAAAGGAAATATTAATAGAACTTAGCAATTCTGAATAAAGGAAATAAAGGGAAAAGAAGGATCAAAGTATGTGCAACAATTTTGAATCTGGATAATTAAATGTCCCCTTTTCCAATGAGAAATTAGACTATGAGCTCAACCAAGTTGATGGAAATTTCTAGAAAAAATGACCTATATTTCTTCAAGTGGAGAAACTTCCCCAAGTTTCACTCTCTATATGGGATTGCAGAACCTTACAAGTGAAGGACAGCACCTATGAGGAAATCCACTCATATATTCAATTTCAGTCAAGATTTGAGTCAAGACCTTACTTGAGATCTTGAAACTTGAGGAAGATATGACCAACTTGAAAAAAAATCAGTAAATAATCTAAACATATACCATGTTGAATATGAGAGAGTCATAGACAGTGAGGAACACTATGTAAAATAATACTAATAATAACTACTATGTACTAAGCAATGCGCTAAGTGCTTTACAAATATTAACTCATCATTCCTCACAACAACCCGAGGTATTGTTGTGCTATTATTTGTAGGTGCTATTATTTATCCCCATTTTTATAGTTGAGGAAATCGAGGTTAAGTGAATTGTTTAAGGTCACACAGGAAGTATCTGCGACTAGATTTAAATTCAGGTCTTCCTAACTGTAGATCCAAAGCTCTTATAATACCACAATATCTAGCTGCCTATGTGCTATTAATTAGTAATAATTATGACTATTAAAGCTAGAAACTAAAAGGTGTGGAGGTAATTTATAATATAATTGCATTGGATAATTCATAAGAGTTTTAATTAAATGTAAAGGTTAGGGAAGGCTAGGTAGCACAGTGGACAGAGCACCAGCCCTGGAGTCAGGAGTACCTGAGTTCAAATCCGGCCTCAGACACCTAATAATTACCTAGCTGTGTGGCCTTGGGCAAGCCACTTAACCCCATTTGCCTTGCAAAAAACTAAAAAACAAAAAACAAAAATAAAATAAAATAAAATGAAAAGGTTGAGAAACCCATAGTGAGAGACTTCCTATCATAGATTTAGAGCCAGAGAGATCCTTGTTGTCCAACTCTCTTGTTTGACAGATAAGGAAAAAATACCATAAGATCATAGCAAGTAAGCATCAGAAGTAGGAATAGAACCCAAATACTCTGACTCCAAGTCCAGAGTTCTTAGTATAAAGCCATTCCCCAATTAACAAATAGTCAAAAGATATGCAAAGGCAATTTACAGCTGAGGAAATCGAAGCAATCTATAGTCATATGAAAAATTGCTCCAAATCATTACTTATTAGAGAAATGCAAATTAAAGCAACTATGAGATACCACCTCATACCTTTCAGACTGGCCAATTTGACCAGAAAGGAAAATGATCAATGTTGGAAGGGATACAGGAAATCTGGGACACTAGTGCATTGTTGATGGAGCTATGAACTCATCCAACCTTTCTGGAGAGCAATTTGTTGCCCAAAGGGCAACAAAAATGTGCATACCCTTTGATCCAGTAATACCACTACTGGGTCTCTACCCTGAAGAGATAATAAAAAAGGATAAAAACATCACTTGTACAAAAATATTTATAGCAGCCCTGTTGGTGGTGGCAAAAACTTGGAAATTAAGTAAATGCCTTTCAACTGGGGAATGGCTTAACAAACTGTGGTATATGTGTGTCATGGAACACTATTGTTCTATTAGAAACCAGAAGGGATGGGAATTCAGGGAAGCCTGGAGAGATTTGCATGAACTGATGCTGAGTGAGGTGAGCAAAACCAGAAAAACATTGTACACCCTAACAGCAACATGGGGGTGATGATCAACCCTGCTGGATTTGCTCATCCCTTCAGTGCAACAACCAGGGACAATTTTGAGCTATCTGCAAAGGAGAATACCATCTGTATCCAGAGAAAGAATTATGGACTTTGAACAAAGACCAAAGGCTATTACTGTCAAATTAGGGAAAAAAGCATTATATTATTATGTAATTTTACTATCTCATACTTTATATTTCTTCCTTAAAGATGATTTCCCTGTCATCAGATTTAACTGAGATCAACGTATAACATGGAACCAATGTTAAACACTAACAGAATGGGGGGGGGGGATTGTAAAGCTCAAAATGAATAAAATCTTTCTTTAAAAAAAAATGGAGTTCCCAGTATAAGGAAACTAGCCTTTCAGCTTATTAAAAGCCCTTCTAGAAAACTACAGAATAGAAAAGATTAAATAAAAGACATGCCAGAGAACTTGAATAGTCTCCCTGGTCATCCCAGGACATGTCTTCTCTTAGGTGAAGCCCATACCCACCCCAGAGAATCTGCTCCAATGCAGGCCAGCCTAACTTTAGGATGAGCACCAGAAAAATGGATTGGTTTTAGGAATTATATTTAATGACAAGCTTCTGCTCCTCATCTCTTCCTACTATAATTTTAGATTCAAAGATGGCAGCTTGAAAAGAGAGATCTTAAGAAAATGGGGAACTTTCAAATTTTTGACATAATTCTTGAAACAATTCAACCTCTGGGCAAATGTAAGATTAGAGAGGCCCCTCAGAAAAGTTCCAAACCAGTCTTATGAAGGCCTATAATAAGATTAATACAGATATCACCCCACCCTACTCCACCCTTTGTTCCACTCCCTCCTACCAGAACTATTTATCTTTGTACTTCTGATGTCTTGCACAATGACTTGGATATGCCAGGAACTTAAAAGTGTTTGTTGCTTGATAGAGGAAATGGAATTAGGAGATATGATCATCAGGAGTCATTGATCTAGACCTGGGTGAACCACAGAGCCCATCTAATCCAACTCCATTCCCCCAACCTATTTAACACATAAAGTTACTGAGTCCCAGGGAAGTATGTTGCCCAACATCACAGAGATAGCATCAAAGTTGGGATCTGAAGATGTCTTTGCTTTTTTAGTACATACATGAACCACCTGTATTTTCTGATTCAAATCTACCAATTTACCTTAACCCAAATTCCCTTTTCCTCAGCCAATGAGATGAAACTTACAATTCTATCTAGAAGAATATTGTCTGGTGGCAAAGAATGAGAGTATTCAAAGAACCTGCATGTTCAAGACTGGTTATTTATCTTGTATTGGGCAGTACCTTCCCAGAATTAGATTGTCAATGGCAAAACAAAAGGATCACCATAACCCTGCCCAATGGAAAAGATTTTGAACTGAGTTGATCTGTGAGACTTAAAGAGCAAGAAGAATGTACAATAGGAAGTACAACACAATTCTTAGGGTTATGAAACATGAAATGAACTTTTTAAAAAGAGCCTCCATGTGAAGTTATTTGAAAGAATAGGTTGAGCAATTCATCTGGAAGTTCCAAACCAGTTTTATGATCAATCCCTCCAATAAAGGACTAGATTAAATATTCCCTGAAGAATTTAGCCTAAGAAACTTTAACAATTTGTAACCATTCTCTATAACATCATGAGTCCCTTTAATTATTGACCCACAGGAAGAGACTGGATGTCTTTGATTTATTTCTGCAATTACATGCCTTTGCTCTGTGATATTCAGAAAGTCCAAGAGACTTTCAGTGGCCAAGTCATTAATCCCATAACTTTCTAATGTGGTATACTAATCTTAAAATAAATCATTGCATAATGTTTTACTTGTCTAAAGAACAAGCTACTCTGCCCTCTTTATATTGTCCAGGAAACTACATGCTAGGAATAGTTATCTCCTGAACAAAGAGCCATTAAAAATTAAAGATTTTTACAAGAGACAGTTTGTTTCAGTGTAAATATGTCTATTAACAAATATTTCTAGAAGTGATATCTGAATTTCCTTTACAAGATGAATATTTTTCAAAACTGATTTTTATTGATTATTCTAAGACTTTATCATATTTTATTTTCAGTTTTATTAAACCTAATAGCACTATCAACAAAGTGAATAATATTTAACTTTTGCTATTAACAAATTGAAAGTATAATAGAAATTCTTATAATAGAAATAAGTAGACCGGCTCAGTGCCTTTTCATTGGTCTTTCCATACCACCAAATTTCTGTGGTGAAACAGTGAAAACTACTTGGTTGTAGTCGAGGTAAGATCACCAACTCTTTCCCCAAAAAACTTTACTTAGCAAAATGCACCAACATTTAAGAAAATATCACGATAGGGGAAAGAATTTATTCTAATACTTGGTCTGCTTATCTAAGATTAGTCTGGGAATGATATAATCTGCAAAAATACTATCACTCAACAAACATTTTTTAAAATATATATATTATGGCTGGCACTGTACTATGCCTACAAAGAACTTATATTCTAATAGGAAAGGCAACATGTAAACAACTGTGACATAAAGTTATATGTACATATGCATATATACATCTCTCTATATATGACTGTATACTTATACATACCTACATATATTAGATTGGAGACCATCCCAGAAGGAAAACCCTAGCATTAAGGAAGAACAATAAAAGATAATAGCATAATTTTTTTTGTTGTTTCTCCTTCTTACTAGAAGATGGCCAATGACATCATGATGAGGGTCAAGGGACAGTGTGTTCAGCTGTGGCTGATCAGACTAATATGACCTTAGAAGACTCTACCACAGGTCAGGCACAAATAATGTTTGAACATTTGGGATTGAGATGTCTAGATATGCACATCTCATACATCTTTGTGCAGTTTCTAACTGAGGAATTTTAAACTGAGACTTGAAGGAAAAGGACAGGTAACCAAAAGATAGGGGTAGAGAGGGAGAGTAGTCAAAGCAGAGAGGAAAGTCGGTAAAAATACACAGAATTAAGTAACATCGAAAAGGCAAATAAAGTATAAAATGATTTGGAAAGTTAGGATTCAGAATAGAATTTTCTTTTCAGTAATGTGTGTAACCCTTTCCCTATGAATTACGATATAAAAAAAGAACTTAAATTATATTGACCCAAGATACAAACATAGGATGTTAGTAGGGATTTGAACCTTTGCTGCCACCACATTTGTACTCCTTGCCTGTGATCCTTGTCAGACACCTGCTTTAGCATTAACTATAAGTTATAACAAACTGCATAACACAGTTTGTGGATTTTAAAATTTTAGGATTGGATACCACCAAAATAGTAATCTAATTTGGAATCAAACTGATATTTAAAAAGTCAATAATAATACATTTATATAGTCCTTTAAGATTTGCAAAACACTTAACATTATCTCAAACCTCTCAATCATCTTATGAGGTTCCTATATAGTATTCTTTTTCTTCATCTTACATTAAAAAGAAATCTACTCCCACCCCCAAATCATTCTCCATGATCAAAAAACTCCATTTCTTGGCTCTGGGCATTTTCTCCTTCAGATCTAGAATGTTGTCGATCTGTTGATCTGGCTTCTATTAAGTCCCAACTTAAATTGGATTTTTTCTTGAATGCCTTCCTATACATAGCTTGCTTTGTATCTACGTTTGCACATTGCCTCCCCTGCTAGGTTGCAAATTCCTTGGGTTGGGGACTGTCTTTTGTCTCTTTTTGTAACCCCAAGGCTTAGCAAAAGGTTCTTAAGTATTTGATGTGGGTATATATGTATTTCCAAAGACTTTTAAGCTCCAAGGGGGAAGAAAAGGTAGTTGATTTGTTCTGCTTGGCCCCAAAAGGTAGAAAGAAAAGCAATAGGTGGTTGTCAGAAACATTAGAATTCATGAAAAGAAAAATTCTTCTAACAAACTAAAGTGAAATGAGCTACCTCAAGAAGTAGATCATAGGGGTGGCTAGGTGGTATAGTGGATAAAGCACCGGCCCTGGAGTCAGGAGTTACCTGGGTTCAAATCCAGTCCCAGACACTTAATAATTACCTAGCTGTGTGGCCTTGGGCAAGCCACTTAACCCCATTTGCCTTGCAAAAAACCTAAAAAAAAAAAGTAGATCATAGAATCATAGGCTCAAAGCAAGAAGAGACCTTAAAGTCCATTGGTTCCAATTCTTTAGTTTTATAGATAAAGGAACTGAGACCCAGAAAGGTTAGTTGATTTACTCTAGGTCCCATGATTAGTTGTCTCACAAGACTACATATGAACTACTCCAAATCCAATTCCCCCTATTGGAGGTATTAGAAGCCAATCCTAGATGATCACTTGTCTGCTATGTGGCAGAGGGGATTCTCTTACAGAAATGAATTGAATAATAGGTGATCCACTAAAATCCTTTCCAATACTGAAATTCCATGATTTAGTGCCTTATATAAGGTTTTTTTTCCCCCCCTAGAATTAGTCTTGACAAAAATGTGCTGAATTGAATGGAAATGCTTAGGTTCCTTTAAGATAAAAACAGGATGCTGATAATTATGGATGGAAAGTTAAAATGGAAAGGATTCTTTCCTTAAACATTGAACTGACCTAGAATTCTTATTACAGTACTTATTTTTAATTTCAACCTTGGGATTTCAGAGTCAAGTCTACATCTTCAAGAAAATCTCCAGAAAATGTAATAAAGGTAACTCATTGTTGTTCTTTCAACTGAACAGTATATTGAGTAACATTTTAAATTCAAATTAAAACAATGACAGCAAAAAAATGCCATTGTTTCATTAACAACCTATGCTTTCAAGAAAAGAAAATCATATTTACCATGTTTCATAGTATCATAACAAATGATTTTCCTACTTTCTGAAACAGGTATGTTTTTCACTCCAGTGTTTGACATATTACCTTTATTTTTGGTTCATACTTATAATTTCATCTCCAAAGGCTACTCACAGGATGGAATCCCTTCAATGATGCAGCTCTGCATGTACTCTAGAATTTATAGCTGTAAGAGAACTGCCAGGGCACTAAGATTTGAATAGGCTTGCCCATGATCACATAACTAAGATGTATAAGAGGCCAAGATTTGAACCCTGTTTTTCCTGAATCCAAGCCCAGCTCTTTTCCTACTACTCCATAATACCACCACCATAACTTGTAACTATTATATAAGGACTTAATGAAGAAACAATTTCAGTGTGTTTGTCCATTAATCTTGTTAATTCTCACATTAGACTATCTCCCAGCATGCAGAATAATATTTTATACCACACAGTGAGTAGTGATTTAATATTCCTACTACCCTACTCCCCACATTCAAATAGCTAAGGAAAATAGAGGTTAAAAATGCACATATTTTGTCCAAAGCAAATTAGCAGCAAAGTCATCACTGAATCAAGGACATTGTAATTAAATATAGAGTCATTTTATTTTTAGTTCTTTAAGTCTACCTTAAAGGGTGTATTTTTGGAGAACATGTACTATAGGTTTTAACTGATTTTTTTTCTCCCAAAGAGTCCTGAAGTGTTCTATACAATTTAAGTGCAGTTAACCATAACAGAAAAGGAAAGCAAAAGAAATAATAAAGATATGATGTTGGTATTTGTTGGGGTGGGGAGGAACAGAGTGGAGAGTGAAGGACAGACAAACACCTCAAAGGATTAGTTTTTGATTCAATAGTCCCTCACTTTTAGAGCACCTGAATAAAAGTTAACCACATTAAAAATAATCAGGAATCACAATACTCACTTTAAATTCTGACTTAGTTCAATTCCTAGTTGAAAAGCAGAGGTGTGTTCACACATACACACACACACACACACACACACACACACACACATCCACCACCACCTACAAGGGCAACAACAATCACAACCACCTACAAGCTATAACAAGAGTACAGCTTCAGTCACCCATACCTATCCAAACCACACACCCCCAAGGGGCAGGGGAAGGTTGGGGAGAAGAGAGAATGACTGGGGCAACAACTCTCTACAAATTTTTTTTTCTACAAATCGAAATTGTACTTGGGAGACAAAATGAAACATCCTTCAGTTACTACCATGGGGACAAGAAGGGAAACAGCCTATAAAAGCTCTGTAGGGGTCACTACAAATAGCTAGCTATAAACCAACCATGAAAAATGGTACTATTGTTCCATGAATTACTAAGCTAATAATGATGCAAAATTTTGCATAAAGCTTTATGCTTTCCAAAACACTTTTATATTTCCTAAGTCAAGTTAAGCTTTGAAAACACTCTGACAATCTATCTATACAATTTGATGATTATTAACCCTCTCTGATGGCATAGAATCAGCCTGGAGGAAAAAGTGGCTAGTCAGCCCCTTGGGTGACTAACCATTTATAGCAAAGAATGTAGAAAGTTTATTTTTTTATATTTATATATATTTTATTATATATTATAATATATAAATATTGCTAAAAACTATAATTGGGGTCACAATATAATAATAAATAATATATATAATATATTTATATATTTTTTTATATTTAACTATTGACTCAGTGGATAGAGCACTGGTCTTGAAATCAAGACTAATACATTCCTGAATTCCAATTTGGTCTCAGATACTTACTTGTGTGTGACCCTGGGCAAGTCATTTATCCTTGATGGCCTCAGTTTCCTCATCTGTAAAGTAAACTAAAGAAGGAAATGGCAGACCACTCCAGTACCTTTGTCAAGAAAACTCCAATTGGGATCACAAAGAGTTGGACACTGGGGTGGCTAGGGGATGCTGTGGATAGGGGTAGCTAGGTGGTGCAGTGGATAGAGCACCAGCCCTGGAATCAGGAGTACCTGAGTTCAAATCCAGCCTCAGACACTTAATGATTACTTAGCTATGTGGCCTTGGGCAAGCCACTTAACCCCACTGTCATGCAAAAACTAAAAAAAAAAAGAGAGAGTTGGACACAACTGAAATGACTCAACATAAAATGAACAGTATTTATTAGAATAAAATGTAATTTTATATTAAATTGTTGATATCATTCAGTAGAATGCTGAATTCATCCACAATAGAAGTTTATAAATTTCTTTGGAGGGTGTGTCCCAAAAGTCTTCATGCAGTTTAAAGCTTTGAAGTTTTTTTAAATCACTTCAAAAATGTTACAAACTTAGAAAAATATGACTTGAAAGAAAATTTAAACTTCATTTTCAATTTTGTAGTTTTATGAATTTTGAATAATTAACTTTTTTATTTTAATACATGGATAGCATCCTCTCATTATGCTTCTGGAAGATATTTCCTCAGCCCAGTGGAGGAAGAGACCTTCTTGGCCATCTATTTCCATTAGATTTCCTTGTGGGGTCACGTCAAACCTGTATATATGTATCAAAACCTCATTCCATGAATGAGACAAGGATTACAAAGGCAATATTTTCAGTTACTGGCAGCTGCTGAAGGTTTTGGTGAAGTTCAGAAATCAAAGAGAGCAATTTTGAGCCCAAGTCATGTTGAATTTTAATCATACATTTAATAAGAAATATTTTAAAATTGTAAATCACCTTTTAAATTTTGTTCTGTATGAGTTTGGAACATTTATTTTGAAACTATTAAAGCTTAATATTTCACTAAGACTTTTTGAATACTCTGCTTTTGGACAGGCAAAAAATTTTAGAAGCAACAAGGATTATTACTGTTTCCTGGGGTCTTTGTTGTTTGTCCTTCATTCTGGAAGACTATGACATCAGCGAGATGATGCTATGACTTTCTGGGTTCAGGTAAAACTGAAACTACAAATCATCATTAGAATTTTCCTTTGTTATGTTATCAAATATCCTTTTGGAAATGTTCAAAGGAGGACCAAGCATTTATTAATCAGACACTTTAAAAATATAGAGATATTATCTCATATATATTATTATATATATTATATATATATATATATATTATCTCATATATATGAGATATTATCTCATTTGTTCCTTACAACAACCTTGGGAGGGAAGTACTATGATAATACCCCAATTTTACGTTCAAGAAACTGAAGCCAGTAACTTGCCCAGGGTCACGCATCTAGCAAGTGACTAAGGTTAGATTCAAATTTAAGTCTTCTGATTCGAGGTCCAAAAGTCTATACACTGGGCCATGTAGCAGTCTTGTAGCTTTGTCTACAGTAAATATCTGCTGATCAAAGTCAAGATTTTGACATAACCAATTAGTCTAGAACTCCCAACTACTCAAATAATTTTTGTGTAATTGTTGCTGCTCAGTTATTTTTCAGTAATATACAGCTCTTCGTAGGTCCATTTGGGGTTTTCTTGGCAAACATACTGGAGTGGTTTACCATTTCTTTCTCCAACTCATTTGACAAATGAGGAAACTGAAGCAAATTGGGTTAAGTGACTTACCTAGGGTCATGTTGCTAGGCTGCATTTGAACTTGTCTTCCTGACTCTAAGTCCAGCACTTTAACCACTACATCACCTGGCTGCCCATTTTTGTAGGGCATTTGGGGCTCTTAATGGCAATTAAGTAGAATACTGGATGGAGTACTGAGTCTAGGTCAGGACAACTCATATTTAATAATTTTGTGACTCTGGGCAAATCACTTAGCCCCATATGCCTTAGTTTCCTCATTTTAAAATGAGAAAGAAATGGCAACCCACTCCAGTATCTTTGCTAAAAAAAAACTACAATTGGGGTCACAATAGCTGAACATGATTGAAAAATAACTGACCAAGAACCAAATAGGACTCTAAATAGAAAAAAAGTTTCTTTATTATGTAAATAGACATATGTTGGAATAAAGAGAAAAATATATGCCTATTTCATTTTCAAGGAACACAGAAAGTTAAAAAATATTAACAATAATTCACACTTCTTCAGTGTTTTAAGGCCAGGTTATAGAGCCAAAAAGTACATCAAGATAAAGAAGATCAAAATTCCATTTTGTCCTCAGTTACCTAAATTAACTTAATCCCAACTATAGCTATAGCTATGTAGCTCTGACCATAATGTATTCTTTGTCCTAAAAGTGATCATGAAATATGCCCAGCTCTTCCATAGTCAAGATTACAATTTTTAAGGACACTGTTATTCCTTAAGATATCTTGGATTTATTTTTCCTTATTTAATATTTTATTTTTCCCAAATTGCACATAAAAAAATTTAACATATTTTTGTCACATTTTTAATTCCAAATTCTCACCCACTGAGAAGGCAATTTGACATGTGTAACATATTTCCCCTATAAGCCATTCTGTGAAAGAAAACAAAGAAAAATAAAAAAGTAAAGAAAAAGTATTTTTGATCTGCATTTAGGCTCTATCAATTTTTTCCTCTGGAGATTGGCAGTACCTTTCATCATAAATCCTACAGATCTCTGATCATTATATTACTAAGAATATTTAAATTTTTATAAGATCATCATACAATATTGCTATTACTATATACAATATTCTCCTGGTTCTGCTCGTTTCACTTTGCATCAGTTCATATAAGTATTTCCATTTTTTCCTGAAAGCATATTGCTTTTTCTTTTTCATCTTTTTTTGGGGGGGGAGGGGGTTAGGGGTTGCAAGGCAATGGGGTTGTGACTTGCCCAAGATCACAGTTAGTTAAGGATATATAGGCCAGATTTGAACTCAGGTCCTCCTGACTCCAGAGCCTGTGATCTACCCACTGTGCCACCCAGTTGCCGTGCTCATTTCTTAAAGCACTTAATATGGCATCACAATCATATACAAATTTTTTCCCTATTCCTAATTTTTCAATTCTTTGCTCACTAAAAGTATTGTAGAAATATTTGTGTACACATAGGTCCTTTTCTTTTTTGCTTTTTTTTATCTCTTTAGGATAAAAAGTAGTACCTAGTAGTGGTACTAAATGGTCAAAGGGTATGCTTGGTTTTATAGCCCTGAGGACACAGTTCCAAAATGCTCTCCAGAATAGTTGAATCAATATATATCATCACCTGAAGTACATTAGTGTCAACAGGTGTAAAGTAATAGCTCAGTTTGTTTAATCTACATTTCTCTCATCAAAAGTGAGTTTAGAACATTTTTTCTGATTACAGATAGCTTTGATGACTTTTTCTGAAAACTACCTGTTCATGTCTTTGGCTATTTATCAGTTGAGGAATGGTTTTTATTTCTATAAATTTTTAATTTATTTTTATTTATTTAAGGCAATATGGTTAAGGTGACTTGCCGGAGGTCACACAGCTACGCAACTGTGAAGTGTCTGAGGTCTGATTTGACCTCAGGTCCTCCTGACTCCAGGGCTGGTGCTCTATCCACTGTGCCACCTAGTTGCCCCCCCCTTATTTCCATAAATTTGATAGTTTTCTATTTTTGAGAAATGAAGTCTTTTTCAAAGAAACTAACATTAAGATTTTTTTCCCACAGGAATGATTACTATGTATTCCCCTCCATTCTATTTTCTCCTTTTACCTTGTACATTGTCAAAAGTATTTTGCTTCTCACTTTGCTTCTGACTGCCCTCCCCTTTCTCTTATCCCTTTCCCTTCCTACTTTCCTGTATGGTATGATAGACTATACACAGGAAACTGTATATTATTCCCTCTTTGAAGCAATTCCAATGATAATAAGGTTCATCTGCTCCCCTCCCCTGATTTCATCATTTTCTCCTCCACTGTAAAATCTTTCAGGACTCTTATATCAGATACTTTTTCTCATTCTACCTCTCCCTTTCTCTTTCTCCTAGTGCTTTCTTCTTTTTCATCCCTTATTTTTTAAATCATCATACCATCACATTCAACTGATACCTCTGCGTTCTCCCTGTGTGTGTGTGTGTGTGTATGATCCTTCTAACTACCCTAATAACAAATGGTTTTAGGAATTATATCATTTTCCCATGTAGGAATATAAAAGTTTAACTTTCCAAGTAGAGTTTAGTATTTCCTGTTCACCTTTTTAATGCTTCTTTTGCATCTTGGTTTTGAAAGTCTTCCACTTTATTAAATTTCCTTTTTTCCCCCTGAAGGATTATACTCAATTTTGCTAGATAGGCAGTTCTTGGTTGTAATCCTACTTGTTTTGCCTCCTACAGTATCATATTCCAGTCCATCAATCCTTTGATGTAGAAGCTGCTATGTCTTATGCTATCCTGACTGTGGTTCCATATTTGAATTGTTTCTTTTTGACTGCTTTACAGTATTTTTACCTTGTTCTGAGAGGTCTGCAATTTGTCTATAATTTTCCTGGAAGTTTTCATTTTTGGATCTCTTTCAGGTGATCAATGGATTCTTTCAATTCTGCTTTACTTCCTGGTTCTAGAATATCAGGGCAGTTTTGTGTGATAATTTCTTGAAGGTGATGATGTCAGACTCTTTCGGATCATGATTTTCAAGTAGTTCAATAATTCCTAAATTATCTCCCCTGGATCTATTTGATGGGTCAGTTGGTTTTCCAATGAGAGTTCATATTTTCTTCTAGTTTTTCATTCTTTTGATTGAGGGGGGAGAATTGTTTCTTGATGTTCTATAAAGTCATTAGCTTTCACTTATCCAACTCTTAACTTTTAAGGAATTATTTTTTTGTGTCACCTTTTCTATTTGTCCAAATCTACTTTTTAAGGAATTCTTCTCTTCATTAAATTTTTATATACTGGGGTGGCTGGGTAGCATAGTGGATAAAGCACTGGCCTTGGATCAGGAGTACCTGGGTTCAAATCCAGTCTCAGACACTTAATAATTACCTAGCTGTGTGGCCTTGGGCAAGCCACTTAACTCCATTTGCCTTGCAAAAACCTAAAAAAAAAAATTTACATACTTTTTCTCCATTTGTGCATTGGTTTGTGAGTAACCACAAGCAGTCCTCTCAATCCTGGAACTGTGACTGGGGTCCTTGCTCCCCTGTGGCAGCAAGTTTTGTGGTGCTAGTGTTCCTTCTTTCATTAAGAGAGACAACCAGAACTGCAACCCAAATCCAGGCAAAGGCAATGCAACAGAGTCCTGCCCTGATGCTGGTAAAAGGGATCCCTGTAATGTCCTGCCCTATTGTCTGATCCCTTGCAGGCTGGGAGGTCTAGAAGCTGCTGCTGCTGCTTCAGTTGCCTCAAGATCTGCTCCTAGTTTGCTGGGTCCTAGTCTGCGTGTGGACTGCACTGAATTGGGCTTCTTTCTCATCCTGGTGCAACAGACCTTTTCTGCTAACCTTGTAAGTTGTCTTAGGCTGAAAAAAAATATTTCATTCCCTTTTTTTGTGGGTTCTGACAATCTAGAATTTGTTCAAGGTCATCATCTCAAGGTATTTGGAAGGGTTTGGGGGACAGCTCGAGTCCTTTACTCCATCATCTTGGTTCTGTCCTCTGAGACCTCAGATTAAACCTCAATTCTGCCAAACCTATCTTTAGGTTCTTAAGCAAATGATCTTAACCTTCCTGGCCTTTGGTTTCCTCATCTGTAAAATGAATGAGTTGGATTACATGGACCACCAAGAAGACCCTTTTAGTTCTACACTTATAATTCTATTAATGCATCGATCTTGTAATTCTCACTCAAACAGTTTGAGTTTTATTGGAGTCTTTTTTAAATTAAGGTAATGCAAAGATAATGCAAGCCAGAACTAGAGAATCTTAGACAAGTCCAGTGAATGTTACTGATAGGGCTATCAACTGGTCTAAGTATTCTGTAAAAGTCTGAGATTCTTGAGAAGTCATTAAATGATTCAGGCCCCCTGATCCATAAATTTACAAGTTTCATATACCAAGAAAGTCAAATCCAAGGAAAGTTGTATCTGTTGATAAAAAAAAAATCTCAACAGTGATTTTTGTGACACAAAAATCGAAAACAAAGTCAATGCTCAATGGATGAACCAACCATAGTCATTAAAGAAATAGACTCTGTGTAGTTAACAAAAATGAAGCAGGAATTCAGAGAACTATGTATTTGAGGTGTGGAATGTTATATGTAGAAGCCTGATTTGTTTAACTGTTTTTGTTACTTAGAGTGGGGAAACAAAGTGGGGGTAAGGTAGAGGGTGCTAGGGTGTGTATCAGGAAAACAAAGGATTAGCAATAAAACTTTAAAACAAAAACTCAGGAACAGCTTAAAAAAATAAAGTATGTATTCTTTAGCTACAGGAGTGCATCTGAAAACAGCAAAATAACAAAAGACTACACATAGGGAGTTTTCTCTTAGCAAAGAAAAGGGCACTTTGAAAAATAGCAATTCACATTTACATAAGGATCTTCAACATGGGTAGTAAAAGTATTACCTCCACTTTACAGTTGAAGTTCTGAGGGAAAAATGATTTTGCTTCAGATCTAACAATGTATCTATGAGGCAGCCTAATGGATGGAGAGCTGACCTTGAAGCTAGAGAAGATCTGAGTTCAAGATCTGGCATATAAAGGATTTATGACCCAGGACAAATCACTTAGCTCTAAATATCTCTTCCAAGGTGCAGAGATGTTGACCAACATTGATGGAAAGAATTTCCTCACCTATGCAAATAATCTAGCTCCTATGCCTATCCCTATCTCATATAGCCAATAATTTAAATCTATAATTTGAACCATATCCTGACTTGAGGATTCCAGGATTTATCCATCATACCACAGTTGCTTCAGACAAGTGAAATACACCAGCAAATTTCATTCTAAAATACCTGTTGGAATACTTCTCTATTCATAAGAAAATCCCAGTGACATAGAGTAGTACATCTATTCCAAAAACAAAATTTCAGAAAAAAAACCCTACTCTAATTCTTCAACAGAAAAATTTAATTCAATGGAAGAATCTAAAAGTAAGCTTTTCTCAGTCTCTCCAGTTTTATCTCAATTGGTTATTTTTCCAGCTGAAAAGGATGTATGACATGCTTTTTGTTCAGATACAAATTCAGGGTTTAGGTATATACAAAAATATATTTAACTTCTCTGTCTCATTTTATTCATGGCTGGGAATGAATGGTTGAAATGGGAAGATTAAGTGAAACGTATGAGTGTTGTAAATCTTAAAACATTATATAAATGCTGTGTTTAAAATTTATCTTTATTAGAGATACTATGAATACTTGTGAGAAATATCCTCTACCTGAAACATTTCTAATGACAAACAATATAATGGAATAAAATAAAAGCTTTTAGTGTCTTAAAGTTTCAAGTAAACATTTTTAAATAATACAAAGTGATATAGAAGTTGGGTAATTTTCTAGTTAATATCAAAAGTCCTCAGTAAAGGAGATGCAAATTGTAGTGCTAATTGCCTCAAGACTCCTCAGTATGGTCTGTTTGCACTGAACTGGCAGATGGCTTATTTGATTCATCTAGTCATCCCATATTGGCTAATGCAAGACTAGAGCAATAGAGGTTTCAGACTCGAAAGCCCTAGTCTTTGCCAGAAGAACCTAAATTAACCATATAATTGCTAAACTTGTTTATCTTTTGAAGACTTACTCCCAAGTAAAAAGAATGGGTAAATACTTAAATATAGGTAAAACACCATCTTTTGAAACCATTTTTTACAATATGTGGAAATGTAATATTTTATAAAGAAAACAAAATCCCTTATCCAAGTATGTTTTCATGTTTAAAAAAAGTTAAATGATGTGTCATCAAACACAAAATAAAGTAGAAAAACAATTGGAACTAATGTGAAAAATGTCAAAGAAACCCATCCCATAGACATTCTCTCACCTTTCCAACTAGTATATTCTGTCACTATTAATAACAGAGTCTTAAATTCAGGGCACAAAATCAGCACCATTTTTACGTAACCATACAGTTTTAATGAAGTTTTATGTATCAAGGGCCTGTTTTTCTTATGATGACAGTACTTACTAAGACCTCATTGGAGAGGATGAAAAACACACACACACACACACACACACACACACACACACACACACACACACACAGCCTTTTATGGATAGATGGAATGCCTACATATACATACATATAACATGCATGATATTTAGAAGAATACATATATGCATATCACCTTTGGATGGAAGACATATGTAGCATGTCTTCCAATCAACAATTTTAAAATTCTTTCTAATGAGCTCTCAGTAAGAGCTATCATATACACATATATGATTTTTCTGTCTTCAAAGGCATAATACAGTGGGATCTTGTGAAAATTTACTTTTACACCTAAAAATATAATTGGGATTTTTAACATCACAGAAATCTTAAAGGAAAAATAAAAGTAAACATTTGAACAAGCCTAAAAATATTGTATTCATATAGTTTTAACTAAAATGTAATAGACAACAAGGATGAAGTTAATCTGAATTTTTTTATGTATCCAATGAAAAAATGTTTAAAATATAACCCAGGTTCACTGAAACCACATAATCTCTTAAATGCCATAAAACACAGTAACTTCTAAGTTAACATAAGGAAAAATACATACTGTACTCACAGTCCTTATTTAAAAGGATCCTAAATTTTAGACCTTATAAGTCATTTACTCCAACCTCCTCATTCTGAGGATTAGAGTTGAAGTGATTTGTCCAAGGTCACAGAAGTTGTCAATGGCAGAGTGGGCATTTTTGAATCTGGTGGTCTGACTCCAAATTGAGAACATATTCCACTACCTACCTAGCTAGCTTGCTAGCTCAGTGGATAGAATGCTGGGTCTGTAGAGAAAAAAAAACTTGAATTCAACTCTGGTCTCAGATATTTAATAGCCTTGTGGCCCTGGACTACTCACATCAAAATCTGTTTATCTCAGTGTTCTCATCTATAGGATGGATTGTGATAACAGCACCTACCTCCCAGGGCTGAAAATAATTTTTTGTGAGATAATAATTATAAAGTGCTTAGCAGAGTGCCTAGAATATAGCAAGTGCTCCATAAAAGTCAGCTATTATTTTTTTATCTCAGAAGATATTCTTATTAAGTCATTTAAATCTATATTGAATATGTTTTTATGCCACAACCAAACACTTGACTACTCTTATGCAGTAGTAAGCAGCAAATTCAGAACATTCTGTAACTCCTCCTAATCCATAATTAAACAGTTTGGGATATCTCAGTTGTTCCCAATCCCCAAGCAATTGTGCTTAAACATATGCACCAAGAATATTTCCAAGTTTTGTCAGTTTGAACTCTGGTTCAATCTATGGGTGTCTGTGTGCAAAGCACACCCATTTTGAATGAAAGGAAAACACAGGTGCCAAACAGAATAATACACAACATGCCTTCATTTGAAAGGCAACAGAAGACAGTCAACAGGTTCTAATTGTCCAAGACCACCCTTGATTAAAAGCAGTTAAGTGTCAATTATCAATCCTTCTATTATTTCAAATGAGGTGGAAGAAAATGAGGGTTAGGAGGAATAAACTTAATTTCCCACAGAAATTAGACTTCAATACTACACACAAGACAAGTATCATTCAGGAGCTATAGAACTAAAAAAGCTAGAATCCAGAAATACTGATCAGTCTTCATTTTTCCACACGGACCTTCTGTACCCAATTTGGCATTCTAAAGGAACCATATGACCTCATTTTCACATAAACTCAAAGGGAAAAGTAAAAATGGGTGAGATGGGATACAGGCAGAAGAGAAACCAATTCAAAATTCTTTGCTACTGCAGCTGTTGAAAGGGTAAATTTCAAAGATCTCACCACCTGCGCTTATCACCAAAAAAAAATTATTAAAGAGGTAACAAGAATGGCCAAAAGACATCTGAGAAACATAACATTTTAATAGATGAAATAAATACTCCAGTACATGCAAGATAAAAACTGACATTGGGAAAAAAAATCACTTTTGTTATAGTGTAAATTTTTGAAAACACACTCACAGTAGCTTTCCCCCAATTCGCAAATCACATGGTAAAAAAACTCATAACCTTCACTCTTTCCACACCAAGTGTACTTCTAACCCAACATTCAATTAAAAAAAAAACCACATACAAAAAAAGGTAGCTACATCCATGTCTAATGTGTGAAACTGAGGTAACCTTTAAAACAAAAAAAAAAAAAATGAACAAAAAAATCTATAATCTCCTTCCTGCACAATTTAACGTTTAAGATGTGGATGGGAATTTCTGAAAGAATGGTGGCAGAGATGGGAATGGGGGTGGGGGGGTGGCAGTAAAGAAACGAAACCGCACCCAGCACGGTTAGAGCTCTCCCACGCCGGGGCCAGGGCCAGGGCCAGGGCCAGGGCCAGGTCTCCAACTCCCCGAGGCCCGACTCCCTCACCCGGTCTCTCTACTGAGGGTATTTCTCTGGTGAATTTCAAATGAGGCGGAGAGGGAGGGGAGGGGGTGGGGAGTGAACCTCATTTAAGCGATCTCTTTGGTATAAAATGGGATGGGGAAGTAGTTTTCCTGTAGTCACAATCGGGGGTGGGGGGGTAAGTGGAGGAGGGGGTGCGGGTCGGGGGGGGGGGGGTTAATTCACAGAATTAGAATTCACTGGCGGTAAAGTCCTGGGCGAAGACCTCTCCCTTAGTGCCTGAGATAGCAGGTTGCAGCCGTCCGAGACGGCGCAGGCCGAGTTCCTCAGCCTTTCCCTGTGGTCCGTCATCTTGGCGCCCCCGTCGGGGTGCTGGGCGATATCCCTGAGGCATTGGGTCAGGAGCACGCTGGCCGACACGACGCTCATGGCCCCCCCGAGGATGGCGGTCTGCACCGCCTTGCCCTCGGGGCTGACGGAGGCGGCTCGGCCCAGGAACTGGGGCTCGGTGGCGAAGCCCACCAGGGCGCCGACGGCCTGCACCAGGGGCCCGCTGAAGAGCGCGCAGCGGCTGCGGGCCAGCTCGCTGGGCGCCGCCTTCACCTCGCGCACGCAGGCCAGCAGCGCCGACGCGCTGGTGCTCATGCACTTGACGCCCAGCTTGAACTGCTCCCGGGCGAAGCGGTCCCGGGACTTCTCGCTGGCCAGCGCGCAGGCGTCCGTGAGGAACTTGAGGTTGCGCGACAGGCTCTGGGACACCTCCAGCAGCAGCTGGGGCGTCATGTCCGCCAGGGGGGTGGCGCGGAGCAGCCCGCAGCCCTGCTCCACTTCGTGCCGGCAGCGGGTGACTCGGTAGCGGTCCACCAGGCCCGGCTGCGCCGGCTGCGCCCCCGGGGTGGCCACGGCCGCCAGGTAGGCGGCGTGGGCCGAGCACTCGGTCAGCGAGACCACCAGCTCGCCCAGCTCCGCCAGGCTGTCCCCGGCCTCGCCGAAGCGGCCCATGTTCAGCTGGCTCTGCACGTCGTGAGTCAGGATGGACAGCCCTTTGGTGCGGGCGATGATGGTGTCCCGGCACTTCTCGAAGGACTCGCCGCCGGCGCCCGCGCCCTCCGCCAGCACCGGCCGCGCCTCGCTCGACAGCAGCAGCAGGTCGGCCACCAGCTGCATCCTGCCCTTGCAGTGGTCGCAGACGGACACCAGCCTCTTCCTCGGCTGCGAGCCGCCCCCGACGGCGCTAGCGGGAGCCGGAGGGGAAGCCGCCTCGCTGGTGGCCTGCCCCGAAGTCCCGCTAGCCATCGCGCCGGGGGGGCACTGGCATGCCGCTGGGGAGCCCGCTACCGCCGCCGCCGCCCCCGGAACCGTCCCGACCGAGCTGGGCAGGGCCGCGCTGCCTTCTCCGCACCATCATGCCATCCACCGCCGCGGGCGGACGGCACCGGGGCTGCGGCGGGCCGGGCAGCCGGCCGAGGACGGGGTGGGGGGGGGGGAGAGGTGGCGCTCGGGGAGGAGGAGGGGAGGGGGGGGTGGGAGACGAGAAGAGCCACAGTCAGCGCTCCCCGCCCGCCGGGTTCCGGGAAGGTCGGCTCTGGTCGCGCCTCCGCCGCGGGGCCGCAGCCGCCCGCTTCCTGGGCATGGCCCGCGCCGAGCCGGCCGGGGCGGGGTGGGGGGAGAGGCTGGGAGTTGTCCTTCCTTCCTTTCTTTGAGATCCGAGTCCCGCTTCTCAGGGCGGAGCTCCGCGGACTGGGCACCGGCGGGGCCCGGCTCGGGCGCCTAGGCAGCGCACGTGGGTCTGGCAAGGCTGGCGAACGGGAGGCCGCCGGGCAGCCCCAGGGGCGGCGGCGCGCGCGGGCCGCCCCACATCCCTCCCGCCGCGGGCTGCTCCGGCTCTCAGGAAGCGGCGGCGGCCCCGGGCCGAGGGTGTGGCGGGTCCGCGGGGAGCGGCGCGCGGCTGGAGCGCCGCCGGGGCCGGGAGCGCGCCACGCCCGGGCGCGCCTTCCTTCCTCCGCGCCTCCCCAGCGCCCCGCACCCGGCCGGCCCCGCTTCACTGCCGGCGGCCGCGCTGGGCGGCGGCGCCCCTCTGCGGACCGTGCACCAGACCTCCCCGGGCTCGCGCCCGCGCCGACTGCATCCTCTCCAACGGCTGCTGCGGCTTCCTCCCGAGGCCCCGGCCCAAGCGCATCCCCCCCGGAGGCGGCTCCCTCCGGCGGCGACGGCCTCTCCCAACTTAGAAGGTCCCCGCGCGCAAGGGAGGGGTCTCCGGGTGGCTGCGGGCACCAGCGCGGGCCCCGGCTCCTGCCATTTTGGGCCACCACCAACTTCCGAGAGAGGGATGGGAGGGGGCCGCGAGGCCGGGCGGACAAACAGCACGGCGGGCCGCGGCCGGCGTCGGAGCCCCCGCGGGCGCAGTCCTGGGCGCCCCCGCCGCGCGGCCGCCCCAACGCCGCCCGGGCTGCAGGGAGGCTTTTCCTCTTCCCTTCCCCCGCCCCGCCGCGCTCGCCCCGCTGCCTTCGCCGTAACCTCGCTGGAGCCTATAGAAATCTTTTGTGTGGCGTCACCGCCCTTCGTTTAAATCCGGCTTCCTCCTCCGGCCCGCCCCGCCCCGCCGGGCATCTCCCGGACGCCTGCGCGATCAGCCGCCGCTCCTCCCCTGCGCTCGGGGCGGGCGGCGCCCGGGGCGGGGGGACCGCCCGTCCCATTCATTTGGGGCTCATCCCCAGGCTCTGCCGATCCAGGCGGCTCTGTGCCCCGCCCAAGAGCCTCTCCCCCCCAGAAGCAGGGAGAAGGAAAAAAGGGGGGGATGGCGGGGGGCAGGTCCTCTAAGACACTCTCCGTAGGAGGGGCTGCGGCTGCCCCTGCGCGGGAACCCCGCTTCAGCCCGGCCAGAGTCGCCCGGAGAGGGTCCCGCGCTTCCTTCAGGCGGAGGGACCCGGAGAGGGTCTCCAAAATGCGACCCTTGGGAGGGGGGGGAGTTGGGGGAGGGACGGGAAGACCGCAGCAGGTATCTTGCCCCCTGGATCCATAGTGGCCCAAGTCTGCCACATCCCTGGGTTCGAATGATCTAATCAGACCTGATGGATGATGCTCTGCTAGAGCCCTATGGGGAAGCCTGCGTTTCTTCAGAGGGTCCCGAGCTTTCAATTAAGATGTTGAATTGAGTTCCTAACACATTCCTAATCCCATTCGAAATAATCCGGACACAGAGGTTCTAAACTGAAACTGGGGAGGAAGAAGGAAAGAATCTGGATGCTTTGCAAACAAGCAGCGGTGTTGCAGAATAATCCAAAGACCTGAATGAAATGAAACTACTATTAGATGAATTAGTTAACTTGGTAGAAGATTAAAAGACAGACCCCCCACCCCGAGAGAGATTCCCACCTCTAAAATTTCTTTAGTGGCTACTCCTTACTGGGAGGATTTTTTTTTCTAAATCCAGCGCCTCTGTTATTCATGATCTTTCTTTTCCTCTTTTACTTCTAAAGAGCCTCAGTTCTTCCGGTGTCTCCTGCAGCAGTAAGAAGAGTCTGCACACGTATGGTCTAAAGAATATGTGCTCTATCATAAAAATCTCTCTCTACACACACACACACACACACAAGTATTACATATACACACACGATTTTTGCATCTATATATGCTATATTATATTGATATATTTTACAATATGCAGAATGTGAGACCTATTTGATATATTGAAGTGGTTATTGTATAAAGTTCAAATTCAATGTTAAGATATCGTATACAGTGAAACATTAGGGGCAGCTAGGTACAGTTGGATAGAGTACCGGCCCTGGACTCAGGAGGACCCGAGCTCAAATTCGACCTCTCACACTTGCCTAGCTGTATGACCTTGGGGAAGTCACCTAATCCCATTGCCTTGCAAAAAAAAATACACTGAATCATTATAGAGTTAGCAGATATACCACAGGTGCATATATGGTGAGATGTATTGTTCTATTTCTCATGTATCTGTATATGAGAAGTAGATATTACAGGTAGAAGGTTTCTCATTCTAATATCTTATTTTGGTAAAGGTATTGAACTCTCTCCAGATCCCCAACACCACCATCTTGTTTACTCTTTTAAATAAGACATCCCTCCTGACCTAATTTTTGTTTTTTGCAAGGTGACTGACTTGGCTAAGGTCATAAAGCTAGGCAATTACTGTTTGAGGTCGAACTTGAACTCGGGTCCTCCTCACTCCAGGGCTGCATACATTGATTCACCTAGCTGCCTCTTACCTGATCTTTTGAATGAAGATCCCTTACCTCCCCTCCTTTGCTAATTCACTCTTACTATTTAATCTTAGCCCAGAAGAATCCCCACCACCACCACCACACCGCTTCCCCACATCGCTGGGACAGTAAGGGGTCTTTTCTGCTCGAATAAATACAAAAACTTCAGTTCAAAATTCCTCCGCTTGAAACTTGAACTTTGGAACTGAGTAGACAAAAACTCTTTGAACTAGTTTCTCTTCTCTATTTTGGTCTATTTAGTGTGAGATCAGCTTAAAGGGAAAAGGAGACAATCCAGACTCTCTAAGCATCAAGTAAAATCCTTTAGGCATTGTTCCTCCCAATCGTGTTAATAGGACTATAGACAGGTATTAGCTCTAGCCTGGTGCCCAATCAATCATAGCTGTATCCCGCCACCTTACCTTTCATCTCTTTTCTACATACTCATTCCTATGGAGTTGATTTCCAGGGGTCTATTTAGTTACTCTTCACCTAGGCTGGGTATCCCCTCCCTGGGGGCTCTCTATCCTGCTCTAGAAATTCCAAGGTCTTTTACAACTCTGCCCCCAGGGTCACCACGCAGGGCTCCCAACTTCCTATCCTAGATCACCACACCCGACCCTCAGGGAGTCACCTCTCAAGGCCCACACCTCCCGGCCATTGTCTCTTTATTGACCTCAAACAACAGCACATCTCCCATTCAATTACACTTCATTCCTCTGACCCCACCCAAAATTGAGAATGATTCAAATAACAAAATTTTCTGTGAGTTGTGGAATTGTTCTTACCTTCTCTTGCACCTTCCATCTTTTTTTTTTCTCTTAAAGCTGTGGTTTTATACTGCCTGGGAAACCTTGGTTTATCATGTAATGTTGTGTAGTTAGGAAACCAAGATTCTAATCTCAGTTTTGCCCCTAAAAAAAACAAGTCCTGCTGAGCAAATTAGCCATCATCTTTGTGCCTCAATTGTTTCTTATGTAGAATGAGGGGACTGAATCAGATCCTTTCTACAAGTTTCTTGCTGGTCCTAACCTAATATAAATCCAGAAGCATAAATGGTTTAATGAATGGTTTAATCTACACTTCCAGTACCATCAACTTAAAATACTTCACTTTAAATAAGCCCTTATATTTGACTCTGTGTTTCACAATATGGCAATACTCAACGATGGAGATATTTTAAGCTTCTTGAACAAAGCAAATGGAAAGGAAAGCCTATAATGAAAATGTGCTTGAGAACGAATAGAGAGAGTCCCATCCTTTCTTTATCACTCTATAACAGGCAGGTGCAAAGCAATCAACTGAAAACTTCATTCTCTCAGATCTTCCATTGAGTAGGGGAGGTAGTAAAATATTTAGCACAGGGATTGCCATCAACACTACTCATGGAGGAAGACCCCTTGCTGCTAAAGAACCAGAAAGACACTGCCATCACCATATGAAGTGCCCAGCAGCCCACTTTTCATTGGGATTAGGATGAAAAGTGAGTGTAAAGAAGTGGCAGTATACTTCCTAGAAACCACAGGTCTCTACCACAACACCTTTCCTACTGCTCTTAAGATCAAAGTTCTAATAAGAATGGGATAATTAGAGTTTTGTCCAAGGATGTTGAGTATAAAGAACCTCAATAAAAATTTCAGTCTTTCAGAAGTATAGAATCAACAAAGTTTAATATCTAATACAAGGCTACTAGATGCCTGCATGATAAGGTCCACTATTCCTTTCACCATCTATCTCATAGACAGGATCTGTTTCTCTACCAAACAGTAATACCTCACCCCCTTTTCCTAACTATACCTCTTTGGCCCACCTCAGTTCGAGATACTTTCTGAGCACAAAAATTCCTTATTTTGGTTCTGATTGCTTTTATTTTTTGTTCTTAGTTTGAAGAGAACCAATGACATCACAGATGATATCTTAAGTTGTACATAAATTGGATTTATGTGAAGGCCATTTGCACAAAATCATCAGCCTCACTCTTCCAGAGTTATTGAAGTCCAGTGACAAGATGAAAATTAGGATGACAGGTGATGGCCCAGGATGCAATGAATGAATGATCTTGATTTCTTCCATGTCTGGCCAAATTCATCTGTTCATTCATAGTATTAGGATAGACATTCCCCTGACTCACACAGGTTTCAGGCCCACCAGTTCCCTTCAATCTAGTTTAACCTGTCAGCCAAGACAGTTTCCACTGGAGTGTGTCTATGAGACCTGCCATAGCTTCTTCGAGCCATGGGTGAGAGTTAGGTGAAGTTGGACACCAAAGGTTGATGAGCAGCCCTGAAAAGGACTCAGTAAGCCCTCACACCAGAGCCACTAGTCCTCCCTGAACACCCCAAACACCCTTGATTCTGATTACTGTCAATCCCAACATCCTTAGGTACCAGCCTTTCAGAAAGATTGTCCTATCTCCTTTTTAAACTAGCGAATAATCAGAAATTCAAAGAGATTAAGTGATTTGCCAAAGACTACACAGCAAACAAGTAGCAGAATAAGGGTTGGAAACCCCCCCCACACACACACACACACACACAAATGTCCCTTAAAGCAAGCCTCTAAGACTTGTACTACTATGTGACCATCCTGTTGTTACTACATGTACTTAAATATTCTACAATTTCGTTTCCTTAATTAACCTAATCATCTTTCTGCCATTCTCTCCTTCCCCATTAGCATGAGTTAAAATCCCAGCAGACTGTGCTGGAACCATGGTAACACTTTAACATATTTTTGAGAAAAGTAGGAATTAGTTATCGAAGCAGAAAACTGTAGGCAAAAAAAAGCCTAGAAGTATGTTTTGAAGGTAAGTTGCATTGTATATAATCAAATGGAGCTGACAAGAAGGAATTAAGACCAAATGTGAAAATACAAAATAAAATATTAGCAAAGAAGCTATAGTAACAGTCAGCATTGGTTCAGTATTTTTAAAAACCATAAATATAATCAACCATATTAATAAAAAAAACCCAAAATTGATTATATATCAAAAGAAGTAGAAAAACTTTTAACAAAATAAGATTGTTAGACACTTTTTTTAATGCCAAGAAATTAACAATCATAGGATAAATGAGTTCTTCCTTAGTATGTGATAAATAATTTCTAAAACCAAGAGCTAACATCTGTAATAGAGAAACACATGAGGCCTTTCCAATAAGTCTGGGGGGGGGGGGGGAAGAGTGTCCATTATAACCACTAAAAGGTGATTTAGGTCTGAACATACTAGCCACAACAATAAAACATGAACAAGAAATTGAATAAGCATTGACAAAAATGAGATTTTCTTGCAAATGTTTATTTTATTTAAATGTCAGTGTTCTAAGAATATTGAATTTTAAAATTTTTTTCATTGCCAACATACAGTCTTTCTACTTTATCCCTAGAAAAGGAAGTGAACCAAGTAAGTAGTGAGAGAGCAGAATGTACCAGATGGATAGCTCAATGGTACATTAGTATCCACAAAAAAACTAAAAGACTTTCTAGGGAGGCCTTCAGTGTTAAATAGATCTCTATCTATGTTAAATAGAATTTGTGGAAGGAAGTGGGCAAAGATCAAATAGGATGAGAATACATAGATTGGTTGTAAAAACCTAGATTTACCCTGGTGAAAGTAGTACCCACATCTGATAAGGTCAGTAATCCATTAAAATATCAAAGAAGGATGAGTCAACAGGGCCTTTCTTTTTCTTTTTAAAAATACTTTCTATACATTTAGTTTCTTTTTCTAAACCACCTCAAAACAATTGACAAAACCTTTTGAAACACAAAGCTTATAAATTGGACCGTTTCTGTGTACAGAATTAAACTCTTACTAGCTACTTTAATAAAAACAGCATTTCTAACAACCTATTATTCTATATTAATAAACAGCCCATACTTACATAGTACTTGAAGGTTTACACAAAAAAAAGCTTTCTCCAGAGTACTACTATAAGATAGAGAAAGTCTATTATTAATCCTTTTTTTTTAATCTGTGATTCACTATCTAAGCGGAAGTACAAAGACTACTCATAGACCTGGCCTCGCTTTGACTATCAGTGGAGCTTGACCTTCTCCATTTCTCACCTGAATGGGTTCGATCACTTTTTAGATTTATGTCTCTTATTAATACTGAATTTAATGATTTAATTCATTACAGCTCAGAACTTCCAACTTCAAGAGATCTACCAGCCCCAACTCGGATGCAACCCCACTTGCAAGCACTACGGTATTTGCTGGTATCATTATCCCTATTTTACACATGAGGAAATTGAGGATAAGAAAAGGTAAAGTGACCTAAATATTCAGACCTGGTTTTGGACCTATTCCAATGCTTTTGACTATGTCAGCCTGCCTTCTCACTATAACAATGGCAATATTTTACTGTTCTGAATAATTGTGACCTTAGCAGCAACTCTCATCTTTGTCTAATTCACAATTCAAACTGTTAAGTGTCTTTATTTTCCATTGATCTTGCCTGCAGTAATACTATGAGAAGGGTATTGTTCACTTTTTTGATCTTTTAAGGGATCCACAGTTAGAGAACATAGATGAGCCAAACACTTAGGTAGAGGAAGGGTGGAACCCAGCTCACATTTTATGGAATATACCATGTTTTTTTCTGATGTAATCCAGACAAGTGGTTGGAGGGAAGAACTAGGATTCCTGTTTATGTTGAGCCATTCTTATCAATTTAGTTCACCTTAACTCCTCTCTAGTCATTTGGAGTTATGAGCCAATTGAAGTTAAAGTAAGAGAAACAATATCTTCAGCAAGGGTAGAGACTGAGTGCCAGTATGTCTTCATTATTTTTTTCTTTCTCTCTACTAGCCAAAGCATGCTTTGGTAAAGCAAAAGTAGTTTTCCAGGTATCTCAGGCAATAGATGCATTTTTCCTCTTAGAGAAATTCAAACCTCTTTTCTGAAATATGAAAGCAATTCAGAATGTAAGATAATTAACTTAATCTGTTCACTTTAACTAGACTCATACCTTTCACTAGGGTCAGCTTCTCTTTTTTTTTCCTGTATTAAATGAGTAAAAATATTTTTTGGTAATCAATGTGCTTTAGGCAATGTCAAATGCCTCAGTTTTTAGATATGCTTCTCATTTGATCTACTTAGAAATTGAAATCAAAGAGTAAAAAAAAAAAGAGAATTAATCCTCTTTTAGACTTACTCGGGTCTAAGAAATCCCAGAAAATACAATGCTTCATAAATAAAATCATCCACAAAGAACTTACCAACTAACTTGAATTTTAAAAGACATTTAAAGAAAGTAAAGTGAGGGCAAGTAGCAGAATTAATATGAAAACATGCCATGGTACTTTAAGAATAGGAGAGCAGGGGACAGCTAAGTGGCACAGTAGATAGAGCACCCGTCCTGGTGGACCTGAGTTCAAATTCTACCTTAGACACAATTATTTAGTTGTGTGACCTTAGGCAAGTCACTTAGCCCCATTGCCTTAAAAAAAATAGGAGAGCAAAAACATGGAATGAACCTCAGGATTGGCAGAGAAGACCAAGATAACAATGTGATTTTCATTGAATATGTATATATTTGTATGAATATGTTTACATGTATGTCTATGTACACACATGTTCATCTTGTGTACATATATATCACATGAATGTTTAAATTTTGCTGTGTATTTGCATATTTCTAGAAATATACAAAAAGAAGAGGAGAGTATCCAGGTCATCTTAAAGGTTTTATTCACCAGACCCAGACTAACTATATCCCCAGGGCACTGAAAAGCTGATGGATTTAATTGATGATTAACAGTTAACAATGGTTGAACAATCAGGGATAATGGGAAAGTTGTGCAGGGCTGAAAGAGAGAAAGTGGCATGGATTTGGACTTATAAGATCTGGCCATTACTTACTATTTCTAACTTTTATCAAGTCACTTCACTTGTTAGCCTCATTTTCCTGGACTTTAAAATGAGTCCAGAAGATCTCTAAGGTCTCTGAGCTCCCTAACTACTGTATAAGAGGATGTTGGTAAAATATCTAGCATTGTAATTGGCCAATAGGAGTCATCTATGCTTCTATGAACCTACAACCACTAGGGACCCAAATGATCAATGTGGATTTATCTATTGGCTAAGACTGACCATCCTAACAATGAAAGCTAACAAAGCCCATGCTATCATTACTTTGTAGACACAGGAAATCTCATCTCTCTAAAAGTAAAGTCAAGTACAAAACAGAAATTATAGGATCAAGAGATGGGAAGAGCCTCAGTAATTATCTAATTGAACTCTTTTTTTATGTTACCATTTGAGGAAATGTGAAATACCCTGTTTTATCAATTAGTATGAGTCAGTTACCCAAATTATGTAGATAATTGCCCATATTCTCCACTTTCCCTAGCAGTCTCTCAAATTAAACCTTTTAATAACTTCTTGAATCATTACTATTATTGTTGATTAAAATAGACAAATGATCATCTAAATACACAAAATGATTATATGAAATTTCAAAATTTAGTTGGTTGTTGGGTTTTTTTAAATAGATCTTTGAATTCATGGAAAGTTTGGGGTCATTAAGTGAATTTTGTAATTTCCCAACAGCAATTCAGCTTGCTCCCCTCTTTCTCCTGTTTAATTCTGGCTCCAACTTGTCTTCCATAAGTACTTTCTATTCCAGGTGAACATACTGAGCAGAAAAATCTACAGGTTGCTCTTCCAAAGGCATGTTGAAATATAAGCAATAGATCTTTCCTTCTATATAGTCTTTCCTGTGTAGAGAGGGACATAATGCACCTTTAAGTGATTACAGATAGCTTCTACAAGACTCTATAATGTTCTGGGGGTTTAATGCAATCAGCATATGAACAGAAGCATCTGAAGGACTTCAGAATCCATAAGAAATTGTTCTTTGATCTGGACATCATTTTTCTGATTTATGCCTCAACATATTATCAGGAAGTCATTTGTCAGCATTATTTTCTGTTGCTATATCTTCTAAGTATAGTGTTTCCTTAGGGGCCTGACAGTTTCAACTATTCAACCAGTTTTTCTGAGACTTAGACATTCCTCTTAGTTTTATCCACCTAGTAGAGACTCAGTTTAAAAAAAAGTTTCCATTAGTCTCAAACAAACTATGCTATGTTTTAGGAATTTTGTCATGGAAGGATCTTAGCTTATTTCTGCCCCTCAGTGTTCATTGTTGAGGCAAGAGAAATAATATGTTCATAAAATGAAGTAGATGATTCCAGTATTAAATGTTTTTGTTCCTTGGAAAGGTGTTTTAATTTTATTTTGTTTGCTTAGGTTTCTAATTGCTTCTTCTCTTCTCTTGGAGTGAGCATGCACAGTCTACCACAGTCAGGAGCATCTAAGTTCAAATATGATTTCAGATACTCAATACTTACTAGCTCTATGACCTTGGGCAAGTCACTTAACCTTGATTGCCTTACTTTCAGGGTCATCTCCAATCCTCCTGATTCATATTGAACAATAGACACAGATGACTCCAGAGATGAAAGTGAGTTTGGTGACTTAGCACAGCACCCCCTCTCTCATATCCAATTTTTTTGCTTGTTATGGCATCAATCCCTAATATCATGGTTTTCTAGAACGAAGGAGTAAAAAACATCATCACCAGGCCACTAAACTCAATAGCATGATTGATTGAGTTCTTTTGTTGTGTTGCATGGTCAATAGCCTTTTTAAGGGATGTCACGGAATTCAAGAATTGAGAGCTCAGTTGCCATCTAAGCCAACTTCTACTTCAAAGGAATCACTACCATGAGATATTTGATAAATGATGACCTCCAAGGATGGAGAACTCATCACCTTTGTTAGCAAATTTCTTCTAACTTTAAACCAAAAATATTCTCTTTGCCTACCAGAGTTGAATGTAGCAAGTGTGATATCTCCTGATTGATCCGGTCTTTCAAATACCTGAAGATAACTATAATATATTTATTCCCCACCACCACCACCATGCACACACACATATACACACATAACACAAATTCTTCTTTTCTCATCCAATTCCTACAAATAAATCTTATATCAAGGCAATGAAGATCTCTATTATCCTGATTTCCTTCCTCAGGTCCTCTCCAGTTCATTGATGTTCTTCTTAAATCATGGCAAACAATACTCCAGATGAGGACATCATGAAGTAGAACCATGACTTCCCTGTTCCTGGAACTATACCCTACATGGATGCAATGCAAGATCACATTAACTTTTCTGACTGCCACATAATATCACTAATTTATACTGAGCACATAATTCACTAAAACTTCCAGATGTTTTTTCAGAGCAATTGCTAGACTATGTCCTAGATCATCCCTGATGCAGATCTTTCCCAAAATCAGGCAAATATTTACTGAGTCCCTTCTTCCATCCAAGAACATATCTAATGATGTCATTTCCATCATTTTTATAATGTCAAATAGACAATGCTTCTCACTTTGCTTATATTACCTCACAAATCGTCCAAGAGATTGTTTTTAGCTATTATTGTTAGAATCTCCAGAGATTTGGCAAAGTACAAACAAAGTAATTACCTATACTATATCAGATAACTTACCATCTCAGAAATGGGATTGAGGAGGGAGGGAAGAAAGAATTTGGAGCTAAAAACTGTTTTTAAAAAAAATTTTTGCTTTTATATGAAAATTTGGGGAAAAATAAATTATTTTGAAAATTGATTGGTATTAACCATTTACCATTCACCCTATATATATAGGTATTCCTGCTTATAGCACTGAAAATCAAACTATTTCAATCTCCACAGCTATCCCTGGGTTTGGTATTAATAAATTATAATAATATATTGCATTTATGTCATTTTTAATGGTTTCCTAAACCCTTCTATTTCATGTTTATTTCAGAGTAGTAAACCGTAGTTGTGAAGTCCAAAAGATAAATTCGTTGGACTAATCAATGTTTATTAATTTGAATGAAATGAAACTAATTTTCCTCAGAAGATGGACTTAACAAGAAACTTGGGGAATATTTTGACAGTGTTTCATTTCTCAAATACATAGGGAACCACCAAAGTACAAGAATCAGAGCCATTCCTCAGTAGGTAAATGGTCAAAGGATATAAATTGTCAGTATTAGGGGAAGAAATTAGAGCTACTTCATATCAAAGTGCTTCAAATCACTAATGATAAGAGAAATTCAATGATTAAAAGAAAAAATAACTCTTGGCTAGGTGGCACAGTAGCTAGAGCACTGGTCCTGGAATCAGGAGGATCTGAGTTCAAATGTGAGTTTAGATACTTGATATTTAATAGCTGTGTAATCCCTATTGCCCCACAAAAACAAAATTAAAAAAAAAAAACAAACAAACAATTCTGAGGTACCACCTCCTACCCAACGGATTAGCTAACTTGAGAAAAGAGGAAAATAACAAATGCTAGAAGGAATGTGAGAAAATAATGGAGCTATGAACTGGTAGTTGGTCCATTCTGGAAAGCAAATTGGAACTATGTCCCAAAAAAGCTTTTGAATGGTATCTTAGCAATACTGCTACTAGGTCTGTGCCTCAAAGAGATTTAAAATAAAAAATAGAGGAAAGGACTCAGATGGTCAAAAAAATATTTATAGCAGCACTTTGGGTAGTGGCAAAAGATTAGAAACTGAAGAAATGGCATTAATTGAGGAATAGCTGAACAAATTATGGTATATGAATGTGATAAAATATTGTGCTGTAAGAAATGATGAAGGAGATGGTTTCAGAAAAACCTGGGAAGACTTGGATGAACATACAAAATGAAGTGAGCAGAATCTAAAGAGCAATCTACAATACAACAATATTGTAAAGATAATCAACTTTGAAAGACTTAGTAATTTGTTCAATACAATGACCTACAACAATTCCAAATAACTAGTGATTTTATATATAATTTATTAGAGTGCAAATGGAAGCATATTTTTTTCTTTTTTCTGGAATGTGGATAATATGGAAATTTGTTTTGCATGATTATATATATTCATATATATATGTATAGTTAAATATTTACTATTTTGTTTTTCTTCTTTACTTAGTGGATTGGTGAGGGAGATAAACTAGAACTAAAAAAAAAGTTTCTGTGATAGAAGAAAAACAAAGAGGGATTTAAGATAGCTTCAAGATATAGGGCAAAACATTGACAATGAAGCCAAAGAAAAAGTTTGTTACATTTGCAGATATTTGTGTGCAAATGAATTGGTATGTGTGTTGTATCTTCCTCAGAAAATGTATGCATTACTTCAACTAAGCCAAAAACCTATGTTAGAAAGGCATATAAGTTGCCACAGGTCATCTTGAAGGCAAGTGATCTTATTTTTGACTGTATACTTTTTTCAGATTTAAATATTATTCAAATGATCTTAAAATGTTTCATACTGTGCAACTGGCTTCAGGAAAGGAGCAAAATAACAATGGAGAATCGAGGGTATTTTCTAACATATTGCTGGGGTTTCATTATGTTAATGATTCATTAGGTCTAGACAAGTCAGTTAACCTATTTATATCCTTTTACCAGTCCCTTAATTAGGAACACTATCTCTTTCCTAATAGCAGAGGGAGAAAATAAGGTAATAAAATGGATAATGAAGAAGGGGAGAATATAATGTTACTTAGGCATCAATGGGATAACAGGTCAGTCAGCTCTCCTTCCACTCCTACAATGATACACCTATCTATAGTCAATGTTTGATTTCCTATATATTCTTGCTTTTCTTTTTGCCTGATTTCTTCTCTAGTCTTTTCTTTGTTATTTGAAAAGTTAACCATCCTCCAGGAAGGGAAATATGACTGGTCACAGTATGGAAAAAAAAAATCTACATTTATAATTAGAATGAATACCTCTTTAGGGTTAGGGACTGGTTTTTGATTCATCTTTTTAGCCTCACTGTCTAGCATTAGTGTCTTAAATATGGTGGACATTTAATAAATTCTATATGGATTGTTTTGGGCTTCAGAAATCCCCAAATGAAAAACTTTTGAATTATCCACCACAGAGCTCTTAGATATAGAGCAAAAAAATTTTATTAAATACTTAAGAGTTATGTATGGGGCGGCTAGGTGGTACAGTGGATAGAGCCCTGGCCCTGGAATCAGGAGTACCTGAGTTCAAATCTGGCCTCAGACACTTTAATAATTATCTAGCTGTGTGACCTTGGGCAAGCCACTTAACCCCATCTGTCTTACAAAAACCTAAAAAAAAAAGAGTTATGTAATTGTTTTTTCTTGTCATCAGTCTGGGACAGGCTTAAGGGGAATTGAGAAGAAGGGTAAGGTCTTTTTCTAACTCTTTCCTGTTTTGGTCTAATCATATTCACTTCTTCTCACTTCACCTGTTTCTTTTCTTTAAATCACAATCTGCAAATCAGTTCAAGGACCCTAGTTCAAGGACCAAAGTTTTCACCCAAACTGAGGAAGATGCTGAGGAATGTGGATGGCCAGTTTGGTTGTCTGTGCATGAACAGCCTGTAAAACTAAGAAAAAAGTTAATATTAGAACTCAGAGAAATTCAAATCCCACTAGAGAAAGATATTATGAATGATTAGCCTTCATTTTGCTATGTCTACACAATGCCAAATGTCCAGATAAAAGTGAAAAACTTAGTCAATCCAGATGTTCCCAGATAGTCATAAACTTAAATGATAGACTAAATCCATTTTTAAAAAATAGTTCAGATGACAGACAGTTTTGGGCGTTTCACACAATTCTGAAATTCTCTGTAATATCAGTAGATGACTTCTAGTTTATACAAGCAGGTGCAATAGGCTTACAGTTCCAGTAAATCTGTACCTTAATTTAGAGGCCAGAAATTTGGATTACAAATATGACCTCTTCCAGCAGTACAGATGATCAGCCACAGCTGTACATGTTTTCTAGTATGACTGCAACTGGATAGGGCTTGGAGCCATTGGGTGGAGCATTGAGTTCAGGGGAGAGAATGTGATATTTTTCCCTATGGTTTCAGTAAAAGTCTCTCATTTCCTTATTAGTTGATTCTGCTCTGCACTAGAAATGGTACAATTAGAAAATGTTGGTGCTGATGAATTTTTTTTTAAAACAACAAAAAATGTTCAATCACTCCGAACAAACCAAAAAACTGTCTTGGATTTTGAAAAAAGTTTCTGAATCAAAATTTAAAATATACAGAAACCAGTGGACTTCTCATAATACTGAGTGTCCTGAAAGTCTTAAAACAATGTTAAAAGCTACTAAACCTTAGAAACAGCACCAAGACTTTTGAGATATTCCACATAATTTTCTTAGCATAGTAAACCCAAGGTGCTGGCCATATAATATTCAGCATTTAAACTTGGTGGTGTTTTTGAATTGCTGTCTTTTACATTACATATTTCACATGAGAGGTTCTAAAAGAGGAAATATATTGAAAACATTTTTTAAAAATTAGACAGGCAATAGCTGATTTATAGGGGAAAAAATGAGAGACAAAGGCAAACCAAAGATGTAGAGGAAAAGAACACTGAATAATCCAGAAGTTGAGGGATTGTATTGTTGTGGTCAGTTAAACCAGAAGAAATTCAGTCGGATTGGTAACCCCTCTTAGAGAGTTGTATGTTCAAATATATTGTGATATATGAAGTACTAGTATAGTTGTAGTCTTATCCATCCTTAAAGGGAGAGTAAATCCTTTCTTTTCTTTCTTTCTTTCTTTTTTTTTTTTGTAAGGCAATGGAGTTAAATGACTTATTGAAGGTCACACAGTTAGGTAATTATTAAGTGTCTGAGGCCAAATTTGAATCCAGGTCCTCCTGACTCCAGGGCCAGTGCTCTATCCACTGAGCCACCTAACTGCCCCAAAATTTTGTCATGAGAGTAAATTATTTCTAGAAAAACTCAATAGCATGAAAGATAAGGATTATTTTTGAAGACTTCTATCTCCATTATTATTTTTAAAATAAAAGTATAGATAACTGCATCTTCAAACTTGACCAAATTAATTGATTCATGGTTAACAAAACAGGTTAGCCAATAGTGTATTTCTAGAATAATTACCCATGGCCCACACTGTAGCTTTTAGTTTCACATGTCTGGGTTTTAATCTTGAGTGAGATCACTAACTTTTACTCATTTTGCCCTCATCAATGATTTCCTTTGGGAACATCAGAATTTTGACTTCCCTTTATAAAGAAGGGAAAAGAGAGTAGGTTTCTAGAGATGTTAGAAACTAAAGGGCCTAGAGGAATCTGAAGTAGATGCAAGATCACATAGGAATCACAAATTAGTCTTGGTTTGTTAAGATGTCCCTTGCAAGCATTCTGGTTAACAGTTCTTCAATGAAGGACAGATTTATTTAATCCAACCAAAAAAATGGCATAAAATGCATGGGACTCAATCCCACATCTTTTTCTTGCTCTCTTGTAGGACACGATTTCTCTACTCTAGGAGAATACCACTCTTTCTCTAGCAAGGAAAAAACATTCAGAGTTGCTGGAGAATAAAGTAACTATAGTGAGTCCCACCTCCAGGAAGGACCAAAATGATTAAGTGATTTGCCCAAACCATACAAACAGTAAACAGGGATTCAAACACAAGTCCTCTTTCTCCAAATTCAATGATAGAATTCCACTCCTTGTCAAGGAATTTCCTACTGTCAAATTATCCACAGCCCTCATGGATATTTCTGAGTTTACTCTTTTCTCTTGTGAATAGCTTTTTTATTGTTCTTCTGTTGTTTCAGACTAGCTTGGTTGGACTGGATTAGTTTGCTATTTCTTTCTGCAGTTCATTTACAGATGAGGAAACTGAGGCAAATAGGGTAAAGTGATTTGCTCAGGGTCACATAGCTAGTAAGTGACTAAGGCCAAATTTGAACTCAGGAAGAGGGTCTTCCTGATCCAGCACTCTATCCACTTTGCCACCAAGCTGTCTCTGTTGAAGTCCTGCCAGTGGAGAAAGTCAGGAGGGGGGAGGGGAAAGTAATAGAAAATTTATTGCCTTTTTGCCCTTTTCACCCTCAACCCACATCGCCTCTATATTTCACAATATTAGTGGTGAGCAAGGTTGGGATTAGCTCTCTCTTTTTTATTATACCATAGCTCTAGCTCCTTCTCCCTGGTTTGTTACTCTTTTACTTGGTTCAAAAATTTGGTATTGTCCAGGAACTTGAGTTCCTCTTTCAGAATTTCTTTTCTGGGAATACCTCTTTTATGTCATCAAGACTTGGTCCTAGGATTCTTCTGCTTGTCCAGGAATTCCTGTACACTCCATCACTGTCTCTTTCTACTGTTATCTATGAGACTATATAGTCCCTCTTCTCCAGAGAACTATGTATCTATGTATAACCTTTCTTCAGTCTACATATGTCAGTTTATAACTTCTTCCTATCTCTAGCTTTCCTTTTTAAGGGCCTAGTCCAAGAATATAGTCCAAATTCTCTGCAGTTGGCCTTGAATTAATCATTTATCCTGATCAGTGGACCAATGAGTAACCCAAGTGAAGAAAATTTATACTCTATCAAGGAAAAATCATTTGCAGGAGTATGTGTCAGTAGGAATGACTAGGGAGAAAGTTTCAATTCAAGAACAAAGGTCACATTTTGTCTTCTGGTTCCAGGATCCTGTAGCAGTATGGTCTCTAGAAAAGGCTTGCGATGTTACACCACCCTTCTTGACCCATTAAGGAGCTATGATTGAGTGGACTCTGTGGTCCTGATTAATTCTTCCTTGTTTGGAGTGAGAGGAAAGTTTCAGACATGAAGATCCTATATGGGGAAGGATCAGAATCAGTGGGGAAAAGCCAAGATTAAAAACTGGACAGAGAGGTCTCAGAGATGAAAGGTCTAAAGTTGATGGAAGTGGGAGTTAATTCAAATAGGAATTATATACAGTAAGGTCTAGGTTTAGAGAAAAATGGAAATAGGAATTAAGCTTTGAGATAACTGGGTTCAGGGCAGTTAGTGTATTGAGCTAGAAGAGTAATTTTAATTTGTTACAAAACAATTCAATTCAACAAACATGTATTATTTATTTATAATAAACTAGGATCTCTATTGGATATGCGTGATACAAAGATTAAAAATTAAATAGTTCTTACCCTCAAGGAGCTTATAGTCTAGTGAAGAAGCAACAGGTATTCAGACAATGCCAATATAAACAAAGTAAAGTAAATGTGGAGGGGATTGGGGGAGTAGAGGTGAGAGTACTAACCTCAGGTATTAGAAAAGGCTATAGGAAATGGGAGATGGTAAAGAGGGAAAGTGCTATAGATATAGAGGACTTGTGTAAAAACTACACCTAGGATGTGGTCAGGTATGTGATATTATTCCCAGTCATGAGTTAGTTTCTCCTCATGTCTCTTGTTGCTGCCTTCATCCTCCACAAAATAGTGGTTGAATTTTTAGGAATGTGGGTGCACCTAACAAGTCAACACATTTATTGATAAGTATTATATATATATATATATATATATATAGTCCAATTATA
Source organism: Macrotis lagotis (assembly GCF_037893015.1). NCBI lineage: Eukaryota > Metazoa > Chordata > Mammalia > Peramelemorphia > Peramelidae > Macrotis > Macrotis lagotis. Next base: position 120,766,473 of record NC_133661.1, read on the forward strand.
GCATTTTAGAGCTATTGTCATAGAATCTCAGGATTGGAAAGTATCTATACCTGACTTTTCTACTCAGCCCACCCAATCTCTACTTATAGGCCTTTGGTGATAAGGGACCCACACTCAGTGGCAAGTCATTCTACTTTTCAAAAATTCAAAATTTTTCCTTACATCAAATCTTAATTTTCTTCTCTAAAAATTTCAGAAAGAAGCTATAAACTAAATTGATATGAATTTTAACTTCTGAGGCTGTGCAGGAAAAGTCTCTCACATTTTCTTCAGGATAGTTCCTTAAATACTTGAAGACATCTATCAAATCAATGCTAATTCTTCTGTCCTACAGAATAAACCTTGGGCAGGTTAATTCAACTCTCTGGGCCTCAGTTTCCTTATTGGTAAAATGATGGTATTGGACCAGAGAAGCCCTTAGGCAGCATAGTGGCCTACTACATTCCCCACTGTATGTCAATATGTGATTTTATAATTCAACATGCAGCCCATTCCATAAAGATCCTTATTTGTGGTTCAGTAGCTACATTTCTTTTTTAATTTTATACTACTGCATTGGAGGGCCTTCTAAGTTTCAACCTTCCATATCTGATATTATAATGCCTCATTTTGAAAGTAAGAAAACCAAAACTCAAGAATGTCAACTGAATTGTCTGGTTCCCCTTGTCATATCATAGAACTATTAATTTATTCAGAAACCTGATTTAGGTAATTATCTCCTTAGGGGCAAAGATAATACCCTATTACTGCTTTTGAATTGTTTTTCAGTCCTGCCCAATTCTTTGTGGCTCCATTTGTTTTTTTTTGTTTGTTTTGTTTTTGGCAAAGATACAGAATTGTCTTGCCATTTCCTATTCCAACTTGTTTCACAGATTAAGAAGCTGAGGCAAACAGGTTTAAGTGACTTGCCCAGGGTCACAAAACTAGTAAGTGTCTAAGCCTAGATTTGAACTCACAAAGGGGAATCTTCTTGACTCCAAATCTGACACACTGTTTCCTGTAACACCTAGTTGCCTTATAGTTAAGTATCCTCACAATACTTATGGCTGGAGATCTCCAATATATCCTATGATAGATACCACCACTCCTCTCCTGTCCCCATTCCCTCTGGGCTCAGGCCTTGATCTACCCACAAAATTTATACCTTATTTAATTCCCTTCAGCCTGCTCAACCAGGTAAAGATGGATTAGAATTATTCTGCTTTATTTCAGATAGCAGAATCCAGAGTAACAATTAAAAATTGAAGAGGAAGATTGAGGAGTGATGTAGTATAAACCTATTTTTATTTAGAGCTCCATTTCACTACAAGTCAAGTAAAGTCTGTGTTCACTTGTCAATTTTGTTGGGAGACGGGATGATAGAGTAAAACAATAGATATAGAGTCAGAGGACCTGGGTTTATGTGTCCTGACTCTGCTCTGTGTGACCAAGAGCAAATCAAGTAACCTCTAATATTCTTATTTGTAAAATTAACAGAATGAACCCCATGATTTTTAAGGGTCCTTCCAGCCCTAAATATAAGCTCCTATGTTATGTTGTACAGATGATTCTCTCAGGTCTTTTTATTCCTCTCCTAGCTCCATCCCAGAAACCTTCCCATCTGAAAGATGCTCCCAATATTACAGCCCTTGGCGAGTTCCTCCTTCCAACCTCCATTTGAGGAAGTGCCCAAGTCAGTCATTCTTCCAGTGGCTTGAAGACTGATTGTAGGGGCTTCACTTTACCACTCCCATTTCTCATCTCATTTTTTATTTCTTGCCTTCTTTCATTAGGATGCAAGCTCCTCAAGGGCAGGAACAACTTTTGTGTTTCTATTTGTAGAACTAGGCAGCTAGATGACAAGAGGATAGAGCACTGATCTTGGAGTCAAGAGGATTGGAGTTTGAATTCTACCCCAGACACTTGATATTTACTGTGTGACCTTGGGCAAGTCATTTAACCCTGATTGCCTTGCATCCTGGGTCATGTCCAGTCATCCTGACTCATATTTGGCCACTGGACCCAGATGACTCTGGAGGAGAAAGTGAGGCTGGTGACTTAGCACAGCACCCCCCTCACTCAAATCCAGGTCAATTGCTTGTCATAGCATTACTTTCCCTGATGTCATGGTCTTCTTCTAGAACAGAGGACAAACATCATCATTTGTAGCACAGGCACTTAAAGTGCCTGAAAGTAGAAACAGAAAATAAATGGTTTATATTAGATGACCCCTGAAGTCCAGACCAACCAAGTCTTTGTGATTCTGAGCTAAGGGCACCAACTATGATTATGGGAAGGGAGATGAACTTCTCTCCTATTCCTCTGTTTTGGAACTGGACCCTGCAGATATTCTGCTACATAGACATAAGACAGAATAAGCACTGAGGGAAGATGTTCTTAAATCAAAGAGATCTTAGAGTATAGTGCAAGTCCTTCATTCTAACCAATGAAGAAACATTCAGAGAGAAGTGACTTATTCCAGGTCACACATTCAGTTAGTGGAAGTCAAAATTGAAATACAGTCACTTGATTCCCAGGTCAGTGTTCTTTCTTGCTCCTAACTCTATGAACCCTCCGGGTATAGAAAGCATGAGTGACTCACAAAATAAAATATTATTGAATTCTCAATTTTATAAGTTGAACAGAGGAATAAAAACAAATTTGATAGATTTCCCCCTTAAATTAATTGCAAAAGTCAATCTGATCCTGATTATATGTTACAATTGATGGTATAAACCTACATCAAATAATCATTATTTAAGAAAATGAGTACATTCTATATAAATAAGCTCTTTAAAGTTGTCCTGGTGAACTTGGATTTTTATCTGCAAAATTATTAAAATAAGAAAATGCCATATGAGAATAGTCATGTCACCCACTAAATACAAAACACTGTCTCCATAAAGAACTAATATCAAATTCACTAATTAAGTTCTTGTTTATATGTGCTATTAAGACCAAATTACTTTCCAAATGAAGTACAGTTTTTGTTTCAATTAAATTGTTCAGAATTTCATGTTTATCTCTACACCTGTTGTGTGACATTCCCAGAATAAGTTGACTCACTTTGACTTAATTTAGTGAGAATGAATGGAAAGGCATTCATGAACTGCTTGTAGTATACAAAGCACTCTATCAAATATTGGCTGTACAAATGGAAAAGCAAGACAATCTCTGCTATTGAGATTCAGCATATAGAATTTCAGTGCTGGAAAGATCCCATGATTCTTAGACTTTAGCATCAAAGATAATGGTAATGAAAATTTTTAATGTCATTTATGCTGATGATCTTACTAGTTTCTGATGCTGAACCATTTGACAATGCCAAGAACTTTGGTGGTGAGAATTATTATCTATATCTTTAGTAGTCAGGGCTGCTGAGGAGACAGAGCCTCTAGTACCACCACCACCACCCACCCACCCACCCCCAACAATTTCCAGGACACATCTCAGAAGGGGTTATTTCCTAACATGATGACTCTAGGGGCTGAAGTTGAAATAAAACTGGAAGTCTGGGAGTGGGGACAGGAAGGATGCTGCCATGTCTGGGACTCTGGGACTTACCTGCCTAGGAGTAGCAGTTGGTCAGCAGATGGTGTTGGTGATAATTTGGCAAGTAGGATCCTTCTCCACAGTGACTACTCTCCTCAGTGATGGAATCCTGGGCTAATGTATTTAGAAGTACTGCTTTTCCCAGTGGGTCTTGGGTTTAGGATCTGTGATATCTCTGTCAAAGTCTGCAATTAGATAGTGATAGAGAGAGTGGCAGTGGTTTGACTTGCCTGGCACCTGCCATTCCTTTCTCTTTTTCACTTCCTTCTTCAGCTAGGCTAGCTTGTTTGCCCTCTAGGAAGCAATTATCTAGTAGTTGGTGAGGATGATTAGTCCCTTCTTCACAGGATTATTGTTTGCATGACTGGGCTGAAAGTTAGAAAAGTTGTTTGGGTGGTAGAAATGCTATTTCTGTTCCTAGTGTCCTTGGATCGACCTGTATAAGAGAGATGTCTTGAGGTCAATGACTCAGTTGGCCTCCAGAGACAAACTGAAGAGAAAACCCTCCAATTACACTCCTTCCTTGTTCTCTATACTAACACATCTAGATTGAGTAGAGGACTTGCTTTCCAGTAGCCAGTGGGACCATATCATATACCTGACAGCCCTCTTTGCTTTCTTTCTTTCTTTTCTCTTTTCTTTTTTGCAAGGCAATGGGGTTAAGTGGCTTGCCCAAGGCCACACAGCTAGGTAATTATTAAGTGTCTGAGGTCACATTTGAACTCAGGTACTCCTGACTCCAGGGCCGGTGTTCTATCCACTTAGCCACCTAACTCACTCTTTGCTTTCAAGAGAATTGAAGAGATTAAGAAACTCAAGGAGAAACCAAGAGCTTTCTAAACAGCTAAACAATCCCAGACAATTCTTCCTCTCTTCATATTACTTAAGGTTTATAGGATTAAGAGCTGGAAGGAATTTGAGAGATCACTGAGATTAATTCTTCTCTGCCTTTTTTTCAGGTTAAAAAACTGAGATACAGAGAAGTTGTGTGGAGAGTAATTCTAGGAGTTCCTAGAAAAGCCAGGATTCAAACCCAATTATTTGATTTGAAATCTATTGTTCCTTCTGAGTAATTCAGAGTTGGAGAATTAGGTTCCAAGCCACTTACATGTTATTATGTATTTAGAGCATTTCTACATTTACTTTTAGAGTTGGATTCCTTTAACTGGTGACTAAACTATCCCTATGGATAGTCTGTATATAAATGTTTTTAAGCTTATGTATAATAGGGCCCTGAAGGGTGGAAAATGTAACCGACACTGACACTTATTGAAAAAAGCTATTATTGTTCCTTGGAAGGGGAAAAATATTTTTTCACATATAGAGAGGAAATGTTAAATATATTCATGCATTAGGTAGGGATGCAGCAGCACATTCTTTAAGATATTAATGGAATATTTTTCCATTGATGAGTATAATTTTAGAAATCTATAAAACTTTCTAAACTGTTCCACAACTTTGTTTGTCATATCTCCTGGAATGAATTCAAAGCAAGTACAATTGAATTGCCAAAGTTAAGTAACTATAATTGATAGACTGTCACCAATGTAATATTATCAGATATGTGGTTATATTATATTTCTACAAAGGAGGGTTGAGTATCAACTAAAAAAGTGTGAGAATGTGGCCTAAATAAGCAATTTACACACATTCTCCTGGATAAAATGAGCACATGCCAAAAAAAAAAATTTTAAGCAAGGAAAAGCTGACCTTAGGAAACTTAAAATGATGCAATCTCTAATCTGTCCTAGATATTGCCAGAAAGAGGGTTGTTTGGTTATTTTGGGTTTTTCCCCATGTTTGTAGCCCCTGTTGAAAAATGGGTATTCACAGAAGAATGCATAAGACCACAACAATTGAAAGAACACTAGCACTAAACTGTATAAAGAGCTGGATGGTATCTTTCTTCTAGGGAGATTCCCCTTCTCTTTACTGCCTGGGATGTGAAAACTCCTTGATAAAAGGTGGGAGAATGAAGGGAATAAGAAGTTATTGAACAGGCAGAGTACTAAGTACTAGTTTATTTGATAAAGACATATAATATTCAAGACCAATTGGAAGGGAGCCATCAATTAGATCCTCTAGTTTTGTTGGAGCTATTAGATCCTCCAGCTTAGTCCAAGCTTCATGTCTAATAAAGATTCCCTGATTCCAGAGAGATTACATTACTTGTCCAAAGTCACATAGTTGATTAATGACAGTCAGAACTAGAACTCAAGTCCCTAAGTTCCCTATTTCCACCTGATCATGCTGCCTATTCTCTAATTTCAACCAAGACTCAGTTGCTTTTTTTCAAAAAGAATTTTTAGGGGCAGCTAGGTGGTGTAGTGGATAAAGCACTGGCCTTGGAGTCAGGAGTACCTGGGTTCAAATCCGGCCTCAGACAATAATTACCTAGCTGTGTGGCCTTGGGCAAGCCACTTAACCCTGTTTGTCTTGCAAAAACCTGAACAAAAAGAACTTTTACTAATTAAAAAAAAACCAAAGATGTTGAAACAGGCAACTTTACAGAATATAGTTTTTAGTCCTTATATTCATTACATCTTATTATTGCTCAACTCAGGAACCATCCAGACCCCCCACCCCACCCCAGTTCCTTTCACTCATGACTGTCAGTCTTCTCTTGTGGTATCTATCTCCCCAGGTGCAGGTATGACTTCCCTTCTTCAGTAGTTTTGAACAGCCCCTGTTTTTTGTCAGACTACTTTCTCCTTGGTTGAAATGCAGCCATGGTATAGACATGTGAAGGGTCTATTGGGTGTACTGACTGTACTAGGCATTGTTGTGGAGACCAAAGAAACTATAGAAATATAACCCCAGCCCTCCATTCTTTGCTTTAGGGTGGAGATATTCCTGTGAGAGGGACCTGAGGACATACTGATTCATCTTTCTGGTCAGCTACTACCCCCCTGAGACTTCTTCCTGGCCAAGTCTATGGGTGATTTGGCTCAATAACTTACTGGGTTACAGCCAGCTAGGCTTCTGACCAGTTCAAAGAGCCCATCCCTTCCTCCCTCATGTAAAGTTGTAGGAATTCTGGGGAGTGAGCTATCCCACCATCACATTTACCTTCCAGGATGTTAAATGGATTCTAATCCCACTTCATTCCCTGACAGATAACAACTAAGCAGAAATACCACTTGCCACTTTGAGGTTCATCCCCATTTGGCCCAGAGGTTAACCTTCTACAAGTCTCTCTCTTCAATTTCCACAGACAGGTTTTCAGCTCCTCATTAAAAATTGACTACCTCTGTAGTCTTCCTTTTCTTGTTTGCTGCTCTATTAAAAAGTAACTCCCTGGGGCGGGGGGGGGGGGGGGGGGGGAAGCAAGATTAGGAGGAAAATTGTAAAACTCAAGTAAATAAAATCTTTCTTAAAAAAAAGTAATTCATACCCCCATTGTTTATTTGGTTGCATGACTTACCCTATTCATCTCCTTTAACATCCTGACACTCAAGCTTGTTCTCAGAAGCAAACTGTTTATATATCATAGAATCTCAGGGTTGAAAGATACCTTAGAAGCCTTGGAGACCAAATTGTAACCCAATAAACATTCTCTTTATCGGATACCTAACAGTCCTTCATAGATAATTTTTGTTTAAACACTACATTAAGTACAGAGAAATCTATTATTTTCCCAAGAAGTCCATTCTTGTTTTGGGTAACTCTCATGTTTAGGAAGTTTGTTCATGTTTCAGGTCTAAATCTGTCCCTTTGCAAGTTATATCTATTCAGTGTTTCTTGATGAGGTGAAATTCCTGACTTCCAACAGAAACACTTCCTTCAAATCTCACCAAGTATTTGACACTTTGTCTGGTACACATAGTAGACACCTAACAAAGTATTTAAAATAAGTATAAGATATATTCTTTAAAATAAATTCATTGTTAATTTAATAACTGCTTACTGTAACAAATATTCTTTGAATAGTATCAAGATAATTGTTGCCATTCATCTGTCCATCAGGTTTTGAGTATCAGGAAGGGACAAGGGAGCCTGGATCACAGACTTAATACTGTCTTTCAATACAAATATTTCAATACAAATCAAAAAACCATTATTAAGAACCCTTAGTGACTTTACACTAGCCATATTTGGAGTGTTTCCCTCTTCACCTCCAACATATCAAACCCTGGGTTTCCTTCATAACTCATCTAATGTCAGCTTCCACATGAAATCTTTCCTGGTCTTCTCTAATAGCTAGTACCTTCTTTCGCCAAACTACTTTGCATTAATTTTGTACATATTCTCTTATGTTTTGCATGTTTATGCTGCCTTTTCCTCTATAATGTATCAGTCATGGGAGCTAGGTGGCACAGTAGATAGGACACTGACTTTGGAGTCAGGAGGATGGGAGTTTGAATCCAGCTCAGGCACTTGCCACTTACTAGCTGTGACCTTGGACAAGTCACTTAACCTTGATTGTCTCACATCCAGGACCCTCTTCAGTCATCCTGATTCATCTCTGGCCTCTGGACCCAGATGGCTCTAGAGGAGGAAGTGAGACTGGTGACTTAGCACAGCCCCCCTCACTCAAATCCAATTCATGTGCTTGTCATGGTATCACCTCCCTGATGTCATGATCTTCCTCAAGAATTAAGGAAAAACATCATCAGGCACTGCAGGACCCTTATATTTTCTCATGTGGCATCTTTACAATTCTCCCACCAGGGCAAATTATTTGTTGGACAAATCTTTCAGATGGTTTTCCTAGGCCTACTTTTCTTTTGAGGCTCAACTTGACTCTGTCCTTGACTCTCTGGGTCTGCCTACTGCTGGTTGTTAGATTTCTTTCTTTTTTTTTTAGGTTTTTGCTAGGCAATGGGGTTAAGTGGCTTGCCCAAGGCCACACAGCTAGGTAATTATTAAGTGTCTGAGGTCAGATTTGAACTCAGGTACTCCTAACTCCAAGACCACTCTATCCACTGTGCCACCTAGCCACCCTCTGTTGTGAGCTTTCTTTAGGGAAAATTGTTCTGCTGAAAAAAGTCCATGATGATAGGATGGATGGGAAAGAAGTTCTTTCCCTTTCCCAAAACCAGCCAACCCTAATTCCACTATATTTTGCAACATGGAAAAGATAGCTAATGAAAAAAATCATTCCCTTCAAAGAACTGAACATTTCTTCCATAGTTAGCTCTCAACTGCCAAGGATCAAAAATTTTTTGTTCTGTTTAAGAATATTGGTGTGGGGTAGGAAAACTAGAACTTCATGCTTTCTAAAGAAATGAAGAATTATAACTTTCTTTATAAGATTTATCTAAATCTGAAACACCTGAATGATTTACAAGGTGTGAATGGGCAATTGTTAGCTTCACATCAGGGCATCTAGGTGTCAAAGTGGATAGATAGAGGGTCCAGTCTGGAGTGAAAAAGACCTGAGTTCAAATCTATATGCTATCTGTGTCACTTGACCCTGTTCATTTCAATTTTCTCATCTGTAAAATGAGCTGGAGAACAAAATGACAAACTATTCTAGTGTGTTTGACAAGAAAATCTCAATCAGGATTACAAAGAGTCAAACATAACTCAACAAAAAATCTTTTACATTATTTATAACCTGAAATTGGTCAGTTAGGATATGAGTAATTAAAGTTTTCACCCTTTTATAATCTATGAATGCTAAAGTCTCATTGTCTTTGTTATCTAGTCCTTTCATCATATAATTTAATCAAGGGATTTGGGGAGTCTCAATGGATGAACAGAACCTAGGTCAACACAGTTATTTTCATGATTCAAAGTCTCCCATTCCTATAATATGGAAATATTAAGATCATTGAACAATAAATGTAATTTGAGTTATATTGATATATTTGTACTTTTAACCTCTTCCACATTTTTGGCCATAGAGCAAATTTACTATATGTTATATAAAGTAGAACTTTTTTTTTTGGTTTTTACAAAGCAATGGGATTAAGTGACTTACCTAAGGTCACACAGCTAGGTAATCATTAAGTGTCTGAGGTTGGATTTGAACTCAAATCCTCCTGATTCCAGGACCTGTGCTCTATCCACTGTGTGCCATCAACTGCCCAGTAGAATTTTTTTATAACTCTCCTAAATTTACCTCTCAAATTCTAATGGATGAGCACTGATTTTAGAATTTTTGAGTTTGAGGAATAAAAAAAACCTCATCAGCATTTAGTGTTTATTACTCAAGGAATTGTAAACATTCATATTTCTTTATAGACTTTGTCTTATTAAATAATCTTAATCTCTCTTCAGATGGAAATCCCCTTCTCTCTAAATCCATTAATTAATATGGTTATGTCTCAGTGCCTTTCCCAGTTGCATTATTTCTCTCTTATAGCCTGCTCAACTTAAGTTTATGAAAGCATGTTTTCTTATTCTTAAATTTCTCCAAAGCACATTTTCTAGGGAAATATATATATATGCTATATTTTCTAGTATGACCAACCCACCTAATATTATAGTGTTGGAAACCATTGAACCTTGAAAATAGCTTGCTGAGAATTATATCTCTCCAATAATAGAATGGGCTGTCTTGAGAGGGAGTTTTTAATCTTCCATTGAAAGTGTTTAGGGCCAAAAACTTGATCTCTCAAGGATATTGTAGAGGAGAATTTTGCATTTGGTAAGGAGTCAGAATAGATATCACCTCAGAGTTCTCTCCAAATGCTAAAAGCATTTTATTTATTTTTTTAAATTTTTTTTAGAAATATAAAATTTAAAACCACACACAAAGTTTTCTGTGTAATCAGGAATGATACAATTTGCAACTCATGACAAGATTTAAAATATATTTAAAAACTCATGACAAGATTTAAAATATATTTTCAATTACAATATTTGTTTAACCTTATTTAGTTAGGACAATGAAAGATGAAATTTAACTTTTTAAACATGAGACACACAAGAAAATAGAACAGAACAGACAGATTCCACAATAACTATCTTTACATGTATGTTTCAATACTATTATCAACATTTAAACATGGAATCCTGTACAACTGTTGTGCACCAAAAAATTTAACTTAATTAGATCTTTCAAGTAACATGCAGTAACAACTCAAAAGTCTTCAAGTACTGTAAAAGCATTTTAAATTAAGAAAAATATTTCATACAACAATGAAAAGCAGTAAAGGTAAAACAAAATTTCAAAAACCCTGGTAAAAGACCTAATTAAACCAAATGATAAGAAGAATATTTAAAGATGAAACTGGAATCAAGATATCAAACAAATGAGAGATGGTGTTATAAATGGTTAATATTAATAATATTAAAGTATTCCTCATCAATGATAGAGTTGCCATATTTGAACTGTTAATAGGACTAGAACAAGTAGAACAGGGATGATCTAGAGTATTAGGATCCATCACTTTTCTGACTTATGTTAGATCTGGATCTAATATAAGTTAGAAAAATGACAGAGTCTAATACTATTTTTTTTAGTTTAGTTTTTTTTTTTGCAAGGCAATGGGGTTAAGTGGCTTGCCCAAGGCCACACAGCTAGGTAATTATTAAGTGTCTGCAGCTGGATTTGAACTCAGGTACTCCTGACTTCAGGGCCAGTGCTCTATCCACCTACTACTTTTAAATTGATCAAAATATCAAAATTAAAATATTAAAAATGGACTCCCTAGTTCTCATAGGCGGGTTTTCACAAACCTATTTAAGTTGGGGTTTTTTTTGCAAGGCAATGGGGTTAAGTGACTTGCCCAAGGTCACACAGCTAGGTAATTATTAAATGTCTGAGTCTGGATAATGCCACCTAGCTGCCCCCACAGACCTATTTTTTAAAAAACATATCAATCTGTTAAAAGAAAATTTATTTTTATTCAGAATTACAATTTCATGTTGTAAAGTGAACTTCCAGTAAGGAAACTTCCTCTATTAATGCAGATATTCAGTTATTATGAAATTTAATGTTTTAGAGAGTTGTCTGGAGATCAAAAAGTTATTTGACTTGTCCAGAAACAAATAGCTAGATGTATCAGAGTTGGACAATCAACAAGCAATTATAAAGTGTCTGCCATACCTCAGATACTGTGCTAAACTCTGGAGATATAAGAAAGGCAAAATACAAGCCCTGCTTTTGAGCAGTTTTTAATTTAATGGGGAGGAACTTACAATCAAATATGTACAAATAAGCAATAAAGAGGATAAATAAGAAATAATCAGCTGAGGGAAGACACTAGAATCAAGAGGGATTGGGAATCCAAGTCTTGTGATAGTCTATATATCCCACTATCTCACTACAGTTATGTAATTGACAGAAATGGAGAGAGAATAAAAGATCCCACTGTGCTTATTTATTGACTACGTTTACAAAGAAAAAATATATTCATTTGATTTAACAAAAAGGCTCCTCAGAGGCTGTCATCATACCAGATCTCTTTGGAGACATAAGTCAGAATCATTAAAGATTCCTTAAAAGAAGTGGCAGCAGAAATGTAGTGTTGTTCAGTGACACTGATTACTATTATCAAGGGAGGCCTGAAACAGGGACATGTCAACTTACTAAAGGTATTTGAGTGGCCATATTTGAACTGATGTCACTGACATGGTGCTGACTGCATTAACCTACAGAAATGCAACACTTCTTAAATAAGATATACATTCTGATGGAACAATATTATTCTACAAGAAATCATGAGGGATGGGACTCCAGAAAAACCTGGAAAGACTTGGATGAACTGATGCTGAGTGAAATGAGAGTACTAGAACAACATTGTAAACACCAACAAGAATGGATGATGATCAACTATGATGGACTTGTTCAATTCAGCAGTACAATAATCAAAGACAATTCTGGAAGACTTGTGATGGAAAGTGCCATCCATATCCATAGAATGAACTGAGGAATTTAAATACAGACCAAGGTTTACTATCTTCAATTTTTAAAAGTTATTTTATGTATTATGTCTCTTTTTCCTCTCTAATTTTTTTTCTTGCATTTGGATTTGATGCTTCTTTCATAACATGATTAATATGGATCTATGTTTAGCATAGTTGTACATGTAGAGCCTATATTAGATAGTTTTCTTCTGGGGAAGGGGAAAGGAAGGAGTAAAATGTTACACTCAAAACCTTGCAAAAAAAAATGATTGGTGAATACTACCATTGCATGTTATTAGAAAAAAAAAGGAAAACCATTAATTGTTTTTTAAAAAGATACACATTCGGGGTGGCTAGGTGACAAAGTGGATAGAGCACTGGCCCTGGAGTCAGGAGTACCTGAGTTCAAATGTGACCTCAGACACTTAATAATTACCTAGCTGTGTGGCCTTGGGCAAGCCACTTAACTCCATTTGCCTTACAAAAGCCTAAAAAAAAAAAAGATACATATTTAAGAGAATTTGACTTATCTCTTCCACACAGCAAACAATAGATGAAGAAAAGGTTATTTTCCAGAATAGTGTAAAGCTAGAGTTTATAATTGATTTCAGCATCCTTTCTCCTATATATAACAAAAAGTAAAAGGTCTGGAAATAGAAGTAAGGAGGCATTATGCTAAAAAGGTGCTGAGCTATAAGAATGTTGCTGATCAGTTGTTTTAGTAATTTCCAATTTTTTGTGACTCAGTTTGGTGTTTTCTTGACAAAGGGGCTTGCTTTTTCCTTCTCAAAACTAATTTTACAGATGCTCTGCTTTGGAGATCATCTTCTAAGTTCAATCCCCTTAATCTTTTATATGAGAAAACCAAGGGCATGGAATTTAATTCAATGTCACACAGGTAATCATAAGATCATAAATTTAGATCTGAAAGGGACCTCAGAGACCTTTGAATCCAATCTCTTCACTTTATAGATGAGAACAAAGACCTAGAGAAATCGATGCATTCTTCCACCCACGCTACTTCTGCAACTATTTCCCACACATACATGGAGGTAGATTATATGGACAAATATCTGCACATATTTGGACTAAGCTACTTTTCTTGCAAAGTACAGAGGAAAAAAAGATAATTGATTCAGGACTAACTAAAGGATGTTTTTTAAAATGCCAAAAACCTTTTAACATTCAAATAAAAATGGCAACTTTGAAAATGTCTATTTAAAATAATTTTTCTTCCCGTGTAGATTATGAAATTAATAAATTACCCATTTTTTGAAGAACTAATAAAAAAAGCAATAACTGACTTTTAAAGTGAGTTAGTAATTTTTTTTTTTATCTTAGAGACATTAGGGGAGGTTTTTTGTTTGTTTCCTTTTTAAAAAAGATAATTCTGCTCAAGAGTAAGGATTTCCTAAGTGAAAAGGTACTTTTCTAGATGTCAGTAATGTGACTGAATCAATTTGTAGTTGGTGCCAACTGCCTGTAAAATGAATTCTCAAAGTCTCATTCTACTATGGGCCAGGCACTGTGCTAGGTCTTGTGGATTCAAAGAAAAAAAATGAAAACAATCTTAACATACAAACAAAAAAAGGAGATGGTTTTTGTGCATTCTATGGTGTAATACTTTCACAGTTAAATACAAGGTAATTTGAGGAAGAACCAGCAGGAAGAATTGGCATTAGAACTGAAGAAGGTAAGATTTGGGAAAGCATAGGGGGTATAACTAAACTGAGATAACTAAAGTGAATTTTTGGGGGGGGGGTTACAAGGCAGTGGGGTTAAGTGATTTATCCAAGGTCACACAGTTAGGTAATAAGTGTCTGAGGTCAATTTTGAACTCAAGTTCTCCTGACTTTAGGGTCACTGCTCTACCCTTAACCTAAACTTTTAGGGAGAAAAAAAGGTTTCTAAGAGGCTTAAGATGAAGAGTTAGATAAGATAAACTTTTAAGATCCACTCTGGAATAAAGAAAATTTAAAGCAGTCAAGTGATTTTGGTTGAACCTTATTTTAGAGATGAGGATCATATTTTATAAAGGAGTAGCATTCATTGATGACATGTTCATGTCACTATTTTGTTTTACATAAGGCAATGGAATTAAGTGACTTGCTCAAAGTCACAAAGCTAGGTGATTATTAAGTGTCTGAGGTTGGATTTGAACTCAGGTCCTCCTGACTCTAAAGCCAGTCCTATTCACTGTGCCACCTAGCTGCCCCCAGCCATGTCACTATGCTATTTGGGGGACATAATTTAAATTGTTAGGGGGCAGAGCTTCAAAGTTTCCAAAGTCTTGAATACATTATTTCTTTTGTACATTGAAACAAAACTGTGAATTAGGTATGATAGCATTACCATCTATGCTTTACAGATTCAGCGACCACTGCTGAGAAACAAAGATTATGATCCTAAGGATGAGTAGCTCTACATGGATAGAAGGTGTACCCTCAGCAATGGCATTACAACTCTATTGAAGGGATGATTTCCAGTTGGGACCTTGTCTTGAAAAAATTCAGAAAAGCTAGTCAAGGTTTTGTTTTTTGTTTTGTTTTGCTTTGTTTTGTTTTTTACCTAGTAGACCACCTCCTTAATATCCATGTAGAAGAAACAATGGGTGCTTTCCTTCAATCAATTGAGGAGTATTAAGTTCCTACTTTTGCCAGGTACTGTGTTAGTTTTCAGGGATGCAAAGACAGAAACAACCCCTTTAGTCAAGGAGATTATATTCTTTTATTTATTGTTTTAAATTTTTATTTATTTATTTTTCTTATTTTGTACAAATAATGTTTTTTTATTCATTACTAAAATATTTTTAAGAGTAAACATAATACCCCCTCCCCCAAAAAATATAGACCTGCATGAGGGATAAAGGGGAGAGAAAAAAAATTAAAATTAAAATAATAATAATTGTAGGTATTGCCAGGTGGTGCAGTGGATGAAGCACTGGCCCTAGAGCCAGGAGCACCTGAGCCCAAATCTGGCCCCAGACACCCAACAATCACCCAGCTGTGTCACCCTGGTCACGCCACCCCAATCCCATTGCCCTCCAACCCCCCCAAAAACGATCCAAAATAAAAAAAAATAAGTAATAATAATAGTAGGGGTGGCCAGGTGGCAGACAGAGCACTGGCCCTTGAGCCAGGAGCACCCAGGTCCAATACGGCCTCAGACACCCAACAATCACCCAGCTGTGCGGCCCCAGGCAGGCCACCCAGCCCCATTTGCCCTGCAACGCCACCCCCCCCAAAAAATAATAATAATAAAAAATGTGCTTCAGTCTGTGTTCCAACACCACCAGCTCTGTCACGGGTGGATCACATTCTTTATGATAAGTCCATCACAAAAGTTACTTCTATATTTTTCCACTGTTGCCATTGCTGATTGCAACTCCCTCAATTCGTACTTCTCTACTACCATGTACAAGGAGATTATATTCTAACAGAAGAAAAAACATGTGTGTGTGTGTGTTTGTGTGTGTGTATGTGTGTATACATATATATATTTTCTAAATAGTATATACAAAACACATAATTGGGGGATGATGATGCTTATCCTTCCTTCTCAAAGAAGACTATGACATCAGCGAGGTGATTCCATGACAAATAGAACTGGATTTGAGTGAGGATGTGCTGTGCTAAGTCACTAGCTTTATTTTCTCCTCTGGAACCATTTGGGTCAGTGACCAGTTAAGAATCAAGACCACTAGAAATGGCCCTGGAAGGAAGGTGATCAGGGTTAAGTGACTTGTCCAAGGTCACACAGCTACTAAGCTTAGTGTCTGGGATCAAATCTGAACTCAGGCCCTCTTTATTCCAAGTCTGCTGTTCTATTCACTGCACCTTTGAAGGAAATTAGAGATTTTAAGAAGTTGAGGTGAGGACAGAATGTATTCCAGCTTGGTGGTACAGCCTATGCAAAGACATGGAGAGAACACAGAAACAGGTTTGAGGAACAATATAAAGGTCAGTTTGACTGAGTGAAGAGAGGAATCCAATGCAATGAGTGAAGATTGTTGGCAGGCTGTGCCTCACAGAGAAGGTTGCATTTGATCCTAGAGCATGGACATTTACTGAGCAGGGGAGGGATACCATCAGACCTCTCTTTTAGGAACATACTCTTATCAGCTATGGGGAGGATAAATTGAATAAGGTGCTCAATGAATGTTATTGACAATATTGTCATTATTGTCGAGTCCTGGCTTCTCCTGAAATACTTTCTTCTTTGTCTTTATCACCTCTCGCGGTGTCTGTGTAACTGTGCCCCTTCCTCTGTGCATGAAGAAGTATTTTCTCCTTCAAAAATCTATTTAGGGGTAAATATTTCATTTCTATCTCTACGTAACCCTTCTGAGCTAAGTATTGTGGATACAAAAAAAAGGCAAAAAGGATCACAGTTTAATAGTGTTTAAAGGTGTCTAGCGACTTGTTTGTGTGATTTCATTTGATCAACAGCAAAGAATGCCGAAGAAAGTTCATTCCGGCCGGCGGACCCTAAGGTTGGGGGGCTGCGGAGGGGGAACTTTTGTCTTTTTTTTTTAAGGCAGCAAATTGGAAAAAAGAATGAAAAGTCATTGGGCGGCAAGGAGGAAGCCAGAGAGGAAGAATGGATGGGCGGGTGGCCTAGAGCGGGCTGAAAGAAAGGAGGGAAGGGAAGGGAAGGAAGGGCGGGGCGAGGGAGGGAGTGGGGGACGTGGGGGTGGGGCCGGCGTGGGGAGCGGGCCCGGCTGGGAATTGGGGAAGGGGGCGTGGCGAGTGGGGGGCGGTGCTCTGTGGAATGTGGGCGGGGAGAAGAGCGGAAGGGACGCGGGAGACGGGCTAGGGAGGGCAGGCTTCGGCCGGGGGCTATCGTGGGGTGCGGTGGGGGAGCGGGCGGGGCCGCGAGCCGGAGGGAGACAAACGGACCTGAGGGAGGCGGGGCGAGGGGCGGGCCCAGGCCTCGGGGGCGGGGCTTCGTTCGCGCGGCTGCTCAGTCCGGCCCCGAACATGGCGGCCTCCAGGTGGCTCCTCCTGGCGCTGGCTTTCCTCTGCGCCTCCGACCTGCTTCCGCGCTCGGACCCGCGGCCGCGCCTGGCCGAGGCGAGCGAGGACACGAAGCCCACGGCCACGTCGCCTCCCCCTCGGAAGAAGAAGGACATTCGCGATTACAACGATGCGGACATGGCGCGGCTGTTGGAGCAGTGGGAGGTCCGTTGCGGCCTCGGCCCCGCACTTCCCGCGAGACCCCCCCCCAACCTCCCGGCCCCTTCCCTCCTTCCTTTGTGTCCTTCTCTCCATCCCTCCTCCTAAGCCTTCTCCTCTCCTTCCTTTCGGATCTGCCCAAAGAGGGAGGAGGTGGTCATTGTTCTTATGCCTTTTTCCCCTCGCTCCCCAGAAACGTGTTTAGAAGTTGTCCAGGTCCGTACTTTGTTCTTTCAAGTTCAAGGCAGCCGCAGGTGATCTGTGGAGGAAGAGAGATGAGCAAAGGAAAGAAAGTTGTTGCTACATTGTTTCTCTCCAGGAGTGCCCGAGCATGTGTCAGAATACATTGTTTCTCTCCAGGAGTGCCCGAGCATGTATCAGACTTCATTCCAGAAGGAAACCCGCACCTCTTGCCAGTCGTTTATTCTGACACTGGGTCTGGCTCTTTCTTCCTCCCTCTTGTTCTCTCTTTTTTAAGTCCTCACAAATGAAAAAACAAACAAACTATTGACTTGTGGGCAAGTTATTTCACTTTTCTGCTCATGAAGGGTTCTGAGTAAAGCTTTAAGATCCTTTCCAGTCATAGCACGCTTTGATTCTTTCTTGAAATATGCCACGAAAATATGAAGATATAAAATTAAGTGTGCATGACTTTTGGACACTTGTCATTTGCTAGTTAAATGTTGGAGCATTCTGGAGGGTGGCATGTGGAAGCATGAAGTTCGCTGACTTTTCACTGAAGCTTCTGTCCACTTTATAGGAAACTTCTTCTTAGCTGGTTTAGCAAAAAAAGGATTGTACCTTGAACAGAACCTACCTTGTTCTTCTCTAAATAGCTATGTGATATTAAGCATTTCCTTAGCTCTAGTTTCTTCATCTGAAAGATAAGTTCTTAGGTTAGATAATGTCTAAAAAAATTTTTGACTCCAAGGATCTGTGATCCACGTGATTGTTTTTCAGTAGTGTTATAAATAATAACTATGAACTTCTGATAACTTTGCAGGTAATAATGTTAATTATTTAGTGTGCCTTGTCCAGTGAGATTAGACTTCTCTTAACAGAATTTTTTTTTCTTCACTTAGCTGCCAGTGAGTTGATATGGATAAAGTTAATTGTAGTATAGTTTGGGACTTCTAACTAAAATATAAGGGTACTGTTTTTTAAAAAAAAAAACATAGAGGGGCGGCTAGGTGGCGTAATGGATAAAGCACCAGCCTTGGAGTCAGGGGTACCTGGGTTCAAATCCAGTCTCAGACACTTAATAATTACCTAGCTGTGTGGCCTTGGGCAAGCCACTTAACCCCATTTGCCTTGCAAGAAAAAAAAAAACCTAAAACCCCCCCATAGAAATGTGACCAAAAAAATTTATGTGCCTGACTGAAAAATTTTCATATATATGTATATATATATATCTGTGTGTGTGTGTGTGTGTGTGTGTGTATATATACATATATGTGTATGTATAAATACAGGGTGTTATAAAAATCTTAGTAGAGTTTTAAGCTACTAAAGCTTAATCAGTGCCTGTCCATACACATACACATACACACACATGCATACTTGATTAGTAAATGTTTCTAGTAGTATATATGTGTATGTAGAAATATATGTCATATACAGCAACAGTATGTATATATATATATATAGATATGCTTTTGTTGCCAAAGATAGATATTTTTATGTATAAGTAAAATCAAAGTAAAGACCAGCTTTTCTTTTAGTGCCTTTTTTTTACCATCTGCATCTGTGACGGAAAATACATAGCCAATCTTTGTTTGCTGTTAAAATACAAAATCATAGGATGTAAGGACTGAATGGAAACAAAAAGCCTTTTACTCCAGAATCCCCAAGTTATTTCTCCTATGCCATATAGTCTTCTAGAATGTCAAGGACCTTTGAAATCATATGGTACAATGCAATTATTTTTATGCATGAAAAAAAGGTAAGGTCCAGAGAGTTTAAAATTTAATTGGTATTTACTCAGGATTACAAGGATAATGACTTTAATCCCAGTGTCCTAACTGCTAGGATGTGAAAAATCATGTGTTTACATTAATTTATGTAGAATTCTTTTTCTTTCTAAGACTCTTTATGCAGTATAAGATCTAATAAGAGCATTTTCTTTTTCATGATTACAGTTCAGGTGTTAGAGACTTGGAAATTTGCATTAAAAGTTTTCCATTTTTGGGCGTCTAGGTGGCGCAGTGGATAAAGCACCGGCCCTGGAGTCAGGAGTTCCTGGGTTCAAATCCGGTCTCAGACACTTAATAATTACCTAGCTGTGTGGCCTTGGGCAAGCCACTTAACCCCATTGCCTTGCAAAAACTAATATATATGTTTACCATTTTTAAAAAGTTATATCCCAAGTATAATATTATTTCATAAAGAAATTTTTGCTCTAATAGAAAGTAAGTTGCTATCCTAAAAATACCTGGGCAGTTTTCAAAGTTGAAACTCTTGTGCAGATGTTGTAGGTTATTTTCCTCTGCTTTATTTATTCATGCCTTTTGTAGGTTAACCACAATAACTTATATCAAAAATATTTAGAAGATTCAAGACAGACAAAATCTAAATGATAGCCAAAGACCCTATTATCTTTGCCAGTCTACAAGTAGTTAATTAGATCACAATCTGACATCCTTGGCCTGGATAAGTATTTTTCAAAATATTTTTATTTCTATTTCTATTTCTATTCTTTTAAAATCTGTGTCATCACTAGATTCTATTGTGTATCACAAAGAATATAGGATTTGGAGTCAGAGAACTTGGATTCATTTCTCAACCCTGCTACTTTTGCTTATCTCTGTATACATGGATATTGTGGTCTTCTGATCATTAAATTAGGTCTTTTCATTTTCCTTGAAGAATAAGCTTTCACCTCTTGATCACATTTAGCTTTTAATCCTTCTATATGTTTAGCACCAGAGATCTGATCCACTGGCAAGGTTTCAACTGACACCTTTGGTCCAAATGGCCCTGAGATTTCTTTTGAGCTCTAGTCATCTGTTTGGATGTCATTGAATACCTGGATAAAAGTAGATACTTCCATGTCAAATTTTACATTTTAAAAAATGAGCTCATTATTTTCTTCCTTCTATCCTACTTTAATGTTTCCAAAGTCTTCTTGCTTTTTCCCATCAGAGATCATAGACTTCTAGCTTCAAATGCCTTTAAAGGTCATTGGTCTAAACCTATCACTATATTGATGAGGAAATTGAGACCTTAAAAATCGTTAAGTATCTGATCCAAGTTCACAGAAATCAGAAGTAAAAGGTGAAATTTGAATGCAGGTCTTGTGATTCTAATCCTATGTCCTTTGACTGCTACCTGTCTGGTTTTTTTTTATAGGTTTTTTATAAAGCAGTGAGGTTAAGTGGCTTGCCCAAGGCCACACAGCTAGGTAATTATTAAGTGTCTGAGACCGGATTTGAACTTAGGTACTCCTGACTCCAGAGCCAGTATTCTATCTACTGTGCCACCTAGTTGCCCCTACCTATCTGTTTTTATTTTTTTCTCCTCCCTCATGAGAATTCATTTCTGTGGTCATGTTTTTTATTGCTCCCATAACAAGCTTGTTCCTTTCATATTTTCCAAGTCTTTTAGCCTGAAATGCCTTCTCCTCATTCTTCTTGGAATCATATCTATTCTTCATGGCCCAGCTTTGGTCCCACATCCTCTGTGTAGCTTTTTCTCATAACTCCAGCTCATAATGATGAAATGATCTGAATGAATCTAGTACCTTCTAACACTTGTTTGATAGTTGTCTTAATTATATCTTTAATGCATATGATTTGTCTATTTTGCTATACTGTAAGGTCAGAGATTACATTCTATATGCTTTTGTGTCCCATACAAAGTCCCTGTATGTAATTATTCACTTAGCAAATAGTTACTACACATTGTTGGTCACTATGTGAAAAACACTTGTTAGACTCCGAGAATACCTTTCACAAGTTTATGTTCTGCTGGTAGGGATGGACAGACATAAATAAACAAAGTAATTTCAAGAGGGAGAATGTACAAGTGATGAGGGAATTAGGTGTTCAATAAATATTTGTTGATTGAACCATGTAAAAACATGATGGATTTCATGTTATAATTAAATGAGAAATTCTGAACAATGCTATGCTTTCAGACTTTATAATAAATATCTAAAATAGATTTTCATTTCAAATCCAAATCATTTCAATTTGTATTCACAGAATGTTAATGTGTACTTTGCTTCATAAAATTATCATACTGACTTTAGACCATTGAGAGACAGGTTAGCTTTACCATGTTGTCTCAAGCTTGTCACCATAAATAACTTTACAGGTTCTCTGCCTGGCATTTATGGAAAATGGGTAATGCCAGGGTGCCTCAACAATATGAGAAAGACTCCAGCCAAAAGACCAAGGTCTCCTACTGTATCCAGACCATCACAAGAAGTCCTATTTGCTTTTAGAATTGGAATGAAGACCATTCTGGATGAGGCAGTAAGAAGGATGTCTTTGCACAACACTCTGTACTATAATCAACATAGTGTACAAGTCATGCCATTTCCATATGATGTCATAGTCTTTGAATATGAAGGACAACCATCAATCAATCTTTGCCAATTAGTTCCAGATGCCTTGGTGGCTCATTCTTCTATTTGTTGCCAATATATGCTGCTCCTTTTTTGCTAGGGTGATTTTTTTCTTTTGTAAATTGAAACTTAAGTGTCATGCTAAAGAGGGGAAATCTCTGCTGTACTTTAATCATTTAAAGGGTAAAATGGATATAGATCATATAACATTTTCCCTTGACTAGTGATTTGATAGTAGTTTGAACTTGCCTCTGGTCATGATTCTTGTTACCAGCTTTTCCTTCCTCTATATTTTCTCAGTCTCTTATCCTGGAATGTCTTTTCCTCACTGCCTATCTGAATTGTTTTCTTCTCATAGTGTGAAAAATTTCTCATACATTGTTGAGGTGTTTAACCAATATTTTTAGAATTTAACATTACACAATAGGATTGTAAAATATCTTTTGGATCCAGTCTTCAGGAGACTCCAGATTACTCTCCTGAAATTTACTATGGGTTATGAAGTTAGACTCCCTGAAACTTGGCACTGTAAAGCTAAACTTCTTTTTTTTTTTTTTTTAAGGTTTTTGCAAGGCAAATGGGGTTAAGTAGCTTGCCCAAGGCCACATGGCTAGGTATTTATTAAATGTCTGAGACCAGATTTGAACCCAGGTACTCCTGACTCCAAGGCCAGTGCTTTATCCACCTAGCCGCCCCAAAGCTAAACTTCTTAAGAGATAGGTTTTCCACCTTCCCATTATAGTGTCAAAAACCCTTCTTTGACCTTATGCGGAAGTGGGTGAGCAATGCTAAATTTTTTTTTTAGGTTTTTGCAAGGCAAATGGGGTTAAGTGGCTTGCCCAAGGTCACACAGCTAGGTAATTATTAAGTGTCTGAGACTGGATTTGAACTCAGGTACTCATGACTCCAGGGCCCATGCTCTATACATTGTCCCACCTATTTCCAGCAATGCTAAATTTTAAAAAGAAAATAGAATCAATAAGGTTTGAAATGGTAGTTCTTGATAATACATTTAAAGTTTTCCTATTTTCTTCTTAACAGAAAGATGATGATATAGAAGAAGGGGACCTTCCAGAACATAAAAGACCTTCAGCACCAATAGATTTCTCTCAATTTGATCCAGGCAAACCGGAGAGCTTATTGAAAATGACAAAAAAAGGAAAAACCCTTATGATGTTTGCAACAGTGTCTGGAAATCCCACAGAAAAGGAGACTGAAGAGATAACCAGCTTATGGCAGGGGAGTCTTTTCAATGCCAACTATGATGTGCAAAGGTAAAGTATACAGATTTTTATCAACTGTATATATGTGGTTTACCTTTTATTTCTGCCTTAATATTTTTCTTCCCATTCTTAAGTAGTGTCTACCCAATTCCCCATTTCCACATTGATTAAACAAATATTTTACTAAGTGCCCACTATTTACAAATACTGAGTTTATATTCTTGCAGGGTATGGAAAAATATTTTTTTAACTCTTCCTTCTTTTTTTGTCAGTAACTTATTTAATAGAAAACTACCTTTTATTGTCTCTTATCTCTCCTCTCCTCAACGTAACTCTTTGAGAAAACCATTTGCAGTAGTTGCCTTCACTCCTTTTCTCACTGTATTCTAAATTTTCTGCAGCTAGCTTCCTACTACATCATTCAACTGAAATCTCCAAAATTACCAGTGATCTTTTCACTGCCAAATCTAATGATCTTTTCTTAATCTCCAACCTTCTTGACCTTTCCACAGCCATTGACACATTGACACACCTACCAGACACTTCTGGGTGGACTCTCTTTCCATGTTCATTCCTATTTGTCTGACTTCTCCAGCTCAGGCTCCTTTGCTATATCTTTATCGAGGTCACCCATAGAAATATTCCCCAAAGCTCTTTCCTGGGGCCTCTTCCCTTCTCCTCCTATACTGTCTTATCTGGGGAACTCATCAGTTAGTCAGCTAGCATTTACAATGTACCAGGCTCTGGAATAAGTGCTGGGAAACAAAAAAAAAGGCAAAAATTTAGTTCTTACTATTAGAGAAATCACATTTTAATGTAGACCTAGAGGATGGAGAGAGAGTAGATGTGGTGAGGAGAATAGAAAAAGGCTGCCATGAGTCCAGTTATCAATTCTTAGATCTGGATATTCGAATCTGACCTCTCTCTCCTGAGCTCTAGGCTCTCTCATTGCCAGATACCTTTTAAACATCCCTATTTGGATATTCTCTTGGCAACTCAAACTCAGCATGTCTAAAATAGAAATTATCTTTCCCCACATACCCTTCTCTCTTGCAACTGTCCTATTATGTCCAGACATCCTCATCCTTCAGGCCTCAACTAGGCTGCATCCTTGGTCAACTTCTTGACTCCTGCCTCAAACCGAGCTCAAATATCCAGTCTCTTGCCAAGGCTTGTTTTGACCTTCACATCAGCTTTTAGATACATATCCTTTTCCCCAATTGAACAATTATCATCTTGATACCAAGGTCTTATCACCTCATGCCCAGATCACTTACTGAAATTACCTTCTAGTTATTCTCCCTGCCCTGGTCTCCCAGTCTTATTTTACATTCAGAACCTTTCACAACCTGTCCTTTCACACTTTACTGTCCATCTCCAAATCGCCCTCCCTCCAAGTCAGTGACACCAGCCTTCTTTCTTTTTTTTTTTTTAATAAATGACATCCCATCTCCTTTCCTGGAATTACTCTCTTTTCTCACTTCCCCACTTTGTCTGGATTCATTCAGGTTTCTGCTCCAGGCCCACTCTCTGCAGGAGATAGTAGTCCTCTGCAGCTCCCCCATACCCCATGCTTTCTCTATGCCTGCACTGTACATATCCCATATGTACACACATTTATTTGCATACATGAAATCCATGAGGGCAACGACCATGTTTTTACCTTATTTGTATTACTAGTACTAAACAAGTGCTTAATGACTGGATACACAATAAGAGATTTAACAAAATGCTTATTGATTGACTTTGGTTTCTAAACCAGTTCTTTTAAAAAAATCTATTCAGTTAATAATTGTTAAGCACTCTTATTTTCAGTCCTAAGAAAGATATAAAAATAAATAAGACTTTGTCCTCAAGGCATTTATATAACTCTTATCATTTGTATTTGTAAAAAAAAAGCAAAATTAAAAACAAAACTAAAAGCTAAAAATCTAGACTCCCTTTTCTAATTCTATTTGTTCTTATTTTATTTCTCTCATGTTGTTCAATGTCTTTGTATAACCCATGTTAAATTCCTTAAGAGTTAGCAGTTTTCTTTTTTCTTCTTTTAATGTCTACATAACAAAAATTGTCATGTTTTTCATTCTAGTTATTAAAGTTTTTATTCTTTTAATCATCTACATTCTCAACCTAGGAACATCTATCACCCTCTTACACTTCTTGGAGCTAGTTAGTCACTGAGCCATGATAAGTCCTTTTCTCCAGTCTCTATCTCATCTGGCCTTTTGATACACCGCAGCCACTCTAGTTCACATTATCTTCATCTTTTGTTATATTGCTGCTGTGCCACTTGCTCAATGGATTCCCACCACAAAGCTTAATCAAGACTGAGCATGTCACTGCTCTGGCCAAGAAGTGGCTCCTCATTACCTTGGAGGTAAAATACAAATTCTTCTTTTTGGTTTTTAAAGGCCTTTATAACCTGGTTTTGGAATGTCTTTTCAGGATAATTACATATTATATCCTTGTCATAAATTCTGAATTCTAGCCACACTGGCTTGTTTGCAGTCCTTCTTTTCCCCTTCCACTTTTATAGCTTGATTTAACTCTTTAGGCTTTTACAGTCTATCCTCCTTATATAGAATATCTTCCCTCTTCCCCTTCACTTTTGGGATTCCCTAGCCTCAAGCTCCACCTTCTATAAAAAGTCTTTTTCCTGATTTTTCCTCAGTTAGTACCTAGCTCTCCCACCTCCTAGCCCCGCTCACACTTTTATTTATATCCTTCATTGCTTTGCACTTAGTAGGTCAATACTTGTTGATTTCAGTTTAGTTATAACTTTAGAATTTAAAGGATGTTGATCTTTTATGGTTCTATTAAATAAAGTACTAGTAGATAGAATACTGAAAGTACTAAAATTTAGTCTCTTTGATGTGTCCTAATAACCTGAAACAGAAAGGCCGTTAAAAATAATTGAGCGAACATTTAAAATAGTATATAGTGGCAAAAATAAGAATTTACTGGAAGTATGGGAAAATGATGTCAAACCTGTTTTGAGAACTAAAGAAATAGCTTAGAATTGTTTGTAAGGAATTGTTCTAAACAAATCACTAGGTACGACTCAGGTATTGTATAACTGTAGGAATGACCAAGCAAGGACATCATCCAGGTCAATCTTCTCTCCCCTTCTGTTTCTATGGGACATGTTGTGTAAGGACCACTGGGGGATTTATTCCAAAAATATTTGTAGGTTTCCTTTTTGGAATAACACAGGCTATTCTTGTTTTTCTGATGCTTTTTGATTTCCTTTACTGTGTGTTTATATAATAAGAATCTGTTTCTGTAGTTTTTAGCTTTGTGATCATGATCTTTTTATGGTCTTTTAGTTCTATTTTTGTTTGTTTTGCACCACTTCTTATATCCCCATATTTCTTTGATTCTCTGCCTTAGTTTCTTATGGAATAGCCTATTATTATGTTTATATACCATGTTTTGTTTAGCTTCATTAGTTACCTACTTGGGACATAACTTTAAGAAAGTAGCAGGAAAATGGGGTGTAACATGGGACATGTTTTTATTTCTTACTGAGTAATTTAACTAGTTGAATTTATGGTTCATAACTTAGTAATTTGTGTTTTTTTTTAACCACAGTCACTCCAGCATTGAATTGTTATCTTTTATTATCTTTACCACTTAAATAATCAGATAAATGAAAATTACAATAACTACAACCTCCATCACAACATTTTTTATGTGGTTGTTGATTATTTACATGTTTTCTTCTCAGACTTGTTTATATCCTTTGACTTATCAGTTAGAGAATTTTTCCTTCTGACAAATTTCTTTGTAAGTTTTAGATGTTATATTTTTGTTGGAATAGTTGGTACAATATTTTTCTACAGTTTGTTTCTATCCATTTTCTCTCTCTTAATTTCTCATTGCTTAAGACTGTTCCTTCTGTGTAGTTATAAAAATATAATAATTCCTTGTCCTCACATTAAAATAATGTTTTAAGAACACAGAGATTGTTGGTCCATCATCCATTTGGAATTTAATGGGGTTTTTGCTGTGAGATTGATCTATTCCCATTTTTGGTCAAACTACCATCTAATTTTGTCAACAATTTTTTGTGATCCAGTTTGTATTCAGTTCCACTACATATACTTAATTCTAGCTTATTATTCTAATATATTTCAGTGATCGTTTTTTTTATCCAATATCAGATAGTTTTGATACTTAACTATTTACAGTATAACTGAAAAATGTTATGGTTCAAGTTCTCCTTCTCTTCTGCCTCATCCCTTAAAATATTTTTCCCTTTGATATTTTTGACATTTTGTTCTTCCATATAATTTTTCTGAGAAACAGCATGACTTAGTGGATAAAGAGACCTCTTTTGAGGCAGGATGAGTTGGATTTAAGCCCTTCCTCTAATTTATATTGACTGTGATCATGGACAAGTCACTTAATATTTTAGTATCTCAAGCAAATTTTTATAACTATGAATTATAGAGATTTGCTATCTTCTTGGTATTGTTTAGATTAAATCAAATCTGGGCCCCACCCTTGAGTTTTGATATTTATATAATAAAGAATGTCCTTGATATTTTGAAAGCTATCCCAGAAAAATCTGTAGATTAATTTGGGAAGTTTTATTATATTATATCAGTCCAATCAATTCTCTTGTTCCTTTACTTAAAAAATTGTTTTATTGTTGGTTTTATATAAGTATTATATATTTTGGTAGGTTAATTTCTACATATTTTGTCCCTATTTTAGTGTATTTTCTCTTACTTTTTAGACTTATTGGTGATATAATCTCTGATGAATTTGTTATGAGTTTAATTAATATTAAATTTTACTAAGTTGCCTATTTTAAATTAGTGTTTTTGTTGACTTTTTGTTTAGTTTTTCTAAATAAACTATTCTATGATTCATAAACAGAACTATTTGAACTTCCACTTTAATAGTACTTAGTCTATTTAATTTTTCTTGCCTTATTGCTGTAGTTCGTATTTCTAGATTAGAGATTTGTTTAATATATATTCTGAGTAGAAAATTTTAAAGTTTATTACATTGTAATGTTTGTGAGTTCAATTAATTGTTTTTGTGTTAAGGAAAATATCCTTCCATTCCTAAACTTTTTTAGTATTCTTCATATTAATGGTATTATATTTTACCAAAGGCCTTTTCTGTAGCTGTTGATATAATCATATGGTTTTTGTTATTTTTTATTGTTAATCTTATTTATTGTACTAATTATTTCCCTAATAGTTAACTAGGAGAAGCAGTGTGGTGTAATGGTTGGAAAATTGTTTGGAGTGTCAGGAAGACCTTGGTTCAAGTCCTACTTCTGACACATACTAATTGGATGATTCTGGGCAGATAAATAACTTAACCTCCAAGTGTCCCAGACAACTCTCTTAAGACCATAAAGTATAGGATGGTTGCAGATCTTCATTGTTTACAGATTTGCATGGCGCTTACTTATTAGAAATTCCTTAATAGTTAACATTTATATAGTGCTTTAAACTTTGCAGAGCACTTCACAAATGTTATCTTATTTTTGTCTTTAGCAACAATTCTATTAGGTGCAATCATTATTATATGTTTAAAAGAGATCCATTTTACAAAAATGGAAACTAAGGCAGAGAGTAAAGTGACTTGCCCAGGGTCACACAGGATGTGTCTGAAACCAGATTTGAATTGAGATTTCCAGATATCAGGATTAATACTCTATCCATTGTGCCACCTTGCTGCCTGTTCTAGTAGTGTCACAAGGGGTGAATCAAAAATGTATTGAACCTTATTTGTATACCTGATAAATAAGGCAATTGAATTAAAATGGATCTTTTGTATTTCTTTTTTCTACCAGAATTTTACTTAATGTATATACATTGATGTTTACTGATGATTTTTTTTAATAATTCTCCCTTTGCTTTTGACTTATACCCACTTGGGAATCAAAACCATATATGTCTCAGAGAATTATTTGATAGGTTATCATGTTTCTTTACTTTTTAAAATAGTTCATGTATATAATAATTTGTTTTTTAATATCTTATTTTGTCAGTGTTGTATTTTATATTTTTGTAGATATTTATTTACTTAATAGTCTCATTTTCATCTGTATATCATTATGTATGATATTCCCTAATAACTATTTCTTCATAGCTTTTTATAATTCACCTCCATCAATTTTATCTCTTTTCTCTTCTTTTGTTTGCTGGCTAATATTTTATCTATTTTATTGCTATTTCTAAAAATTGACTCTTTGCCAGGCAGCTAGGTGGCACAGTGGATAGAGCACCAGCCCTGGAGTCAGGAGTACCTGAGTTCAAATCCCCCTCAAGTCACTTAACCCCATTGCCTTGCAAAAACTTTTTCAAAAAATTGACTTTTTGCTTTGTTTTTCATTTTCTTTCTTTCTTTTTTTCCCCCACAAGGCAGTGGGGTTTAAGTGGCTTGCCCAAGGCCACACAGCTAGATAATTAATAAGTGTTTGAGGTCAAATTTGAACTCAGGTACTCCTGACTACAGGGCCAGTGCTGTATCCACTGTGCCACCTAGCCGCCCCTGTTTTTCACTTTCAATAACTTCAGTTTTAGACATGCTAATTTTTCTTCTTTTTTTAAAACAACAAATTCAGTTCAGGTCCTTTTCATTTTTCTCTTTCTTGATGTGTCTGTTATTTGATACTGTTGACTACTCTCTTCTTTTCTGTATATTCTCTCCCCTGTTTTTTCCAGAAACCTTTCTTACTTGTGTCTCCTCTAAAGTATACTCCAATGTTTTGTTCTGGACTTTCTTTTTCTCTCTCCTTTATTTCTTTACTATAAGTTCAGTAGTCATCTTTCCTTACTCCCACATTCATTCTTCCTGAGATTCTCCTGAGTATCACATTTTGAATTAGATGTTCCATAATCTTCAACTCAGCCATGTTCAAAACAGAACCCATTATTTCTTATCCATGCTACAAATTAACCTGCTTTTTTTTAATGTTTACCCCTTAGTGACACATTCATATAGAAGTAAAATATATTTTATTTGTTGCCAATTTTTGTTTGTTTCACCTCTACAACATTGTTGCATCATCTGCCAAAAGGATGTTCATAAAGCACAGATCTACTTAGATATGCTACTTTCTTGATCAATAAATTCCAGGGATTGAAGATAAAATACAGATTCCTCAGTAAGACATTCAAAGCCCCTCACAACCTGGCTCCACATTACCTTTTCAGGGTTATTATTCATTACTCTACTACATGAACCCTCATCCTGCCAAACATTGCTTATGCACAACATTCCATCTTCTGGTTCAGTGCTTTTGCCTCCGACCTTCCCTTATGCCTTGAATGCTTGTCTTTCTTCTGCTTCTCAGACTCTCTGGTTTCTTTCAGTTTTCACCTGAAATGCCGCCCCATAGGTGAGGGCCTCTCCTGCCCCCTGCCCTCTGCCCCATCCCCCGGAAACTGTATGTTTATTTCTTGAAAGCTTCTCCAGGGCAAGGATGGATCCCTAGTACCTAGTGAAGTGCCGGCACAGGGCAGATTCCACTAAATGCCTGTTGATCGATTAGTCCCTTCATCTTTTATTAATAGGATCATTCAGAGAAATGCATCTGCCTCTGAGCTCTGCCTTAGTCACATCCCACAGATTTCAGTTTGTTATTATTGTGGTTATCTCTGCTATGATTTTAATTTGGCTTCAGTTTGGCCTTTGGCTCAGTCATTCCTAAGCAACTAAGTTTTTGTTTCTAGTTAGGCCTTCATCTTTTGATCTTTTTTCCTTCATTGATTACTGTTCTATTCACTTGATTGTGTTATACAGTTTTTAAAAGTTCAGTTACTCTGTATTAATTTATAAACTATCACCTAAGAGTATAATGATTATTTTTGTAAATGTTTCATGAATATCTGAATAAAAAGTAAGTTATATAATAAATTATTTCATTTTCATCATATAGCTCTCATTTCTGTTTTTCATAGTATTTTGTCCAATCTTTTAACTTTTCTTATTTCTATTAGAAATAAGGTCCTTTTAACAATTTAGTTAACTTTTTTCTAAAAATTGAGTACCCTTATTAGGTACTTATATATTGAATCTTGATAACTTGTCAGTGGTTCAGTTCAATTCATCAAATATTTATTAGTGCCTACCTTAAACCAGGTACAGTGGATACAAAGACAAAAATCCTCTATTCTCTTTCTCTCAGATACTTGACATTTACTTACTAGCTGTGTGACCTTGGGCAAGTCACTTAACCCTATTGCCTTGCCAAAAAAAAAAGTTAGACTTATGAACTTAAAAATTAAAAGATGAACATTTCCATATATTTAGAACACAAGAAGAGTTTATGAAAT
This sequence comes from Macrotis lagotis, assembly GCF_037893015.1. NCBI lineage: Eukaryota > Metazoa > Chordata > Mammalia > Peramelemorphia > Peramelidae > Macrotis > Macrotis lagotis. The sequence goes on from NC_133661.1 coordinate 120,798,070, forward strand.
CATGACTCACTATTTTATACCACTTGCTTTAAAATATATGCATATATGCATGTATGTATGTACATACATGTATACACACATATACACATATATGCATAGATTTTAAAAATTCAAAAATATATTTTCAGAAATGTTTGACTTATCTCTCACTTATATCTTCCATGTCCCCTTCTCTCTTCATACAACCTATACCTACTTTAGGCCCTTACTATTTCTTGCCTAACACTATTTCACTGGTCTCCTTTTTGGTCTTCTAAGCATCAAATGTAAACTTCTTTTTTTTTTGTTTTACATTATTCCTCTCCATAGTTAGTAAATTCAGTGATACACAAGCCTTCTTGTTCTTCACACACAATGCTCCATGTGCCTAGCTAGAATGAACCCCCCCACTCCCCCACCCCCCACCAACTGCTTTTGGGATCTCAGATTTTCTTTAAGATTCAACTCAAGCATCATCCTCTCCTTGAAGCCTTTTCTGATCTACTTCAGCTGCTAGTAAATCTATACTTCCTCTCCCCCTCCCTAAATTAACTTGAATTCATGTTATATTTATTAAGAATATGTCATTTCCCAATTGATATTAATATATTTGATATAATATGGTATCAAATGATATTAACTGCCAGTTTTCAGATTAAGAAATTAAAACTGTCTACAGTCATGAAAAAATGCTTAAAGTCCCTACAGATTAAAGAAATACTAATTAAAACAACTCTGAGCTACTACCTCACATCTATCAGATTAGCCAATATAACTAAACAGGAAAATGATAAATGTTGGAGGGGACAGAGGAAAACTAGTCCACTAATGCACTGTTGGTGGAGTCACAAACCAATCCAGCTATTTTAGACAGCAATTCAGAACTTTACCCAAAGGACTATAAAACTGTACATACCCTTTGATCCAACAATATCTCTACTAGATCTGTAGCCCAAAGAGATTATAAAAAGGGGGGAAAGACCCAAACTGCACAAAAATATTTATAGTAGCTTTTTTGGTAGTGGCAAAGATTTGGAATTGAGGGGATGCCCATCGTTTAGGGAATGGCTTAACAAATTGTAATATATAAATGTAATGGAACTATTGTTCTGTAGGAAATAAGCAGATGGGTTTCAGAAAAACCTGGAAAGACTTACATGAACTGATGTTGAGTGAAGTGAGCAGAACAGAACACTCTACTTATCAGTAGCAATATTGTGTAATGATCAACTATGATAGACTTAGTTCTCAGCAATGCAATGATCAAAGACAATTCTAAAAGACTTGTGATGGAAAATGCCTTCTACATATAGAGAAAGAAGTAAGTCTGCTTGCAGACCAAAGCATACTATTTTTACTTTTTTAAAATTGCTTTTTTGTGCTTTTTCCCTTTCTCATTATTTTTTCCCCTTGTGTTCTGATTCTTCTTTCACAATATGACTTATATGGATATATATTAAACAAGATTGTACACTATAACCCATATCAAATCACTTGCTGTCATAGGAATGGGAAGGGCAGGAAGGGAGGTAGAAAAATGTGGAACTCAAAATCTTGCAGCAAAGGATGTTGAAAACTATCTTACATGTAACTGTAAAAAAATCAAAATTTTTTAAAAGATCTTTTTATTAGTATTTTGCTCATTGTATTTGAAGCTTTTTCCTACTATTTACTAATTTTCTTTTTCTTTACTTTTTCTTAGATGGGAGAACCCATTTAATTACTCCTCTTTTTTTCTTCTTCCCATTGATTTAAGAGTATTTTTATTTATTCATGGTGGAGATGGAAAAGAAATTGAGGAAGATGACCTCTTCACTCCCACTGTCATTCTGAAAATCCCCCTTATTTTTCTTTTTTTAAGGAATATATTAAAACTCATTCTAAAACTACCGTGTTAATATAATATACTAAATTCTATATGTTTACAGGAAATGCAACATTTTAATGTCTGTCCTAATTTCTATTCCATGTTAAAATTGGCTCAACAAATGAATACTTTATTTTTTCAACCATATACAAAGATCATTCTCAACAGCCATTCCTACAAGATCCTGGGTTAAATTAATACTGTATTTCCCCATGTATAAGGCTCATCTTTTTTTCAAAAAAGTTGGGGTCTAAAAACTGGGGGTGTCTTATACAATGGTTGTAGATTTTTTCCTTGCATTTCCTGCTTTTTTGTACTTGTTGTCTTTGTGGTCATTGTTTTGCATTTGTTACCAGTATATTAGGTTATGCTTTGCCATGTTCTGCCCAGAAATGGCTCAGAAAAGATTTTTGTACAGTGCTGAATTCAAGCTTAAAATGATCCAGTTTGCAAAAGTGAATGGAAATCATGCTACTGAACATAAGTTCAGTCCTCCTCCAACTGAGAAAACAATCTGAGCCTGGCTATGGGAAGAAGAAACCCTACTGAAAATGCCACAGAAGAAGAAAGCCATGAGAGGCAAGTCAGCCAAATGGTCTGAGTTAAAGAGGGAATTAAAGAGATGGATTGAGAGCAACGAGCCATTGGAATTCCTGTATCCACCAAGATGGTTCAGCAGGAGGCCAGAAGAATTGCTGGTGAAGAAGAAGTGACTAATTTCAAAGGAGAACACAACTGGTGCTTCAGGTTCATGAAACCAAGTAGACTAAGCATACATCAATGCACCAGACTTGCCCAGGGAGTGCGTGTGGTCAACCACAGACCAGAGCACATGCAGGAGAGCAGGCACAGCCTCTACTATGACAGTGCTGAGGAAAAGCTAATGAATGGGAGTTTTGACAGTGATGAGAAGTTGTTTGAATTTTATGATGAATAAAACTTGAGTTCAATAACTTTATGTAATACTTTTTTTTCAACTATTGGGCCCCCAAATTAAGGTTCGTCTTTTATGTGGGTGCATCTTATACGTGGGGAAATATGATACTTTTTAAGATTTAATTTTTGTTTCTGAATTTAATGAATGCTCCAAACAGAATATTTCCATATACAAAGTAGAACAGAAAAAGAGGACATATGTGACAAAGTAAATTTTTTATGCAGTTTGATTTTTTAAAAAGTATATAATAAATATAACATGTTAATTTCAAAGCTGCACTGCTTGTGTTTCTTTCTGAACTTTCTTCCAGTTTCCTTAGGTGCATTTTAAAAAATATTCAATTACTTTTTTCTTTCTTTGCTTTTTTTTTTTTTGCACTGGTCCTAGTGTAGCTCTTCCTTTCTTTTCTCCAACCAATACAAAAAAAATGCAATACTTGTCAGAAATATGAATAGCCACTACACATTTATTTCCTCTGTCAAAAAATTCTCTATGTTGCTTCCATCACCACTCACAGAAGGTGGGTAGTGTGTGTCTTCATCAGTTTTCTGGACTCATGTAGTTAGTCATAGCATTGAGCAGGATTGTTAAATCTTTCCAAGAATAAACTAAATTTCAGATATGTTGTATCCTCCATTAAAATGTAAGTTCTGGAGGTCAGGGACTTCATTGATTTATCTTTATACTCCCAAGACCTTTGAACTCCAGCTTGGTTCCTTGCACACTGTAGGTTTGTAATAAATGTTTGTTAAATCAAATTGATTCATATGTATTTCAGTAATTAGAATCTTTAGTAAAAGACTTTAAGATTATACATTTTACTATTTTCTAAGGCATATGCAATATTAAAGGAAAAACTTTGCCCTTTGCATTAAAAATTCACTATAACTTGTTAAAACCATAACATTAATTGATGTTTTCTTTTTCTCTAGGTTTATTGTTGGGTCAGATCGTGCTATCTTCATGCTCCGGGATGGGAGCTATGCTTGGGAGATCAAAGACTTTTTGATAAGCCAAGAGAGATGTGCTGATGTAACTTTGGAGGGGCAGGTATACCCTGGCAAAGGAGGAAGTAAAGACAAAAATAAAACAAAGCCAGAAAAAAAGAAAAAGGAGGGAGATAAAAAAACTAGTTCCTTTAAAGAAAGTAATCGATCTTCAAGGCAGAGAGATGACCTATGACAAACACATTAATGGAACTTTGAGAGGAGCAATTAGGAAGACATAAGTATTTCTACAGTAACATTTGAGGATGGGGAAATAAAACAACATGGCTTACATTTATTTCTATGAAATTCTCAATGAGTCAACAAGGATTTTGTTATTTAAGGACTCTAGTGTAAAGGTAGAAGTTTTGAGTAATTTTTAGTCACAGAAAGTTAATAATATAAAAGTCATTTAAATTGTGACATTTACATTCCTTTTACCTGTTTAAAATTGATGTCACTGTCTACTGTGAACTTCCCTCCTCAAAAACAAGAGAAAACAAGATCATTACTCTTAAGTATTACTTTGCTTGCTCTAAAAATTACTACTGGAATCCATCAAACCAATAATTCATCTTTACAGTTAGGAAAAAAAGATTTGTTAGAAGGTTTTGTTTGCATAAGCCATTAAAACTTTATTGACTTAATTGAGTGAAATTTTTAATGTTACATACTCCTTTCTTTTGTTGCTTAGAGACTTTTGAGATTAAAAAGTGTTCTATAAGGAATTGATTATCAAAGTACTGTAGCTTGGTCTTTATTTACATTCTTGGGAAATAAGTGATTCTAGGATTCTCAGAGGGTTTAATACAAGAGAATAAAGGTTTAAGTTTGTTAAAAGAATCCAGGATACTTGCATGTAGACTGCTACTGATTTGTAAGAAGAGGCAGTAAAAATGATAAAGCCTTGAAGTTTCTTTGCAAAGTATAAGAAAGGTTTCTCTTAACTTTGTTTAATTTTTCCTTTTTTTTTTTTAAAGAGATTATGGTCTAGGGTCAGTATTGTCTGAACTGCTGTGGATCATTCATATGCTTCTCTTGTTTCCTCAGCATTTAGAAAGTAACTTTGAAATTTGTCATAATTAATGAACATTCATATTTCTACAAAGTTGGGAAGCTTTTTAAAAGCCTGTAAATATTCTTGAACAGCAAAGTCCATTCCTGGATTCAGCACAGTATTGTATTATTTCATTTGTTACTAAAATGTTTGATTTTTTTCAAAGTGCCTAATTCTTTTTTTTTGTGGTTTTGTTTTGTATGGTACATGGTACTTTGTTATTGGCTGGCTTTGCTGTTGATGCCTGCTCATGAATAAAATGTGAGATTTATATACAATTGTAATTTTTAAGAATTAAAATCATCTGAAGAACCTGGAGATTGTCTTTTATTATTTTTGTATAACTTATGTCTGACTTAATTTCTATTTCAGTTAAAGTTTGTTTTTATGTATATCATAAATATATATATATATATATATATATATATACACATATATAATATATATATGTAAATTGGATTGTATCTGTGCTTTGTTAAAGGAAACCCTTGGTAAACATTTCCCCTCTATAAATGCAGAACTCCATCTATCCTGAAATTTAAAATTTTTTAGTCTTATAGGGTTACTTTTAAGAGGTAAAATGACTTTTCCTAGGTCATATGAGCTAGAGTGTCAGAGGTACTAGACCTTGAGTCCAGGTCTTCCTGACTTCTGTGAGCTATGCTAAGGTTGTGACTTCAAGATATGTTACTTATGGAGGGAAACTTGACATAATCTATAGTAATCTCATAATTTGAGTTCTCAGAGTAAGGCTGACCCCATCTCCCCATCATATTCTTAAAAGTACACCTGAGGGCTAGTGGGGTTCTTTTAATGTTTTCAACATGAGATCATATTCCCCTGTGTTCCTCCCCTAATATCTTCACCAGGAATTAACACATCAAAACAATTTAAACCATTGATAGCCAATCCATATCAAGTATCTTTTACAAAATGTTATTTACCAAGAAGATATAACAAGAACTGGAGCTAACATAGTACATGGGGAAAAGTGAACTCAAACACTACTTGCAAACATTTCCACCAAAGAATTCCCATCTGAGGGCAGCAAAGCCAAAGGACAAGATGGACTCTTGTTTCCTAGGCTCTTCTAGTCTCACCTAGGTCAGGTCAGTTCTAAGGTCCCCTAGTTATGACTAGGTCATAACCTGGTCTGGTTTGTCTTCTGCACTCATTCGTCTAAGAGTGAAAAGAATGAGCACAAAGAATTAAAGGAATGTAAATGCTATTTGTTCACACATCACTGTCACACGGGGAGATGGGGATGAAGGCTTCTAGTGTATCTTTCCTTAATCACTACCAGGAAACAATTTTCTCTGATAGTCTCCTGTAGGTATTCTCAAATTCTCAACAGCTAATTGAAAGGTGCTGCTTCACAATGCAGGAAAGTGTCTATAGGCAGGGCCCTTTATTTTCATTCTGAGAACCGAATACTTATTAACCAGTCTTCTGAAACTCATTTCTGTAGCATTTCAAGGCTCACAAGTACTTTCCTCACAACAACCCTGTGAGATTGGTATTAATAACCTTGTACTTAATGAAGTTTAGGTTCTGGAAGACTGACAAATCACATTCATATAGCTAGTATGCTCTTCAACAGAATTTGAATCCAGGACTGTTGAGCTCACTTTCAACCCTTTTTTCTATATCATATTTATGCATTCTCTATTCTGTATAAATTGCTATGATATTCTCTTTTGAGAGATTGGGAATTTCACTGATATATCCCTTGATAAGTTCAATGCAATGTCTGTCATCAGGAACTTTTGTAGAACCTCTCCATCAATAGTATAAAAAGTATGCTGCTTAATCAGGGTTGAACTCATTGGGGGCGAATGTTCAAAACAGAGTGGAGAGATTCAAGTCATGACTGCTATTTTTTGCCACTTTTGTATAATTGATCAATAGGCAATTATAAAGCATCCATTATATGTTAGGTACTGTGTTAGACATTGAGAATGTAAAGACAAAAATGAAACATGCTAGTTTATCAGCCACAATATACTTATCTGAATTTGGCAAAATCTAGGCTTTGTCACTTTAATACCTGTGTGACCCTGAGCAAACCACTGAACCTCTTTGGTCCTCAGTTTCTTCATCTTTCAAATGATGGAATTAAACATAACTGAGGTCCCTTCCTGCTCTCTATATATGATCCTAACACTTAACCTACCAATATATAGCAGCTAGATTTAGAGTTAGACTACTTGGGTTCAAACCCCAGCTCTACCACTTGTGCAACTTTGGGTCATCTATTCACTCTTGGGTCAGCTATTCAGCATCTTTGAAGCTCTGTTTCCCCACATGTAAAATAAGGAGATTGATTCACATGACCTCTCATGTCCCCATTAGCTCAGAGATCCTATGAGTCCATCCTATGAGTGAAAACAATTTACTGAACTTGAAGAGAGAGGACCCTGAAAAACGAACTCACCAGTAGATGGCAGCAGAGAATAGGGAACAGTTGATAGAATAACAGCCCTAAAATGCACCTGAAAATGGAATTCCAATCCGTTTACTTTGGAGCAAAGAAGTATTCCCTTCCATGGTTCATATCAATTGATCAGTATGATTTATATTAGCTTCTTAGAATGTGATTTGGATTTAGGCACTCTGCATTTTTTTTCTGAATTTTTTTCTTGAAGCCAGCAGGTGCATTGCATGCTATGAGTGATGTTTAAAGAAGAGAGTTTTGAGCAGCTAAGCCATAATCCACACATTATTATAAGAAATGATTTAGAAAGTCATGACTTTATTTTTACCAGAAGGGAAAAACCAAGACCAATGATGAAGGATGCAAAGAGGCAAATTCAGTCTTGATGTCAGGACTGAGTTCTTGATAGAGTTGTTCAAAGTAATGAAACTCTGTAAAGACTTGCATAATGATATTGAGTGAAGTGAGCAGAACCAGAAGAACATTAACATATTAACAGCAACATTGGGTGATAATCATCTATGATGGACTTGTTCATTTCAGCAGTATAATAACCAAAAACAATTCTAAAAGACTTGTGATGGAAAATACATCCATATCAGAGAAGAAACTATGAAGTTTAAATGTAGACTAAAGCTTGCAATCTTACTGTCTTCAATTTTTAAGTTGTCATGTATTATTTTTTCTCTATTTTTTCCCATTTTGATATGATTCTTTTTTCACAATGATTAATATGATTTATGTTTAACATAGTTATACATTTACAACCTATATGAAATTGCTTTCTGTCAGGGGTGGCTAGGTGGTGTAGTGGATAAAGCACCAGCCCTGGAGTCAGGAGTACCTGGGTTCAAATCCGGTCTCAGACACTTAATAATTACCTAGCTGTGTGGCCTTGGGCAAGCCACTTAACCCCATTTGCCTTGCAAAAACCTAAAAAAAATTTCCTTCTGTCAGAGAGAGAGGGGAGAAAAGGAAGGGAGGGGGGAAAATATGAAGCTCAAAACCTTGCAAAAATTGATTGTTGAAAACTATTGTTACATGTATTTGGGAAAATAAATAAAATATTAAAAAAGTTTATGTTTAGACAATAACAACACAGAGACAACAGACTGAAGACCGTGGAGAGTTAAGAGAATTCTTTTTCTCCTTCAGTGATTGTGTTTCTCAATCCCAGGGAAAACCTGAATTTTTTTGTGATTCACGATGTTATCCTGGGTAAGGTTCCATCAGGGGACAAGATCAGGGTTTTCTTCTCCACCATGGACCACAGTCTGATCAACATTTTGGCTCTCTCCAGTATTGCTTCATCTCTCATTAGTTCTCCACTGTCTCTCCAACTCTAGGTTGCTTCTTCTGCAGATTCTCTTCAGCAATTGCTCCTGATCCCCAGGAGATGGTGCCAGTTCTTAAGATGTGGGACTAATAAGGAATTTCACTGGAGTGTCAGTTGACAGGTTACAGCTTTTTCTTGGATTCTAGGACCAGAACAATTCTTTGATATTGTCTTCTTCTGTTCTTTACACTAGACTCTGCAGTCCTAACCTACAAACAAGGGGGCCTCTACAGACCTTGTAGGAGCCTCCTTCTATTCACTTGACCCAAGAAACTTTCCATTACTCACTTCCCCACAGCTGAGATAGGGGAATCAATCTCATGTGCTTCCTCCTTCACTAGCTTCCTGGTGGGAGTGTCTCCTCTTCATTCAGCATCTCCCCCGGGCCTAATGAATTCCTGTTTTTCTCACCATTTGTCTATTTCCAGTTTTCCCTTGGAAGAAGGGAGTGAGAACAGTATCTTGTTGCATCAAAGAATCTTTGTAACTTTTGCACTTTAGTCTTTTAAGCTACTTCCCCTCCCCATCTTTCCTTTTAGTGCCTTAAAAATCAATATTCTTTTAAAATGGAAAGGTGGTTTTGTATAGAATAGTGGGAAAAGCAATAGATTTGTAGATAGTACCAGATCACTCAACAAATATTTATGAAACACTATATTCCAAATACTGAGAATATAAAGGACCACAAATAAGCAGAGACCCCACTTACATTCTAATGGGAGAGATAGCACACAAAGAATGACGTTAATATAGAATATATAAAGTGCAAGTGGCAGAATAGAATTTAAATCCCAGCTTTGATATTTATTAGGTGAATGACCATGAAGATGTCACATGGGGAACTCTTTGTGCCTCATTTTCCTCATCAATAAAAAGAACATCACCATGTACTTCAAAGGGTTTTTTGTGAGGAAAGTCTTGCTCTATAAAATGTTTGTTCTTAAAGTGTTCCTTTGCTCTTAAAGTACTTTATTTGTGCTACAGTTGTTTTCATTTGTGTCTGACTCTTGATGATCCCATTTGGGATTTTCTTGGAAAAGATACTGGAGTGGTTTTCCATTTCTTTTTCCAGCTCATTTTACAGAAGAGGAAACTGAAGTAAACAGGATTAAGTGACTTGCCCAGGGTCACATGGTTAATACATGTCTGAGGTCAGATTTAAACTCAGAAAGATGAGTTTTCCTGACTCCATGTCTGGCACTCTATCCACTATGCCACCTAGATGCCCAAAGTTATTGTTATTCTTTGCAAAGTAAAGAAAAGAGAGAAGAGAGAAGGGGAAGGGAAAGGGTGAAAACCTCAGGCTTTTCCCCTTTGAAAAAATCCAGGGAAGAGAAAGAGAGAGAGAAAACTCAAGATCAGAAGAGAAAAATCAATAGATGATATTGGGATTGGCTGGCACCAAATTGTAATGGAATAAAAGGTAGAGAGAGACAGGTGATGTGATGTGATGGTGGCTTCCTCCTCCCAGGATAAAGAATTGTGTTTCTTACAGACAATAAAAAGTAAGATGAAGGAGAAGGATGTAGTAAGTCTGTATGCTAGATCTAGGAGAGAATTTGTCATCACAAACTTGTTGAGCATAGAATAAGTTCCTGAGGAAGCTGTGAGACTCCTTTATTGGAAAAGTTTGGGACATGCTTGCCAGGAGACAGGTGGATAGGTGAAGCATAGACTTTTGGGAATTGCTGTCAGATGTATAAGTATCCTCACTTGAAGGACTTTTTAAGATTGAGACACAGAGCAAATCCAAGGCTATAGACAGAGTTTCAGAAATAAGAGAGATTTTAAGGGAATTTTCTGTGGCTCTCCTCTGAAGCCAGATTTATCATTTTCCAAGCAAAGGTTCTGAAACTGCAGAATCCACTGCTCCTGGTAGGCCAGTGGAGAGTTTAAGCTTAGAGGAATTTTTGAAATTCATGAGGATTTCTGTTTGACTTTTTTGTTTGCATTTATAGGACAGGCCCAATTTTTATTGTTGATGAATGTTTTTGAATACATTTAGCTCTGCCTGTCTCCCAGACTGGAAACAGAAGGAAATTTTTCTTACTCTTAGCTCAGTCCAGACTCTTTGACCTTAATGGAATGACTTTGCTCCCCTGAGACTCTATCTCCAGAAATGAAAGAAAAAAAGAAAAAAAAAGACACGTAAGACCTGATTTTTGAACAGATTCAGACTGCCAGCTCCAGAAGAAGAGCACTTGGGTCTAAATCCCATTTCTACTATTTACTCCCTCACTTGGGCAAGTCACAACTTCTCTGAACCTCATTTTCTTCATTTGGAGTTCTAGGGTTGGACTGGTTTTCTAAGGTCCCTTTGAGCACTAAATCTATGTTTCTCTTTGATTAGAAAAGTACCTGGGAAGAGGACAAGTATGACCAGAGATTCCCACAGAATGATCAATTAATAGAGGATTTCTCCTTAAAATTGGATTAGACTTCTTTATCCAAGATATAAGATATTAGGTCTTTTCCAGGAAGGGACTGAGCTTTCTTCATTTAAAGTAATTAAATCAATAGTGTTAATTTTAAGTGGTAATTATTCCTTATATCTATATACTACTTTATACAGTATTTTCATACTCATCATCTCATGTCCTCATGACAAAAACCATGAGAGCAAAGTAACTTTTATTATTTCCATTTTAAAGATTAGAAAATTGATACTAAGGAACTAGGTCAAGTTCATGTAGGTAACAAGTAGAAAAGAAAGATTTCAAGTCTTGTTCTCTGCATGCTGTGCCCAGTGCTCTTTCTCTTGTGTCATACTCCTTCCAATGATTGATTTACCACCTATATGAAGTCAAAGCTCTGGGGTTTAAATAAAAGGAAACTATACAGAGAATTGAGATTGTATAAAGTCTACCTAGAAAATTCAGTTACTTTCTCCCTCTCCCCCCCTTCAAATATTCCTCTTTATCCTCATTCTTCTCCATCTTTCCCTTTTCTCTTGTTTTTTTCATCTTAACTCATCCATACTTCCATACTCCATTTATAGACTTTTCCTTCAGTTGTCTGGATAATTCAAGCAAACATTTCCTCCTCTCTTCTCTCCTTAAATGATTTAAGCCAATATCATTATGTGCACATGGAAGGGCCTACTTCAGAGAACAATAGTATATTCAAAGGGTAGTGCCATCTTAGTGGCCAATTTGAATTCATTTTAGAAGACATTTTTTTCCATTTCCTTTTGCTAAAATATATAAACTTTCTCTGGACTTGAGGCCTGCTGTCTATGTGGAGAAGAGGGCAGTACAAACCTGCTAGCACATTTCCAAAACTCACTAACTTATGATTGGCAAGTTTCTCTGGCCCTATTTGGTGTTTTTAGCATATGATTAATAGAGAGAACAAGGCTTTCCCTCTAAAGCCCAGAATGTAGCCTGTGAGCAAAGGAAGAGAATGCTCTGTTCTCTGGTTTGACCATTTTTCCACTTGCAATCTCCAGCACTGGCTTGTCCAACCTGAGACCAAAACGTGGGGAGAGATTTTTGTAGCCAAACTGGGTCACCCAGCACCTGCCAGGTGAAGAGTGATACTGATTAGTGAAGAGTAGGCCTAGTGAGCCAATGGCTCTTGAACAAAGGGGCATTCTTCCTGAGGAATGAGGAGGAGTTTGTTCTGCTCTGTAGTCTTGCCCATTACTCATAAAGTTCTGGCATTAGTTAGCTTGGGGAGGACAGCCTCCAAAGGTTTGGGTGTGTATTTACCCAATTACATCTTCATTTTAGGCCCCATCTGCCTCCACAGTAGAGGAAATAGCAGGCTCTAGGGTCAGAGAGGCTCTGGGTTCAAATGTTACCTCTATGCCACAAAGCCCTGGATGCCAGTCACTCTATGGACCTTTATACATGTTCCAAACCCTCTATTATTCTCAGTTTCTCTTATTCTTGCAAAAAATAGAAGCTTTTCTTTCCTTTAAGGCTCTGTAGTATAAATGAATGGGGGGGGGCAGAGGGAAAGATCCAGTCCTTCCTGGGGGGGGGTGGTATTAAACCCATAGTTTCAGTGATCTCTTCCAAAAATATAATTTCAATGAAGTTTGCCCTATGTGTGATTTCTCCCACTCTTCCCATAGACTGCACTATTAGCCTCTTCCACTGTGTCTTATGGAATCCTTATACATTTGGAAGCAAATTCCCCTTTATTCTCAATCATCACCTTCTGTCTCCTCAATTTCCTGCTAATGATAGTATGCATGTGCTTTGACACCATTTCCCATGGGGATTTTGGCTTCCCAATTCATGTCAATTCAGTTTTCTAAGTCCTCACAATTGTCCTCCTGGAATCTAAATATTCTCCTTGCTCTGTAACATCCTTACTTTTTCCTTTCATTCCATCCATTATCAAACATGGAATGGTCTCTCTTTCTCTGAAAAATCCTTTGCTTAACCCCCAAACAAGTCTGATAGGAAGTTTAGACCATACAGCTGCAGCTTCAGTCTACCTGGTCTGGGAGCCCTTGGAAGAAGCCGGTTCTAGTAGAAGATATCAGTGGCCAAGAACTGTATTTAACATTTTCTCCAAAACTAGAATTCAGCTTTCTTAGATAGTGTTTTCATCATTTTCTCACCCACCCAGGCTAGGGATCTGACTCATCCCTGCCCTACCATTATCCTCCTCCTTCCAATTAAGTCTTGTTGACTTTTCCTTTATAATACCTTCCATATCTATCTCTTCCTCTTTTTTCCTCTTTTTACACACACACACACACACACACACACACACACACACACACACACACACACACACACACACACACACACACTCACAGCACTTCCACCTTCCTTTTGCTTGTATCCCTAGACTATTGCAACAGCTACCTAACTGGTTTTTCTGCCTCCAGTCTCCTATCATCAATATCACTATGAGATGAATCTTCCTAAAATTATGTTCTCATGAGGAAACTCATTTAAAATTTTTTAGTTAAAGCTTATTATTATTATATGGTAAACAACCACAAAAGGCAGGTACTTTCTCTGCCTTTCACCTCCTCCCTATCTCCACTATCCTCCATTTCCTGAACCCCTTGACAAAGAGAAACAAATAAATATTACAAATATATATGAATAGATATTCTATATACTCCATGAAAAGATATTTTAGTCTTCCTGCATTGATCATGTTTAAAAAAATATATCAGTCTACATTGAGTTCATCAGCTCTGTGAGGTGATTGGTGGCATGCTCTATTAAAGTTTTGGTCATTGCATTGAAAAATTTCTGTTTTTCAAAGGTGAAACTTTTTTTAAGAAATTCTTTCTTTTACTCACGATGGAGAATGCTATCCACATCCAGATAAAGAACTAATGAAGTTTGAATGAAGATCAAAGCATACCATTTTCACTGTCTTTTTTTTTCTTTTGTTCTGTTTCTTCTTCACAACAAAAACATGAATATTGTGAAAATATGTTTAACATGATTGCACATGGATAACCTATATCTCTTTGGGAAGGGGGAGGGAGAAAAATTTGGAATTCAAAATCTTATAAAAATGAATGTTAAAAACTAATTTTGTATTTGATTTAAAAAATATCATTTACATAAAAAGAAATTCTTTCTTTAAAAAATTTAAAATTTGCTTTTCCTACAAATCCAGGTCACATAGTTTAGTTGGACATTCAAGGTCTTCTGCAGTCTGGTCCTAATGTCCATTTTCTACACTACCCAAGTCAGATTAGTCTGTTCATAATCCTTTAGAAGCATTTAAGAGTGCCTCCTTTATTAGTCTCAGCTAAACCCTTCATTGACCTGAAATGCCCTTTTCTGCCTTCTCTGTATCTATTACATAAAATCAAAGTTAAAGTTGAATTTAGAACTTATCTCGTTTAATACCCTTGTTTTACAGATGTGGAATCAGAGATCTTAGAGAAGTGGTAACTATGACCAAGGTCACCTAAGATAATAAATTAGACTCTTTTCTCTGCTCCCCTTTCCCACTTTTCCACCTCAACAAAACCCAAATTTGAAGCCAGGATTCTTTCCCCTACCTTTATCCTACCTCTCTATCTTAAATTTTATCTTCCATTTAAAACCTTCCAGAATCTCTCCAGAAATAGGATTAATTCCCAAGGTTGTTATGAAAATGAGATATTTGTAAAGTGTTTTATAAACCTTAAAGTTTATATTATTATATTATTATTTTATTAAAGTCTGTCCTACTTAGTTGGCATTCATGTTATCTAATATAGTTAGCATTTATTTACCATTCATGCTATCTATTCAAGTAGAATTCAAGGGTTTTGATGTCAGGAACTATGTTCTTATATATGCATCATTGTACAAGGCATGGAATCTATAACAGTGCAGGTGTTGAATATTTGTTTTCACTAATAAGCACTGATGATAACTTTAATAACAGTTTATACCAAATATTTTCTTGAAATGTCATGTAATTGGGAGGATGGGTCATTAAGTTAGTCCATCAGCATCACAGATCTGCAGCCAATGACCATGGTCCAGAGTTGACTAGAAGGAGAAATCCATGTGGAAATCTTGAAGTGTTTTTAAGGATCCCAAGCTCTTCTCTGGTGCAAAATATGCTTCTTTCCAATGCAAAACGTTCTTTTAGGGATTCTTTGTGGCTGTGAATTATTTCTAAAATTCAGGTGACCCAAAGGACTTTAGAGAAATGGGTGATGAGTGCAAGAAAGCTACAATGTATTAACAAAAATGACTTACGTCATTGTCAAAGATATCAAGGAAAGAGAAGTGGGCCTGTCAAGAAAGATAACCTGAGTTGCTTTATGGGTATCCATGAAATGTTAAAAGACACAGAGTAGGGGTTTTTTAACCTGGAATATGTGAACTTTTTTTAAATAATATTTTGCTAACTACATTTTGATGAAATTCATTTCCTTTCTAATCCCATTTACTTTGTGTTATACATTTTAAAATATATTTTTTAGAAAGGGTCCTTCAGGTGTAACCAAATTGTCAGAGGTCCACAAATCCCTACCTAGAGGTAGATTTCTAGCATGTTAGACTCGGGGAAAGACATAGACAAAAATTACACTGAGAAGGCATGGGTAAGCTGTGATATGTACAGGGAGAAGGGATATTCCTTTACTTGTGAATCTATGGATGTATCAAAATAAAACTTTCTGGAATTCACCAAGAAAATTAACAACATTGTCATTTAGGATTGATAGTGTATATTTAGGTTGATGTTAGGAAGACATGGGTTTGAAATTCATATTTATAGTTGTGGGATCCTGGGTGAGTCACATAAGCTTTCTGGGGCCTCAGTTTCCTGACCTTTAAAACAAGAAGATTGAGCTCCTTGACAGCTAAGGTCCTTTACAGCTTTAAATCTATGATACTCTGATAATTTTATTTTCTTTTATTTGCACCTACTTAGAAATGTGGAAATAACTTTGCTGGATCTGGTTCCAGTTGTGTTTAACTATTGAAAGCTCTAAAGAATGAGGACTCTGTGTATATGTTGGGGGTGGAGAGATTAACAATCTGGGGGTTCCCAACAAAAAACACAAAAAATTAGTTTCTATCAATTGTTTGTCCACTAAAAACCTGGCTTCACTGTACCTCAGAAATGGGACCACTGGCAGCAATGACACTCCCAAGTATAGAAAACAGATTAAAATGTAATTGGGAAATATTTAACAAAATAAATATTCTGCAGAACATAGATAATATTGCATTTTAAAACTAAACTAATAGGTGGCCCTCAGAGATCTTCAAGTATGAATTAGTTGTCCCATTTCTATTTGAGTTTGATAACATTGCTGTACATTGGAGAATTATAATGACCAGTCTTAGAGAAAAGGTGGAATAATGTGCCATATTCTTTCTTTGGAAAAATGGGGCAGGGGTTATCTATGAGTGTAGAATCTTGCACTGACTGTCCTGTGATCTCTCTTTTGGTTAATTTTGTTGAATTCTTTACCTTTAGTACAATGAAATGTCCAATAGGTGGGTGGGGTTACTTGTGAATGAACATTATATAAAAATAAAAGGTTCCAAAGGCGTTTTATTGTAATGAAAAATGAAAGGAGACATAATCATGATACAAATTTGAATATTTATTATGCAACAATTATTCCAAACTATAACAGGGTAATTCTCTTGTAAACTACCATTTTTAGAACAATGAAGTCTTCAAATGGGTTCTTGTATTGTGGTCCATGGAAAACTTTCAAATGAATATTCATCTGACTGAATGTGAGTGACACAAAATTTAATACAACTTCATTTCTTTGAAAATGACTTCTAGTAGTGCCTTTATAATAAATAAATAGAAAATATATCTTTCTTCTTGTGATGTCTATAAGAAATGTTTACATACAAAAATTATACATCTACTTCCGAAAAAGGACCAGCTATTTCGGGCAACATGAAAGAGAGGAGGGTTTTAGAAGAAATTTTTTTCTTTTAAGGAAAAGACCTAATAAGTTGTATACCTTACTATTGGAGATGAAAGGAGGAGGCCCTTTCTGGGAAATTAGGAATAAAATATGAATATTATGAAAAAGATGCCCAGATATCTGGTCTTTATGAGTCGTTTGTGCTAGTTTAAACAAACAAATGCACAATCATCCACTAGTTACTATGTGCTACATACATGCAACTCACTATTTTCCCAATATCTACTCTTGAAAAGACTGACATAAATTTTTTGAAGCTATTTATAATTTCTGGCCACTTTATAGGGATCACATCCCAAGTAATTCACAGTGGGAGACCCTTTTTTAAAAAAAATCTGGAAAATAAAGAAAGTGAAACCATGAAGGAACAATGAACTTTCAATGTTTTTAAATGGTATTTGTTCACCCTTCCTCTTCCCCCTCAAAAAAAATTTCAAAGACACATAAGATTTTACCCTGAGAACTTGATAATTGTTAAGAAATATTCATCCATGCAGATAACTTTCTTACTGGGTGAGCTGAAGCAATGGTTGAGATTTGATTGTATGATCCCCAGTGGTTGACAAATGCTTGGGGAGGTGGCTCACTACTGTAGTCTAGAAGAAACAGTTTATACAGGGGTGTGACCAGCTCTTTTCAAAAGGAGTAGAGTGTAGTTTGGAAGAAGAGGCAAAAAAGTCCAGATATCAGAATTTAGGGGGAAAAAAAGAACATTGAAGGTTCTTGTGCCCACAAATACAGAACTCAGAGATAAGGACAGTTTCAACCACAGCTGAATTTTTCCTTCAACAGGTTCATTCTAAGGTTCTTTATAAAGAAAGAAATTAGGGTGAGAAGTGGGTAGAAGCCCCCAGGCGGAGACAGGTGCATTTAAGACATGGCTTATCAACCCTTTGAAATCCCCAGATATAGAGTCAAATGACTTATAGATATATTTGGTCCCAGAGGAATGCCCTAAAGCAGAAATGTCAAAATCATGGCCCCAGCCTAGAGCATGGAACAAATCAGATTAAAATATAATTGGGAAATGTTTAACAAAATAAATAAAAATATAACACAAGACAGATAAAGTTAATTTGCGATTTCATGAACATGAAGTCTGCTGGCAGAGATCTTTCTATTTGTATTTGACACCACTGCCCCCCCCCAAAAAATCTTTCCTTGCTGAGTCTACATATCAAGAGCCCTTGAAAGCACCAGATGAATTCCTGAACAAAATATGGCATCTGAGGCAGAACAGATAAAAAGGAAGAGGACAAGCCCTCTCAGAAACCGAGAATACTTGTTTAGTATCAGGCTTGAAGGTGGAAGAGTGGTGCTTGATCATTGGCCTTGCCTGGGCAGTGTTTCTATGTCAGAAGGACATTGAAAATCATTTCAAGATTAGAAACCATTTCAAAGTTCCATGAGAACATTCAGCACTAAAGTTTGAGGCAATGAGAGGACAGATCTGGGTTCTAGTCCCAGTTTTGCCACTAACTAGCTGAGTGACCTTGGACAGTGACTTCCCCCCGCTTCTGCACCTCCCTGTTTTAACCATTTGTAAAAGGGGGGATTATATTGGATGATGTTTATAGTCCTTTGTAGCTATAAAATTATACAAAAGCATTCAGTAGTTTCACAGGGTGATTCCCTATTGAATATCCTAGGCCACAAGAAAGCTAAGGCACCATTTTAGGAAACCTAAAGCACCATCTCATGGGGTCAGTAGTGGTGGTGAACTTTAGATTCCTGATATTCAGTGCTCTGGTTATTCTTTATTTCAGATGCTCAGCCTATACCAAGTGACCTTTCCTATGGTACAGAGAGCCAGACTAGAGTTATCCACTAATGATGAGTAAATACTAGGGATAAAAGTTTACCCTCCAAAAAATAATCTTCCTCAGAACATGGGATGAAAACCCCAATTTTAGAGTACAAATGTGGATTGATAGGTATTTGAGGGGCTTTTGGGTGGTCATTAATGCTCCTCCACCCATCTATTAAAAATATCAGAAAACAATCATTATATGCATTTCAGCTACTGCAACTCTACTGACTGGTGCTCTGAAAGTTTTTGCTGAGAAAGATGCTCTTAGTATCAGTATTTTTTTAATATATCCAACACTCTTGGACTGCTTATTAGAGAAAATGATCATCAGGGGTGTATTGCCTTATTCCTATCAGCTTTGAGAATTATTACAAAGCTCTTCTTGCAATTTCCCATTTGGATTAGGGTAAAGCCCAAAATTGACCTTTCAGGTCAGGATGATCCAGAACCTCCTTTCTATGCCACCAAAAACAAACAAAAAAAACCAAAACAACCCTCTTGAGGCACAGATAGGAAGAAGAGAGACGTAAAAATGTACAAGAAGACCACAGTACAACTGCAAGTCTCCCTCAGGAAAGAAAACATATCCAGCATTAATCAGCTTCTAAGGAGCAGCAGTCAACTGGCCTCACCAGGTGGGCAGCACTGAGAGTTTTGGTTCCTAGTGGCCCCCTTGGTCCATTGGTGATAAGACGTGCCTATCACGTGTAGCTCCTGAATAGGCCACATCTCTCAAGGGCTGGAAGAACCAGCTTGTTTCATCCTCAGGAGGGTCAGTAGTAAAAAGTCCACTCAGGTAGTGATAACAGCAGGATCACAAACATTGACAGAAGACTGGTCTCACAGACTCTTCCTCTTCACCACAGGGATGGGTACCACTTCAAAGACTTTGGCTTTGTCTTCAGCAGTGTTCATTGTTACCCATGTTGGCCGGAAGTTGCCCTTGAAACCCACAAAAGCCATTTTTTCTGAAAGGCAATGAATTAGAATTGTGTGAACAGAGGGAATATCACCTTACAATCATATTCCCTTCTCTTTTACACACATACAGATTCTGGGGATGAATTCCTTCTACCTCTTATATAACTGCAATCTTCTATTTGGCCCTAATTTCAAGCCCAGGTCTTTGTGAATTTTGCTGACTTCTTCTCCTTTCTCTTTTTATACTTCTTCAGCCTCTGTTTTTGGGTAGTTGCCCTGATAGCCATATCTAGTTTTTCTATAGGGGAAAAATACATAACTTTGTGACTGCAAGGCTCTTTTGTGCATACTAGAGTCAGTATCTTTCCTTAGGAAGCACAAAATAAATTCTATACCCCAAGACCAACCTGATTATATATCTATGAGTATTTTGCTGATTAACAAATTCAATTTTAAAGAAGTGTTAGCAAATCCAACATACAGCTATGATGTGGCTCTATGATGTGGCTCTTGATTCTCTATAATTGGAAGAATGGGGTAATAGAAAGAGAAATTTAAAATGGGGTAATAGAGAATCCTAGTTCTTACATTTTTACCAACTAGACAACCTGGAGGGCTCTTAGAGGCTTCACCTCTAAAAGACTGTAAAATAGCTAAGTTCACACATTTTTATAAAAATCAAATAAAATTCCTTTGAAACTTTGAAATATTATATAAATGAAACATATTGCATTATTGATCATTTCTTTTATGAGTTCTAAGTTCCCTTACAACTCTACAATTCATAGATTCATGTTCTTTGAAGGTATGCCCAGATATCTTTAGGAAGTAAACTTTCTTTCATGAGCCCTGAAGCAAATAAAAACAGTGAACCTTTTTCTTCTTTGGTCATTTTATCACCTTTCCTTAATCTTTTTAGTTTTACAGGTTTTCTTTGTTAACAAGGGTTATATTTTTTTCAATTCATGACTAAAACTTCTCAAGGGTGGAGATGGCATCTTTGTGTATTCTTTGAAAGTTTTCCTAGTGACTAGGTCATAAAAATAGTTTAAATTCTATAATACTATAATATTTTTGTACTTTCTTAACAATCCAATTATAGAGATAATATAAAAATTATCACTTCCATTTTAAGATGAGAAAGCACAGGTTAAGAGAGTACAAGTTATTTGTACAGTGTTGCATAGATGGGATTCAAATTTAGGATTCTTCCCACTGTACTACCCTGATCCTGACTTCTATTTACTCTATATTGTACTCAATGATAGCTTGATTAACATGATTAAAATGATTAACATGATTAAAAAAAGATGATACTGACATCTCTGGCATGGAATGCCATTTTATTATTAGGTGAAAAATGTTGGACTACTCACTGATCAGTTCAGAAATAAGAAATGGAGGCATGGTAGGTAGAATTCATTTTTTAAGTAACTATTTTCTTTATCATGGGTCTATTTGGTAAGTGAGTAAATAAATCTGTGTTTTTTTAATGGGTCTTCATAA
This sequence comes from Macrotis lagotis, assembly GCF_037893015.1. Taxonomy (NCBI): domain Eukaryota; kingdom Metazoa; phylum Chordata; class Mammalia; order Peramelemorphia; family Peramelidae; genus Macrotis; species Macrotis lagotis. Next base: position 120,819,286 of record NC_133661.1, read on the forward strand.
GTTAAAATAAAGTTTGTTTCTCTGTGTGTGTGTGTGTGTGTGTATGTGTTTTGCTAAAAATCTCAATCAAAATCATTACCTTTTAATCTAAGATTGTTTTCTGCTCCCATCTTTTCTAGAACTGTAGTCCATTGGCCTCTGGAAACATATCTTCCCTTTGATGCCACCAGCACTATGGAACTAGAAGGAAAAATTATTTAGTTGAATATATTACTATTTTTTAGTATTTATTATCAGAGTAACAATAAGGTAATTGACATGAGTAGTCATAGAACTGGGAAAGGGAAGGAAGAAGACATGACAAAGATAAGCTTAACATTCTTAGGACCATCTCAATAAATTCAATAAAACTCCCCCACTCATCTGAGTGTAGCCATGAGACTACGCAAAAGACTCCACCAAAATTGGAACTCATCTAGCTCTTATCCTTTTCTGGGCTCTTTCTCAAATTGAACTCAAATTGAACTGAATTGAACTCTCAAACTGAGCTCTTATCATGTAGCACATAGATTGTAAAACTGGTGATACTGTACGCTGTACCTTATGGTCCCAGACCCTTTTTACACAAGGTTCCATGAACACAATGTCACATAATAAGTCAAATTTCTAACCTAATTCAGAATAGAGGAAGAAAGGGAAAGAAAAGGAAGAACAGAAGGAACTGGAAAATTCTTATATAATCTTTTAGACTGTAAAGTGTAACAAGAGCTCTGTAGCTTAGTATCTTTTAACTGACTACTCAGTGAACCTAAGATCTTCTAAGACATCCAATAAATACAATAAAGAACAACACTTCTGAGGCCAGTTATAATTGACCACTTATTTCTCCCATTTAAGGTCATCTTTTGAGCCCACATAGTTTTGGAAGGAATCTAGCCCCAGCTCAGCTACTTATTTCTCTTATAATCTCCCTTAGGAAATAAATGAGTGAAATTTCCACTACCATTTCTCAGGGATACAGTTAGAAATAAATACATGGGAAAGGAGAAGAGCAGTCATCCTATTAGTCTGATGTGGATGGTTCTACATTGCATAGCCCCACCCTTTGGCATTCTTTTTCACTCCATAGCACAAAGGGGTGCTTCTCTTCTGTTCTAAAAGGGAATCCTCCTATTCCTCTGTCAAACTTCTAGTAGTGATCTGCCTTTCATAATTCAATTATTTTCCTACAATCTCACTTCCATTACCATTTTGCATTTCTCATTCTTATCTATCTATCTATCTATCTATCTATCTATTTATTTATTTATTTTTAGCATGCTATCTATGGTTACTTTGACTCTGATTCCTCCTTATACTTCTGTTTTTTACCATTTTTTCTTGACCCCCTTTTCACTGGGTTTTCTACTTCTTTCTATTCTCTAAGTGTGGGTATCTTGCAAAGTTATGTCCTTGGCCCTCTTTTCTTCTCTCCAGGAGCTATATTGTTCTGTAATCATATCTACTTACAGAACTTCACTAATCACTTCCATGAAGAGGGTTCCCAAGATTACCTCTTCACAAGTACCTGATGAACAGTTCCAACTGGATGTCCCATCAACACTTCAAATTCCATGCCTCTAAAACTTAATTCATCTTCTGCTTATAACAGACTTGTTACTACATGTAATTTCTGTAGATGCACAACTTCCAAATTCATTTCAGTATAAAACCTGGGCATCATCTTTGACTTTTCCCTCTTTCTAACTTTATGGATCCAGTAAGCTATAGTCTTGATTTTGTTTAGGTAACATTTTTTATAAAATACCCACTGTTACTGCCCTCATTCAGATCTTCATTACTTTTAATTTGGACTCTTATAGCCACCAGAATGTTTTCCTCATTTACACAATCTCCCTTCAGTAATTCATCCTTCACATTGTTGCTAGGGCTGATAATAGCAATTCTTCACCATGGTTTCCCATCCTCTACACTGGCATTCATATCCCTCCATGGTCTAGTCTAGGCTATCTTTCCAGTCTGGCTTCCCCTCTGCTTTCCTTCCTTCCTTCTACTGTCCAGTGAGATGGACTAATAATTCTTCCCTGATTTTCTTCTGTGCTCTCCCATTTCTATATATTCACACATGTTATATTCTGTCTTTGGAATATTCTCTCTCCTGTCTCCAACTAATAATATCTTCTTTACTCTAAAACCCAGCTCAAGTGGGCTCTGCCATTGTAGAACCTTTCTCTGATTCCCTAGCTAGAGGAGAATCTTCTTTCCTCATTCTTCTATGTCTCTCTGACTGTTTCTATGTATTTTTAAAAATTTTAATGTATATTATTTTGATTTATGTACAAATCTCATTTCTCCCACACGCTCCATTAGACTTCAGGCTCTTTAGAAATGGTGTCCTTTTCCATCTTTGTCTCCTTGGTAACCAGTATGGTACTTAACCCAGAGTAAGCGATATTTAATAATGTTTGATGGATTGAAATAATAATGAAATTATGTGCATGGGTACCTATCATATGATGTTACATATTTATGCAACATGGTACATGATAACAAGACATCTTGGCTCTGAGTCCTCAGGGAAGATAAGACTTTTCAAATGCTTGACATCCCTTTATATGAATGAAGCTGCCTGGTTGCAACAGATGTCTCCCTCCCTTCTCTATGTTTTTCCTTCAATCAGAACTTCATACAATCAGAAAATGAAACTTGTTGAAATGTTACTTTATTCACATCACCCTTGTGCTTAAAACTCAAGATGAGTCTCAATGCCTAAGGATCATCAAATGGGCTGTCATTCAAGACTCTGCTTAATTGGATTTAATATACTTTTTCAAATTTATTTCCCATTTTTCTTTTTTTTCTGCAAGGCAATGGTGTTAAGTGACTTACCCAATATCACACAGCTAGGTAATAATATAGTGCCTGAGACTCAGATATGAACTCCAGAGGCAGTGCTTTATCCATTGCACCAACTAGCTATCTCCCATTTTTCCTTTATAGAAACTTCTTGGTTCACCAGAGTATTCTTATATTTTTTGGTACATCAGATTATTCTTACATATTTGTCTCTAAGCCTTTGCTCATGCCATTTTACTGCCTAGAATCCCTTATAATCATTTCTCTCCCCCTCCCCCTCTGCTCATCTTAATGATACTTATCTTTCAAGGCTCAACTCCTTTGTGAAACCTTCCCAGATCATCTCAGACCTCAGCAATTTCATCAGTCTTTGAGCTCCTATTTTCTGTGTCACTCAAATATTTTCTTGTATCTGGGATTTATGTGTATTTGTCATCAAACAGATTGTAAGCTTTTGGCTCAAGAGGAATCTTAAGCATCTTTGTATCCCTCAGAATTGCCAGTACTGTGCTGTGAATGTGGTAAGTGCTCAGTTATTATTTGATGATCAGATTATTGTTGAGGTGATTAAAGTTTCTATTCAAAATTTTCAGAGAATGAGCAGCCCAGATTGGTAGGTAAATGAAGCGAAATTCAACACTCACTTCATCTAGTTGGTCCCAGACAACATTTTACATCCTGTCCAGCCATCCACCAGGAAACTAGAAGTTATCCATGCAAGCATCTTGCTTTCTGTCCTATACTACCTTGCCCTTCCCCTGACAGTCTCCCAGTTCTAAACCAATGCTTTCATTGCAATGGAAAGGGTATGACAATTGACTGCTTTCTGACTCCACTTGTCCCTGAACCTGGAACTCCACAAATTGGAACTCTTTTCCCCAGCCATCACTCCCCCAATCTGTTATTTCTTCTACTGAACATATCAAAATGGTTGAAACATCTCAAAGTCAGGAAGATCTGGGTTCAAGTTCTACCTTTGATACACACTGACAAGTCACTTCATTCCCTAGATAACTCCCTAAGTTGCAGAAAAGGTACCAACTGCTTTGGTAGGAGGGTCTTCATGTCTTTCTGAAGTCATAGATTCAGTTACTATCCTATCACCGTTTTCTTACCAGAATGGAAGATTCATGATTATTCTAACAATAGACAGGTCAAATTCAGTTCTCTCCTAAGGCCTCACTAAGATGGAACAATGACTTTCCTCTTCTGCAAAGAGGAGAAAACTATATCATCGTTCCTTCTCTGTAAAATTCTTAGTTGCTTTCATGGTTTCTTTTGGGATCACAGAATTAGAAAGGGACTTAGAGATCATTATTATTAACAGTTGGGGAAACTGAAACCCAGAGAGGTTAATTGAGTGATCCCAAGTTCAAATAGAACTGGCTTTTGAAACCAAGCCTTCCAGTGTTTTTTCCTATGCATCATGGTGCTGAATATGAGTCAAGTAAAGCATGGGCTCTGGATCAAGATACAGAGATAAAGCACAATAGTCCCAAATGGTTATTTATACATTTCCTAAGACTAGTGGATTGCAGTTCATCTGTCTCTTAGCTAGTTTTCATTTATTAATTTTGTGCCTTCCTTTGGACAAATCTTAAACTCTCAGAGTCTCAATTTACTCATCCCTTAAATAAGGTAAATAACTTTTGTATTCTTTGCCACATAGGACAGAGGATAAATTGAGATAATTTATGAAAAGTTCTTTGTAACTCATAAATTGCCAAATAAATGCTAGAAATTGCAACTAACAACTATTGTTTCTACAACTACAGTTACAATTGCTACTATTGTCTTCCAAGTTGATGTTAATGAAACTCATAGTTAAATCTCTCCCTTAAGGGGAAAGAGAACAAAGGAGGGCATTGGTCAGGAAAATTTCCAAAGCTTAAAAAGGATTTTTGGGCAAATTTCTCAGAAGGGCTGAAATAAACAATAAAAATATTTCAGTTGGTCCCATTTCTGGCTAGATTAAAGTTATCCTAAGGATAACATCTCTGTTCTTTGTAAAGAATATCTATTTCTATGCTTGTGTAATTTGTTTTGTTTTGTTAATTTTCACAGAAAAATCCTTTGGAAAAATGTCATTCTTCTCCTGATTCAGACAAGGGCGAACCCTTGTTCACCCATACCTAGGCCAAGAGGATTGGGGAGAAATATCCTAGACTCTCCAAGCTGGCTATGGTAGTGTTAGTGGCTATCTTGGTTGCTGGGAAGGAAGATAGGTAACTGGGTCTGTAAAGAAATGATAACTGTGGAGAGGAATAGTTAAAGGGTCAGTTGTGATTATTGATCTCTCTGCCATTGTGTTCTAATAAAGTGTACTATTGAGTGTATACTTTAAGGAGAGGTAGATGTTAGACTTCCCTACATACATGTTATATTAACACATGTTGAACATTTGCTGAGGGGAACAATTTAGGTTCTATATCTCATGATCTGTCTCTGAATTGCAGAGAATTAGAGCCAAGTATTCATTGGGCTGTATGATCTGTGAAATCCCTTTCAAGTCAGAGAATATGGAATTACTACCATTTTGAATATGAGGAAACTGAGGCACTAGAGGCTAAAAGTGAGTAACAAATACCTTGGCACATATGCAAAATTTCCCCTGATTGCTCAATAGTAACTTTGGATTTTAGTTGTTATTACTGAGAGAGAGATTTCCTCATACATTTCACTTTTTTTTAAAGAAAAGGAGAAAAAAATGCTTATTTTTTTTCCTTCTTGTCTAAGTCTTTCCCATGAGTGAAGCTTCTAAAACAAACAATAACTGCTATGTACTCCGAATGGGGATTTTCTGAAATTTGCATAGTCAACTCGGTTGCTTTTAGGACCAAAGGTCTGGACCCTGTCTAGGGAAACAACAATGCTCTTTTCTCTCTCTCCTCTCTTTCCATCCCCATTCCCCTACATCCAACCACTAAAGTGAATACTCCCTCTTCCTGACAGGCCCTCATTGCCTGACATTTGCCTGTCCCATAAAGATGGCATATCTTCATCTCTCTGCATCCACTTCAATATCTAGTGGGCAGGAAGAAGGCAGAGGACCTGGGAAGGTGCCAGAGCAAGGATAAAGAGACAGGAGGAGTGTTGCCCTGGAGGTGGGTGGTGGTGGAGGGGGGATGTGGGGGACTGCAGGGGGTGAAGGACTGTCTCATGGTTTCCCTGATCTGAATGATTTGGCAAAGGGAACAAAGAGATGGGAATGGCAAGTTGGAAAATGATATGGCTGTGTGGTCCAAACACCCAACTTGCCAGCACTGAATCTCAGATGAGATGATGGGATAGAACAGTTTCTCATTTTTGAGACTGTTGGCCTCACAAGCCTTTCTTTTTAGAAGAGTGGGCCTACCCCTCTCCCTTCTGTGGCGAGGAGTTGTGGCCTCCCCTCACCTGAAGCCTCATGATTGAAGAAGATGATTATGATAGCTCACATTTTTGTAGTGCCTACTATGTAATCTCAATTGATCTTCATAACAACTCTGGGAGATAGGTGCTATTATTAACATCATTTTATAGATGAGGAAACTGAGGCAGACAAAGGTTTAAAATGTGGCTTGCCCAAAGTCACACAGTTATAAAATATTAGGCCAGAACGATTCTAGATCTAGCATTATTTACTCATTGAGTCTTCAAGCTAATGCCGATGTTATGAACTAAGCATTTGGATAGATTTTGACCCTATAGTCATTTATTCCAATAATCTTTCGGATCAGTGTTTCATTCTCAAATTAAGAATCACAGTTAGAGAATAATTTACTAAAACTGAGCGTATCCCATGAAGTGAAATAAGACATAGGAAATATTTTGATTTATTTGAGTGAGGGCTTTCTAAAGCACAAGTTTAATCAAGTTCCTCTGGTGCTATAGTAACCCCCCACTGACCTCAGTTTATAAGACAAACTCATTTGTTTGGCATTTTAAACCCTTCATAATTTTACCAGAATGAGTCTATACTACCTTCCTCCCCATCTCACCTCAGTTTTATTGACCAACTTAATCTTCTTTGTAAATGGAATTCTGTAGCCTGTCCGTCCATTCTTCCCTGAGGCCTTTTCACCCTGGATTACTCCTCTACCACCCTGATTCCATTTTTCCATTGGCAAGTTTCTTTCAAGGTCCCCATTTTAGGAAGGGACCTAAGCATTGCAATTTCTAACTTTCTGGCCACTTTGATGTCCTAGCTACTGGAAGAAGCTGAAATTTTCCTCAGAACCTGGGGGCCTCCTCTCTCTAGAACATGTTATCTAACCCTGGAATGTCCCTGGCATTCAGGTGCCCTTCTCTCATTGCTGAGTTCCTCCTGGGGCCTCCATTTTGAGGAGAAAAGCCAAACTTTATTTCCCTCCTGGATCTGTTTCTGATTTTGACATTGTGCTGTTGCATGGTACTTTTGCCAATTCATTGTGTGTGTGTGTGTGTGTGTGTGTGTGTGTGTGTGTGTGTGTGTGTGTAGAAAGAAAGATCTTTGGGGGGCAAGACTGTTTAATTTCACCAAGTACCTACCACAGAATCTGGCATATAGTAGGAACTTAAGTTGATTGGCTAATTCTCATTCTTAGCAAGTGACCTATTTTGTCACAGGCTAACCTATGTTTAGAGTTTCTGAAGTCAACCTATGGTTTAAAATTAAGGCAATTGTTCAGGGCACAAACTAGTATCCAAACTAGGCTATAGCAGACTCCTAAATAAATATCCCAAGTTATGACTGTGGTGAATAGTTTGATGATAAAAGAGTAGAAAGCCATATTCTAGAACAATGGGTAGGGCTTCATAATATTAAGAACAATTCATAAGGTAGATGAAGTTCATGGAATAGGCCACACTTACTTGTCAGGAAGAGCATCCACATAATTGTGAATCTGTGCTGGAATTCCTTGCAGAATGGTGTTCCTGAAGTGAACACGACCCAAAATTTTCCCTTTGTTCCCATCAATTATGACCATTTGGATACCATCTTCAGAGAGAGAAAACTTTTTACCATTAACCTGCAGACCAAAGACAACAAAAGCATGTTGAGTTGAAGGGTTGTGATAATTTAAGCCTATTTGTTCACCTTTAGGAGATTGCTCCCACTTGGATTCATGTTGAGATATGTCCAGATTGTATGAAATCTTACACAGAAATTTACTCTTTTACTGTCTTCATGCTTCCCTGAATATGTCTAATCTTGTCTAATCTAGCAAGCTAAGCAAGGATGTCCTGGTAATTAATTTGAGGGGAGCCTGCCTGGGAACACTGGGTACCATAATTAAGGCTTGGATTAGATGCCTATGAGGTTACTTTCAGCTCTGAAATTCTGTGACTATTTTAATCTACCTCTGATAACAGATTTGTTACCATTTAAAAGCCCCTTCTCTCATGCAGTTTCCACTGTTCACCTAGTTTATATTTAATGTTCTGCAGACTAATGAACTGACAGATAAACTGATTTTTTACAACTGAATAAAAAAGAGTAATCTTTTGTAGTTTATTAAATGTGTTTTTTGGTCAACTAAAAGAATAGGACAATAGATATAACATGTGCTTCATCTTCTGATTTTTACTAAGTCTCTATATTTTAAAATTTTTTCATTCCATGGAGTTTGGAGATGATTAGTACTGATTATGATGATATTGACAAAGAAATATCTTATTTTTTATCATTGCTTTGCTCAGGAGACTATGGACAATAATTTTCTCTATGAAAATATCCCAGTTTAGTATATTTTATTTAATGAATTCTCAAGAATATTTCAGAGTTTGTACTTGTCATAGAGATTTGTCACCTGGTAATATATAAACAAGAACACATTTATTGTTATGATTATGATGGCTTGTGGTTTCATTATTGTACACAACTCATGAGAGCTGAATTTGGAGAGAAATATTTTCAACTTGGTTCTGCCACTTACTGTCTGTGTGACTTGGAAAAATAACAATCTTCCTGAGCTTTAGTTTTCTCATCTATAAAATAAGCATCTTGGCCTGGATATCCTTTAATATCCCTGTCAACTTCAAATTATGATCTTTGGATCAATCCTGGTTATGTGGAGTTAAAAGAGTTACTTACTTCAATGTAGGCAAAGTCATTCAGAAGATGAAAGAATCTGCTTTTAGAGGTTTCTATCTTTACTTCCAGAAAGTGGTCATTCGTTTTCTAGAAAAAAAAATCCCAACACAAAATAGAATTATATGTAGCTGTTAGGTTGTGGTTGACATGATTTTAGGTGTGGTAGGTACCAGACTCTGAAATTCCAAGTTTTGTTAGACTTATCAGTGGCTGAGACAGGACTTTTTAGGGTTAAGCAGGTTGAGGGGGATGTTTTTACTAGCAAACACATAGTAGCTAACATGATTTACAACTAACTGGAAGAAGAGAGAACACACTGAAAAATCTCAATTATTCCTTACCAGCTGAGCACCAAGAAGTTTCTTTGGCATGGGTACATCCACAACAGCTTTCTCAGCATACTTTGGGTAAGCTCTGACTTCACAATCACTGATGACAGAGTTCTTTGGTATTAATGCTTTAATCTTGATCCTCTCACAGCCTCTCACAGAGCAAAAGGCAAACTTCTCTCTCTCATTCTGGGCTTTTAGTTTCAGGAAAAGCAGCCTAAAGAAAGCAAGTAGAATTGGTACATTTTACATTTATTTTGAGATACTAGGAAGAACAGATTTTAGCTACAGATGGATAAGCCCAGTTTGGACTGAATTCATATAAACAATTCAACAAAAATTGATGAACTTCCAAAGTTTCATCATTTCCTTTGTTCCCTGAAATTCTCATGGATAGCAGAATCTAGTAAAGCCCTGAAAGTAAAGGGAACTCAATTATCCATAGTTTGTCTATGATAGTTTCCCAATTCCAGGATAGTTTAATGATGAATTCTCAAGGAGTTTTTAGGGTTTGCTATATAGGAATTTGCCATCTGTAAGTATAGGAATAATATCAAGTTTACTGTTATGATTATGATGTCTAGATTTAAAATTCAATTTATCTAAACTGAACCAACTGAAGATGATGGGTTATCCCTAGCTGAATTTCATCACATAATCTTTCCTATGAAAAGTAGTATGACCTAGTTAATTGAGAGTCAGGAATTGCCTTGGGGCAAGAAAACTTTTGTTCAAGCTCCTTTTTTTGAAAACATGTTGACAACCTGTTCAAGTCACTTCCTGGAGGTATCTCCTGAAGATTGTAAATAACCATAAAAGTTATAAGATCATGATCTATATTAGCAGAGGAAGTAAAAAAATAAAATCCTTGCTACATTATACTTAGAAGGTATGCTCAGAAATATAGTAATGAACCATGACAGAAAAACTGTTTTGGAGAGCCTAGGAAAAGGTTTTAGTCTTTAGATGAGTGAAGGGTTGTTTTCAACTTGTTCTGCCTGAGCTCACAGTACAGAATTAGGAGCAATAAGAGGTTAGGAAGGGATAGATCTTATTCGATGTAAAGAATAACTTTTAGAGATATCAATAAATAGAATGAATATAGAATGAATTGCCTTGGAAGGTAGCACTGTCCTCCCTACTGAGGCCTTTTGTTCCTCCCTAGATCTGTAATTTCCTTGGTGTAGGGAACTCCAGGTGAGGAAACTGTCTCTACCAGTGCAGATCAGAATAATTCATCTGTAACTGAGAGAGAGAGAGAGAGAGAGAGAGAGAGAGAGAGAGAGAGAGAGAGAGAGAGAGAGAGAGAGAGCACCTTGGGGCTCTAAGAACTAAATATTTTCACACAAATGACTACCTGTCATGGATATTGTAGAGAAGATTTTTATTCAGGTGGCAACCGGACTAGATGAACTTTGAGATCTTAGATTTCAAGCTGGAAGGGGTAATCTAGTTCAAAATTTTCACTGACAGAAAAAAAAAGATAAGACCTAGAAAGAATCTGAAGTGATTGACCCAAAGTCACATAGATACTAAGCAGGTATGTACTGGTAAATGTTTAACAGTTAGCTTTCCAAAAACTGTGACATATTTTAGCTTAATATGCACTATTTTTTCTATCATATTTTGAGCCAAGACAATCAACAAAACAATAAATCAAGTCTTGATTTATCACATTTGAGATCTGCAAAGTATAATTATTCGTATTGAAAATTTAACAATTTATTCTCTTAAGCCAGTAAAAATTGGTTCCAGCATATTCCTGAGGAACATACCCTGAGCCCCTTTTAAGTTTCTGTGATTCTGCAGTAACATTACTTCAGTAATTTGAATGAATAAGAAATGTATTTCCTGGAGGTCTTCAAATACAATTATACTTCTGGTATTCTGTCCTATTCCCTAATTACCTGTTAACATTGAGACTGAATATTTTACTGAATGAGCTGACATCAAGGCAGGAAATAAAGGAAAGATGTTATTAAGGAAAGTGTAGACCCATGGGGCAGTCAACCCTAACATTTTCTTGCTCTATTATTCACTCTCAGTTGGAGCCAAATGACATCAGAGGTTTTTTAAAAATGATGTTGGAGAAGTTCATGCAGGATTCAACAGTCCTAAAAGTGTATAATATAGTTGGAATGGTATGTAGAAGTGGTAGCATCTCATGTTGCTAATCCAGTTAATTAATGTTCCTACAACTTAAAACAGGTAGGGCTGATTTTCCTTAGTTTTCACTCCATGAAACCTTCTAATAACTCCTTCAGTCCAAGTCACTTGGCACAATTGGGCGGTATTTGGAAAAAAATGACAATGCTTTGATTTTTCTAGTGCAGCTACTTGCTCTAACATAAAAGAATCATCCTGATCTCAAGTCATGGAAACTAGTGATTTTCTTTAAAAAAAAATAATACAAAAGAACAGAAGGTACCAGGTTTGAGTAGCCAAAAATTCAGTTACTGAATGACCCATACATGACTCCAAGGAATCACAAACATGATTAAATTTACCAGCAAGGTTTCCTCTCTCCTTACATAGGAAAGGGCAGTAATAAAAGGATGTTTGTGTTTTCTAAAAAAAAGGATCAAAGAGTCCCAATTCAAACTTCACTTTTTAACCAGAGACCTTGAGTGTTCCTAAATGTTCCAATATGATTAAGTAGATACATGCCACTAGAGGAAGAATCAAAAAATGCAAGTGATAAGGAGTACTTCCCAATATTCTTGGGGATGGAGAAGTAAGGTTCAAGTTGGGAGGAGAAAAAGCAAAAACTGAAAATCTAGGTTGGGTTCATACCAGTATACATAAAGCAATTTGGTGTCATTCATTTTAATTCAACTCCTTAAGCATTATAAAGATGCTTACTGTTTACCCAGTGTTTTGCTAGGTGCTGAGATATGAAGAATGAACCAATCCCTGCCCTCAGGGAGGTTACTTTCTACTAGCTGAGCAGAAGTATCAAGTTCTCAGGCAGAGATTCAGAGTCAGAGGAATTGATATAAAACTTAGAAGTCAAAATATGACACATGTCAGGGAGAGGATTGTTTGTATGACAATATGATTCCTCTAAGTTTCCATATTTTTGTTGTGGTTGCTGATTTTTCTTACTGAGATATTAGTGAGGTTATGAATGGGTTACACCAAACTTCCTTCTGACTCAGCTATCCCTATATCTAGCCATGTGCACACACATTATAACCTACATACATTATCATCCACTACATCAGCCTAGTCTTTTGTCCTGAGGTATACCAGCAAGACTAAACAATATTCAGAAGTGAGGTAGACAGGACTAATTATTACATAGGAATATGAGGAGGAAAAGGTCATGGGATCACATAGTTCTAAAGTCAGAAGGAACCTCAGAGACTTTCAGTTTACAGCTGACAAAACTGAGATCTAGAGAAGTTAACTGACTAGAACAAGGTCTTTTTTTTTTGGTTCTTTATCCTCAAAGAAGACCCTGACATCAGGGAGGTGATGCCATGACAAGCACATAAATTAGATTTGAGTGAGGAGGGTAGGGGGCTGGGCTAAGTCACTAGTCTCACTTTCTCCTCTGGAATCATTTGAGGCCAGTGATCAGATATAAATCAGGATGACTGGAGATGGTCCTGGATGCAAGGCAATCAGGGTTGCCCAAGGCCTCACAGCTAGTTAATGTCAAGTGTCTGAGCCTAGATTTGAACTCCTGTCCCCTCCTAACTCTTAAGGTTAATGGAGACAGGATTTGAACCTGACTCCAAAATTATTGTTTGTTGAGTAGTTTCAATCATGTCCAACTCTTCATGCCTCCATTTGGGGTTTTCTTAGCAAAGATACTGGAGTGATTGGCCATTTCCTTCTCCAGTCAAAGAAACTAAAGCAAACAGGGTTAAGTGACTTGGTCAGAGTCACCTGGCTAATATGAGCCTGAGACCGGATTGGAATTTAGGACTTCATTACTCCAGACCTGGTGATCTATGCACAACATCACCTAGCTGTCCCGACTCCCACTCCAATTAATGGTGAAGAAAAAGAATATAAGACTATGAGAAAGGGGAGGAGGAATATGAGGAGGAGAGAGGATAGGAGGGGGAGGAGAGAAAAATGAACACAAAATTTTCCAATCTTTTAAAAGTAGGTAGTACTCAGTCATGATTATCACCATTACTTTTGAGGAGGAATTCTACAGTAGGACTGAAGTCAATCAGGTGACTTCCTCCTTCCCCAGGAGGAAGGGGGTATCTGACAGTCTAAGGAGGGGCACCTCAGACCTGGTTGGAAGCAGGACTGGTCAGAGCTTCTGTGTGGATCAATAATGGGATCAAGTCACTAACAGCTATTGAATTTCCAATCTGGGTGAGATGAAGACCAAGTCTCAAAAAAAGAGGGAGCATAGTATTCCTCCTTCTGTTCCCTCATAGCACCAAAGAAACTGATTATTATCTGACTTATCAGGTTATCTTGGATCTCAAGTAGCAGAAAGTATAATTTTGCTTTTAATACTCATGGGGAGTTGATTGGCATTCTGTAGAGATCTTGATCAAGGGACAAGACACTTTCCTTTAGAACTCTCTTATGCATCATCTGACTAGGTCATAAAGAGATGAATATTACAACAACAGTGATGATGATGACATCTCTATCTTACTCTCCCCTCTCCTCTCTTTGTTCTATCTCACATATTCACACATACGCATTCCTTTTCTCCCTTCCTCTCTCTCTTTCTCTCCCCCTTTCCCTTGCTCAATGTGGAATGAATAGTTTCCTGATGTGAATGTATAAATGAGGTAACAGTACGCTTACATAGTTTATGTCAGATTTTTAGCTTGATCAAACTAACAATTAAAATTTAATTCTAGCTATTTAATCTTTAATTTCTCTTTTTATCAGAGCTAAATCTATTAAACATATCTTTATCTTAATAAGTTTTAGAAGTCACATGAGGCTCAGAGAGGTTGAATAACTTGTCTATGGTAGCCTAGTAAAGGAGGCAGGATTTGAACCCAAGTTTTCCTGTTTCCAAGGCTAGTATTATACCCACCACTGCCTTAGATTTTTCAACATTTAGTCTACAAAAGGCACTTTATGCTTTTGCTCACATCTGTGAATTTCCACTGATTTCAAGAATTAAATAGAAATCAAGACCACAAGAAAAACTTTTTTTTGTATTTCAAAGGATTTAAAATAGATAGTAGCAGCATCATTTTGTCTTCCTTACCACTATAAAAGTTACAGCCCCTAAACTTCATTCCAATTAACCATTTCCCCAGAATCAAACTTTCTGTTTAGTTTTTTTTAACTTTTGAGGCTCAGTGGGCAAAATGGAAGACTCATCACTGACAGTCAGAAAATGAAAGGTTGGTTTAGATAACTATTTGTAATTGAGTTTTATGGTTCCAAGGAACCCAAGGAATTATAGTTTACACTGTCATACATGCAATTTGAGAGGGTCTGTATTTTTTTACCCTGTGTCTTCATCCCAGTAATAGTGATTCCTGCCAGGATAGCTCTGTTCCACTTTTTCCATCTGCATGGTCCTCACAAAGGTACCTGTCTTAGAGGTTCGCTTCAAGAGACGATTATGGACATCTGAGAGAAGGGAAAAAGTTGTACCTCTGGGATAGCAAAATCCAACCCGGATCCAGTCACCCCTAAAGAAGGAAGAAGGGTTCCAATGAGAATCATGTCATTGAACTTTCTGGATGTCTTAAAATATTCTAACTGCAGAGTTAATAATATATAAGGTGACCCAAAAGACTTAGTGAAGATTTAAGCTACTAAAGCTCAAGTAGTTGTTCAGTCATCTCAGTCATATCCAACTCTTTGTGACCCCATTTGGAATTTTCTTGGCAAAGATATTGGAGTGGTTTGCAATTTCCTTCTCCAGCTCATTTTACCAATGAGGAAACTGAGGCAAGCAGGATTCAGTGACTTGCCCAGGGTCATACATCTTGTATGTGTCTGAGGTCAGATTTGAACTCAGGTCTTTCCGACTCCATAGCTCAAGCTATGAAAGCTTAAAATCTCACTAAGACTTTTGTTTAAACTTGCTAATGGTTCAAAAAGGTAGCAAAGATATAAGTTTCAATCAGCTTTGCCAGCTACTTGGTATCTCAGGCAAAGTAATACATGTGGTAGTGTCTGGACATAATTATAAGCCAAGACAAGTAATTTACTAGGAATTGTCTTGAATGATTTAAAAAATATAATTTTTCACTTGGTAATGACTCCATCTTAGATAAATCACAAGTGGGCATATTGGACACAAATAGCCAAAATGCAAGGAGAGGCATAAGAGATAAAAAGGACAAAAGACTTGAAAATGGAGATAGCAAGGGATGGGGTAACAGATGAGCATTCCAAGGGTTGTTCCAGAATTTATAAAATATCAAAAGACTTAGAGGAAGGCCTTCAGTACAATGGGTAAATCTTCATGGGAGATTTATGGAAGGATACAGATAAGTATGGCAGAGAACAAGAAAATTGGTTGTAATTTGCACTGATGGAAGAAATGCTGAAACCCATGAAATCCCAGATTCATCATATAAAGTGAGTTGTGGGAGAATCTTTTATCATCTGAGCAAGGTGAGTGATCAACTTTCATGGAATAGCTCATGGGGGAGATAAGACCAAACAAGGATACATAAGGAGATTCTGTCCTAAGTGAAAATTGGGAAGATTGTCACAGTCATTAACTTAAGGTCCATTACCTAATTAAATTCAAAGGAGTAAAATTAACTTACTTATTGAAGTTGATGAGCCAGATGGTTAATTCTGCAGGTGCTGTCTGATTCCAGTGGATGGTATAGCCCTTCTTCAGGGTGATGACTGGTTGGTACTGCTGATAATGAGTGCTCTTTGTTAATGCCCCTTCAAGGTGGAGAGGATGGTCATGGTTGTCATTTTTGATTATTTTCATTCCCAGATTATTGGTTTTATAGGCTTGGATGTAGATCTTTTTTTTTAACAAACAAAAAAATCAAAAACAAAAGAGAAATTATTAGGATAACTCTAAAAGCTTCTGGTTATCAACTATGTATATTCTTTGCTTTCAACCAAGTTTTCTCTTAGAAACTGAACTACTTAAGATATTAAGCAAAAGGTCAAATCTGAGGCATCTACTATTTTGAAAGTAACCAAAGCTTTCTCTGGTTTACATAATGGCTGTGATATATCATCCATCTTCAGCATTGTGTATATCCTGGATAACAGAGTACTCAGATTTGGAGCCATCAGTGACGCCAGGAGGAGTCTGTTTAACATTCAATCTATATGTTTTGAAAAAGGGAGTCAGGCTCCTTTTAAAATTCCATCTGCCTTTGCCTGAGAGTGGGTTCACCTGAATTCTTCAAACTAATCCCTTTTTAGGTCATTAACATCCAAACGGCATGACTGGGCACTCTATGAAGTTGTTTTCAAGAGAAATAACAGAGTAAAGCTCAGTTATTAGACCCCAAGAAAGGATTTAAGAGAAAACTAAAAAATATGGAGGGCAAGAAACAACTCATTACAGAGGGGCTGTGCCTGCCTAGTAGATAAGACCATGTGTACCATAAGATGTATATGACATTCTATATCAAAATTATTATTCCATAGAGAATTGAATTCCATTACTGACATCCATTAGTGAATGGAATCACAGCTGGTACCTCATAGAAGATTCTGTGTCTTTGAGCTACAGGTTCGATGTGATAACCAAAGATAAGGAGGAAAGATAGGAGCTTCTAGCTAGTATCTAAAGTGATCAGTATATGACATAGTATATAAAAATACTCAGTAAGGATGGAATGAGATAATGATTATAATATGCTTAGTACAGTGCTTAGTAGGCATTTAAATGTTTACTCCTCTTCTCTCCTTTCAATATTTGTTAAAATTAATTTAATTAAATATCAACTTTCATAAAGATATATGATAGGTCATTGGACCTGTAATTTTATTGGTCCAGTAAATTCCCTTGAAAAAATTCTTTCTACCCATGCAGGTCACAGTAACTTAAACAGTTAAAACAATTATATAGAGCACTAAGAGGTTAAGTGACTTGCTAGGGTTACAAGGCTTATATATATATATATCAGAGACAGAACTTGAACTCAGGTCTTTCTGGTTTAGAGACTCCCTTTCTATCCCCTACATCCTGTTATAGCAGCTAGGAGGCACAGTGGAAAGAGTGCCCCACCTAGAGTCAAGAAGACTCATCTTTCTGAGCTCAAATATGGCCTCAGACACTTACTAGCTTTGTGACTCTAGGCAAGTCATTTAACCCTATTTGACCTGTTTTAAAACTTCAATGTCCTCATTTATAAAATGAGCTGGAGAAGATGGCAAAGCACTCCAGTATGTTTGCCAAGAAAACTCCAAATGGGGTCGTAAAGAGATAGACATGACTGAACAACAACACACCATGTTGCCTCTTACTTAGGATATAATGCATTATATTCTAGGCAGTAATAAAAATGTCTAATGTGATTTACAAAACACTTAGGAGATCCTCTCAAAGTTCTTGTAAGATAGGTAGAGTAAATATTGTTATCCATATTTTACATGTGAGGAAACTGGGGACAGAGAAATGAAGAGACTTGTCTAAAATGGTTGTGAAAGGAGGTAGAGAGAGGATTCCAGATCTGCTGACCCCAAATTCACATCACTACTTGGCCCTTCATTCTAAGAACACAATGGATATTCATTTCTTGATTAGGAAAGGCTTAAGAAATCAATTGGGGGAATACTTATATCTATTATTTAAACATGCAGAATTCTAAAATCAAAACTGAAGAGAAAAAAGAGATTTTTCTTGGAATGTCTCAGTTTCTTTATATGTACGAATTCAGTAATTGGATCAGTGGGCTTTTTTGTTCCTTCCAGTTTTAGAATTTTGTAATAATCTATCAACATGCTATCTGTGAAGTTTAAGAAACACATGCCTCTTACAATTGAAGGAAACATCCAGAAATCTCAGTGATGTTACAAGACTTTTCATCATTTATTACAGCTCAAGAATATTAATTTATTGGGCTTAACTATGCCTATTTATTCAATTTTTTCTTTTAAATTGGGGGTGGGTAATGCTTGTTACTTGTAAAAAATGCTTTTTTTTCTTTTTTACAAGGCTATGGATTAAATGACTTGCCCAACAGCTAGGTAATTATTGTGTCTGAGTCTGGATTTGAATTCAGGTCCTCCTAACTTCAGGGCTAGTACTCTATCCACTGAGCCACCTAGCTGCCCCTAAATGCTTGCTAATTGTGAAGTAAAATAAAATAGATAAATAAATTTTTCCTTTCAATTAATTGATATTTAATATTAAAGGTGATCTGGATTTTATACCTGACTATATAAGTCACTTAAGCAGTTAGGTAGCATGATAGATAAAGCACTGGACCTTGAGTCAGGAAGATACCTTTTCCTGACTCAAATCCACCCTCAGTCAATTACTAGCTGTATGAGTCTGAATAAATCATTTCATCCTCAGCAAAACAAGTTGGAGAAGGAAATAGCAAACCACTCCAGTACCTTTGACAAATAAACCCCAAATGGGGTCATATAGAATCTGACATGACAGAAACAACTCAATAACAAAAGCAACAACATAAGCCACAGCATCAAAACTAAGGTTAGTGAAAGTTCAGAATTTGTTACTAAAGTGTTCTTAGAATGAAGGGCCAAGTAGTGATGTGAATTTGGGGTCAGAAGATCTGGAATCCTCCCTCTACCCCTTTCATTTTATCTTCATA
Organism: Macrotis lagotis; assembly: GCF_037893015.1. NCBI lineage: Eukaryota > Metazoa > Chordata > Mammalia > Peramelemorphia > Peramelidae > Macrotis > Macrotis lagotis. The sequence continues at coordinate 120,838,182 of NC_133661.1, forward strand.
TCATCATCATCATGGCCATGAATTAGAATGGTTAAGTAGCTTCAGTGGCAGTGTCCTTAGAAGACTGAAGCCTCACCCATCATTCACTAAGTATGAACAAAGGAGAATTTCTTAGCAGTCAAAGAATCTCCTAGACCATATGCAGTATGTGTCTGATACAATTGGAAAGGTTTTGGAAGAAGGGGAGGACAATCAGTAGGCTGCAGAGAGTAATTGCCTTCAGAAGGCTGAGAAGTGATTTGGCCAGGAGCACAGAGCTAGCAGAGGTCAGAGATGGGACTTGTTCCTATTCCTCTGTCTGTCTGTCTGACTGACTGTCTCTCTCAGTCTCTCTCTCTCTCTCTCTCTCTCTCTCTCTCTCTCTCACACACACACACACACACACACACACACACACTTTAGATACAACAACCTAAAGTAAGCATAAATAGAAATGTGTGTATGCATTGAGGCTGGAGGGGAATTGCATCACAGAGCATATCTTTTTTTAGTTTTTTGCAAGGCAATGGGGTTAAATGGCTTGCCCAAAGGCCACACAGCTAGGTAATTATTAAGTGTCTGAGGCCGGATTTGAAGTCAGGTACTCCTCACTCCAGGTCTGGTGCTCTATCCACTGAGCTACTTAGCTGCTCCGCAGAACATATCCCTTAAAGAAATGCAGTTTAATTGGATATTCACTGAGGACAACTTTTTATTGTAAATGAGGGCAAGCAATACTAAGGTAGACATTTTGACTAAAGCTGCTGAGATAGGAAGAAGGAGATGGAGGAAGAATGTTAAATCCTAGCATTAAATAGTGTTTGAGAGTCTGCAAAGCAATATACATACTATCTCATTTGAAGTTTATAACTTCCTAGTGAAGGATGTGCTATAGGTATCGTTATTCTAATTTCCATAGGTAAGGAAACAGTGGAAAGAACACTAGCTCTGGAGGCAGATATTTTGAATTCTGCTTCTGAAGCTACTTATATAAAGTGAAGAAAATTATTTAAACTCCATGGACCTGTTTCCTCACCCATAAAATTAGGGGCTCTAGGTGGCTCTAAATCTATGATCCTCTAACATATTCATTCATTTATGGCCAATTGGTCATGGATTTTTAGAAATGGAAGGTACCCTTGAGGTTATCTTGTTCCAATAGACCTAGAAATGATTGTCTTCATCATAAGGAAATGCATAAGGGGGCAACTAGGTGGCAGTTGTGGATAGAGCACCAGTCCTGGAGTCAGGAGAATCTGAGTTCAAATTGGGCCGCAGATCCTTGACTTTTACTAGCTGTGTGACCTTGGGCAAGTCACTTAGCCTCATTGCCCCCCCCACAAAAAAAGTAAATACATAAGTCACACAAGTTATAAGTGGCAAAGTTAAGTTCTCTATTGTATGATGCTACTTCCATGTTCATTCAAGAAATTTGTTATTTTTTTAGATGAGAAAATTGTATTTAATTTCTTATCCATTATTTAATAATATTTTGTTTTTCTCTCAATTAAATGTCAAAACAATTTTTAACATTTTTTTTTAAAGTTTTGAGTTCCAAATAATATCTTTCCCTTGTTCCTCTCCTCCTCACTCCTGAGATGGTAAACAGTCTGACATAGCTTACACATGTGCATCATGCAAGATACAAGAAATTAATTATTAAACAAGACACTGTGCCAAACAATGACAAACGATATATCATGCAGTCTGAACCCCTCTTGCAAATGATGGAATGAGAGGCTTGATATTATAAAAGAAAATAAGCAAATAACCCACCCCTATGAAATGACCATGTGAAAAAGATGCTTCTCACCTGTGCATACCGTCCACTACAGATAGCACCTCTCCAGTCTGGGACATTGACACAATCAGGATGCTTGATCAGCCAGTTGTCCTCCTTAATGATATAGGACCCAGGATATTCTGACACAGAGCCATCAACATCATGAAACACGGATGTCTTATCTCCATCCATATTCAGCAAGTTGAACCACGGCCCAGGTTCCCCAAAGAACACTCTGGAAGTAATCTAAACAAAAAAGCCAATAAAATTATACTTGGAACTTTAGGTGAAAGATGATTGCAAAGATTATTGGGTCTGGAAGACTCAGAAGGAAAGTTTCTGACTTCAACTGACATTTTAAAAAGTCTCAGACCCAAGAAGCTATTTGGCAATTTAGAAACTCACATGACTGACCCACAGCCAGGCAGCCATATGAGACCTTGTTCTTTTGAACTCTCTAATCCAGAAAATTCATATTCACAAGATCAAGTAAAGAGAATTTATTTGTGCATCTGCTCACTATATATTATTTCATTCTGTTCTGTTGTTGCATGTTACCAAAAAGGTCCCAGGGTCACTTGTTTCTGAGGTCAGATTTGAACATATTTAAGAGTGTTCTATACATGTTAGTTACAATTATAATTTGGAAATTTCATCAATTTTCCATTTTCTAGAGAGAGATAAAACACTTTAGTTCATGTTTTATAGCGTCAGATTGTTAGGAAAATGCCATTTAAATACTGAAATCACCTGGAGTATGCCTGGGGAAAATCTCCTCTGGAAAATCCTGTCCTCTGCCTTTTATCACATTAATTTTGCTAGAGGAAGCACCCTTAGTCACCTGACTTGATAAGACAATGCCAAAGTATGATAGAAGAATGGCATTTTGTTTATTGGAATCTTGACTTTGAGTCATCTAAGTTTTGAAAGAGTTTTCTTACAGGCTGAGATAGAAGAAACTAAGTACAAAATTATTGCTAGGTTTCTTGAAGGTTTTTTACAAAGTAACTTGCTTAGAAAAAGACTGAGGGAAATTGAATAATTTTTTTTCAGTGACCCAGATTTATGAAATCCTATTTTGGTACTATTTTCTCTTCTAAGAAAAATAATCTTTGCACTTATGTAAGAACAAAAATGATTATCAGGAATGGAAAAACTAAGACAGATGAGGAGATGGAAGAACAGAATCTCTGTCTCCTAAATGAACCTAAATGGTGAACCAGCTTCTAGGGTACCAAAAAAAAGAAAAAAAACAGTTGACAGTTGGGATTATTAAACTGTTCTGCCAATTATCTGTGGAATCCTTGGAGAACAGGAGAGCTGCCACCAGTCTGGAGAAGGGAAGTGTTCCAGTTTTCAAAAAAGGGAAAAGGTTAGAGTCTGACCAACAAATTTGACTTTGATTCCTGGCAAATATGTAGAATAAATTAAGGGGATGATTTGTAAGCATTTAGCAAGGGAAACAGGAGTCACTAAAAGCTAACATGTATTCATCAAGCCACAGTCAGGTCAGACTTAGTTTTTTTCTTGTCTTTTGGACAGAATATTTAGACTAGTAGACAAGGACAATAATGGAGAAAATGCTTGAATTTCAAAAATCTTTCATTTTAGTTAAGATGAGAACATGTGCTATATGATAATGGAGTTAAATGGATTCATAGAGGAATGTCCATTCCAAAAGAATAGTCATTATTAGCTTAATAGCAACTTGGAAGATTTTTAATGAAATACTTCTTGATATTATGCTGCTTAATATTGTTTTTAAAAAGTCAGTGATTTGGATGAAAGTATAGAAACTATAGATACAGTTATCACACTTGGAATTGATGTGGAGATGGGAAGGATGATGAAAACATTGAACAACAGTCATGATATAAAATAAACTAGAAAGGGAGGGGGAGGGTAAATTTAGTAAGATGAAATTTAATAGGTCTACTATTTAAGTTCTATTCTTGGGTTTAAAAAAATCAGCATCAGAAGTTAAGGAAAGGCTAGGCTAGACAAATTTCTGTGAGAAATACCAAGGAATTTTAGCAAGCTCACTATGAGTCAACAAGGTGATGTGTGAGATACAGCAAGGTTCATACTATCCTGGGTGGCTCACTTCCCCTAAAAAAAGGAAGTGTTAATTATTTAAATTTTAAAACCATTGTGATGTTTCTTATTAATATTCAACATACCACTGTCTGGTGCCATACGACACTCTAAATGATTTTCAAATGATGTAAAAAAATTTTGTTAGCTGTCTCAGGGATTGAGGAGAGGCATAATACCCAGATAAAAAAGATATTTTTTAAAAAATATATTTCCTTAGTTGAACTATATCTGAAATACTGAATTCAGAGTACCATATTTTGGGAGGAGAATATAGGTAAAAATGAAGTTTTTCTAGATTACAATGAGCAGGATGGTGAGACAACTGGAGTATATGCAAGCAGAGTACTGACTAAAGGAAGAAGGGCTGTTTAGGTAGAAGGGCCTTAGAATGAGCATAATTGTATAAGTATTGAAAAGGGGTATCATGTAGAACAGATATCAGATGATCTGTTGTGCTCCACAAGGCAGAATAATGGTTAGAAATTTCAAAGAAGACTTGATATAAGGAAAAACTTTCCATCATTTAGAGAGTGTTATCAAAAATGAAATGAGTCACCTCACAAGTTAAAAAAAATTCCCCCTCACTTGAGTTCTTTAAATAGAGACTAGATGATCACTTGTCTTCATAAGTTAGAAGTGAATACTGGTCAGTTATGGTCACTCACATCTCTTTGAGCTATAATTTTAAGTAAGGATCCTAGATCTGGAAGGAATCTTAAAAACCATTCAATTTTCAAGAAGTTATGTGAATTTCCCAAGATCACACAGGTAGTCAAGTGGCAGAGTCTAAATTTAAGCCCAGATTTTCTGACCCCCAAATTCAATGCCTCTCATTTTGTAGAGGAGAACATGAGCTAATTTCTAGTCTATTAGCATGTTAACTAGATACTAAATGACTATTGAGAAAAGTTTACAAGGCAACTAGATAGCATAGTGGATAGATAGAGCAACTTCAGACACTTTCCTCATTATCTGGGTAAACTTGGTAAATCACTTAGTCCTGATTGCCTTGCCAAAATAAAAAAAGGAAAAAAAAGAAAAAGAAGAAAGGAATTTACATAAATTAGGGACATATGGGCCTTAGATTCTGGATTCTAATCAGGTCAACTTTCTACTACCCCATTGTGGGATAGTATGTAATATTTCTTTTTTCCCCCCTAGTTTAAAAAAAAAAAGCAATAGCAATGGTCTTCAACCCCTTCAAATGGGGTCAACTGGTCTGCTCTCACAGGAAACTATTCACTCTGTCTGGACACCCTGCTTGGATCAACAATAACCTGTGTTATAGGATTTGAGGAACTTCTCAAATATTAACTACATAGTGGATATATCTCAGTCAAATCCAACCCTCCAAACTCACCGGGACATCTTCAAAAACAATATTTGACACATTGTTATTGGGACAACTCTGCCAGGCATTATTGAGGCGAAATGCCAGGGCACTTGTATGCCGACCATCCAGAGCTGCAAACTTTCGGAATGTACAGTTTTGAATGTTGATGGGGCCATCATAGAATTGAATTCCTCGGATTGGAAAATTCCTACAGATTTCAGAAAGGGAAATGTTATTCTAAGATTAGTCCTGAGACATCTTATTGTTCCTACATAAGAGATACTGTGATATGACTTTGACGTGTTACCAGTATAATTAAAGCCAATAATATTTTATGGTCAAAAAGGACTTTCACATGCATTAAATCATTCGATTATACAATATTCCTTTGAAGGAAACAGAGCAACTATTATTGTATTCATTTTCTAGAGAAAGAAATGGAAACTCATAGACATAAAAAATTTGTGCAAAATCTCACAACTATAGAGTGGTAGTAATTAGATTTAGTACAGATTTTCTGAATCCAAATCTCATAGAGATAGCAACAGCCAGAGTTTATATATTGTTTTATAATTTCAAAAAGTTTTATATGTTTCATTATACTTTATACTTATAACTTCCCTGTGATAACAGAAGAAATACTGGTATTTCCATTTATACATAATTAATAATAATAATAATAATAGGGAAGACAATAACTAACATTTATATAGAGATTACTGTATACCAGATACAGCATTAATGACTTTAACAATTATTATCTCATGTGAGGACACTAAATCTCAGAGGGATTAGGTGATCGCCCAAGGTCACAAACTTAGTAAACAGTATAGTCAGGACATGAACCTAGGTCTCCCTTTGCCTGCGTTGTCTCCACTATCCTACACTGTATCTCAGACTTCATTCATGAGTTTGAGTAGGGGTACATGTAGTAGTGGAATAAATGTAGTCAGTACAGTTTCAGGAGAATTTCAGGAATAATCCCTGTCTGCAGACTTAACCTACTCTCTTCCCAGCAAGGACTTTTTGGATTTACTAGGCCTCACTGCAAAAAGAAAAGATAATTATTTGAGTTTGTTGATTTCATGTCTTTTACACTTCAGTTTGAGGAGAATAGTGGGCACCAGAAGGCAGATTGCTCAGAAATGTGGTTCCCTCCCTATCCCTTGTGGCATTTTGTTTTTATATAAAATTTTATTAGCATCACTGCCTTCTGTGCCCCAATATCCTCTCAGAAAGTCATCGGTATGAAGAAGGAAAAAAATTCTGAAAGTCTAACATTAAATAGAGGAGGATGACACTTCCATGATCTCCCACTTCCATGAAGAATTAGGGGCAAAGGGACATGTGACTTTGTTGAGATCAGTCCTTGTGTACAATTTTGCAGCATTTTGGTTTAATTGCTCTGTTGTTCTTTCCATTTACATTAGCCATTGTATATAATGTTTTCTTAGTTCTGCTTACTTTACTTTGCATCAGTTCATGTCTTTCCATACTTCTCTGTGCTCATCACATTCATACTTCTTAGAACTCAGTAATACTCTACTACTTTTATATACCACAATTATTTGAAGCCATTATTCAGTCCATACATACATACATATATATATATTTTATTTCAATATCTTTGTTGTTACAAAAAAGGGTTTCCATGAATACTTGAACAAATAAGGGACCTTTCTTTTTGTTGTTTTTGTTTGTTTTTGCTGTTTTTGTTTGTTGTTGTTTTAAGCTCTTTGGGTGGGCAGCTAGGTGGTGCAATATATGGAGCATTGGCCCTTAAGTCAGAAGGACAGGAGTTGAGTTTGCCCTTAGACACTTGACTCTTACTAGTTGTGTGATCTTGGGCAAGTTACTTAACCCAGACTGCCTCCCATCTAGGGCCATTTCCAGTTATCCTGATTCATTATCTGGCCATTGGTCCCAGATGATTCCAGAGGAGAAAGTGAGGTTGGTGACTTAGCATAGCCCCCCTCACTCAAATCCAATTCACATGCTGGTAATTGCATCACTTCCCTGATGTGGTCTTCTTAGAAAATGAAGGCTTTTAGTTACTTTAGTTACTTTCTTTGCATAATTACAAACTGTTTTCCAGACTCATACCACCAATTTTGTTATTTCTGCCAAATAGAGAATCATAAATTAATGGGTGTCTCTTTTTTTCCAATCAGTAAGGACTACTTGCAGTTCTTTCTAAATAACATCTATTTCCATGCTTTTACCCCATATCTAAAATGCTCTATCTCCTCATCCCAGCCAAAGTTAAGTTCAAATGCCACTTGCTTCAAGATATCTTTCTTTATTCTCCCAGCTGTTATCACTGTTTCTCATTCTTCTACCACCAGTTATTGTCAGTGAATTCTAAAATAATGTGAATCAAAGTGAAGTTTGGTATGCTGGGCTTTAGAAGACTCAATGCATACTCAGTGCTTCATAGATCTATAGACATGTGAAATCAACACAGATGCCCAATTGTTGATATAAAAATATGAACTGTCTGTATCAGTCAGGTTAGAAATTAAACAAAACAAAACTTTCTGGTGGAGAGGACTGTCTGGCTCCAAAAAGGATTACTAAGGGAGGCTGTGACATTGCCCTTCTAAAGACTTAAAAATACATAAAATACTTTAGATCTACATTTGTCTGGAATGGGCAAAATGCTTTCATGTAATTTTATTACAAGGCAAACTAAGCACTGCAGAGGTAAAACTTTTTTTTCAGCAAACCATGGGGTCTGTCCTATGGTGAGAGAGTAGTGGGAAGGTAGTTTGGACTTAGTAAAATTTGGTTTAAGTCCAATCCATTTTGCTATGTGACCTTAAGCTAGTTGTTTATACCCCTGAGACTTGATTTCTTCATTTATAATATGGCACAGTAATACACTACTCAATTTACAGGGCTATTGTGGAGAACAAAAGAAATAATAGATGTGAGAGTTTAAGTGCTATATAAATCAGAACTATTTCAATATGTAAAAATATGTTATGTTCAGAGCAGATATTAGATCTTTGATAACTTTGGGTTTTTTTTGATAACTTTGTTTTTATTAGATTTTTCAAGGCAATGGGGCTAAGTGGCTTGCCCAAGGCCACATGGCTAGGTAATTATTAACTGTCTGAGGTCAGATTTGAACCCAGGTACTCCTGACTCCAAGGCCGGTGCTCTATCCACTGCACCACCTAGCCGCCCCCAGATATTAAATCTTAAAGAATAACAATCCTGAGTCTAATCTTCTTGCTACCATTTATTTATACTTAGGATCAGAAGGCTTGAATAAGTTCCTGTCATCATAAGGAAGATTGGTTCTTTTTCATCATGGAATAGGACACCCTGGTTTTGCTGGGGAAGGGTTTCCACAAAGCAAATCTCTCTAAAAGAAGACACATCTTTTGGATAATTTCCTAATTTCTCCAGTTCACCTTGGGTATCAGGCACTGCCACTGTGTGGGGGCCATGTTACTGAGTTGGTATTATGTGAACTTAAATCTTTTTACTGGAATCATTGACTTACCTTAAAAACTGGTATCATTTTGATGCCTTAAATTCTACACAATTCTACTAAAGTAGAGGCAACCAAGAGCACAAATCAAAAGAGAGAAAAAGGATGCTACAATAGCTGCAGAACTTACTGGCCTATTGGGAGTGTTCTTCCACTGTGATCCAGCCCTCCAGGTCCCCAAATTCTATTATCCATCATCTCTGTTCCTACATTGCCACTCTCTCCAACAAACAAACTATTCTTTATTTCTTGCTTTGAACCATCATCATAAGGGAATGTTCCACCACTGAAAAAAAGAGGATTTGAGGTGAAATTTAAAGATTGAATCTAAAATTTAAAAATATATATTTTAACTGATAATTTTTGTCTTCAAATAAACTTCATTTCTGAATCTCTGCATTCCAACTCCTCTCTATTTAGTAAGCTTATATTCCTTGTAACAAAGATTTTAAAAGGAAAAAACAACTAACACATCACCTGTGTTACACCTAACAGTTTAAGCTATATTTCACATCTATAGTTGGGAACCTTTCTCTCTTCCTTCCTGCCCCTAAGAAATAAAAAAAAAACAGAATAGCAATACCTGTACCTTCTACTTCCAACTTTCATTATACTATTTCCCTATTTTCACCAAGAGCAGTATAAGGATTTCTATGGCCAACTGGATGCTAACATCCCAGATTACTATCTAGAAGATACTTCAGAGCCTCAAGATAATCCTTGAACTCATTTTTTCTTTGTAGGAAACTATTTGTCCTGCCATTAATTTTTTTAAAAAAAATTTATTTTGAGTTTTACAATTTTTCCCCTAATCTTACTCCACGCCCCCCAAGAAGGCAATTTGCCAGTCTGCCATTACATTCTAAGACCCTCTGGACCTTGTTACCTACCCTGCTACTCTCCCTATGTAAATAGTACCTCGCCTATCTATAATCCATGAGCAGAATATGGTTATAAATCCTCTTTTATGTATTCCATGCCTCAATTAGAATTAGAGGTCATTGAGAAGAGGGTCTCAATTTTCTAATTTTATCCAATGCTCAGCATAGTACTTGGCTCACTGTGAATGTTTTAATACTAAATGCTTTTCTATTTCATTGTTGTCCCCTTCCCCTACCCACACCTTTTGTAACATAGGAAAAGGGAATATTTCTGAACTCTCTTACAATATGATCATAATGAACCTCAAACTAAAGAGCCCAAATGAAAGAATTAATCATACCTGGCCAGGGTCAGGCCAATTCCATTGTCAGCAAACCTGAGAAGAACAACAGATGTTAAGTTACAATCTTCCCAACAATCATCCATGTCCACATAAAATGAGAAAATAATTTATAAAGTACTTTGCAAACCTGAAGTGGCATATATTATTACATGGATTATTATTACATGTGGATTCAAGGATTATAAAATGCTTTGTATATAAAAAGTAGTGTGAAATAAACTAAGGAAGGGAGAATGTCTGAATGGTGAGGGTCTGGAACATCAGGATATAGAGCTTTAATTTTACTTGGCAGACAATAAGAAGCCATTGGAGGGTTCTGAGGAATGTGAACTAATCTCTGCATGTGGAAATAAAAGCTTGACAACTGGGTAAAGAATAGATTAAAATCAGAGATATCTAGATGTAGTTATCACAAATTTACTGACAAGACTAAATCTAAAGTAATATTTATTTGTCATCTGTTCTATGAAATTTATATAAAAATATGGTCCTAGGCTGATGTTTCTACAAGCAAAACTTTGGGTTCCTCTCTAGCTAGTCTCCTTCCCAACCACCCTCATTTATTTCATAGTCTCACCCCACCTTCTACTTGGGTCAGTTGTATATTGGCACTGGATGTGGTTGCATCTTGGGGGCCTCCTGTATCTTCAGATTCCATCTTGTGTTATTACAACATCCATCCAAGGCAAAAGGCCAAATCCTGTACTGGGTGGAGGGACCTGCCATCCAGTTGACTCCACAGTATTCAGAATGGAAGTCACACTGAACTCCTACTCCCATGGAAATGTCACTGAGATAACACACTGGGGGATTAATTATATGATGTCACCTCCATCTGATAATTTTAGTTTATGTTTCAAATTCCCTTCAAATGAAGCTCAGGCAATGTATGCTTAAGAAAATAAAATGTTCACCATTTTCAAAAACCCCAAATTGAGACTACCATTGGGGAAAATTCTAAGATTTTTTTTTTACTTGACCCAGTGAGGAAATTCTCTGTTAGTATAGATCAATATCTAATTCTTCAGTTTATATTCTAATGAGTCCTATAACTGTCTGAATAGCCAGGATATTGGAGGAAGAGCTTGAATACAGGTCTAACTGATTCCAAATATGGATCTCTATCCATTACACCATGCTGCCTCTCACATCAAGAATATGTCAAACCCTAGAAGATTTGGTGGTTAACTTTTAGGCACAAAATAATGATTCTAAGTTTCCTTCCAATGCTGAATCTTGCCTTAATATCCTAATCTTATATGTCATCTCTCCTTTTATTTCCACTTGAAAAAAAATTCTATCTATCCTACAAGAGTACAAAATAACCTCTTCCATGAAGCTTTTATGGTTCATCTCTGGGGGAAGCACTTTCTCCTTGATGCTATCCATATTTTCCTAGTCTGCCTTGGATTCTATTTATTTGTATACACTGAGGTGGCACAGCATAGTGGATAGAGAGCAGAACTCAGAGTTCATATAATTTGGGTTCAAGGCTCAGTTGACATTGAGGTTGTGTGAGCATGGACAGATGCTTATGGACAGTTTAATTTTTTGATTCCCCAGAAAGTTCTCTAGGGCTTTAAACTATAGAATAGTTGCTGATTTGAATCAGTAAAGGAGGTTTCCTTGCTTGGAAACTCCCAATACTAATGAGATCACAGATCTATTGAAACAATCTATCTTATCTCAACCCTGCTCAGTTATAAATCCAGAGATCATATCTTGGTCATCATTGTGGTCTGCATTTTACCTAACTATAGGCCTTATATATAATAGGTTCAATAAATGTTTATTGAATTAAAATACTCATAGATATTGATCACCTGTTAGGGATGCTGGATAAGAGATTTGTGCATTGAATAAAATGTTCAATTAGATGACTTCTGGGGTCCTTGCCTACTCTGAAATGGGAATATAGAATAGGTAGTAGAGTGCTAGGAGCACTAGAAGGCAGCTAGGTAGTGCAGTGAGTAGAGCACTGGCCTCTATTAGGAAGATTCATCTTTATGAGTCCTGAATCCATTCTCAGACACTTATTAGATGTGTGATCCTGAGCAAGTCACTTAACCCTGTTTGCTTCAGTTTCCTCATCTGTAAAATGAGCTAGAGAAGGAAAAATGACTCCTTGCTAAGAAAACCCCCAAAGGGGTCACAACTGGAAAAAAAATGACTCAACAACATCACCAAGACTTGGGTTCAAATCTTGCTTCTGATACCACCTCTTCTTCTTCCTCCTCTTCCTCCTCCTCCTCCTCCCACTACTACTACTTCTATTCCTCTATTTCTTCTTCTTAGCTAAATATATGCCAGACATTGTACTAAGTATTTTATAAATATTACTTTATTTGATCCTCACAGCAACTCTGAAAGGTGAGTGTTGTTACTATACTTATTTTATAGTTGAGGAAATGGAGGAAAACAGAAATTAAAGAAGTTAAATGACTTCCTCAGGGTCATACAGCTAGTAAAATAAGCCAGATTTGAAATCAGATGTTCCTGACTCCAGGCCCAATACTCAATCCTCTCTGCCACCTTATTGCTGTCACAATGGGAAAAATCTTTCAACCTCTCATCCACACTTTATTCATCTACAACCAAGAGATAATAGCATCTGTTATCTATCTCACCTAATTGTTTTAAAGTTAAAACAAGCTGTCCAATGTCTGTAAACTTTAAAGTGCTTCACACATAAGCTATCATCATGTTGATAAAATGTTGGAAATATAAATTCAGGTCCATGTTTCCTTTTGACAGTCTCAAAATTTTGATTCAGGATAATCTGGTCACATATCAAATCATCCAAGACAAACTGTTATTGTTGCTGTTAATCATTGGTTTTTGAAGAGGACCGATGGCATAAGCAAGGTGATGACTTGTTCATGAATTCTGGAGTCCAGTGGCAAGATGACTGAGAAAGGCTAAGGTTCATGGCAGGGAAACAAAGGTAAACACTATGTCTCTAGCACCAGGGCTTGGTCAGGGGAGTTCAATAAATGTGTTTAACCTTCACAGTCTCATTTCAGTTCTTTTTGTAAAAATGCACCAATACTTTAAAAGTCCACAAGGCGGTGATATTGCTTCATGGAGATGTCTACTTTATTGCCCCCGAATATCTCTATTTTTCTGTATCTTTTTCTTTGATTCTTTGAGTGTGTGTTTTCCAGGGTGTCTCTGTCTTTTCTTCTCTATCTTTGTCTCTGCATTTATCTCTTTTTTTTGAATCTCTGTTTATAATTGTTGTCTCTATTTTTCCCTTCTCTATTTTCAACATTGTAGAAGTGTCTCAACAGTCATCCAACTCTTTTTGTGCCTGTTTCAGTATTATCTCCTCTTTATTTCCTCCATTCCTCTCCAATTTAATTTTTTCTTATCTTAGATAGAGTTGACATGATGATAAATAACATTTCATATTTTTTAAGTAAATAGGTCGAGTTGCTTTTTTACATAGATTGTTTTCCACGGTGGTTGATCCTCTTAAAGGGGGAGACTATTTTTGAATCAAGCTCTTCTTGCCTGAGTAAGTTAATTAGTGATGGTATTGACTAGATATTTCCATTTATATAACCACATACATATATATATATATATATATATATATATATATATATATGCCAGTTAAACATCTGAGTAGGATATCTTCATTAACATCCTACTCAGATGTTTAACGGTGGCATATATATATATATATATATATATATATATATATATATATATAAAAAACAATAGGAGGATGACACTGAGTCACACCAAAAAGTACTGGACTCCAGAATTAGTAAATATATTTTCTAAGTCTTTTAAGGGGATATTACAAAAAGCTTTTTGTTTGCATTGGTTCTGTTTCAACCCCAATAATTTCCCACTTCTACTCTCAAGTTTCATCAGAAATGGAACATAAAAAAATTAAACAGGTGGTAATCTTCTATTTACTCTCTCTGTACCTCTCCTTTTCACATAGAGTAGATAAAAAGTATAAATCTTCATTATTAGTCTTAACACCAGGAATAAGTGTGCTAGATGAAGGGAGGAAAAAAATCAAAACTCACTGGCAATGGTCCATCCACACATCTCCTCCTCGGAGCCATGCACCATGATCCTGGTTTTTGTAAGCAATAAAGTGCTTAATGATGGCAGGTTCCCTGGGCTTCAGAGGGTCAGCATCCTTGTGTGGGCTGTATCTGTAACATAAGAACAGAGAGAACTATTTTTGGCAAAGAAGCTTTCCCTTTGGGATTCCAGAAAAGGCTTATTTGTTGGGTTCCTTCTGTTCAAAGTCTTCCAAAAGACAAGCTGTTAATATCATAGTTCTAAAGCTAGAAGGCATTCCCCCCCCCCATTCCCTTCATTTTACATATGAGGAAACTGAGGCTTATGGAAGTTTAGTGACTTGTCTAAAGTCACAGATATTAAGTATAGGAGGTGGGGTCTGAACCCTGGTCTCTAAATATAGAGCTTAACTATACCAGGCCATATATGTATATGTATATGTATAATGTATGTATGTATATATAGATAATGTATAATGTGCATAAGTATAATGTATGTATTTATATACTTGTCTGTGTATATAAGCACACACACATAAAATATTCACTCATTTGTATATATATGTTTATGTTTTTATCTAGGCACATGTGAATCATCATCATATATTTTGTATACCCCAAACCCAAGTATATTTGCAATATATACCAAATATGTTGTTTCACTACCCAAGAATATTTTGCATACAATAGATCTCTATACACACAGCATATATATGCCAATATGTAGGCACATGCATATGTTGATGCACCTACATAGACACAATGGTAAAAAATGCTTATGCTTTGTTTAATCCTGACCCCCTGACATAAGATTGGATCTCAAATTTTTATGATTAGTCATAAAAAAACAGACATTAAAAAAGTCCACAACAAAATGTCCTGAATGGAAGCCCTAAAAACCCATTTCTACAGCTGATGCTTATCAGCAAAGGCTTGGGAACAAACTACAGACATCTGGCTCTCATTCATTCCTATTAGTGGAAAGGTCTCAGGTTGAAGAGCAAAATGGAGAGACCAGGAAGTTCATTCCAGGTCATACCTGAATGGCATGGAGACTTCAAATCATAGTTTTGAAATATGGAAAAGAAAAAAAAAGGACAGAGGGAATGTTTTCCTGGATTTAAAGATAGAAGATCTAGATTTATGTCCTAGCTATGCCTCTAATGAATGTCTGGTCTTGGTTAATGACTACTTAAGCTTTTTTTTTAAGTTTTTTTACAAAGTGCTTTATAAATATTCTCTCATTTGATCCTTAAAACTCTGAGAGATTGATGCTATTTTTATTTCCATTTTACAGATGTGGAAACAGGTATAAAGAGGGTAAATAACTTGCTTACACACTAGTAGGTATTTGAATCAGCATATGAACTCAAGCTACTCTAATCCCTCTAATAATCCAATAGTCAATCTTACTTTTCTGCTTATTTCAGGAAAACTTTCTCCAGTATTAGAATAAATAGCTTAATCTTTTTCAGTGCCTTTGATCGACATTACTGCCCTTACCCAATTTTTAAGGGACATTTCAAACAAAGCTAAGAGCCCTTGATAAGAGATCTTAGTCCATTCCTTCCCAGTAGGCTTGTCTGCCCCAAGAATTTACCTCACCCTCAAATTATTGGATTAATTTAGATGGACAAGGAAGATCGACCTGACTTGTACTTGATGATTCTGTTTTTCTTGACCCCTAAAAGATTTAAAATTATACAATTGAGATATAGCCTCCTTCTTCACAAAGGTAGTCTTGCTTTAACATGGAAATGTATTAATGAGAAAATGTCTGAATCAAGTAAAACCTGTCAAGTTCAATCTGTCCTTCATGGAATCAAACTGGGTAGTAAATTACCTGGCAGAAATGATAGAAAGGAAAGGCCTCTTGTCCTTGGCAGATGCTTCTGTGGTTTTGACTCCATTGTCGATGATCATGCCAGCCTAGGGAGGAAAGAAATTTGGGGCATATTATATAAACTTTGCTATGTAAAATAGCTCATCTCAACAAATGCTCGTTGAAATGCCTCTTTGAGGAAGTTTTGCCATCCTAATCAAGTACTTAATAAAAGTTTCCCAAGAAAGATGTAGGACATGAGAGTGTCTGAGAGTGATGTGTATATCAATATGGAAAAAGAGAAAGAACACACTAACTAACCAAAGGTATCTATGACTTGGTTTCTTCAAGTGTAAAATGAAACAATTAAATTTCCAGTTTTGATTAATTTATGATTCTAGGTACCTAGAGATCTAATTAGAAGTTCCATAATCCTAAATTTTATTTTACTTTTAGATTTACATTCTTTCTATATCACCTTAGCCTCCTCAATTGAAAAAGCAAGAAAAATTAAACTGTTATCTCAAATTTTTGTCTTCCTTTTATGGTTCAATTTTTAAAATCACACGGTCTATACTTATTATAACTATTGTTTCACTACCGAATCTCTCTTTGATTCTCTTGCAATGTATCTTCTGTCCATTTAACTCTACTGGAACTATTTTCTAGAAAGTCACCAATGATCTTCTAACTACCAGATCTGATAACTTTATCTTTTAATATTTATCTCTAGAACTTCTCTGAAGCATCTGGCACTTAATGCAAATTCATCCTTCTTTTTTATTACTTCTATGATAATGAAGTACTTGAATCTTTTCTTCCCTTTTTGACTACTCTTTGTCTTTTTCACTGGATTTTTCATACTATCCTAAATCCTAGTCAGTGATACTTCCCAAGGAGCATATCTGGCTTCCTTTATTTCTCTCTTTATACTTTTCCCTTTAGATATAGTCACTTTAAACCTTCAACTATCATCTTTTGTGTGGATAGCAGATTAACTATTGTTGTGACCATTCTTGTAATCTATAGTTTTCCATGTCTACTAGTACCTCAAATTTAACATGTCTAAAATTAAATGGTTCTAAATTATCTTCCTCTCCAAATCAGCAATTCCTTTTGACTCTCCCATTTATGTCAAGAATATCATCTTCCTAATCTTCCTTTTACTCAGCTTTGAAATTTTGGAGTTGTTTTTGACATTTCCCTCTCTCTCTCTCTCAAAAAGACCCATGACTACCAGAGGCACCCCCCCTTGCCATCTTCTTGCTCCCTTCCCATAAATATTGTCCCATATGCCACTAGTTGATCTGGGCGGTACCCCCTTGCTTTTATTTCATCCCCTTTCTCAGCATGGTGACAAGAACCACCACTAATAAGATCTCATCCAGTTCACTTGATGGATCTTACAGTTTGGTTGACATGGGAATCACCAATTCTGTCCCTGCTAGTGAGATGGAGCACCACCAGATCTTACCCTCTTCTCTGTCAATGTCTACTAAACTCCTAGAGGCCTTACCATCCGTCCTGTATCTATGGCATCTAGACTCTTAGGCACTGTCATCTGACTTAAAGATGACATCTAAAGATTCTGGATTTAACCATTAGCTTTTACATTAGTCATTTCATTGTTATTTCTAGTGCCACAACCCTAATTCATACCCCTTTTACCTCATATGAATAGCTTTCCAATTTATCTTTTTTTTTTTGCCTTGTCTCTCCTCTCTTCATTTTATCCTACACCCTGACACAGATGAGTCTTTTTTTTACAAGATTTTAATTGTCATTCTTGCCCAATGATACTAACTGGCTTAGAAATTTACAGTGGGTCCCCTTTGCCAATAGAATTTAGCACAAATAGATCAGTCTGGTATTCAAAGTCCTCCATAAACTGGACTAGTTTTCCTTTTCTAGTCTTATCTCTTACAAATCCCCTATATGAAATTTATACTTGAGTCAAACTGGTCTATTCAGTGTCCTTTCCTGCCATCAAGCAACACATCTTCATTAAATACATAGAAGTTGTACTGGGTGCGGAGAATACCAGTGAAAAAATCATGGTAGTTCCTGCCATCAAGCAACTTATACTTTGTTACTATTTCTATCCCCATCTATTGAATTTTATACATCTTCCAGGGTCTTATTCAAATGCTTCATCCTATGAAGCTTTCATTGGTTTCTCTAGTGAGAAGTAATTTCTTGCTTTTCTGAACCCTTAGAGTACTTTGCTTATAGCACTAATGTGTAATTGAAATGCTTTATCTGTGTCTTGTATATTATTCCCTTTGAAACTATAATCTCTTGGAAGGCATGGACTATGTCTTAAATATCCTTTTATTCTACACTCTGCCTTATAGAATAAATTCTTGTGAAAGAATGAATGAGTAAATAGTTATTTTAAGAATTAAAAAATTACATTAAATTTATAACAACTTTTCAAAATGATTAGATCACAAAAATATTATTTGCCCAAAATATACATTTGGCCTTTCCCTTATTTCTAGCATCTCATTCTTCTTTTCCTGGAAAGAGGGAAAAAATTAGACACTGGAATAAGAGAATGTAATTTTTTTAAATCTATGTGTAGGTATACCTGCAGAAAACATATACACATGCAGAAATTATATAAAACATCCTTATGAAACAATCACTCACATGTTGCTATGGATTGTCATTTGTTATATATATATGTGTGTGTATATATATATATGTATATATATATATATATATATATATATATATATATATATATATATACAAACATCTGGTTGGGTGACTATTCTGGTTTTCATCCAGCTGTTTAGGCTTCATAGGTATATTTATAGATTCCTATGAAACCCAAAACAGACAAGAACAAAGAAGAGAAAGAAATGTA
This sequence comes from Macrotis lagotis, assembly GCF_037893015.1. Taxonomy (NCBI): domain Eukaryota; kingdom Metazoa; phylum Chordata; class Mammalia; order Peramelemorphia; family Peramelidae; genus Macrotis; species Macrotis lagotis. The sequence continues at coordinate 120,856,835 of NC_133661.1, forward strand.
TCCAATTTTGTTTCAACTCATTCCCTTTAGGGTTGAGGGATGTGGGCCAGTGCTTATTTCCATGGATGGCTTACAATATTCATCTCCTTCAAATGAATCATGAAAAGGATCTCAAGACATTACTATTCCAGAGAAGGAGAGGTGAGTCTTGTGCCAGTAAAAAGAAAAGACAAGCATCTTTTTCCTTATTTGGTTTCTACCCAAATCTTGAGCCTGGGATCAACAGTTTTAAATTCACAGTTTTACATCTGTTTGATTCAAGAATAGCTAAAGAAGTCTAGAGGGGAAATGGCTTCAAACTGGGATATCTCCCAATATGTCGCCTTATTTTCATACACAAATTTAGGGAATAGAATTGTCATTACCTATGGCAGAAAAAAATGATTATTATACTTCCTAAGAAAAGTAAATGGCAATGTGAATTGTTTTTCTGGGACAACTCTTTATTCTCATAAAAACTTACCCTATAGTTGGAATGAGCCCGGTTATTAGAAAATTTTCCCAGTGGGATGTGCTCTGAATAGCCTGGGGAATACATTCCTTCTGAAGGACCTGTAGGTACGTGGTGAAAAATAAACCAAAATCCAGTTTCCTGTTGGGGAAGGGAGGAAGAATAAAAGGGAAAAATCCATATAAATGTTCATTTTTAGGTCAATTAAATCAAATCAGGAAAAATATATTACAGAATGTTGAACAAAGGAACTGTTCACAAATACCTATACCCTCCCTCCAGAAACACACTTTGTTTTCTTTCTGAAGATAAATACTAAAAAGTATCTTGAAGCAAGAATAATTTTCAGAGCCATCAAGTCAATTAATTTAAACAGATCCATAGCTAGCAATTTTTGTGCCATGGGCAGGCAACATTGTAAATGTCCTTAAACACAGCTTGAAGAGATTGCTTTATGCTATAGGAGTGTGCATGTGACCCCTAGAAGCTAATGAGGAATATAGTGGGAGAGTAGTATTAGCAGTTTCTAATTTTAATAAATTATTCTTGCTCTTTGCAAAAATCAGTTATTTATAGCTTCTGAAGGATTACAAGTGTTTTTTACTATTCTCTTAATTCAGCTCTGTAGGACAAACTTGGTCAAACTAATGTAGTTAGTTTGAAGACTTTGAAATTGAAACATCCTAGGCTTACCATTTCTAAGCCCATGGTTCTAACCTTTATAAACTTTGGGGATATCTATTGCTTGAAATGAGTCAATACAGTCCTGGTCTGGAAACCTTCCTGAGAACAAATGGTGAGTGGATTTATTTAGCAGTGAGTGAGAAAGCTAGCTAAATTTCTGAAATGTCCATATCTCAAAAGGAATGGTCAGCTTTAGCTAGACTTAATCTTTTTCTTTTTTTTTTCCAGAGAAGCTTTTATACTTACCTCAGAACCTGCTGCAGCACAATTCACAAGGTTGTTGTTGGGATTCGCCATCCAGAAGGTGGACACAGCACTGTAAATATGAAAGAAGATATTCAATTTTCATAGGGAATGACTGAAGGATTTTATAATTCTTTGAGGAGCACCTGATAGAAATAGCCACATGTGGAAAAGCACATCTCTAAAAACTATTCATTTCCTTTCAAATACATTTTTATTTAAGAATTTAAAATATTTAGAAAGAAAAAGGACCTAGACTTTTGAAGAAAGAAACCATTTTTTGGTAGAGGTACCTGAATGTTTGGGCAACTATTTGGCAACCAGTAAACAAATGAAATGAAATGAAATGATTCTTCTGAATAACAGGCATCCATAGGATAAAATTTTAGTCCTTAGTAAGCTAGGGAACACTTTTGATTGCAAAGAGACCATTAAGGGATCTAGAAATCAGGGGACATCCAATAGTATTCTGTCTCTTTCAACTTGTGAGTGTGTAGGAGGTGATGATCTTTTCCTTATTAAAAGAAAGCTGAACAGAATAGGGAAAAATTCTAGTAAAACAGAAAAAAGGGGAAAAACACCCCATTTCTTCTTGGGCAGAGAAGATGCATGAATAGGCAGAATCAGTTAGAGATTGATGGAGCAAAGAAACACTTTCTCTTTGAAAAGTCAAAATCAAGTAGTTTGAGGCATATATGCCCTTTGAGAATATGAAGTAAGTCTTAAAGGGCTAAAACCAAAGAGTGAGGGTTTAGAATTAAGCCTTAGAGGATTTATGATGCAAATAAAAGATTCGGGATGACTTTGTATTTAGTCTTGTTTGAGAAATGTTATTATGCCACAGTATTTAAATTTAAGTATTTCCTTAGTTTCAAAAAAATCCACTTAAATATTTTTAAGAGAATAAAAGCAAAGAGAGAACTGAACATTTTTGGTTTAAGTTATAGATCAAATAGATAATTCAAGAAATTAAATCCAAGAGTTTTTCACACAAGCAAGGATCTAAAGAGAGGGAGGACTTTGGAGCTCATTACAGTTACTAGGGGAAACAAAAGTAAGCTTTATCTTGATAGGTGGTGGAGTAATACTGGATGGAAGTCAACCCTATTTTATTTTTATTGAGAGCAGAATTTTAAAGTGCAAAGTAACCTTTAAGATTATCTTAATCTAATCCTACTTATTTTACAGTTGAGGAAATTGATACCTGGGGACGAAAAATTTCTAGTAAATCCCCAAATTCAAGCAAGAAGAATTTTGTTACATGTTGATAGTGGAATTATTTACCTTTTTTAAAAATCTATATGCAAACAGTGTAAATGACAATGACACATTCTTCCCCACTTTCCTCCTTATTCTCCCCCACCCCAATAAAGTACTACTTCATTGCATTATTAAAGTAGGGAAATGATTGATTTTAGGTTCTGAAAGGTTTTTCCAGGAGTTATTTAAAAAAAATGTTGCTGTCACCAAAGTTATTCATAAATGTTGAGATATTCATTACTAGAAGATTGTCCATTGGCAGTGAGCTTTAAGGAGGAGAGTTCCAGTCGCTCATTAAAAAATACATTAAGGCATAGATGGTTTATAATCTTTGTCAATAGAAGTGTCCACCATTAACAAAATCCCAGATCTTCTGAAGTATCAATGATATTATTTGGCATTGCTCTAGATTTCCCAATAGTAGTGCTTAAGTAAATTTCAGTATAGTGGTCTGTGTATTGGACAGATGATAAGCCTCAGAATTTGGAAGACAGTCCTGCTTCCTTAATGCATGCTAGAGGCATGACCAAGAGTAAATCTCTAACCCTCTCCATGTCCCCAGACAATTCTTTAAGGCTATAAATTACATATAAATTGTGAATCAGCATTTGTAAACATCTTCATAAATTCTCTGTAAGGATGAACTCACAGGACTGGACCAAAAAAATCTTAAACTTTCACAGTATCTCTTTTTTTAAAAAAACATTTATTTATTTATTTCTCTGATTTTGAAAATTTATTCTGCATTTTATGAGTAGAGAGGGCACATTTATAGCTGAAGTCATGTCACAAGTCAAGGACTAAAACTTGCTAGCAGAACTGAATGAATTTTCATTGTTCTCAGTATAGAATCCACTAGCAGAAAAAAAAATCCACTACTGTCTACTAAATCTTTTTTGCTTTCTTTTGGCTTCTATTTTCTTAAGAAAAGAAGGCCTCTGGACTGATGACCAGAGACAGGGTCCAAGTTAGGAGTTATTAAGAATAGAATAAACCTGTTTTCCTAATTTGTTCTATAACTGACTATATCTCATCATTGGTAAAAACTTTATTTTTTTTTTGAGGAGGGAAGGGGAACAACATCACTTATGAATCAGACTAATCTTACTACTCCCATTTTCCTCATGGAAAAAGTAAATTTTGAAATAGAAAAGTAAAATCATGGAGTCAATGGCTGAGCCAAATTTTCCATTACAGGTCCTTTCATTCAGGGTATCTCAATGCCTCTTATTAATACAGAATATAAGGAGAATAGTGGAAAGAATAGCTTTGGAGTCATAAGAAGACAAAGATTTGAATCTTTGCTTGGGTTCTATTTCCTTTATGAGCTGGAGTAAACTGCTTCACTTTTCTTGACCTTGGTGACTATAATAAGAAGGATTTGGACTAGGAAATCTCTAAGATTTCTTAACTTCTATTTATTTCTAGATATAATTTCATTGAGAAACAAACTGCATTTTTTCATTTTCCTATCAGACAATTCTGTGAAGGAAGTAGCTAGGAATCAAGATCACTTAAATGAATGATTTCATGCTTTCTTGGAGAAATGAAATAAATTTTAACATTATCCCATACTTTCTGTACTTCTTTTGTGGTGGTCAAAACAGCAATGATTTGCCTTTTCTTTAAACTTTACCCAACAACCTGGACAAGTCTTAAGCATTTATTTATGGTCCAGTCCAGGGAGAGTGTCCAGCCCTGGCAACTGCCTCTACAATTGTGTCAAAAGAACTCACATAAGTTATTTCCTTCCAAACTGACCAATGAGACATGTGGACAGATTTGAATACAATCTGTAAGCATCAATTCTACCATCTGGTGCTGATTTCTGCATCTTAATGGTGAGAATTTTCAGCTAGAATCATTGCTTTGCTTTTGAACTTTTCTGACAGATGGCAGGAGGTGACACTACAAAATCATTGGCAGAAATTTCTCGAAACTTGTCCAAATCACTCTCTATATTAGTAATCCATGAAACTCATGATAATAGCCAATAATTTCATGATGTCAGTATTTGATGCTTGGCTGTTATAAGGTTATCCAAATTTTTATACTATATACTTATACTTATTATTATTATTACTATTATTATATTATTATATACCAATTCCTTATGACCTATGTGATGTTAATCTTTGAATTGGAGAAGTAATAAGTTAGAGTCTCCCTGGGTATAAGTTTTTCCCATGAAAGTTAAGGGTAGTTGAGAAATTGCTTAACTCTTCCATGCCAGTAGGGGTCTTATTATTTTTGTGGTTCCTCTAATAAATTTGGAAAGTGACTTAGGAATTATAGTTATGTATGTATTTTGTTCCAAATCACTTATTTGATTAACTTTTGAAGCCAGATTCTCTCAACAAAAATCATAAAAAGATAGTCTCAATGATAAATTTAGAATAGAAAGTCCCTATAGTTACATTTAGCCATGCAGCCAAACCCTTAAATTCATAAATGAGGAAAATGTTGTCCAGAGAAGTTGCCCAAGTCCACATGGGCAGTAAGTAGCAAGTTGAGATTCAAATCCAGCTCCTGAGACTTTAATACTACTGCCATGGGTCCTGATCACTGTATTGGGTCGTTTTCTTATACCATGTTTCCTCCAAGAGCCTAGCTTCTTTAGAAGTGAACTGGGTTTAGAAGATTCTCTAAGTTTCTTTGTCCTCCTTCCCATATTACTAGCTGAATTCCAAGGAGAAGATCATGTCTTATGAAATGCTGACTCAGGCAATAGAGAGATGATCACATAAATCATTCATAGAAAGTCATCGCAATTAACTTCTATTTGGAAAGCCACATTAAGTTTAAGCCAAAAAAAGATTAAAAACAGCTATGAAAAGGAGTGTTATGCTCAATCCCACTTCTCGCTTTGCAAAATTTAATATTGGACCCTCAACATTTGGAATTATAGCTGTAAAACTGCATAATCATGTCTTTGATTTGAAGAGGAAGTCTTGGTACATTGCAAAAACCAGAAAAGTCAGTTCTGACCTGGTAAAAGTCATTTGCTTTAGAACAAAATGTTAAACACACAGGGAGTGTTTGATAAATATTTGTTGAATGGTTTACCTTTTATAACTTTATTACCTTCTCAAGATATCCCAAGGCAAATCAGAAGGTGATGTTATACATAGTGAAGGCTTTTATAATTGAATTGATTTAAAAAATCTGGGATCTGAAGTGTTGAAATACTTAAAGTGATAACCATTTGATTTAGGTGGAATTGGTCAGGTCTGATATTAAACTAAAAGTGTGGACTTGATACACTAATTGAATCAAGACTTTTGAACTGGAAGGTACTTTCAAGATTATTTTAGTTAATTTTCCTCATTGTTTAGATAAGGAAAAGGAGGCTCAAAGGGATGAGTAATTAGGTCATCCAGCTAGATGATGTCCAATAAATGATTGGGGGTGTGTTGATTGATCCAATGGAGATTTGAAACTGATTTTCCTTACTTAAAAGTCACCACACTTTCCATTCCATCATTAATTATAATGGGTTGTACCATAATCCCAAAGAGAAGCGACATAGTTATGCGGTTTAGAATTAAATCACAGAGTAGAAACTCTGTTCTATTTTCACTCTTGCCACCAACTTCCCATGTGAATTTTGGCTTGTCTCAAACTTTCTATTTAATGCACATTTTACAAATGGCATAGAAAAAGCAAGCAAAGCCCTCACATTTGAATATCAATTTCATTCTGTGAGTTACAATATCTAACTATAAAAACTTGAAATTACACATTGTCTGACATGACACAAATGGATAAAGGAATAAATGAAGCATTTATTAAGCCCTTGTGGTGTGCAAAGAACTGTACTAAGTGGTTGGGATACAAATAGAAAAGGAAGACGGTCTGTCTCTCAAGAATCTCACATTCGAAAGGGTAAGAAAACATGTGGAAGGTTTCAACTGAAGTCAGATAGAAAAACCCTATGGTCCTTAGGGTGCAATGGTTAGGCAAATAGTAATGACCATTTTAATGTCATTAAATTATAAAATTGTATTATGATGAATATGTTGGAAGAAATCATATAAAATGAAAACAGATTCTTTGCTACAAAGTAAGTCATAAATTTCTTTCCTACACATAGTTTTAATACTTCAAGCTCTGCTACCTTTATGAAAGTTATATGCTAAGTAAAATGGACAATGGATTTAGACCCAATTGTATTGTTATTTTGGCTAAACATGCATTTAGGATTTTGATGAATTCAGTACTAAACCTATAAATATTTACTTTAATTATGCAAACTTGCTTAAATCTCTTAAGAGGGCAATCATGGTGTGACCTCCCAGAAGCCATGTCTCTTATGATATTTTAACCATGAGGTATTAGCCAACATTGTAGATGCCAAAAACTCTGAAGCAATGGGTCTTACTTGCAATCCTGTCTGGGTTTAGGGATGTATCCTGGGTAAGAATCTTCTGTAATCATTCTACACATTCTGCTGTCCCTATCAGAGGGGAGGAGGGTTCCAGCCTTGACCAGCAGTCCAAGGCAGTGATCGAAGGTATTCCGTTCCTCAGGTCCATCTTCAGTAAAGAAACAGTGGCCCAGGGAGTCATATCCCACGACATCTTTAACCTTTAGAAATCAAGACAAAGTCAACATTTCATTTACTATTCTTAGTCACTTACCCTTTAAGATTTTAATAGTTAATATCTTCAAAATATTAATATTTAATATTGTATCAAATAAGGCAAAGTATCTATCTGCAAAAAGGCAGCAAAGTAGTTCAGCAATACCATAGAAGTGAATGTGAATCAATAGCATGAAAGGTCCCTTTTGACTCCCTGAAGAAGAACTGGGCCTGTCCCAGTTGAGAAGTTGAGAAGTATTTACCCTGGTTGCGACCTCTTTGATATTCACTGGGCTGTCAGGTTCCTATTCCATTCTTCCTTTTTCTCTAAAGGATTGTTATCCCCAAAGTGGTTAAGGATAGCACCCATCTTACGCATTTGGTCAGATATCAAATATGTGTGAGTCTGGGGATTTTTATACTTATTTTTATTTCCTGGAGGAAGGAACTGAGTTCCCTAGAAGAAATAAAATTGATCTTGGGTCCTTCAATCTAGAATTCTATACCCAAACTGTCAAGTTGTTGAGTCCCAGTCTAGTTCTATGTTCTCTACAACTTATTATCTTTCTTTAATCCTCTTCAATAGGTGTTATATTAAATTAATATTTATCATACAATTAATAAGTATTTCAATAAATCCAATTTATTTCAATAAATCCCAGATCAATATGATGTGCTAACTTTTCTCCTTGTGAATAATTCAAAGAGCTATGAATGCTTAGGAAAACAAGCAGGAAATAAAAATATATTCCTTATACAAATTCTACTTTCATATGCTATTTTCTGGGTGGAATTCTATAACCCTATCTTCTTTCTTTTAAAAGGCTTCCTTTTAACCCCTTAAGAAATGTGATATGCTATATATTAGTTAGATGGAAGATTCTGGTTATTCCTTTTTTTTTTGTTTAGGTTTTTGCAAGGCAAACGGGGTTAAGTGGCTTGCCCAAGGCCACACAGCTAGGTAATTATTAAGTGTCTGAGACCGGATTTGAACCCAGGTACTCCTGACTCCAAGGCCTGTGCTTTATCCGCTACGCCACCTAGCCGCCTGATTCTGGTTATTCTTTCTTAAAGTTAGTATGGGTTTTTTTCTTGGGTTGCTTTACCTTCTCATTCAGAATGAGAAAAGAATTATGAGAGGAGTGGGATGAGGTAAAAAAAGAGATTTAGATCATCTAGGAGAGTGACTGAGGAACTAGAAAAAAAACATGGAATGATGAAAAGATTTTGTATCCATGATTAATCTTTTTGGTCATCCTCCTAATCTTCCCTTGGATATTGATAAAATGTGGATATGAAGTGTCAGTAGTGATCAAGTCAGAGATGAAAGCACATTCATATCTCAGTGCTGCTCACCTCATCTGCCTATACTCCAGTTTGATTGGAAGAATGACCAGTCAGTGATTATATTTGATAGTAGAGGGTCCTAAAGCCAGTCCTGAAGATTCTACTTATTAAATTTGAATTACCATTGATTAGTCTTGTCTACTAACTCTGTGGTTCCATTTCAAGCTCTGGTGTCTGCTTTGCTTTATTTAAACCTTCTCCTTAAATCATTTTTTCCCCAAAAATCTTCACCTTTAATGCAAACACTTCCTTCTTCACTGTAATCCCATGCCCAATCTGAATATTAAATTATTCTATTTAATTCTCATGAGTCTAAATGCCCTATCAAGCAAAAAGTCTTACTACAAGTACCTGTTTAGGTTAGAACTTAAATCTCTGTGAAGAGATCCTCATTTCTAATATACTTTTCAGCATACATATAATTCTATATAATTTCAAAATACATATTATTCAATTCCATATAATTGAACTGAATGTAATATAACCATTGACTAATAAAATTCAAGAGAGATAAAAATACAATCTTATACTTGGATTTAAAAAGTTACCTTCACAAGTACAAGATGAAAAATGTGTGGTTAGACAATAGTTTGACTGAAAAAAAAATGTTTGTCTTCACTGGATTGTAAACTCAGTATGAGCCAAAAGTATGATATGGCAGTCAAAAAAAAACCACCAAAAAACTAAAATAATCTGACTGCAATAAGAGAGCTATAGCCTCCAGAAATTAGGAGATGATATTATCATTGTATATGTTAATTAGTGGTTTTCTAAATTTGAGAAAGACTACATCTAGAGTATGTTGTTTTATTCTGGGCAATATAGTTTTGAGAAGCTGGAAAATGTCCAAAAATGGATGGGGGAAGAGTCTTTAACTCATGATATGAGGACTGGTCACTAGTACAAGGAATGCATGGGGTGGGGCAGGGGTAACACAATCACTGTCTTCAAGTATTTAAATAGTTGTCATATGGAACAACTTTTTTTTTTTGCTTGGTCCCCAGAGTGCAGAACTTAGAAGAGTTTTAGAGGAATAAATTTAAACTTCATAGTAATTCTAATAGAAAGTGGAAGAATCTTCAGAAGATAGGGAGGACTCCTCCAGGAAAATCTTTAAATAGAAGCTGGGGTATTACAATGGGGACTCTTATGTAAGTATGAATGGGGATAGGTGTCTACTAAGGTCCTTTTCAAATCATCTAAAACGCTGTGATATGCATGTACATACCCTCAGAGGAAGTTTCACTTGAACCCAAGTAACTCCAATGGTAAAAAACATCTGTTGCCTATTATAACCAAGAAACTACAACTAGTCCATTGTTGGTCTGCCATGTCAAATGAAATGCAGATCGAAGCCTGTGAATATGGTACCTGGCAGATGGTCTTCCATCTCTCCCACCAGATCTCTGTTGCTTACTTATGCTTCTGATTGGATTTTATGCTACTTGACTAAAAGGTGATTCATAGTAAAACAAGCTACCAAAAGAGGCCATGCTGTCTGCAAAGGAAAGAATCTAGTCATGTGGTTTCCTAGTTGTGGTTTTGGGGAGTGCAAACTCATGTCAACCAAGTGTGCTTTTTCTCATGTTGTTCCCTCTTTCTGGAATTCTGTTCCCTCTCAAAATCCTATCCATCCTTCAAGGTTGAGCCCTCATCTTATATGAGATATTTGTAAAAGGATTAGCACAGTGCTTGAACATAGTAGGCTCTAAATAAATGCTCATCTCTTCATTGCCCCCTCTCTCTCCTCCTTTAAGAAGGTTGTTTTGATTTCCCTAGTCAGAATTCATTTTTCCTTTTTCTATAGGTTCATCAAATTTTGAGCTCTCTTTTAGCTCTTATCTCATTCTATATCATATGATTTTTTTGCATGTCTTTTACTTCCCCAGGGACACTCATCATCTCAGTGATAGTAAAGAATATGTTTTATCCAGCTTTAGATGATACAGGGCCTGACACATAGTAAACAAACACTTTTCCCATTTATTTCTTCTCATTCTCTAGGAGGTTTGAATTTAGTTCTATTTTGGAACTGGTGAAAATCATTGTTGGAACTCGTAAAAATCATTGAAGGAATAGTCATTTCTTTGCTTTTCCTTTATTTCTTCTTTGGAGCAGATAAAGTAAAGGACAGTGAAGTAATCTTTTCTATCTTTTTATTAATCTTAAAAAACTTTTTAAAATTGGGTATTTTTATATACCCAATGGTATCTTTCTTTGTTTTGGGGGGCATTTTGCAAGGCAATGGGGTTGCTTAAGCTCACATAGCTAGGTAATTATTAAGTGTCTGAGGCTGGATTTGAACTCAAGTCCTCCTGACTCCAGGGCCAGTGCTCTATCCACTATGCCATTTAGCTGCCCCCAATGGCTTCACTTTTAAGTTTAACCTACATTATTAATTTGTACTGATGCTCTAAAGGCTCATTTGTACTGATGATCTAAAGGCTCATACTGAAAATTTAACAGTGGACTTTTCTAAACTTGTCCTCCAAAATTACAGGTAAGCAGATTAAAATGTAATTGGAAAATTCTTAACAAAATATATAAGAATCTAATATAACATAGATAATGTTAATTTTTGGTTTTCTAAGTCAATATGTAGTGCAGGAAGGATAGTTCAACTCTTTCAAATCTCCCCAGAAAGGTGAAGAGACTAACCCATTATTACAAAGCTAGTTGTTAAAATGACTAAGGAATCAATATAACTGTTACAGGAAATAGAAAGGTTAAAGAAAAATTGCTGAAGCAGTTCATATGCTGTCTAAATTCTGGAGTATTAGAATGGTATACAAAGATAAAGAACAGTGAAAGTCATTGTAGGGAGCAGAGTAAGCAGGGTTTAGAGAGGTATCTCAGCAGCTAGATCCATATGAGTATTATGATTCACAAAAAGGATTCTACGATCTAAGATCCAGGGTCTCCTAGTGATCATTTGAGAAAGAAAGTGTTTCCTAGTAGTTAGATAGAAACACACAAAGTTAAACTGAAGAGACATTGTTAGTAAAAACGTCAGATATATACCCAGAAGGGCTGGAGAGATGGGGGAAGTTAATAAAGGCAGAAATTTGTTTTCAGAGTAATATTCTTTATTTGAGATGATGCCAACAATTCTTGATTGCAATTCAGTGGAACTATGTATAGATTTTACTCACTCTGAGTCCCAGAGAAAAGCTAGGGAAGACAGCATGGTTTAGGATCAGATCAAATCTTCAGTACTGTCTCTAGGTCTTTAGCTCATTGTCTGCACATGGGTGATTTTAAAAAAGCTAGTTGACTGACAAACTGAAGGCAATTCTTGTTCATAGAAGTCAGATCGTAGAGTAGAGCTTAATGATATTTCAGCAGTCTTTTAGTCTAACCTCTTTATTTTACAGATGAAGAAAACAAGGCTCAGAGGGAGTTGATTTGGACCCAGTCTGCTGAAGCCTCAAACCAACACTTTTTGTTCCAGAGCTCTCATTCTTACTCTGCAATATGCAATGCTGCAGTACAAAAATCTCTGACTTAGAAATCCACAGATATGTTTCAGTTTTTACCCTGATAAGAGAGACATTTCATTTGCGCAAATCTGAGTTCTCACCCCTGCAAAATGAGGTAGGTTATGCCCCAATGATTCTTTCTCCTTCTGTGATTCAAAGGTCATTTGTATTACCTGGCCCAATAGTTACTAATTATATTCCTGTTATAAGGCATAATCATATTCTTTAATGTTCATTCTCTTGATTACTTTTATCAATAAATAGGAGGAAATGAAAATATATTTTACTTAGAGGAAATTGCAGGGCATAATAGAAAGTTCTAGATTTGGAGTCAAAGTACTTGAGTTCAAAACTTGGGTCTATTGCATAATGCTTATGAAATCTTGGACAAGTCATATGACTTCTCTGGAGCTTAGTTCCTCATTTCTGAGGGAGTTGGGCTAAATTAACTTTATGGTTCTTTTCAGGTATAGATCTATGAATTTGAATCTGTTCTTACATTTTATTATAAAGACATGGCAACCAGAGGCTTCCTGGTGTTGATCCCTTTAGTCAGGCTATAAACTCTTAAGCTAACAAATGTTTATCCCTTTCAATGGGAAACATAAACAGAATTCGGATCCATGAATTTACTAATTGTTTCCCCTTGAGAAGGGTGTTGGCCATACCTTAAAGAATAACTAGGATAATAAGTACATTTGGAAACAAATTTCTAATTCAAACAAAGAAAGTTGTCTGGGAAAGTTAGCTTTTTCCCAACATTTGTGCTCACAAGCTTGGTTGCAGAGAAAGTCTCACATAAGGAGGACAATGCTGTTTCTTATTAGTATGCTATTGTCCATTTGAGAATTGCTTCAATTCCAGCTCCTGGCATGGAGGTAGGAAAAAAGGCTTACACAATTCTGGTGGAATGTGTCATATATTTTAATATCAGAGTAGAGCATATTGTACAGGAGACCTGAATTGATTTCTTGACTGCTGTCAACATAGAATGGAGTTTTCAAAGTGGCAAGGTCCTTTAATAAGAAGTATAAACCCAAAGGAAAAACACTAAATGTAAAATGGAGCAAATGGATTCCAACTCCTAAGGCAGCTTTCCAAAATTTAGAATTCTCTGCTGGTAATGGAGTCCTCACTAGTCCCAAAGGGTAAGATGCCAGACAGAGGAAACTTAAGAACTCTTTGTAGGGTATGACTGTTGGGTGTTTACTCTTGGGTAAGACCCCCCCCCCCCCACCAAAGCGTTCTCTTTTCATCAGTTTCTTCATTCTGTCTGCATTTCATTGCTGCTGTTTTGGCTGAGGGAGCTGGTTTCTCATGGCATTTCAAAGTTATAACCAAGTAAGTTGGATTTCACTAGGAAGTACCATAAGGATCTCTAGTTTCCAAATATAAGCCAATCTTTTTTTGGTGCTCAGAAAATGCCAAAAGCTGAGTTTTTGAATTGGCATGAATCCCTGTGTGGAAATCAAGAAGGTTTCCTGAAGATAGGCTAAAAATCAACATTTCTTCTGGGCTGTACTCACACATAAGCACATCTATGCCTGTACTATTCAAAATGCCACTGAAAGATGGCATCCTGTTATTCATGATGCCTCTCTATTTTAAAGACAAATATTATTCATTTAGAACACATGTACTTGCATAATACTCTATTGAAGATATTAAATTCATTCTGCATAAGCTCCATCAACTCTGCCCCTCAAAACTTGTTTCTTTTCACTCCCACCATATCTCTTATATTTCAACTGATAAAGTTTCTCTCTTACTTTCACAGGCTAATATGTGCCATTGATCTCTTCCTTTTCACATTCTTTCTATATCCTCAAGGACCTTGCTTATAACTTTAATCTCTATAATTCCGATTATAGCTCCTTCCCTTGTCTGTTTTTCATCACACATAGACAGACAGACAGACAGACACGCACACACACACACACACACACACACACATACACACCCCAAAACTTTCTCACCATTGTTATTCCTGAAACCTAAAATCACAACTCTAAGGTAATGAAAGAACAAATGTCATATCAGAAATGCAGGCAAAGCTGACTCTTAAAGTCTTTCTCATTATAGCTTTTACTGAATACTGATCCAGGATTAAGACTATCAATTCTGGTATCTGGGACAAGCAGTATGAATTATGGTCTCACGATAGCTTTTTTTCATTTTTTGCAAGGCAATGGGATTAAGTGACTTGCCCAAGGTCACAGAGCTAGGTAATTAAGTGTCTGAGGCTGGAATTAAACTCAGGTCCTCCTGAATCCAGGGCTGGTGCTCTGCCTACTGGGTCACCCTAACCCTCTTACATTAACTTTTAAAGACAAATTCAGTTGAGGGGTGAGAGATACTTGTGGAGGAATAGAGAACCCCAAGGGATCGTTCCAATGACAGAAACTCCAGGACATGAGGCTGCTTCTGGTAAAGTAACTGGAAAATGGATGGGAAGGGTTAGGTTAGAGAGTTCATTTGGGATTGAAACCTTGGGGAAGGTCTCCTTTTAAAATTAACAGCTTCTTATTTTAACTCTATTTTTAAGTCCTAGGCTCAAAATTTTTTTTCCCTATGATGGTCAAGTGACTTGTCCTGGGTCACAAAGGTAAGATTCTAGGGCAGAATTTGAACTTGATCTTCCTGATTCCAACTCAATAGCTCTTTCTACCTCAATACTTCAACTTATGCCACCAAAAGGCATGAAAGTGGATTAGCAAATGATGAGCCAACAACAGTCCTTTCTCTTTAAACAATTCAGATAATGCTACTCAACTGCTTAGTTCAGTATGTGGAATGTCTTATGGACTTCCAACCCTCTCCCTATCTCTACTTGTTGAAATTTATCCTGTTCTTTAAAGCCCAGTTAAAATACTACTTTGTCAGCCTTTGTGACTTGTGCCACCCCTACCCAACAGAAAGCTATCTCTCCTTTTTTCTTATTTCTCCAAGTACTTAATTCATATTTCTCTTATACTTTTTTTAAAAAAGTAATGAGGTATGAATTAAACATGCAACAATAAAATCAAGAAGTAAACTTGACACTTACATTTATTATGTATAATGTTAAACCTACATTATCTGTTCTTTGGGCAGTCTCACTTGAAATCTGTTGATTATATAAGTCAATTAGAGTGCATGCCTCTTGGAGACAGGCACTGTGTTTCATCTAGAAATCCTTTGTTTTTAGTATAGGATCTTGTATTTAGTATTTATTAGTGCAGAAAAGTGAATTGTGATGCTGCTATAAAGGAAAACTTATTCTCATAAAAATTTGAAAGTCTATTACTGTTGGTCTTGTTATTTTTTGGTTCATTGTCAGACAAGCAGATGCTAATGCATCACATAGGAGTTCTGAGTAATTTCCTTTGCAATGTGACCAGCACTTCTGCCACCCTAGCTCTCCCTGAGTGATCCGGGCGCAGAGAAAAATGGCATTTCACAGCACTCAACTCAAACAAGGCTCCAGCTTATGCTGGGAAACAGAATATCCAGACAATAGCAAATTAGATACTGTGGGACACCAGAGACATGTCAGCACTTACCAATTTAAGTGGCTGAATGGTCTTTGGTATAAGATGGCAATCAGCAATCCCTGATTTCAACTTCCAGTTCAGTCAATGACTTTTTTTCTCAAGTCTGGCCAATGACTTTTTTTCCTCAAGTCTGTAATTAATCATCACCTCTCCAGGGGCCCAGATTTCCATTCTCTGAACTAAGGGCAGACTCAGCCTACCCCCTCACACACTCCCCCCAAGATTATGAAGATTACGTAAGTGCCTGGAAGATAATTAATGCCACACCCATGGTAAAAGATTTTTAATAACAGTTGACTTTTATATAGTGCTTTGAGGTTTTCAAGTATTGTATGTTTGTATATTTAATCCAGGACCATAGATTTTTTGAGTCTGAAGGAACCTTATAAGACCATCTAGTCTAACTCCCCTCATTCTTCAAATGAAGAAACTGAGGCCAAGAACAGCTTATTGACTTTACTGAGGTCATTTTGGGGAGCAAGGAATTTGGTCCTAGGTCCTTTGATTCTATTCTTCCCCACTGTTACATGATTCTTCTTCATTTTATATCTCATTCTCAATATTTAACTTTTAATTGCTTGGGGATAAGCTTAATAGGGAAGGGAAGGGACAAGTAAATCTTTTCAGTCTGAGTTCCTTTCCCAGAGGAAGGAGATCTTTGTTGTCAAAAAATCGTCAGTGGCTTATTCTATAAGCGACAAACACCAAAGAAATAATGTCAACCCAGGCCTGCCTTCTTATCTGGATTACTTCTGATTGGTATATACTTAAGTACTTGGGATTTTCTTGCTATGGATTGGTGCATTTGTAAAACATGTCTGAATATCTTGTTTACTCTGGGATATAAAAGAATATGCTCCAGAGGGAGAGGACAGTGAGTCACTCCATCAACTATTCTGCAGAGCTGATTGGTTCCTGGTTAGGTTTCTTAGGCACTATGAAATGTCCTAGAATCAGGACAAAAATGACCCAAGATGGCTATATCACAATTTAGCCCAAGTCTTCACTGTATCCTTTGCTTTCCTATCAAAAGATTTAAATTAGATTAAGTTCCCTGCAATCATGAGTAAGGTCTTGAATCCAACAATCTAATTGTTACAGGATAGATGACTCAGAATCTTCGAATCACACAATTTTAGAATTGTGAGGAATCTTAGAAAGATAATGAGTGCTTGAGGCCACAATGATATCAGCAAAGCAGAGCAAGCAATGGGATATGGTTGGAGTGGAGCTGGAGATCTAATAGATCAGTGCCTAGGCTGGGGAAGTCATATGAGAAACTTTCATTTCTTTGTTGCCCGGTGTTTTCTTCATAATGCTATCCTAACTTATTCTGCGCCACCTCACTGTCTGAATTTGGACCATTTTACTGAATTTGTTTATGTTTCATGTCTGACTCTTTAGATCTGAACTTTGACTTGACCTGGAATGACACTCTATTTACCATCTCAGATCATAACTTGAACCTCTGTTCTTAGAGGGGAAGGTTGATCTCTTCTGTCCTATGCTTCACTCCTAATTGCTAGCATGAATCAGCCCTATTTCCACAGAGGGTAAGATTGGACTATAACGTTCTAAAAGCTGCTAAGGAGTAAATTCTTCAGCTATCATTTCTTACCAACAAGCCATTGGAGCCATGGACTGTGACACAGCGGGAGAATGTATGGTGGATGGAAAGGTCTTTCACATAAGTTGGTGGGTCATAGCCTCCCTTTTCATCAACATCGCCAGCCAGGTGGAAATGAATTGGATACTGCCCCATGATCTGCTGACCCATATGTTTCAATTCAATCCCTTCGAGATGAACTGCCTTGAATCCAGGTCCAAACTGGAAACAGAAAAAAAAGAAATCAGAAACATTGAAAAAAAGTGAGCTAAGACATTTAAACAGAAAAAAAAGACCTGGCAGAATGAAATTCTAGTTGATGCTCCTTAGTATAAACAGTACCTTTTTGCCTCTCAAAGTCCTCTATCAATCCCCATTCTGGTTCCCTATAGTTGTGATACTAGAGGCTGAATTGTCTTTTCCCCTTTTCTGTATCCTCAGTGCTTAAAACAGTATCTGGCACATAGTAGGAACTCAATAAATGCTTGTTAACTAGATGACTTGGAACTTGATAAATTTTCCCTTTTGTCTCTTGTCTGGAAGTCATAGACGTCATGTAACATAGATTTTTATACATGGTTTTAGTATTCAGTGACATTCTATGAAGAAAAGATGTTATATGTTATAAATTATGTTAGAACAACTAGCTCTCATTCTATTTCATAGCAATGCTGTTTGTGTACATATATCTTATTTCCTCTATTAAAAAATGAACTCCTGGAGGACAAAATATATCTTGTTTATCCTTGCATTTCTGTCAGAACCATACTATAGGTAGTTAGGTGGTTTGGAGGATAGAGCATTGGTCCTAGAGTCAAGAAGACTTGAATTCAAATCTAGTTTTAGACCTTTATTAGCTGTGCGACCTTGGATACCTCATTTAACTTCTTTTTCATTTGTAAATTGGGAATAATAATAGCACCTATTCTGTAGGATTGTTATGAGAATTAAATGAGAATCATTGCAAAATACTTTGAAGAGTGCCTAGTACATAGAAAATGCTATATAAATGTTACCATATTTCCCCATGTATAAGACACACCTTTTTTCAAAAAATTTATGATTTAAAAACTGGAGCCTCTTTTACAGTGGTTGTAGATTGTTTTACTTTCATTTCCTGCCTTTTCATGCTTGTTGTCTTTGCACTCATTGATTCACATTTGTTACAGGTATATTAGATTATGTTTTGTCACATTCTTCCCAGAAATGGCTCAGAAAAGATTTTCATGCAGTGCTGTGTTGAAGTTCAAAATGATCCAGTTTGCAAAAGTGAATGGAAATCATGCTGCTGAATGTAAATTTGGTCCTCCTCCAACTGGCTATGGGAAGAAAAACCTTACTGAAAACACCACAGCAGAAGATGGCCATGGGAGGCAAGTCAGCAAAATGGCCTGATTTAGAGAGGGAATTGAAGATATGGATTGAAGAGCAAAGGGCCAATGGAATTCCTGTGTCCACAAAGATGGTGCAGCATGAGGCAAGAAAAATTACTGATAAAAAGAAGTTACTGATTTCAAAGGAGGTCACAATTGGTGCTTCAGGTTCATGAAATAGAATGAACTAAGCATGTGTGCATGCATCAGACTTGCCCAAAAGATGCCTGAAGATCCTTGATGAGCAGAAGACCTTGAATCATGATGAATAAAACTAGAGTTCAATAACTTTATGTAATACATTTTTTTCAAATTTCAGGCCCCCAAATTAAGGTGTATCTTATACATGGGAGCATCTTAAAAATGGGGAAATATGGTAATTATTGTTATTATTGTTTGAATGTTTATTATTATTTTTTTAAATCAGACCTGTGTGGGGCAGCTAGGTGGTACAGTGGATAGATCATTGGCCCTGGAATCAGGAGGACCTGAATTCAAATCCAGACTCAGACATACAATAATTGCCTAGCTGTGTGACCTTGGGCAAGACACTTAAGCCCTCTGCCTTGTAAAAACTAAAAAAAAAGTCAGACCTGTGATTTGATTGATGAAGGTCTGTGAAGAAACTTCCTCTATAAAGGCATTGTCAATAACAAATTTACAATTATTTTAGAGAGCTGCCTAGTACATCAAGAGATTAAATGTCTCAATCACATTTCCCATAGTCAATATAGTAAGAGACTAGACATAAACCCAGGTCTTCCTGATTCCCAGGTTGGTTCTTCATCCACAATACCACAATGCCACTTCCAATTATATAGAGTATTACAAAAAATTTAAGTGTAGCTTGATATTATTACAAGGTAAATACAAAGCAGAAAAATACAAAAGAGAAGGAACAATTGAGGGATGAGTAAAGGTGCTCGAGAGAATCAAGGATTCTAAGAAGAGATGAAAAAAGAGCAAGAGCGACAGTCTGTTCAAAGGCATGGAAGTGGGAGATGAAAGATTGTTTATAAGAAAAAGCATATGATACAGTTTGGCTAGAGAATAGTGTACATGCAGGGAGTTCAATAAATAAAGATCATTGCAAAAAAAAATGGTGCACACTAACATTCCACCATAGTTAAGTCAATCAAGATTGGAACACACTTACCTTGATATGTCCACCAAAGGTATCAAAATCAAAGAAGTTACAGATCTGGTTTTTGTAGGGATAGCATTTTCTCTCTGTCTCTCCCATGATCAGAATGTTCCGACTTAGGAGTCCCACTTCAGCTCTCATGTCCACACCATCTATTTCTTCCCCAATGTGGAGATACATTGGTTTTCCTGTGGAAAGAATGGCCAAGGTGAAGGCAGTTTATATTATTGGATGGCAAGTTGGCTTCCAGACTTATCATTCAACCAAAATTAATCTTCTCAAAATTATTAAAGATTTCTTAATTGCAAATCTGATTTTCTCAATTCTCATCCATCTCATCTTCCCTGTAGCATTGCATCTGACAATGTTAACCACTCTTTCCTCCTAGACACTGTTTTCTCTCTGTGTTTCCATGAGTTGTTATCACCTACCTGTCCTCCTACCTGTCTCAATGATCCTTTTTAGTTTTCTTTGATAGATCATTATCTATATCATGTTCTCAAATTGTGGGTATACCCAAAGGTTCTTTCCTAGGTTCATGTCAATTCTTTACATATATACTTTCATTTGTGACTTAGTTTGAGCACCATTTCTATAAAGATGACTGCCAAATTCCAAATAGGAACTCTTCTGTGTCACATTCATCACCATTTATCTGATATTTGAAAATGGAGATCCCATGGGCATCTCAAATTCAACATATTCCAAACAGAATTCATTATCTTTTATTCCAAATCTTTTGTCTCGCAAATTTCTCTTTTTCTGAGCTGGGCACCAGTACGCTTCCAAGCACCCAAATTTTCAAGCTTGTCATTATCCTTGATTCCCCACTTTTTCTCACCTTGCATATCTAAACAGTTGCCAAATATTGTTTTTGTACTCACACATCTCTTTCATCTATCCTTGTCTCTATTCAGTCATCAACCCAGTCATCACCATATTTTAGCCTTATTCACCTACTGCCTGAACTATGACAATAACCTCCTAATTGATTTCTCTGCCTCAAGTCTCTCTTCCATTTATCTTTCACATAGCTGCAAGAAAAAAACAGCTGTTTTTCCTGAAGTGCAGATCTGATCATGTCATTCCCCTATCCAATAAATTCCAATGGATCCCTATTGCCTCTAGAACAAAAAAAAACCTGCTCCTTTGTTTGGTTATTAAAGTCTTCCACAACCCATCCCCATCTACCACTAAAAACTTAGACATTTCTCCTTATTCTTCAGTCTAGAAACACACCATCCTGCTCCCTACTCTACATATAAGGATGGTCCATCCTTCATCTCTTTACTTTTGCTCTGGCTGTCCTCTAATGTCTGTCATGAATTTCTCTTTCACCCCCACCTCTCAGAATTCCATATTTCTTTTAAAATCCTGATCCTTCCTTACTCCAACTGCTGTTACCCTCTCATATCCAAATTTGTCTTACATTTATTTTGCATTTATTTCATATATTCATATTTATACACAGGCTGTCTCCCCTGATAGAGGACACACAACAGGTTCCTTGAGAGGTATTGTCTCTTTTTTGGTTATGTATCCCTGATACTTAGCACAATACTTAGGAAGAAATCCATTACTCCTAGAGTTACAGGTTAATGAAGCAGGAAGGAACTTTGGACATCATAAATCCAATTCCCCTCAAAGATGGTTCAGAGTAATGACCCTCTTGAGGGTTAATTGACTTCTCCAAGTTCATTTCTACTACTTCTAACAGACACCTACAGTGTCTCCTCCCTGGTTTGCTATTCTACGAGATGAGTAGCGAGTCAGTTCCATAGACCACATTATTCTACTTAAAAACAGATTGTAATCACTGTGTAAACACTGTATCTGTATAGTGAGCTTATAGATGACATAGGGAGGGAGGAAGGAAAGAGAAGTGGATGATGGGGTCTGGATGGGAGTGTAGGGAACTCCCCTGTGTGGATTTATCCTTTATTGATATAAATGGGCAACCAGTTTATAACATAAATTCTTTAGAAATTGTGAACTATTAAGGCAATGACTTCAAGATTTGTGACACTAGCAACTTTTTTGTGGTGGTAAAGAATTAGCAATTAAGGGGATATACAATAATCAGGAAATGGCTGAACAAGTTTTGGTATATGATTGTGATGAAATACTACTGTGCAATAAGCAATGATGAGCAAAATACTTTCAGAAAAACAAGGAAAGACTAACATGAACTGTTAAAGAGTAAAGTGAGCAGAACCAGGAGAACATCACACTATAACAACAATGTTATACAATAAACCGTGAATGACTTAGCTATTCTCAACAATACAAAGATCAAGGATAATTTTGAAGGACCCCTGTTGAAAAATGATATTTATCTCCAGAAAAAGAACTATGGGAATCTGAATGTAGATTGAAGTACACTGCTATTTTACTTTCTTTTTCTTGATTTTTTTGGTCCATGTTTTCTTTCACAACATGACTAATATGAAAATATGTTTGGTATGACTGCACTTATAAAATCTATATCAAATTGCTTGTCAGCTCAATGATAAGAGAGAGGAACACAAAGGTGGAAAAGAATTTGGAACTCAAAATGATAAAAACAAAGGTTAAATTTTGTTTTTACATGTAATTGGGAAAAATAAAACATTCAAATTAAAATTTAAAAAATTCACAGATACTTTACATATGTAATGTCATTTAAGACTTCTCACAACTTTAAGAAATAGGGATTATTATTATTATCTCAATTAACAATCAAGGACTGAAGTGCAGAGAGTTTTGGTGACTTTTCTAGGGTCACACTGCTAGTAAGCCACTGAGGTGGGATTCAAACTCAGGTTTTCCCATCCCAATGGCCAACCAGACCATTTATGTTTCTTGACTTTCACATGCAGAACAAGCCTCCACTCAGAGAATATGTTGGTGCCCACAGAATAATACCTATATTATTATAGCTATAACTAATGTTTCAAGAAGTTGTCTCATTCCCTTGCCACCACTGAATTTACCCAAGTTACTACCCACAGGTATAGTTGGACCATTATGGTTTAGCAATTAAAACTGGAGTACATCTTGTGAGCTTATAGTATTGGGGATGAATCCACTCTGGTTGTACTTTGCTAGTGATGGAAGGCCGTAACAAATTCCAAACTAGTGTGTGTTCAAATTAATACCAGCCCAAATCAGGAAAATTATCAGTAAGAATGCTAGCAATGTGCCTAAAGAGATTCTAAATATAGGCCAAGTGATGTTTTTCAATTTGAAGACTCGGAACAGTAGAAGATATGAAGGATTCCTTAAAGTTCTTTGTACAGGGAAACCAACTTGGTTCATTCAGCCTAAAAAATATCCTGTTAAAAAAGTCTCAGGTTTAAATAACATGAACTTTCCAAAGTATTTGTTATCTGAAGGGAAATTCTAACCTTCCTGGCCAACTTTTTGGTTTCAGAAGTAGCTGTTTAATATATAAAAGGGAAAAAAAAACAAGTCTCCTCCAAATGGCAATATAATTGAAGGCAAACATCAGAGGTGGTTCTTTTTTATAGTCACTGAGTCTTTTGACATCCACCAGAGGAACAGCCCTGAAATTGGACTATGAGGTAGGATTGTTGTGCTCCACCTTTTTCATTCAGTCTTTTTCACCTTTCCTTTCTCCTACCCCACCTCTACCTTAGCTATGGCTTAAGTCCCCCTGAAGCAAGTTTCTTTACAATTAAAAAGATTGGAAGCAGAGTCTCGCTCAAGAGGCCCAGTCAGGTCAAGTGTTGGTGAGGGAAAGTTTCCATGTGCAGTATCCTCATAGACACTCAGACTTTCCTTTTCCTATGCTCCTCAAAGGTCATAAGGATTATACCAATGATAGCCATGAAGTATATACAGAAAGAGACTGGAAGTAACAAACTTGCCTGAGCATTCAAAAAGATCTTGTGGGAGGATAATTTTAGAAAATTTTTCCTCAGCCATGACTCTACTTGCTAGGAAGGAGAAAGAAAAAAAGGGACTGGGATGACAAATAAATCTTTCCTTAGAGCAATTATAAGCAGGTCTGTTCTGCAAATGGGAGAATAAAATTTGTTCTAGTGTGAAGGATATCAAAAATATATCAATTCCATGAACCATGAATTATTATATAAATGTTGATTCTGGGGAGGAGATCCCTGGTTTTTTTTTTAGGGACATAGTTTAGCCAAAATGGAGTCAGTAGCCTGGAGTCTTCACTGTCACTGATTCACTTCCTATCTCAAACTCCTTAGCTATTTTCCAGTTGCTGAGAGGTTTCATGGACTGCTTGAAAAATAAGTTCAAAAATTAGTTTTGTTATCATTGTTGCTGATTTTATTATGTATAGAATGATACTCATATGAGAAGTAGCATGTCAAAACAAAGAGAGAACCCCAGTCCTAGAGTCAGGAAAATCTGGTTTCAAGTGTGACCACTGATAACTATTGGCTATGCAACAAGATCTCAGTCCTCCAGAAAAGGCTCAAAGACAATTAATTGCAAAATAGATGCTAATCAGTGTTGGTAAAGCAATTTTTCTCTCTCAAAGTTTCTTGCACTGATGAAATCATAGATATCAGACTCCCCTTCCACCCCTCCCAATCCTTATGGATTTTAAAAATCAGAATAGCCATTTTAAAATGCCTCATATTCCTAGGTAATTTAACTTTCTTGCATTGTGATTCCCTCTTTCCTTTTCTACTGTTTTGAATATTTTATATTATCCTTAGTTCATTAACATTCCTATTTTCACATAGAATTTTAAGTCAGAAAAAATTCCAGTTCTTTCTGGTGCTTTTAGAAGCATATTCCAACTTTCTCCATGATGATAGTCTTAAGATTTTGTTTTAGTCTAAATTATTATTTTCTATTTCACTCTGCTTTTATATACATTTTAATGTATATTTTCTGAATATGAAGGAAAATTTTCCTTCAATTTTACCTTTGTATCACCAGAACCTAGCATATTCCTTGCACAGAATAAATCTTTTAAAAATATTTGTTGAATTGAATTTCTCTAAGAAAATATGTGATATATTCCATATAAATATCTACTATGATATGTTAATATATCTCAATTCCTAGAGATATCTTGTATTATGAAGAAACCACATTGCATTCCAGTTTAAATGCTATATAATTATAGAAAAGAATCATTATTATTCCTTTAAAAGCAGAAGCATATTCAGAGTGAAGTGAAAATCTGTGGCAGTGTTTTTCAAGGAAAGAAAAATTTTGTATTCATGTCAAATAACTTGATCTGTAAGGTAAGATGGAAAGCAGGATTGTTAGAGCAGTTTGCAAATAAAGTAAACCTCCAGACAAAAACTCTGGAAATGAATACTTATGGAAGGTATATAGCATGTTAGTAATCTTCTTTTCTTTTCTCTTCTCTGCAGACCAAGAAAGAGGATGCAGGGAATGGGAGAGCTTGAAGAGAGAGGGCAAATAAGGGTTTCCCATAGAGAAGTTGTAAGCCAAGCTGTTCTGCTGTTGGGAGGATCAAAGGCTGAACCAAAGCCACCTGCAAGAACTTTTTGCCAGGAGCCAAGAAAATGCCCTGATCAGTTTTTGATTCTAATAAAAGGTTCAGAGTAAGTTTTAAAGTTGTTTTCTACTTAAGCCTGGGAGCTAGAATTAAGATTTTGTAGATTAAGTAATGATTTATAACAGTTGACATTTGGTGAATTGTACCTAAGTGGTTTTTACTTCCCTAAATAGAGTTTAAATTGCTTATCACTTTTTTTCATGTAGACATTAGAGAATCAGTATACTAAATTTCTAAAGTAAAAAGAAATTAATAATGTTTTGATTTTATATAAGGTATGTTGAAGAAAGCACTATTGATTGAGAAAGAGTGCTAAGATTTCCTCTTTCTATTATACAACGGCTATAGAAAATCTGTTTTCTCTGATCATATAGCAATTGCCCATGTACTGAAGTCCATTGGATACCACTTCATGTGAATTTCAAGCATGATTCCTAGAGGAAATAAAATCTCAAAATGTTCCACTTTTATATCCTAGGCTATATTAATAGTTATAGGGATAGCTCAGTATTCTTCCACAGTCACAAGATTTGAAATTCCCAATAAATGATCTATGAAATGGCACTAAGTATTGATGTATTTTGTCTTAAGGGGCTATATTCCTTAGTCAATTCTATTATTGAAAAGTTTTGCTGCGTCTTTAAGAGATTTTCTGAAGTTTTTTTCTTGACAACTAGACCCTGTTTCTTTCACTTGTGTGAACAAAGAGAAGTCTGTGTCTCTTTCTAAATAAGTATTACAAATAAGTATTACATGTTTCACGTAATTCTTGCATTTTGTAGTTTAATGGCTGTCCTCTATAAAAGTTTGAGGTCTGTCTTCTTAGAACCTCTTATTCCACTCAATTCTCTACTCCTAGGTTATTAAAAGATTAACTGCTTCAAAATCGAGAGGATCAAATATGTCAACTCATTTAGAACTTGAACTGCTCTCATTTCTGTCCTTTTTAGTACTCTAAGCACTAAATGTGTAGGACAAAGTATTTTTGTTCTCCTCCCTTGCTGTTCTCTATTGCCTGACCATCCATGCTGTCCCTGACTATCAGGAACTAAACCAAAATGCCTTTGGCTGAGAAGCAGGTCATTAAGAAACTTGCAGTCAAACGGAGAAACATTTATCATTTTAATTTTCCTGAATTGGAAGATCTTTCCTAAGCAATCTCCCAGATTCCAGGGCTACAGTCACCCAGATTTTGCCCTGAACATAGACACGATGAACTCAAAGTTATTTTTCTTAAGTAACAAATACTTCAGTGGAATGTTTATTTTCTTGGCACTTTATCCAGCAAAAATCTCTCCTAGAGCTTTCTCAGCAAAATAGTGTTGTTCCTCTGGCTGCTTTCTGTTATTGAGACAGCAAGTCTGAACTACAGTGAACTTCAGATGCCATTATGTCCTTCCTAAAAACATACTATTAAACCAATGTGCCAATAGACTTTCCAGTAGTTAGAGTGTCAGAGCAAATCACAGAGTGATGTGACTTGAGACTGAATATTCTAGTAGTCCTAGATGGGGATGGTTTGTCACTACATACTGATAATACTTTTACACTATTTTTCTAGTCTTAGCATAGTGAGAATAGAAATATAATGAGGCAGAAGAGATAAGAATTGGTTGGTTGATGGTAGTGATTTCACCCAGTAATTTGGGATCATGGAATTTTATTATACATAAAGTATCAAGTAGTGGGAATCTATGGTCATAGACTGAAAATTCTTAGGAGTATCAAATCGAACCCTCTTATTATACAGAAGATATTGAGGTTCAAAATATCTGCAACTGAAGACACAGTAGTCTCCTATGAAGGGAATACTAGTAGTTTGCCTGGGAGCTGTCCACAGCTGAAACCCTCACATTAAAAATGAGGGTGGGATTATATCATATACTAAGGGAAGTATGGCCATTATTTTCAATGTGTCAAGTCACTTATGAATTCTTCAGGCAGGGTCAATCTTGGTCAAATATCCAGCTTCATGAACACATGCCTTACCTCAAAACACGTTTTTTGCATTCCATAGGTTTCATAACACTGATTTATTCCCCTGGACCCTAGACATATTCTTTGTCTCTGACCCCTGGTTGCTTTACAAATGATTCTATTTATCTTCTCCAAATGGCCCATCTCTTATTTCTGGTCCCTTATGAACTTCAGTGTTTCATTTTTACAAATAAACTTTTGGTCTGCCACCATTGAATAGAGGGGTTTTCACCTATAGTTTATAGATGGGACCTAGGATAATTGTTTATGTCAGTGGAATAACTTGGTCAAATTCAGGGGTTATGCTGTAAATGTTGAACAAAAAAGAACCCATGACACACTTTTAAGTTTAAACTGCATTATGACATTTTTCTTCACCATTTTCTTCACCATTTTCACCCAGATTCATAGTGTTTGTTGATTTCCAAAGTGTAAATGCTTATCATGAAAATTTAACAATGGGTTCTTATGAACCAGTTCAAGCTAGCTCCAGCATGCCCCTTTTAAGATCCTACAGAGAGACTGTGGCACAGCCAAGACTAGATAATGGGTCTTCAGATTCTTGGTCAACAATCATCATTACATCATGCTATCTCTCAGGGTAATTATAATAGAGGGGAAAAGAGCATAGGGCTAATGTCTACAATGTTTTTCAGGGATGTTATTCAGGCCATCCCTCCTTTGGGATGTTTTTCTGACTCCCCTCTTTTCTCTTTCTTTTCTCCCATAGATAAAAGGATTGACCTATTTATTCCCATCCAGCTGTTCTTGCCAGACCCACTGAAGAATAAGATTGTGCCTTGAAACTTCTGACTGTGTTACAGGAACATAGACCTTTGGAATTTTAAGAGCATTACTCTTAGTTACATCACATTGCTGACCTGTTCAAAATAATAGTAAACATGGGAAGAGTTAAAAAAAGACAGAATCTTCTATTCCAAGGAATTTGGGTTAAGCAAACCAGAGACTTTATATCAGGATTTAAACAAAATAGATTATAAGAGTGGAGAGGAATGGTAAAGATCATCAAGTTCACCCTTATTATTTTACAGAGGAGGAAAGTGAGACCCAGAAAGGGGAGGAGAATTGCCCAAGGTTCTACATTGGAGGAAAAGAAATAAGCTTTTATTAAACATCTACTATAGGACAAGTATGGTGTTAAGCATTTTACAATTATGATCTCATTTGATCTTCATAACAGGCCTAGAAGGTAGGTGCAATTTTTATCATCCCCATTTTCAGATAGGGAAACTGAGGTAGATAAAGATTAATTGACTTTTCCCAAGGGTCACATAGCTAGTAAATGTATGAGGTCAGATTTGAATTCAGATCTTCCACACTCCAGAACTCCATCCACTAGGCTATCTAGGTGCAAAGCAAGGGTTCAAATCTGTCTCTTGAGCCTCTCAATCCTGTTTTTCTATTACTTATCTCCTTTAACATCATATAATAAAATATTTCTCCACCCAACCCACACTGAGTACTTGTTGAACTGAGAATGGAGCTTGACTTAACCTATCTTAGTTTCTCTTGGTTCCTTCATTAAGTCATTTCTTTTTCTCCAGAACCAATTTTATTTAATTCAATCCACTAGGATTTATTAAACACCTACAATGTACTATAGTACTTGATATGTGAAGAGAAATAAAAACTTTCCTACTCTCAAGAAGAATACCTTTTAAGGGTACATAGAATAGGTACATAGAAGATATATACAGAGTAGATGAAGACAATCTGAGAGAACTTTTATATAATATTTTAAATTTTAGAAAATACTTTCCTTGCCATATAGAAGTGTTAGGATACTAGCAATTCCAGGGAAGAGGGGAAATTATTACTACTCCAAGCTGAAGTGCACAATAAGTATCCACCCATAAAGTATGGTATTACATGGCCTTTTCAATAGGACCATCACAAGAGACTCTTCAGGGAGAGGTGGTCCAAAAGGAAAACAGGAGTTCCAAGGGGAACCAGGATTAAAGAATCACAGACTGAACAACTGCATCAACACATGCTGTTCTTAAGTGATAACCAAAGGGATGGGCATGGGAACAGTTTACAGCACTTAGTCTCAGAGAAAGTAGTAGTTCAAGGGAGAATTACAGCACTCAGAGTAATGGGATCTTAAAAATGATCACCAGAACTATCAGAGAATGAAATGGTCTCTTAGGGAAGATAATAGAAATGTAATTATTTGTGATGCTTGATAGAGTTATCATGATGGGGGAAAGAGCATAGCATAAATGAAACTCTAAGTTCTATAACTTTGTCATCATTTTTCTCCCCCAGATCTTCTAATTTCTGATAAGATTATACTGGGGAACTAAAAATTGATAAGTATTTCTCATTATCCAAGTATTTTCTCCAGATATTTTGGTTGTTCTAAAATCCTGTATCTAGAATCCAACTCATTTATCAAGCATTCTTCTAAATATGAGCAGTAGAAAAACAGAGATTTATCCAAGTTACTATTCTATTTATTCTCATGAGCCTAGAAAGTTGAAAAGAGATGAGTGCTATCTTTTTCTAAGTCATAAAAGGTGTTTGTGTGAAACAGAGTTGGGGGGTGAGGCAAACCCAGAATTTGGAATGAAAAGACATGAATTTAGATGACTTTAAACATATATCTGGACCTCAGATTTCCTGGCTATAAAGTGCATATAATTATTCTTGTTTTACCAGCCCTAGTTCATTAGGCTGTCATGAGAATGAAATGAGATGATGTCTATGAAGCATTTTGTAACCATAAAATGTGAATGATTCTTCTTCTTCTAAGAAATAAATTGAGATATAGAAACTTAGGGTGGTTTTCTGAAGATCTCACATAGTCATTAAATTTCCTGTTTCTGAGAAAATGAAGGAAAACCATTTACCTGAAACTATGAGTCACTAAAGTCTATAAAAGATGTGCTAGCTCAGGAGAATTACTCCAGTTCATCCATTCTTCTCTCCTTAATATTGCATCAAGGTATCTAAACGGAATTTTGCCATCTATATCTCTTGGGGGGGGAGCTTGTCAGTTCTCCTGGTATGTTCACATAAAACTTCCACAAAACTTGCTTTAATGAGATAGATTTCATTGTATCCCAGCCTGTTTAACTCTAGCACCACAGCCCCTCTTCCTTCCTCTTCTCTCTGTACTGATAAAAGGCGTCCAGCTACAAAACCAACAAAACATCAAACACTCCTAATCCATTTCATACCCATGTAATCTAGAAAGAAAACATTAACACCCAGGGAAGGGCAAGAGCTGAGTATTATGTGACCAATTATTGTTTTCCTACTACACATCTCTTTTAAAAATGCTTGAGCTTTATTCTCACAACCACCCTCCTTTTAGCCTTTTTTTTTCAGTTAAAGTAGGTGACTTCCATGTTACTTTTGGCAGGAAGTTCTAAGTATCAGCAAATATTGTTCCCAGAAACCCAGAATTTTAGTAGATTCATGAAAGAAAAAGATCCCATTATTTTTGAGAGATATTTATTTGGGTCATGAACTAAATAGTTCAAAAGGGCTCAGGGATTTCAACTTTACATTACTAATTGGATTTAATTGGCAAAGTTAAAAATTTGTGCCCTTTAAAGGGGACTAGTCACATGATAGAATTCAGGCAAACTGACTTGATTGATAACAATAAGTTATTTTTAAATATATTTTTAAGAGTCCCTTGTTAATGTATTTCTGATTTCTTTTCTCAGTCACTGGAAATACTAACACAGGGAGAATCTGGCTTATTTTCTGACTATATGCTCACATTCTGTATTACCAATGAACCAGAAATACTCTCTGGTTATGAATCAGGAATGTATAGAAATAATGGACTCTTTTTCAGAACCTTACTTCTGTCCCTGCAATCCTGAGATATAGCATAGGGGAGGGAACAGTCAACAGTTAGGAAGATCCATGTTTGAATTCTATTTCAGACACTTACTAGTTACGTAACCCTGGGCAAATCATTTAATCCCAACTTCATTTTCCTTTTCTGTTAAATAAGGAAAATCACAACACTTTCCTCACAGAGTTGTTGTCAGGATCAAATAAGATGATATAAGCAAATATTTTTACAAAACTTAATTATATAATTGTGAGCTATTATTATTAATCATTAACCATTAGCTACTCAGGGTCCTTTCTCTGAGACCATCAATGACTATAACTGTATATTATCCAGAAGGATATTATGCAATACTCTTAAGACATCAAGGAGAATTTACAAAGGACTGTCAGTCTTCTCACAATAGAGCAAGTCAGATTTTTTTTTTGCAAACAATGAGATTTGGTTCTCTATGTAATGTTGCCAAATCAATTGTCAAACTTAGTGTCCTACTATATTTCCAATTTATTGATCAACCAAACAGTCAACCAACAAACTTTTACTAAATTCTTACCATGTATGCCAGTCACTGTGATCTGCAATGATTAACAGAAACTAGACTTCAATCTCCTTATCCAAAGCATAGATGAAATTACCCTTGAAGGATGTTTGTTCTCATTTTAAATTCTGTGAGGATACAATTTGAAGTGAGGCCAGTGCTATTAGAAATTACCATCACACAACATAAATTCCAATTCACTCAAGTTGAGGCATAGAAAGTAAAAGCTAGGGAAGGAAGATGGAAAACCACAGTGATGGAAAACTCTAAAACAACTACATCACTTTTGGGTAATGTTTAGTCGATTTGAGACCTTACACATTTCATTTCAACTAGACCCAGAGAAGGCCAAATGAAGCTTACCTGCCACTTTGACCTCATAGGCAGTGCAGGTTTTGCAGGGCAGTATCTGGAATTCCTCAGCTTGATACATGGAGTAGTCTGTGCTAGCAATGACGAGGGTATCTCCAACTCTCCATGATTCAACATTATCTGTGAGCCTCAGGATTGTGCTGTTCACATTGGTGTCAATGGTGACGGTGAGTTTGGGCCTCACTGTAATCACATATAGAATCACATCCTTCATTTTTTGTTAACTCTTTATCACCTCTCAAAATGCCCTTCCCACTTTCTCCCATCAATACAATTATAGATTCGCAAATCCAAAACAGAATTATCTAGTACACCTTATTGTGGTCTTGGTGTAGGCTTTGTGAAGTCAACAAATACCCAACCAAGAAAGATCCATTCATTAGTTACTGGCAAGGGAATTTTCCACTAACTTCTTAAGTTCAAGTTAAATGTGGCTTTCAGTGGGGTTATTTCACCACACCCACTTAGCTCCATGACTTTAAAAAAATATAGTTGCTCTGAACTGTTATTTACAGTAGCAATAAATGTCTTCCCCAAAAAGGAGATGTTTTGCTTAATGACTGCTTTTTGGAGGATGCTGAGTGACTCTTTTAACAAACCAACCATTTAAAATTCACTTATAATGATCACCTTTGGGAGCAATGTTGTTTGAAATGAAAACTACAAAAGATAGAATTGCATCTGAAATCTTAGTATTATGAGGGTCATTTCTGCACATCAGACGCCTGATTTTCTTGAGGCCTGGCCCTTCCCCTTCCTGAAAGGTTTGTGTGGATGGGGTGGAGTTCTCAAAACCCCTGCCAGCTCTCTGCACTGTCCTGTGATGGCTCAAACAACGACTGTTGTCACAAAGACTGTGCCACAGAAAGGGAGCCCAGGAGGAGCCATCTGACACTGGAAGGAGCTTGAGGTGGTTGACCCCAGCTTCCTGAGGGCTGCCAACACAAAAATGCCAGCTTAGGAAACAGAGCTGTAATTGACTTTTTCCTTCCAAAGTCCAGCTTCACAAAACAGAGCACTTACCGGATTTACCACATAGGAACCTTACTCGGTAATTCTGGCAGGCTTTGTTCTTGCTGTAGCACACAAACCTGTAATCCTGACCACTTTTGTAGACGACCTCAGTGGTTAAGTTAATTCCATCCACTGTAGTGGCCTAGAATAAGGATAAAAATTATAGTGTACAAGCTTTTTTTTTTCTTCTTTGAAAAAAGAAAATTATAAACATTAAACAGATATGTGTCAAATTGTCCTTTGGGAAAAAGCTATTTACTACTGCTTATTTTTGTTATCCTTGCTAGTATTCCTGGGAGGGTGCAACCATAAGATATCTCTACTATATACAATTGAAAGATGAAGGTACTCAATGACTGAAAGACATGTATAGGTTCACATACAGCCATCAGTATTGAAAGAAGAAATGTGTTTGAATTTGGTCCCATGATAATCTTGGACATGTGATTTTTGAAGCAGGGTTGCCAGCTGTTGCAGTCTTTTATATGTAAATCAAAAAGGCTGGGGTGGGGTGATATGGTTAAGGAGGAGAAGTGTAACAAGCCCAGATCTAAAATAAGATTGTACTTTTGGGGAAAGATTATTTTGAACTCAGTGAATGTCTTCCTCCCCACCCCACCCCCCTTTCTTCTCTTAAAAGAAAAGCACATTCAACTGAGGTCAAATGAGATTCAACTCTGAAAGCCTGTCAAAAAGCATAAAGAGAGATCTTAAGGCCATGATATCATAAATACCAGCCCTCCTAGTCCCCAGTCTTGTGAGGAAGTCATGAATAGCTATGGGGCAAGGTGACCCTTCTTTATATTGGAGACTAATTTATTTTACAGCTAATGAAGGGTAAAAGAATTCTTTCTGCATTTTCCTCTAGAGCCAGAATTTAAATGTACGTCACGTAAATGAATGTTATAGAGACAAAAACCATCAGATACCTGTGACCAGCATGCCTCCCTAGACTATCTCCAGTCATATCCCTAAGACCAAAATGCCTCTCTAACCTACTTCCTATCATACTTGTTTCCTGATTTCAGGCACCCATCTCCTCTTGAATGTTGAGTCCTATTTATAGTTAACTGATTCTTCCCCCCAAAACAACAACATAACAATAACTTACATTATACTATTTTTAAAATTTTCCTCATTACTCACAATCTAATAAAATAGGTAAATAGACAAAATTATGTCATTTTATAGATAAGAATATTGAAACTTTGAGAGGTTAAATGAGTTCTTGGTGGTTATAGTTAGTAAATATTTGAAGGAGGATTAAAACTCAGATCCATTTCAAAGGCCAGACATTTTCTTCTATTCTACAAAATTACTCTATACCCATTTAATAAACATTATTCCTTTTAAAGCTATGATTCTATTATATAAATGAAAAAGTATACATAAATGTATGTAAGTGTATATAATATGTGTGCTATATATGATATACATCCCATATGCATACACTGTGCATCTGCACATATACACACACACACACACACACACACATATACACACACACACACACACACACACACACACACACACACACACACACAAATATGGAGAGGTGGTGCAACCCCCACTGTCATGTAGTATATGTATATGTATGCATTCATGTCTATATGCATATGGAAGTTTGGTCTTTTTGTATAGAGATCTGGAAGCCAGGAAGATCTGGATTCAGGCATTTATGATTGCTACATACTGGCAATGTGACCCTGAGCAAATCACTTAAACTCTCAGTTCCTTAGATGATTTTCTAAGACTTTAAGTAACAGAGCAGAGCAGGGACTAAGCTGTGTTGGTAGAGAGAGAATTTCCTCACCTCTACACACACACACACACACACACACACGCACGCACGCACGCACGCACGCACGCACGCACGCACACACACACACAAACACAAACACACTACATCTATACACATATACATACATATATATTACAAATATTATTATATTTTAAAAATATACAGATACAATATATGCATATATTATATAGATACACAAGTATATATACATATTCCATATATATATATATAAATGATATCACTCCTCATCTCTCTATATGTATGTATGAACATATATGGATGCATGAGATTTCACAGTTTCTTTCATCATGCCACACTAATTCTCAGTGGAAGCTCTCAGATCACACATTCAGGATTATTTTCTTCTTATAGGAAGGCTAGAATATTGTTTTGATCATCATACCTGGATGTCAATGGGACGAATACAAATTTTTCCTGGATGAGCCGCCCTGAGGTCTGAAATTTTCTCCCCACCTTTTGATGGAGTCACTTCATGTTTGTCAAACCACTCTGTCCACTCTACATCTAGAAACAAGAATGAGATTGGACAGCAAAGGTCCCCTTAGTGAAAAACCAAGCCTGATCATTTTACTGACAAATGCTTTCAGCACAACTTTATGCTAAAACATCCAACAGTTGCTTTGTTAAGGACTACCCATTAAAGGATTTTTGTTTGAGCTTGTTACTTTTCTTGGTGAATATTATACACATGAGCACAGTGTTACCCAAGTCCATTGGTTGGGCATTGGGTACAGTAGTTTCAAGAGTTTTGAGTAGTTTCCTAGATTTCTATAAAAAAAACCCTCAAATTAAAATAATTTTATACTGAATTATCAATTGAAGTTTTGACTGTTACTTGGAAGAGAAAAGGTCCCAAAGGAAGA
The DNA here is from genome assembly GCF_037893015.1 of Macrotis lagotis. NCBI lineage: Eukaryota > Metazoa > Chordata > Mammalia > Peramelemorphia > Peramelidae > Macrotis > Macrotis lagotis. The sequence goes on from NC_133661.1 coordinate 120,892,470, forward strand.
CTTTTGTGTGTATTAAAACAAGGAGAGATTTAACTCTTTGCAAGGGAAGAAAACATTTGACTTGTACTGTGGAGTAAGTATGATCTTGACAGAAATGATTCTGTTGGCAAAAGAAGGTTTCTTTTTCAATTTGTAATGACATGAAATCTTAGTCTGTGGCCTTTCATTTAATGGAAAAATACAGTTACAGCAAAAACAACTCATTTCTGTGGTTGAATTATGCTGTCTGTTGAGGCTTCCTGAGTTCTGAAATATATAGGTTTCTTACCTTGTACCCACTCACTGGATGAAGAAACATTGAAATGTTCCCCAGTTTCAGTTCGGAATAATTTAAAAACTCTGGCCGCAGCTGAGCCTCGGTGTCCTATTAAAAGGATAAGATAGTTTTGTAACTTTGAGATTTTTTAAATATTGAATAGAGTATGACATTAAGAGTGATGAAAAATCTGTTAAAAAACGTCCTCAGTCATTTGAGCAGAGTCATCAATTAGATCATTCATTTTTTATAAACATTTTTAAGCATCATATGTGCTATACTCTCACCACCTCCACATTCTACCCTTTATACAACTACCAGACATATCCTTATGCATATACAGGATCATGTCACCACTGTCTCTTTATTGTCCACAGAAGTAAAGTTCATACTTGTTCACCTTGCATCCTGTCTTCCAAACCTGCTACTATTCTGTCTCTCCTATCTTGTCTCACATTCCTCCCTTTCATTCCTTTGATATTCTGACCAAATTGAGCTATACATTTCTTCTCCTTTCCTTTTCTTATGCTGTTCCTTGGGCTAAAAATGTTCTTTCCTCTTCTTTATCTGTTGAAATTCTTTTCATTCTTTAAAAGTCCAGTTCAAATGTTTGATTTGTGAAGTCTTTCTTTACTCCATTAGTAATGACTTTTTTCCATAGGACCTCATGTAATATTTTTCATTTGCTTCTTTAATGCAAACATTTATTAGAATTATCTGTTTTGGGGTTTTATTTCTGTTATTACAGCAGATTTCAAACTTAGGTTATTCTGACTCTGTTCTAGCATTCTATCTGCTATGTTATCCAGCTACCCACAAAGATAATGAAATAGTTCCTGTTCTCAAGAGGCTTATATTCTACACGCTAAACTAAAGTAACAGGGCAGCTAGGTGGTGCAGTGGATAGAGCACTGGCCCTGGAGTCAGGAGTACCTGAGTTCAAATCTGGTCTCAGACACCTAATAATTACCTAGCTGCGTGGCCTTGGGAAAGTCACTTAACCCCATTGCCTTGCCCCCCCAAAAAACTAAAGTAACAGTAATATACATTAAAAAAAACAAATTCTCTTTTACACCATCCTACTTCCCACAAAATCCTATAACCCAAAGTCAGGAGACAGTGAAGACTGAAGACTTTCTATTGAAACTTTCATATTTGCAGCTATAAAAAGTAATCATAAAGACTCAATAGGAAGACAATCTCACCATCTAGCCAGTCTCATGACTTACCGTGATATTCTATATGGTCTTCAACAGAAGATAAAGGATCTCCTTTCACAGTCAGGAAACTCCAAGGATGCCTGGAAAATAATAAAAAGAAATCTAGCATACTCTTATATTTGGAGGAGCTGAATCAGGGCTTCAAAATAAGACTGAATGGTATCGGGAAAACTACTGGATTTGGAGGGAAAAAACCTGGATTCAAATTCTGATCCATGATAACTATATGATCTTGAGAAAATTACTTTCATTTCCTGGGTCTTTGTTTCCTCAAATATAAAATGCAGAGGTTGAAAGAAATGATCCTAAAGGTTACCCCCAGGTCTAAATCTATGATTTTGTGACCCAGTCTTCAAGAGTCTCCTTGGATAATTGACTTTCTTCTTCCCCTCCTTTTCAGAAAGAAAACTCAGTAATTACATTTCTTCAGAACTAAACTTTGACTGCTCTTTCACTTTCTTCTACTGTATTAGCTTTCCCATGAATCCCAAAATTCTACTCCTGAGTACAAAGGGTGAATTAATACTCTTTACTAGACATTGGAATACTAGGGGTTATGCTTGCCACTCATGAATATCACCTTAATGAAAATACAGAAAAACTATATTGTGTTTTTAACTTTTGCTAGAGTTCTGCATATAGACTGATAATTTGGGTTGAATTTGGTAGTTCTAAAATGGGCCTAAGAGCCAAAAACAAAACAACAAAAAAGCCATGGTTTCTACTCTTGGCCTCTTGGCTCTTACTTTGTGACCTTGGTCTTTTGAGTTTCAGTTCCCTTACTTGTTATACCTGCTACCATCTATTTTCTAGAATTGTAAAGATCAAAAATTAAGGTGTCAGTCTTTTGGAAAGCCGGAAAATGCCAATCCAGGGGAAGCACTGAGAAGTGATGCTCCTTTGGGTCTTGTGCAATGTTCAGAGATTCATTGATTTTCAGTTGAATCCAATGAGAAATAGGCTCCACATTTTTTAACCACTTGAACACAGTCTGGAAACCAAGGAAGATTAACGAATGCCCAAAGTAATTGTAGAAATAGAAGAAAGGTCATCATTGCTAATTGTGGAGAAAAGGCCCACACCCCACTTTCCTGAGGAAATAATATTTCAAACACTCCTTTTAACCTTACTAGTGATCCCAGATCAAAGCTTGGTTTCTGAACTAACTTCACACCAAAAACAGGTCCTTTCTAAAAGGTGCACCTCATGGCCCAGAATGCACCTGGCAGGAGTAAAGAAGAAGCAAGAACAATGTCTTTCATGATGTCGGCCTCTTTGAGACTATTTATTTGATGTTAACAAATCAGAAATCTCTCCATGGGATTTATATAGCCCCAGAACCCTTAAGGAGATATTTTTAAAAATAAGGTATTGATGTTTTCCTTTGTTCTTTCTTTTTAATGATTTCTTTTAAACACCCCAACCTTGAATTCCCTCCTTATAACAAAAAAATCCATTTAAACAAAACCATCCAGCATAGTAAATATGGTATGTGCTACATCTAGAATCACACATCTCTCAATTAGGAGAAGAGAAATGTGTTTCATTATCAGTTCTTTAAAACTGAAATTGTAAATCAGAGTATTTTTAAGGAGGAAATTAGGAATAGGCCATAAGTGTAGGTCAGTTCTTTGTATGGAAGAAGTCAACCTGGCTCTTATACAGTCCACCATGCTCCCTTGTTGGATAAGAAAGAGGGCTAGTTCCTCCCTATCTGGCTTATGTATCTCCCTGACAATCTCCAATTATTCCCCTTTACAAAAGTTCAAGACTTATGTTATAAACAAAGAAACCCTGTTAGTAAAGGGAAAAATAGTTTTTCCCTGGCCCAGGGCCGGCCCACCAGCTTACTAGCAGATTAACTCTAGGACAACCCAAAGGGAAATTACTGACCACCAACATAACTCCCCAAAGAGGCTGCCAGGATGCCAGATGTGTCAACTGGAAAATTTTCTGGCACATCCAGAGCCAAAGGCACTGGGAAACTGTGATCCATCTCCAAAAAGAAGTGGGACAGCAGGGTGGGAGGAATGATTCTATCGTAGTTAGTGAGCTATTTGGGGGAGGGGGTAGGAGAGAGAGAGAGAGAGAGAGAGAGAGAGAGAGAGAGAGAGAGAGAGAGAGAGATTTCCAAAGTAAAGAAAACCATGATCAAAATATTTTTGAAAAACAAGGTTGAAAGGCATTCTTGAGAGAAAAAAATCCAATGAAGACATTTTTTGTTTGAAGGCATGCTTAATGTTTTTGCTCGTTTCATTCATTTGAGTCTCTGAAGGCTTATTACTAAAGAATGATAATCATTTCTGTCCCAGGAACAATGGGAAGCAACTATTTTCATAAAACCATTCAAGTTTGGAGTTGAAAGGAACCTCACAGATCATCAAGTTCAAACTATATCTGAATTGTATTTCTATTTACAACTTCTGCAAGAAGTTGTTCAGTCTTCCATTGAAGATTTCAAATGACAGAGGGAAATCATGACCATCTGAGGAAATTCATTCCATTTTTTGAACAGCTCTAGTCCTGAGAATAGTTTCATGCAATGTCAGTCCTTAAAGTGACCTCGGTATAGTGCTTAGCATGCTCTTAATAGGCTCTTAATAAATGTTTATTGACTTGAATTGAGATCATCTCACTTTAGGCATGAATATAAGAGAGGTAAAGCATCTCATTCTTCATTCTGAGATTGGTTCGTGGTAGAGTCAGAATGAGACTCTAATTCTGGCAACCAGTCTGGTGGTCTTTCCATCTCTAAATTAAACATTTTAATCTAAGACTCAGAGATGAATCTTACTCAATTCATGAGTTATATGTCTTTCACATATGAGAAACTAAAAGCATACAGAAGTCGGTAAGTAAGTGGAAGTTTCGAGGATAAGAATCACAATTGTCCTATTTAAAGACCATGGTGCTAATACAATAACAACCTTTAAACTAATATATCTATACGAAACCCTCATTGAATATTATAAACAGAAACATAGCCCTAATATGAGTTGAAGGATGCCTACTCTCAACTATTTTCCTTACCATTTGGTCATAGAATAGCCTTCCACTAATCTGGTTTTGAATTTCAACTAACAATTCATGGAACTGAGTTGGGAAACTGTCTCCAGAAGGCCATTAGTACTTTCCCATTATCATGGGTTAGTTTAACATACTAAATGGTTAATACTTGAAAAGATTTATAGAACAAAAAAAAGCCTATATAAAGGAGAAAGAACACTAAGCCAAATGCCAGGAGACTTTTAGTGTTGATTCTGCCACTAAATTAGGAGCCACCCTATCACAGAAAGAACAATGAATAGAGTTAGAACATGAGTTCCAGTGCTATGTAAATGGATTAATCACTATGAGATTCATTTTCTTCATCTGTAAAATGAAGGTATTGGAGGAAGTTTCCTTCCTGCCCTAATATTCTTTGATTCCATGTAAAAATTTTTTCTAGGTCTCTCTGTTCTTGTTTATGAAATGAATGGTAGGAATCAGATGATTTCTAAGTCTTAACCATTCTCTGATCCTGGGTGCCCTTTCCACCATTTTGTTGGTATTAGTTGTTGAGATGAGTGGATTTTACAGTAACAGTAAGTGGAATTCATTTTTTAGTGTGGCCTGATAGAATTATCTAATCTACTATATTTATCTATTGCTATCTTTTAAAAATTCCAGCATGAGTATCAGCAGTTGCCATACAGTAGAATAATCTGAGATCTTGCACTAGAGATCTCTTTCCTGTTTTCTTTTTCATAATTTCTCTTAATTTTTTTTTAAAGAAATTGTTCTTCTAAGTTTTTCCATGACTATCTTAAATGTTTTTTTCTGGTTCTATGAAGTACTTAATTGGGACTCAAATTGGTATACCACTAAATTCCTAGATTAATTCTAAGTTATGGCTTTTTTCCTTTTTTGGATAACATATTTGGTATCCCACAATGTTTGTCTCATCCCAAATCAGTCCCTGCTTTTGTTCACCTGTTAGCAAATTTAGTGCATACTCTGTATGGGAGGTGACATAATACAGTAAAAAAAAGTGGTAGGGCTTCAGTAAGAGGACCTGGGTTCAAATTCTATCTCAGATCTTTAGCTGTGTGGCCTTGGGCAAGTCATTTATTGTCTTTGGGCCTCAGATTTCTCATATATAAAATGAGGGGGTTAGATTAGCCAGCCCATGAGGTCCCTTCCAACTCTTTATCTGTGATTAAAATGATTTAGAGAAACTCCTGGAACTGATGATGATAATTTTTCCTTCTTATTTTTCTCTCTTAGCTTCTTTTAATTTATAATATTTATATATTACATATAATAAATATACAATCTACTTATATATGAAAATATACAATTTATTATTTACAATAAATTAATATTCTAAAATTTGTTGTGGATATTCCCTCTCCCCCACTTTTTGTTGTCTCTGACCATTCCATTTCCTTTCCCAATAAATGCTTCTTTTAAGGTTTTTCTTTTTTTCCTACTTTTTTCAGTCAAGGGATAGCTTTTTCTATTCTTGACTAAGTATTTCATGTTGGACCTTTTTTATAATTTTTTTACTCTGCAACTTTACTTTTTCTACTGTTAGAAGTGGCAGCAAAGCCCTACATACTAATCTGTAAGATTAAAATTTCCCCCATCATGAGGTTTCCTTCTCACCTAGTGACAGGATCCTCTTTTGAATCATGTGAGAAAGAACCTTTTTAAAGGCTCTACGACATTTGGATTCAGGGAAGCAAATTGAGTGACATGAGCATCCAATAATACACATGTTCAAAGACTGTGCCCAAGAACTGTCCTTCTGAGAATGAAAGATTTATTGGGTTTCAGTGCAGAAAGCAGTGACAGAAGGGAAAAGGTACTGAAATGTCCTCTAGTCTACTTTTCCAACATACACAAATCTTCTTGCATCAGGGAACCACCCTGGACTTGATCAACAAAAGTTAGGCCACTGGCCTTTGAATTCTTTGATTTAGAGCTAGAAGAGATTTTGATGATTATGGAGTTTAATCCCTCATCTAAGAGTTGAGGCAACTGGTTCCAAGGCAGAGGATGTCACTGCATATCAGAGAAACTTGGGCCTGAAGACTTCAATGACCATCTGGTAAATGAAATGTTTATGCATCATGTCTAACATATGGTCATCTAGCCTTTGTTGAAGGTTTCATCTGAGTACATGTGCATGTGTGGATGGATGTGTGCTTGTGAGTGTGTGTGTGCGTGTGTGTGTGTTTATGTGTGTGAAGGGTATATTTCTTGGGGAGAATACCTACTGAGGATGTGTTTTTCACTTTTGTAAAGTTCTTGTTTGGGAAATTTTTTTCCTGACAGTAAGCCCAAATTTATTTCTCTGTAACTTCTACCCCTTGCTCCTAGGTCTCATCCTCTTTTCCACAAACCCTACAACTATCTGAAATTAGTTATCATATCTTTCTATTGATTCTATTGATTCTTTCTACTGATTCTCAAAGAGCATGAACCAAAGACCCTTTCTCAGGTCTTTTCCTCTTTGTGTTTTCCAGTTTATCAAGTATTCTTCCTAAAGGATTCAAAATATGGTTTTATCTGGCCAGGACAGAATACAGTGAGATTATTGCCCTTCTTAGTTCTGCTCATGGTATTTCTCCTAATGTAACTTCAGATTCATTAGGCTTTGAGACATCCATATTACATTGTTGACTCACATTGAACTTGTGGTACCATAAAATCCCTAGATATTTTTCAGATGAAATACTGTCTAGCCACACCTCCCCCATCCTGTTATTTATGAAATTTTTTTAAAACCCAAGTATAACACTTTTCCCTTATTATTAAATTTCATCTTATTAGATTTGACTTAGTCTGAGAAGATCTTTTTGGATCATTACTGAGTCATTCGGGGGTAAGTTATACTTCCTAGCATTGTATCACCTAAAAATGCAATTGGATTTCTTTCTAAGTCTTCATCAGAACCATCAATAAAAATATTAAATGGCACAGAACTAGAGGTAACAAAGGTAGAGTGGTACCATTATGATGTTCTTCTCTGTCTAAGTAGATTGGGGAGTAGACTACCATTAACATCAAGCACAATTTTCATAGTACTATTTCAGCCTACAGTGGGAAAGTTGGATTGTATTGACAAAGTCATATGAAGAGAAAATCCTGGTGTACGGCACTATCTTTTCATTATGTAATGGGTTGAGGTTTCAGTACTGTCTGCCACTGGCTATCTAGCCCAGGTCTAGAACTTCATCCATTTGTAAAGCAAGGGGAGCAATACCTGCCTCTATGAAAATAAAGAACGAGATAATACATCTGGAAATTGCCTTTAAGTTCTCAAGAGGGAAGGAGATAACAAGCATTTTATTAAGCATCTCCTATGTGCCAAGCATTGTGTTAAGTGCTTTACAAATATCTCATTTGATCCTCATAACAACCCTCAGAAGCAGATGCTATTATTCTTCCCATTTTATAGTTGAGGAAATGAAGGCACATTGAGATGAAGTGATTTGTCCAGTATCACACAGCTAGCTAATATCTGAGGCTGAATTTGATTTCAGTTCTTCCTGACTCAGTGCTCTTTCCACTGGACCACCTAGCTGCTGCCATGTATGAAAAGATGAAATTAACTGAGCTCAATTCTTACTTCTTCTGGTATGTCAAGGAAAGTTTGCAAAATTTCTTCTTTTCCACATTCCTTAATGTGGACAAGCACTATGGACAGTGAACTCAAAAGTCTGTTCTATCACCACCCTGCCTTGTTTTGTCTTGGAAGCAGCTAGGAATGTTTTCAGTAGAAATGCAGCTTTCACTCTGGCAGGATCCCTTTATCCTATAGCAATACAACCTCTCAAAATCCCATGCTCACATTGTTCCAAGTCCCCAGTCAGATTTCAAGAATTAATTCAGGAGCCCAGGAACTATGATTAAAAGATCTATTCAGCTGTACTGGCTTTGGGAAAAATTATGCTTTTTCCTTTTTTCACATCATTAGATCCTGCATTGGAAAAGTCATTCTTTTGTATCTTTTGGTATTCATGTCTCTCACAGTTTTAATTCTCCAAGTTTGATAGGCAAAAATTATATATCTCTCTAGTACATATTTGGATGTTTATCATCTTAAATTCGAGATATAGTAGAAAAGAATGTTTTTTTCACAGCATTCCCCAAATACCTTCATTTCTTTCAACTTCCCTATTTTTATCAATGATACAACCATTAAGCTAGCAAATCAAAATAAAACATTTAAATCATAGAGTAATAGAATTTTAGAGTTAGGGGATCTTAGAGATATTTGACCCCTCTCTGTCCCCAACCCTTTCACATTCAGCTGGTCACCAAGTCTCATTTTTCCCCCCCTCAAGAATGCCTCCTATATTCTTCCTTTCCTCTCCATTTCTATTGTTACCACTATAGCTCAAGATACCATTACCTAATACCTAAACTGCTGCACCAGAACATTAGTTGGTCTCTCTCTTTATTCTCTACTCTTTTTAATATAAGCTTTATACTGGTCACTGCCAGATTAATCTTTCCAAAGCACCAATTTAATATTTTAGCTTAAATTCCACTTTTCAATAAATGTTTAGTGATAGCTATTTGTGTAAGTATTTTTCTAGTCACTTCAGGATACAAAGATATATAAATTCTTTATGGGCTCCCTATTTCTTCTAGAATAAATGAAAAGTCTTTTCTTGATTTTACAAACTTGTTTCTAACCACTTTTTCAGGTTTATTTCACATTATTCCCCTGTAAACATCAAACTGAACTACTTACTAACCATTCCCCAAGACTTAGCATGCCATCTCCTAGAAACATGAGAAGGCATGGTCATCTTCCATAGAGGGAAAGCACTCAGTCCTCATCTCCATCTTTCAGAATTCTTATCTTTCCCCAATACTTAGCTTAGGTGCCACTTAGTCTGGGAAACCTTTCCCAATACCACTAGCTGAAAGTGTCCTTTTCCTTCTCAAATTTTCCTAAAGTACTTTGACTACATCATTCCTTTTCCTTTACCACTCTTTACCTTTTATTATATTTATGCAATTACATTAATTTATCGTTGTCAGCAGACATTTATTAAACCCCTATGATAAGCCAGGCACTGTCCAAGGCACTAGGGATAAAAAGATGAATTCTTCTTTCCCCCCAGAAATTTACATTTATACAGGAGTAAATGACATCCACATATAAATAAATAAAATTGAGGAAGGCACTAGCTTCTGGGGGAAAGTAAGAATGACCTTGTGAAGGAGGTGGTGCTTGAACTGAGTTTTTAAAGAAAATCAGAAACGCTGCATATATAAAGGAAATGCAGTCCAGGAGTGTGGCAAAATCTGGACAAAGCCAAGGTGATGGGAAGTGGAATGTTATGTTTAAGAAATAGAAAGTAGGTAAGTTTAGCTGGATTGGAGGTGAGTGAAAGGGAATGCCTTGGGATAGAGTCAAACAGACTGAAGGGCTTTCAATGACAATCAGAGAATTTTGTATTTTATGCTAAAAGCAGTAAAGAGAGCCGATTATTTCTAAATGTAATAGTCCCTGAGGACCATGTCATTTCTAATCCTTGTATCTCTAGTGTCCAGAAAAATGCCTTAATATAGAAAGCACTTAGAAAGTACTTGCTGAATGATGAATTTAAAGCATAATCCTCACCAACTAGTAGCTTATTCATTCAGTGGGCCCCTATTTTTAATAAGCTCAATCTAAACTGTTCTTTAACCACAAGTTCAAGATGGCCTAGGTCTAGAAGAGGTTTGCAATTTTATTCCCAATAAAAGCCCAGCCCCAGTTGTTCCTGTTGTCTCCTAACATACTATATATATTCTCACTCTGGACATTCCTATTTCTTCTGTACCTTTCCCCACCAATCCCCATCTTTCTGTGGAAAGCTTATTTTTACTCCCATTTTATAGTTGAGGAAACTGAGGCAGAAAGTGATTAAGTGAAGTTTAATAATCCTTCAGAACCCAACTTCTCTAACCCGACTACTCATTCAATAGTGAGCTCCAGCTAAAGAAATCTTATAACATTCATTGTCTACCTATCTTGTTTGGCATTTATCATATACTACTTCCTAATTGTTTATCATCTTCTTCTGTGTATAGATATTCATGATAACAATAGCTTGTAATTATATAGTACTTTTAAAGTTTGCAGAGTATTTCATACACATTATCTCATTTGACCTTCACACCAACCTGTGAGATAGGTATTACTATTGTTTCCATTTATGAAATGAGGGGAGTGATGTTGATGGAGGTTAATAAATTTTCCCAGAGACCCATAGCTTATAGATATATGAGGAAACATTTGAATTCAGATCTTTCTGTTTCCAAGTCCAGCATTCTAAACATCATGATGCTTGTTTACACAGAGGTAGTTAGATAAAACATTTTCTTATTCTTCTTTGAATCCTCCAGAGTACAATGCACCACCTTTCATAGAGTAGGTTCTCTGATGCTATCTGATTCTATTTTCAATTCAGTACAGTTCTATTCTTTGTATTGAATTACAAGCTGTTATACCATGATGCCAAGCTGGTAACCACAGAATCACTGAATCACAGAATCTCAAACTGGCAGGGTCCTCAGAGGTCATATAGTTGAACTCATACCTGAATGAGAATTCTTTATCTAACATAGTCATCCAGATTGAAAAACTCAGTGGAAAGGAAGTCAACCATTGGCCAAATTAAATCATTATATTTTGAAGCCAGAATTCCAAGGCTCAAGTCTTATTATCCCCTAATAATTAGAGTGACCATCAGCAAGTTTCTGTCTCAATTCTTCCATATGTAAAATAGATATAAGACATAATACTTTTCCTTTTCCTACTTTGCCTATGAGATCACAATTTGACTGTTTGTTACAAGTACTATGTAATGTCATGGTATGGATAACATCATGATACAGAGCTATCTTAATGGTGAGTATTTTAGTCTTGGCTTAGTGGCTAATTAATTATACAAGTTACTTGTCAGTATCCTCATTCATGTAATAAAGATTTTTAGGGTTTCTAGCTTTAAAAGTTTATGATTCTAAACAACAAATATTATTTTTATCATTATTCAAACTTTAATCATTTCAAAAACATAATACCTGTCTGAGTATATGATCTTTTAACTTTCAAAGGTAATGCACCATTATATGGAATTACCCTCTTTTTTAGCTATTATTTCAAGGTCTTTCCCTTTGATGACTAGTAATAGACCTTTGATCTTGACTCAGAAAGTCACCATGTCTATAGCTTATCATGGAAGGGGTAGGAAGGATGCTGATGGTGGCCTCCAGGTGTCTAAAGGATAAGATTCCCTCTCTAACTTAAAAGTGATGAAATTCAAGCCAAAGATAAAATATTGTGGCAATCATTGGATAAACAGTGAACATTCTCAATGTCAGGTCACATGCCAAAATACACAGACAGGATATTTTACAACCTGAAGGGTAAATATAATGCATGGCAAGTTACATATAAGGCCTGCTTTTTACTGTGTTTCACTGAATAAATACTTTTTGCATAATCTCCAAACAAACTTTTTTGCCAATCCTCAAAGCATGGAACTATTCTGAATGTATATTTAACAAAAAAGAAAGATAAGCTTTAGTTATGTGTCTATAAGGATAGAAATGTAAATTTCTCTGTATCTGGGGATAGTAGGGTTCAGTAGGAAAAGATCTAAATTTAGACCTAGAAGATCTGTCTTATATCTCCCTTGGTGGCACAGTGTTTGGCACATAACTTATTAAGGAAATGTTTATTAAGGAAACATTACATATGTGATTTAGTGAATGAGGGAATATTTTGTGAAAGGTGCTATAGCAGTTAAAGAACTTTTCAAAGCCCAGTTCTGCTATATATCTTCTGTGTGTCCTTGAGTAAATCATTTAACCTCCATAGGTCTCAGTTTCCCCCTCTTTCCAAATGACCTCTAAGATTTTTTTTTCCTGGCTTTAAAGTCTATGGTCTTGCTTTGATGCAAGGTCACACAGCTAAGAATTTCTTAGGTAGGATTCAAACCCAGGTCTTCCCAACTATTAATCTATAATTTATCCAGGCTACTTTTCATGCTCAATGTGAATCTGCAATGTGCTTGGATCATATTAATTTGCTATTAAATATGGGTATTTGTGTGTGTGTGTGTGTGTGTGTGTGTGTGTGTGTGTGTGTCTGTGTGTGTGTGTATCAGGAGACTTGCCAGAAAGGCTGTGCTATTTATAAAAAGGTGAGTTTTCCATGTGAAAGGACTGTGCTATTCGGAGTCTTGGGGAAGATCACATACATAATAAGAGCTCTGTCCCCTGCTTTCCTGGCAGAATGGACACATACCTAAATCCCAGGCGCAGGAAATGTTTGCTGCCCAGTTTGGTCATGGCTTTCCTGGCCGTGTCATCTAGGTTTTGAGATCCTTCATCATTCACAGCCACTGAAAGGATCATGCCATCAGCCACTGTGTTCAAATACTGTGCCAGACGTTCACTTTCTCTCTTGGATTTGTAAGTATCAAACCTAAAAAAGAGAACAAAAGTTAGGACTCTGAGCAATGAGAAACATTTATGCAGGTCAATTCCAAATGTCCAGGAATTTATATTGTTATAGCTTATAGAACAGGAATGCACACTGTTCACTGATAACAAAAAAAAACTGAATTTTAAGGAATGCATAGTGAAAGACTTTTTTTAAACTTAGAAACTATTCATGGTCTCTTTCATATATGAGTATTCAGGTGGGGGGGGGGGGGACTCTTATTTCCAATGTCCAAAAGGGAAAAAAACTCTCCATTCCATTCCAATAAACTTTTTTTCAACTTATTTTTATTTTTTTTTTTGCAAGGCAATAGGGTTAAGTGACTTGCCCAACATCACACAGCTAGGTAATTATTAAGTGTTTGAGGTCAGATTTGAACTCAGGTCCTCCAACTCCAGGGCCAGTGCTCTATCCACTGTACCACCTAGCTGCCCCTCCAATGAACTTCTTGAGCCTAAATTAATAGAAAAATATTTTGTATTAGATTCAGGGGAAGCTAGGTAGTGTAGAGGATAGAATGCCAGAACTGGATTTAGGAAATCTCATCTTCCTGAATTCAAATCTATCCTCAGATACATATAGACTTAGCAAGTCACTTAAAGCTGTTTGCCTCCATTTCCTCATCTGTAAAATAAGATGGCAAAGACCACTCCAATATCTTTGCAAAGAGTCAGACATGATTGCACACTAAACAAACTCGATTCAGGAAACCTTATTCTACTCATAGTTCTAACACTAAGCTGAGGGGGCATGAGAAAGTCCCTTTACCTCCTGAGTCTCAGTTTTCTCCTCTGTGAAATGAGAATATTGGACTAGATGATCTCAAGAAGAAGTAGCCAGTTCTGACATCCTATTGTCCCCAGCATTATTATTTTTAGGAACACTGGAAACTTATCTTAAGAGGATAAATGAAGCATTTTATCACAATAGAGTCTCACTTAGAAAATGTTATGAAAAGAAAATCCATAAGGTTCTTGAAGTGATTTATAGAAAGTAGGACAGCAAAAGCAGAATCTAGGATCTTTGGCTATAAAATGGGATAATTTCATTTATAAGGAAGAACTCCTAGATGAGAAAATTTCCTCTTCCAGTGCAAGTTGGCAACTTATCTTAACAAAAAGAGTTGACCCAAACATTGGATAAGTGACTTGCCTAAGAGCATGCATTCCTGACTCTAAGACAGTTCATTATCCACTACTCCATGCTAAAGGAGAAGATAAAAAAGGTGAATATTCCAATATAATGTTTATCTTTAAATTTATACCCTAATCCAATCCTTTCTTAGCTCATGAGGATTTTTTTCTCCATTTTTCTCTACTTCTTTTTCTGCATCTTCAAAATATTCCTTTCTATTGGCTTATATTCCTCTGCCTTCAAGTTAGTTTAAGTCTGACCAACGGGGGTGAAAGGCCTTCATCTGACTTATTCTTCCTTTATTTAATAACCAATTAATTTACTTTTCACCCTGAAGACTCCTATAATTATATATCTAAAGCCAATTCTTCCCCCCTTATCATTCATTATTAGCTCTGTTAAAATTAATGTTTTGTAAAGTGAAAAGTTTAACTCAGAGTATTTTGTCCATTTTGGTACTTTGCTTGAAATTAGGGGACGGTGCCACCAGGTGGCAGCAGGTGCCTTATTCACATGAAAAGTCATAGATGCAATTTGCCAGAGATGGAAATAAGCTTATTTTTCTTTAAAAAAAAAAAAGACAAAAGAAAATAACAACAAAAACTCAATTCTTTTAAAATAAGTCAAGCAGTATTGTAGAATATTATGATAAAGAGAAATCTAAAAAGACCAAACTTTTAAAGAAAAAATATATATCATTTGGTACCTTTCTCCCTTGTCCTTATGGTCTTATCCCATTCATGATTAAAATACTTTAAAATGCTTCCTTTCTAACGCATCCTAGCTTTTCCCATGACTTTAGAACCTTTGAGAATTTTAGACTGGCATTAAAATATTGTCCCTCCATTTTCAGCCTCCTCAAAATCCCTCCTTTACCCAGTAGAAGTACAAGGTCAAATTTCTGCATATCACTGAAAACATAACAGTTCTCCCCAGTCAGAAAGAAGTAACTTTTTATATCCCTTTTTAAGAAAGAGAGCACTTTCTACCTCTTCCCAACAGATATTCTCCCCTATTAGATGGTAAAAGCATCTGGTAAAAGCAGGGTAATTCTCTTTTGTCTTTTGCTATATCTCTAGTACATTTTTTGATTGACTCACTGAGATTTTTACTATTGCTTATTTTAGTATTACTTTAATTCATTACTGGATGGTAAAAGAGATGCCTTACATTTATAAAGCACTTTGCAGCTTGCAAATTATTACCTCATATAGCATTCATTTTAAAAAACCATGAGAAAATGAGGTTGGGGAAAAAAGACTTGTCCAAGATCAAAAGGCAAAAGAGCAGTTATAACCTACCCTTTCTGCCTCCCTATTATGCCATGAAGATCATCTCTTGTATCATAAATTGCTTCTAAAGCAAACTGCTTTCTGAAAAACAAGTACCTTCTACTGAAGAATGTGACATTTTCACCATAGAACTTGGAAGAGTTTCATCAAAGCTTTTGTGACAACAATTTGCATTCTGCCCCCCATCACACTATAAAAACTGTATTCTCAAAGGTTACCAATGTCAGTCTTGCCAAATCACACAATACTGTACAGAGGCAAAGAATCATAAAGATCATTTCTAGCTTAATTTTCTAATTTGCACCTGAAACCCAGAGAAGTTAAAAGAGATAGAAATTAAGATTGAGATATCAAAGATCACTAATGTAACTAGGGGCTGAGCCAGGGATTTCATTTTGGTGGACTCACTACTACACTATGCTGCCTTCAATGACTTTTTTTCTTATGTCAATCAAGCAATAAAATAATTAAGCAACTGCTATGTGTAAGTGCTTGGAAAACAAAGAAAGGCAAAATACAGTCCCTGATCTCATAATCTAATGGGGCATATGCACAGACAATGCATAAAATGAACCTGACTAATAATAATTTAACATAGTTATACATGCATAGCTTATATTAGATTGCTCTCTAATAGGGGAGAGAGGAGGACAGCAAAACTCAAAATCTTACAAAAAATGATCGTTGAAAGCTATCTTTGCAGCTAGTTGGAAAAATAAATAAACAAATAAAAAGTTTTAAAAGAATCTGAAAAAGGGAGAAGGATATCCAGCATGGGGGCAAAATGAATTCCAGAGGAGTGCAACCATCCAGGTTAGCCAGATGGGAAATGATAAAATGATTGCCCTGGGTACCTTCCTTAAATGGAATGGTTCTCCATTGCCCATCCCTTCTACCTTCTCCATTCAGAGGAAGGGAGGAATCCGAGGAGCAAGGGATATAGAAGAGGTTGGTGTGAGTTTTAGAGTGCATATAATCTTAAAGGATTATGAGATTCCAGAAGACAAGATGAAATCCAGAAGATCATCCAGGTGAGAAATAGATGTGCTCATTTTGTTTAGCTTCTTCATCAATGGCATGCAACCTTAGTAATTAACTTTCTTTTCTTGAAACTCATTGACTTCCCTTATAATATCCCATTTCACAATGACTATTCTGATTCCCTTGCAGCCTCTCTCATTATTTCTCTTCTCATTTTCTCATCTGCTGTACCTGCTTTTATCATCTAACTGAATATTACAAGAAGTTTTATGCTTCATCTGCTCTTCTCCTTTTATGAAAACGGGTATCAAGACTATTTTTTCCCTTTGGACAATTTCTCCACTCCTTTCATCTTGCCCTGCTACCCCATCTACTTCAGGCAACTAAGTGGTACAGTGGATACCTCTGGAGACAGGAGGACCTGAATTCAAATCCTCAAATCTCAGACACTGTGTTTGTCACTCTGGGCAAATAATAGCCTGCGTCGGTTTCTTTAACTATCGATGAGAATTATAATAACACCTATCTCTCAGGGTTGGTATAAGGAGATAAATGAGATAAAGCACTTTGCATACCTTAAAGTACTACATAAATGTCAGTTATTATTATCATTTTATAAATGATTATGGCAAAAATCTTTGAATTCATTTTATTTATTGAAGTCTTTTCCCTCTCTTATATATCTTTATCCACTTTCTCCCATAGTAAATTGACTTTCTGATATTGGTTAGAATGTTCATCAAAATGGACACTTGAGCCACATGCATACTATCTGACTCTCTCTGCAGATCATAATTTTTTCTTAGACCCTTTTCATATCTAATGATTCCTTTAGAACCTTCTATTGGTTTAGGGAGGTCCAATTCCTCTCCCAATTTTGAAAAGTTTTCTCTTGGGCCTGTTAAATATACACCTCTGTTTCTCAATGCCCTATCCATATTTATATCATAAATAACAGTCAACTAAAGAGAAACTGATTAAGTGGCAACTCAGGAGCTTCTTGGGATAATAACTGAGTAACTGTCCTTTGCTCTATCTGGCCTCATTGGGAAATTCTTCTCTCTTGGTCTCATTCTCTCCTTTAAAAAAATTGTGTATTTTTCACTTACTCTACTTTCACTTTTTCTCCCTTCTGGAAGTAATTTCCATTTGACTCTGGGATTATTTTATTGTATCATTAAATCAAATGTTTCAGATCACTTCAACAATTTTCAGTTTTCTAAGAAAAACAAAATATGTAACTTGAGGTGATTTACTGACTATTAGAGGATTTATCAATACCATTTATAACTTTTACTAATTCACAATGATACCTAAAAATAGGGCAACTATATGAGTTCCTTGAGAGTAGAGACTTTTATTGTCTTCCTTTGCATTTCTATTGCTTAATAGAGTGCCTGCTCATAGTAGGTGCTTAATAAATTCTTGTTGATCTTACTTGACTTGATTTGACATGGGCAGAAGACAAGACTCTCATTTTTGACATTTGTTCATAGGCTGAGATCAGAGACTTGCTTAATGGGGTCCAAATAGATGTCACTGATGGGAGACACCTAGGGCTCTATTAAAAAAGGTTTACTGAGGCTGCCATATTAGGAGGTAGATACCACATGCCTTTGCTTAAGGAGAGCTGGATCATTAGATAAGTAACAAAAAACAAATGAAGTTGGAAGGGCACTGGATTTGGTGAAACAGAAGACTTGGGTTCAAGTTCCAACCTATGGCTTACTCTGGATTTCAATTCCCTGGTCTATAAAACAGGAAGAATAATTGTTGCAATCCTAGGTTTGTAGTGAGGAGAAAAAGAAATACTATATATGTCTTTGTAATGAGTAAGAAACACATTTGTAAGATATTGTGAGTGTTTCCATAGTACATTAAGTAAATAACTTCAAGATTGATTCCTAACAGCAGATAGGGAAATTGAGGCACACAGAAAACTTATGAGACTGCATGTCTTTGTGATGAAAATTGAACTCAAGTAAGAACATTCTTAACACTGAATTTAAGGTAAGGATGGGGCATTGTATAAAAAATAAATATTCAAGTAAACCATACCTGTCTGAATGAATGACTGTACCAAGTTTGGGATTAATGACATGAACAATGACACCACGATGGCCCCAGCTCCTTTCAAAGTAGTAACCTCCTTCATTCATCCCTCCCGGGTGGAGAGTCTTATTCAAAAAAGTCCAGGAGAGCTTCTTTTGTCCATGCATCTCCAGAGTTCCACCTTCACTTACTCCAATGTATTTTAGTCCATAGTAATGGTCAGACTCACTGCCATCATCAGCTCTAAGAGAAAAAACAACAGCCAAAACAAACTTGGATTTAACAATTAAATCATTAAGGAAATAAGCATTTACATAGCACCTACTATGTGTCAGGAATGTGCCAGGCACGTTTCCGAACTCATTTGATTCTCATAGTCTTGTGAGGCAGGTACTTTTACTATTATTTCTATTTTACACTTGGGGAAACTGAGGTGAACAAAGAGGTTTTTTTTTAAGTGACTTACTCAGGATCATTAAGAAATTATTCCAGGGACTTTCTGAGGAGCAAAGTATTGACTTGAAGGAAAGTACTCATATATGATATATTACTCTCAGAACATAAAATGTTTCCCACAGCTTAGTGAATGCGTCAAATAGTAGATAATCAATCAAAAGCATTTACAAAGTGCAAGGCACAATTTTGGGAATTTATCAGAAATGGAACTTCTGAGATAACTCTGGTACTAGATGTACCTTGGTTACCATGCATTCTGAATATAACACACGCAGCTAGGTGGTGCAGTGTCGAGTACCAGCCCTGGCATCAGGCAAACCTGAGCTCAAATTTGGCCTCAGAAACTTGACATTTAATAGTTGTATGATCTTGGGCAAGTCACTTAACCCTGATTGTCTCCCATCCAGGACCATCTCCAGTCATCCTGATTCATTTCTGGCCACTGGACCCAGATGACTCTGGAGGAGAAACTGAGACTGGTGACATTGCCCACTACCTTCTCACTCAAATCCAATTCTCCTGCTTGTCATGGTATCACCTCCCTTCTGTCATGGTGGTTTTTGAGAATGAAGGACAAACATCATCATCATCATAATTATGAATAGAATACAAGTTTAGTAGCACACAACTGTCATATGCTAAGGATTATGCCCTAGTTAAAGGGCTGATCTTCCAAGTGGAATGAAATTTCACTCCTTTAAATTTTGTCTTATTTTACTCCCAATTTTATGAAGCCCTTTTTAAAAATCCTGTTTTGATGATTCACTGTTGTATTGAAGTAATTCTGGGTTTTCAAAGGCTATAATTATAAAAATTGGATGAAATCTCTGGCAGGTCTCACTATGGTACAATGGAAAGAACTCTGACTTTGAGGTCAGAGGATCTACATTAAGATCCTTCCTCTGAAAACTACTACCAATGTGACTTTGAGTAAATTTCCTTGGTTTCCTCATTGTAAATTGAAGGGGTTAGAGAAATTGGCCTTCAATTTCCTTTCCAACTTTATCACTATGATCTTAAAATGTCCTCCAATATGGGTCTGATGAAAGATCATTGATCTGAACCCACCCAGTTAAATGTTAAATATTCATTGCCAGAAAGTTGGTATGAAAATGGCCTATTAAGGGTGGATGAGGTGATCCTTGGAGGAATGAACATAATGAAATAATGGGTATTTTGAATGACTGTAGTCTCCATAAATTAGACCATAATTGGAAGATACTAAAGAAGTATGGCACCTAAGGTTATAGAAATTAAAATTACTTGTGAATTACACATTTCTTCAGCATTACAGTGACTTACTTTAGAATAAAAGTTGCTTGTGAATTTAAATTATTTTATTTATTATATCTTTATCCTGGCACTGAGGTAGTGCCTACCATTTGATTGGTGTGTTTATGGGGTAGTTATTGATTGATTATTTGTTCGTCATCAGGCAAGAACTGTGATTTCTTTCTCTTTTATGTAAAACATTTCCATATAAGTCAAGAAGACTTAAATAAAAGAAAAAGAATGAAAGAAAGAGAAAACAGCATGCTTCAGTCTGTATTCATTCACTATCTGTTCATTCTCTGGAAAGATAGTATGCTACATCATTAGACCTTTAGAATTGTTTTGGATCATTTTATTACTGAGAATAAAGGCATTCATAGTTTTTCATTGATCAATATTGCTGTTTCTGTATACAATGTTCCCCTGGTTTTGGGAGTTATGACTTCTTTTATTACTAATCATGGCTTGAAAACTTAGGTTCTCAAATTTATGCCCCTATAGCATACATTTTGTTAGATCTCATTGATCTGAGAAGGTTTCGAGTATGAGCCAAGCAATCCCGCCCAAGAACAAAATTAGATATTGAGAGAGGCTCATCTTCTCATCTTTGGGGAAGTTAGGAGTTTAGTGGATAGAGGACCAGGAATCAGGAAGTCTGGGGCCAGGAAGAGCTGAGTTCAATTCCAGTATTGTGACTCTAGGCAAGTCACTTAACTTCTGTTTGCTTCAATTTCCTTAACTGTAAAAATGAGGATAACAATCGCATCCACCTCCAGGATTACTGTGAGGATTAAATGAGATCATAATTACCAAGTACTTCGCATAGGATCTGGCTTATTGTCAATACTCTACACACAGTTATGATTATTGTTATTATTGCTGTTGTTGTTAATCACCTCTGGTTCATCATCTGGATCAATGAATAAATTCCTACAAAATGAAGGAATTGTTGTCTGGGTTAATGGAGGAAATATCTGCAATGATGAAATTGTGGATTTTTCAAAGTATTGAGATATTGAAGACTTTTATAGCTGATCTCTCCCAAGCAGAAGGGAGCCCATCATATCTTTTTCAGAACTCTCCCTTAAATCCAATTTAAAATTGTAGTGCAGTCCAAGAAGTCTATTTACCTACCTTCCAAACAAGATGATACTGAAATTACTCTGGAAAAGGCACATCTCACTCCCAACATGCATTTCTCCGCCATTCTCAATAAGTATATGTCGAGTCCGCAAAACAATTGGCCCAGTGTTATCCTTAATAACTAGTTTTCCTAAACAAGAAGAAACAGGGTGACGTTTGAGCAGAAATGTGGGGAGATGAGCATAAAAGAAATTGAGAGCTGGAGGACACTTGAGAAGTCAATTAGTCCAACCCCTTCATTTTATAGGTGAGGAAACTAAGACCTAAGGCAATAAAATAAATTGCTGGAAACCTAAACTAGCAGCAAATGTGATCTTCTGGAAGAGAGTGCAGAAAGACATACTATGGCATGACTGTGAGCAAACTACTCCCCTCCCTGGACCTCAGTTTCCTTATTTGTAACAAGAGGGGGAGGTTGGACTGAATGACTTCTCAAGTACCTTCAAGATTTAAATGTAAGCTCTCAGGAATGTTCTCCCAAGAAGTATTTTTTCTCTTACTTGGTCTTACTTCCATTCCTCTTTTCTTTGGTTTAGACCTGTGATTTCATTAGTATTATAGATCTCCTGATTAAAAAAAAAACAAACTCCCTCTAACAGTGAAGATTAGCAACTTCTCTGTTATTTAAACCTTAAAGCAGGGCACTAATACACTCTATGACTTTTCTATGGTCACATCAAATGTATTGCAGACAGAAGTTGAAATAGAACTTTTTAATAAGAGGGTCATCATTATGCCTGGCTGCTATAACACCCTATAAGTAGCATCACATTTGTTTAATATGATTATTATCATCCACTTTGCTTGGAAGAGAAATTGTTTAGGAAGGAAATTACCAGACTCAGTAAGCATTTCACTAATGATTTATTTTTGCAAAACCTCCAACAAGGACAAGCTATAAACCAGTTCTGGACTGCACAGAGTTGATGATTAGCTCTGAGAACCAGCTGCTCTGATTGATAATAAACTGTTGCTAACTACATGTGTTATTTGTTCTATCTGAACACATGGCAGAAACTGTCCTAGTTCTCTATCTTATTAGAGGGAATATTAGGCAGGGAAGGAAAAGAGAGGAGGGGACTTGCTGAAGAATACTTTAAGCTTACCTCCATTTGTAATGTGGATGGAGTGGACTGTAGCTGAAGATATGAGCAAAAGTCTTCTGCCCTCACCAATGTGAACACGATGATTTTCATCATGGCCAGGGGCCCAGGGATGTAAGTCAGGGCTGTGGTCAGGACAGTTTGCTAATGCTCCTAGAAATGAAAGGAAGTTCTATTTATCCAGAATCCATAAAATACCAATTTCTTCTATATGGGCCTATCTTCAAAATGCTCAAAGTGCCTGGAGGGAAACCCTAATTCATCCTCACCACTCACCCCCACCCCCACAAAATGGGAGAAGCATCAGAATAATCCTCACTTTACAGATGGTAAATCTAACTCAAAAGAAGATACTTCCAATTTTCTAGGCAAGTTAAATGCTAGAACTAGAACCTATCTCACTTGTTTCTTAAGGATCCTTCTGTTCTTTGGAAAGTAATATTGGCCATAATGAAGATACTACTTCCCAAGCAGTTGTTTTTGTGTTATCATAAATTCCCAGATAATAACTTGTTGCAACATACTAGATTTCTAGTCAGGAATCTCCGGATTCAAATTTGACTTCAAAAATTTGCTAGCTGTGTCACTTAACCTCTATGTGCCTCACTCTCATTCGTAAAACCAGGGGGTTGGGCTTCATGTCCTCTGAGGCCAGCTCTAAATTCATGAGCTTTTGTTTCTGTGACTTCCTACTTCAGAGAGCATAGACAGAGAAGGTTGGAAGCAACTTGAGAAACAATAGCAATATATACTAATTATTTTAGCAGTGCACAAAATTCCTGTCCATAAATATTTGAACAATAGCCCTACACTAAGTAAAACAGGGACAGTAACAAGCTCATGGGTGAAAGGAATCACCTATAGGAACTTAGGGTTTGTTTTTTTAGTTTACTATAAGGAATAAAGCTTTTAAAGTTTCATATAAAATGTCAACTATGATTAATATTATTAAATCATCTACTTTCATTTTTCAGATGAAGAAAGTGAGGTCTAGAGATAGTTTCCATAGTTTGTTAGTCTATTCCCACAGTATTGGGACTAGAACCCAGGTCTGCTCAGTCTGGTTCTTTTGCCATGAATGACATAATTGCTTTGGAGACTAGGCTTTATTCATGACTTCCTCATGAATGCAGTCCCATTTAGTAAATGTGAATGTTGTAATTAAAAGATGTCCTTAAATAAATACTATATGTTGGACTCAGCCCTTTAGAATAAAGCAACTCTGTCCCTGATAGTGAAACTGATTGGATGATGTATTCTCCTTTTACTTTTTATTTTTTCTTTTAAAATAAATTTTATTGATGCCTTAATTTATATTTTAGTCATTTCTAAACATAAAGTCCATCCTCAAACCATGTCCCAAGCATCATATAATAATGCTTTCTCCTCCTAAACCTACACATACCTGACTTGAATTGAAAGATCACATTCAAGTCAAATCTATTATTCAATTTTTTTAGCATAGGAAACCCTTGGGGAAAAATTCATTCTAACAATTTAGTTTGGCAACATATTAATAAACTTTGCAACTTATTGCTATAAAAGTTGCCTAGATCATGAAAGGTTGTGAGTTCTCCAAGGACACACAGTCCATATGGATCAGAGAAAAGATTTGAAGCCAGGGTTTGTTTGTTTTTTGACTACTACTCCATGCTGACTCAATTTATATTGAACTCATTTCAAAAAGCATTTATTAAACTCATGCTAGTTGTAAGACCCTTTGGTAGGTGCTTGGGGATACAAAAACAAAATAATCATTGACCTCTAGAAACATCCATTCTATTAAGGAGATACAGGTGTGCACAGATAATAACTTCAAGCAAATTTGGTCAGGTAAAGTAGTACATCCCTATAGTTCCTGTCAAAGGAGGCTGATGCTAGAGGCTCTCTTGAGCTCAGGAGTTTTGGATGGCAGTAGGTTAAGTCAATCCAGTGGCTATACTAAATGTGGCATCAATAAGATGATACCCCAAGAATGGGGGACCACCAGATTGCCTATGGAGGTTTGAACTGGTACAGGTCAGAAAATAGAGCAGGTCAAAACCCCATATTGATATATTGATATATGGTGTGATTGGGTCTCTAAAGAGTAATGTGTATATATAGTCTGAGTATGGGCTGGAGGAGAGACAGAGAGAGAGAGAGAGAGAGAGAGAGAGAGAGAGAGAGAGAGAGAGAGAGAGAGAGAATCAAAATCCATTCTTCTATACTTAAACTTAATCACTGGACCTGATAGAATCATCAGCCTGGAAACCCTAGCTACCATTTAAGACTCAAATTATTTCATTAAGAGAAGGGAGTTTGGGGCAGCTAGGTGGTGTAGTGGATAGAGCACCAGCCCTGGAGTAGGAGGACCTGAGTTCAAATCCAGCCTCAGACACTTAATTACCTAGCTGTGTGGCCTTGGCCAAGTCACTTAACCTCATTGCCTTGCAAAATCCTAAAAAAAGGAGGGAGTTGAATTCAGGGGAAATTTAATGAAACATTTTCTGCTTTTGCAAATTCAGAGGGATTCATATTAGTGGTCATCAAATGGAAAATGCAGACTAGCTCAGCAGTGGGATCTTTATCTTAATGTAATAATATTGTCTTTCCAAATATGTGGCAAAGCTGCCAAGATGTGTTCGAGAAAATTATTTCTGTTGCAGTATCCAGAAGATGAGAAAAGTAAAGGGAAAAATGGCAAGAAATCCCAGGAACTATTTCTCCCCTAGGGAATTTGTGAAAAGAAAACTGACAATTCATAGTTTGACCTAAATCTGGACCGTACTCTTAGCTTGCTTTCAGTCTCAT
Source organism: Macrotis lagotis (assembly GCF_037893015.1). NCBI lineage: Eukaryota > Metazoa > Chordata > Mammalia > Peramelemorphia > Peramelidae > Macrotis > Macrotis lagotis. The sequence goes on from NC_133661.1 coordinate 120,917,669, forward strand.
AAATAGAACTAGAGACCTGAACAATGCCCCAGAGAGGGATCTTCACATATCCCTTCTATCAAGACAGAACTGAGACAATTATCCAAAACCAATGAGTCACTGTTCATGTATATAGTATATATCCTGCCCCAGAGACAGTGTTTTTCATTCCAGATTCATTTAATCCTAACTCAGATAGTCAAAGAAGTTCCCCAACTATAATCTAGGAAGGAGAAGTTCAGACATGGCCCAGCAACTTGTAGGTCAAATGGGAAACTATTCTCAGATTAACCCATGAGGCTAATATGCTCCTATTTGTAAGGTTTAAGGAGAAGGCAAACAGCATCCATCTCTTATTCTATTCAGTCAGCCTTAACACCACAGATATTCCTGTTCCTCAAATATCCTTGACATTTTAGCTTTGAGTGGAAATTTTTTTTTTGTTTTGAGCCTTGATGCTTACCCTCCATCAGGGAAATTTGGTATTCCCGTTGCATGATTCAGATTCAGTGTTATTAAATGACTTCCAGGCATGGATCTGCAGCACATTTGGTGAAATATTTGTGGGGATTTCTGCCATTTTTTCAGGCCAGAGGTAGAGTAAAAAGGGTAATAGACTGAGAGTCTGGAGAGACTGATGTTCAGACTACTTCTGACAGGTCATAGCTGTGTGATCTTGGACAAGTTATTTTCTCATTTGCTAGATGAAGACATTAAATCTAAAACACTTCTCTCACAGGACTGATGGGAGGATCACATGAAATAATATATATATATATATAAATTCCTTTGCATACCTTAAAGCATAATGCAAACTTCAGTTATCAATAATAAAGTGACCTAAAAGTCTTAGTTAACTATTAAACTACAAAAGCTTCAAGTGCATTAAACTTTCAAGACACCATTTTAGACAAAGAATAGAGGTCAAGTTTTCATAACCTAGTTTCTGTTTATCTCTGGAATCTGAGATAGACTATGAGAAAGAGAGAGACAGACAGACAAACAGAGTCAAACAGAGACACAGTCAGAGACAGAGAATAAGACTGCTAGGAAGAGAAACAAAGACAGACAGAGACAGAGACAGACAGAGACAGAGACACAGAAGTGTGTGATGTGTTGTAGACATGAAGAGTTTGCTGTCCTTTTCACAGGATCTCAGAGTTCAAAGGAATTTCAGAGACTATTGAAATCAACTGAATCTGACCAATCCCTAATTTTAAAAGAACAAAGTGCCATTTTTAAGAAGCTTGAAATTCAAAAGCAAGAGAGAAACTCTCAATCCATCAAGAAATGATCAGGGAAGAATCTTATTTCTTCACCCCAAATACCAAAAAGAAATGAAGTTTTGAAGTTTTTGAAGAAATTTTGTTAAATCACATCAGCAGAGACTACATAAATCAGCCCAGTGATATTCTCAGTTAACTAAAGTTTCAAAGTTACTTGCTTCCATTTAAGTCACCAAAAAGAAGTTTAAAAATTTATGCAAATTGCATCAGCTATCCTCAATCCCTGAAATGAATTTCCATCTTCACTTCTCAGAATCCTAATCTCTTCACACCTCATTTCAGGTGCCAATTCTTGCATGATCCTTCCTAAAACAGGTATCCTTTCCACAGAGGTAGGGCCATTGGTACTCCCCCATGACCTAGAAAATCCAGTAAAAAATTTTAGCCCTGTCTTCATATGAAAGAAGTCTGAATTATTATGGCATTTAAAGATAAAATGTGTCATTATTATGTATTTCTGAGTTTCTACACATTTTCTGTGTTATCTGCTGGTCTTCGCATGTCATCTCTGGCTTCCACAAAATTCCCCAAAATTCCCTTTTTCTCATGCTGACCTGCACTACATTGGAATTGTAATGGGAAAGTTGAGATGTGGAAGGTATAGCTGTAATAAACGTTCTGTCCTTCCATTATCTTTGTACTATTCTTATTTGTCTACATATTATCTCATTAAATGAGAGTGCAAACAGAGTGCTTGGTATATAATAGGTAATTAATAAATTCAAGACAGTTGTATGTCTCAGGAGGCTGTACATGGGTAAGGCAGAAACATCTGATGTTAGGCAAGAGGCCACAGGTCAAACAAGTCAGTGATTAGATCAAGAAAGTTGACAGAGGCTCAGACCTTTAGAATTCTAGGGAGAGGTAGGAGGTAGAGACAAAACAGGCACATAGCACATATCCTAGAGATCCAGAAGCAGGTGACAGAGAAGTAGCCCAGAGGGACTTCTTCTCTTCCCTTTCCACACATGTCATATCTTGACCACCCCATAACCTCAGTGGAATGAAGGACTCCTTTAGAGAAGAAAATGGTTTTTTTGTCTTTATATATCTGGGCCTGGTCCCCTGCAGGTAATAGGTGCTTAATGAATGTTTGTAGAATCATAGAATTTTAGGTGACAGGGATCTCAGCAAACCATTCCCAACAAGGGATCTTGCAGCCTCTCCTTCAAAGATTTCCAATGAAGAGATGCTCATTGCATCTGGAGGCAGCCCATTTCTTCTTTGGTCAGTATTAAATACTCTTGACATCAGGTCCAAATTTGTCTCTTAGCAACTCCCACCAATTGCTCCTGGTTCTGCCATCTGGGGCCAAACAATATCCAATCTCTCTTCCACATTGTACTTTAATTCAAAGGCTTGAATTGCATTCATATGCACTCCACAATGCATTACCATGTTCTATCTGTAGCTCTCTGATGTTATAAGGATTATAAGTGACAATATGAGAAAAACACATTGAACTTATTGAAGAAAACCATCACTTCTAAACTTGAAGACAATGATAGTAAATGAGACAGAAAATTGTTTTTTGTAAATCTTCATCAACATTTAAAATGTACTTTCCTTTACAAACTTTGATTCTAAACTTGATTTTTATTGATTGTATCAATTGATTTTGTCTTTTGACTCACAAAATATTCTACTTTTGCTCTGAGACATTAAATGAAACTGAAGGGGATAAGTTGGATATATTTGAGCTGCCTAATCATTCTCTCTAGTAACTTCAGCAATGGGCTCCTTTCTCCCACTGGAATAATTGGCCTGGATGCCTGACCCCATATCACCTTCAGTTCTCAAATTGATAATTCCAGATTTGGTGACAAATCTGGTCCCAGGGTAATAGGAATAAAAGTAGGCATGATTTCAGAGATCAAACAATTGTATTCTGGTTGTGATTTCAAACCTAGAATACTCATTTCCAGAGATAGGGCTCCAATTTTACTCCACTGTTCCTGAATCCCTTCCTTGAAATATTTAATAGCCCAGGTCACAAGAAACTAGAATCCCACCTAATTCCCAGGTCCTCTGGGCTACTTCTCTGTCACCTGCATCTGGATCTCTAGGATGTGTGCTATGTGCCTGTTTTGTCTCTACCTCCTACCTCTCCCTAGAATTCTAAAGGTCTGAGCTTCTGTCAACCTTCTTGGTCTAATCACTGACTTGTTTGATCATTGGCCTTTTGCCTAACATCAGATGTCTCTGCCTCACTCCTGTACATCCACCTGAGACATATAGCTGTCTTGAAAAAGTGTTTGTCTGAATCCTCACCTGTTATCTAATACTAAATTACTCTGATATTCAAAGGGAAGCCCACGTGATTTATATATTTATATAAACAATTTATATAAAATCGAAACTTAATTTTTAATCCAATTTATATATAATTAAATGACTATTAAAAGGTTATTAGTCTATTTTTCTTCATCTACATTTAAATAGGTTTAATTTTAAAATTTTGCTATCTCAGCTGAGTTTCTGGACAAAGCAAAAAAACAAACTACAGAAGTCATACATGAAAGAATGACTAAATAACTTTTTGTTAGAATTAACTTATTTTGGAAAAATCTTAGAGATGATATAAATCATACCTCCCACCTAATTTTAAGGTACAGAAATAGAAATACAGTGAAGTTAGTCAAACTCGTCATTTACAGGGAGTAAACAGAAGAGATTTTGCTCAAACTCAAGTATTCTGATGGCAAGATCAGTGTTCATTTCATTCTTTCACACACGTCTTTCCAGACTTCCTCCTTTCACCCTTTTGTTAGAGGTTACCTCATTCTGGTAATTCTCTTGAATCTCTGGGTCACTACCACTAGAGGTCTGGACCATCCTGTAGACATCAAAACCTTAGTTGTGAGACCCATGATCCTTTATCATCACTTCAGCATTGGAAACTACTCACCTGGGAATAGAGCAGGAGTGAAGAAGACAAACCCAAGCCTGCTGACTGCCAGTACCATCTTGAGAAGAGAGGGATACTTCCCAGCTTGTCCAGCTTTCTCTTTCATTCTGGGGAAGTAGCTGAAACCAAAGTCCATCAGTGGCAGAAAGTCAATTGTTTCCTGAAGTTTACTAACCAAGTAACCCTTTAACTTTCCCATATAATTCAACTATGGCATCAATGTAGGATTTCAATTCCCTTCAACTCGATCCAACATGAAGAGGATGGCAAACACAAAAAGCCAAGTAATGAAGGAATACAGGGTAGACACATGGCAAGAGGATCCAAGAGCACTGAACAGTAGACACATAGGATGCACACTTGCTTGCTCACATAAACACTATTGAAAAAACACAGCCAAGACTGAACACTCAAGGTTCATATATGGTTCTGTATGAACGGGCTTTCTGGTCCCACCATAACTTGGGTAATGGCTTTTTTGCTAGAGTCCAACAGGAAGGCTGGACTTCACCACTGCACTTGTCCTGCTGCACCAGAGTTTGAATCACAGATGAAATTTCATCCTTAGCCCTGAACCTCCTACCTAAAGAGAGAAGTAAATCAACCCTCATTGGAAGTAAGGTGGTGGGGGCAGCTAGGTGGTGCAGTGGATATAGCACGGGTCCTGGAGTTCAAATCCAGTCTCAGACACTTAATAATTACCTAGCTGTGCAGCCTTGGGCAAGCCACTTAACCTCACTTCCTTGCAAAAAAAAAAAACACCTAAAAAAAAGTAAGGTGGGAATTACTCAAATGAACAACACTACATTACCTCACTTAGGTTAGACTGTTAGAGGCAAATATTCATTTTTAATTCTCCCTCTTCATCTCCCAGTACTTATTATGCAAAGTGGTGGCAGAAGATGAGGAGCTAGGGGACTTTAAAAAGACTCCATTCCTTTATAATTAATTGTAGTTCTTTTTTAAAAAGTTGTCTCTGATTCTGTGACTCCATTTGGGTGTTATGTTTTTTTTAGCAAAGATACTGAATGGTTTGCCATTTCCTTCTCCAACTCATTTTATAGATGAGGAAACTGAGGCAATTAGGATGAAAGGACAGAGTCACACAGCTAGTAAGTGACCAGATTTAAAGTCAGGAAGATGAGTCTTCCTGACTTCAGTCCCTGAACTCTATCCACTTTCCCACCCAGCTGCTCCTCCCTTATAATTAAATGTGGATAAAAATGCTTTTATTTAATCAAACAGCCAACACATATTAACAATCAACTGTATTCAAAGCACCGGCCTAGGCCATTTAAGTCATGTTTCAGATGAACTTTCTCCTTTCAATACTTGCTCAGATAAAATAAAAATTATCCCTAACTCTTCAACTTGAAGTAAAGACCATCTCTCAAATGAGGTTGTACTGGTCAGTTTTGAAGATCTCTTGTAGCTACATAAATTAAAGTTTAAAGTTTGAATGGGGGAGTAGGTTAAAATTTGAGTCAGGTAAATGAATGATACAACAAAGATTTATTTGGCCTGATCTTTTCTACCTGCATGATATTGAGTGGATGTGTTAAAGGAGAAAAATGTTATTAGGTGACTGATTTTAAAATATATGCTATATATCAATACTAGTAATGACATCTTAATAGTCATTCTGCCTGAGGTGGCATCAGTTATGTCAGACATAATGGAACAAATTCTCTTTGTTTACTTCAAATTTTCAGAATCACACGTCACCTGATATAGTAATACCTTTCCTGAGGCATCCAGAGCCTCGTCAGTGAGAAGTAGGGAAGAAGATGAGCAGATGAAAAATTTGCTGTCCCCAGGATAAAAGATAGAATGTCTACTCAGCCCTAAGAAGGCCAATGTGATCACATAGACTCTTGGGAAGAAAGTATTTCTGTTCTCTTTTGATCCAATAGCCCGAGATTTGTGTTGTAGATATAAAGAACCCATAGGATCCTAGATTTTAGAAATGAAGAAATCTTAGCGATCACAGTTCAGCTCTTCATCATACTGATAAGGAAACTGAGAGCCATTAAATGACTTAAATGGCATGTCCAAGGTCAAACAGGTGTGAAGTGTCAGAGCTGATATTTGTACTCAAATTTTCTGACTCTAAATCTCATTCATCTTCTACCAATCACACTGATGGCATATGGGAGACTATATTGTAAAGAGCACAGGACTGGGTCAGATCACCTAGCTTTCTGGTCCTGACTCTGTGAACTTGGGCAAGCTATTCAACCATTTGAAGAAGTCTCTATCTTCTCCTTTGCAAAATTAGGAGATGTTATCACTAAAGTCCCTTCTAGCTCTGAAACTCTATGAGTTAAAATAATATTAGGGGGCAATTAGGTACTATCTACTGATAGTTCTGGGCCTGGAGTCAAAAAGATCAAAGTTCAAATCTGGCCTCAGATACTTACTAGCTGTTTGCCTCTGTTTTCTGTAAAATAGGAGTAATAATGGCACCTGCCTCCTAGGGTTTTGGGGGAGATCAAAGGAGATAATAAATGAGAGGTATTTAGCACGGTGACTATTAATGTTAGCTATTATTATTAATATTATTAGTTACCAATGATAATTATGTTTGTAATAATATTTGTTTATATATCACTTACATTTTATCACTTTATTTATCACTTACATTATCATTTTACATATTTTATTTTATTGGATCCTTACACAATACCTTTATAGAGTATATTTTAGGCAGAGCTCAAGTCTCCCAGTTCCTGGCCCAGTGTTCCTTTCACTATTGTTACTATTTCAAATTGCAAAGATCTATAATTTTATCAATTTTAGATCTATTCCCTCCAAGGGTAAAAATTATGACACTTTTCCAGTGCTTTAATAGTTATTGTAACCAGAAAAAGTCTTCATCTGGAAGCTAGCCATCTGGTATTGAGTGTATCAGAATACTGTTAAGTTGACTTTCAAATGACAATATATCATTTCAGGTTCATATTTGAAACCCTGACAGGCTTGGTGGACCCTGCCAGAGCTTGCAGTCTGCTAACATAATTCAGGTTATCTCCAAGGCACAAAAAAGGCCCAGAGTAGGACCTTATCAGAGGCTATATCACATCAAAATCTCAAACAAAATACACAATAGGGAAATGAAGAGGGTCTTAATCCTTTTTGTGTGTCATAAACCTTAACAGCAGTCTAGTAAAACCTATGAACCTCAAAGTAATGTTTTTTACATTAAAAGGACCAGGTGAGCCAATAGGTACACTAATTTGAAGTGCTTTTACTATAATTTCTTCTATGCAAGTACATAGATATGTTTATGTATGTAAATCTATTTTAAATATGAACAAACATTTCATTTCACTCTGAAATAAAAAATTTTCACCCTACTATCTCTATTTTCCTTGCCTTTTGGATAAAAAAATGCACTGTATCAGTTGACTCAGCTTGGTCTGTTGAGGTATCCTTAAATTTATGTTCTTTTAAATTCAAAACATAAGATATATAGGATTATGAAGAAAACTAATTACACTGAAATACAATTAGTATAATATAAAAATAAAAAGTTCACAGATTCTTGCTAGAGGGAATTAAAAAAATTTTTAAAAATTTAAAAATTAAAAAAAATTCTACTTTGAAAAAAAAACAACTTTTTTTTTCTATCAGTAAGGAAAATTTCTGCTATCTCAAAATTACATTTATAAAGTTAGAGTTGCTGGTCCCTGTGGACCAAAGCAATTGTGCTATCCACAGGAGCAAAATTCATGTCATTGAATAAAAACACAGGGTTGCTTTTTTTATAATGCAGTTATTTTTCCTCACAAGTGGTCATCTTTACATTAAAATTCCAATGTTTTGAAAGTTTACATGCTATGAAGTATTATTTAAAATAAAGGTAGAAAGTAAGTTACTCAAGGGCAGGAACTGTTCAACATTGTCTTTGTGTGCCAAGTGCTTTGCAGAGAGTAGATGAATGCCTAATGAATGCTTGTTGAATTGAAGAAAGTTTCTCTATCTAATCATTGAATTCTCTCCTAAGAAGAATTTTTTTGCAGTTTGCCATTAAAAGCCATCTGGCAAAGGGAAGTAGGATTCTAATCCCCTTTGTCTGGCAAGACACACTCTTTGAAATAGTTCCCAGCTGCTGGATGCTTCCAAAAAGTGAATATTAGCAAACAATGCTAAAAAGTCAATGCAGGAAGCCATTAGCTGGTGGCTGGCAGCTACTGCAAGTGTCAATACCCATGATATATCAGAAAACACATTCTCTGAAGTCTGATTAGGAGCCTTGGATCTGTCAGGGTTCTAACTTGATGAAGATGATTCCAAAGGAATGATGAGGGTATGTCTTCCTTTGTGGGAGGAATGTAAACACGCATTTAAAAAGTTTGGCACTCCAAGATCATCTCTAAGTCATCAGACTAATGTACCATGATTCTCAATATGTTTTGGATACTCTGTTTTTTTCAAGTCCACATTCAGTTTGACCTATTTGTTAGCTAGGTCTGAAAGTGTTCTGGAAAAAGGCCGTGGCTGTATGGGGTTATAAAGAGAATCTCCAGAGTCATTGCACTGTTGAAAATGAAGTCAAAGCTGGGCAGTATAATAAAGTTCACTGCAGCACCCCCTATGTTCGCCTCCTTTCTTTGTCTTTTCTTCTGATCCATTAAACACGAGAGTCATTTGTGTTTTTCCTCCATCTTCCAAACAACTGGGTTGAAAGTTGTCTTCATATCCCACTATCACCTAGAGAGGAAAAGGGGAAAGAAGCAGAATTTTATAGTCACCACCCTTGGAAAAGTTCATAGAGTCACTGGAAAACAGCCAACAAAATCTGTACAAAAATGATCCCAAGGCCTCTTATGTCTCTATAAAATGAGGTTGAGAATACCTGCATTCTCGGTTCCTTAAAGGAGTATGGAGGCTAAGTGCCCTCCGTAATGTACTTTGTGAGCTTTGAAAGGGTCCTAGGAAAAAAAGCATGGTTTTATGTAAAGAGGTAACTGGTGATATGGAAAATACATTCAATTAGGAATTTAAAAATCTGGGGTTTGATTCCCAGGTGTTCCATTTATTAGCTCTATGTCCTTTGGCAAATCATGTGAACACTTGGTGAATCCCTGTTTCCTTATCCGTAAAATAAGGACATTAATATATTTCCCAAGAGGAAGCATGAATTAATAGATAGATAATTGGCCTCAGAAATCAGGAAGACCTGGACTCAAGCCTCAGCCTCTGAAACACACTGGCTTCATGCCCCTAGGAACAATATCTAACTTTCCAAGGCATTAGAGGCCTTTCTATAGGCATTAGAGATTGCAGAGTAAATCCCAAAATACAAAAGTAAAGGAATTTTCTTCACTGAAGAGGAAACATGAAATGCTGAACAAATGTAATGTTACTATTTAAGTGTATCTTTACGGATCATAAGGAGAGGAATAGGCACTATTTCAAGACCTCCAGCTAGAACATATTAGAAGCCCAGAGGTACAATTGGGGAGATCTTTTCCTGGGGTAAGAGAAAGAATGAATAGACAAGTCTTTCATTGTCATGACAAGGGAAAAAGAATTCTCATTTCAGAATAAATGGATATTAGCTTTAATCAACAAAGAGCAATAGCCAACAGAATGAAGCTAACCCTCTACCACAAACTATCCATCCTCGAGATAGAGAAGAAAAAGAAGTTCTTGCTACTCAAAATATAATTTTCCTAGGTCTAACCTCTACGCTACTTAAATTGCAACTAAAAGACAAGACTCAGGGGAAAATAGTGTTTCTACATAGTCATTTTCTTCTTTTTTTAAACAGAACACCAAACAGCAGCCAATGAGATGATGCCAAATGTGTGCCAGCACTCACATGAAAGGATCATTATGGAAATCTGGACAGGAGAGCCTTTATTTTGCTCTTTCCAATATCCTCTTTGCCCTCCTCTCTCCTGTAGGTCTGTATAAAGCTCTTTGCAAATCTTACAGCACTTTATTAATGCTAGCAATAGTTATTATTTTCTCTTTGTCTCTGTCTCTCTCTCCCACTTCACTCCCCAACTGTAGAAACCGTCTGTTGAATGAACTTACATTATTTTAAAAGGTCATTTCACACATATAGCTGCCTTCTGAATCAGATCATCCCTGACTGTACTTAGAACTGGCAACAGAAGTTTCTGAGCAAATGGGAAGTAGAAAAGCAAAATAGGATTTGGAGAATGGCATGTTAAATTCATTTTTCACCTCCTTTGAGGATGATTCCTCTACCATTGCTCTAACTTTCTCCAGCCCTGATTAGATGATTTCTACCCCAAGTTAGACCATGGCAATGACCTGTGAGTAGATAACACAGCTACTGTGACACAATGGTGCACAACTTGTTAATATTAGGTCTTGCTCATATTCAGTTTATATTTGGGTGGGGAAAAAGGAAAACTTGAGCTGCTTCTAAGCTCAGCACAGTAAAAACTGACTGGTCAATATTATGTTAATTATTTATTTTAATCCACATTTTGAAAATTCTGGGAGGCAGAAAAATGCAAGTATTATTTGACAGGGTGGAAACTGAGTCTTTGAGAAATGAGGTTATTTAGCTAAAGTCACAAAGCTTAGTAAGTAGTAGACCTGAGACTCAAATGTAAAATTTTAGCCCTCTTTCCTCCACACCATACTGTTCTGTTCTTTCTCATTCTTCACATGGAATGGCCCATATGAAATCCAACTCCTTTCTAGGAGTGTTGTTTTGATCTTCTTTATCACCCTATTCTGAACTTCCTGCTATTCTTCCCAGTTTTTCTTCATTTATTTACTGAAACAGAGAAAATTGGAGGCATACAAAAACTCCCTATCCAAAGTGATATGAAAAAAATCACCCTTTGCCTAATGATTTAGAAACTTGGATAAAGTGATTTTGGAGCCTTATTTTTATGGCAGTTTTTTAGAGACAAGCAAGGCTGCAGTGTATAGAAAACAGCCTGGCAGAGTCATGAAAATCTGAATCTAGAACTAGTCTCAGACACGTCTTACCTGTGTGACCCTGGGCAAGTCACTTTACCACTGTCTGCTTCAGTTTCCTCAACTGTAAGATATAGATAATAATAGTAGTTACCTCTCAGTGTTGCCATGAGGATCAAATGTGATATTTATAAAGGGTATAGAACCAGGTCTGACACAGAGTTATCTACTTAATAATGTTCTCTTATTCTTGGGGCTAGTTCTCTCTCTCTCTCTCTCTCTCTCTCTCTCTCTCTCTCTCTCTCTCTCTCTCTCTCTCTCTCTCTCTCTCTCTCTCTCTCTCTCTCTCTCTCTCTCTCTCTCTCTCTCTCTGTCTCATTCTTTGTCTCTGTCTTTGTCTCTCTATCTCTCTCAGCATTACTACTTTACGTAATTCAAGAATTAAATGTATTTTCTCTAAATGAGAGCAGTGTTGTGGATTCTAGAATCTGTTCATAAGAATCACTTATTTCCACAGTGAATTCACCAAAGAAGAGGTAAGGTTGTTTTTCTATCTCAGACTACAAATCTACCAATATTAATAGACCTAAAGGGGAGCAAGGGGGACTGAAGTTCACAAAGATAGCTTTTGAGAAAAGCAACACTAAGATATTCTCCATTAGTAGCATGGAAGCCACCCCATTTAGGCCTCTGTCATTGATATAGGGACTTTTGAGAGTTTCTTATTCTTCTCTCATGGCAAAATAGAAGTTTTCCATATGATTTCAGCTGGTATGCAGCTCTTCTTTCAAGTATCCTGTCTCCATGCTGGCATACTTTCTTTCTGCCTGGCACCTGGAAAGGTTAATGATTTCCTTCTTTAATCACTTCAGGTGCCACCACTGCCAATCCTTAGTCTCAAATTCCAGTTATGGCTGAGAAACTTGGGTCTGACTGAAGTTGAAAACACAGAAGTCCAAGTTAAATAAAATCTATATACAACCAAAGCTTTGACTTTATGCTGTTCCTTTTTTTTATCCTAAACTTTGGCTTTTCATTATTTAAGAAATATCCAAAGAAATTCAAAGCATTATTTGGATAGTTGACCTTTTTTTTTTTAAATGCCACTGACTATTCTAATCTGCCTCAATTATATGTAGGCAAGGTTGAAACAAAAGAAGAGTGAGAATCTTCCTTCTGAGACCTTACTTTGATAGAAGACTGCTTTAAAGTTAGAAGCAGCCTGGTACTGAATACAGGAAGAGCTTAAATCAATGATAGCTTCCTACCTGGAGGAAAGGGCAGGACTCACCTGGTTTTGTTAAGGGGAAACACCCTATCAGCTCTGAATGTTAATATTAAATATAGTTATCTCATATTGCTGGAATCAGAGATGTGGAACCCCACAATCTGGAAAATCTGGGTTAAGTGAAGTAACTTTTGTGTGTTTTACACTGGCTTTAGAGTTCTTTTCGTAAACCTTAACTTTTCACTTATTATAACTTTAAAAAAAGAAATTGTGTGTATATATTAAAACTTAATATATGTTGATATATTATGAATATATTTTATGCATTTTTGAGTTTCTAAATTTTTTCTGTGTTGTTTGCTGGCCTGTGTGTATTGTCTGCAGCTTCTGCAAAACTTACCCCCCAAAATTCTGATTTAATTTCTTATGCTGACCAATGATATATCAAAACTGCAATGGAGAAAGGCTAACTAATATTTGCAGTCAAGTCCTGGGGTTTCCATGTGAAAAACCACATGGCTTAATAACCTATTAATAACCTTAATAACCTAAAGGTTATTTAAGTCTAAAAGGTTTTAAGTCAGAATTAATCTCTAATTTCCAAAAAAGTAGATGGGTGGTACAGCGAATCTAGTGATGTGCCTGAAATTGGGAAGACCTAAATTCAAATTCAGCCTCAGACATTTATTTGCCTTATTACTTTGGGCAAACCACTTAACCTCGGACTTTTTCAGTTTCCTCCATTATAAAATGAGGATAATAATAGAAACTTCCTCCCAGGATTGTTGCAAAGATCAAGTAAGAAAACATTTGAAACTCACTTAGTGGAGAATCTTATTTCCTTCCTTCAGCTTGCCATAATACTTTAACAAATTTCATAAAGGAAATAATACAATCAAAAAGTAATGTCCATGTAGAAATGCTGCCATCACCTAATATAAAATACATCAATAATTATGTATACCTTCATATAGAAACAATATTTCCTACCACCCAATCTAATTAGAAAGAAGAACCTAGAGGATACTTGTCTTTTCGCTGGCCACAAAGGAAAAATGTTACTTGTTCCTTGAGCCTGAACTGGTTCTTCCTCTTGAAATTACTAATATCTCATGTTTCTCTTATTATAGCAAAAACACATCCTAGACCATCTCCAGTCATCTTGATCTATATATTGTTACTGGACCCAGATGGTTCTGGAAGGAGAGTGAGATTGGTGATTTTACCAGACCCCCCCCCAAATCCAACTGATTTGCAAGTCAAGGCGTGACCTTCCTGATGTTATGGTCCTCTTGGAGAAAAAGGGACAAATAACAAAAGCAAAGGGAAACAGCATGAAGGAAATACAAATTGGCTTTTGCTTTCTCTAGAAATACTCACTCTAGTTCTAGGCATTCCATAGCTAATGACTGCCCCATGCACTGTTCATTTACATTGATTAGATGGGAAAATGATGATTTGTTAGGGCGACTAATAGTTAAAGAGCTATTTGGCAACATTTCACATGGTGAGTTGTGGGTATTTTTTTTTTTTGCCTTTCCTTCTGCTCTGTGGAGGAGAGAATTTCCTGGCTCATTAATTACTGCTTCCACTTCAGTTATGCCATTAGTTAAAAGTTACAGTTTGTATTACAAACACTTTCTTTATACACACATTACACACTCCCCACATTTATTTTATTATTTCCCCCAAATTAACTATAATGTCTTAAATGGGAAATTCCCATCCTGATGGCCACCTGCAGACCTAAAGAGGCTCAGATCTTTTCTTATAATAAACAGAAATGATGCACATTATTAATACCTCTTTGGGCACATCATAGTAAATCCTGTTCTATCCTGCTCTACTAGTAAATCCAAATCCCTTTATCACTTGCCTGGCACCTGGTTAGGAATTCAGGGAGTTCCAAAGGCTTTCCCAACTGCTGCCAAAATTGAGACTATCAATGAAGATGGAAGGTTTAAAAAGGTACCTCTAATTTCTTTCAGCACACTGAACCTCAAAGAGAAAAGGCCAAGTCTCCTCTCTATGGCAAAAGATTTTTCCCAATAAATATTTATTTCTGAAACAGTTTTTTGAGGGGAGAGAGTTATGCCAAGATTAAACCCACTAAGGAAATACTCTGAGCATGATTTGTCAGAGAAACTAGTTTTTTCTTCTGTGTAGGAGACTCAAGACCAAAGGAGGGAGCCTAGGTTTAGATTTTTAATTTAATCTAAAAATAGATTTTAGAACCCAGTCATTAAATTTCAGTCATGAATATTAATTTATCAGGCAAAATCAGCTGCTAGTTCTGCTCCCAAATTGCTACATGCTGCTGTACATGCTGAAACCAACTGGCAAGATGGGCTCATTAATGGGTATGCCTTCCCTGACTAAGGCGACTTTATACCAACAGATGAGACAACAGATGGAGTCATATAAATGGAAAGGAAGGATTTTCAGAACCTTGTCAGTGAAGATAGAAAACCTGGGTCTTTACGCATGAAAATCACCCACACTGTATAATGCATTTATTGACTGACTTGGTGGGAGTTGGTGAGAGTAAAGCAGGGATGGGGGCCAGAGACAAGCAGGAAAAAAAATACAATCCCTTTGACACAATCTCCATGCTATGATTCTGGATAAAGACTTGGCCTGGCTGATATCACATGTGGTAGGATGGTCCAGCCAGGGATGCCTGGTCTTTGAGGCACTACACTGTAAGTGGTCCTGAAATAGGAAACCTAGGGTAGTCCAAAGAGGCAGCTGTATTCCCTCAAAATCAAAGTAACATTGTTGTGAGAGTCAGTTTTCTGATCTGAAGCTTAATCACTTTTAATCTAAGAGAGGTTTGCTTGTTCTTTGCAATCCAAACATAGCAAAACACCCTGAAATAAAAAAGGCAAAGAACTCAAGTCTACTCTGATAGGTCATAGCTCTATGTGTGTATTAATATTGTAATAATATTTAATACGTAATAATATTTAAATTGCCTGCTTCTTAGATATTTCTGGGATGGTTAGGAAAGACAAAAGGGTTGTAGAACTTAGAGCAGAATGATGTTTTAGAAGTCACCCATTCTGCCTTAAGAACAAGGATTCAAACCCAGATCATTTGTCTCCAGATCTATCAGTTTTTCCCACTGTACTGATATTAAAAATTTAGAGGCATCAGTTATTGTTTTCATGCTCACTAAAGACCTAGTTCAAAATCTGTTTTTTTTATGAAGCCTTTCCTACCAAATCCCAGTCTAGCATAATGCCTGGCCTGATGGATTGATATTTTAGCCCACAATAATATATCTTTCACTTCTCTGAAGTCAATTTAGGTGGATAGAGTTCTGGGTTTGAGTCAGAAAGACTCATCTTCCTGAGTTCAAATATGGCCTCAGACACTTACTAGCTGTGTGACCCTGGGCAAGTCACTTAACCCTATTTGCCTTAGTTCCTCATCTACAAAATAAATGAAAAAAGAGATGACAAACAACTCTGGTAATTTGCCAAGAAAATCCCAAGAGGGATTCATGAAAATTTGAACTGAAGAATACTTCTTTGAATTTTTCTATAAATACATATGTATAACACATATATGGATTTTTCTACCTATACAGTCAATTCTATGTAGTTCCATATTTATTCTTAAATGACTTCATTAATGGAGTGGCCATCTTGCATTCCTGAAATGCACTACTTCCTTCCCTCTCACAGAATCCCTGTCTTCCCTTTAAGATACCCCTTTTTCTTTGATATAAGTAATGGTTCTGTGGAAGGAAGTGATAGAAGGATGCAGTCTGAAATGAGCTGGTAAATGTTTAACAACCAGTTCTCCAGGGGGGAAAATGTACTTGTGGCATTTTCTCCATCAACAACAGAAAAAGAATCAAGACCTGCTTTGTAGCATTTGCTAATTTCTGAGGTGTAAATGCTCACATTGAAAATTTAACAATCAGCTCTTGCACAAGTTGATGTAGCATACTTCAGAGTTTTTTGGGGGGAAATTAAATGGTGTAAAAATAAAATATATCAATAAAAATCCATATTTAAAAAATATATAGCTTACATATAATCTATACCAAACTTTTTCTGATACCCCAACTGCTGATGGTCTGCCTTCCAAATTTGTTTGCATTCAACTACTTTGTATTTATTCACTTTATATTTATATGTGTGAATATAATATATACATATATGTATCAGTGTGTGTATAAATATATACATATATATTTATACAAACCATCATCTTCCCCAAATGAAATGTTAGCTGCTTTTGAGAAGGGATTATTTCATTCTTTGTACTTACAACCACAGTACTTGATACATAGAAAGTGATTAATAAATATTCATTGAATATATGCTAAAGTCAGAGTTAGATACATTTAAGAATGATTGAGACATTAGTGGTATGAGAGAATCTAAGGTTGGAGTCAGATACGGCAGAATGACTAGGGAATTGGAACTTGGAAAGATCATAGTTGAATGTTATGTCATTCATCAGTTCTGTGATTTTGGAATTGCATGCTCTCAAGGACTTCAGAAGTCTCTTTTTGCTCCAAAATAAGTAGGTTGGTATAGAGGATATAGTTTTCACATCCACTATATATGAAGTTGGAAGAAATGGGATTCAATCTTGGTTCTGATTATTACTCGGTTTCCGCATCTGGTTGTAAATGATACTTCTACTCCCAATTTACCAGGGTTGTAGTGTAGATCAGATGAGATAATATATTTAAAAACATTTGACAATCAGTCACCAAGTATTTATTAAACATCTCAGTCCTGGGGACATGTGAGGCACTGGAAATATAAAGACAAAACTGAAGCATTCCTCACTCTCTCAAGGAGCTTGCCTTTTATCAGGGGGCAATAGCATGTACATACATAAACATATACAAAATAAATACAAGACAAATTTATGGGAGCATAAAGCATTCAGGAAAACTTTGTGTGCTTTAAGTAGGGTTCTCTAGGAAACAAAGGATCCTAAGAGTTAATGTGAGAATGCATTTCTGACATGTCCATTGTAAAGACAATGAGATGGGAGATGGAGTTCTGTAGGTAAAGTATGGCAAAAAAAACCAGTCTGGATGGACTGTAATATGTAAAAAAGGTAAATGATTTCTAATAAGAATGAAAATAAGAGAAGAGCTTATATTTTATTTTAGAAGCAATAGGGAACCATTGGAGTTTCTTGAGCAGGGTAAATGCTATATAAGTAGATTTTAAAAATAATTATTACATAATTGTTCTAATTCAGTTGATATTAGGGGAAGAATGTACCCTCCCACGGAATATTCCTTAGGACCTCTGCTCGCTGTTTAGTCAACATTTGTTATCCATCTGAGGAGTCCAGATCAGGACAAAAACAATTGAACATACAATCCCATGTGCTCTTATCTAAGCATCAAAATACTGGTCCATATAAAACAAATCAAAAAGAAATAAAGTTTGCAATGGGAAAAATGACAGTGTAAATATTTTTTTTGTTAGGATAAATGAAATCAGAGGTCAAAGTTGTGTTAAAAGTTGTCTAGTCTATGATGGGAGAAGACTTATGATAAGTCCCCCAGCAAGAATCACAGCCAATAGATGGTCTGACTGGCTAATAGAATAGATCTCATTTGACCATAAATGGCCAACTGTTAAGCTAAAAACTCAGTTGGCCAAGACAATAGGCATGCTATATAGGAAAAGAGGAAACAATGATTATCTTTTCTGGTATTCAGTAGAACTTCCATTATGACAAGTAAAAGATTAAGCTATGAGAGATTATGGTTACAATATCTTTGAGGATTCAAGAGAAAATTAAACATCTTTCGCCCTGGCTTCTTGAAAACTTCCATGAACAGGCTTGGTTTCTGAGAAGAAATTGGATGAAGAGAAGCAATGTCATCTTTGACACAGCCACTGGTTGAAATTTGGGCACACTAGGAAAAACTTGGATATATATATATATATATATATATATATATATATATATATATATATATATATATATATATATATATGTATACACTCATAAAAACTTAATTGATTTATAAAGCTGAGCTAAATTACAACCTTCACATATATAATCTCATTTGGATCCTCATAACAAGCAGTGAGATTAGCAGGACAAATATGATAATCTCCATTTTACAGATGAGGAAACTAAAGCCACAAGAAGTCAGGTGACTTCTCCAAGCTATAGTTAGCTTGGATAACTGGTATATATTATTGTTTTTGTTGTTCATTTGTTTCAGTTTTGTCTAACTCCTTGTGACCCCATTTGGGATTTTCTTGGCAAAGATACTGGAGTGGTTTTGCAGCAGAAGAAATATTCGGCAGAGAAAAATGTTATGCTAATGAATAATTAATCTATTCCCTCTGTCCTGACCATAGTTCATCTAATTCCTTCTGTGCTGGTCTTGTATGAACAATATCATTTAATGAGTCTGACTTCCAACCCATTGCTATATAAATAGATCACTCTTTTTGTTATCTAAATGGAAAACACCTGGAGTGGAATATAAAAGCTGTCTTTACCAAAGCTGGTTGTTGGGCTCCCAGCCTTTATCTCTGGACCTTCAAAAAGTTACAACTAAATATATTGAGTTAGACCCTGAAAATGATTCCTCAGGTCATGCACAGTAAACTTAGTCTTGGTCTAAATATTACCCACTACTAAATCCTTCCCTAGCAATCTCCTACTTCCTCCCAGAACAGATACCATGCCATGCTTTCCTTTAAAGTTCTTACCTTTATCTCTGCCTACTCATTATCCCATTAGTAGATCGGTCCAGTTGCAATAACCTTATAACTGTCCTCACTTTCTCTCTTTACTTTGCTAAATTTCCCTTAAAAAAATCTAGCCTGTATTATTGTTTAATCCCTTTAATTAACCCAAACCCTGTTGTCTTCATCTCTAGTATCAATTTGCCATTTCCTTCTCTAGATCATTTGACTTGCCCAGGGTCACACAACTAATACATGCCTAAGGCGCATTTGAATTCATGAAAATGAGTCTTCCTGAATCCAAGTCCCCTGCTCTATCTACGTCACCCCGTGGATGCCCTGGAGCCAGTATGTAACAGCTAAGAATTGAACCCAGGTGTTTTAACTCTCTAAGATTCTTTCCACAATGCCCCACTGCCATATTTAAACAAAGAATCAAAGACATTTAAATATAGTGGCAATTCTTTCTAAACAGTGGCCCAAATTACTACATTCTATAAAAGGAAAATCTGGAGCTCTCTCTATGAACTACTCTTAAGGGAAGCCAGTATCAAGCGCAGATGGTTGGCTGGCTGGCTGGCTGGCTGGCTGACTGGCTCTTATCAACAATGGCATTACTCTACGAAAGTGGAACTTGGCAGGGCCTCCTGATTCCCACAGGGCTCAATCTGGGCCATCAGATGAAAGGCTATGCTGTGCCATGGCAGGGCTGTGTCAGTGAACACAACCCCACAATCTGGGAACCTTAACAGGAAGAATTCAGCTGAAACTCAATGATAATTCAGAATCTTCAACCTGACATGGGGCACTTTCTTCATGATCTGGCTCATCATCTTTCCATGTTTGTATATTTTATTGACAGGTTAGGTGATTTGTATAAATTGAAATGGAATCATTTTTATTTTCATTGTAGTCCGAGGTAGATCCATGAAAATTTCACACTTTTGGTTTGCTTGATTTCTCTCCAGGCTCCTCAAGTTGCTCTGATTAGGCTCATTTGTCTATAAGAATTTTGAAAAATTCCCCTAAACTATTTTCATATAAGTTGGTAGCCAAATGAGCAGCAACATGAAGACTCAATCAACCAATACATTTCCTGGGATGGGTAGTTTGTAGGGAGAAGAACTGAAACCAAGTCCCAACTTCACTGTTTATTAGTTTTGTGACCTTAGACAAGCCATTTAACTACTTAGAGACTCAAATTACTTATCTGGAATGTGGATAAGGCTATTTCCACTACTTTATTGATTTCACAGTTTTGTTTTAAAAGATTCAATGAAATAAGGAGTGTGAAATGTCTTTATAATAATAAAACATAACAAAGATATAAAGTCATTTCTAATATGATATGCCAATGGCCTGTTAGATATAGGGGTAGGTAGGGAATACAAAGAAAGAAGAAGACATGAACTTTTGATTACACTGATCAATACAATGATCCATGACAATTCCAAAGAACTCACAATGAAATATTCTATCCATCTCCAGAGAGAGAGAACTGAAAAACTCTGGGTACAAATTGATACATATTTTTCCACTTTATTTTTCTTGCTATTTTCCTCCACAACATGGCCAATGTGGAAATGTGTTTTGTACAGTTATATAGCATATCTATGTATATATGTGCTTCTATACATAAACAAATTAAGTATTATATTTCTTGCTTTCTGAATTGGTGGAGGGAGAGAGAATTCGGAACTGAATATAGAAATTAAGAATTAAAAAAAAGACAAAGACATTGACTTAAAGGATCTTGTGATCTAATTAAACAAAGAAACTAACACATAGGAAACAATTACAAGAACAATTAAGTTTGAAATGCATTGTGTGAGCTACAGTGCCCAGATAAGCTCAATTAAAGGCAGGGAAGATTATAATAATGTTTGTCCATCATTTTCAAAGAAGACCATAGCATCAGGGAGTTAACGCCATGACAATACATGATTAGGATTTGAGTGAGGTGGTGCTATGCTAAGTCACCAGCCTCACTTTCTCCTTTGGAGCCTTCTGCAGATATGAATCAGGATGACTGGAAATGGTCATGGATACGAGGCAATCAGAGTTAAGTGACTTGCCCACAGTCACACAGCTAGTAACAGTCAAAATCTATGAGGTCAAATTCAAACTCCTATCCTCCTGACTCCAAGGCCAGTGCTCTATCCACTGTACCTACCAGCCATGTGACCTTGGGCAAGTCACTTAACCCTGATTGCCTTCCATCCAGGGTCATGGACAGTTATCTTGATCTATGACTGGCCACTGGACCTAGATGGCTCTGGAGGAGAAAGTGAGGCTGGTGACTTAGCGCAGCCCCACCTCCCTCAAATCCAGTTCATGTGCCTGTCATGGCATCACCTCTCTTGATGCCATGGTTTTTTTTTTGAGAATGAAAGATAAACATTAGGAGGAGATTAGTAGACTTATGTCATCCAAGAAGAAAGAGGTGGGGGGCTTGGGCCTCCAAGGATGGATAAGATTTAAAGAAAGGGAATGGCAGAAAGAGAAACAGCATTGTTGGGATTGGTACAGTTTTATAAAGACCTCCCACCACCCCTGCACTGCCACATTTTGCTGAATGACATCTAAAATTCTCTAAGAACGAATGCTTTCCTTTCCAAAGTTGTATTAAAAACTTAGCATGTTAATATTCCTGGTACAGGCCCTGTCTCAATCATTCTAAATTCCAAGTATCTGATAACATATCAATTATAGTTTTGATAAAAGATGGAATGAACATGTTAATTCACATTCCATAGTTCTTTATAATTTGCAGTCTTTAGATACATCATTTAACATGATCCTGACAAAATCCTGAGTAGATGCAATCATTAGTCCCATTTAACAGATAAGGAAACTGAAGCTCAGAGAGGTTATGACTTGCTTATGGTTCCACAGTTAATGAGTTTTAGAGGTGACATTCAAATCCAAGTTCAACTCACTTAACTATACTATACAAAGGGAAACACAGAATGTAGAAAGACAAGGCTGAGATGTGAGGATTTCAGTCAGTTTTACAATTTTACCTGTCTGTTCTGTTTTTAAGTATTTGAGGACATATAAATCCGAATGGAGAAGGAGGTATTGGGGTCTGAAGGTGCACAGTTTACACTCAGGAAACAATTCTGATTCAGAACTAAAGGAAAGAATGTCTGAGAGATAAGAAACCAATTGGAATCAAAGAGGGAAAACAAAGGCAGTCTCACTCTGTTTGTTTCCCATCAAATTCATTTGTCAACAAGCTTATCCACATAAAGTAAGGAAATGTCAGAACCTTACACTTGAATCTTTGCAAAGCTAGTCTTCACAGAGGCTGCATATGATGATGGAAAGAAATTGAACTGGGCAGCAATATACCTGAGTTCTAGTCTTGATTCTGCCAGTTGTGTAGTCTTAGAATTTGGTTACTGCTTCTGTAAATATAGTCACTGAAAGCTACCAGATGGCTCCCTAACCTACCTCTCAACTTGCAAAATCTATGAATCTATAATTTAGCAATTCATTTTTACTATTAAAAAGTACCAGTGAAGCATACTGCATAATTGTGAGTATGCTTAGAGTCCTATATTGTGAGGGTATATTAATTAGTAGATTGGGTCAAGGAAAGAGAGGAACTGATATGTATGTCAATTATTTTTATTTTATTTTTCTTTTTTATTTATTTAAGGCAATGGGATTAAGTCACTTTGCCCAAGGTCACATGGCCAGGCAATTGAGTGTCTGAAGCCAAATTTGAACTCAGGTCCTCCTGCCTCCAGGGCCAGTGCTCTATCCACTTCGTCACCTAGCTACCCTGTCAATTATTTTTAATCCTCACCATGTACTAGTAATAATAATATTTTATATTTCTATTGTGAGTTAAAATTACTCACAACCATCCATGGGGGTTAGATGATATAATCATTGTCATCCTCATTTTATAGATGAGAAATTCAAATCTTAAAAAGATTAAGTGGCCTCATCATGGCATAAGAAGAGTTGGAGACAGGATAGCAGATCGGGTCTCTTGACCCAAAGTCATATTTTATAGATCTAGAACCGGAAGGGACCTAAGAAGGACATCTAAACCAATTCTCTTATTTTACAGAGAAGGGAGCTGAGGCCCATAGAAAAGTGATTTGCCTGATGTCATGTAAACTGTGAACAGTAAAATAAAATTTGAATTCAGATCCTGTGATTTTTTAAGCTTGGCACTTTTTCTGCTACACCAAATTGCTTTCTAATAGAACAAAGCCAAAGCCCTCCAGAATATTTGCTGGAGAGTGGGAAAGGAAAAGGAGGGTTTCAAGAAGTATAATGAAATCTGATGAACAGTTTCTGTTAGTTTAATTCTATTTCTTAATTGAGATTGAGTAAGTCATTCTCTTATTCTTGGCAGTTTATAATATAAACAAAAAGATGTACAGTTTATAATTATAGTTTATAAATTATCATGAATTATATCATATATGTGTATATTTATAAAATTATAAATATAACATATTACATAATATTCATATATAAAATATTGATAAACTCAATGATAATCTAGACATAGAAAATATAGAAATCATGACAGTTTGTAACTAATCATAACTGAAGCAGATTTATATTGTGGATAAATCTAGAGTCTTCACCATAATTAATGGAGGTTTTAAATAGTTAGAAATTGAACCATCAGTTATAGAACTTTTAAAGATTTTGAATATCATCTGAAATGTCATGGGTCCAAATGCTAAGTCACATCCTCTCTGGTTCTCATTTACTTCATTTCTAAATTGGGGTGAGTCTTTGGCCTCTGATGTTCTACTAAGTTCTACAATTATGATTCTTTGATTCTATAGATCATCCATATTAACAGGAAACTGAGCCCCAAAGAGGATAAATGATTTACTCAAGATTATATAGATAGTAGGTAAAAAACTAGGTTTCATATCTGGATCTCCTGGCTCCCAGTCTAGTGAGCTTCAATCACTATGCTACATGTATTTTCATTTCCTTTTATATTATCTATCTGCTATAGAGCCCCAAAGATGATAGATGCCTAGAAAAACAAGGGATGAGCTTGTCACCTTATTTATTTCTCCTTTTTATCCCCCACCTTCATCTAATCCCTGATTCCTACTCTTAACTCCTCCATAGTTCATCTTTTACAAAGGGGTTGCAAAACAAATCTCTGTTTAGCTACTACAGGCATCTTTGGTCAAGTTGCATTCTTGAAAACGAAATGAGAAATCCCCTAAACTTCTGTTTTTATTACTGTACTTGAATCTCAGAAGGATTCTGACCTTTGGCTCCCACCTGTAGGAATAACAATAGTACCAGCTGTACTGTATTCTGAGAGTCTGGCAGCAAAGAGAGATTCATATACAGGCAAGTCTTTCACTCTGTTTGAAAACGGAGGTTTACAATAGCCAAGGGGACAGTAACTGTAGCAGCCTCAACAGTGGAGCTCAGTGGGCCTACTGACCTTCCTTTCCTTGCTTTCCTTTCCCCAACCCTGCAAGGAGAACATTAAGTGATCCCATAGGACCATTGTAAGAGTTGGGGTGGAGCAGGGAGAGTGAATAAAAGGAATTGCATGTCACTCAGCAAATAACACAGGGCTACTGAGCTCCTGGTAGACTTCTTTACAACACGATGGGTTTGGTTCAGACAAGATGAGAATCTAATTTATTGGCACCTTCTTTGTCTGGAAATCAGACTGGAATCTCATGAGGCAAATTCTGGCTAAAGTTCAGAGCAAACAGCTTTCTTCATGGGGCTGCTCCTGTTTCCAGGTTCAGACAAAACCAGGAAATGTAGAGGCATGTGGATATTTGTCCTGTGTATATTCTATCTACTCCAACCTCCCCTTCTTGCCCCCACCCCTGATTTTTTTCTTCCTATTCCCTTTTTTTTCTCCCACGCCCAACTCAGATCGGAGCAGAGAAAAGAAGGGACTTGATTTTGGTTTAAGTCTTGGTGAAGGGTTAGGGGAGTGCTTGTTTGATATACTAAGACTGGCCTTTCCCTAGATTATTTATTTGCAAAATTCA
Source organism: Macrotis lagotis (assembly GCF_037893015.1). Taxonomy (NCBI): domain Eukaryota; kingdom Metazoa; phylum Chordata; class Mammalia; order Peramelemorphia; family Peramelidae; genus Macrotis; species Macrotis lagotis. The sequence goes on from NC_133661.1 coordinate 120,942,685, forward strand.
CCATGTTTGCTGATACTTCCAGGCCTCCAGGAAATAAAGATTATCAGGGGTTTACAAGGCATGATTTTACAGCCCATTATGAGAGCAATAGAGAACTTGGTCATGACCTTCATTGTGTAGCACAGGTATTTGAGTCATTTTTACTAAGTCAAAGAAAATGAAATAAAATCACCTTTTCTTTCAAAGGGGCTCAAAGAGCCTAACCTCATAAAATCATACATCAACAGAAGACTTCTCTCTTATCAATATCTCTCAAGTGCACACCAGGACAATCAATCTGAAGAAAAAAATCAAAAAGAGAAAAACAGACATTATTATATAACCAAAAAATCCCAGCCTGGCACATCTCTTTCAATTCCTGCTGTTATGAAACCAGTCATATGCATTTCAATGGGCAGCAGCAAATCCTTTTTAATTCAGACGCACATGAAAGGCAATGTGATTTGTAGCTACAAATGTATATATTGGGCCCTGAGAGCTTTCAATCCATACATACATGGACTCCTTTAAACATCATCAAGTTTGTGCCTGTTGTATGGCTACTTGACCTGTTCCCACTCTGGCAACTCATTCTGCTCTTGAATTTCAACTTGAATTTTTGTTTGTTGAGTGATTAAATCTGATGGAATGTGGAATGACAATAAGGGACTGGTTGCCCTTGACGGTACAGAAAATCCATCTCAGCTATCACAGGAATTTTGTCCAATAATATAGGCTTCTATATCATGAACTGACTACTTAGAGAAAAAAAAAAATCACTGATGTAATTGCACATAACTAATCAGATTGGTTAGAAACTTAAGGGAGAAAAATGGAAGGGGAGAGAGGAAAAGAAAAAAGAGAGAAGTGAAAAGACAGAAGAGAAAGAGGACGTGAGGAAAAAGAGAGAGAGATGAAATGAGAGAATGAGGAAAAAAATGAAAAAGAGATAGGGAAGAAGCAAGGAGAAATGAGATTGGAGAGAAAGGAAAGAAGAAAAGAAAGATGGGGAAAGGAAGGAAAGGAAACAAAGCAAGAAAAATGAAAGAGAAAATGAAGACAAAAGAGAATAGTGAGAGGACAGATCAAGAGCAGGGGAAGTAAAAGAAGGGAAAGAAATATAAAAAATAGGAAAGGGCAAAAGATAGAAAGAGAAGGAAGAGATAAGGAAGGGAAGGGTTTTGGTTTTTAGTTTTTGCATAACTGAAAAATTAGTCACCATCTGCCAGGGAGTAACTGGCATTTCTGACTTAATTACTTCTTAAAGACACCGACAATGAAATAGGCAGGGTTAGGATCAGGAAGTTTGAGGGTGACAGGGTGGACTGCTTACAAGAGGACTCTTCCCTTCTTTACTCCCCTAATTGGCATCTTCAAATCTATGGGAAAGGATTTTTTTTTTTTTAGGATTTTGCAAGGCAATGGGGTTAAGTGGCTTGCCCAAGGCCACACAGCTAGGTAATTATTAAGTGTCTGAGGTCACATTTGAACTCAGTACTCCTGACTCCAGGGCAGGTGCTCTATCCACTGCGCCACCTAGCTGCCTACTGCACCACCTAGCTGCCAAGGACTTTTAAAAAATTAGATTTTGAGCCACTATTCCTTCACTCAAGTCTTCTTCTGATGACTCATTGTTCCTTGAAGATAAATTAAATAACTTAGACTAAATCAGATTCCCCCAACTCTTGGAATCTAACCAAACCTTCCCTCTGAGTCTATATACATACATACATATATATATATATATATATATATATATATATATATATATATCTTATGTGTACATAGTTATTTTGATATTATCTCTCTCATTAGAATATCAGCTTTTTAATAATAAACAATAATTAATAATAATAAGTTAACTTAGCTTCTTGAGGGCATGATCATGCATCTGCCTTGCTTTATGTTTTTAATGCTTATCAGAGTTCCTGTCACATACAAGTGCTTAAAACCACAAGGACCATGTCTATAATTAATGCAAAAAATTTCATTAAAATTTTATTTTGAAATAAAAATTTTTCATTCCATTTCTATTTTTTGCTTTATAGATAAAAAAGCACAGAGTATACATTGATACAGTTTAGTCCTTTGAAGTATTTTGAAATTCCAATTCTTTTTAATAAACTCCTACTGATTAATTCCCAGTTTACCAAGACTTCAAAGTTGGGCCCAATCAAGGACTAGGAGATAACAAGGCACTGATACCAGATTTGGAGTCTGGGTTTAAATTCCCATTCTTTGACTACCAGTGGAACCTAGGGGAAGTCACTTCCTGACCTTCATTTCTCATCTGTAGATGGGGAAGACTAGATGAGATGACCACTAAGATTTCTTACAGCTCTCAAGCTATGGTTCTTATAGGTCATATCTGCTGTCTAAGAACAAGTAAGTTAAGAGAGCCTGAGCAGCAATCAGATTATTAGATTTTTTTTTGACCATAGTAAATCATGAAGTTGATTCATTAAGGCCCTGAAAGGATTGTGATCTTGAGTGAAGGGAGGACCCACTTAGATAAAACCACAAATCGTTTGAAGTATTGCAATAAGAGCCACTGTGTGATTACTGACGCTATTTGAAAGGAGTTCTGCCAGATGGCTCCCAGAAAAGTAGGTTATCTGGTTCTTTGGCTGTTGTTAACAGGTTGATACGTGAAATTGATTTTGGCTCCCTGTTCTCAGCTTCCCTGCCAGGCTCAGATGAATGAGGTAACTGGTTATTGCTTTGTCAGTGGGCATGGCACGTGGTGTGTCAGAATACTACAGTTTTCACAAGGGTTTTTTGACATAAATTCAGTACTAATAAATAATAAATTCAGTTGTACCTCATTAAATATTGAAGAACACCTTCCTCTAATTCAGAGAAGTAATAGACTCATGTAGGAATTGTTATTCCTATTTTACAGTGAAAGAAACTAAGACATAGGAAAGATAAGAGGGCCTGCCCAGAGCACCACAGATATTGAATATTGTTGGGGAAGGGTCTCAGAAATCAACTCTCAAAAAGACTAACCCCCATCCTCCAAGCTGGGTTCTCTCATTTATTCCATCTGTTATGGGGCAAGCCACTTCACTACCCTGAGTCTCAATTCTCTCATCTATAAAAAGAGTATGTTGTAGCAAGCAGTGCAGTACAATAGATCTAGTGTCAAAGCAGCTGCATCCAAATATGGCCTTGGACATTTACTCATGCTATGACGATGGGTGAGTCCATGGGCATTACTTTCATGGGCATCTGTTTCCTCATCTGAAAAAAGGAATGGGTTGGACTAGATGAGCTCTGAGGTTACTTCTAGCTCTAGGATTGTGACTCCAAGGTCCCATTTAGCTCTAAATTCTATAGCTTCGTGATGATTTAACAATCATGAGTTAGGAGAAATTGACTGAGGCAAGTGGGAAAAGTAGACTACTTTGGGAGATGGAACTGAACAAAATGTGTGTTGAATTGAATTGAGTCTAAAGACTTGGGTTTTGGCTAGAATCAACACTTAGCTATTTGGATTTTGACCCTCTGCATTTCAGATTCTTTTTTCCATTTCTCCCACATCTCACAGGGTCCCTTGCTTGAGAAACTGACAGTTCCCATCTACTTAGTATAAAAACCCTATGAAGAGGTTAAATCAAATATTAGAATTCATTTTCTAGGTGGGAACACTAAGGTACCAAGAGGTTAAGTAATTTGCCAACAGGCATAGAAGTAGTGGAGTCTAGACTTGAATCCAAGTCTTTAGATTAATCCAACAGTGTTGTTTTTTCCCCCATTATGCCAGACTATCCCAATTTAAAGTCCCAGGTGTTAAGTTTCCAGGCATAGAGCCTGGAAGTACCAGTGCATCAGGCTGCAGGGAAACTATAGTGTTCCAAACCACAACACAGACCAGTCCCAAAATATAAGGTTAGAAAAGGAAAGATTCAGGAAACTCCCTTCCAGTGGTCTTGAACTTTGAAATTCCCTTCCCTAGCCACAATCTCCACCTTCTATGTCTCCTGTTTCTCTCAAATCATTTCTCTGACCTTGTAATGACTTACATCCCATGATTCCTTGATATTTTCCTAATCTGTTGAAACCCATTCTGGGCTCATTTCCCTCTCCTGTCCATTTCAATAATATTTTCTCCTCCAACTTTGAATTCCTTCTACTGTTCCTGCTTCATGACCCCCAATCCTAGGCAGCTTCTACCATGCCACCCCACTTCCCTACACTCCTGTAGCTTCTTCATCTGACGGTTAATCCCTCTCAGATCCTCCATTATAAAGAAAGGGCTTAGGATAGTCATGTCATTATTTCCCTCCAGGCTGCTTCAGACCTGGCTCTTCAGACCTTCTCAACCATTTTGTAGAGAAATGCCCTACCATACCACACAGTGGGATATCGGAAACCTTTGCTCAACTTTCTGTAATGTGTTGTCTTTCTCATTAGAATGTAAACTCCTTGAGGTGAGGGATTGTATTTCTCTTTTATATTTGTATTCCCTGGGCTTACCCTGGGATATAGGCTATGAAAGGAAGTGATCAATGTATGTTCATTTGATTTGAGATGACATTGTTGAAAAAATCTATGTAAAATAGGTGTGCATGTATATGTGTGTATATAATTCTTTATATCTTCTCATCTCTACTCTCACCCCCCCCACAGGTTCACAGGTTTACACCAACACATACAACATATAACACAAATGCACACATGTCTACAGTTTACACCACTATTTTTTTTTTAGTTTTTGCAAGGCAATGGGGTTAAGTGGCTTGCCCAAAGCCACACAGCTAGGCAATCATTAAGTGTCTGAGGCCGGATTTGAACTCAGGTACTCCTGACTCCAGGGCCGGTGCTGTAACCACTGTACCACCTAGCCACCCCAAGTTTACACCACTATTGATAATACACAACTCCCTACTTGTCTTAATCATCCTTAACAAACCTCTGGGCCAATCACTCCTTGTCTCAGAACACTTTCTCTCCTGTCTAGTTTGTTACATTATTGGTTTTCTGGCTTATACTCTTGTATTAAAGCAGCAGGGGATTTTGCTTACCCCCAACACCGTTTTTCCTTCCAAGTCTGTTTACTTTTTTCCAGGCCTGTTCATCTCAGTTGGGAATAAGTACTAGATAATAACTATATATGTATTTATAAATATAAATGTTTATATATATATATATATATAGAGAGAGAGAGAGAGAGAGAGAGAGAGAGCACAGTTCAGAAAGATAATAAAAGCAGCTCATATTTATATAGAGCTTTACATTTTACAAAATACTTTTCCTCACTGAAATCCTATGAAGTTGTTGGTGTTGTCATTCAGTTGTTTCAGACTCTTTGTGACCCTATTTGGGGTTTTCTTGGCAGAGACACAGGAGTGATTTACCATTTTCTTCCCCAGGACATTTTACAGATGAGGCAACTAAAACAAAAAAGGTTTTATGACTTGCCCATAGTCACCCAGCTAGTAAGTGTCGGGTCAGATTTAGACTCAGGATGATGAGTCTTCCTGACTCCAAACCTGGCACTCTATCCACTGTGCTACCTAGTAACCTATAAAGATGAAGCTTGCCATCACTTAACTTATCTGTAGGAGAAGGTCAAGCCTTCCCTGATCTCAGTTCTATGACTACATGAAACCGAACTTTTGATCCCGATTCTGACACTAGCTAACCATGACTAGGGGCAGTTGGTGTCACAGTGGATAGAACACTGGGTCTGGAGTCTGGATGACCCTAGTTGAAATCAAACTTCAAGATTAACTAGCTATATGGACAAGTCACTTAACTGCTGTTTGTCTCAGTTTCCTCAAATGCAAAATGGAGACAATAATTGTACCTTTATTGTGAGGATAAAATGAGATAATATTTGTTTTAAAAAACCTTCCCTTATCTTAGTTCCTGGCATATAATAGCCACTCTATAAGTGCTTCTTCTCTTCCCCTCCTTCTATGGGCAACTTGGACAGCCTGTTTCACTTCTTTGCATGCCTAGTTTCCTCATATATAAAATCAAATGGTTAGATTAGAGGATCTCAAAGGTCTTTTCTGATTCTAGCATTTTGGGGGGTGAGAGGGGGGAGTAACAGAGAAAACCTAACAAAATTGTTGGCCTGGTCAACATTTGGAGAATACTACTCTCAATCAATATATTTTTTGCTGATTTCATCATTTCCCAGAATAATTATGATGGAGAAGCTAAAAGAGTTGCAGGATAAAACGGACAATAAAACTATACTAATGGCCTTCCCCTCCCAGAATTAGATAAATGTAACCACAAAATAAACAAGAAAGAAGTTAAATAGAATGAAAGTTGAATAGAATTTAGAAAAGTTATATATGCTAGGCCTCTGAAGAAAATTGAATAGGAATTGAAAAGAATATAACTTTTTTTCTCAGTCCTGTATGGCACTTACACAAAAATTGTCCATTTATTAGGGCAATCAAAATGCAATTAAAACTTCACAATCAAATGCAGAAAGGCAGAAATACTAAATGCATCCTTTTCAGATCATGATACAATAAAATAACATTTAAAAAGGATCATGGAAAAAGATTAAAAATTAATTGTATTAATTGGATAAGAGATTAATAATTAAAAATGATGAAAATATAAAAAAATCAAAATCCTATTTAATCTGGAACCTGACAATTACACAGAGGAAGTTTAACTTTTCAATTGATGACTGTTTTGCATTTTAAGGTCAATTAGTATACAATAAAATCATCATCATAAAATTGGAAGGGATTTTAGTAGTTATCCACTCCAACCATCTACTCCATCATATAATTCCTTCTAAGACATCTCCTATACATGGTCATCTAGCCCATTTTAGCATTTCTAGTATCAGAGAAATAATCATCAAAAAGAGTTACAGATTTAGAGCTGGAAATAATCATAAGGTTCATCTTGTCTCAACTCCTCTAAGACCTTAGAAAGGTCAAGGAATTTGACTGATTTACATGAGCAGTAAGTGAAATTTAGATATAAAATGTGGTCTTCTAAATTTAAACCCACAGCAATGTACTGCCTCCTTTTGGTAGAACTTTCAGTATAACTACAAGTCTAGCTACTAGGTAGCTTTTCTTTCTGTAACCCAAAATTTGCCTTTCTATAGCTTGCATTTATGAATCCTAGCTCTTCCCTCCATGGCAAAACAAAACCTGTTCAATACTTTTTCCTTATGATGTTTTCCATATGTTAAGAGGTAGTATTATATAATGGAGATGACACATCAAGAATATGAGTTCAGCTATTGTTCTATTAGAAACCAGGAGGGATGGAAATTCAGGGAAGCCTGGAGGGACTTGCATTAACTGATGCTGAGTGAGATGAGCAGAACCAGAAAAACACCGTACACCTTAACAGCAACATGGGGGCAATGAGCAACCTTGATGGACTTGCTCATTCTATTAGTGCAACTATCAGGGACAATTTGGGGCTGTCTGCAATGGAGAATACTATTTGTATCCAGAGGAAAAAACTATGGAGTTTGAAGAAAGACCAAGGATTATTACCTTTAATTTAGGAAAAAAACTGATATCTTATAGTCTGATCTTGCTATCTCTTATACTTTATGTTTCTTCCTCAAGGATATGATTTCTCTCTCATTACATTCAATTTGGATCAATGTATTCCATGGAAACAATGTAAAGACTGACAAATTGCCTTCTGTGGGGGGTGTGGGGGAGCAAAGTAAGATCAAGGGAAAAATTGTAAAACTCAAAATAAAAAAATCTTCAATTAGCTTTAATAAAAAAGAATATAAGAGTTCAAATTTTCTTTCAGATGCAAACTATTTTGGCAACAACTTCATTGGCTCATTATGAGGAACAAGTGAGATAATAAATATGAAGTACTTTACACATCTTAAAGCATTATGAAATGGTATCTTTACAGAAGTTGATACAGTAGATAGATCTCCAGACCTGGAGTCAGGAAGACTTATTTTTTTTCAGTTCAAATCTGGCCTCAGACAGTTATTAACTGCATGACCCTGGGCAAGTCACTTCACCCAGTTTGTCTCAGTTTATTCATTTGTTAAATGACTTGGAGAAGGAAATGACAAGCCATCCTAATTATATTTGCTAAGAAAACCCCAAATGAGTTCCCATTGATTGAATAACAATAAAATATTATCTTATTATTTGAAGATAAGTCTTATTTTCTCTTTCCTGTCTTCTTTTTTTTTTAACAGGAGGAACATCTCCAGTTTCATTCCTTATATTATAGTTTCTAGAGTCATTATCACCCTGATCTCCCTTTTCCAGATGTGCTCTGATTTATTACTATCCCCTCCTAAAATGTTGCACCTAAAATTGGACATAATAAACCAGATGTGTTGTAACCAGTATGGAGAACAGTGAGGCTATTACCTTCCATATTCTAGACACTCTATTTCTAATAATGAAACTTAGGTCTGCTTTAGGTTTTTTTTGGAAGCCTTTTAATTTATTACACAGGGTGAGCTGAATTTGTATATGGAATAGCTATAATACCTATGTTCTGCAAGAGAAATCATCCAATGGCCATTTGGCATTTTTCTCCTTGCTAAGGATCTGAGTCACTGCTTCTCTTCTATTTTAAACATTAAAACCCCTTCCAAGTCAGTGATACAAGTAACCTGATGATAGTAATGGGATTTGGTAATAATATTCTGTACCTATTAAGCTGGCCATCCCAGCAACTCGTGGGCTCTATTCAACAAAACGTAGGGGATTTTTCCAGCCAATTTGGAACATGAAAAGTGGAGTAGAAAATCCTCATCATTTCACCTTCAGTCTTACCACATATCTATCTTACCACATATCCATCTAAAGCAAGTTCATTTGTTCCAATGGACCCTAGCTGTTTTTGTCCCTGCTCTCACTTCACTCTAGATGCTCAGATATTGGTGGTTTCTTCTCTTTCATTTGCTAGAGAACAGTAAAAGCAGGATTGTTTTCCCAAATGTCTGCACCGCTCTAAGACTTATAAAGTAACTATAGCAAAAGCAGAAAGACCACTGGATTTGGAGTCAGGAGACACTACTTATTTATTGGATCTAAATTTAATTAGCATCAAGAATTTATTAAAGAAAAGGAAGCCAAACTCTGAGTAAACATAATGACTAATCTTGGTCCCAAAGAAAAAATAACAAAAGGTACCTCCCTTTTTATCTATGGCCCTCTTGGCAGAAAGGTGGTGGACTGGGGATAGGGGTGGGGGGAACAGGATATTGAATACATTGTCTGATATAGTTATCAGTTATTTTTGCTTAACCGTTATGGTAGGGTACTACATCTGAAAATGATGGTGATATAAAAGCAAAAGGGATAGATAAAATAAAATAGTTCATTAGTACCTTGCTTTATCCAACTAACTCAATGATGTGATTGTTGTAATATAGCACACTGCCAATTTGGGAAGTGGGGGAGGTAGTTATAGAGCGCACACAGTCACAAATCTGAGCTGTCGCCTCTGTGGTCATTAAAATTGAAAATTTTGCTTTTAATATGTCATGAAATGAACTATTGATTTAACTCTAGGATTTGCTTTTAATCTATTAAGGTTTTTGTTATTAACTATTCAGAAATCATAACCTAGTTGTTTATAATCTCCCCAGTCTTCCTGCTGAAAGATTTCATTTTATATAAGACTAGAGAGATTTTTATAGCAATTTTTATGGAAAAGCTGCCTGACATTTTAAGACAGGCCCACAGTCTACTGCAAGGAATACAGATTTGAAGAGGCAGATCAGTTTAATGGAAAGTACACTGACCATAGATTGAGATATGTATTCAGGTCCCTATTCTTATATTCATTCCAACTGGGGCCAAATAGCCTCCCATTTCCTATTCTACATAATTCTGAGGGAAGTAGATCTTGAGTGTTTACTTACATAAAGCTTTTCATAAATTCAATTAGTCATAGATCTAGAGCTTAAAGGAATCTCAGGGATCATTTCTCTAACTCCCTTATTAAATAAGAGGAAATTGAGGTCCATGTGAGGTAAGTCAAATCAACAAGCATTTATTAAACACTATGATAAGCCCGGGAGCTACAAAGAAAAGCAAAAAACAAAACAAAACAAAACAAACAGTGTCTGTCCTTGAGGAATTCACAATCTGGTAGAGGATGAGGGCTACATGATTGCTAAATAGCCCAACCCTCTCATTTTACAGATGAGAAAATGGAGGTCCAGAGATGTTTTACAGAGAGCTTTATCAATGTGACTTGATATTATTGTCAGGAAGTGAAGGTAATCTCACTGTGACCTTAAAGCACAAACTCTGGAAAGTCCTACCTATCTAGAAAATCTTTAAGAACCAGACTGTGATAGACTCTTAGTGTCTGACATTTGGCAGACTCTTAATAATGTTTATTGACTTGACTCTATATTAGTCACCTGTGGACCACTAACACTAAGTCAGGTAAGGTTCACTTCTTAGAAATCAGACCAAAAACCAAAGTGATGAAATTAAAGATGCTTGAAGTAATGGAGCAATTATTATTAAGTCAGTCCTCCTTATGTTCTGGCAAGAGAGTTATCTGTTAATAATAACTCATGTTGATGTAAAGATATATGTAAAGCAATTTACATATATATATATAGTGGTTTAAGATTTGTAAATTACTTAATAAATATTATCTCAATTTTTCTTACAACAATATTGGAAGGTAGTAGAGGCTGTTTTTCTCCATTTAACAGTTGAGGAAACTGGCAGAGAAAGGTTAAGTGACTTGCTCAGGGTCACATCACTTTAAGTACTTAAATCTAGATTTCAACTTAAGCCCTTCTTATTCCAGGTCCAGAGCTTTAGACACTGTGTCATCTTACTGCCACATTATCTTATCTAATCATCCTAACAACTCTGTGAAGATGGTTGCTACTATTCTCCTCTCATCCTCATTTTGCAGATGAGGAAACATGAGATTAGAAAAGTTGTATCTCATCCAAGGTCACACAGTTAGAAGTATCTGAGACAGGATTTAAATTCAGAAATCTCTGATTCCAAATCTAATATTCTTTCCACTAATACCTGGCTATTCCCATGTACAAAAAAATGAAGAGGTGGATACTCAAGAATAAATGAGATTTTAAGTATAGTGTCAGGAAAGTTAAGCCTAGAATGAGCTAAAACTTGTGAAAAATCAATCCAAAAGGAACATTTTTAAAAAGCTATCTTTAAAGGAAGAAGAATAAATCCAGAATGGAATGGTAATGAGAAGACAAATGACAGCAAGAAGCACAATCAATTGACCTGTCAGTGTTAGTCATCACTAGCTTAATATGAAGGACAGCTAGGAGGCACAGTGGCACAGTAGCACAGTGGATAGAGCATTGGACTTGGAATCAGGTAAGACTCTTCTTCATGAGTACAAATCTGACCTCAGATATTACAGTGTGACCCTGAACAAGTCACTTAACCATGTTTGCCTCAGTTTCTCATCTGTGAAATAAGCTGGAGAAGGAAATGGCAAACCACTCCAATATCTTTGCCAAGAAAATCCCAAATGAGGTCACAAAGAGTCAGACATAAAAAGGGAAAAGGAGACTGTTCCATTTCTACAGGAGCTCACATTCTAATTATGTTAAAAATGCTTCAGGCAGAACAGACTCAAGGGTTCAAGGCTTTGGAGGAGTCAGTATGCTGGAAGGTAGTGAGTGCACAGTGCTCTAGTAGATGTAAAGATAGGGCACCTGGTAAGATCTGGAGAAGCTTAGGATACATTGGGAGGGTAGATGATAAGGTCTGCTGCTCTTCCACCTAACAGATTAATTATAATTGGTGACTCCCATCTAACCTAAGCAAGCAAACATTTCATTCCTCTTGCCCCATAAGTTCTATTTGGTCCAGGATTAAGGAAGGAGGGTAAGGGAAGGCAAAGGAGTAGGTACCCTTGATGGCAGGAAGATGGACCCCATGAGATCTATAAGAACAAAAGGAAGATATGAGAAGATAGCATTCCAACTCCTGCTTTTGATTGCTTTCATCATTAATAGAAGAACTTAATTAAAATTTGAATAACAACCTGCTGGAAATATTATAGAGGATATTCTTTTCTAAAGTAGAAGGTTGATCTTCACACCTACAGTACCCTCCAACTTTAAGATTCTATAATTATATCACATTTTTTCATCAACTAGTAATATTCTGACAACTGACCTTCATACATACAAGTGGGGCAGCTAGGTGATACAATGGATAGAGTCCTGGCATTGGAGTCAGGAGGACCTGAGTTCAAATCCAGCCTCAGACTTTGACACTTGCCAGTTGAGTAACCTTAGACAAGTCACTGAACTCTGATTGCCTCACATCCAGTCATCTTGATTCATATTTCGCCCCTGGACCCAGATAGATCTAGAGGAGAAAGTGGGATTGGTGACAGCACAGTATCCCCTCACTTAATCCAATTCACGTGCTTGTCATGGCATCATCTCCCTGATATCATGGTCTTCTTTGAAAGTAAAGGGCAAACATCATCATACTTACAATTAGAGAATTTGGAGGGGTTAAGTTTTAAGGTACCAAAGAAAAAACCATTGTGTGAAGGAAGAGGAGAAGCTCATCATCTGGTATCTATTCCATATAATGCACAATTTCACTGCATTAAGCAAAAATTCAAAGTGTGATAGATAGGTATATCAGTAAGTTTTCCTGGTCATATTCTCTCCTTCTGATACTCCCTATCATATATTTATAGACTATCAAAACTGGATTGGACTTTAGGTATTACCTAGTTCAAATTTCTCATTTTCCACATGATAAAACTCTAGTTCATGGACAGGTAGTAGTTAAGAACATACTGTCATTTGCCTTCACCAACTACATCTGAGTTCCCTACAACACAAGATTCCTATGAATACAGACTACAAAAGAAAAGGGAAGGGAATTGATTTGCTATCCTTTAGGTCTAATGGCTGATTTTCTCTGAGTCCACCCTAAATTCTTTAAGTCCGATTCTAATTTCATGGCTGGGAGGACCAAAGAGTTAGAAGAGCTCATTAAAGATGCCCTGGCAGTGTGTTTGCTGGGCTGAAATTAGTCCCAGTGTGCTGGATGGAGTTCAATGAGCGTCAGTTGCATTTGTCTAAGATCTTCCAATAGCTTCAGCTGGAAAAAGTTATTCTCTGCTTTTCCTATTTAAAACTGGAATGAGTTGTCATGGTTGTGGATCAGCTGCTGCATTTCTGAAGCAGGGAAGAGGAATTCCTAATTCTCAAACTTATTCCACTCTAAAGGAGAAAGTGAAGAGAGAGAGAGAGAGAGAGAGAGAGAGAGAGAGAGAGAGAGAGAGAGAAGGATACCAACCCAGGGTGACTGAAACTAGACATATTGAGGGATACCTTCATCTGGGAAAGGGATGGTTATTACTTAACCAAAGATTACTTGAAATAATTACCTTTTCTAAAGATGAAACTATTACAGAATAATCTATTGAGAAAATTTGGTCACCTTAGCAACTTTATAGAGATGGACACCTCATCATTTAGGCATTTAGGCATTTCTTATTAAAGAAAGATATTTATCGTCAGTATGAAGAGGTGTCAATCAGATTGCCAATTTGATTATAGTTTTTTAATTTGATTTGATGTATTTTTTATTTTTTTAAACTCAAGGGAGCAAAATGTAGTCTTGAAGTCTCTCAAAGATAGCATCTCTCTATAGTGAATTAATATAGAAAATACATTAATATGTCACATATATTAAAATTATAAAAGACTCTGTGGCAGATTATAACTTTGTTCAGTATCATGTCAAACAGAAACAAAAGTTAGGTGAATACCAGAGAGACATATGTTCACATAAAAGTGCTGGCCAATGTCATGATGAATGTCCTACACAGAATACAAAAAAAAGGATTTTCTATTAAAGGTAAAAATCCCTTTTGAATATGGCATTGTAGTAATTCATTGAACTATAAAAGACTACCAAACCTCCTCACTAAAAACCATAATAACATGAAGAAGATTCATCTAACCCATCCATTGAAAAAAAAACAAAGTGTATAAAATCTATATATTCCCAGATTATGACATGCAACTATCTTCAGATAGGTATTGAAGAGGAAAAATGAACTGGTACAGAATTGAGTAGGAAAAGTAAATTTCACTGGAGTAATTACATATAATTTAGAGTGATTCCAAACTACTTACAGTCACAAAAACAGCAATATTCTTTTAGTAATAATTATATGGTTGCAAATCATAAAATGCAATGACTTTGGGAAGAGTCAAAGTTACAAGGAAGTCAAAAGACAGTAGACAGATGGGTGATGATGTAGGTTGTAATATATGGCTAAAAGATATTACTAGAGACATAACCAGAAAAGAAGGTAAATTGATCATATAGTGAGAATAAAAGATAGCAGATTGACAGCTCAAGTGATCATTGGTTCCTTTGAGACATTAAAGAACTAGAGAAATTTCTCTAGGTCATTGAGTTCTCTAGATTCATATGGAGGATTATTGAAAAAGATCTGGAAAATTCATAGTTTTATATACAATCTTCATTTTGTCCTTTGTATGTTGAAATGTTCTTTTCTGCTTATGCTTCAGTACATAACAAAAAAAAGAAAATTTCATTTAAAAAGGAAGATATAGTCAAGAAAGGCACAGGATAAGGTGACATAGGTAGATTTCTGTTTGTATTAGCAGAAATGAGGAAATTGAGGTATAAAATGTGTTTTCTCTTTATTACCTCAGTTTCTTATCTTCATTGGCTTCCTTCAGTTCTCTACTAAAAACAAACAAACCAAACAACCCCACCAAAAAACTTTTCCAGTACTTCCAGGTACTAGGTTTTTCCCCCTTAGATCATGTTCTGTCTCTTCTAGTTATTTGTATTGGTGTCTCCCCATTAGAATGTGAACTCCCTGAGGGCAGGAACTGTTTTTTATCTTTTTTATGTCCCCAGATCCTAGCATGTTGCCTGACAAGTTATAAGCTCTTAGAAGTGTCCGTTTGCTATCTGATAACAGTTAATAACAGATCTCTTTCAACCCCTAGTCTGCTCTACCACTGCATTACATTATCTCTTCATTGGTTAGCAATATTTAATATTTACATTCTCACTCCCCCTCAAGAAGACTGGAAGTGGTTTTCTCAATAGATTAGAACTATGATTGTCTGATGCTAGAAGTTTTACATTCAAACTTTTAATCAAAAATGTAAAATTTCACTTTTCTTCTTTGACCTCCACACAGTTTCCTCTGAATCAATTAGAGATAGCCACTGGTTTTCTACTTTGAGGCATAGACTGAAAAGCAGTGGAGGAAGCTGTCATCATCACCATCATCATCATCATCACTGTCACCATTGATCTATCTAGTCCAACACCTTCATTTTACAGTTAAGGAAACTGAGGTCTAAAGAGATTAAGTGCCTTAGACAAGATGATCCAGGGAATAAGTGGTTGAAGCAAACTACAAACCTAAATCTACCTTTCATTTCCACTCAACATAATTCTCTCTTCTCTGTGTGATCTCCAGTATAGGCAGTCTTTGTATCTATCACTTGGTAGTACTGAAGCACTTATCAAGGCTAGAAATTAATTGTTGGGACCATGGAGAGAGGCATTTGTTTTTCCTCAGGTGTTGATGCATATTTTGGTAGCTCTCCTAGCATGTTTTCAATTTGGTCCTCACTGGAACAAAGACAAGAAATAAAGTACATGAACAGCTCCTGGGGCCTCTAAAACACACACAGTTTATAGATGAAGTCTGTGCTTCATCCTTCTCTGCAAAGAATGGAAATGAAATAAAAACAACCTTGCTTGGCTCTTCTCCAGGGTCCTAGTACAGAGAGAAAGGGAAAGGGGCGGGGGGAGAATCCCACAAAGTATGTCATGTCATGAAAGTTTAAAAATAAAATCCTCCTTCAGACTGGAAAAAAGACAAGTTTCCACTACAAGAGAAACAAGTCTCAGAGAAAAAAAAAAAAAAAACATGAACCAGGTTAGAACCAGGTTCTCTTCTTATATAATATAATATAAAAAGTTGTCCTTAGTAAATGCCATTGTGATTCACCAGATGAGCATATTTCTTTTTCTTTTCTTTTTCTTTTTGCAAGGCAATGGAGCTAATTACTTGCCTAAGGCCACAAAGAGAAATATTATGTGTCTGAGACTAGATTTGAACTGAGGTCCTCCTGACTCCAGGGTTGGTGCTCTATCTACTGCCCCACCTAGCTGCCCCCATGATGAGCACATTTCTTAATGAAATACTTCTTGTAACTAGGGAACCATTTTCTGGAGATAGATTCAATGATCCATCTACCTATAATACATTTCTTGGGGATCTTCTGTGCTATGTGCTCTGATAGAGAACACAACCCCTGTCCTCAAAGATTTTAAAGTTAAACAAGAAAATGGCAAATAATAGATCATACAAGTGAGAGGCAGAGTAAATAATGCAGGAGTTTAAAAGCTTCTATGGTCATACAAAGTTTTAAGGAAAAGATAGGACACGAGTTACACTTTAAAAGATGGGATTTAGACCTATGTAAAAAAGGAGAGAGAACTCCAGAAAGGGGTAATAGCATGTGCAAAGATATAGAAATAGGAATATGGATGAAATTTTAAGGGGAAAGTGACCATACCAGCCTTTCTGGACTGAAGGATTTATGTATAGGAAAAACAAGCAGATAGCTTTGGAAAAGCAGGCTATGTCTATTATGTAGGAACCCACTGAAGACTTTGGAATGGTTGAATGATAAAATAAAAACTTACATTCGCATAGCACTTTAAAACTTGCCCATTTGCTCTCTCTCTCTCTCTCTCTCTCTCTCTCTCTCTCTCTCTCTCTCTCTCTCTCTCTCCCATCCATCCATCCCACCTTCTTTCTTTCCCTTCCTCTCTCCATTCATTCATCTTTCCTTCCCTCTCTCCCTCCCCCCTCACACCCTTACACACAGATATACCTACATTTGAGCCTCACAACAATCCTTTGAAGTAATTATAGTATATAATTACAAGTATTATTATTATTATTATTATTCCTATTTAACAAATGAAGATATCTCTGTTGATTTAACACATAATATTTACAATTTAGGGAAACGAATCTGGGAGTGGCAAGTAGTATCCAGTAAGATAAAGAAACATGAGGCAAGAAGAAAAGTTCAGTCTATAGAAATCATCTAGGAGGGAAGTGCTGAGAGGCCTTATGTCATAGCACTAAAAATGGAAAAAAAGATATGAGATACATTAAAAATAATCAACACATAGTCAAACATGCATCAATAGAGTACTGAGCCTAGAGTCGGAGAAGATCTGAGTTCAAATCTGCTCAGATATGAATTAGCTGTATGACCCTGAACAAATCACTTATCTCTGCCTCAGTTTCTTCATCAGTAAAGAGATAATATTATCACCTACTTTTCAGGGTTGTTGGAAGTATAAAATGGGAAAGTATGTGCTAAATTATTACCACAGTCTAATACATAATAGGTACTGTATGGTTATTATTTGTTTAGGCTTTAAGGAGGTTGTGGAAATGATATCAGCTTTGACTCAGGAAATTGGAAGAAGGAGCAGTTGTGGGAGGGAGATTAATTTGATTTCAGACCTTTTAGATCTGAGAGGATACATGTCATTAAAAATATTGTCAAATAAACTAGCAGCATAGTGGGAAAGTGATATAGTCTGCAGAGAAGTGATCATCAGAATCTCAAGAATACATAAATTTTTAAAAAGAGAATATTAAAAAGGAAGGTTAAAGGACCTTGTTTTTGACCACTGTTGGGGACAGGACTTGGAATAGGATGCATTGAGGGAAACTATGAAGAGTCAGAGGCAACAGGACTGGAGTCCCATAAAGTTCAAAATGGAAAAAAACAAGGTCTGGTCAGGGATGTCGAAGATGAAAGAAGTATCCTGAGAGAAAAAAATCAGCAGACTCAACAGTTAGGAGGTTGACAAGATGTAAGAATGTAGCTTCTGTAAATTAATAAAGAAGATAGATTACAAGATATTAGGAATGAATGGGTTGTGATGTATTAGCAGCAAATGTTGTAAAGCAGGTGTTGAAGAGTTTGACCCTTCATTAAAGGAGAGAAATAGGAGGATGATTTGAAGGAGAAGATATAGGTTTAGACAAAGGGTTTTTTTAAATAAGGATGCCTGTAGGTATTATAAGAATCTGAATATTGGGCATATGCTGCAAAGAGTCAATGACAAAAAAAAGGTTTCATATACTAATGTATTTATAGCATTAGTTTTTGGAGAAGCAAAGAAATAGAAACAGTACTGCCCATTTGACTAGGGAATGGCGAATATGTTGTGATACATGAATGAGTCAATGAATGAAGAAGCATTTATTGAATGTTTACAATGTGCAAAATAATAAACTAAGAGTTGGAGATACAAATAGAAGATCATAAATGTAATGAACTATCACTAGATTGTATGAAATAATGAAAGTGATGAACAGAGAAATGATTTAGACAAATTTATACAAGAATGAAGTAAGTTGAAATAGGAAAACAATCAATCCAATGATGTAAATGGCAAGAACAATAATAACAACAACAACAACAATAATAATAATGATACAACAGAAACTGAATACTATGACATTTTTAGGACCCAGGTTGAGTTCAGAGAAGAGAGAGGAAAATCTACCTTCCCTAGCTTCTTAGTAGAAGTATGAAACATTAAATAACATTAAACTTTTTGGATATGTTAGATGGTTTTCTGAAGTTGAATTTGTTTGGATCTTCTGTTTCAATGGATTGCTCCCTGGAGGGGGAGGGAAAAGCAAAACACTGGGAAACAAAGGAGATGAAAAAACAGATTATAGATATTAATAAAATTTATTTTTTAGTAAAGGAGCTTCTGTAGGTTTTTGTCTGTGTGTGTACATTTGTGTGCTCATAGATACATATGTGGAGGACTCAGGAAGATAAAAGATGAAGTGTACACATGGATTATATTAGGCATAGAAATGAGGGAAGGATAGGAGATAAGTTTATATTTACATATAAACATGCAAAAATTTTTTTGAAACTAACAATTTCATAACACCAAAGATATAAACAATAGCTGTGGGAATTTTGGAAAATAAACCAAATAAGCATAATTTATATTCCAGTGCAGCAAGGAATAGGAAAAAATGTTTCTTCCTGGTACATGAGTCATAGTTCCTCTCACCTCTAAATCTCATTCCCTTCTCTGGTCATACCCTGAAACAGACCTTGGTAATTTGAAGCCAGTCCAGCTGGCCCCAGAGGGAATTGCATGGCTACAGAAATGACTGGAGAGGAAGAAGCTAGGGCCCTGAAAAACCTTTAAAATGCTAGGGAAGTGTTGATTTGGAGGAGAGAGGACCTCAGGCTATGCAATTCATTTTTACCTAACCTGGTGTGAGGAATGGAAACTTCTTGCAAGATGCAGGATGTTCCAGATCACTGGCCAAACATCTATGAAGCCAAAGGTTGGCAGAACAAGAAGGAAATCCAAAATGGGTTTGAATAGTGCTTAAAATTATTATATGACAGTGGTGGTCGTAGTGGTGGTGGTGTTGGCAGTAGAAGTGGTAGTAGTGGTAGTAGTAGTAGTAGTAGTAGTAGTAGTAGTAGTAGTACTAGCAGCAGCAGCAGCTAATAACTAGTGTTTAAATAGTTTTAAGGTTTGAAAAGTGTTTTACAGATTGCCTTACTTTATTTTCACAAAAAATTTGGATGGTAGATACCATTATTATCCCCGTTTTACTGAAGAAGAAACTGAAACCCAGAGATGTCAAAGGATTTGTCAGGTCACTCAGGTAATAAGTATTTGAAACTTCTTAACTTCAGGTTCAGGAGTCCTTTGCACCATCAAAGGGCAAGCAGAGAGATGTAGAGACCTAGTGTCTTGGGGCAAATTCAGGCACTTATTAGCTGTGTGACCCTGGTCAAGTCATGTATTTACTATCTAAAAAAAAAAGAAAGGAGGGGAAATGATCATAGTATCTACTTCCCAGGGATGGATGTTGTGAAAATAAATAAAATCAGATTATATCATAAAGAACTTTGCAAGCCTTAAAAAACCAAAATGAATGTTAGCTATTGTTATATTATTATCGTTGTCCTCAAGTCAAGACAAGGGAGCTTTCCAGTTTCCCCTGAAGCTGTGGGACAGACCCACCTAAGGAATTCCACTGCTAGTTCACTGCCACTGAAATCTGCATAAGAGAATAATATTAAAAAATAACTCCTTTCACTTGTCAGAGAAGCCCAGAATTGAAGGGATTGGAGAGGTCTAACCCTTAGCCAAAGAATCTATCTGACTCTCTTCCTGCTACTTGACTTCCATCTACAAGTAAACATCTATAATACTCCTAACAAATGATCATAGTTCACTACAGTGTCATTTGGACTCTTTGGAGAGATCCAGGGACAAGCAACTCACTGTTTCTTGTGGAGGTCCATTTCATTTTGGGGAACTAGAAATTTTTCTCTTATATTGAGTCAAAATCTTTTTCATGTTACTTTCTCCCATTGGCTCTATTTCTGCTCTTCAGAACCAAGCAAAACAAGTCTAAACAAAATTCCAAAGGTAGACAGCTATCATGTTCCCCTAAGTCTTCTCTTCTCTAAAACAAAAATCCCAGGTCCTGCAATCTATAATTATATATCCTTTCTATTCTAGTCACCCTCTTCCTGGATATTCTTCAATTCATCAATCTTAAAATGTGGTACCAAGAACCAGATTTAATATTTTAAATGTGGGCTGACCAGGGCAAAGCACAGTGGGAGTATCACCTCCCTCACTGTGAACACCATACATACATACTTAAATATAACCCAAGTTCCTTATTAGCTGTTTTGGCTGCTATATCATCTAGCTGACTCAGATTGGGTTTGCAATGCATTACACCCCCAGATTTTTTCCTATGAAGTGCTTTCTCTTTGGTTATTTCCCTTTCATCCTGTACTTACATACAGTTGACTTTTGACACAAGACAGCAGATCCACAACCTCTACAGTAAGTGTGAATAGTTAAGTCTTGTTTTTTTAATTTCATGGATATGTTTGATTTGGGTTGTCTCAATGTCAGTGACCCTTCTGGCTCCAAAGTTGTTGGGATTGGTAGAAATGGTCTCTCAAATAACTAGCATACACATAAGCAGTGACTTTTGGAAGGGTGGGAGCCGGACAACCTTTGGTTTTAAAAGTGTTTTCTTTAAAAGCTACCACTTTAGGTCGATAAGAAAAGTTGGCTCTGGGAGACTGAGGAAAATCTAGCTAACATCCAAAAAGTCTCTAATATCCCATAACCATCCTGGAAAGCTCTTCTCCTTAACTTTTGACCTTCCTCTCTTTACAGTAACAGCTTAATCATTCCATCATGTTTCTAATATAACCTTTCAGCGCACAGAATGGAGAAATAACTTTTAGACCTACAGGTTCTTAAATGTTAGAACTCATCCGGTCCTTCTAGATGAGGAATTTGAAGCCTGGTGATTTGACCAGGATACCAAATTTAGTGTAAATCTTAGTCTGTTCTTTCTTTTATTTCCTATCCTTTTCCTTCTTCATCACTATCCAATGTATTCTATTATACTTTGCTGTCATTCTAAAGAGCTAAGGCGCTAGGCATGGTGGTATGTCTGTAATTCCTCATGTCAGAAATTTTGAAGTTGGAGAATTATTTGTGCTTAGGAGTTCTGAGTTGTAGAGCTAAAGCTGATAAAATGTCCTCACTAATCCAGTGCTGATTTATCAAGGAAGGGAAGCAGTCGGAAAGGGAGGAGTTCAAAGCTTGCCAATTGACAATGGAATCAAGCCTGTGAGAGGCTGCTATACTCTAGTCTGGGCATAGCAGGAAGAAGTAGCCTTGAAAAATAAATAAGCCAACTAATTAATTAATAAAAACAAACCCAAACTAAGGTATTCTGAGAAAACAAAAGTCTTACCAGACTAAGTGCCCCCTTCCACCTAACATGGTTTTTCTGGACCTCAATAAAGATTGCTGAGGGATTGACTCACTCTGACTTATGAAGGAAAGATGGAGAAATATGGTATGAAAAGGGTTAAGGAACTCATAATCTTTTTGATTTTTCTATGCTGAGATTGTTAGAAAACACAAATTCCCCCAAACGTGACACTGCAAATCATAATATCCTAATACTAACTCCTTTAAGATGGGAACTGTCACAAACCTAGGCTTTGCAAATACCATAGCAGTCATTTCCATTATATTCAATCTAAGGAAGCTAAATCAACACTACTGTCAAGAAAGAGGTGGGAATCATATCCTTGAGAACAGAGTTACTGCCCAGCCTCCATCCTTGGGCTAGTCACAATAAATATTAAACTGTCAAAGGTAGTAGGAGCAAAACTTTGACAAGTGTCTATTAATCATAAATAGTGATTGTTGTTGATCATCCTTCACTTTCAAAGAGAAGTAAAGACATCATGGCTTGTGTGTGAGTTGGACTTCAGTGATAAAGAGCTGAACAAAATTGCCAGCTTCACTCTTTCTTCCAAAGTCATCAAAATTTAGTGGTAGAACAAAAACCAATAGAATTGATGATGGTCTGGGATACAGTGGATGACTTTAGCATCCTAACAATATCTGACCGAGTTCTACGTGCTCCATAGCAGCCTATTTCATGGTTATTGGAACAAATTATTATCATTCACCCACTGGGCCAGGGAAAGCCTTTACATCCTTGGTGAAAACATCCCCTACTTCACAGTTTAAGGACTGTCAGTTATCCTCAACCTGGATTAGCCCGTCTGCCCAGATGGCTTGTTGGGTGTGGTTGTTGATTTCTTGGAGCCATAGGCACTCTATACAGCAGGGAGAGATTCAGAAAGGGGGGAGGGGGGAATTTCTGCTTATAATTTCCTAAAAACTAAGCTTATACATCTCCCTGTACCTTTTTTAGTCTGAAACTTAGAGTTCAAGTTCAAGGTAAGTTATTGTTTCAATCATCCCAGACTATGCAGCATGGAGAATAAGAGAGAGGATAAGCAAAGGGTATGTATTGGGTGGCAGGGGATGGTAGGATAAATGCAGATGCATCAGTTGCCATCGGTTTTATAAGCTTAGAAACAGATTGGCAAAGTTAAAGAATTTGTAGCATAAAGGTACTTCAGATATTATGGAATCTACTCCCTCTGTAACAGATGAGGAAAATGAGGGATGAGTTAAAGTCCAAGATTCTAATACAGGTCCTCTGAATCCAAACTCAGTGTCCTCACTGCTCTCTCATACTGCCCAAGGTTCCTTGGTTTGCATAGGAACAAGTCCCAAAAGAATTAAAATTCTATAGCTTTTCAGTTTCAACTTTCTTGACTACTCAAGTATACTCAGCATAATCAAAATCATTTGATTAAAAACGAAGATTAAGTTCATTCTTGCTCCAATTTTTTGTCCAAGCATGGAATAGGACCATGAATCTTTTAACCAGGATATTTAACTAGGAGACAGTTGTGTAATATTCTCAGGCATTCACCTTTCTGCCCAGGGTAAAGACTTAACAGTGAACCAAGTATCCTTAAGTGGATTGTATGGAGCAAGGAGAGAGGAAATGGAAGGGAAAAGATTTGTAGTCTTGAAGATGTTCAAAGCACTTTGCAAGTCAATAGTCATATTTCCATGTTAATTAGCTCTGAATACATTGCCTTATGAGGGTTCAACACAGACCTTTCTCCTTATCTCCCCTAAACAGTAGGATGCTATGGCTATTGCTATGAGAAATTCTGGAAAAGAGATCATTTTACCTTTTGTAGAAGCAATGACTTTATTGATGAGGGGAACTGATTTCAGGAAGATATGAACAAGACAAAATTTCAGCCCAAGTTGGTTATCTATGAATCTGGTGTCATGAGCCCTATTAAAAATCTCTGAAACATGATCTACTGAAATCCTATACATTTGTCAAGCTTCCCCTTTTCCCTGAAGGTGGAAATAATTCTTCCCTCTTGGGACATCTCATGGTTCATTAATACATTAATCAGGTACAGAATTATTAAGCACCTAATGTAGGGCAGGTAGGTGGTGCAGGGGATAGTGTGCTGGATTGGAAGTCAGGAAAACCTGCATTTGGGATCCAGTCTCAGATACTTTTAGTTGTCTGACCCTGGACAAGTCACTAACCATTACCTGCCTCAGGTAGGTTATCCCCAACTGTAAAATGGGGATAATAATAACACCTACTTCACAGATTTTGTAAGAATTAAATGAGATAATATTTGTAAAATGTTTAACATAGTACTTGTTACATTAATAGCCTGGCTCATAAATACTGAAAATAAAATAATTATCATTATTATCTAATGTATACACAATGTCCTGGTTGGTTGGTTGTTGTCCTTCATTCTCTAAGAGAACCAAAATGGTATCATTATGCTAGAGACAGGTTGCAAAGTGTTTGATTGTGGCTGATCAAATCAATGAGAGCTTAGAAAGTTCTACCACAGGTCAGGCACAAGTAGTCTATGTGTAAATTTGGGGTATAATCTCTAAATTGATACATCTCCACTTTCTTCAGAGCTGCTGCGATTCTGCTTTGCTCATAGACCACAACACCTTCTCTGATGAGGGCATGACATGCTGTGTAGTCCTGTGTCAATGTCTCCCATGTCAGAAAACATTGTGCTGATAGTAGGGAAAATACATAGTGTAAATAAAACAAGATACAAGTGTATCAAAAATTCTTGCCCTCATGGACTTTAGAATCTAGGGGAATGGATAAAACAAGGGGGACAGTTAGCTATAACTCAATAATTACATAACAAACCCTTTAGAGTGGCATCAAACAAAGTGCTTTGTGAGGGGAGAAAAGTTACTGAGTGTGAGGTTCAGGAAAGGCTTCAGGGGAGAGATGGAATTTAAAGACTGTGGCTTTTAAAGTATGAATAGGAATTGACCTGACAAAGAAGTAAAGGAAGGTCATGGAGCAAAGTCAGAGAAGTGGAAGAGCTCAGTGCAGAGTGTAAAGAAGGATATCTTATAAAATAAGGCCAGAAAGGTAGAATAGCTCCAATATTTTGAAGAGCTTTTAAGTGCCAGGCCAAAGAGTTGGAACTTAGGAGGCAAGGGAAATCAATGATAATTTCTCCTACATACTCATTCTCTATTTTATGTCTTAGTTAATTGAAAAAATTTTATTTTTACCTATCTCTTGTCTTTACTACTAAATTGTTCATTCCCAAGCAGCAGGAGCTGTCTTATTCATCAAGCCCTACTACTTTAATATATACTTAATATATTTGTTGAAACATTGATTTTGAGGTCAAAAGATAGGAACAAGCCATTTTTAGATGAGAGATTAAAACTATAGTCATTTGAAAAATGCTCTGAAACATTATTCATTAGAGAAATGCAAATTAAAGCAACTCTGAGGTACCATCCTACACCTATCAGACTGGTCAGACAGAAAAGGGAAATGATAAATGTTGGAGGGGAAGTGGCAAAAACTGGTACACTAATACATTGTTGGTTAAGTTGTGAACTGATCCAGCCTTTCTGAGAACAATTTATAGCTACGCCAAAAGGGTAATAAAAACTGTGTATACCCTTTGATCCAGCAATATCCTACTACTAGGTCTGACCACAAAGAGATCACAAAAAAGAGGAAAAGACCTATATATACAAGAATATTCATAGCAGCTATTTTTGTGGTGCAAAGAATTGAAATTGAGGAAATGTTCAACATTTGGGAAATGACTAAAGTTGTGGTATATGAATATAATGGAATAATATTGCTCTATAAGAAACTGTGAGCAGATAGATTTCAGAAAAACTTGAAAAGACTTACATGAACAGATTCTGGGTGAAGTGAGCAGAACCAGGAGAATTGTACACCTTAACAGCAACATTGTTGAATATGACAGACTTAGCTCTTCTCAGCAATACAGTGATCAAAGACAATTCTAAAAGATGTACAATGGAAAATGCCATTAACTTCCAGAGAAAGAAATATAGCATCTGAATTCAGATCAATGTTTTCACCTTTTTAAATATATGTTTTTGCTTTTTTAAAAAAAGAGAGAGAGAGAGAGAAGTAATATTGGGCCTCGACTTTAAAGAATGGATATAAACTCAGCCAGAGAAGGATGAACTGTCGTGTCAATTTTTTTTTCTCTCTAAGTTTTCCTCTATAAATAACAGGTCACCAGGTAGACTGGAATTCAGTTATTAGGAACTGAAACTCTGCAACCTACTTTCCCTTAATTTGAAGTGAATACCTCATATGCCTAAATAAACAAATTGTTCAAGCAAAAAAAAATGATTTTTGCAGAAGGCAATGGAGACAGGGCCTCCCTCTGCTCTCCAGTGATGAGTTTTTTGAAGCATAAGAAAGGCATTTTCTTCCCTACCTCCTGAGACCTCATCACTTTAGAGAAATCCAATGATAAGATCATGGGCTGAAAAGTATTGGGTGCCCCAGTCCTATTATGTAAAAGTACCTAAGATATCTTAGTGAAGGAGCTTTAACCCTCAGGTTCTCAGACTATCCCAAGGAGACAATGAAGAAATGATTTTCTTTTCTTTCATTCTTTTTCTTTCTCCCTCAACCCACACTAAGCAGATATGGTCTTAATGGTCCTAATCACAGGATTAAACTTAAACAGCTCCTTCAAGATCCTAGTGTAGAGTATTCATTTTATAGAAACTGAGGTTCAGAGATATTACATGATTAGCTTAAAGTCACTCAAGTGCCTTTAGATAAAAACCTACTCCTTCTGACTTCCCAGATTTAATTAATATCATTACTTTTCTAACTGCTCTGAACTAAAACCCTTGGAATCAGCTTTTACTCTTTCCTCCTCCTTCATCTCCATATTTAACTGGTTAATAAATCCTCTCTAGTACCAATGCCAGGCTAAATTTGGAGTCATAGAATCTGGGTTTGAATCCTGACTTCACAGTCACTTTACAGTGCCTCAGTATCTGTAAAATAAAGGAATCAAACACAACAATCTCTAATATTTCTCTAAGCTCTTGGCTGTATGATTTGAATAGAGGTCTTCTGTGTGTTTGTGTGTGTGTGTGTGTGTGTGTGTGTGTGTGTGTCTATGTGTAGTGGTTTACAAGTCTGAAAACTCTATGTAAATATTTGCTATTATTATAATTATCTTCTAGACTTTGGTTTATTTATCTATAAAATGAAAGCATTAGCCTAAATGATCTCTAAGAACCCTTCTAGCCTTGAGTTCTATGATTCCCTTCCAATTCATCATATAGACAATCACCATGCTGAAGTACAGTGGTCATCATGTCAATGTTCAACTTAAAACCCTTCAGAGATTTCCCCCATTACTTATTGAATTAAGCCTTAATTCATTAACCAAACAATTAAATCACCCTCTACCTCCACTACGACCTCCATGGAGCTGAATCAGAATTCTGAATTCTAGAAGGCTTTCACAGTGTGCCAGCTCACTACATCTGGAAGCTCAATTCCACTGGTTTGAAGACTTCTCCCCTCTGGGCCAGTAAACTGACCAGAGCAATTGAAATCCCAGCAGGATCCTAATTCTCCACTGAGTCTGCCCAAAATGAGGAAGCAAACTAAGCCTTTCCTTATGGCCTGGAGAGGTGTTCAACTTGTTTTCAAGCCTGTTGCAATTGTCAGAGTAGCTTCACTTTCAGATAGACAGCTTCCTGGGCCCAGAGCCTCCAAGGGATGCCAGGACTTCAACGGCTCAGGCAGACCTATTCCTCTCCCTGCCCTCCTGACCGATGCCTTGCTAATGATGAGTCTTAAGAAAACATAGCTCCTCCTCTCCAAAATGAACTTACTATAAACAGGGCAATGATGAAAGGGATTTTATTTCTCTTCTCCAGGAATTTCAGCCACTGTACTGGTTAAGATCAGGGAGGGAAAAAGTCCCACTGGGCTTAGATCCTGGCCCTGCTCCTCTAATGGGGCAAGCAGTTCCATAAACATGTTACAAGGTGCTGGATGGCCTGCTTAAGGCCAACCAAGGTGTCAGCACAGTTCAGAAAAAGCAAAGAGAAAGCTGTCCAGGAATCCAGTCTCTATGTGGGTCTATTTCCCAGAACTTACCGGGTCTCTGTGGCTTTTCTCTCAGACAAAGGAAAGGAGCAGGGAGTTGCCAAAAGGCAGGAGCCAAAACAACAAGAGAAGGTTTGGCTCAGCATTTTGCTCAAGCTTCTGAAGTTCATTCTGGGTACCAGAATGTGGACGTGCAGTTTTCTACAACTATTTCACCTTTCCCACCCAAAAAAGAAAATGATATCTGCCTGGCACTCTGATTCATCCCTTCCTATAGTCCAGGTAAGGAGCTGCCTCATTTAAAGCAAAATGAACATAGGGCAATTATGTACTTTACAAAATTATTTTTGAATCAGAGAAGATGCTAGAGACATAGGTCCATGGCTCTAGTTTTAGAGTCAGAACTCTAAGATTTAAATCTTGGATCTGTTTCTTCATTAGCTCTGTATAAGTCACTTCACAAAATATGTTTCAAATGAGATGTTTGGACTAGATGATCTCTGAGGTCCCTTTCAGATTTAAATCTCTAATTTTTATGATCCTTCCCTACTCAACAATCCATCTCCCTTCACTTCCTCCTTCCCCACCCCTCACTCATAACTTCAATTTTGGATTTGGATATAACTGTCATAGGCTATATTATTTTATCTTTTGTAAAAACTTAGTTATGATTTTTCCAAAAGTAAATTAATATAAATAAAAATATAAATAGGTACCTGTTTATATGTATCATTGGGTTTCTCAGGAGATTCTCCAGCTCCAGATAAGAACATCTCTATGTCTGATCTAAGAAAAGGCATTTCTAGCATAACTTGAAATGTTTACTCTAACTTGTACCTCACCCATTCACTATTCCTTAGCTTTGCCTTCATCCTACATAGCAGGAAAAAAGCCAATTTGTGTTGAGTCCATGGAATGACTAGGGTGAGTGAGTGGGAACAGTCTAGGTGAGGTTGCCAAGTAGAAGCTATTCCCCAGTGCTAGAAGCCTGTGGGAAGGTCTGGGTGAGAAAGTGAGTAGAAGAATGTGATCTGGCAGGAGAGACATGGACAGAACTGGAGAGGGATGTAGTACTGGTGGGATCCAGGTCCTCTATGACCATATGTATTGAAAGGACTAATAAAGATGAGAATTAACACTGAGTGGAAAAAACAGGGAAAAGGAAAGGGCAAGGGGCACCCACATGAGGAAGATGGAGGGAAAAGGTTCCATCCTTGGAATTTTTTCTAAGCAAAAATTAATCAACAATACCTTTTCTTGAGATTCCAAAACCAAAGCCTTTTTACCAATTCAACTCAACAAGCATTTATCAAGATCCTACTACTTCCAAGGCAATGTGTTAGAGACTAAAGATACAATGACATATTGGCAAAAAGTCTCAGATCTCAAGTTCACAATGTCATTGCAGGATGCAACTTGTAAACAAATATGTATGAAAATGATCATTTTTGGAGGAAAAGACTATAATAACTAGAGGAATCAGGAAAATTTCCTAGACCAGGTAGCAGCTGAATTGAGAGTTGAAAGAAGATAGGGATTCTAAGAAGTAGAAATGGAAAGGGACTGAGTGTACTCTAAGCAAAGAGTCACAGCTTATAAAAAGGCATTGAATTGGGAATGGAATACTACCAAGTTCGGGGAACAGAAACTGGATTGACTTGACTAGGAAAGAAAGCATGTAAAGGGGAGTAAGGTGAAATAAGGACCTAAAAACCTAGTTTTGCTTAGCATCACAGAATAATGAGATTTCGTAAAGGAAAGGGAGTGAAGACCATGAGAATATTGTAGAATTCCAATCTGCATCCCCAACAGATCATACCATATGCTTTAATCTAGATTTTAAAAGCTTTCAATTTGAACTCAAGCAAAGGTAATGAATTCAGACATATCTTGAACTCTTGAATGAATATAAAATACAATTTCATTATTCTATATCAACTTACTAAAATTCTGTACCATTTAAAGCAATTGTCATTTCTCTTCTTAAAACCATTATTAATTTGAACTTGATTAACTCATCAGTTGGTCTTGGCTTTTGGAAAAATCAGATTTATGAGTTTTTACTGTATTTCTTACCTTTATTCCCCTTGTCCTCAACAATATTTTAATATTTTTCAATATTAATATTCATTATTTAAAATATTTTAAGGCCCAATCTATTCTCCATCATGACCTAATCCCAGTTCAGTCTCCAGAGATGAAGTCCTAGAAATTTGTCAACGCCTGTTCTGGGAGCTGCTTTGTAATGCAATCTTGCTTCATTTCGTCAGTCCCTCTCTCTAGGGACTGACAACACTAAATTGGAAGAAAGAAGGTGGGGAAAGGGAAGAAGGACAGCTGACACTCAGCTTAATGACTCAATTCTCAATGCAGAGAACAGCTGGCCAGTCCATCTCAATTCATTTGGACCTGGTTCCATTGAAATATGTATAAATTTCAATTTTGACTCAAGAGCCTCAAAATGAGCCACCTGTGATCATGTTTGTCCAGAAAGTCATCACCATCCAGAATATGCCCACCAGAAAAGTGCTGAAAGCATAGGAAAGGGGTCAGGTCAATTACTTAGCTAAATTTGGAAAGGCACTGGTCAGCTGTTTCCATGCTCCCTCATCCTGCCCCCACTCTCTGGCATTTTGCTTATTTTAATAGCTTCATTCTTGGGTACTTATTCTTGCTTAAGCTCCATCAGCTATTTTCCACAGGAGATGCTCAATACTCTTCAAAAAAAGGGATAAAAATTGGCATGTTAGAGTACAAATAGTTGCCCCAGCAGCTGTGGACAATCTCTCAGGCGGGGGCGAGAAGGGTGTCCAGAGACATCAAAGCAGGAAGTCCCATCCCACTCATCAGTTGCTTTGCTAAAGGAGGCAGCTTGTGTTGGGAATCATACACTGGGAAGTTTAGACCTGAGCTCTAAGTCTCATTTGACTAGTCACCCATAAGCATATCATTTCTTTATGCTCAAAGCCCCTGTTTCTCCAGCTGTTCAATGAGGAAAGAAATGCACAAGTGGCTGTTTGGAAGAAAACCCCATGTAACCAGCCAACCTCTATTCACTATGAGTAGGTTCAGGGTAGTACTAAGAAGAATGAATATGATTCTTTGTATATGGAGGCCACAAGAAATGTTTGTCAAATGGAACTACTTTTCAGAGGTTCTCCATAAGGAAAGTCTTCTTAAAGCCCAACTCAGACCATGTCATTCTGTAGCATAAGGAACTTCAGTGATTCTTTATTAGCTGTGGGATAAAACAACCTCCTCTGGTCATCATGAACCATCTTTCTTCCAGTCTGTTTTTCTAGGCTAATGATATATTACACCCTTTCCTAGGTTCTGCCATTCAAATGTACCTGTATAGTGTAACCTCAATTCTCTTTTTTTTCCATGTCTTTGCTCAGGATATTAGCACTTGAGGGTTTTTGCCTCTCTTTGCAACCTCAGTGATTATAATAATATTTGCCCTTCATTCTTTTTTTTTTTTTAGTTTTTGCTAAGCAATGCGGTTAAATGGCTTGCCCAAGGCCACACAGCTAGGTAATTCTTAAGTGACTGAGGTCAGATTTGAACTCAGGTCCTCCTGGCTCCAGGGCCAGTGCTCTTGCCCTTCATTCTTGAAGAAAGACCATGACATCAGGGAGGTGATTCCATGACAAGCATGTGAATTGGATCTGAGTGAGGGGATGCTGTGCTTGTTACTAGTCTCATTTTTTCCTTGAGAGCCAATCTGAATCTAATGTCCAGATATGAATCAGGATGCCTGGAGATAGGGCAATTAGAGTTAAGTGACTTGCCCAAGGTCACATGGCTAGTAAGGGTCCAACTAGATTGGAGCTTCCTCCTTCTGACTCCAAGTCCAGTGCACTCTCTACTGTGCCACCTAGCTGCCTCTGTCAAATAGTAGGTGCTTAATGAATGTTTATTGATTGACTGATTTCCCCATCTGAGAATTCCCCATATTCTTTTTTTTAAAGGTTTTTGCAAGGCAAATGGGGTTAAGTGGCTTGCCCAAGACCACACAGCTAGGTAATTATTAAATGTCTGAGACCGGATTTGAACCCAGGTACTCCTGACTCCAAGGCCGGTGCTTTATCCACTATGCCACCTAGCTGCCCTCCTTTAAAAAAAACCCCAAAAAACCTTGTCTTTGTATTCCCAGCACCTTAAATAACATAGTGTCTTGCTATTTAGGCACTTAGGGACTGGATTGGTTGAATGACAAAATTAGTTGGAAGATCTTTGCCCCTTTAAGAAAACATAATATATAAATGAGCAGAGAGGGTTCTCTTTCAGATAGTCCGCAACACCCGCTGGACTATAAACTGCATGAGATCAAAGGAATGATTCATTCTTTTACTTTATCCCCATGCCCAATTCCTACCCTATCTGATTGTGGATCTTATACATTGTAAACGTTCAATATTTGTACAAATGACTTGATCCTGGCACCAATCAGCAGTCATCCTAGACCAAAAAAAATCAATTTCCTTTGGACTCAGTTTCTGTATCTACAAAATATAACTTTTCTAAAAATGTGATGATTCTGTAATTATTAATCAGAATTAAGAGTTAGGAGACTTAGAGTTTCTCTCCTTAGTTGATGAAAAGGTTCTATGATGAACTGGGTTTCTGTGCCTCATGCATGGAGAGATGTTAAACTGTTTGCTCTTACTAGATCATTTCTGATCATCTGAATAAGCCAAACCATCCAAGGCAACATTAACCTAAAATAGCTGAACTATGGGGCAGGTAGGTGGTCCACTGGATAGAGCAGGTTTAGAATCAGAAAGACATCTTCATGAGTGAAGATGCCCAGTGACCCTGGGCAAGTCACTTAGCTCTGTTTGCCTCAGTTTTCTTCATATATAAAATGAGTGGAGAAAGCAATGGCAAACTACATCAGTATCTTTGCCAAGAATACACAAAATGAGTTAATGGAGAGTCTGACAGGACTGAAAACTACTTAACAACAACAAAATTAGTATATGCATATATATATGTATAGTAACCGAATTCCATATATATATATATATATGTATATATATATATATACATATATATATATGTACATAACCAATTTCCATATATATATGGAATATATATGGAAATATATATATATTCCCATATATATATATTTCCATATATATATATTTCCATATATATATATGGAAATTGGTTATGATAAATAGCAAGACCTAAATGGAGTAAAGATATGTAGAACATACCACAAGAATGAATTATGGCAGCCCAAAAGAAATGTATGGAAGTGTTGAGGCAGTCATCTCAGTATGTTGGCAAATACTCAGATACTCAGAACAGAAATATATGTTAGGGCTACCTCCTTTTCCCATATCATTGTCTCATTGGAGCAGGTCCAGCCAATCTCTTAGTCCTCCAGTTTGGATGAGGAAAGTCACAGAGTGGGAAAGGCAAGGATGAAAAAAATGGCAGTCCCTCTCCCAATAACTTTATTACCTAGGGATTCTGTTGGGGGGGTGGGGAGAAGAGGAGAAGAAGACATAGACTTGTGATTTCATCAGGACTGAGAACTCCCAGAGAAGAAACTCCCATCAGCCAATTCAGAGAGCAATTCCCTATTACTTATATTCTTTAGAAGGAAGGCAAGAAAACAAGCACTTGTTAAATGTCTGCTATGTTCCAGGGACTGTTTTAAGTGCTTTACAATTACCTCATTTGATCCTCACAACATCCCTGGGAGGTAAGTGCTGTTTTTATCCCCATTGTACAGATAAGGAAACTGAGGCAGAGAGTGACCTGTCCAAGGTCACCCATCTAATGAGAGTTTGAGACCAAATTTGAACTCAGGTCTTCCTGTGTAGAGATCCAGTGTTCTATCCACTATGTCATCTAGCTACTTCTTAAGAAAGATTTCTTAATCCTTTGTTGTATCATGGACCCTTTTGGCAAACTTAGTGAAACCTACAGATCTCTTCTCAGAATAAGAGGCTTAAATGAATAAAAAAATGAAAGATCATGCATATATATATTTATGTTTATATAAATGTATATCTATAAGTGTATTGGAACCATTTCCAGACCCTAGATTAAACTTTCCCTTACCCCTCACATACCTGTGTGATTTAAAGGATTGCTTGAGAGTACTGAGACTTTTGAAGATCTACCCATCATTTTACAGCCAGTATGTATTAGACAAAAACAGACAAAAACAACTTCAGGCCTTGCTGATTCTAGGACCAGCCCATTTTAGGGTTAGCTCTGCAACAAGTACAAACTGTAAAAATCCCTAGAGGCTCTCAAAACTTTGTTGATGTTAATTGTGTCAACCTTCCATTGACTGAAGTAATACAAAACAATGGATGTCATTTTCTCTATGGTTTTGACATGAATTAAAGATTTTCCCTCCCTTTGGGATTAATAATTCCAAAAATTAACTTGCCTCTCCTGAGTACCCATAAATTGGCAAAAAGAGTAGGCAAGGGTAGTGAAAATATATTAGGTGGCAAGAGAAATAAGGTTTAGGTTAAATATTTGCCATGGGATTACTAGAGGATAGAGCATTGGATCTGCCTAGAGTCAGGAAGACTCAATTTTCCTGGGTTCAAATCTGGTCTCACTTAATAGCTGTGTGACCCTGGGAAAGCCAGTTAATCCAGTTTACCTCAGTAAAATAAACCAGAGAAGGAAATGGTAAACCATTCCAGTATCTTTGCCCAGGAAACCCCAAAAGAGGTCACAAAAAGGACCAGACTGAAAAACAACTAAACAATAAGATCTAGCACATCCTTTACCCTGGTGTCTGGAATGACCTAAATACTCCACTACCCCAGATGCTGAAGGAAAACCACCCATCCCCTCAAGCTTGATTTATTATATTTGAAGAATTAAATACATTTCTAGAGCCAAGGCTATGCAATGCTATCCAGCTTTCAACACAAACATATGCAGAGGATGGGGGCAAGGGCAATAAGCAAAAATGTATAGTAACTAATTCATCTCAGGTTGCAGGTTACTGACCCAGGCACACTAATGATTGCTAATTATTTTCTATCAATCATCTTACAATCTTAAATTCGGGGGGGGGGATTCCCATTTTTGCTTCTAAAAAATGGCCCAGGAAACAACACAGAACACCCAGTGATTCTGAGACTGAGTCAGGGACACAGGTGAGACCTCCCAACTCTTCATCTGGTCCTTCTTTCCACCAGACTCTGCTCGACTGGCAACTGGATGGTGATACTTTTAAAGTGAAATAAAATGAGTTGCTTTTTTGGCAATGGACTCAGCAAAGCTAAATATCAGCCATCCCCACAATGCAGCTTAGTCTGTCCTTAGCAAACTTCTTCAAATACCAAAGAGTTGAAAGCCATCTGTTGGCAGTGATGTGCCATCTCATCTCCCAAGCTGCTACTCCAGCTACACTGCCATTAATCAACAATCCACACAGTATGACTGGTACATTTTATGAATTTATTTAGCTCTGTTTACTTCCTTAGGGAAATGGCAGAGAGAAACAGCTCCTTCTGACTATTTTGTGGGCATTTCTTGACTGCTGTGTTGATATTTCCATTCCAACTTCAAGAAGCACCCAAAAACCCAAGCAAATATTTGAAAACTGTTGCCTTTCCACTGTCCTAGAGGAGGAGCCAAGGGAAAAGGCAAGGCTGCCCCTGAGATAATCATAACCAAGAGACAGAGGGAACTAGACAAACAGGGGAGACCCTGAGATTCTGCTAACTGACCTTGAACTAACACATCCACATTCTTATCAGCAAAAAAGAATCTTATCAAATAACCATTTCCTTCTAACTTTTTGCTAAAGTTTATCCTCTTGAAGCCATTGCCTATGATGGCATTGCAACTCTGGCCCCAAGCTGGGGATTTCCAGGTCCCAAACAGAAGTCCACTCCCATCTTGTAACAATATAAGTTATAATTACCTCACTCTCAAATACTTAATATCCTAAGGTTTTAAAAAGTTCTACCTTCACAACAAACCCTCAGGGTAGATACTTTCCATTATTCCCATTTTATTAATGAGGAAATTGAGCCTTGGTTTCTGAGGGGCCAATGTATAGTAATATACCTCATAACAATTCTTAAAATAATTTTTATTATTATCTTTTCTTTAACACACCTACATTTCTCAATATATCCCTCTCTCTTTTCCATCTCTTAGCAAAGAATAATAATGTCTAACATTTATATAGTATTTTAAAGTTTATAAATCATTGCAAATTGTTTTTACATGTAATTGAGAAACACATTAAAATTAAAAATAAAAAATTGCAAATCACTGTATAAACAAATTTACATATATATGTATATTTGTGTCTTTTTTGGTTGTTACAGCAACTTTGTGAAATAGTTGTTATTTTCATACTTATTTTACAGATGTAGAAACTGAGGCAGGGAAAAAATTTAAATGACTGAGAAAGTTCAGCAAAACTAAACAACATATTGAAAAAACTTAATATTTGTGCTTTGTTCCATATCCACAGTCCTTTACCTCTGCAAAGCCTGC
Organism: Macrotis lagotis; assembly: GCF_037893015.1. Lineage (NCBI taxonomy): Eukaryota > Metazoa > Chordata > Mammalia > Peramelemorphia > Peramelidae > Macrotis > Macrotis lagotis. The sequence continues at coordinate 120,979,075 of NC_133661.1, forward strand.
CCCATAACCATTTTTAGGGTCTCATCAAAATCTAGAAAATTCTTACATATAGCCCTGTTCAAACCTCTGCTTGACCCAGGATCTGCTCTAAGTATGAAGGATGTTGCCTTTACCATACAACCTTGCTACCACAGGCATGAGAACATTCAGATCAGCTCAAAGTATGAATTGCGGATGTTGTGACCCCAATGTATCACGTTGATTTTTCTATCCTGGGGCTAGTTTGTGCTAGAGGAGAAAAATCTAAACCCATAGGAGGCCACCTTGTTTTCTTCTATTCATTCAGAGCATGTCAGAGCCAAGAATGCCACCTGGTCTGTTTGCTCTGACCTGATTCTTCTAGCAGGCTTCCCTATGCTGAATAGGGGACAGACCAGCAAGGAGGCTAACTAAATTCCTGGCTTTTTGCTCCCATTTAGGAGACGAGACTATAAAAAAGAGCTGAGTTTGTGGCTTTCAGTAGGGGCCTGAAGCCAGGTGGTCTGGCCTCCAGTGTGGCACCAAAGTTGCTATGATGTTCCCCCCTGGAGCTTTGCTCTCTTTAGGAGTCCTCCTATGGAGAAGGAATGTAGAGACTTGGATTTTCAGGCTAATGAGTCCAAAGTAAGGGAAGGAGGGAGGTGGGGTTTGGGTTTCTGTTCCTTAAAGAGTTCTGCCCCTACTCCATGATAAAAAGATACTAGCTTTTCTACCTGAGGTCTAGTTGTCCTGTCCCTCATAACAAGCCTCCTCTGTTTCTCTAATTCATTCTTAAGTCTGGGTTCAGACTGAACCCACAAATTCAAACACACATACACACATTTGACATTGCAGTGGTTTTTCTCCTGGCTCTCCTTTTTAACAGTAACTTCCTGTTCTTTGGAAAGCATATAAGGCTAACTCAGGAGAGCTTTGGACTGGAAGGAGCTCCTATCCTGGGGATACTGGGGTCTATTAACTTGTTATAGTCTTACTGTGCAACCTTAGGCAATTAACTTCCCCTTTCTGGGTCTCAGTTTCCTCATCTGTAAAATGAGGTGTTGGACTCAGTGACTCCAAAAGCTCTAAACTGTAATCCCCTACCTGTTTCACTTACATCTCTAGTCATCCCATCCATATTTGTATATCCTCCTTTGCCTCTTTCCCTCCCTTTTCAGTTCCCTTTTACATCGAGTCTTTTCCTATTAGAATGTAAGCTGTCTGAGAGTAGGGATTGTCTTTTTTCCTCAATTTTGTAATATAGTACCTGGCCCAAGGCACCTGCTCAGTAAATGTTTTGTCTATCTTGATTTACCAGGTATTACCCTTCTTCCCAATCTTATCAGGAGGTAAAAGTCTGGTCTCAGACACTTGACACGCACTAGCTGTGTGACCTTGGACAAGTCACTTAACCTTGATTGCCTGGTATCCAGAACCATACCAGTTGTCTGGCCACTGGACTCAGCTCTGGAGGAGAAAGGGAGTCTGGTGACCTAGCACAGCCTCCCCTCACTCAAATCCAGTTCAAGTGCTTGTCATGGCATCACCTCCCTGATGCTGTGGTTGCCTTCCAAAAGGAAGGATAAACAACAACAACCAGCAGAGACCAGGGTATCCCAGCCCCAATTTAAAAGTTTGGGAGAGATAAAGAACCTCCTTTAAGGGTAATCTAGAACTGCAGCCTTAGGATCCATCCAAGTCTGCTTACCAGGAGTCTAACACATTGTTAATGCTCCCTAGGACCAGCCTGAAAAAGTGGCTTCTCTCTCTATGGAAGTCTTCAATCAAAAACCTGGATGATCCCTTTTGGGATTAAGTTGCGATGGGAATTCTTGAGTTAGATCTGAAGGATCTTTCAACTCTGAGATTCCATAATTCTACAAGTAGAGACCCAGGCTTCTAAACTATTCTTTCCTCACCCCACCTTCATTCCAATTAAAATTCCAAAGGTTTTAAATGTTCAACTATTCACCCTAAGGTTCTTTAGTGTGTTACCTCTACCAGGAGGGTATTGGCATTTTCAAAAGGAATCCTTGTTAATGCAAATGAACATTCAAAGATGGGATTCCAGGCAATGAGACAAGTTTGGTTAGCGGGTCCCTCTCATCACACCTCTCAAAGAATCATCTATTCTACTCATGTTTAAGACTAGCCTTGATTCAGCCCAGCACTTTGTCTGTTGATGACAGACTTTAATAGATTTCTCTCTCCTAAATATGAAAAAAGGATAAAGATTGTATTCATTTTTTGAAGTAAATCACAGTCACAGTGTTCAAACTGAACAGGATCTTTTTTTCATATAATTCAACCTCTTTGTTTTAATACTAGCTGACTCTATAGTAACACTTTTGGGGGGTTTTTTTTAGGGTTTTTTTGCAAGGCAAATGGGGTTAAGTGGCTTGCCCAAGGTCACACAGCTAGGTAATTATTAAGTGTCTGAGACCGGATTTGAACCCAGGTACTCCTGACTCCAAGGCCGGTGCTTTATCCACTACGCCACCTAGCCTATAGTAGCACTTTATAAGACATCTCACCACATCTTTACAACAGCCCATTTAGGAGATTATTGTAAGTGTTATTATCCCATTTTACAGATGAGGAAACAAGATTGGAAAGATTAAAAGATTTGCTTATGGTCACCTATCTACTAGGTGTCAGACTCAAATCCAATGTTTTTTCCAGGTTTCTTTCATTTTATGTATAAGGTATCTGAAGTCCAGTGAGTTGGACAATGTGAGCTTGTGGCATAGTTAAGAACGGAGGGCTTGGAACCAAGGAAAACTGCTTTTAAATATCATGAGCAAATTACTTGACCTCTATAAAACAGGGGTAATAATGCCTGTACTACCTTTCTTAATGGTTATTGTGAGATTTCAAATGAGATAATGTGTGCAAACCAAAACCACTCTATGCATTAGCTCTTGGGTATTATTATTGTTCTATGTCTCTATTGTTGGAGTTGTTAGAAATCACTTTGGAAAAAGTTGCTGCTTTTCTTTTATATTTAATAGGTTTTTAATGAACTGTTGCAAAAGAGAAAGAAAATGATTGCTTTTTGAGATTAAATGAAAACTTTTAGTGTATGAGCTCATGTTCTATAGGTTTACTTCAAGTATTTTTGTTAAAACAACAGTTATAGACAGGCCTCTAGTTTTTGAAAGTTTTTCATTCCATGCAGGTTGGAGATTACTAGTATTTAGCATGATGATAAAATTATTGTTGTGGTTATCTTGTGTTGTCTTAAATTTTATAGAATTCAGATAGAAATGGTCCTGGAGTAAGATAATGATGTGATGAGAGTGATGATGGTGACGATGGTGTTGATGATGATGATAGTGGTGGTGGTGGTGGTGGTGGTGGTGGTGGTGGTAGTGGTGGAGGCAGAGCTTGTATTAGAATCTAAGGGCTCTTAATTTATAGATCAGACCTCCTTTCACAATACCACACTCTTGCCAGAGTCATTTTACAGCTGCTTTTGTTTACTTTCAATGGAGTCAGTAATACACATGGTGTATCTTTGACATTTGCCTTATTATGTTTTCTTGGCTTCTTGGAAGGCATTTTTATAATAACCTCTATTTATGAAAGTGTCTTTTATACCAATGAATAACATATGAACAAAACAAAAAAATTGGAGATGAGGTTTGAAAGAACCTGCTGCAAATATGTGCAATCTCTTACCATTCAAATGACCAAACATTATTCAACAAAGCCTGCCATCTGCTCCTATCATTAATATCTTCTCTGACAAAGGCAAGAAGGTAGGAAAAGAATGTTTCATTTTGAATCTGATCCCTTCCATGTATTTTCAGAAAAGTATTTCAAAGTCACTTTTCTACCACCTTCAACAATAAACTGACCTCCACATCCTGGAAAATTGAAGATCAGTCTGATGGTGCAATAAAAGATATTATCATTTTTTCCCTAGGGGTGTCAGCATGGTTTCATGGAAAAAGCAGGAGATTGATTACTAGTCCAAAGACCGGAGTTTAAACCTCAGCTTACCACGGACGAGCTGTGTGAACCTAAACAAGTCATTTTACTTTTGTAGGCTTCATTTTTCTTTGGGTAAAATTGGGATGGTAATTCTGTACTATGTACTCCAGCAGAAAAGTGCTTTATATACTATAAAGATAAACAACTGGACTTTTTTTATTATTTTCCAAGTAATCCCATGTCCAAATCAAGGCAAATATACAAACAACATAGCAAATTGACAGAAACAGGGATAAGGACTAGAATTCTGATTTAATTGGTATAGGGAATTCTTATATCAGGAAACTCTATTACCAGTTCAAGGAGGCCTCTTCTCTGCAATTTATAATCTTAGAGTTACTCAGTACACTGAGTTATCTCTCTAGGGTCACAAAGGTAGTATACGTCAGAGATATGACTTGAACTCAGTCCTTCCTGACTCCAATTCCAACTCTAGCTACCATGCTAATTTTAACTTTGTCTTGGCCCTTAAAAAGGACAAATTGTCTCCACTTCTCTGTTCAGATTAGGCTAATTCGATAGATAAGAGACTGTCAGTACCTTCCCTCTGAGATTATCTCCAATTTACCTTGAATGTTTTGTATGTTCATAGTTGTTTGCATATTCTCACTCCCACTAGAAAGTGTGTTTCTTAAAGGCAGGGACCATTTTTACCTTTCTTTGTATTCTCAGTGTTTGGCAAATAGCAAGTGCTTAATAAACGTGTTTTGTTTTGTTTTGCTGTTGCTGCTAACATTCTTTGCAAAGTGGAATATTGCAGAGGAGCAAATACAATTTTGAGGATCAGGATACCTTGGATTTAGTTTCAATTCAACCACTAATGTCACTTGATATTGGTGAAGTCTCTCTCTCTCTCTCTCTCTCTCTCTCTCTCTCTCTCTCCCTATCTGTCTGTCTGTCTTTCTCTCTGTCTCTCTGTCTCTATCTCTCTCTGCCTCTCTCTGTCTCTCTGTCTCTGTCTCTGTCTCTGTCTCTGTCTCTGTCTCTCTCTCTCTCTAAGTTTCTTCTCTGGGAGTTCTAGTTCTTATGAAATCACAAGCCTTCTCTCCCATGGTTTTCTCATCTATCAAACAAGGGAGCAGGTTATTTCTAAGTTTCTAGATCTACCAATTTAATTGACAAAACTTGCAGGTTTAACTATAAGTATCCTATCAGCTGAAGGTTTAACTAAATCCACAGAATGAAATTTCCCTGATGTATGCCAACCAGCTGTTATACTCACAGATAAGACAAGCCTGAAGAAGAGACAGAAGGCAGCATGTGTCAAGTAAGTGAAACTACCACCTTAACCATTATCTCCCCTCACACTTCAATGAAAGGGAGTCCAAGGAGTCCAAGAGCCTCAGGGATAGAAATGCCCCATAAATCACTGACCTGTATCCTAACCAGTGCCCTCCAGCCATCATCCTTGGAAGAAATCCTGGTAGAAATACATTCTGACTACTCCTACAGGTGCTGTGGTTACAGTTACTAAAGACTCAGAAAAGAAATTGTCCCCACCTAAGGTCTTGGTTCTGTTCATTAGAACCTGACATGATTTTATGATTAGTAATGACCTAAGAGAAGAGGTCTTAACAATTGCTTTTTGTTGTTAATATTGTTCAGGCTTTTCAGTCATGCCCAACTCCTGTGGTAGCATTTAGGATTTTCTTGACAAAGATACTGGAGTAGTTTGCCATTTCCTTCTCTAGCTCATTTTATAAATGAAGAAACTTTAGCAAACAGAGTGATGTGACTAGATCACACAACCAGTTGAGTCTTACTGACTCCAAGTCTGATTTTCTTTTTATTTTTTTAGGATTTTTGCAAGGCAAATGGGGTTAAGTAGCTTGCCCAAGGCCACACAGCTAGGTAATTATTAAGTGTCTGAGATCGGATTTGAACCCAAGTACTCCTGACTCCAAGGCTGGTGCTTTATCCACTACGCCACCTAGCCGCCCCTCAAGTCTGATTTTCAACCCACTGTGCTACCTAGTTGTCCATTTGTTATAATATCAATGGCTGGATTCCTTCCCAAGCAACAGAAAATTATTTATAAGACACAAAAGTTTATAATTTAGGAAACTACCTTTGCTATAAAATATAATATTAATGTAAATGTTAATTTAATACTATTTTGCATATCAACTCTAAAATTAAGCTATTATTTTAGCAAAACATAAAGAAATTTAATGGATAGACACATATTAGTACACAAGTTACAAATATCCAGAGCTCATGCCTCCAGTAATAACCTATTCTAAGTACAATAACAGAAGCAAAGTCAGGTGATATAATTTTGATAAGTGATGGCTATGTTTTTACAACTCTATCATCATTTGTTCCCTATACTAAGATATATTGAGGGTGTAGATTCTTTAACAATTCAACATATGATCTGAACCAATACTAAAATTGAAAGCAATTCTCTTGCCCCTCCTTCTAGTTAAGATGGTGGTATAAGACAAAAATATCATAGGTCAATACCACGAACTTCACTGCCCTTGTGTCTTCCAGCCTCTACCAATCTCACCCTATCTGCTCTCTAACATATATAAAGATATGATGGTGCCAATTAACAAAGTTTCATGCTGATCTCTAGCTACCAAATTATTTATATATCTGCAGCTTTCCTTCTTCTTGACCTTACTAAATACTTCTGTGGAAATATTGTTAGAATCCACTGCTCCCAGCTGCTCCCAAAGTTGTGAGAGCTACATTAGAAATTTCCCTTCTAGACTACTCAAATATGTTCATCACCTATGTCCACCTTTATGTCCAGACAGATACCAATCCTGGATATCATCTCTCTAATCTCAACTGAAGATAATTCCTACTAAATCTATTATGCCACAGGATCACACAGACCAAATGTATCAAAAAATAAAAAGTTGTAGTTACCTTGAATTTACCTTGAATATTTTCTTGTATTTTAAATTAGTAATTATAACTTTAAAATTTTATACATATAAGAAAATGTTAGCATATTTTGCTATTCTAAAATGTAAGAAAACATTAGGAAAATAATATCAATAAAAATGACAGAAATAAGGATAACAAAACTATCCTAATAATTTTTTGACTATAATACTTGTAATTCTTTAATAGTCAGCTTTTAATGGTGAAAATAAAATAATATGGTCATAGGTAACAAGACATAGGGAAAATAAGTTACAGAATTAAATGTATACTGTTTAAAGAGTTATACACAGTGTTTCCGATTTTCAAAACCTCTCACTCCAGCCTCCTCTCATTTCCTTCCTCTAGGGTATCAAAAAGTTTTCAATAAGTATGCTTCATCACAGATCAAATACATATAACTCACTGATCATTTTAACTACCTATCTAGGTAACTTGGATCATTGCGTGCGGATTTAGTCATGGAAAAAAGTCAATATTGATTTTCTTCTCTGATCTTTCTCCTACTAAGTGTATCATGATTATCACTGGCCATTTGTCAGTTACCTATTCCCAGCCTGGCTAAAAGCTTTTCTGCATATAATATGCTAGAAAAACATAGTTATTTGGAGTTAGGTGAGCTAAGAGGTATCAGCTTTATGAGCTTGGTTAAATCCTTTAGCCTATATGCATTTGTTTCTTCATAAGGGAAATGATAATGATTGTGGTATAATAATACTATTATAAAAATAAGTGGCTCAATCAACTAAAAGGGTTGTAGTGAAGACAGTGTTTGTACATTTTAAAACATAATATAAACATTATTTTATAATAAAATTATTAAGCCTAAAATCACTAATTTACTCATCCCTACAGTTCCAGCAATTATTTTTTTTAAATTTTAACCATTTATTTAAAACTGGTTTTCCTGACCAAAATTATTTGAAAGTAGTCTGAAATTTTTTCCCTGCTGAGCATTTTAAACATTTTGGACAAAGTTTTTAAATACAACAACTTAGTCACAGCTCTGTTGATTCTGACCTCTTTCAAAAAAAATTGCACCAAGGAATTCAGCTGAATTTCTTTGTTTCCTCTTTCTGTAATCTGTACAATCTCAAAAATGACACTTTTTTCTACCCCCTTCAGTGAAGCACTTTTTAGTACCCATCCTTAGTGTTGCTCAAATGCTTATGTCAGCCAGATTCTACCTCTCAAATTTTCTAGTTTAAGTGGATAATGAAACCTGCTCTTGGTGCTCTAGTTCATATCTACTTTATGAAGTCTAAAAACAACAAAGGGCTGAAAAGGAAAATGAGACAGAAAAGATTACCCACTTGCAAACTGTTTGTTAACCTCAGAGCCACTTTCCTCCTTGGCAAGAAGGCAGTCGGTTATGTCTGGGCTTCCACATGTTATCCCCTGTACAGGGTTGAATAGCTTCCACAAAGCAGACTGGACTAGTTTCTGGGGCGGCAAGCCACTTAGCTGAGATTCCAAAGTTTCCTCCTATTTTTAGTACCACTTTAGATACACAAGGGTAGACCATTGCTGCTCTCTCTCCCCTCCCTGGAAAGTTCCCAAAGTGCTCTATCCCCCACATACCCTTATGCAAAGAAATCTAATTGTCCTCAGGAGTCCACTGAAGTAGACTAATTAAATTTACACTTGGGTTTGTACTTTGGTTTTCCTTCTATCAATGAAAAGTCCTTCAAGGTCAGACAATCAGTTTTCTGCCTCCTTGGTCTCTTCCACGGTATACCCAAAACAGAACTCTACCTATTGGCTATGTTTATGGAATTCGATCTGCAGTTAGTTAATAAGACACTCTAAGTAATCTTGACTGTGGACACAAGCATCATATCCAAACCAATCATGCAGAAATCCCAGCGACTGTTCACATGTCCTCAAAAGTTTGCATTTCCTGTGTAGACTGGATAATTTCCTGATTATATTGCATCCATCTCTACCATTAAATTTGGTAACCCATATAATTTGGTTGTCTGGGTTTGTCTTTATAGTAACCCACCAGAGTGGAACTCCAGAGTTTGGAAGCATTGTCCTACTTCTAAAATACCTTCTACCATATGATCTTGAAAGGTTTTTTGCTTATTTCTATGACTCAGCTCGCCTGTCAATATTGTAGAAATGCTTATTAGTAATAAGATATTACTAAAATATAAAACAACGACAAAACAGTGAATAACATACTCAAATAGATTACAGGTCTGCATTCCTTTTTCTCCTGAATTATTGCATATGCTCTCTCCTACTACATATTCCCTACTAATTTTTCAATGGCCAGGATTCTAAGATGTGGAAGCACCACAGCGTGGTACTCATCAGCTTTGCCAAGAGCAAGCTAGAGATTATTATGAATTGTTAAGGGATTTTGAGAAAGGAGAGTAGGATCTTGAGAACAAATAGAAAGGAGAATTACAGAGAGGACAAAAATAAAGAGATAGTTTGACAATAAATCTAAATTTAACTCTAAAATCTTTCTAGGTGGAGCAGTGGATAGAGTGCTGAGTGTGGAGCCAGGAAGAATCTACTTCACAAATTGCAATCTAACCTTAGACACTAGTTTTGTGATCCTGGGCAAGCCACTTATCACCGTTTGCCTCAGTTGTCTTATCTGGAAAATGGCAAACTATTCCAGTATCTTTGCCAAGAAAACCTCAAATGAGGTCACAAATAGTTGGATATGACTGAATATAACTGAATAATACCAACCACTAAAAACTATTATATGTCAAAGGAAAATGAATGCAAATATAATACAAACCATAAACTCTTTGAGAGCATGGATCTGACAATCAAAGATTTAAAAGAAATATTAAAAATCACTTATTCACAGGATCATACAGTCATATTAAAGGTGATATCAGAGGCCATTGAATCCAACTCCATCATTTTATAGACAAGGACACTAAGGTCAGAGAAGTTAAGGGAATTTTCCAATGTTATTCAGGCAGTAAACATCAAAGCATTGTTCTTTCCCCTGCCTTTTATCCATATGCATGCATGGAGCACATGGACTAGTTATTCATGGTTGTACCAATACTCCCTCAAGTGAGCATCACCATTAGCCCTTCACCTTTATAGACATGGACCAGTCTTTACAACACATGCTCCTATCTTTGATCCCAACACTTGCCATCTGGGGTCAAACAAAAAAGTCTAATCATTGTATGATCTGACAACCGTTGGAAGATTTGAAAACAAATATAGCTCCCCCACAACTAAATGATTAAGAGGAGGCAATGGAAATTTTCTATAGTAAGTAATTTTCTATAATAAGTTGCTCATCATTCTTTAACACACACTAAGAATCCTGGTTCTGCCAGATTTTAGTTGCATTATCATAGCCAAGTCAGAGCTCTCTGATCCTTATTTCTCTTCTTTGTAGAATGAAGAGGTAGAACAAGATGATTTTTAAGATTACTGTCAATATGATTGTACATGTACAATCTACATCAGATTACTTGCTGTCATGGAGAGGAGAAAGGGGGTAGAAAAGTTACAAAAAGATGAATATTGAAAACTAATTTGCATTTAATTAAAAAAATAAAATTACAATTTAAAAACATCACTGCAAATTCTAGTAGTCTAGAACTCCATAAAAGTGAATGGTGTGAAATACTGAAGGATGATTCCCATCTCTTTTATTTCCTACAGGTATGTCTTTGTCAAGTCATTTCTCCTCTAGGGGTTTCAGTTTTCTTCTTCTGTAAAGTAAGGAGGTTGGCCTAGATCAATGATATCAAACTCAAAGTGAAATAATGACTTAGAAAACCATAAATCAACATTACCTATGTTGGATTGCATTTTTATTTATTTTATTAAACATTTCTCAACCACATTTTAGTCTGATATGGGTCTTACTCAGGAGCTTTGTGAGTCTGCAACTGCTGAAGTGAGTTTGACACCTCTGAACCAGTGACTTGCAAGGTCTCTTTCAGATCTCAATCCTTTAATCCTGTGATCCTATGAGTCACGTAAAGGGAATTGGGCCATATTTGCTGATAGTACAAGGGGGAAAATAAAGTGACCTGGGAGCTCTAGTATGTATTGTTCCAAGGTGTACTGCTTGAGTCCATAACCTTTTTTAAGATCTTAAGACCAAAGGCTTATGATGGGGAAAAAAAATATAAGAGGCACAGATCCAAAGTTGGTGAGGAAAGTACATTTAGGCTCCTCAATTTCACACAGAATCCCAAAAGAGGTGGGACCCTGAGTCAGAGAAATCTGAGAAGTCTGAGTCCCAAGTCAGAGATTTCTCTAGAAGTCAAAAGGGAGTTAAAAGAAGCAGCCTGGCCTGGGGGATCAAAGTAATTGTTGTTCAGTCACATCCAACTCTATGGGACCCCATATAGGATTTTCTTGGCAAAAATGCTGGAGTGATTTGCCATTACCTTCTCCATCTCATTTTACAGATGAGAAATATGAGGCAAACTAGGTTAAATGACTTGCCCAGGGTCTCACAATTAGTGTCTGAGGCAGATTTGAACTTTCAAAGATAATGATTCTGACTCTTTATCTATTGCACTACCTATCAGATCTAGAATCAAGGCAGAATAAAAAAAATTGAAACCCCCAAGAATCAGGGTCAAACTAGGGTTGAAGGGTCTGGGAACTAAAGCCACCCGGACAACACTGAGTTCCTGGAATGGACTTTTAGTCCATTGGTTCTGTGTGTGTGGTTTACCTCAAAAGAACAGTCTGCTACAATTCCCCACATACTGTGCAAAATTTGGTTATACCTTTGACTAAGTGTTACTAGACAACCAGAGACCTGGTGGAGAATATGAAAGCATATGGGGAAAAAGAGACTATGAGGAATAGTCAAATATAGGGAAAGTCTAGGACTTCAGGGCAGAGTCTACTGGGGAAATCTCACCTTTTTCATTGTTGGGTCATGGTAACCAAAAACTAACTTAAGATCCCTTCAGATGGACTGTTAAGTAACTGCTATATCACTGACAGAGGCTGCATGAGGAGAAGGGGGGTAAGAGGAATCTACAGATACTCAGCTATTCCTATTCATTCAATCTGAGGACAAATATTTACATATTTAGACAGACAGCAAAGTTGCCTGAACATTTCAGTTTTCACCCGAATGCTTTGCTTTATGTCAACACAACCTTTGCCACAGAAGGGTTAGGAAGCTTGCCCAGGGTCACATCAAAAATGAGTGGCCGTCCTGGAATGAGAATCCCTCTGGTGTTACATTTCTGGAAGGATTTGTAGACTGCTGAGCCAAGCTCCACTTCTTGAGGGTCTGTGTGCATGGAATGTCTGGGTGAGTTGAAGGTTATTAAGTGTCTAAAGACTGGACCTGAGGGGCAGTTAAGTGGCACAGTGAATAGAACACTGGCCCTGGAGACAGGAGGACAAGAGTTCAAATCCAGTCTCAGATACTTAATCATTGCCTAGCAGTGTGAACTTTGGCAAGTCACTTAACCCCATTGCCTTAAATAAATGTTTTTTAAAAAGACTGTATGTGAAGAGGCCATCTCAATTTCATATGATATAATTGACTCTGAACTTTACGTGAATCCTAAGAGCTAAAGTATCCACATTCCCCATATTCTTCATAAATGACTTTCTCCCAATTGATCAAAGGGTATTGTTGACATTTTCTTTGTCATCACTTTCTAACACCCTCCACACCCTTCCCCCAGTTGTGATCCCCCAAATCCCTTTCCACTAGTATCTTAAGGGTCAAGTAAGGAGCAGGTGTCCTCATTCCCATTTTATCACTGCATTGAAATTTTCTTCCTTGGGAATGCCACTCTAGCATACCAGGTACTCCTGAAGCTTTGGATGCTTTTCAACTCTGCTTATGTCATCCACATTTTTAAAAGTATCATTCAGACACATGCTTACACAAATGTGCTATCCTAAGGCAGTTCCAAAAGTGTTTCTGATCAAGTGTCTGTTAAATTGGGCTTTTACATTAAGACAGGACCCATCTCGCTTTTCCATCAAGATCATTTTTCAGAATAAAGAAACTGAGGCCCCCAAAAGCTAAATGACTTTTCCATCATCACATAGACTATAAATGTCAAAACTGAGCTTCAAATCTAGTTTTGACCCCAATGTTTGGGGGTCATGAACTTCAAAATTCCATTTAAGTAGAGAGCTCTTCTTAGAGATATCCTCATTTCTCACCTGACTGCACTACTTTGGCTTCTCTAATCATGCCTCTGCATCAGGTACCTGGTTCTCATCCTCATCCCCCAACCTTTCAGTCCCTCTGCCCCATACCCTGCTTTTCAGTTTCCTTTTGTCCTATCTTCCTTAATTAGATTGTAAGCTCCTTGAGAACAAGCATTTTTGTTGGAATGTCTTTCTTCTAAAAAAAAAGAGATTGGAATGGGAGTAGGGGTAAGTAAATACAGATGCCAAGATGAGGATACACCTTCAGACTTCCTTAGGTGCTAGTTTTCGTTGCCGGCATTTCTAAGCAGAGGGGAGACACTGGGAAATGCATATGATAGAATTAAAAAAAAAACAAAAGGAACCAATAAGATTTAAAAATAAAAAAGAATCATAGGATATGAGAACTAAAGTAGATCTTAGAGGACCATTGAGTCCATCCATTTTTTTCATTTTACATAAGAAGCATTAATGCTAATAAGTTCAATGATCTGCCCGAGGTGACGCAGAGTTGATTCCCCGAGTCTTTTGATTTCCAACTTATTGCTCTTCATTTTAATGAGACTTTTTTCCCTGGATACTATTTTGCTGTGCAAATTTGATAATTACTTCCTTTTTTTTGGTTCTATTACAACTGCCAAAATTTCTACCATGGCAAAAACTATTGGGACATGTTCTCTCGGGACTCAAGACTTCATCTTGGTCAGTATAAAAACTCTCAGATTTGGAATATTGTATGGATCTACTATGATTCTTCTGATATAGACATGATCAGAAGCACAAATGTGCTTTGTTTAAGACTGTTCATGATGCCCCAAGGAGGCTCATGCAGCTAACCAAATATAGTTAGGCTATTTCTGCAGACCAAGTCAAGAAAAACTCTCTTATGTGACCTTAAGCAAATCACACATAAATATCATAAGAAAAAAAATTTATAAGGTTTCCTCCCTTTCCAAATCTCCCTAGAGCTATTTTTTTCTGCTTTGAAAGTTCAACCTCTGCTTCAGTCCCAAGTAGCTCCAAGTTGCCACAATGTTAGGAAGATAAGTAAGCATTTTGTCCTTGTCAGGGCAGACAAACTGGTAAATAAAAGAAGCTGTTTTATTGTTTCTGTCTAGGGTGAGAGGAGAGGAGAACATCATTCCTCTCTGTCTCCATCCAGATGCCTTTCACCTCTCTCTCTTTTTATCTTTATCTTTTTCTCTCTCTTTCCTTCCTCAAGATGTGGGTGAAAAGTTGAAGATGGACCCTTGCTGTACCCCCAAACCTGAGGTAAGATTGGTGCCTTTTCAACTGGGCTAAGGTACTTAAAACACCAGAAGTAAGACATTAAAGTTAAGAAAAATCTGAATTTAAACACCACTTTGTAAAACTTAACTAAAAATGGGAAGGAAAGGGAATAAATATCTACATGACTCCCATTCTGTGTGAAGACTTGTGCTAAGTTGCTTTGACAATACTATCTCATTTGATCCTCTGGCAGTTAGTTGCTAGGATGCTCTTCATTTTACAGTTGAAAAAAAAACTGAGGCAAACAAAAGTCAAATGACTTGCCCAGAGCACCATGACTAGTGTCAGAGGCCAGATCTGATCTCAGCTTCTTGACTCCAGACCCATCTCTCTTTATCCACTGCACTGCCAGCTGCCTCACAAATGATCATTATTTGCCCTCCCCTCCAGACACACTGTCTCTCTCTCTTCCACACAAACACAAAGCAAATCTATGTGAGTTTTTTGAGGGGCAGGAGGAGGAGATGTTTGTTTTTGATAGTAAAGACCTAATGAAGGGCAAGAGCATGAAGTCATTATATTATTAGTTCAATTAATCATCACTGATTATCATGAGACTCGGGTAGGCTATTGCTTAGGAAATGGAAGAAAAAACTCAAAAATAAGTGAAAGTTGTTAAGGGCACCAATAAACTATGATTCAAATATTTGCATGAAAATCTTTATGAAAAATGAAGACTGATTTTTCAAAAGTTTAAAATCAAAGCAAATGGGAATGAAGAGCCCTGATGAAACTTTATAGCAGTTATTTTTGGTCCCCATGCCCTTTGCCTTTCAGTAAACATCAGTAAACATCCATACATTCAGAAAACATTCTGGAGTTTACTATGCAAATGTCCATAAGAAATTTTAAAAAGGTTAAATTAAAAGTGTGTATGCAAAAAATTAATTTACAGATTAGAAATCAAGTTAGAGTTTGTAGAATCTTTCAGTAGGATAATATGGTTATTTATCAAGTATTCCTCAGATTACCTTGATAAACCTACTGTACTCCTTGATTAAATTGGAAACACCTATTGTAGAGGAAGTGAAATTATAACAGATTATAAGATCCAAGATGATCATTAACTATGTTGATGATTTACCCACTCAAATAATTATTGAGCATTAACTATACTAGGTGATTTAGAGGATACAAAGAAAATGGTGAGAATATTAATAATATTAATAAGTCACATTCATACAGTGCTTTAAGGTTTGCAAAGTATATTACATTTGTTAATTCCTTTGATCCTCATAAGAACTTTGTAAAGTAGGAGTTACTGTTATCCCCATCTTACAGATGAGGAAACAGGGCAAGAGAGGTTAACTAACTTGTCCAGGGTTGCATGGTAAATGCCTGAGGATTTGAATTCAGGTCTTCCTGACTCCAAATCTAGTACTCTACTTTGTCACCTAAGCGATTTATACAAAGATGGTGGCTATATGAAGAAGCTTCATCTCAGAGACTGTTTGGGTATAATAAATGTTAATTTTAGCTACTGGTGATGAGCTGAAGAGTGAACATTAAGCCTCAGAAAACACAGAGGAACAAAAATTTGAGGACAAGTCACAGGCCTGAAATCTGAAGCAACTTTGTAAGAAAGACTTATTTTAAACCATTTTGAATAGCAACAAAATTGGTTAAACTTGCTTAGTCACTATTAGCAATTAAATAAATGAAATTCATAGAACATAGATCCTGGGATCTGAGTTGCCATCTAGTCCAACTTTCTGATATTACAGATTAGGAAATTGAGGGCCACAGAGATGAAGAACCTATTCTCACAGAATCAAAGTCAAAGGTGGGGGAATTCAAACCCAGGTCATATGACCCAAATCTAGTCCAGTTTTCACTAGCTCCTGTTAGACCAGAGCATAATTCCTTTCTCTCCTGTTTTATGGTAAAAATATTCAAGAGAGGAGGGAAATTTTGCAAACAAATATGACAAAACGCCAAGTATTGTTTTCTGAAAAGTTAATGTCTAAAGCAGAATTTCAGACGTGGTCTCTGAGGCCAAAAGTAGAAAGCATGTAATTTGAGTATTCTACATTGTCTATATAAAATGAGGCCAAATGGGATTATGATGAAAAATTAGGTCAGTCCAGTTTGCAGCAGTTCATCAAGTAGAGTTAAGTTGCATGACTAGACTGGAAAAGTACCAGCCTGGAGTCAGGAAGATCTGGGGACTGACTAACTGTGTGACCCTGGGTAACTCACTTACCATCAATTGACTTCAATCAACTAAAAGAGGAAATGGCAAACCATTCCAGTATCTTTGCCAAGAAAACCCAATTTAGGGTCATGAAGAGAGAGACATAACTAAACAACTGAACAACAACAGACACATTTAATCTCTCAGTTTTCTTAACTATAAAATGGGGATAATAAGTGACATAATATTTGTAAAGCATTTAGCAGTGTTTGCATATGCTATGATGTGACCTGCCCAAGATCACTTAACTATCTGACAGAACCAAGAATAAAACTCAGGTCTCTTGATTTTGCAATTCAGTATTCTCTCCACTCTTTTGCACTGACTCAATTAGTATCACCTTCTTCCAAATTTAACCAGAACTTCTAAACAATCATTTCAAGAATCAGACAACAGGGGCAGCTAGGTGGTGCAATGGATAGAGCCAGTCCCTGGAGACAGGAAGACAGGAGGATCTGAGTTCAACTCTGTCCTCAGACACTTAATAATTACCTAGCTGTGTGGCCTTGGGCAAGTCACTTAATCCCATTGCCTTGCAACAAAATAAAACAAAAAAAGAATCAAACAGCAAAGGGCAAATGAGCAGCCTGGAACAACTGTCTTCTAGAATTCAATCAGGGCATTATTACCCAAGAGCAAACCTCAGTAGCAAAATGAGTCCAAACTGGAATTGTAATGGGACCATTAACTAGAACACAGCAGAAAATGAAAAACTGTGAGGTTTCTAAAATCCGGTCTTCTTTATTTCAATTATTTTTGAGTAAAAGGCAAAGAATGCAACTACAAAGTTGGGGTCTCTACTTAGGACCCTTTGGGATTCTTCCATAGTTTATGTGCAAAGGTTGGGATCAGGGCAGGAACTAACAAAAACAAATAAGGAAGGCACATCAGTCATTGGTAACTCAACCGGAGCCTCAGAAAGATCCCAAGAAGAGGAATTTGGCCTGTTTTAAGAGACCTGACGCCTGGCACTGCTGAGGTTTGGTTTGGAAAGGAAAAGGAAGGGAAGGAAAAGAGTGATGGTCCAGCACATCAAAGGGCAGCCAGATCCCTGTGAGGTAATTACAGATATCAATCACTCACATCTCACTGTTAGGGCAGTCTGAGATTTCGTCTGCTCAGGGGCAAAACATCACATTAGGATACATTTAAACTTGTCCTTTCTCAAGTACCTGTGAAAGCCAGTTGAGCAGAGAGATGGTATCTTTGAATACTACCCCATATCTCTGAAGAGTAAAGTCACAGAAATTTAGATTTTGATCTGGAAGGAACATATAGTTCATTTAGTTCAGCACTCTCTACAGGTATGGCAATTGAGACTCAGAGAACCCTTGCCCAAGGTTACACAGACTGAGAGAGCCAGGATCCAAACTCAGGTCTCTCCTCATCCCCAATCACTTACTCTGCCTTTTGCTAAATAGCTTAGGTCTCAGGACCAGTTGCCCACCTCAGGTTATTACCTACATCCCTAGCTGTATCAAGAATATTGTCTTTTACATGTGGTAGGAATTTAACAAATGTTTGTCAAATAGAATTGAATGTCATACTCTCAAGATGATGGATTTGATTTTAAACCTTCAAGGGTAAGAAAATGAGAATGGAGATTATTCTTCTTCTAGGGTCTACTGATGAATGGCAACAATCCAAAGGTTTATTATTGAAAGAGTCAAAGGATTCAGAAAGTCCCTTGAGCCTTTCCAAATTTTTATCATGTGTATTCAGAAAGCCCCTAAAATTGTTCCAGCTCTCCTAAAAATGAGTCATAAGGTGCTCGAAGTAACTATCCTAAAAAAAAACCAAAAAAAACTTATTTTTTCAGCTAATCCCCAGACCTAAACATAAAGACAGACTAGTATTTCCATTCAACTCTGTCTCTGGTCCCTTTATTCCACCCAGGCCATGAGCAGGCTTAAGTAGTCCCTAAGAGGTCATTTCTTGGAGATAAAAGGATCAAAACTGTTCTAAATGCCCCCTTTCACCTTTGCAATTGCTGTTCTTCATCCATCAGACTTTCTTCTATAACCAATCACTCTCAGTCTCCAAGATTTCTCAGATTTTCTCACTAATGAACCAGAGAAGGACAGAAAAGAGCTGCTCTGTCTCTCTTCTCTAACAAATGTTACTGATAAAACTTATAGATGTCATGCTCTATGCTACATCTCTAAGATAGCTGCCTAACAACAAGCTGTCTTAGAAATCAGAAGTCTTTTTTGAACCTCAAGATAGAAGTCTTTGAAGAACCAGGTATCCATCAATGCCCAAATTCAAGCCTACCTTCCTGCACTGAGATTAGGTTCCTTACTTAAGAGTTCTGGTTTATTTAGCTCAAGAAGTCTTAATGTCGGATCTGCGAACTTGTTGAGTTTTTCAGTATATTTTAATAACTACATTTCAAAATCATTGATTTCCTTTCATTATAAACCTGGATCCTCCCACAACTTTTTAATGTTGTCATAGATATAATATACCTTTGGGGTGGCTTTGGTTCTTATTGAATCAGGACCTATATAGTGACCAATTTCTTTCTGAGAACTGTGCTTCTTGATAACTTTTCCTAACATTTCCACTATCAAATAATACTTATAAAATCTAGAAGAATCAAAAGATGGCAAAACCTTTCATTTACATCCAGTGAGGAGGAATGATGGGAACAGAGGAAAGATTCACAAGCTGAGATCCTTTTTACTTAATGACTAAACTTCCTAATGTAATTTGAAAGGTATAGAACCCTAGTCCATCTTTCATTTTTTTTCCAGTTTCTTGAGGTTAAGGCATTACCTCCAGAAATATTTCATTCACATTCAACTGTAGTGCCCTAGATGAAATAGAATATCAACCCATTTGTATATCACTACATTATCTTGGGGGTTAGTTTAGTAGTACAATGAATAGAGTCCTGGTTCTGATATTGGGAAGACCTGAGTTTGAAACTGGTCTCAGACACTTAACTAGCTATGGCACCTTATATGTTTGCCTCAGTTTGCTCATCTGTAAAATGGGGATAATAATATGACCTACTTCCCAGAGTTGTGAGAATCAATTGAGATAATACATATGAAATACTTAGCATAGTGTCTGGAATATAGTAAATGCTATCTAAATGTTTATTGTTATTATTATTATAATTATTATCTTTTTTCTTAAGTTCAAATATGGAAATGGAACAAATAAATTTGAGCAAGGGGAAGTGAGAGAAAGTACAAATCATGAGATCCTATTAAGGCTTTTAGGTTTATAGGAATCACTATGAGGTAGAGGACTTTAATCCTAGGGCTTGTGAATTTGTTTGCTAAAAATATTGAGATAATTCCATTTTAATATACTTAGGTTTCTTTGTAATATTTAAAAACTTTTTTCTGAGAAGGGATCTATTGGCTTCACCAGACTGCCAATGGAATCTACACACAAGCTTAAAAAGTCCTTCTCTGCCTCATCTAGATGATCTGTATAGACATGCTCCTAACTTTATACTCAGGATGTTGTTACTTAAGACTTAAGCTTGGAGAATGTGTGAATAGACTCCTAGACTACTTTTCTCCTTCTGGAAATGGAAACTTATGTCCATCAATCAATCAACAAGCACTTTATAAAGTGACTTCTATGTGCCAATCACTGAGATAGATGTAGGATGTACAAAGATTGATTTCAGCCACATATCATGGATGCCTTCAGTAATGCAGAAAAATAAAGCCTTCCTCTTGGTTCTTTCAAAATACAACAAAGTGAAGCATAAGAGGTTTGTTAGGTGAAACCCTAAATCTGTACTGCTCATCTGCAAGGTCATGTCTTGAGAAAAGGGATATCATTAGTAACACACCTGCTAAGTAACAAGCCAGGGAATGTGTCCTAAAAAAATAAAACTACAATTTTGCCATTGATGACTACAACATTTAATCACTGCTTGTTGGGCATTTCCTTTTGGATGGATGCCTTCTGGAAGGTCTTGATCCATTCATATTAATAGTTTATTACAACTTTGCAAATACTGAGGAAAGATACTCTGGTTTTCAGGTGGACTACTTTCCTTAAATATAGAAATCCTGGTGAAGACTTACTGATAAAGTTTTGCAAACCAAATGTCTGCAAATCAAAATGCCTCATTATAAGCCTTAGTCCCCATAATGAATTATATAGGTCAAATTCATGAAGGACTGGGGCTCTGGAAGAATATTTTTTGGCAGTTTGGAAGAAGACACATGACTCACAGTATTTATAAGGAACAGGCTGCCCATTTTCCTCTGACTAGCCCTGGATAATCCAAGAGAATTCCAGAATCAACTTGCAAATGGAGGAGAATCAAAGAGCAAAACCCAACAAATGTACTGGAACACCCCCCCCACAGGATTTGGGGGAAAATCAAAAGCAGGAGCTATTTCTGAATGCCATAGGGGAAACTGACATTCACAGTGATGGAAATTGTGGATCTGTCTCTGCTCCTGTCACAACCCCTTTGTAACCTTTTCTTTTGCCCCCGTTCACAAGTCAACTTCTAAGAGAAAATGTTTCATGTAAAAGAATATCTTTTTTCCCTTATAAAACAATATAGAGATCTAAATAAATCTCGTCTCTCTAAATCTTAGGATGGGGAGGTCCTTGATCCCTGATTCTCTTTTACAAAAGCTTTGACAATGTAGGATAATCCATATATCATGTGCTTATTTTTCCTAAGGTCTTGAGAGCATAAAAGAAATAATAAACAGTGTCAGTATGACTGACACAATGTGGATTTGGATTAAGGAGACTGGGTTCAAATCCTGACTCTCTTCCCTGCTACCTGTGTGACTTTGAAAGGATGTTGGATCAGATGATCTAATGTTCCTTCCACCCCTAAATCTTTGATTCTCTGAAGTTAAAAGTATTTCACTATTACTGTTTGTACAGAGTATATCCAATTACAACTAAAAACAATTCTTCAGTGTAACTAAAGTATTTCTAAACTCTATCTGCTAACCTACCAATTTCAAGCAATGTTCTACTCAGCAAAATCCTAGTCAAATAAAAATAATTTAGGCAATCTGTTGGAATTAGTTGTAACAGATATAGGTGCCTCATGAGCTCAAGAAGACACAACACATACAAGGGCATCTCTGGTCCATTGTGCTACAGACCTAAATCCTGCTCATCTCCACTAATTTTTCTCAGGATTCCAACCTCCTGGTGATAGTTGCCATGTCTAGGCAGGAAGGGAAATGGGTGAGGCCCACTTAGGAGTTATATAACCTTCTGTTTTTAAGAACGAAATAAAAATAGGAATGTGTATTTTAGGAAAGAACTGGCTAGGAGAATCATGTAAAAACTTTCTGGAAAGCCCAGGATAACCATGAAAGTGGACTCCTCACTGTGCCTCTCTAGAAAGCTGGTTTGCCAAGATTTAGTCAAAGAACAAAGATGTCTGTAATGGGTTGAACTATCAGAAAAGTGGCATCTCAAACTATAGTAAAACAGATAGAGGAGATAGTTTTATCCTGTACTATAAAGCACTGGTCATTCATTGACTCATATGTTCACTGAGGTTAGATGATTGAATTTGGTGTTGGAAATTCTCCTGATGGATGAATTTGTGTAGGCACATACATTTGGCACTGTTACAACAACCACCAGACAGCACACTAGGCTGGGAGTTGGGAAACCTCTGTTTCAATCCCAATTAAAACACTGACTTTCTTAGACCTGTGGTCACTTTTGGAGTGAACTGACAAGATATCCTGGCATCATCCACACACAGCCTGAAGGTAAAACTTTCAAACTGTGTCTATATGATATAAATACAACCAGTTGAAATGTGAAAACATTTTGTTAATTAACTGGTTGCTTTACTTATATGGTGCCAAGTAACCATTTTGATTTCTTTTAAAAACTGGATTGATTTTTATTTTGATTAATTCAAATGAATCAATCTTTTGTTTTCCCATTATATAAACAGTACCTCAATTTCCTCAACTGTAAGATGTGGGAATACTGAAAGATTAGTAAAATAATCTCTGTGAAGTGCTTGGAATCCTTGAGGGAACTCAGTTTTGTAAAATGAAGATATTCTATCCAAAGAGCTGTTCTACCAAGTTCAACTTCAGACCTAGTGTTTTGTCAGAAGTTGAATTTATTTTCACCAATTTTATAAACAAAAAAGGGAGAAATTGTAACCTTTAAGGAGAGTCAAGCATTTTCAGAGGATGAAACTCCAAGTTCTGATAGACTTAGATCATAATCTTCTAGAGAATTGGTATTTTGTGATACACATTTCAAAATGACACGCAGTGTGATCACCCTGTTTCCCTTGGGACAGTGGTCACTCAATACTACTCTCCCCTTCCCAGTATTCACTGTACTGCAAAGGGGTCACCAGAATGCCCAATTTCTTCTGAAAAACAGTCTTTATTCCAGAGGATAAGTAATAACTTTGCATTGTATCCTATATATGGATTTTTTTTTAGTGGAGAGGGGGGAAGCCAAAATCTTTTTGCTAATAAAAGAGAGTTGGATATATAGATACACTGATATCTTGAGATTAACTCAGAAAAGCAAGGTACATTTTTTTATTTCACTCCATACCAAAGTTTTCATCCATCTCCCTTAGCAAGTTACCCTGAAGATGATGGTAGAGGCATGCTAGGACCTTTTATCTTAAAAATCTGACATTTCACTAAAGAATCTGCACTCTCTTATCTGGGACTCCAAAGAAACCATTAAAGAATTGAGGGATCATCCAGGAACTATCTTCTCATCTGGGGAAGCTAAATGGCACAGTGGATAGAACACTGTCCTCAGAATCAGGAGGCTGGGAATTTGAATTCAGCTCCTGACACTTATTAGCTGTGTGACCTTGGGTAAGTTACTTAACCCTGATTGCCTAGCATCCAAGTCATCTCTAGTCATCCTGATTCATAACTGGTCACTGAACCCAGATGACTCTGGATCAGAAAGTGAGATTGGTGACTTAGCACAACATCCCCTCACTCAAACACAATTCATGTGCTTATCATGGCATCACCTCCCTGATGTCATGGTTTTCTTCAAAAAAATGAAAGACAAACATCTTCTCATCTGAAACACTAAAGCTCATGGTTTAAAAAAACCCTATAGCCAGGATTAAGTCTACTTGGTCATTTCCTCAAAAAAGAGAAAGAATAATATCTTTCTGTCCTTGGTGGTCATATGAACTATGTGGGGAGATATGAACTACGTGGGGAGAAGCAATCAACTCACTTGCTTCATATTATCAAATTAATATCAAAACAGGCATGACTTCTTAAATAAAATTAATTCAACTAAATTTTATTAATCATCTACTATGCATTGTACTAAGGTCCAAGGACATCATACAAAGATAATTCCCTTAAGGAATTTATAATTCTTGATACTAGAGGAAGTAATATATAGTCACAACTAAGATTGATCATTAGTATAAGGATTAAGAGTCAGCATAGCCTAGTGGAGAGAAGGTAATTCTTGGAGTCAGAAACACTTGAAGTCAATTCCTGCCCTTGACACATCCTAGCTACCTTCATGGACAAGTGGCTTAACTTTCAGATTCCCAGAAGATCCCAAGACCAAAAATTATAGACAAATGGCCAATGTACACATTTCTGTGCACAAATGAAACCCCAGATCTAAGCAAGAAAGAAGACTATGATGCTGTGGATAAAGGACCACAGTTCTATGTGAAATATAAGGAAGGAGATATACCAAGTGCAGCTATCAGGGAAGACTGTGAGGAGGTAATGACACTTGAGCTAGCTCAAAAGAAAGGAAAGCATTTCATCTAGTGATCAGATTAAGAAGAGGGAAGATGAATTTATGGTAAGAAAGGAAGGGGGGAGAAGAGATACCTTGCACCTAGGAAATACTTATCAAGTCAAGTTGAAATACACAGAGAAAAATAACCTGATATAGTTTTGTTATACTGTATGATATATAAACTGATCATTGTATTGTTACAATTAAATATTGGATTATTATAATTAATCATCCTATAGTCAAAAGAAAGAGCAATATTATATTATAAGAGCCATGGATTAGGAATCAGAAGACCTAAATTCAAGTTTCTGCTCAGTCACTAATTGTCCATGTAACTTCTCAAAACTCATAAATCATTATCTCTGAAAGGCAGTTTTTAAGTTCAACACTCTCAGAATTACAGAACCTCAGAATTCAACCATGCAATAAGCATTTACCTTCATGTGCTAATAATATGCCTTTGGATTCACAGGTTTAGAACTGGAAAAGACCTTAAGAATCATCTAACCAAAGCTTTTCATTTAACAGATGAGGAAATTATGGCCTGGAGAAAGATGAAATGATTCATCCAAGGCCACAAACTTGTATATAGCAAAACCAGAATTTGAACCTGAATCCCTTGACTCTCCTTGGTGGGATAGCTGCCAGCTTTAATCCTCACACTCTACTCAGTAGCATCGATGGCTAGATCTTCCTATCCCTTGAACTGCTCCTGTTCTGCTACCTACTTTTACATGACCCTTTAATAATTTGGACAGTCTGACACTGTAATTGCCTACACCCTGAATCTTGGTGACTCAGACTATTAGTGAATGAGGACAGATTCTTAGCTCCTAGCTTACCAGTCTAGACTAGACAGCTGTAGGGAGAGGAAAAAGAATTTGGAGTTTTGGCATTTTATCATGATATCATCTAGGGCATAGTGGTGCTGGTATATAGCTGACATAAAATAGAAAGGAAGGCCAAATACCTTGTGATGCCTCATAGAGTATCAAAATGGATCTTGAAATCACAGAAACGATGAAAGAGAACACAGAGACAAGGAAGTATGTGATCTAGGTGCAGAATTGGTCTGGAAGGGTAGAGTCCTGAAGAGTGGTGGACCACAAGTAGCAAAGACTTCACATTATCCTAGAAACACAGGAAGAGAACATAAAAGAATCTACTCCATTTTCCAAGAGAGAAATCCATTCTATGTTGTTCCCAACAGCTGTTCACCCAAATAAATCCCAGTTCTGCCACATATTATTTGGGAGGTCATTTAGCTCTTCAGCTTCAATCCCCTTGCTTCTAAAGAATCTGGTATCTAATTGGAATCATTGTAAGTATCAATTACAATAATGTAAATCAAATTATTTATTAACTTTAATGTATTATATTAAGCTAAGATATTATTAACACTATGAATACTTCCTCTGATGGGGAGCCCAGTGTCTCAACAAGTGGCTCATTCCATGTTGGATAGCTTTAGAACTTATTATGACATATTCATAGTAACTTTTTTGTTCAATCATTTTAGTCATTTTTTAGTTCAATCATTTTAGTTTAATTCTTTGTGACCCTATTTATAGTTTTCTTGGCAAAGATACTGGAGTGATTTGCCATTTCCTTCTGCTCAATTAACAGATGAAGAAACTAAGGCAAATAGGGTTAAATGATTTGCCCAGAATCACCTGGCTATTAAGTATGAGACTGGGTTTGAACTCAGAAAGAACAGTTTCCTGACTCCAGACCCAGCACTCCAACCACTGTATCATCTAGCTTCTCAATAGGTTATACATTATCTTTAATGGTCATCTTTAAATGAATCCTGTTCAATACAATAGCCAGAAATTAATACCAAATAACTTTTATTGCTCTAACTGTTCATATATTCAGTGCTTAAATCCTCCTAGAGAAATAGTAATTTTCCAGGAAAAGAAAAAAATCTGCTTAAAACCTTCCTTCTGGATGGGAAATCTCTCTGTTCAAGCTAATCTATTTTATTTGATCTACAGAACACCATTTTGTGGTGCCAAAGAAGAGAAGGAATTACACTGTCTGGAGTGTGAAAGATAAGAAAATGTGGAAGATTTCTCTCCCTCATTCCCCAGTTTCTGGTCTGTTATCAGAGAAAATGTCTTGATATTCAATCAAGCATGTATGGTCTTTGGAACTGAAATCCGTAGTAATCCTACACTCATTACTGAGCACTTTTCAATGCAATATATCAATGCAAAGGCTTTGTGTTAGGAGACTGTTTCCTCTCCTCATTCATTATCTTATACCCTGAATTTTTAAGCTTGTATCCAATCTTGATTATTGGAAAGAGGGCATTGGTAATGGACACATTCCAGGAAAAGTGTTTATTTGTCCTTCTACCAAGCCAAGGAAAGTTTCTATGGTGGAAAAAAGTGCTTCACTATCCTACCAAGTCATAATGGGAAGATTATAAATAGAAATAAAAAAAACCATTTCTACATATTTATACATCTACATCTAACTCCTAGGGCTCCACAATCCCCAAAGATACAGATCCATTTTCTCTCTCTTATAAAATTTCCTCAGGAAAAAAAATGTTATTTTCTGATGTTCCTCAAATAATCTTCCCTACAATAAAAAAATAAACAACTGACTTTATAAGGCAATAATGACAACTCAGATCCTTTAGACTGAAAGGAATCTTAAGGGGTCATCCAATCACATGTTCTCTTTTAATAGTTCATGAAATTGAGGCCCAGAGAAGGGCAATAACTTTACCAAAATCACATAGCTGGGGCCACAACTAGAAACTAAGAGCTATAGATCTCAACCACCAGTTTAGATTTGTGGGACTTGTCCAGTCACTGACTTTTTCTTAGAGTCCTAGGATTTCTTCATAGCTAGAAGCAATTTTGAGCACCTTGCAAATAACAAAGCAGGCATAAACCTAGCAAGGTACACTGTATAATTGTATATTGGAAGTGTATTTCCAACATGGATATCTATGATACCATTGAAGGTTGGTACACAATAAAAAGTGTGGAACCTTACCAGTAATTATTGATCTGGAGAATACCAATGGATTGTGACAAAGCAACATAGAAAGAATTTTCAGTATACTTGAAAAATACCTGTTTTCTACAAAGGATAAGATAGATCAAGAATTCAGAAGTAGCAGGAAGGTGCCATGACCTGGGTCATGAGGCCAATAACCAGGTTGAAAGATAATACTGTGGGAATGAAAAGTGAGGATATCATTTATCCAGTGTTTCCTGGTATAGGGTAGCATACTACAGTCAAAAGAGAGTGGCACCTTAGTATAATTTATAGGAGTTATATCTTATTTAGTTGGGGATAAAATATAGCTATTATCATGCATAGAATGCTCCAGAAGGAATCTGGGCAATCTCTCTTTTGTTCCCCTTATGTCTCCTTAAAGTGGAACAAGTTATCTATGGTAGGTGCAAACTTCACTTTTCCCCAAATTTTATAGCACTATTAAATCTATAACTTAAAGCCTTTCTACGATTTAATTCATGTTCTTGAATGATGACTTAGGTTTATACTTTTTTTTATTTTTAAAATTTTCCTTTATTTTTATTTTTGGGGGGACTTATCTTTTAAGAGAAAGGAAAGACTTATACAAGTCATAAGAAAAAGAGGCAAAGAGATTGTGCATATGTCATAGAATGAGCTCAGTTCCCTGACCAAGATATTCATGTGGAATCTCCTGGGTATTTTATATATTATAGAATCACCATCAAATACAAACATTTACCAGTGGGGAGACTGATAAATGCACATGTACAGTAATACACAGAAATACATATTCATAGGGATCATTCACGAGATAAGGAGATCTCATCAAATCAAGATACAAGAAAAGAAGATAGACCTTTACTAAGAGAAGGGAAGAGAAGATGCAAAAGCCTTGCCTCACTCAGGTAAGAAAGAGACCTACCCCACTTGAGTGAGAGTTACTTGAAACGTCAGTAAATATTATATAAGGGAAGGGGGAAGGGGAACCTCACCTCTATTATAAATTATAGTGAACACATAAAATCTCTGAGGTAGGTAGGACCCACCACAGGACAACCTTGAATTTTTAGAAATCCTTTAAAGTTTTGTGTCATACAAAATAAGACCTGTTTTATATTTGATGTCTTTTTAGTTTAAGTGTTGCCTTAAAGCAAAGAACCTCTTTAAAGAAAGATATAAGCTAAATTCTGATGTTCCCAGTGGAAAACCTTTATGGAAGTATAAGCCAAAGAGATTATTATTAGAAAGAAGCCCTAAGAATGAACTCAGTCCATCTGTTAGAAAAAGAAAGTCTAAAGGCTCCACTAACAGGTGGGTTACAATAGACACACAACACCGATTCTTAATGCTGGGATTTTCCCGAGTCCTTTGGAGGTACCTTTAGCAAAGAACAGTCTTAAATGGCTTAAGTAGGATTTAGCTCTGCATTATTCCCTGAGTTTGTTTTACTGCCTACCAGAGGCATGAGGGTACAGGATAGGATACACCAAGCATATTAGACTCTTCAAGATTTTGTAGAAAATATGTTTTCAATAGACTGGATCCCTAGAGTATAGAAATTGGAAACCAAGGACCTGCATTTGAATCCTTGCTCTCTCCACTGACTTTATAGTCTTTGGAAAGTTATTTAGCCTCAGTTGCCTCAAATGTAAAATGAGAGTGCTGGAATAGAATCAGAGGTATTTAACTCATGGTCCTAAGTAGACTTCAGGAGGGGGAACCATATTAAATATAATTGGAAAATATGTAGCAAATTAAATAAAACTATAACACAAAATAGATACGGTTAATTTATGATTTTCCAAATCAATTTATGAGCAACAGGGAACAATTTCTATTTGAGTTTGGCACCAGTGGACTAGATAATCTGAAAAGTCCCTGTTATAAATCCTATGCTAATCACCTGAAGGCAACACTATGGGTTTAGTTGGCACTGATCTAGGGATAAGGAACTCAGTCCTACAACAGATTAAAGAATTCTTCTAGTATTATCTCCAGTTAAATGTAAACATTATTTTAAAGTTGATTTTCTTTCTTCAGAACAAATTCTGTCCTATATCCTTCTCTCTATTAGGCTTTCAGACTTAGGTGCTAAATAATTTTTTCTGCCTGTGAAATATTTATTATAAATATGACTACATTTTTTTAACCTAAGGAGAATCTTCAGTGGCTTTAATAGAATATAAACTCCTTGAGGGCAAGGTTTTTTATTCTATTTTTGTATCCCAAACCCCTGAACTAGTGCCTTGAACCTAATAAGATGCTTAATAAATACTTGTTGGAACAGATTTGTCATAATATTAACTCCTTGAAAAGGAAAAAAAAATAATCATCAGTCACCTTAAGAAAGAGGATAGAGATAGGAGAATGTGACTAACTGGTTATGGCAGAAAGTTTAGAACTGTGAAGGAGTATGCAGGCAAGGGACAGCTCCATATGGATAGTTCCCCTTCTCACTTAGATAAGAGGAGAAGAAAACAATAATCATTGCCCCTTACAAGACAACAGACCATTCTTAGGTTTCAGAAGATTTTAGAGCTACAAGAAAAGGTTATCTTCTCCACCACCACCCCCCCTTAGGTGACAGATGAGGAAACAGACTTAAAGAAACAACAGGACTTTCTCATAACTATACAGACAGTAAGGAGCACAACAAACCCAGATTCCCCAATTCAATATCCAGTACTCTTTCTACTGCATCATACTTCCTTGTTTATAAAGTTATGTGATAGAAGTAGGGAAATGGAGGTAACAGAACCCAAAAAGCTATGTCTCTCACCTAAAGCCAAGTGAAGTTTTCCAAATAGAATGTAAAGGCAAAAGAAATGTTTCTGTTGTTTCATCAAATATTCTTATCTTGTACAAAAAAAAACCACCAAATAATGGGTTTTGTGCTTTTTTATGCTATCATTTAACTTGGCTTATTTGAATGTTTATTTTTATCAGCAGTTGCTAGGTTGGAACTTTTAAGATTGATGCCAAGTACCATGTAATTTATGTATTAGGGCTATTTATTGTATTTATTAACTATAGGAGCAAGACATCTCCAATGACTCCTAGTTGACTAATGAATGAAGTCCAAATTCCTTAGCTTAGCAATTCTCAGTCCTCCATAATCTGGCACCACCTGACTTTCCAGTTTTATCTGTCACTTACTATTTCACCTACATGCTTTCTACTCTAGTAAAGTTATACAAACTCATTCATAATTATGGAATTCCTAAGTGCCCTACCCTTTCCACTTTAATGGCATTGTCCACATCTTCAGTGCTTGGAATGCCCTTCCTCATCTTGCGTATTTCAACCAACCAGAGAACTTGGTGAAAAAAAAATCCATTTTTTTAAGCTGGTTTGGATTCCAGTTTCCCTATGAAGTCCCAAGCCAAAGGTGAGATCCTCTCATCTCTAAATCCTCATAGCACTTTCTTTTGAACACTCACATTCACAATATTTTATTTCTAATTTTTTGTGATTTACATTATGGTCATAATCCTAATTATTAATAATGATTATCAATACTTAATATAATTATTGATACTTAATAGTATTATCTTGCTAATTAGTTACCAAAATTTTATTAATATTAATACTAATAATACATTTATATGATGCTTTAAGGTTAACAAATACTAATTAATACTAATAACATTTATATGATGCTTTAATGTTAACAAATTGTATTCCCCTGTAGAGGAAACTATACAAGCTCCTTTTAGGTAGAGAATTATATTTTGATTTCTTTCCTAGGGTAAGCATTTTATAATGCCTGTTGAATGAATTGTGTTCATTATATGAGAAAGGACTTGAGCAGAGTATATTAAACAAGAAATGAGATATTCTTTTTTTTATGTCCAGGGATTTGGCATCTAGATACTATGGCTCTTAGATGTACAGGGGAAGCCCACAGTCATTCTTCATGACTTCTTATGCTTACTGAAAATTAGGTATGTGAAAGGGATATAAGTGAGGAAGAGTCCAACAGGCACAAGTGAGGTGGAGTCTTACACTGGTGATAAGTATGAAATCTGTTTGTCCCTTCCCATGCTCTTGATTGGACTAAAGGACTCTAACAAGGTCATGAACCAAAATCAAACTTACTCAGAAAAGGGACCACACCTATTCTGGTCCTGAACAGCAGGACATTCAAGAAATAATAGTGTGCTCAAGGGCCTTAACAAGAACTACAGTCAATAATAAAATATGAGGCAATAATAACAATAATCACTGAAAATAAACACTTGGACTTCTTGGGAAGGAATCAAGATGAAGGAGTAGGGAAGCCCTCAGCTCTCCCAATATCCCCCCCTCCAAATAATCCCTTAGATCAAATTCTGGCATTGCAGAGGCAACAAAAATTCTAAATGAGATGTTCTCCCGCTCAAGACAACTTAGAAAATCAAAGAGAACTATGACCCAGGGGTGGAGGCCAGCCTGGGACCCATGTGTATGTAAACCCCACCAGTGATGGAAGTAGGCAGTGGTGACAAAAGCAATAGCAGTTTCAGGGGCTCTCAAGTCAGAGATGATAAGGGGAGACAGATATTTTTGAAAGCCAAGTGACCAAAATTCATACTAATCTTTTTTGAATTCTTTCTATAATATATCAGTTCACTGAGATTCTGTAGAAGGCAGCAATTTAGAAAGCACAATTGATGCCCCATCAAGGATATAAAGGGTCAAGGATAAGCTCAAGTTACAGACTCTCTCCATTACAGTGAGAGTGTCACAGTACACTACACACGAGTTGTAGGATAAATTACACTATGATGAGTTGACCCACACTATTCCTGAAGATGTCAAATAGGAAAAAGCACTTTATAGTGAGGATTTTTTCCTGTTTATATTGAACAAATAAAGAACTTTACACATTGACTTAAGTCTTTCTCAGTAACATAAGAGAGTTTGTGATCAAGGGTATTCAAGATAAGCTTGTGCTCACCATTACTAAAAAATAAAAAAGCTTATCAGTAGAAAAGAGAATATAGGGACATTCTTACTTTGGGGTTCTATCTGTAGCATATCATTCCACATCATTGTGAGGCAGCCAGGTTACCAAAGTGACCTACAAGATATCTGGGTGCTTAGCCAATGACTCCTTCAGATCAGAGAATGAAATCCTCATCACTTTCATAATCACTGCAGTTGAATTACTGGACCAACCTGTCAAAAAACAAACAAAGCTCTAAGTCTAACTCCTCAAATAGAAAAAATATCATTAGAAAAGCTGAAGCATGGCTCACTCATTGATGACTAGAATTTGTTTCATGAATGGACTGTTGGGTCCATTTCTGCAACTATAAAATTTAATGAGTCTATGAAATGGCAGGCATTTATTAGTAGAATTTGTGAAGGAACAAGAGACGGCTCAGAGAACACAACCTTTTCTGGATCTCAATTTCTTCATTTATAAAATGTAGGGTTGAATTATATGATTCCTAAAGTCCCTTCTGGCTCTTAATCCCCAAAATATATGACAGAATTTGACTCTGATCAGCTAACATAATTTTAGATTAGATCGCATCTTAATTTTATTCCTTTAACTCTTGTTCTGTAATTCAGTGGAATATCTGAGCTCCCCTCCAGTTCTAAAATCTGCATTAAGTTTGTTTCAATTCAGAGGGAGGCTCATTTGGAAAAGGACAAGAGGGTGTTCTGAAGACAAAAGTTCCTTTTGCACCAGTGGACTTTAGCTTTAATTAAATTAAAGACACCCAACCTACCTGTGAACACCATGACCTCACATTTATATACCCACACTAACAAAGAGAGAATCAATAGCTCACTACTTTGGGCAAACATTGGGGATTTGTACCAACTTGCCTCTCAGTTCAAGCCCAAGTAATACTAAGATGACAAAGCCTTTCCATTTCAAAAGCAATATGAAATCACAGAAGAGAGGGGGGAAAAAAACTGTATATCACATGAAATCGGAAAAATAGTGACAATGTAAATATTTGGGATTCATACCTGCATGTTTTTTCCTCCCTTCTCTCTTTTCCTAATCATTGAAAACTCTGAGAGGGGTTTCTTTTTATCTTGTTTCTACCAGAATACGTATGGGCACTATGTTCACCTATTTTCATGATGGATTTCATTAGATGTATGATTATAGATGTCAAGCTGGAAGGAACTCCCAAGATCATTCAGCTTAATGCTTTCATTTTACAATAGGAATACCAATGATGAGAATGGTAAATGACATGCAGAATGTCATATAAGATATTAGAAGCAGAGGGGAAATTGGAACCCAGCTCTTTTTATTCCAGAGCAGTATTTTGTGCTCACCATTACTAAAAAATAAAAAAGTCAAAACTTGATAACAGTCACAGAGCCAAATATTCTTGTAAAAAAAGCATTAAGAATTCTTTCAAAAGGTGGAAAAAACTGTTTTGGGTGAAGGACATGATCATGAGGCAGTAGACCAACCCTAGGTAAAGAAAAACTGGGTGAGGAAAGAGTGTTCAGGTGTCCAAGTGAGCAGGACAGTGCAGCATAGGACAGTGGAGAACTAGAAGCAGAAGGAACCAGGTCCTGGAAATACTGATACCCAGAGAAAATGACCTTTCTGTTCCATCCCTTGATAAATATTTTTAAGTATCTTGCACAGGCATTGTTCAGTGTCAGGGGGGGAAAAGGCAAAAGATAGTAGCTGCCCTCAAGGAGTTAACATTCCAATGAAGAAGACAACATGCAAAAAAATACAAAGTGAATTATATTCAAGACGAGTAGGAAATAATTAAAAGAAGGAAGGCACTAGAATTTAGAGGGTTAAGGAAAGGCTTCCTATAGATGGTTGAATTTCAGTTAGGACTTAAAAGACAAGGAGGTCAAATAGTAGGAGCTGAGAAGGGAGAGTGTTCCTAATTATAGTTCTGCTAGATCTCTGGCATAGCCTAATGTGGGGATCTTTGGAAGAAATTTTGACAGGGAAAATTTAGTGGAAATTGACAGGTAATTATACCCTTGGTTTTTCCTTCCTGAGGTCCAAAGTCCTCATTTCCACAAATCTGATAAGAAAAGGACATGTCTCAAAAGGGAACCTTCATGATAAGTTACACATATTTTCCCACATATAAGCTCTCTTTGTCAGCAGAACCTACCAGTATTTTCTTAGACTGTAATGTTAGACTTAGCAATTTACTTTCATGTTCTAATTAAAGACTTGACTAATTTTTTTTTAAAAAACTGCTTCTCCAACCAGAAAACTGGTTAGTCTAAACAATGAGCTAATTCTTACTCACTAACAACAACTAGCTCAATTGTATTCAGTTTACAAATTTAATAATTTTTTATTCATTCTTTCATTCATCATTCATTCAAGAACAATAAAAGAACTCTTAACATTCAACCAAGAATACTTAATGACCCTGTCATTCACTTGAGGGGAAGGAGGGATACCTTAAGAAAAATCTCCTTGAAATCATTATTCAAAATTAAATATAGTTGGTTGTAGACTGAAATGCAGTCAAGTGACTTGTAAATTTATACTCCAAGACCAAGCCGGACATCAACAAATAGAGACCCTACTAAGGAGCCTTCCAAAAGCAGCATCAATTGATTTGGATTGAATTCAGAGAAAGTTAATGCAAAATGAAAAGTATCTTAAATTCATTGTTTTGCACAAAGTATGATATTCATAGATGCTTGGTGAATTAAAATTGTTAAATTCATATAGTCAAAGTACCTATTTGGCACCCAAAGCTGGTAACTAGAAGAAATTCATGATATTTTCTGGGAAAATTTAAATAGAGAGTAGTTTTCTGATACGATAGGCCATCTTGGCATACTTCCTTTCATTTCAGTGATGTACCATACAACAATCTGTCTAGAAAACTATGCCTGATAGTTATACTACCTGAAAATGTAAGTCAGTCAAACACCATATAGTGAATTTATATAAACACAGGTCAAAGAAATATCCGTGGTGTCAAGAAGATCTATGTTCGAAACATTGCCTTAGACTCATAACTAACTGACCATGAGCAAGTCATTTAAACCCAGAAAAGGATCTAAATCTAGAACTATGCGGCCTAGACAAGCTGTATATCTACATTAATTAGAGAAGTTTCTACATAGTGAATTCTCCTTTGCAAATTATTGATTTAGACAAAAAAATCAGGTGTGAGAGGAGATGGAGTGGAATTGTACTAAAAGATATATAGGAGTTAATCCCAAATGAAATAATCCCAGTCCATAAGGAACTTCCCAGTGTAATATTAATGAATTTATAGCCTATGTAAAATGCATTTAAACTTTATGGACTCATCTTAAAAATGGGACAATAATCCTAATACTAGCTACTTTCTAAGGCTTTAGTAATTGATTAATGCAATCATAATGCATGTATGACTTCACATATACAATGTGTATCATTTTGTTGCTTTCTCAGTGGGTTGAGGAAGGATTTGAAGAAAGGAGAGAATTTGGAACTCAAAATAAAAAAGAATGTTAAGGAAAAACATTGATCTGTATATTACAATTTTCAAATTTGTCATAAAATGATGCTGATATTTTAACTCCTAAACTGATAGTGAAAATTATGTGACTGAAAAAAGAATAATAATAAAAAGAAATTGGTAAAAATAACAATAATAGTCATGCATGTAAAGAATTTATGTCTATGTCAAGAGTCTTTCAAATGCAAACATTTGAGTAAGGGAAAGAACACTGGATTTAGAATTAGAAGACTGGATTAAAATCCCATTACGAACATTTATTAGCTGTGTGGCTTTGGGCAAATCAGTTTTCTCAACTTTAAAAGCGGTAGTAATGATGTTTATATTACCTACCTCATGGGGCTCAGGAAAATGCTTCGTGAACTCCAAAGTAGTTATGAGCATAATAATAATTGTGATTACTATCAGATGTCATCTACAAAGTTAAGTGAGGCTAGTGGAGTTTCCATGAATAGCAAGCTATATACTGCTACTTCTTGATAGATTAAGTACAAAAAAAAAGAGAGAGAGAGAGAGCCCAGTTCTGGTTTTATTGAAATCAAAGATGAAGAAATACCTATTATATGATTTTCAATTTTTGAAATAATCAAGTGATTTGATACCAATAAATGAACTTCTGTACATCTTTATATTTTAACAAGTCTTCTAAATTCATTAGTACTCATTAACAACTAATCAATCTTTTTCAAAGAAAGAATCCAGAAAGGACATTTTTAAAACTAAAATCTGTACCTTTCTACTGGAGTAGATGTTTGTAGTGAGTCTAAAGTCAACATTTCTTTTTTCTTTTATTTTGCCCATGCTATAAGTCCAGTAGCCACTCATGGTCTCAATCTTACTACTGATTGGCACAGTATGACCTCTTTCATTTCCAATCTGCACCAGTCAAACCATCCTTAGGCAGCCAGATGCCCCTGCTTCTACACTCTGATTCTCACCATGTCAGTGCTAGACCTAATAAGTTAGTAAGTACTTCTTTACATAAACCAAAATCTACTTCCTTATAATTTTTTCAAATATCTTCAGAAAATTCTTAAAGTAAAAATGATTACCTACCCTATTTCTCCAGAGACAAAAGGTAATGTCCTGTTCAGAAAGAAGATGCCCAGTTCTCCCAACAGTGGTGTTCTTCTAGTAGTGTGCTTATGTCTATGGATTCCTTTCTTTTCTTATACTCTCCTCTCTTTAACCAAACATTCTTAATGAAATGTACAATCTGGAGTAGCTCTTCCCAATAAGATCTGGAAACCTCAACTTAACTTGGAGTGGCATCAACAAGGCAAAAAGGACTTTAGAAATCATTTGGAAATTAACATTATTATCCCCAAACCAAATCTAAAGTAATTTTCTCTGCCAAATATTCAGACAAGGCTGAGCCATGATCATGTTCTCTCTTAATTTTAATGGTCAACATTCTGCTTTTCTGCTTATGTTACTTGAAGAAACATCTCTTTGTCCCTTCTTCCTGATCCCAGCCAAACATGGCAATGCAACACTTACTCAAGAAGTGGTGGTTTCTTCCTTGTACCATTCAAACTCTTTGTTGCTTCTTTTCCCTCCTGATGCCTGTTTCTTTACAAGAGTAGGGTGGGAGAAATCAGAAGTATCAAATTCCAACTATATAAATATTGTTATGTGTCAGACCAGCTCTGGTTTAAAAAAAGTTTTTTTAAAGGTTTAGCATGGGGAAAGGACACAGCAAGCATTATAGCCACAGGGACATTTATGAATTTCTAAATACTGCAATATATTTCATCTTTCTGCCAGACCAGTAATTAGGTTAGGTCATTAGCTCAGTCAAAAAGGGACCCTGGTGTTTAGACTTCTTTATATTTATTTTTAGATTAAAAATACCTTGAAAGTCTAACTATACTAGTAGTGGGTTATTGTCTTTGTTGGTGCAAAGGAACATGGGAACAATAAATTGTTCCTCCCCTTGCACATCATTTTCCCATAAAAGA
This sequence comes from Macrotis lagotis, assembly GCF_037893015.1. Classification (NCBI taxonomy): domain Eukaryota; kingdom Metazoa; phylum Chordata; class Mammalia; order Peramelemorphia; family Peramelidae; genus Macrotis; species Macrotis lagotis. The sequence goes on from NC_133661.1 coordinate 121,016,700, forward strand.
ATTATTAGGTAACAAGACCTATCTTTATGAATAATAGGTTTTAGATCTGGTGTGAGAGGAGATGGAGATGGAGTGTCTAAATCAATAATTTGCAAAGGAAAATTCACTATGTAGAAACTTCTCTAATTAATGTAGATATACAGCTTGTCTAGGCCGCATAGTTCTAGATTTAGATCCTTTTCTGGGTTTAAATGACTTGCTCATGGTCAGTTAGTTATGAGTCTAAGGCATGTTTCGAACATAGATCTTCTTGACACCATGGACTCTAGATGACCCCACTAACTCTAAATGATTCATTTTATAGATAAGGAAACTAGGGTCTAGCCAGAGGAAGCAACTAATTCAAGATCAAAGAGCAAAATAAGTGAGGGAACCAGGTCTTCACCTCCATACTAGTTCCACCATACTATGTTTCAATTTATCTCTGGAATGGTTCTAGATTGCCAGTATATGATGAAGTTGTATCCTAGGTTCAAAAATACAGAATTTAATTGAAGTTTCTCAACATCCTTGGACAGGCAATGTGGTATAACAGATATGAGTGACTGACCTAAAGTAAAGATGATGTTCAACTTCTGCCTCTAATATTTATTTAGATGGGTAATGAGCAAATAAATCACTTTACTTCTTTGAACCTTAGCTATATATACATATATATATACATATATATATATACATATATATATATATATATATATGACCATGTACACAATATCATTCTCCTAAAAGCTACAAAGGAAGAGCTGAAATGTTTCCATTATAAAAAACAGTGTAGGTCAGATAATCAACAAATAAATTTATATGAACAATTCAAAACACTGAGGAAAAGTTCTGGAAGGTACCCAACAATGAGAAAAAATCACAGTCCATAACCATTCACAAGTGAATAACCTGAGATATAAATCCTCTATTTTTTCTTTATGATTCTTCAAAACTTGGCCCCTTCCCATCTTTCCAGTATTTTTATTTCCTTCCAAGAATGCTACAATATTGCTCTACTGGTCAACTTGCAGCTCCTCTAACTTAATACTCTTTTTCTTGTCTCCATGCCTTTTTATTTGCCATGCACATGCTGTAATGATCTCATTCTTCACTTCCCTTCCCTTCACCTCTGGACTTCCCTACCTTCCATAGGAGGCTTTTCCCAGTCTCTATCTCAATTCCCATTCAGACTCTTCCCTAAGATGACCTTCCTTTCTCATCTTTGTGTATCTTTTCAAGCTGAATTAGTTGTGAGAATAAACTATGCTCTTCTCTCTTCAAAGCCCTATCTCTTAACAAGTGCCTATTTGGCATATAGTAAGTGCTTAATAAATGCATATTGACTTGACTTGGTTTAGATTTCTGATCTAAGAAATGAGTTAAGAGATTACTATTTGGTCTGTTCAGCTATATAAAGTCGTGAATTATATTTTCCAAATGAGCATACTTTAAAAGATGCTTTCATATTGCTTTTTAAAGTAGTCTGGCCATTTCTTACTACCATCTGTTTTGGTTTGAGAACTGCAGCAGTTTTGCCTCTGTGTAAAATATTGACTAAATTCTCTTCAATAAGTAAAGAATAATATACCAAACAATTTGTAAATTCATTAATTCTTTCAGATCATTAAATATTACTACTAGTGAACTGGAAGGAGCCTATGTGCCTAATGATTCAAGTGCAGAGAGTACCCATCCAGATGAATACTCTTTATTATTACTTCCTTACATACCTACATCTTCTCTTTCCTGCTATGTATTAAATTCCTTAAAGACAAGAATTGAGTCATATCTATGACAATACCATGCATAAAGTATGTATTCACAAATATGGTTAGTTGATTGATATTGGTACTGAATATAAATAATCTCAGATTCAACAGAATTACAAACAGTAGTGTCTTCTTAAAATTGAGATCTATACTTGTCAAGGGTGGCACAAGTTCAAAGTTTCTCTGGTTCATCTAGCAGCATGCTTACTGAGATTTTCTGACTTAGTTTAGGTTCAACTTTGTTTTTTTTTTCCATTAAACAGATTAGCCCAAGAAATATGCTGACTGAGTCACACAAACAAGAGGAACCCACAGTGTAAATGCTCCAAAAAGTCAAAGGTTTAGGGAAGAGGATATTTAGGTAAGAATGCCATGAGACCATTTTCTCATTTACTTTCTATTCTACCACAGGTTTCACTATAGTGAAAGCTACATATCAAGTTCTCAATTAGATCAAGGATAAGATAACACAGAAGCTTTATGGTGAGTGGTATTGAATTTTGCTAGAGTATCATCTGTTTGCACAGCACTGAACAATATGGAATTACTAATCTTCAGAGCATTCCCCAGGAAGATTGATGATAGCTTATGGTGAAATCATTTTAACTCTCCATTCAAGACATTGCTAAATACTATGTAAATACAGAGATCTAAGTGGACTTATAACTAGTGCTTTACTCTAGGGTAGAAACTACAAAGGACAACACTATCTCGAAGAGTAGGGGAATCCCTTTCTCCAAAGCCTCTCCTGACTCCAGTAAATATCATAAACCTTATCCATTTGTGTCCCTACTTCCCTGATCACTCTTCAGCATAGCATGGTTTCTTTTCCCAAGTAATCACACTTTTCAATAAGTTTAAACTTTCAGGGTCCCAGGGTGTGTTTTCTAGTCCTTACAGTTATGTTCATGACTGCTGTGACTTGTACCTTCCTCCTTTCCTTTCCCTCTTCCAGTAGACTTATTCTCCCTGTTCTAAGTCCCCTTTCCTTCAAGCAAAAAACAGTGTTAGTAATGACCCTGCTTAGTCTTTTAATTCCTAAAATAAATTATCCTTTTATTAAAACAAAACAATTTCTGCAGTTACCTTTATAACTCAAAGATGAATTGGAAACAAGTTTGTACTTGAGTCTATAATAGAGATGGTTGCTAAGGAAAGCACTATATTTTGACTAATCACTAAGTTTTAGCAACTGGTAATCAGCATCTGACTGGGAAAAGAGAAAGCTTCTCTCTGCCTTTGAGTCAATCAAATGGAGAAAGTTTCCTTTGAATAGGTGAAAAACAGTCACAGGAGTTTTTGCTGCTGACCTGAGAGTGATAACAGAAAATTGGGTTCATAAAGAGATATGTAGCCCTGAAAACACTTTACTCAGGAAACCCCGTGAGGTAGAATTAAGATGACCAAATAAGCTCAGGGAAATGAAGTGATTTGGTCAGTCATACAAATTGTGAAGTCCTGGTTCCAACTCCTGATGTCTTTCCATAACACCACACTACCTTGTTCTACATATCTATCATCTTTTCTCTTCAGCAGCCAAGTGTGAGAACGCAAGAGCTAGTCAGAATTGCTGGAAAGGCAAAAGACAGCCTTTTTTTTAAACAACATAAGAGGTGGTTTGCAGCAGAAAAAATACTGGCCTTGGCCCTGAAACTAATAACTTGCGTGAACTCAGGCAAGTAACTTAACCTTGTCTATACTTCCCATTTATCTAGGAGGAGAGAGAGGAAAGATATACTATGTGCCCCTTTCTAGCTATTTAATTTTAATTTAATTGTAATCTAAATGGATTATCTGTGATAGGAAAGGAGAAAAGCCTAGAGCACCCAAAAAATTGTTGATGGCTATCTGTGGGTGCAGATGGGGAAAGAGAGAGAGAGAGAGAGAGAGAGAGAGAGAGAGAGAGAGAGAGAGAAGAGAGAGAGAGAGAGAGAGAGAGAGAGAGAGAGAGAGAGAGAGATAAAGGCAGGAAGGAAGAAAAAAGAAAGAAAAGAAAAATTATGGTGAAAAAATTTGCCATATGGATAAATAGTTGATGGTGCTTTCTCAGTCACCCTTTTTGTGATAATATTGCCATTTGTGACATTTTTCGTTCTCTTGGAATTTCTCTCTCTTTGAGCTCTTTAAAATTGTTTACTGAAAAACTTTACAATTATGTCATCTCCAGCCTGGACTTCAAGTATGTCACAGGTTCATAAACTCTTCCTGACCTTATCTTCTCAAGAGTTATTTCTACTTCCTCATATAACATATTGAGTACTTGGGTGGTGGAATCCAAATGTGATTACATTGTCATCAATGGTAAGAATAGATCTCCATTAAAAGATACTCAAAAATCTGTTCCATTTCATGTTTATTTGTTGTCTTTCAGTTTCATCTACACATGTTTTTGTGATGTTCTGGTTTAGTTTGTGATTCATGCCATGTTTTTATGAAAGTTTATTTTCCCTTCTACTTTTAGCTATTTGGGGAGAAATACTATTCATAATTTTCCATCATCCTTCTTCATAACATTTTACAAGTGAACTTGTACTCTAACTAGTGTTGCCTTTGGCTTCAATATTCCTCTATTTGGCAAAGACATCAAGTATTTATTTCCTTAAGTTGTTTCTGGGCTCCTTTGGCCTCATCATTGTGGTGACTGTTTTGTATCAGTTAAACTTCAATAATTAGTCAAGTGATTTTATCCATTTCTCTCTTTTTTTCAGAATCAACAGCTTATTTAATTTGGCAAGTTGGAGTTGTTGCAGTTGCATGCAATATTGGCCCAACTTTTTACCTTCTAATTTGGCTAGAATTTTGACATTCCAACCTGAAAAGGATCAGGTTGAACAGTGACAGCAATCCAGAAATGACATTCACATAAAAAAATCAAAGGTTTTCCTTTTGTTAAGATAATTGATGTCATATTATAGTGTTCAGTGATCACTATTTCTTACTTAACACTGACATATTCAATTATTTTCCACAACATCTTCTGAATCTGTTTCCTCTACCACTCATTTACCCATCACTTTAGTTCAGTCCCTCATCACTTTTTTTTTAGATTTTTGTAAGGAAAATGGGGTTAAGTGGCTTGCCCAAGGCCACACAGCTAGGCCCTCATCACTTCTTACCTAGAATAACCTCCTAATTGATTGCCTGACCTCTGATCTCTCATATCTTCAATCTGTTCTCTGAATACTGCCAAAGTGATATTCCTAAAGCACTTAGTTTCTTATTTGAAAAACTACATTGACTCAAAGATAAAAATATAAATTCTTCTGTTGGACACTTAAAGCCTTCAAAATCAGGTCCAGTCAAACCTTTCCATGTTTATTGCACACCATTCCCCTACTATACATGATTTTTTTGTTCCAACATTCTTCACACACAAAAATCCATTTCCCATCCTCATGCCTAACCCTAAATATCCCCCCAATGTTTGTAATGCATTCCTGCCTCACATCAGTCTCTTGGAATCCCATGTTTTCTTCAAAAATTAATTCAATTTTGAATTGCATGATGCTCTAAGCTCCCATAACTTCTTTCCTTATGTCCTAAGTGGATAGAGCATCCCACCCAACATTATTATTATTATTATTATTATTATTATTATTATTATTATATACATATATATATAATTTCTCCTTAATAGAATGTAATGTAATCCTCTTAAAGGCAGCTACTGTTTCATCATTGTCTTTGTACCCTGCCTAGCATTTCATAGGTAGTTAAGAAAGGCTTGCTGAGTGATTAATCACCTCCTCAATTCCACTTAGGCAGGTCTTCAGAGAATTTTACTTTATGGAAAATGTTAGTTCCAAAAACATGAAAAATGTGAAAGTCATTTCAAAATATTTTTGTATTGTTTGCTATTTTAGACTAATCCCACCATTTCTTCTTCTCATTAAGGTAAACAACCAAGAATTGGCCATATAGTATTATGAAAATGCTTTGAATTAAGGAGACTTTTTTGACCATATGAACAAATAAAAGTACTCTCTCTTGATAGCTTTTCCTGTATTAGAAACCAAAGGTAACTTTGAGTCCTAGGCACATATTATCAGGAAGGAGCTTGCATCATCATCATCACTATTTTCTTGGTGGGGGGGAAATTGCAAAACTACTCCAACAAACCACAATTAAAATTAAAAAGGATATTAAGTCAGATTAAATAGAAGCTTTATCTTTTGACTAGCTAAATAGAGCCTCTGAGTTAAAGTAATTTCCTGCAGACTTTATAAAAAAATCAAATTTAATATAGCTAAATTGTTATTCATAGAAGTAAACCTCAGGAAATCTTGGGACATGTTTATGCATTAACACTCTATAGGAGTTTGAGGTCAAACCAATGATTTTATAGCCTAAAATGATTTGATTTCCATTCCAACTGCTTGGAAAACATACATGCATGGACCTTGATTTGATTATAAAAGGAATTTTTAATATTCCCCAAAGCTATGAAAAAAATAAGACAGCAAAGTATTTCCATTTTCTTAAATCTGTATCCTGATTTGACTATTGGTCACATACAAGTAATAGCTATTCTTTAAATATCCTACTGACATTTTCTCTATGAGTTGATAGAATAGTGGAAAGTGAATATCCTGGCACTTTAAGACATCTAGGTTCTGAACCCAAAATGTGCTACTAACAAATTCTGTGACTTTGAGTAAATTGCTTAACCACTCTGAGCCACACTTTACTTGACTCTAGAATGGATATAATCATACTTGCATCACTTCCCTTTCAAGGTTGTTATGAGAGTTCCAAGAGAGAAAAAGCACTTTTTAAATCAAGTTTGAGTCATGTAAATAAATTTCTATCATTATTAAGCAGACCTCATGAATGTTAGTCTATTTTTCTTGAGGAGTAAAAAAAAAAAAAGAAATCTTTGACTATTGCATCTAGAACTGAACAAACTAAAATTGCATATCAGTTTCTCTCTTGCTACCAGGAAGGGATTTAAAATCTATCCAATCAAGACCCAAGATTATATCACTGAGAAGCCTAGGAAGCCTCAAAAATAAGGATCAGACTCTTTGCCTAGTTTGTAGAAGTTACAAGGTATTTTATGTGTACACAAAGACAAAAAGAAAGGAAAAGAATTAAAGAATAGAATAAAGTATAAAATAATAAATAAATAAATAAATAGAATAAAGAATAAGTAATTTATACAGCAAACTGACGGTGGTGGGGTCTGGGATTGAGCTTCAATTGTTCACCCTAACTTCCCTGGACCAAGAAACAAATTTACAATTTTAAATAGGAACTCAAAGCATGCTTTCGGCTCTCCACTAAAGTCAATAAAAGCCACATGCCATATCTCTGAGGTTAGTTTTGGCTCAAAAAGGATGAACACATCAGAACTGACTCAAGTCTTAGATGGATTTTTTCATTTCAAACTAGACTTAACCCTGAAAGGCTCACACTTATTTACCTCTAACAAAAGGAAATTAGTTTGTGTAGTCTGTCAGTCTGTGTGTGTGTGTGTGTGTGTGTGTGTGTGTGTGTGTGTGTGTGTGTGTGTGTGTATGGGGGGGGTGGGTATGGGTGTGGGAATGGGGAAATGTGAGGGTTTGTATGGTTCATAATATCACAGGATAGAGAAAAGTTCAAAATTAAAATGAGAAAAAAGAAATCCTAAAAACTTGGATATGCTATTGCAAAATAACATTTTGATGAGTTACATGGAAATAAACCCAAAACATATGGATTAAATTCCTCCAAAAATAAACATGAGTTTAAAAGGAAAGGAAAAGTGCTTAGCCACTGTGTTTGAGGTTTTCCTCATCCCAAAACTCTGGAAAACTAGGATCAGACATTCAATGACCCTGACACACAGTTAGCTTTAAAATGTGTTCCTGTCATATATCCCCAATATCAACATCAGCTTTTAAAAGTCAGCTTTTTAAAAACTGGCTAGCCTAATCTATTTCTTTTCTTTTCTTTTTTATTCCCTTCCACCTACCTTCAACAGGAAAGAATTCAGCTCACTAAGTTATCTCTTTACCCCAAATAGGAATAAAAAGAAAGCAAGAGATTCTCAACAAGAGGATTTGAATCCAAAATCCTGCTCAGTTTCCACCTGCTTTTGTTGTCTTAGGCAAGTCTGTTAACCCTTTTCGACCTCAGTTTTCCCATTTGTAAAATGATATGGTGTGATTATTTCTAAAGTTCCTTCTAGCTCAGAATTCCATTATTCCAAGAGTGGAGAATTCTGTACTCATACATTTTATTGACAGCACTCAAAGATGCTGGGGCATGCCAAGAATAGGCTACAGCAGAATCCTTTGAATGCTTACTCTAGTTGGGCTATGAACTCAGTAAAATTCTTCACATCATCCTTCTTGGGCAACTAGTGGAGTACAACAGAGGCATCAATTATAGGCCTCTCAGCACCCCTCAGGGCAACTCAAGCTAGTTTGAAATGAAATTGGGAAATATTTAATAAAAACAAAATTATAATAATATATAATTTTCAAATTAAGCCAATATGTGACCTACAGGGATCCTCATGTATAGACTAGTATCCTCCACTTCCATTTGAGTTTGATACCAGTGGGGCAGAGTAAGAAAATGAATAGAGAGAGGATATATGTGAAAAAGAAACAATTCTCCCTTTGAGTTAGATCTATGCCTTGCTTCAGAGGAAAATCTGGGAATAAATCAAAAGATTTTATCCAAAATACTGAAGATAAGTCTTTTTTTTTTTTTAGGTTTTTTGGAAGGCAAATGGGGTTAAGTAGCTTGCCCAAGGCCACACAGCTAGGTAATTATTAAGTGTCTGAGATCAGATTTGAACCCAGGTACTCCTGACTCCAAGGCCAGTGCTTTATCCACTACGCCACCTAGCCACCCCTGAAGATAAATCTGATAGAAAGAACATTAGACTTAGAACCAGAAAAATCTGTGTTTAAGTTCTGGCTCTGATATTTATTACATATGCTCTCTCTAGTGAATCATTTCCCATCTCAATGACAAAGGTTAGTTTAGATCAGATGTTTCTTAAGCTTTTATGTATCCCAGACCCCACTGACAGTCTAGGCAAACCTATAAACCCCTTCTCTGAATAATGTCTTTTAATTCATTTAAATATATATATATATATATATATATATATATATATATATATATACATACACATACATATATACATATATCCAATCTCTAGTTATACCCTGTTGTTACACGGGTATCACCAAAAATTATACACAGTGCTGCTGGAGCACCATGGTACCTCAATGATACAGGAAGGAAACCACATCCATAAGACCAAGGATTTCCACAGTATCCAGACATCACCAGAAGTCTTATTTCCTATCAAATCAGGCTAATGGGAAAACTGGTTCTAGAAAAGGCAGTGAGAAGGAGTGCATGGTCCTCTTTAAATACAAAGGACAACTATGAACTAAAATAAAGAGGAAACAAAGGAAACTAATTAAGCTGAAATTAAATATGTAATTTTTCCCATTCAACTTCACAGATCTGAAATCTCAACAAAGACCTAAGATCCTGAAACCTTCTTTGACCAAGGTTGATGTCAATGTTTCCTTCCAATCCTGAATCCTATAAGTTCTCCCCTGACTCCTAGTAAAATAGTAATTGTAAGGATGATACAGTCAATGAATAGATGGATAGTGAGTTAGGTGACATGGTATTTTCTTTCTGCCTCACCAGTGATTTATACTTCTCTATGCCATGGTTACCTATCTTTGCACGGCCACCTGTTTCACAACTCCCCCACAATGCAGAAGATATATGAGCTCTTAGCTGTAAGAGTACATTAGCTTACAGAGCAAAAGAACACTGAAATAGAAAGTATTATCAGGGCTTTATCCCTGTCCCCCACACATTCCATGCTAGTGAGAATTCAATGTCTTCAGAACCTTCCTCTGAAGGTTTTAACATGCAGTCTCTATTTTGACACAGGAAATAACCATTACATGCAAGGGTACTTACTATGAGGCTCTTGGCTTCACTAATCAAAGTCAATTGGCAAAAGTGATACAGATATAGCTCAGTCATCCCAAGTCATGATGCAGTCAGTATTCCTTTGTGAAAAGGTTGACGTAAAAGCTAACTTGCTACCTCTCAAAGATGTTGGAGAGGAAATTTCTCTTACATAGCATTAGGACTCTTTATTTGAACCAAACATGCAGATAAGGGGAGCATTAAATGATAAAAAAAACTGCCAACCATTTACATGATGGAAGGGAAGATATAACCTGTTGGAGGTCAAAGTATAATTTTCTCCTATTCTTTTTACCCAAGCACTGAGCACCATGTTTCATAATATAGTTGGTATTTAACAAATACTTGCTAAATGGAACTGAGTCAGTTTTGGAATGAATAAATAGATGAGAAGTTGTTTTTAAAATTTTCCTAACACTGTCCTAAACATTAGGATGATGAATAGAAAAATAAGACAATCCCTGCTCTTGAGAAACTCAACATAGATAGGAGAATTTCATGGAAAGTCAAATATAAAGATGTCTCCTCCCTGCCATATTTGGGGTTTTTTGTTGTTTTTGCAAGGCAATGGGGTTAAGTGACTTACCCAAAGTCACACAACTAGGTAATTATTAAGGTAGGATTTGAACTCAGTTCATCCTTATTCCAGGGCTTGTGCTTTATCCATGGTGCCACCTAGTTGCCCCCTCCCTAGCTGCCCCCTCCATATTCTTTAGGGTAATACATCTTCTTTAATGTCATTTCCTTGAACCAAACCATATAGCATCTGATATTGAGCCATATGACAATGTTTGAGTAATACCAGCAGCTAATATTCAATAGTTCGTATTTTCATATAACATTATTAAGCTTCATTTAAGGTTTTATTGTTGTTACTGAGTTGTTTCAATCATGTCCAACATAGACCCCATGAGTGGGGAGGGTTCACTTGGTAAAGATATTGGAGTGGTTGTCATTTCCTTCTCTGGCCCATTTTACAGAAGATAAAGCTGAAGCAGATAGGGCTAAGTGACTTGTCCTGTGTCACACAGATAGTAAGTGTTTAAGGATGGATTTGAATTCATATAGTTGAATTTATCTACTTCTAGGTCCAGTGTTCTAACCCTATGCCACCTAGCTGCCCTCACTTTAAGGTTTACCCATTGAAGTTTATTACGAAGTAGGTGACAAGTATTGTTATACCTATTTTACATATAAGAAAGAAAAGGGAATAGCATGCTTTCAGTCATACAGCTTGTCTTACACTAGAGTAGGCTATCAAATGAAATAAAACTTGTAATGCACAATAAGCCTGGCACAAAGTAGGTGGAATCTAAATGTTTATTCTCTTTCCCCTTTCCTTATAGTCCAGGTCTTTTGATTATAAGGTCAAGTTCAGCTCTCTTTCCACTCTACCATGATGTCATTCTGTAAATAAATCAATGACAGAAAGAATACCCCTTTCTTTGTATGAAAAAAAAAAACTTTGTTAAAGAATATAATTTAGGGGCGGCTAGGTGGTGTAGTAGATAAAGCACTGGCCTTGGAGTCAGGAGTACCTGGGTTCAAATCTGGTCTCAGACACTTAATAATTACCCGGCCGTGTGGCCTTGGGCAAGCCACTTAACCCCATTTGCCTTGCAAAAACCTTAAAAAAAAGAATATAATTTAGAACAACAAAACTGCTTTTGTCAACTTTACTCATCTTGTAAGAAGACTGGATGATATTACAAGGTCTTCTCCAGTCTTCAAACTTGATATAAGTATGTTTACTATATACACCCAAGGCTACATCCAATTTACTAGGCTATAGTTACCCGAGTTCTGTTTGTTGTCCTTTATAAATATTGGGAATATAATGCTCACTTTCTGCCTGACAAGAAAAAGTTCTTGTTCTAGTAATTTGTGCCACTAGTTTGGTAAAGTTTGGAATTCTCTAATAAAAGAATTGTTTGATAAATCATGGGGGCTTACAGAGTCTCCCATGATTCCTTGCCTGGGGAAAGAGATACAAAAGGGCCTTTGTCATGACTGGAGCCCAATTCAGTGTTAATTAGGTCTATTAAAACAATTTTGGCTACAAATCCAAGAGTGATCCCCAAAGATTTTATTGTAATTATTTTTCCAATCAAATGCAACAATTAGGGGTCTAACTTTGTTTTGAATGGGTGATACTAGATTCTAGATTTGGGATTTATGGTACAATTAAACTTAGAAATTTAGTTGAAGAAGACCTTTTGAGGTCATTTGGACTAAATGACCTTCTACCCATAACAAGAATTTCCCTCTACAATATTCCAGGCAGGCAATCATTCAGCCTCTACTTGAACACCTCTGGAAATGAAGAGTTTCCAAAGCAGTCCATTCTATTTTTGAATACCATCAATTATTTAAAAAGGTTTTTTGCTAAACAATGGACTCATATCTTCTATGAAGTAGATTCTATGCCAGCAAAATTTAGGTCAAAATTAACATCTAAAAATCCCCTAAATTGCTCAAAGAGTTTAGAAGGATATCTTTAAGCAGTTGTATATAGAATGGGAAAACATCTCTCCAAAAAGAAGAGTGTGTATATATAGAGTGGATTGCTCTAAGATGGTTGTGTTATATATGGATAGATAAATACATATATATATATATAGATATAGATATAGATATAGATATAGATATAGATATAGATATATAGATATAGATATATAGATATAGATATGAATTTTTTTTACTACACCCAGTAAAGTTATTCCTCAGGAAACAGATAAAAACTAATGCTTCTCAAATAGAATAAAATTAAAACAGGCAATGTTCTAGCTGGCAAGAAAACCAACAATTAGGTGAAAAAATGCTCATTCAAGGCCTTTACACATAAGTATGATTATTTTTGAGGATGAGGACACCATCACAGAACTCTTTCTTCTTCCTGATGTATCACAAGAGAAGGGAAAAGTTATGGTTCCCTGAAGCTTCCACCTTATTCTCTCCTTCATGATCTACACTGAAGACATACAATCCCTCTGCTAAGAAGCAACACTTCAAAGATCTGAAGAAAAATTTAACTTGCCCTTCTTTCCTTTTTTCATTGTTGCCTTTGCCATCTCTGTGTAAGTGTGCATATGTAAATATACACATACATATATGTATATTTTATATTTATTTACAGTATAAATGTATGCATATTTTATATATTTGTGTGTGTATTTCAATATAATTGATTTTTCCCTGGATTCCCTAGATTCTCCGCTAAACCCTTTTAAAAGGTACTACAGTTCAATATCAATAGGTTACAAGAACTAATAATAGTGGTCTCAGATACTGGATAATATAGTCACAATATTTTTCAGAGATTGCATTCATTGGTCACACCATTTTCACAGAATGGACTGAAAATATGACTATCTAAAGTTTTGGCCATAAAGGAATATGATAGAACAGACCATGAATAAGGAGCATAATTGATAGATTTCTAGACTTAGAATCAAAGGATTTGGGTCCAAATTCCTTTCATGATCTTGAACTTAATCTCTCTGGGCCTCAGTTTCCTCATCTGTAAATGGAAGGATTTGGACTACAAACTAACCCAGAAGTTCTTAACCATTTCTTTGTCAAAGACCTCTTTGACTATCATATAAAGCCTTTGAACTCCTCGTTAAAATGTTTTTAAATTCAAAAAAGATAAAATATAAGAAAGACAATTATAATAAAATAAATATGCACTTTCTTCCCCACCCAAGTTCATGTACCTTCTGAAATTTATTCATGGACATTGGGACTATGGACCCAGAGTTTTAAAAAGTCTATTACAAGATAACAGAGGTTCCCTTCAGTTGTAATTCTGTGCTTATAGCAACAAGGAAACTTTTTAGTTCTAAGAAACAAGAGTATAAGGGATTTACCTCATTTTAAACCTGGGGGACAACAATAAGATATCTCTTATGTGCTCCTTTCCTGAATTCTTCTTTTAATACACTTAAAATAATTAGGATTACAATTATACGGAAAATATACTTTGCAGTTTTCAAAGTATATGTAACTTTGAGGTAAGCAGTATTAGTATTTTTGCCCATTTTGTAGATTTAATAATTATTATTATTCCCATTTATAGAGTGATTTCGGGTTTGCAAAGTACTTTACTATAAGTTCATAGATTTAGAGATGGAAGGGACCCTAGAGGCCATCTAAGCAATTCCCTTCCTTTTGTAGATGAGTAAAATGAGGCAAAAAGTAAAGTGACTTCTTAAGGCTCACTCAACTGGTAAGTATTTCAAACAACTTTTCAACAAGGTCTTCCTCACTCCAATTCCAATTCCCTGCCCATTGCATCAAATTGCTTTTTATAAATTCTTTCATTTGTTCTTTGAGATGTCTCCATAAGGTAGGTGTTATTTTTATCTCCATATTACAGATGTGGAAATTGAGGACAAGAGGTTAAGGGATTTTGCCCAACATCCCAGAGTCACTAAGTACCTGAGGGAATGTCCCAGTCAGGTCTTCCTACTTCCAAGTCTATTTTCCTATCCACTACACCATGCTGTCTCTCTTACATTTATCACATTTACTAATTGAGATGTGTGAGCTGTAAGATGGATATTCCAAATACAGCATTTCATTCATTGCTGTATATTCTATCCCACCAATAATAAGGACACTGAGGATCAGAGAAGTTAAAGGTCTTGTCCCAGATGAAAATGCTGGTCTTAGGGAGTAGACTGAAGAATAGTTGTACCTCCACCCTGTTCCGGGTGAGTTACATACACTTTGGGTGGAAAGAAGGAATTCTGTGTACTATGCTGTAATTACTAAAAGGATAAGGGTTAGGGTTAGGGTTAGGGTTAGGGTTAGGGTTAGGGTTAGGGTTAGGGTTAGGAGAATAAGGAAAGGGAGCTATATTACCTTCTCCATCCCCAACAAACACAAGTACAAATTTGGCTTGCATTCATTTGTGTTAACCTGATCCCTTGAGGCCCAGAAGTATTTAGGGGAGTAGCTTAAAGGAGGGTAATTGGACTTTGTTTTTCAGGTTGAAAAAGTTATAGGTCTTCATTGTCAAGCAAAACTTCAAAAAATATAAATATATATTCTCTCTTCCATGAATGAAAATAAAATGAAATCCCCCCAAATAATTTTTAATATTGACTAAATTGCATTCAACTATCTCAGTCAGGCTAAAAAAAACTGCCATCTGCTCCATGATTTTACACTTATGTGAAACTTGGATGGGGCCCTCAAAGTATTTATTTTAACAGGTTATGTTGGAAATTTAAAGGCAGTGTTTCCATTTAGTCTCCTGAGGAGTGGCAATAATTATCTTCCAATATTTGCTGGGTCACCATAAAGTTATTAGGGGGTGCAGACCAGGTGTTCTATATCTCCAACTACGAATTTGGCTTAAATTGAAGTTACAGAGCATCTAGTTATTAAACAAAAAGGAGAATTCCTTGATAACAAGGATGATTAAATAGGACTAGGCTACTGAGTAAGGTCATAAACTCTCCATCTCTGGAAATGTTTAATAATAGAAGAGACAATTGTCTATCATTGTGACTTAAGTAAGTGGCAGGAGGAAGACTAGACTAAAATATCTCAGCAGTTCCTTTCAGCAAGTGGAATGCATCATTCAATGTATAAGATTAGGGTCTACAAAAATGGCAAGCAAGCAGTCTGACTTGTTTTTGGTTCAAGTCAATGGCTGACATTAACAGTGACTGAATTGTCTCCTGCCTGTTTGGATATAGCCTGAGAGTAATAAATGTGGCTCTCATTTCCCAATAGATAATTGGTCAAAGGACATTAAAAAATCTCTAAAGAACTATTGCAAACTATTATTAATCATGTGAGAAAAGTTCTAAATCAATAATAAGAGAATAAGAGATAATAAGAGAAATACAAATTATAACTATGAAGTTTCACCCTATATCAAGAAAAATGGTAAACATTTAAAAATTGTGAATACCCCAGTGTTTAGAGTGGTTGTGGAAAGATGGAAACATTGCTAAATTATTGGTGTATCTATGGATTGCTGCAACTGTTCTAATGCAATTCAGAATTATGCAAAGAAAGTAACTAAAATGTTCATAACCCTTGCCCTCAAAATTACTGCTAATTACATAGTCTGATGAGATCAGACACACAAAAAAGAACCCTGGATATACCATTTTATTTATGGCTGCATAATGATAAAGAACTAGAAATAAATATGAAAAACACAGAAAAGCATAGAAAGACATATGAACTAACATGAAGTGAAATAAGTAAAACCAGAAATATATATATATATATATATATTAAATATATACTGTAATCGTTACAACATTATAAATTGAAAGAATAATAATAAAATCAAAATAGAATGTTGTGAAATTATAATGACCAATCAACCCTAAAGAAGAAATATAAGAATGTACTTCTCATTTCTTTGCCAAGGTGGAGAATTATAGGTTTGAACAACACACATATTTTTAGGTCTTTTAAAAAATGTTTTGGTCAGTTTTACAGAAGATTTTTCCCTCCTCTCTTTTTAAAAATTCTTTATTATAAGGGAATTCACTCTGAGATGGAGAGAAGGGGAGGAAATGTAGATCTAACAGCAAAAGATAGCAATATTTATTTATTAGAAAAACAAATTATGTTTTAAAAAGTATCACATATACTAAAAGAATTAAAGAATCACTTTTTTGTGGTAGAAAAAAATTACCTTGCAAAAAAATAAAATAAAATAAGCTTTCTTGAGGGTGACATGTATAAAGCACCATAAATTATCCCAAATAAATTTTATTTATATCTTTTGTTTTATGCCACCTATTTTTCTCAAAATCATCTAAATTTTTTTTTGTTTTTGCCAGACAATGGGGTTAAGTGACTTGCCCAAGGTCACACAGTTAGGCAATTATTAAAGTGTCTGAGGTAAAATTTGAACTCAGGTCCTCCTGACTTCAGGGCTGGTACTCTATCCACTGTGCCACCTAGCTGCCCCAATCCTCTAAATGTTTAATTTTTTTCTTTATTTAAGAAAAATTTCATAATCACATTTATACAATGCTTTGGTGAACTGAGTCCCAGGTTTATTATACATTTTAGGTCTGGCAGTCAGGTGGCGTAGGATTGAGCACTGGCCTTGGAATCAGGAGGATGGGAGTTTGAATCCTGCCTCAGACACTTCTAGCTGTGTGATCTTGGCAGGTCTCTTAATCCTGATTGCCTTATATCCAGGGTCATCTCCAGTCATCCTGATTCATATCTGACCACTGGATTCAGATGGCTCTGGAGGAGAAAATGTGACTGTGATTTAGCACAGCATCCCCTCACTCACATCTATTTTAAGTCATATTAAATGGTTCTTCAACATATATCACTCCCTTCTGGGTTTTGAAATAGCTATATAGAAATGCTGTTGGGTTTTGTGGGTTTAGTTTGTAATCTGCTGTGTTGCTGAGGACATTTGGTATTTAATTAATTTCTTTGGGAATTCTCTAGGATTTTCTGAGTAAGCCATATCATCAACAAGTAGGGATTGTTTCATCTTTTCATTATCTATCTTTATACCTTTACATTCTTTCTCTTGATTTATTGCTGTTTCTAGGATTATATCAATTATTAGAGAAAGAAGAGTATCCTTACTTTACTTCTATGTATGAGTTTGTGAGTTTGTTGAGTATGTGTTTGTATGGGGGGGGGGGTCCAGTGTTTCCTTAATGGGTATCATTCTTACTTTTGGTTAAAGAGAGATACTTTAAATTCTTAAGTTTTAATTTTATTCCTCTACAAGAACGTCCCCCCCACCAGTTAATTTGACTTTATTTTAGTGATGAGTTTAGACCCCCATCACAACAGCTATCCTAGTGAGTCTCCTCTCATCTCGTCCCCAAAAGTTCAGTGGTAAGAAGCCAGCAACATTAACAAGGTCAAGTGTAGCAACAACAGCCTTCATTCAACTGTCAGAAGGAGGGAAAGAAAGACTTTTGAGGGGCTAGTTCTTGCTTTCAATAATCAAACTTCTTGGGGCAAAAATTCTTTATTTCCTTCAAATACAAATCATGGCAGGTCAGTAAGGACTGGGGAGGAATAGATAGATGTCTTTGGATGGGAGTAAGAATATGATTCTAGTCCTCAACCTACTTACTGAGGATGGAGTTAAAAAGGCTATGATAAGAATATGGCTTATTGTTTGTGTCTTACCCAGTGTATCTTGTATACAGTTAGCACTTAGTGTTAAAAAAGTTACTTTAGTCTCTGGTCAATATTCTTACCTTTCTTCTCTTCCTCTTCAAGTCCACTGCTGCTAAATTAAGTCTGGTCATATTCTTTCTCTGCTCAAACTCCCCATTGCCTAATGAACAATGTTCAAATTTCACTGTCTGACATTCAAGGCTCTCTATCATCTATGATCTTTCTTTTCAGTCTTGGCTTGAATACTTACTCTCTTCCAGTTCTATACACTATACATACACATGGATTTATTTAGTGGGAAGAGAAACTAGAAACCATCTAATACAATCACCTATTCTTACAAATGAGGAAACAATTCATGCTTCCCTACCCCCCATGAATGCTCATGGTTATCCTCTGTATCTGAAATTCTATCCATTCTCTTTCTCCATTTACTGAATTCCTACCCATCCAGGCTTTTGTGAAGATCAAATGTGATAATTCTGCATTTTTTCAAGCCTTAAGAAATAAACACCTTAGCATAACAGGTGCTTAACATTTGTTTATTGCTCTTTTGTTAATGCATTGCAAGATGAGATAACTCTTATAAGACATTAAAAAAACTATTTTCAGTCAGAAAAAAGTCAGAAATTTCAATATTGCATAAGGAAAATTAACCTGATAGCAATGTCAAGAAGAGAGGTAAGGATATTGGCCAGTGACCAAAGTATTTTTTTAAGGTTTTTGCAAGGCAATGGGGTTAAGTGGCTTGCCCAAGGTCACACAGCTAGGTCATTATTAAGTGTCTGAGGCCGGATTTGAACTCAGGTACTCCTTACTCCAGGGCCCATGCTTTATCCACTGCACCACCTAGCTGCCCCCAAAATACTTTTTAAACTACTATCACCTGTATACAAGATATACTGGGAAAGACAAATATTATTGAAAAGACCCAGACTGTCTAATTAATAAACTAGAAATTAGAGATGTATAAATCCACAGAAAGCAACATAACTGTAAAACTGAAGCAACATTTCTGACAACTTTCTACTACTTCTTGCTCAAAGACTCACCCAAGGAAAGCAACTCTTTCTTTGTTTCAAAGAGAACTCTAGGATAGAATGTGGAAAGAGTCAAATGGTCTTCTCTCCTCCCAAAAGCTAGGGTTGGGAAAAGGGGAGGGAATTAAGCAAGACATGAATATGTATTTGAAAACTTATTGCCCTGTGTGGCCCTATAAACTACCTTCTGAAAAACTAAAGAGCCTTTAAGGAGACGCTTCTACCAATCTATTTTAAAAGCCATGATAAGTTTTAGATGATGTAGGCTGTGTAATCTTTAATAAATCAGCTATTGATCCTCTCTGCTTGTGGAGAAGAATAATGTTTAGAGATGGTTTTATATGATGCAATGTCCAACTCCCTTTAGTTTGCTTAGGAAAATAAATTTCAGAAAATGGTAGATAGTGGGAAAAGTGACTAAGAAGTTGTGAGCAGCTGAGATACTTTCAGAGAACATCTAAGGATAATGCCTTAGGATAGTGCCTGGTACATAGAAGTAATAGGGAACCACTAAAATTTATTAAATAGAGGAGAAACATGGTCAGATTTGCACTTCTGGAAAATCACTGAGGCAATAGTGTAGAGAAAAATTTAGAGATGAGAATTTAAAGTCAGGAAGACCAAATAGAAGGCTAATATAATAGTTTAGGCAAGAGGTGATAAAAACCCAAATAGGAGTGGCAGCTATGTGAGTAGAAAGAAGGGATCACACTTGAGATGTTGTGAAGGTAGAATTGCTAAGATGTGGCAACTGATTAGAAATGTGAGATCAAGGAAAGGGAGGAGACAAAGATACTACTAAGGTTGCAAACTTGGATGCCTGAAATGCCCCCCAAAGAAATAAGGAAGCTTAAAAAAAGGGTCAGTTTGGGGGAAAGATCATGAGTTCTGTTTTAGACATGTTAAATTTGAGATGGCTACAGCACTTCAGTTTGATTCCAATAGGCAGTTAAGATGTACAAACTATAAAGATATTTGAGTGTGGGTGTGCAATGCATTAGGAAATTTAATCTGACAATGGTATATATAGTATGAATTGGAGGAAGGAATGGAAACTGGAGAGAAATTAGTATGAATGTTATCTCAATATTCTCAACCAGTGGTTGGCCAAATCTCACTAGTAGACTATTTTGTAGGTCCAGAGTTTTTATATTTTTAAAGAAAGTTTTATTGTCTTTTTAAAATTCAAAAACTATTCTTAGTTCTGACATGGGCAGGATTTAACCCACTGGCCACAGTTAGTCTACTTAGAGTCTATACAAAGGGTAATGAACCATATGACTTCAGGTCTAATGAGGCAATAAAAATGCAAAGTACAGTAAAGGTGGAAGTGGATGCAAGAAGAAACTAAAAAGGGAGAATTTACAGTACTGAAAATTAAACAAAATGTAGAAGATGAGAAAAAGATGACCCTGAGGTTGGACTCTGGCTGGAGGTTTCAATGGGACATCCAGATAGAGTTAGCAGTTCCCCTGCTAAAAATAAAGATTTTAAAGTCTTGTACATAGAGCTGATAGATAAGTTGTGAAAGAGAATGACCTCCCTTGGGCAGAAAGAAAAGCTAGTTAAGTATAAAACTTGGAAGGAAAGCCTAAATATTTAAAGAATATTTTTAAAAGGCAAAAGAGATATAGTGGTAGTCAGAGAGGCATAATAAAAAGTTCATATAATAAAATAAAAGTAAAGGAAGAGAAAATTTTTGCTAGGAAGTGATATTGAACAGTCAGATGCTACAAAAAAGAAGAGTAAGAGTACTGAGAAAAAGACTATTAGTCTTAATAATTAGAAAGTATCTTAAAGCCCTATAATAGTGCAAGTTCAAATCCCACAGGATCTACTCAGCACTTCCTTTTGCAAAAACAGTTAGTTTTATTTATTATGCATGTTATTATGTGTTCAGTCAAACTCTGAAAACCATTTGGCATTGACAGTGATGATTACTATTCTGTTTATCCCCATGACTTCAATTTTGTCAGTTAAAAACCTAGAAAATAGTTCATCTCTATTGTGTTTAACAAATAACAAACAAGTTTCCTTTAGAAATAATATATTATAATTTTTTAGTATCATTCCTAAGTATAAATGGAGGAATAAAATTTGTTAAATAAATTTTCCACTGTGAAAATATATTTCTCAGAAATCAACAAATGTTCCAAATAAGAGCTTGATTTATTGTTTTGTTGATTATATACAACAATGATGTCATTCAGTCATTTCAGTCATGCCTGATTCTTCATGACCCCATTTGCGGTTTACTTGGCAGAGATATTGAAATGGTTTGCCATTTCCTTCTCAAGTTTATTTAATAGCTGAGGAAATGAGGCAAACAGGGTTAAGTGCCTCGTCCAGGGTTACACTGCTGGTAAGTATATGAGGCTAAATTTGAACTCAGGTCTTCCTGATTGTGGGGCTCAAGTAGTCTATCCACTGTGCCACCCAACTGCCCTAAGAAAGTATTAATAATGTAGATTAAACTTAAATGTGTGTCCTAGTGGAGAATTAATTGTTAAACACATAGCATCACACGGCTCCATCAGGCTCTAGGCTACTGAGGGAAATTCTTAACATGGAGAGGGAAAAGAGGGGGAAAATGTTAAAGGAGAACATTAGGCTGAAGATTAACAATCCTTTTCAAAATTATCTATTTTGAACAGTCTCTAAACAGAGCTACTTTCAGTAATTTGAAGAATGGCATAGTTATTACCTAAAGAAGAGATATAAGAAGCAGAAGGGACTGCCCTTCCACTTAAATATACAAATGACACTAAAGAGTGTTTCTAAGATAAAAGAAGGCAGGTGACAATCCAATATAGTCCATCATCATCCTGATGTTTTAAAGCAACTACAAATCTGGAATTACGTTTAAAAATAATTCAGATGAGAGATTGAGCTTTTCACGCTCATTCAGCATCAAGGTCAGCATTACATAACTTTCTACCTTGGAAATCACAAAAGGTCATTATATTTTTTTCCCTTAGTTTTAGGACACTGATACAATTGTAAATATTTTTTCAGCTATCAAGAGTATAATTGCTCATACAAAACCAAATACTTTGTCAATTAAAGAGATTATGTTGTCTGTTGGTTAGATAAAGGGAACTCTTAAAGTTGGTTATTTAATATTGAAAGTATTTGAATTCACTAATTCCATCCATGGATTTGCTATCATCCTAGATTCCTCTATTCAGTACTCCTCTTGCTATTTGATCTCTCACACCTTCTTCTTTTAGCCATGCTAATTCTCTCCTTTATTCATATAAATAATCTAGAATTTGATATATTAAAATATTTTCCCTACCAAAAGATCATGAATAACAACATATGAAATAGTCAATTACTAGGTTGTCAAAACAACTTAGTGGTTCGAACCATTCCCCTTCGACACATCTCTAGCCAAACTGAAATTTACTGGGTAATAGCCTAGAATTTCTTGGTCCATGGATTTTTTTTAAACTGCCTTTCTGTTAGATGAACTATGTTAAAATTCTTATAATCTAGTAAAACAAACAGGGGGAAATGGGAAAAGGCTATGTATATATATATATATATATATATATATATATATATATATATATGTATGTATACACACACACACACACACACACACACACACACACACATATATATATATATATATATATATATATGACAAAATGAGAACACCGGCCTCAAAAAAAGTTCTATTAGAAAGATGGCAATTTGTACATTGGTTTCTCAAATTTATCATGCAATGTACCCTAAATTCATAGTACCATATATTCACAAATGAGATGCAGCAATTTTTGCTTAAGGAAGCTTAAGGAAAAAGATGCTGACCTGAGGTAAAATAAACTAAAGAGAGTATGAGTATAACATATTTTGAGAGCATTTTCTGAAATAATACACCATTTCCAAGAGTTAACTGATTTCTTCCCTGCCCCAGATATTAAACTGGACTAATGACTGAAAGCCAGGAATAGGGAAACTTTTATCTCTACCACTGCCTGGGATTAAGAAATTCCTGTTCTATTCAAAGCACTGTCCTCAGTACTGGGGAGAGGGCACTGCAAAGATAAATAAAAAAAAATCCCTTCCCTCTAAGATCTGATAGCTTAATGAGGGAAATAAAACATTTACACAAATAATTGTGATATTAAATTAACATAAATACATAAGAGAAGCAGAAACCTGCTATGGAAGCAGAAAAGGGGGGAAATTCCGCCCACATAAGGGAGAATTAGTTCTAGTAAATATCATAAAATTCTTTTGAGAAAGAAAATAAAATTTCTTTTTTTCTGAGTGCATTGAGCTATGTGAATAATAAAATACTTACTTTAATGTGTTGTCCAAATGTTTCATGTAGGGAGAACCTGGCACTGGTTTTGTCCATGACAAAATTCTTCCATTTATCCCTGAATATGTATATTTTTGGTAAGAAGTACATCTGTTTACATGTTAATTCCATCAGTAATTTTTCCAATATGAAGATAAAGTGGCCTGCCAGTCAAACATAATTATTATATTAGTAGAGATACAATTCTCCATGATTCATAATGAATGTTCAAATAATTTAAAATTAGAACAAAAACAAAAAACTTATTTGAGTTGTGTATGTGTACATATGTCAACATTATTCCATTCACTGATAAACAATGGCCTGGTATAAATTCACTCTTCCTTTCTAATCTCAGTTCTAAAGTTCTGTGGTTCTATATGTAGATAGATAATAACCATCAAACCAGGGTTTGTTTTGCTGATCCAGATCTGTGACTTCATCCATGTAGGAAACTCTTAGTAAAGAAAATCCTTTATCTGATGCAGATCAATAACTGGTCTGTAATTTAGTATTTTTTTAGGGGTTTTTTTTGCAAGGCAAATGGGGTTAAGTGGGTTGCCCAAGGCCACACAGATAGGTAATTATTAGGTGTTTGAGATTAGATTTGAACCCAGGTACTCCTGACTCCAGGGCCGGTGCTTTATCCACTGCGCTACCTAGCCACCCCTGTAATTTAGTATCTTAAGAGAGTTGTCTGAGGCACTAAGAATTTAAACAACTTGCCTTTCCCCACATAGCTAATATGTGTCATAGGCAAGTCATGAATCCATTTCTTTCTAACCCAAAGACTAGTTCTCTATCCACTAAACCACACTGCATTTAATATGAATTTAGAGTTTTAGGGGTTTTTATTTGTTTACTTTGTTGATTCAACCTAACTGCATGCTTCCTTCTGCTCAAGTACAGATAACTACAGATATTGTTTACCAAAGAATTTCTCTTACTGATGGTTTAAATATGTATGTGTTTGTGTGTGTGTGTGTGTGTGTGTGTGTGTGTGTGGAGAGAGAGTCACAGAGAGACAGACAGAAAGACAGATGGAGAGAGGAATAAGAGTTGTTTATAATTAAAAAAGAAATTGATTGCTTTCATATTCAAGGCAAAGAAAAGGGTTAACATCTTCAGTTCACTGCATAGTGCATAGGATAATTAAGACTGATTGTGACTATCTAGTTTTGAGGATATCCACTAAAGTTAAGTGTTTTAGAACTTTTATTTTCAAGCCATTAGATTGGTTACCTGAAAAATATTCATGATACTACTTAATAGTGTATTTGGATATGTAAAATAATACATTTGTCATTTAACGAGCATTTATCAAGCATCTGTTATTTGCAGTGCATTGTGCTAAGCACTGAGAGAGATAAAAAGATTGAATAAGATGACTCCTACACTTTAAACAATATTTTATTTTCTGTAAACCATTTTAAGTATCATATCCTTTTCTAAAAACACATATATTTTATATCCAACTTCTATAATGTCTTTTTGTTTTGATTTGGTTTGGTTTGGTTTTTGCAAGGCAATGGGGTCAAGTGACCTGCCCCAAGGTCACGCAGTTTTGAGTGTTTGAGACTGGATTTGAACTCAGGTCCTCCTGACTCCAGGGCCAATGATATTTTCACTGGGACCCCCTAGCTACCCCATAATGTCTTTTTAAAGTCTAAGTTGCTGTTCACCCATAATGATGTCTTTAAAAATTCTTACTACTTTAAGGGGTAGCTGGGTGGCACAGTGGATAGAACACCGGCCCTGTAGTCAGGAGTCCCTGAGTTCAAAACCAGCCTCAGAAACTTAATAATTACCCTAGTTATGTGGCCTTGGGCAAGCCACTTTAACCCCATTTGCCTTGCAAAAACCTAAAAAAAATTCTTCATGCTTTGATATTTAAGTAAGAGAACAAATAAAATGAGTTAAACATCTAAAAGAAAGAAAACTAAAGCTTTTTCCTATTTTTGAAAGCAGTATTTCTATATTGGATACCTTCTTGACTTATAAATTCTTTCTCCACTCTTGGACAACTTATTAGTTCATTCCTCTGATACTTTTCCCTCCCACTTCAGCTCGGTAATACTGATTGCTATCTAGCAATTGTACTACAACTTTAGGATCACAACAACAAAACAAAAACAAAGAACAATCTAGGATACTGACAAATCAGGAAAGCATACTGTTCTATTTTTGAGAAGTTTGCTCCAGAATCTGATACCTATAAATTGATGCAAACTGACATTGAATTTGATCACATATTACTGAAGTTTCCTCCATAAAATAAATGTTACAAACTTCTTTATAAATTTAGATTGCCTCTGCCCCATGATACCCAAGAGTCTGTTGCCTTTAGCGGCCTCAGTCATACTTTACACTCCCCACCCCAACCCAAGAATGCTCACTCATGCATGCACACACACACACATATCCTCAAATCCACTAAAACAGGTGAAAACAATTGGACTCTCCTTGAGACCCGGGGTTACTTTGGCCACAGACTCTGGAAACTGCTGGGAGCTGTCCATGGTGGAAAGGCAATGGACCCCGCCCTCCTGTGAAGCCTTAGTGCCCCGGGGGGTGGGTCTATGATTCCTTTAGTGACTAACTGGAACCCTAGATTGTGCGGACAGAGTCCTTCAGAATACTAAACAGAGGGGAGAGGGATGAAACTTATGAAGACTTAGCGACTTTGAGAAAGACAAAATTTGCCCAGTCCAGGGGGTACACATAGGGGGAGGGGATGAAAAGGAAGGCAAAATATTAAAATGTGCTCTGATGTTTGAAGGGAGAAAGTCTAGAAAGTGTCAAAAGAACAGAGAAGTCGGGAGGTCTCTCACCTGTAGCCGGAGTGCACGGGATGCAGACTGAGCAGTTAGTTGTTCCTGCAGTTGGATCCAAGTCCCTGAGGTTCAGACTTTGGTCTGTGGAGTCTCAAACAGCAGCAGTTCACAGCCTGCCTCAGACCTGATGTGCCAGGGAAGGTCTCGATCTTGGTCTTCCAGTGCCAACAGGTGCGTATTTTCCAAGCTAAAGTGTTCCAGTTCAGCAGCTTGAGTCCCCAGTCACAGGACTGGGAGCAAAGCAAAAGGGGGGAGGGGGATTCCTGCTCACCACCTTTCCAGAGAGTGGGAGGATGTGCAGCTTGGCTTGCGGTCTAGTCCACAAACTTTCTCCAAGAAGCCCAGCTCGCTGCAAACCTCAGCAGATTCGCAGAAAGAATGTGGCCTTGGAGCCAGAGCAACAGCTCAGGGCCCTACCAGTCAAGGAATAGCAGGAATCTCTCCGGTAAAGGTCTGCAAATATCAGGAGCTCTAACTATCTGAAGATTTGGATCCAGATTCTGGAGTTTTTTTCTCTACCTATAATCCTAACAGAACAGATCGCCTCTGTTCCTTCCTGCTGACAAGACACACTATTCAAGGTCTCTGAGAAATATCTATTTTATCCCGACAACCACTCAGGATTTGATCAGTCGGACAAGGGCAGGATGATTTCCACAAAGCAAGCAGCATAAATTCCCCAAATGCAAAGAGCTTCCTCTGTGTCTATCCTCTGATGAAAAAGTTACTCATGACCGATATAAACTAATTCCCATTTGGTCTCAAAACTTTCCCAGTCTAGCCCTGGGGACAAATCTTACAATTCCACCTGGGGAAGGGTACAAGGGTATACATCTAAGCAGTAGTCAGTAACAGATGACAGTCCTCTTCTCTACGCTGTACGATCAGGGAGCCCAGAAGGCCAAGTATTATTATCATACAATCATCATAGAGAGAGGATTGACCTAAGTCCAGTGCCAGCGAGGCAGGTGTTTCTTGGGTCTCAATCTGCAAGATAGCTTAGTAGCCTGGACAGGAACCGAGAAGAGAAAAGGAGTAGGGGGAGAGGAGGAAAAATGACCAAGGGGCAGGGTTGGGTACGAGATAAAGAAAGGAGAGACTGGAGAGGTAAAGCAGAAATACCCACCTGTTGTTTTCCGAATGACTAAATGTGTCAAGTCCTGTCTGTACCGACCTACCTGCAAAACTCCAAGGGGTCAAGATGAGGTAGAAGCTGTTGAAGTAAGGCTGCCCCTTGCCCTCAAGGCAAAGGCTAATCTGGGTACGTTTTACAGAGCACGCAAGGACCCTGCCTTCGAAGGCAGAAAAAAATCATCTTTCCCGAATCCGCATAGATTCTCCCAGATGCTCCTGGTCATCTGGGTGACCATTTCTGAGTTTGTGAGAGTAAGCATCCCAGAGGAGACCTCCTCCAGGGTCCCTCTCCCATGCTTGCATGCACACGTGCACACACACAGAATCTATACTCAGTATACACACACTCCCGAATCCACAGACATAAGCCCCGTCAGGGTATCCCCACCACCAACACCGGGGGCCCCTCTCATCCTTTCCTGCCCCTTGCAGTATCGGGGTAGAACCTGACTCATGTATAGAAGTGTCTCCCTAGCACACAGGCAAAAGACAGTATCTGAGTAAAGTGTACTGTCTTTTCAAAAAGGCAGACGGAAGAAAAGATAGACGGGACACCGTCTAGACAAGGACAGGGAGAGAGAAATCAGAGCTCGCAATTTCTTCCCATTCTTTCCATCTCTGTCTCCGTCTCTGTCTCTGGTTTTCTCTCTCCATATAGATGTATATAGAATATAAATCTTCATCACATGCATGTGTACATATACCCAGACACAACAGACACCCACTCGTCACCTATCTTTCTATGACCCAGGCCGGCAGGATGGGCGAACTCCTGAGTGGTCCTGGGAAGGAAACACCTGTAACCCATAGCCCCATTCTTTTTTCTAACTTTCTATAGAAAACTCTAAGCCTCCCTTAATCAACCAAAGTTTTGCAGTCAAACCAACCCCCCCCCCTTCTTTTGCCACACACACACGCGCGCGCGCGCTGCATCCCCACGTCCCCAAGCATCTCAACTTTTGGGACATTTCCCAGGGCTTTAAGGGTCTCACCTCCCTAGCAGCCACCAAGCCACCAACTTGATTCCGATGGAAACGGGGCTCCAGGAGCTCTCCCTGCCCCAGAGTGGGCAGCGAGGCAGCCGGGCAGTGGGAGCCGGCTCGGTGGCAGCGGGGCTAAGCTCTGCGCGCCAGCCCCACAGCTCCACGCCGGACCGGACCCGCGGGCGCCCACTCTCTCCCTCTGCGGCTCCGTGCTGGCTTTCCGCCTCCTTCCTCTCGGCTGGGCGCTACGTCTGATCTGCTCGGAGCGCGAAAGTGCCCTTCTCCACTCCTGCACGACCGGCCTGTCCCTCCGCATCTGGGGCTCACCTATTTATACTTTCTCTGGCTCCCCTGTTCCCAGTTCTAGGAGATACCGCGCCGCTTGCCCCATCGGGACTAGCTCCTCCCTTTCTCCCGTGACGCCAGCCCTCCCGCGGGCTGCCCTTAGCCGGGGATCCAGAGGCTCCTCCCGTCCCCCCCTCCATCCTTCCATCTCTTCTCCGCCTCCGTCCCCGCCCACTCGGCATCTTTCGTGCCCTGAGGAGGGGGAGGGCCAGGGCTAGGACCCGGGCGAGCTCTGGTGGCAGCTCCGGGAGGCGCAGGGCTGACTCAAGCTGGTCCGCCCGCTGCTCTCGGACCCTGGTCTAGGGGCAGGGAGGGTGTCTGCGAAGCCAGCCAACGGAATCGCACTCTCAGATGATGCCATTTCGAGCCGGAGGGGACTTCAGCCCAGCTCCCTGGTTATTTTTTTTTTTTGCATATTAGGAAACTGAGGTGCAGCGATTCTAAGCTGCTTGCCCAAGATCACAGGGAATATCAGAGCTGGATGTCGAATCTAGAACCCCTGACCAATGCCAGTAGCTAGATAAATTTGACTCATTCTCAGAGCATGGAGTGTTTACATTAATATTATTTGGTTTCTGAACCTCTCAGCTTTGAGGTCTTCGGATGGAACCGACATACTCTTATTTTCCAAGGTTGATTAATGGAACTCTGAATTCACGGAATGAACATTTCACAAGATTAGAACTGCAAGAATATACTCCAGCTCTCTCCACCCACCCACCCACCTCTTTTTTTACAGAGGCGCGGAAAAAATCAATTGCTTGCTTAGTACGACCAAAAAAAATAAAAAGCAGCAAGGTCTCACTCGATTCACTCCAAAAGCAAACTCAATCGCAGGATGCTACAGCACTCCTTGGCCGAGGGTGGTGCCCGGGCTAAGCAGTGCCAGTGAGTGTGTGTGAGACCCGGCGGAAAATAGAAGCTGCAGGTGTCCTAAGCAGTTTCTGCTTTTTTCAAACAGGAGCTGATCCATGATCAGCGTGTAAAATCTTCTTCCCCAGAAGAGTGAGCCAGACTCAGGGGCCGAGGTCCGATAAAGACCTTTCTCCCGAGACCATACTTCTCTGCCTCTTGCACCCAGGGAGGGGCTTCCTCCCCAGTCTTTTGGCAGCATTATCTGCTTATTTTTCTGAGCTTCTGGGAGATGAAAGAGAAAGACTCAGCTGGAAGGAATCCAGCACCAGGGCAGCACCCTCCTCCTATTCCCTTTATCCTTTGAGACAAAATAAATGGGAGAACCTAACCACTCTGGACCTCTTCTTTGATCCTTGTTTCCTTGCCTTGCTTCCCCTCCCTTTCCACTCCTCAACAGTCTTGAGAACAGTAGAAAAATGTATTTGGGGGAAGAACCGCCTTGTAATTTTGAAGTTCCAAATTTAGATCAAGATTAATTTTCCTTTGAAAGACAGTATCTAAGACCTGGAAGGGATCCTAAAGATGGCCAAATCTCTCTCTCTCTCTCTCTCTCTCTCTCTCTCTCTCTCTCTCTCTCTCTCTCTCTCTCCCCCCTCCCATTTTACAGTTAAGGAAAATGAGGCCTAAAGTCATTTTACCCAAGACCATGTAACCAGTAAGTAACAAAACTATGCTCCTGAAGACTCCTGATTTCTCACTCAATCTACTTTTTTCTGGATTATGTTATTACTTCTCTATTGTAAAAGAGATTTTGTTTTATTTTTTCTCTCATCAGAAGTGAGTGATTTTGTGCACTAAAAGGTGAGAGTTTCATCAAAGAGTTCTGCAAAGACCTATAACTTCATGAAACAAAAAGGGAAAAAAGAAATTTGGGTTTGATGATGGATCTGACATTATGCCCAAAGGAAAACATTTTCACAACATACAGAAATATTCAGAAAATGCCTATCTAAACTATTGAAAGTATCTATCTTAATCGTCTAAGAACTCATCCTCTTTTTTCCCCAAAACCTTCCCCTCAACTACCAACATTCTTATTTCAGTCAATGATAACCATCATCAAACTCAAAAAATGGAAGTCATCTTTGACTTTCCTCTTTCTCCTACTATTTCACATCCAATTGGCCACCAAATCATTTGTCTAGACTCTCCCCTTCTAATGAGGAAAGGAAGGGAATGATCATTTATATAGTATAGTTTGCTAAATGCCTTATAAATATTATCTCATAACACTACATAAAAAATGGCCCAATTAGATTTCCAAAACACCACTAACCCAGACTTTAAAGGATCCCCTTTAAAGATGAGGATGGGGGGCAGCTAGGTGGCACAGTGGTTGGGAATCAGGAGGACCTGAGTTCAAAACCTTAGACACTTAATATTTACTTAGTTATGTGACCTTGGGCAAGTCATTTAACCCCATTGCCTTGCCAAAAAAAAAAGAAAGATGAGAATAATAAAAATTTTTAAAAATAAGAAATTAAGGAAATAATATATGAGAAATAATATATAAATGCTGGCTGACACTATTATTAATGAGTAGCAACATTTAAGGTAATGACTAGAGTGTTGACTCTGGAGTTATGAAGATTCATCTTTCTTAGTTCAAATTCAGATATTTACTAGCTCTATGACCCTAGGCAAGTCACTTAACCCTGTTTGTCTCTTCTGTAAAATGTGTTGGAAAAGGAAATGTTAAACTACTTCAGTGTGCTGGCCGAGAAAATTCTAAATGGGACCAGAAAGAGTTGGACATAACTAAATAACAAAATAGTATTTAACTATGATTATATTTATTTTATTTATTTTTATTTTGCAATTCATATATATATATATATATATACACACACATACAATTCATGAAGTATATTCATGTGTGTGTGTCATAGGTGGGTATACACTTACATATGTGTGTGTGTGTTCTCTCCCCCTTTTCAAATCCCCCTTAAGAATATTTCCATTCTTGGGGGTGGCTAGGTGGCTCAGTGGATAAAGCACCGGCCCTAGAGTCAGGAGTACCTGGGTTCAAATCCGGTCTCAGACACTTAATAATTACCTAGCTGTGTGGCCTTGGGCAAGCCACTTAACCCCATTTGCCTTGCAAAAATCTTAAAAAAACAAAAAGAGTATTTCCATTCTTCCAATGCTTAACACACAATCTGTAACTTAAAGATGGTTAATAAGTGTCTATTAATTGATTACTGAAAGGCAGAATGGATATAGGGTCAGCCTCTAGAGTCAAGGAAAAAGATAGTTCAAATTCTGTCTGTGTGATTCTTGGGAAGTGTCAACTTTAGTTACAGAGGAATTATTGGTTTGCATATGTCAAGGGTGTCTCCACACCAGCTTTCTGCACTGATGAAATCTTTATCATCTGAGTTTCATAGAGTTCAACAAAGAATTCAAAATTCTTAATTTGACCTCTATAATCTGACTTAAATTATCTTTACAACTTTATCTTCTATGACTCAGTTACTCAGAAAAGGGGATTGAACTAGCTAGCTGTGTGACTAAAAGCAAGTCACTAAATCTTTCTACCTAAGCTTCATCTGTAAAATGGGAATAGTTTTGTACTACCTATTTCAGAGTACTATTATGAGAAAAATATTTGTAAACCTGAAAATATACTATATAAATGTGTTTTTATTTACTGCTTTGAATTCTCCACTAAAACTATTCTTATGATCCCCACAAAGATGTTTTGCATCTCTTTCACTCAATAGATGTTTTTTGATTGAATTAATAAATAAATGGAAAAACAGGCATGTAAAACTAGGAAATTGTATATTCCCCTAACACTCAAAATCATGACAATCCACTGTGGACTGACACCAAGAATAGTTTGCCACTTAAAATGAGTCCACCTTGGGTCCATTAATTCTCTTGCAGGATTCATTGAAGCTGATGAAGCTCATTTACTCCAAGAAACCTCTGAAGATGTCATTCTCCAAACTGGCTCTTTGACCAACCTCTTCCTTCAATGTACTTTGTTAGGCATAATTATAGAGATTTTGGTTACCTTTCTGTTGCTCGTTATCAGATCCTTTATTAAATTTTAACCTCCTGGGGGCGGCTAGGTGGCACAGTGGATAAAGCACGGGCCCAGGAGTCAGGAGTATGGGTTCAAATCCGGTCTCAGACACTAATTACCTAGCTGTGTGGCTTTGGGCAAGCCACTTAACCCCATTTACCTTGCAAAAAAAAAAAAACCTAAAAAAAATTTTAAACTCCTAAAGGGAAGTTCTCTGTTTATTAAGATACAGTTCAATAACTAGAACCCAATTAAAGTACTTCCTCGTATAATTTGTTTATTACCATTAAAAAATTGGTCCCAGCAGAGCACAAAGTGAATTAAAAATTTGGCACCTTTCAGGTTAACTTCATTAATAATGGTTAATGTAAAGACAAGATGTCAGGTGCAGAGGCTTCAAACTCAGGTCCTCAAGTTGTATGCAGTCCTCCACAGTCTCCCAGGGAGCTTTATGTGACCCCTGATTCAATTTGAATTTGACACCACTGTAGTGGTGAGTATAGTTCTGGACTTGGAGTCAGGAAGTCCTGAATCTAAATCACATATCTACTACTTTGAGCTGCATAGCCCTGGATACAATCTCTGTGGGCCCAAGATAACTCTCGAAGCCGAAATGTGTTTTAGTGGAGAGAATTCTTCCATGTCCTATAACTTCCCTTCATCCCTACCTTCCTTTCAATAGTAGGTCATAACAGTCAGACTATAAACTAGGTCTATTTTGATCCAGTGTTAAGCATTTGATTATGATCAAGAAAAGAAAAAGTCTGGTTATGTAGTGAGAAAATAGATGGAGAACCAAGTACATACTATAATGAAATATTGAAAGCAACAAGAAAGGTCAGTAGCTAATTGAGTGAACCTACTCTGGGGGATTAATGGAAAGATATGGAAAGAAATAAGAAGGAATACCATCTGCATAGGTAAAGGGAGGACTCCACAAATGAACTTACAGAACTATTTTATAAGGTAAAGAAACCAAATTAACCTGATCATTATTCAGAGGTCTTGCTCAAATTCATATATAAATATATATATGTGCATGTGTGTATATATATGTATATATATATATATATGTATATATATACGACTATTACTCAATCTCCTTTCACCATAGTACTACTCACACACTCTCTCTGTGTCTGTCTCTATTCTCTCTCCAGACACACACATATACACACATTGATGAAGGGATTATTTCCTCAGTCAAGTGAAATCAACTTGTGATTACACTGATATCTGAATAATTCCCTCTACTGATGCAGATCAGTACCCTCTCAACCACTTCTAGTATGAAAAAGTTGCCCAGAGAAAAGAGATTAAATGTCTTCCCTGAGGTCAGATAGTGAGTATATGTTAAAGGTGGAAATTTAAATCCAGGTTTTCCTGACTCTTTTCTCAAGTCATGCTACCTTTATATTTCTTGACTATAGTTCCTTCAAGGATGGGTTTTACAGTATAATAGAAAAGTTTAGACAAGGAACAGAGATTTGCAAGAGATCTCATTGCCCATCTGGTCTACCTCCACATATTCCTCACTCCCAAATACACACTTATTTTAAAGATTAGAAAGCTGTAAATTTTCAGAGACATTAAGTGATAATCAAATAAGCCATCACTGAAAAGCTGATGTTTAAACCCAGATTCTCTAGTTCCAAATCTAGTATTCTTTTCAATGTACCACAGGAATAAGATCTGAAACAAAATCTCTGTTAATGCTGTTCCTTCAGGAAAGTAACAACTCCTGTTTATTTATATAGAATTTTATTCACCACACCTGTGTAAGGTGATAAAAGAATTGTTGAGACAGCGAATTGGCTCAGTGGAGATAGAGCACTGGGACTGGAGTCAGGAAGATATGAGTTCAGACCTGTCCTTGTACACTTACTAGCTATGTGACCCTGAGCAAGTCACTTAACCCTGTTTACCTGGAGAAAAAATTTAGCAAGCCATCTCACTATTTTTGCCAAGAAATGCCAAAGAACATTGCAGTCTATAGGGTTATGAAGAGTTGGACACAACCTGAACAAGAATAATTACTCCCATTTTATATATGAGAAAATTGAAGCTTATAAAAGTTATGTAGCTCAAACTTAAATAACTTAGAAGGAACTCTTATAGGATAAGAATCTACCAGACTAGAAAGTGTGAAGGTATGAGTTCTTTGGAGAGCAGGAAGTATATTTTATTATTTTAATTTTGTATTATACTTCAGTAGCCTACCCTGTTTCACATAGAATAGACTTTTGTAAGTATGACTTGATTGAATGATTTTTAATAGCTAAATATACTGCTTATCCTGGCCCTGGGATCTTTTTAAAAAAAAACAAACAACTGACAATTTAATTTACATCTAGCTCTTTGCTCCAGGTCCCTCAATATCCCCTGATAGCAGCTTTCCAGAGAGATTGCCTCCACATCTATATCCTTACACCTTAATATTCCATGCCTCCCACCATCAATTCCACAGAGAGATCAGTTATATTATTTTTAGCCTGTTGGCATGTTTCCAAAGTCTGCATGATCCCAATCTTTCCTAATGTACTGCTGGACATGACAAATCCTGGCATGTCCCAACAAGCATGAGTCTGCTTGCATTCAAATCCAGCTTCCCCTGGGCTTCTCCCCTGCTGGGGGGGGGGGAGGGAGCTGATTCACTGACTGGTGGCCAAATCGCTAAGAGACCTCCTGCCTCTCCTTGCCCTGAAGGCATAGCATGTTTCCTCCCTACTGAGCACTGATGGGAAGCCGACTGAGTGTTGCCAGTGCTTGCTCAGTTGGAAAAAAGGCTTCAGGCAGATGCCAATTAGAAAAAATCCACTGGGTATCATCTCTGTGTGCACCACCCCATGGGGCTCTAAAATAATGCAATTTCATCTGGATCAGCTTCTGTATTGAGACCATCTGAGTCCATCCTCATCCCCTTAGTTATCTCTCAGAAATTCTCTAGTCCTCTTGGTTCAAATTAAACAGCACTGAAGGCTAATACATCAGGACTGGAATAAACTGTTAACTCAATATTCCATCAACAGAGGTCGCCCTTGGACACAGAGCACATAATTCCCAAACCAAGTGGAGAAAATTCTCCTTTTAGACTAATAGTTAACTTTTTAGTAGGGGAGCTATCATGTCCCATTTGAGAGACAATATTTGCAAAGTGCTCAGCACAAGTCATAGCAAATTCTAGAATGAGAGCTGTTCACCAAAAAGAAAATCGTTGAATGTCATAGAATCTACAGCTGAGACTGCTTGGTCTAACCCTTTTGTTTTACAAATTTACAAATAAGGAAACTGAGTCCCAAGTAGATAGAGCAACTTGCCCATAGACAAGAGGGAATAAACAGTTGAGGCAGGACTGGAACCTAGCTCCTTTAAATTGACAGCCAGCACATACTGCATTGTACCAAGCTTCTGGAGAAGGAGGAAATATATACTATAATATACAGCATAAGGGCAACTGATTGCTCAAGAATACCAAAAGGATATCAAAGATGCAGTGTACAGAATCCTCTTTCTGTGTTCAAATCTGGTCTCAGATATTTATCAGTTGTGTGACTCTGGGCAAGTCATTTCGCTCTGTTTGCCTCAGTTTCCTCGTCTGTAAAATGAGCTGGAGAAGGAAGTGGTAAACTATTCCAGTATCTTTAAGAAAACCTTAAATGAGGTCATGGACAGTGGGATATGACTCAATAACGACAACAATTCTTGGCTGACTGCTGCAGCCCCTGCTAGCATGAGCCACAGTACTGAACCTCTCCCAAATAAGTGGTCAATAACAATGTTAGAGCTGGACTAACATCCAACTCTCATTTTTTTTTCAGATGAAGAACCGAAAGCTCAGAGATAGAAGTGAATATGTCTAAGGTTGCACAGCTTTATCAGTGACAGAACTGGGACCACAACACAGAAATCCTGAATCCCAGAACACTGTTTTTCCCATTGCATCCTGCCCCATTTTAGCATTGACTCCTATTGTCACCATCACTACAAAGCCCAAGATCTCTTACCTAGCTGTCACCTGATCCCCAGGACATACTTGTTCATAATAGGTTACTCTTCCCAGGATAGAGATAAACGATCATGCTCTTCACTCCTGAGATAATTGTTGTGAGAGTCAAATGACCGTCTCAGATAGGAAATTATTTTATAAACATCAAAAGATGTGTTATTTATTTGCATTTAAGACATGCAAAAAAGGCCTCCCTGTCCCATATCATCTCTCCCACATCATGCCATGGCAACTGAAATTCTGTCATAGTGATACATTCTTTTGTTTTTCATTTAAAGCTCTACATAACTTGTTCCCTTCCATCCTTTTCAGTCTTTCTACAATGGACTCCCCTTCATGTCCTCCATGATATAGCTGTACTGGCTTTGCAGTTATGGACATTTCCATTTCCATCTACTAGTGCCTTCTCTTTTCAGACTACCTCCTATCTTCCTTATAGATATCTTCTATGTCCCTAGCTATTTATATGCTGTCTTTCCTATTAAAGTGCATATGCCTTGAGGTCAGAATTATTCTCTACCTTTTTTTTTTTGAATCTACAAAGTTTAGCCTAAAAAATGCTTATTTACTGACTAGCATAACAGTGACAAATTTGCTACACCCCTTTGTGTCTTCAGCAGTCTCCTAAGTATGTAAGAACATATATAACTTCAGAAGATCCAAAGGAGAGGTAGTCATAAGATTTAGACTTGGAAGAGACCTCAAAGGGTACATAGAAAAGGAGAGCCCAGGAGCAAGAAAGTGGAGAAAGAGTAGAGACTCACTTGAGCTTCTCCATCAAAATAACTTTAAATATTGCCTGAAACAAATTTTGGAGTAGCAGAACCCACAAAAGGACAAGGTGAAAAACAATTGTCCGGTATCAGACAAGATTGGCAGGAAAGATCTGTTGCACCAGGGTGAAAGTAGAGGGGAATCCAGCATGGGCCACACCAAGAAGGTCAGACAAGTGGTTAGAAGGAGATTATGGGCCTCCTTTGCTGACCCTGGAGGCCTGGACTCTGTTGCCTTACCCTATTCAAATCAAGTTCGCAGTCATGGGTCTCAGTCCAAGGTCAAGGAAGAGTACTAACATACCAGAGTTTATAGTTGCAGGGGAACAGTGACCCTGGTCACAGTTCCAGGGCTGAAGAGTGCTTGTGGTTACTCACAGAGCAAAGCACAGGTCAGTAAAGTAGTAAAGACACCTCTCCTTAGATCATAACATCTTGAAAGAATAAAAAACTAACAGATCCCCAGAATTAGCTCTGAAAACAAGTGTACCACAGAAGCAAAGACCCACTTTAGCACAGAGTTAAAAGTCAAGAAATAGACTAGAAAAATAAACAACAACAAAAAATCCTGACCCTACAAAGATACTATTGTCAAAAGGAAGATCAAACTGCAAACTGAGAAGAAAACAAAGTCAAAACTAGTTTATCTAAAACCTCAAAGAGAAATGTGAATTGGTAACAGGCCCTGGAAAAGCTCAAAAAAAGGATTTTTAAAAAATCAAATCAGAGAAAAAACACAGGAAAAGAAAGGAGAGAGATGCAAGAAAATCATGAAGATGATGAATCTTTCTGACTCCTGATCTGGCACTCTATCCATTGTGCCATACTCTTTGCTTATGGAAAGGAAGAGGTTGGCCTAGATGAAATAATAACTCAAATTTATATATTACTTTAAGATTTTAAAAATTCTCTCCTCACAATAACCCTGGGTTGTAGTTTATTTTCTTTATTTTATAAATGAGGACACCCAAGCTCAAAAAGTTTGACTAGCAGAACAGTCATATAACCAATAAATGAAAGAACAAAGATTCAAATGCAAATCTTTTCAGTCGAAGTTCTTCACAATCCCACTGTCTCCCTTCCAACTCTAAATCTAGAATTTCATATTCCTTTAAAAGTAAAGAAAAAAAAGAATTTACCTGATAATTTTATGTTAAGTGACTTATATAAAGCCTCAAAACTACTAACTCAGTTGCTTATGGCAATAGTGCCAAACTCAAATAGAAACAATATGGTCACATATTGGCTTAGAAAACCATAAATTAACACTATCTATATTGTATTATGGGCAGCTAGGCAGTATAATGAATAAAGCCCCAGGCCTGGGACCTCATCCTCCTGAATTCAAATCTTATGAACCTGGGCAAGTCACTTAACTCTGGTGGCCTCAGTTTTCTCCTCTGTAAAATGAGCTTAAGAAGGAAATGGAAAATGACTCTGTTATCTCTGCCAGGAAAATCCCAGATGGGATCACAAAGAATCAAACATAAATGAAAAACAACTCAACAACAAATGTATTGCATTTTTATTTATTTTGTCAAGCATTTTCCAATATACCTCAATCTAGTTCCAGCTATGCTCTGGCTGCTGGTGAGTTTGATGCCTCTGACATATAGGATAGCAAAAGTGGTACAAGGTCACAAGCTATGGATTTCCTGGTATTCCTTTACTTCAGCATTTCTGAAATAGCAATGCATATTTTGTATCCTCAGTTGGTATCCTGGGATCTTCTTTTTGTTGAATCAGTGGAAGGGAGAAGATTGGGGGATTTGGGGTATAGGGAGTAATTTATGGGAAACCACAAACCTTTCATTAATAAGCACAGCTGTCCATCAATATCAGATCAGAGAACTGCAATTTAACCACTTTAAATTCATCCTCTCTAGTGTAACGGTGATGTCACTCAAAGAAAGAGCATACTTTTTTCCTGTTCTTCATAACTATTACTAGGGTCCCATTAGTATGGGACTCTAATTATACTGTTATCTCCTTTGTTACCTTTGTTTTTCTATGTGCATACAGTTTCATCCAGGAGTAGCTTGAGGATGGGTGGCATAGCTTGATACCATTATGTTTCAAAATATTTGGGTTATTATAAGAACTTTCTTTTCTACCTTCCATGGAGCAGAATGTTTAAAAAGGAATCTCTATTTAATGTAAGGAGCCAGTTTCCATTGGCCAGTCATTTAGTCAATAAACATTTATTAAGCAGCAACTGCATTGGTGCTCAACACTGTGAATACAAAGAAAGGCAATAGAAAGTCCCTCTTCTTAATGAGTTCACAGTCTAGGGGGAACAATATGCAAACAACATTGAACAAATGAACTATAAACAGGATAAATTGGAAATAATCAACAAAAGGAAGAACAGGTATGAAAGATCAAGAGGAGAGGAGACCATGGATGACCACAGAATAGAAGAGTACCCAGGACAAACCTGACCTACTTGCTAGCCTACTTAATTTCACCTTTCTCTGTCCTCATTCAAATATACCAGTCATTTTTACTGTGCCCTTTATTTCCCAAAGAAGAGCTAGATCACAGAAAAATAAAATGACTTTCATTTACATCAATCATCATCATCAACATCATCAAATCCAACCTCAAAAAAGTGACTGATTATTTGTCATGCCACCTACTACTCTGTTTTGCACCAGACCTTGGCAATATTCCCTTCATATTACTATTTTGGTATGAACATAAGCCACATTGCTCACTCCCCAGTTCCCAAACCTGGTTTTTATAAAACTTGATCGTGGCCTATGATCAGAATTACTTTTCAGGGTGTACCTCTATGTGTGTGTATGCATATTTTTTCCCTTTGAAAGAGATTTTAGGTCAGTGGCTTCTATCCAGGGTGGTCTGTATCTGAACCAATACAGTAAGTATTTATTTCTTTAGTAAGGCAAATACTTTAGATTGCTGGGCTTATGCCAAGATCTCCAAGTCCCTGAGGAGCTTAAGCATCTGGTACCATAAAAAGAGATTCACAACGATTTGCATGAACTGGAGAGGAGCCATGCAAATACGAGGGTAGGTTGACTCCCTGATCACAGTTATGAAATGGAAATACATTCCAGGTCAGGCTACATCCAAAGCAATATGTTATAACAGAGTCGAATAATTTAAAGAGGGCATCACAGAATAAAGCCCTCTCCCTTGGATCTCAAAGCTCAGTTATGGTTTGCATACACATGGGTGTGTTGGAGCCAGGTCAAACTGGCTATTGAGCCCAATGTCAAATTTACACTTTAGCAAAGCTACAAATTAGAGTTTAATTTAATTTTTTGTTGATTGTTTAAGAAAGTGATATAGATAAACGTTAATAATGCTTCCTGAACTTTAAAAGTTTGATTTGTGTGCAATTTTTCCCGAGAGCTAGCACATTCCATTTACCAGTATATTCTGATTATACCACTCCTACACACCAGCATCTAGATTCTGCAGTTAGTCAAAACTTAGAGGAGGCTTGAATTCACGCAGTCCAATTCAATAAACACATAGCACCTATTTTGTATCTTATAAAATATTAGAGGGGCAGCTAGGTGGTACAGTGGGTAAAGCACCACCCTGGAGTCAGGAGGACCTGATTTCAAATCTGACCTCAGACACTTAATAATTGCCTAGTTGTATGACCTTGGGCAAGTCACTTAACCCCATTGCCTTAAGTAAATAAAATTAAAAAAATATTAGAGGCTGATGGAAGAAGAGAGGAGGAAAATAGTAGTAAGAAATCATGCCTACCCTCATGGAGCCTATAATTCACTGGGTGGGGGTAGGTTTATGATCCATATGTAAATAAGCAAAACACAAAATAGGAATAGTGAATAAAATAAAGTTTTCTTTTTTTTACTGGAGGAATCAGAAGAGATTGCATGGAGAAATGTAGCATTTGAGCTTTGTCTTGAATAATAGAAGTACAATTTTGAGGTGGTTGGAAGATAGTGATTGCTGGCATAGTCAATTGTGACTATGGACTAATTTAAAATTTCAACTATATTAAGTAGTCAATAGGATGCCACTGAATGGTTTTGAAGTGAAGAGAGAAAGCTTGACACCATATAGCTACAATCAGGGAAACACAGTGACAGAAAAGAGGATCAGTGATTCATGGAAGACAATATCCCAGAACACAGTGAGCAATAAATTGTTATATCACCATAGAAATAAAGATATTGTAAGTAATAACCAGGATGAAGCAAAGATTCTAATAAATGTGAGCTACCATTGAGACTGAATGTGATCATAATCATGACTGCAATATGTTTTGGAAAGATAAATCTTAATTGTAAAGAATAGAATAGATAAAAAGCAGAATGGCAGAGTAGTATTGTTTATTATTATTAGTGATAATAAGCTAAACTTTATATAGTTTTAATGTTTGCAAAGCATTTTTTTCAATATCTCATTTGATCTTTGAAACAACTCTGAAGCAGATGGCATAATTCTTGTTTTATAGATGAGAGACTTGTCAAGAGCCTTCTGACTATTGCCTGAGGCAGGATTCAAACTCAGATCTGCCTTTCTAAGGCAGATATTTAGGTATTCTAAAACCTTCTACTAATATAGCTTCAATATGTATTGAGATGAAGAAATTTAGAAATCCAAGATGATAAATATGACAGAGAGTTTGAACAAGGATCATTTGAGGAAGAAAAGGAAGTGATGTTTTTATCCAATAAACTAATATTTCAAAAGGAATATTACTACTCCACATACATCCCAACAGGAACAGGAACATCTTATGAGCAAAATTCTGAAGTCATAAAGAAATAATTCCAATGAAGAGAAAGTGGGAATTTCTAAAAACATCAATGTTCATGACCAATTTAGATTTTTAGAAAATGGGGATATAGGGAAAGGTAACTGAGAATACCAGCCATAGATACAAAGGCACAAATACA
Source organism: Macrotis lagotis (assembly GCF_037893015.1). NCBI lineage: Eukaryota > Metazoa > Chordata > Mammalia > Peramelemorphia > Peramelidae > Macrotis > Macrotis lagotis. The sequence goes on from NC_133661.1 coordinate 121,058,823, forward strand.
AATAGGGTTGGTAATGCTAAAGTTTTGTATCTTTTTAATAAAGATACAAAAACAACAATACAAATAGTAACACTAAAGTTTTTAACCTTTTTTGAAAAGTTACAAAAAAACTTTACAAACAGTGTCACTAAAGCTAGAGTTCTGAATGAGCAAAGCGTCAGACAAAATGAATGATAAGAACAACAGCAGTAAGTGATATCAAAGAAGAGACAGGGACTATTGTTTGAAAAATAATGAACAATAGTGAGAAAACTAAACTTCTTAGAACTTATTTAGTTTCTACTTTCTTGGATAAGGAAAATGATCATTGGACAGGGAAAAAAGATAGGATAAAAATTGTTAGAGTTGAAGTTCAGGGCGGCTAGGTGGTGCAATGGATAAAGCACTGGCCCTGGAGTCAGAAGTACCTGGGTTCAAATCCGGTCTCAGACACTTAATAATTACCCAGCTGTGTGGCTTTGGGCAAGCCACTTAACCCCATCTGCCTTGAAAAAAAACTAAAAAAAAGAGTTGAAGTTCAAGGTAACTGAAAGGATGGTAAGAGTTTAGATGAACTATATCTCAGCATCCTAAAAAGGCCTGAAAAATATGTCCTTACAGATTCTTTAAAGATCATTTATATATCACAGAAGGTCAGGCATAGTGGTGCAAATTTGTAAGCCCTGCTATGGGGAGGTTGAGGGTGGTGGATCACTTAAGTTCAGGAACTTCAAAATGCAGTAGGACAAAAGTCAATTAGATGTCTTTACTAAATCTAGGACCAGTTGAGGAGGAGGAGGGAGAACATAGGTTACCTAAGGGAGGGTAAATGGACTTTGGTTGAAAATGGAGTATATAAATATTTCCATGTTGTAAGTGATGGGATCTGACCCTTAATTCTTGGCAGTTCACTTCCAGCCTGGAAAGTCCCAGTTTCTGAATAAAGAGAAAGAGGGGAGGGAGGGAGAGGGAGAGGGAGAGGGAGAGAGAGAGAGAGAGAGAGAGAGAGAGAGAGAGAGAGAGAGAGAGAGAGAGAGAGAGAGAGAAATCATGGAGTGTTGGAAGAATGGCTACAGACCAGAAAAAGGCAAATGTGATGATTTTCAAGAACAAATGAATAAAAGGGAAGAACATGAAGTTTATAAACTACAAAGCCAGTGTGCTTAAGTTTGATTCAAGGCAAAATTCTAGAACATAGTATATGATTTGTAAGTATTTAAGGAAAAAATTTTCAGTGGGAGATAAGAAAAACATAAAAACTCCACCTGCAAATGCTACTATGTGTCTGTCTTATCATATCACATCCGTTTTGTGTCTTGGTAAATCAAACTAACTTCTTCCTGTGACCGGATAAATCAAAGGAAACAAATGAAATCTTTTTTGAGGAACTTTGAAAGTCTTCAGAAAGATAGTCTCTCTCTCTCTCTCTCTCTCTCTCTCTCTCTCTCTCTCTCTCTCTCTCTCTGTATGTCTCCACATCTCTCTGTATCTTTCTCTTTGTCTCTCTAACTCTGTCACTGTCTCTCTCTTTTTTGGTTGGAAGTCAGACAAGAGACCACAGATAAGAGGGAAGGTAATTGCTTCCCTCAGTCTGAAGGAATCTGTGGAATTGTAAACTAATTAGAGACTAACTCTGACAGACAAGCTTTGGGGAAAGATGAGGAGTGTACACATCCACACATTTAAAATATAGGCTAGATAAAGAACACAAAAGAATTGCTTTGGTTCTTTGGGTGATTTTAAGTGATCTAAAAGCACTATATAAATGTTAGTAAATGTAAGTATTGTATATTTGTCTTGAACATGAACAGTTTAAAATGTTAAAAGTGACCAAATAAATTGTTTTCTATGTGAGATAATATGAAAATGCCTTTGACTGAATTGATGTCACCTGACTGATAAATTTTGTTGTGTTTTTAAATACATGATATTGAATATTATTGTATTCCTAAATTTTTTATATTGTCAAATTTGAGAAACCATTTTATAAAAAATGCTATTAGAAAAGTAACTGCCCTTTTAATCTGGATGGTATTAGACATGAATTTAGCTCTTAAAGAATGTGATAAAAATGTTTGAAAATTATTAAATATTTAATTGAGCAGATTTTTCTTTAAAATGAATAATAACTTACTGTTTTAAAATAGCAAATGTCTCCTTTTTACTTTAGCCCTTGAACTTCCATACAACCTGTTTTCTACATATTTATTATGCACCCACAATATTGATACTTGGGGATCTTATGCATAACCATTTATTAACAATAATTCAGAAAAATGTTATAGATACTGATATGTATATCAAATATGCAAATAATAAAATTTATCACAGTACACATTTAAGCTAATCACATTCTTCCACCAATGGCATTCAATGGGAAAGAACAGTATGGTAAAAAATGGGCAAACCTTGGGCAGCTAGGTGGTGCAGTGGATAAAAGCACAGGCCCTGGAGTCAGGAGTACCTGGGTTCAAATCCGGTCTCAGACACTTGATAATTACCTAGCTATGTGGACTTGGGCAAGCCACTTAACCCCATTTGCCTTGCAAAAAAAAAAAACCTAAAAAAAAAAAGAATGGGCAAACCTTTATTGGAAACTGCAAGAAAATACATGAATAAGAAAAATTAACAAGTCTTTATTGCCACATAGGAAATAACATTTTGGTTCATCAAGAGCAAAATTGCTTTTCTGCTCACTGCTTGATTATTGATCCTCACCATTTTCACCTGGAAAAATCCTCTTCTCTTTTTTACTAAAACATAGCTTTTATAAACTCTTTCAACTAATCATCAACCTTTAAAGGGCCTTTAGAAAGAAGCTCTTAATGTGAATAGTAGTTTTCTTTTAAAAAGACAACTGCCAATTTCATGAAAATGACTATTGCCATTTTATAGATCAACTCAGGTAGCTATCCACACAACTGAATGCTAGACTGTCCAATGAGAATAAAACTCAAAGAACACAAGAGTTCACTCTTGAAGCCAGCTTACCAGGATATCAGCAATTGCAAAACCATCTCTGCTTTTCATTATGGAACCACAGGTTGCTACAGGAAGCAAAAGTCTATATTAGACAATAACTATCAATGGAACTCTTGACCAATAAGATCAGTGCCCTCCTGCCATTCAGGAATGATTAATTTAACTAAAGCCTTCTCTTACCTGATTGCTTCTATTGCCCCAGCTTCAAAGGAGTAACTTTTTAGTACCATATCTCTACTATGCCATTAGCTTGTCTCACATTCCCTTTTTTCTTTAGCTGTTATCTTACATGATGTCTCTTGTTCTTCAGGATTCATTTTTAATGCATTAAATTAGAGCCTCCTGACACTCAATGACTCAAATTTTACTTGAAAAAACTCATTAGTTTTTTCCTATGAAATTTTTAGCCTTTTAAAATTATGACTCTATTAAAATATTTATATAATTTCTCATTTTCATAGTTTTTAGCAATATGTATATATATAAATTAATTGATTAAATTACCTTCATGCTTAGCAGCTCTCTGAATCTTAACTTTGGTGTCCTTGAAACTTTGTTCTTCACAAATGTGAAGTTTTTTAATAAATTTAGTTTTTAATAAATAAAAGATCTTTCTTGCATTCTCTAAAATGTTAAACTGTTTTCTCACAAGCAAGATATCACTCCACATTGTGAATGAAGAGATCTCAGACTTCAAAAATATATCATGAATCATTTTCTCTCCTAAATCATTCAAATCCTATATGAAAGTTATGTTTTTTCAAATACATACTTTGGTAGTATATAATAAAATAAAGCTCTTTTCTGCATATATTAGGTATCAAAATGTTCATACAGAACAGTGGTACTATTCTGTATCATTTGATGATCAATATAAATCTTTAACTGTTGTTCTTTATGAAAAAAGAAGCCTTAAAGAGTCACTGTGCATTATTTATAGCATACTTAGATTTCAGAAAAGCAAGTGAAAAAGTTCTTTGTATTATATGCAGGTCGGACCATATCACCTTCCCCTCAATAAACTCCAATGACTCTTTATTGCCTCTAGAAGAAAATGTGAAATGCTTTGTTTGGCCTTCAAAGTCCTTTGTAAACCAGCCCCTTCCTATTGTTCAAGTCTTCTTATACCCTCTTCCCCATCACATGCTCTTCAATCTAGTGACATTAGCCTTATAGATTCTCCACAAAGAAGACATTCCATCTCTTAGCTGAGCGCTTTGTCTGACTGTCCTCCATGCTTAGAATGTTATCCCTTCTCCACTTAAATTACTTATCTCCCTTACTTTTAAGTCTCAACCAAAACCTCATGTTAGGAAGCCTTCCCCAATTTTTGTTGATTTTAATGCTTTCTCTCTTTTATTTATTTCCTATTTATCCTTTATATAATTTGCTTTGTATGTATATATATATATATATAATATATATATACATATATAATATATAATATATATATATATATATATGTTTCCATGTTGTTTCTGCCATTAGATTGTAAGTACCTTAAGGGCAGAGAACAGATTTTGCCTCGTCTTTTTATTCCCAGTACTTAACTCTGGAGGGAAAAGTGAGGCTGGTGACTTAGCACAGCACCCTCTCCCTCAAATCCAATTCATATGCATCTTATGGCATCACCTCCCTGATGTCATGGTCTTAGGACAGCTAGGTGGCATAGTGGATAGAGTACTGGTCTTGGAGTCAGCACTTGGACAGGAGTTCGAATCCAGTCTCGGATACTTGCCACTTACTAGCTACTTGACCTTGGGCAGTTCTGATTTATATCTGGCCACTGGACCCAGATGACTTTGGAGGAGAAAGTGAGGTTGGTGACTTATCACAGTATGCCCTCAGCTCATATCTAATTCATGTGCTTGTCATGGCATCACCTCCCTGATGGTATGATCTTCTTCAAGAAGATGTTTCAAGAAGGAAGGACAAGGAGCAGCTAGGTGGTGCAGTGGATAAAAGCACTGGCCCTGGAGTCAGGAGTACCTGGGTTCAAATCCTGTCTCAGACACTTACTAATTACCTAGCTGTGTGGCCTTGGGCAAGCCACTTAACCCCATTTGCCTTGCAAAAAAAAAAGCAACCAAAAAAAAAGGAAGGACAAACATCAGAAAGTTTGTCACACAATAGGTGCCTAATAAATGTTAATTGATTGACTGATTCATGAACAAGATGGAGTAATGTGAGCCAGATCATAGTATAGCTAGTTAGATTGTTAGAATGAATGGTCTTAAAGAATGGTTATTAATAAGTAGATAACAACTTGGTTCTCTGTTTAATAATAAAAACAATTTCCATGTATATATAGTGATAAGACTTTCCCATCAGAGTTGATTCTATGATTCTAAGGGAGAGAGACTTAGATCACAGGTGCAAGGGGTAATTGGTTCTAGCTTTAGGTAGAGATAAACATTTTTGTCTGTGTATGCAATCCAGGGTCCTGGTCTTAATCTCTCTAGACTAGAGCTACTATTCTAAGGATGGTGATGATGAATTCCAACAGTTGCTGTATCAGATTGTCATGGGTCTGAACTGTTAAGAGGATCCACATGGGAAAAGAGGGCACCTATGGAGGGGCCAATAGTAATAGGCTCTAGAAGTAACACGAATTAGTGGGAATTGGTAATGTTTTTGAATATGTGGAATGGATTTATGTTTTGCTGATCCCCTTATTTATGGCAAAATTTCCTCTAAGAGTATTGTGTATTTTCTTTATTTTTGCTAATTAAATGAGAACCTTTGTTCAATATTTTTGACATATGAAACAATGTATTTTAGTATCAGCTAACAGCATTTTGCTTTTTCAAATCCACTTTAATTAAATTGGGACTGTATGCATTTTTGATTCTACAAGATGATTTAGACGCTACTTGAAAACTATACTGACTTAGCATTTTATAGAATTTGGAATTTGGAAAATCCCATCTAGTTCAATGCCCTCTATAGCATACTTAAAAAATATGATTGTAGCTCAAATAATTCCTCAAGTAATATTCATGGTGTAGGGTGGGGTGGGGAGGGTGGAAGAAAATCGAACACATATATTAGCTACTGTTTTGGATAGCATTTATAAACAAGAGGTACATGGAGGGTTCAGCTATTAAAACCAACTCTAATTTGGAGAAAGACTTGCAGTTTCTTAATTAATACTCGAATTCCCAGGAAACAATAGTGTAACATCTACTTATGACATCAGTTATGATGTACACTTATCTTAAGATTCCAATGGCAATATATTAAGGCAATTGAAAATATCATTACTTCTTCAAATTTTCCTTTGCTTTCTTTTTAAAGAAAGTTAGGTGGCACAGAGGTGAAAAACCTGGATGTGGAGTTGGGAAGATCTAAGTTTGAATTTTTTTCTTAGATACTTAACAGTTGTGTGAATTTCACTGAATCACTTAACTTTCTGTGTCTTCTTACTTTACTCATCTGTAAAATGTAAAACCTACTTTCCAGGGTTGTTTTGAAGAACAAATGAATTAACATATAGAAAGGCTTTGTAAATCTCAATGTTATATATAAAGTTAGCTATTATTATAATTATAATAGTAATGATTAGTGACCAAGACCACCAGAAAATGGTATAATAGAAAAAGTCCTGAAGTTGGAGTCCAAAGACTTGGGTTCTAGTTACTAATGAGGCAAGACCTTCCTCTCTTCTGCTGGGCACAGTTAGATGGGTTAGATGATCTCTAAGATCCCTTTCAACTTTAAAACCACAATTCCATTAAATTAAAGCCATTTCAATTGCTGGATTTTATAGAAGTACAGAATCTATTCTTTAAATAGTTTGTTAAAAAGTATAACATGAAGCCCAGGGGTGATCTATCAAAATATACCCTTCTTAGTTTTTGGCCTTAACATTTAACAACATTTTTCATTTTCAACCAAATACTCCTACTCATGATTTATATGCTATAGGAAGTAATAGTTAAAAATCAGATTAATTTAGAATAATTAACTTTTCCAGTTCTTTTAAATTAATTTGCTGTAATGACTTACATTCTTCAGAATCCAATCTAATTCAATTCAACAAACATTTATTAAGCAACTACAATGCTTTAGGCAGAGAAGATTCAAAGCCTAGCAATCCTAGCCTGCAAGGATTTTCCAGGATTATAACATATAAATGGATAAACACAGGGGAGGCAGGGAGGTGGGGCAAAGGAGAGATCAGACAATGTGCTCAAGTAATATTTGAGGAATGAAGAAGCATTAATAATAGCTGCAGGGATTAAATAAAGCTTCTTGAAGGAATTAGAACCTGAGTTGTCTTGAAAAAAGATTCTAAAAAGTTAAGTTGAGAAAGGTATGTATTGTAGAGGTGCAAGGGCACAGAGGTAAAAAATGGAATATTGAATTTAGGAAAAAGCAAAACTACAATAATTCAAAATAAATTCTTTGAATTTCTGAGATCTTTCCTGCTTAAATGTAGGAAATTATAGTGAAAACATTTTTTGGCAGTAATTATACCACAAAAATAACTTGTTCTAAAAAAAAATCAAATATACTATTATGTAAAAAACCTTTATAAATATATATAATTAGAGTCTTTTGAGATTGTGTCAGTTTGATATAAAATCTCAAGATGCTCTTGGAGCCAAAATGGTGACATGAAGGGATTGAGTCTTAGGAGCTCTCTGATGAAACTCATAAACTGGGAGTCTCCTGGGCTGCACCCCAGGGAGCACCTGCACGGAGTGGGGGAGCAGCGGGGGACCTCTGCCTGGGCAAGCACGTGGAGCCCAGCCCTCAGGGCACACAGCCAGCAGCCTGGTCTTTGGGCAGCCTAGACCCGGAAACAGAAGCAGGCGGAGCCGGTAAGCAGGAGCCCCCAGGGCATGAGCCCATTGAGCTGAGGGAGGGGAGTGAAGAGAGAGAGACTGCAGAGCTCTGTCCTCTGTCCCTGGAACAGGAATCTGGAGCTCTGACCACATTCAGATCCTGATCCCAGTCTAGGCCCCCCCCCCATAGAACAGCAGGGCGCCCCCCACCTCGGCCCCATGGCAGAGCGGGGCACATGGTCATTCACAGACCAGGAGGGAGGACAGAACCTCACACAAAGAGACCCTTGTGGGAGTGTCCCAAAAGCTCAGGAAGCACCCCAAAAAACAGGCTTAGGCTGGGAAAATGAACAAAGAAACAAGAGGAAGACCATTGAGAAATATTTTGCAAATGAGCCCAAGAAGGATCAAAATACTCAGTCTGAAGATGAGGAAGCACAAGCTCCTGCATCTAAAGACTCCAAGAAAAAACAGAAATTGGGTTCAGGCTATGACAGAGCTCAAAAAAGACTTTGAAAATCAAATGAGGGAGTTGGAAGAAAAACTGGGAAAAGAAAGGAGAGAGATGCAGGAAAAACATGAAAATGAAGTCAGCAGCTTAGTCAAGGAAATCCAAAAAAATGCTGAAGAAAATAGCATGCTAAAAACCAGCTTAGGTCAAATGGATAAAACATTTCAAAAAGTTATTGAGGAGAAGAATGCTTTAAAAAGCAAAATTGGCCAGATGGAAAAAGAGATAAGAAAACTCTCTGAGGAGAACAAATCCTTCAGAAAAAGAATAGAATTCAGGGAGATCAATGAATTTACCAAAAATCAGGAATCAATACTTCAAAACCAAAAAAATGAAAAATTAGAAGAAAATGTGAAATATCTCATTGAAAAAACAACTGATATGGAAAACAGACTTAGGAAAGATAATTCGAAAATTATTGGAATACCTGAAAGTCAGGATCAGGAAAAGAACCTTGACATCATTTTCAAAGAATTACTACAGGAAAATTGCCCTGATATTCTAGAAGCAGAGGGCAAAATAGAAATGGAGAGAATCCACCGATCCCCCTGAGAAAGAGATCCCAAAAAAAACAACCCCCAGGAATATTATAGCCAAGTTCCAGAACTCCCAAGTCAAAGAGAAAATATTACAAGCAGCCAGAAGGACACACTTCAAATATCGTGTAGCTGCAGTCAGGATCACACAGGACTTAGCAGCAGCTACATTGGAGGCTCGTAGGGCTTGGAATACAATATACCGGAAGGCAAAGGAGCTTAGAATGCAGCCAAGAATGAACTACCCAGCAAGGCTGAATGTCCTCTTCCAGGGAAAAAAGATGGACTTTCAATGAACCAGGGGAATTTCAAAGGTTCCTTTTGGAATGGCCAGAGCTGAACAGAAGGTTTGATCTTCAGATACAGGACTCAGGTAAAGCATGGAGATGGGAGGAGAGGGGGGAAATATGAGGGACTTAATGAGGATGAACTGCATGGATAGAAAAATGATACTGATAATATTCATATGAACCATCTCAGTTAATAGAGCAGGTAGAGGGAGCTTTTATAGTTGAAGCACAGGAGAAAGCTGAATTCGAAGATAAAACATGGTGTAAAAATGGAGTCAATAAGAAAAAAAGGGAAATGGAAAGGGAGAAAAGAAAAAGGAGAGGGGGAATAGTCCAAGCTATTTCACATAATAAGATTTTTTTTTTATTACAATGAGCTATTGCAATGATATGGAAGCGGGGAGGCAAGGGGGAATGAGGGAACCTTTGCTCTCATCAGAGATGGCTAGGAGAGGAAACAGCAAATATACTCAATGGGGTATAGACAACTGGAGTAAGAAGGAGGGGAGAGCAGGGGGAAGGGGTAGGGATGTGAATAAAGGAGGAGAAGATGGACCATGGGGGGACAGTGGTCAGATATAACACATTTTCTTTTTTTACTTCTTGCAAGGGGCTGGGATTGGAAGGCTTGCCCAGGACCATAGGGCCAGGTGGATTCTGGGCCTAAGGGGTGGTATGGGGGCTCAGGGCTTCTTGGCCCCAGGACTAGGGATCTGTCTGCTGTGCCACTCAGCAACCCTACAGCAGAGTCAGATTGAAAGGAGAAAGAAAATACAGTACATGGTAGTGGAGAAATAAGAAAGGAGGGATTGCGATCAGCAATGGCAACGTTGGAAAAATATGGAAGTAACTTTTGTGATGGACTTATCATAAAGAATGTGATCCACTCACGACAGAGTTGATGGTGTTGGAACAAAGACTGAAACACATTTTTTGTTATTATTATTTGGGGGATGGTGCAGGGCAAGTGGGGCTGGGTGGCCTGCCTGGGGCCACATAGCAGGGTAATCATTGGGTGTCTGGGGCCAGATTTGGACCTGCGTGCTCCTGGCTCAAGGGCCAATGCTCTGTCTGCCACCCAGCCACTCCTACTATTATTACTATTTTATTTTATTTTGGGTCTTTTTATTTTCTTCTTTTTGGTTTTTGCAGGGCAGTGGGGATCGGGTGGCTTGCATGTCACATGGCTGGATGATTATTGGGTTTATGAGGCTGGATAGGGACTCGGGTACTGGTGGCTCCAGGGCTGGTGCTTCGTCCATTGCGCCACCTGGCCATAGCTACAATTATTACTATTATTTTTTTTAATTTTAAATTTTTTTCTCCCCCCTTTACTTTTTTGCCCAAGCAAGTCTATCTATATTCATGGGGGGAGGGGTATTTTGTTTACTTGTAAACAAGTATATTTTATTAATGTAAAGAAAAACATTTGTACAAAATGAGAATAAAAAATAAATTAAAAATAAATAAAAATAAAAATAAAATCTCAAGAAATAGCCATCATCACACCTCTTCTACTCTATGGATCTATTAATAGCATTGAAACCACTGGTGGTGTGCTGATCAAAGACCACAATCTTATTCTGATACTGAAAAATGAAACTGCCACCCCAGAATTCAGCGCTGCCCTGAACTACAGGCTGGTTGAGGATGGCCTAAAGTGGAGGCTAGCACTATTTGGGGGGACAAAAGGAAATGAAATCATTTTCAAAAATGCCAATTTAGGATAAGTAAACTCCAGACATCTATGAATACAATAATTATTAGTAGCTTTGATAAGGAGGCAACGAGGTGCCATAGTGAATAAAGTATCAGATTTGGAGTCAGAAAGACTCATCTTTCTGAGTTCAAATCTGACACTTCCCAGTTATGTCACTTGAGCAAGTCACTTAACATTATTTGACTCAGTTTTCCCAGCTGTAAAATAAATTAGCCATTTCAGTATTGTGGCCAAATGGGGGCACAGAGAGTTAAAAAAAACTTTAAAAAACCCCAAATATATCATTTTAGATAACTTTATAAATAGATTTTTGAAAAACTTTTTTTTCCTTGTTGGTGGAGTTGTGAATTCATCCAACCTTTCTGGAGAGCAGCCTGGAACTATGTCCAAAGGGCAACAAAAAATGTGCATACCCTTTGATTCAGCAATACTACTACTGGGCCTATACCCTGAAGTGATTATGAAAAAGCATAAAAATATCACTTGTACCTGTTTGTGGTGGCAAAGAATTAGAAATCAAGTAAATGTCCTTCAACTGGGGAACAGCTTAACAAACTGTGGTATATGTATGTGATAGAACACTATTGTTCTATTAGAAACCAGGAGGGACAGGAATTCAGGGAAACCCGGAGGGATTTGCATGAACTGATGCTGAGTGAGATGAGCAGAACCAGAAAAACATTGTATACCATAACAGCAACATGGGGGTAATGTTCAACCTTGATGGACTTGCTTGTTGCATCAGTGCAACAATCAGGGACAATTTGGGACTGTCTGCAATGGAGAATACCATCTGTATCCAGATAAAGAACCGTGGAGTTTGAACAAAGACCAAGGACTATTACCTTTAATTTAGAAGAAAAAAACCTGTTATATTGTCTGATCTTGCTATCTCTTTTACTTTATGTTTCTTCCTTAAGGATGTGATTTCTCATCACATTCAGTTTGGATCAATGTATACCATGGAAACAATATAAAGACAGACAAATTGCCTTCTGTGGGGGCTGGGGGAGGGAAGTAAGATTAGGGGAAAAACTGTAAAACTCAAAATAAATAAAATCTTTAAATTAAAAAAATATTTTATTAATTCCTTTTATTTTTATACCATTTCTTTCTTGCTATACTTGCCTCTACCTTACTACTTTCCTCCTTCCCGAAAATCCACCTCCTTTAAACTCTCCTCTGTAACAAAGAGAAATTATTAAGCAAAACTAATTCAACATCTAACAGCATGTGCAACATTTGGTAACCATAGTTCCCTAATTCTTTATTGATCTTGGTTATTATACTGCATTTAATCTGAGATCCCCTACTCTCAGAGTGATTTCTATCTGCATTATTGTTTTTTCTTTTCTAGCTCTATTCCTTTTACTCTGTTATCACTTCATACAAATCTTTCCATGCTTATGAATTCTTCATAATGTATCTTAAAGCATAATAATATTATATTACATTCATATATTATAATTTGTTTAGTTATTCCATTAATCAAAGGGCATTCCTTTTTGTTTCTAGGCTTTTGCTAAAATAGAAATCGTCATATTAATATTTTGGTAGATATGAGATTTCCCTTTTTCTCTTTTGCCTGTCTGTATCTCCTTTCTAATCAAATCAAGTCCACTTCCTCCTTGCAACAGTGGTAGGGCCCCTTCAGGCTCCCTTTCTGCATAGCAATCATGGCTGTTCACATAACTTGGATGACCAAAAAAGAGGACATTACAATCCTTCATGGAAAATAGGGGGTCTTACAAGCCTTACCATTTGCCCAGCCACTGCATCCAAATATCTCCTTGGCATTACCATTTTACACACTTTGATCCTATGACCCCATTTGCTGACCTGCTAATGCACCCTAAGGACCCCAACACCTAGCCATCTACACCACTGTTGAGCCCCTAACCTTCCAGGCATGTTCATTCACCCAAAGGTGACCTCTCATGTGTCTCCTTCAATAGGCTGTCATTTCCTTGAAAACAGGTTCTGTCTTATTTTTTAATTGGTGTCTCTTGAGTTTAACTGAGTGCTTGGTTCATAGTAAACACTCAATAAATGCTATTTATCCATTCCTGAATTTCACATCTACCAGCTAGGTGGTGAAGTGGATAGAGCAGTGACCCTAGAGCCAGGAGGATCTGAATTCAAATTTGACCTCAGATAGTTAATAATTGCCTAGCTGTGTGATCTTGAGCAAGTCACTTAACCCCATTGCCTTAAATAAATAAAAAAAAATTTAAAAAGAGACCAATTCTCAGCTCTATCAATAGTGTAATGATATGTCTGTCTGTTCAGAGTTCCTCATAATTGGCTAATATTATTTTTGTTATCTTTGTCTATTTGAGTGCTGTTAGGTGAAAGCTAATACATTTATTTGCATTTCTCTTATTAGTAGTGATATGGAGCATTGTTTTGTGTGGTTGTTGATGATTTCTAACCCTTAAACTTTATTGAGTACTATCTTTTAAAAACTTATTTCCTGAGGATTTATACTTACCCTTGTCCCTTTATATTAATTCCCTCTATAGCTTGGATATCACTCTTATCCATTCATCTCTTTCTCTTCTATTACTGCTAAAGTGCTATAGGGTGTGTTCAAGGGAGATTAGTACCTTTGGTGTGAGGGCTGCTTTCTCCTTTGATGGCCACCTAAGCCATCTAACGCTCACCTGTGGTTCCAAGAAGCTGTAGTATGCACAATGGCCATAACCCGGTAAACCTTTTTGGCAGGAGGGCTAAACCAGGTTGAGGGTAACCAAGGGAGTCTCAAACTCATCCACTACATCTAGAGCCATAATCACCAGTTCTCTCACCATTCTCTTGCTATGCTGGATCATGATGGCTTTGGAAGAGTGAGGCCAATGACTTTGTGCCACTCTACCTCTACTTTAAATCCAATTTACACATGCATCAAAAAACATCACACATACTTTATCATTCCTCACAGTCCTGTGCTGACAGGCAAGTGATGAAGCAACAGGTGCAGGTCCCAGTGTATCTTGCACACAGGTAGCCCAGGTCATAGAGTTGTTTCCCCACTGAAAGCAGCAGTGAGATTTGGCAGCCCCTGGGTAACTGAGCAGGTTTTTTTTAAGGATTGCACTGCTTACATCCTGATGGGAGGGACTGAAAAAGGTGCCCTAAAAAATTATTTGCTTCCCCAATCCTGGCAGGAGACTTCCACAGTGTGGTCGAGACACACACAAAAAAATATGAAAACTTCTTCAAAGAAGATTTCACTCACCATTGGTGCATGGAACGTGGGCACACTCATAGCACAAGATCTAATAGACCTGAAAGATGAACAGTTCTTGTTCTGAGAGAACTCAGTAGGTATGGTACCCAAATAGCAGCCCTGAATGAAATAAGCTGGCAAATGAAGGCCAGCTTACTGAAGCTGGAGCTAGGTACATATTTTTTCTCAAGTAGTCTTGGTCAAGGGGAACACCATGAAGCTGCGGTAGGTTTTGCAATCAAAACTAATCTAGTCAATATTCTTGAATGCCTACCAAGGAGTGAATGACAGGCTTATGACAATGAGATTGCCATTTCCAAGAAAATGTCATGTCACCATCATCATTGCCTATGCTCCCACCATGATGAATACTGATGAAGTTAAAGAAAAATTTTATGAAGACCTGAAGAACCTTTGCATCAATGGACCAAAAGAGGATAAGCTCATAACTGTGGGTGACTTTTAATGTTTGAGTAGGCTCCGATTATCAGATATAGTAGGGAGTCCTTGGAAGGAACAGAGTTGGAAACAGCAACAGTAATGGCCACCTACTATTGAAGACCTTCTCATTACAGTCTTCCATTTACTTAAACATAATAAAACTTCCTGGATGCTCCCTCATAGAAAACACTGGCATCTATTACACTATATGGTCATAAGGAGAAGAGATGGACAGGATGTGAGTGACAAAGACAATGTGTGGTGAAGAGTGCTGGACTGTTGACAGACTCATCCTTTCTAAGCTAAATATTCACATTCAACAGGGGGCAGTTAGGTGGTGCAATGGATAGAGCACAAGCTCTGGAGTCAGGAGGACCCGAGTTCAAATCCAACCTCATTGTCTTGTAAAAATAAAAAAAATCACATTCAACCAAAGTGGTGGCCCCAAGGCAAAATGACTACTAGATGAATTAATGTCAAGAGATTAGAGTATCTCTTTGAGTGGAAGCAGTTTGTTGTTAACTTGGAGAGAAAACTGTGCCAACATCCAGTTGGCAATAGTGGAACAGAAAGAGCGGGCAGCTTTCAGAGTTCTGGTCTATAGAACTGCATTTGCTCAACTGGATCAGAACACTGGCAAATATCATGACTGGTTTGATGAAAATAATGGGGAAATACAGAAACTGTAAAAGAAAAACAAGAACACTACAGGATTTATCTGCAGGATAGTTCATCCATTTCTAAGAAGGCATCATTTAATTCCATTAAAAGCAAGGTACAAGCAAAGCTTAGAGAGATGCAGGACTTCTGGTTCAGTAAGAAGGCACGTGAAATCCATTATTATGGAGATAGCAACAAAATAAAATGCTTTTATGAAACCTTGAAGGTTATTTATGGACCAAAGACATATGGTACATCTTAACTACTCAGTGCTGATGGATTCACATTGGGTAATGATAGGGACGTGATCCTAGAGAGATGGGCTGAACACTTCCATAGTGTTCTTACAGACTATCATCAATCAATTCAGAAACCACTGACCTTCTACCTCAAGTTGAAGTCAATCAGTTCCTAGCTGAAGTTCCAACTGAAGAAGAGGTTTTGAATAACATTAGGCCCCTTTCAAGTGGCAAAGCACCTGTTGCTGATTTTATTCTAGTTGAAATCTATAATGTGGGAGATCTACTGCTCATATAAAAGTTGAATGAAATTTTCTAGGTTATATGGCATTAAGAGGTTATCCACAGGAATTCAAGGATGCCTCATTGTCCATCCCTATAAAGGTCAAGGGAATAGATTATCCTCTGACAATCACAGAAATATTTCTTTTCTTTCAATGCTGATAAGATACTTGCCGTCCTGAGAGCCAGGATGGCTTCAGAAAGGATCAAGGAACAGTCAATATGGCCTTTGCTGCCCAACAACTCCAGGAAAAATATAATGAACAGAACCGAGGTCTGTGTACAATATCTGTAGATCTTACCAAGGCCTTTGATACCATCATTCATGAAGGTTTATGGGAAATTGTGTCAAAATTTGGTTGCCCAGAGAAGTTCATCAATATTGTATGTCAATTCCATGACAGTGTGCATGCCTGGGTTCTAGATAGTGGACAATACTCTCAAAATTTCCCAGTCACCAGTGGAGTAAAACAAAGATGTGTCCTTGCTTCCATGCTTTTTAGCATGATGTTTTCAGCCATATTATCAAACCCCTTCACTGAGGATGAATATAGCCCCAAGGTCAGCTAATGCACTGATGGCAAAATTTTCAACTTGGAAAAACTACAAATCAAGACCAAAGTAGAGGGAGTGTTGGGACATGATCTTCTGCTTGCAGATGATTGTGCACCAGTGCAACTCTGAAGCTGAGATACACAAAGTATGAATTGATTCTCTGCTGCTTGTGTTAATTTTGGTCAAACAATTAACATCAAGAAAATACAGGTAGTTCATCTGCCAGCACCACACCATCCATATGTGGAACCATTTGTTGTAATCAAATGGAGAAGTTTTGAGTACTGTGAACAAGTTCACTTAGCTTGGCAGTGTTTTTTTTTTTCCAGGGAGGTACACATTGACAATGAGGTTGACACACACATCTCCAGAGTTAGCTCAATATTTGGGAGGCTCCAAAAGAAAGTGTGGGAGCAAAGAGGTATTAGATTGACTACAGAGCTGATGTGCTGATCTCATTGCTATTTGCCTGTGAAACCTGGACAGTCTACCAGTGCCATGTCAGAAAACAGAATCACTTCCATTTAAATTATCTTAGGAAGATTCTGAAGATCACCTGGCAGGAGAAGGTACCAGATACTGAGGTCCTTGCTTGAGTTAAACTGCCTAACATTCCAACACTAGTACAGAGAATGCAACTATGATGGGCTGGTCATATTGTTAGAATGTCAGAAGTACATTTGCCAAAAAGATTATTCTATGGAGAACTCACACAGGGCAAGTGCTCACAAGGAGGTCAGAAGAAGTGATACTGGGACACCTGAAGGTCTCTCTAAGAACTTTAGATTTGATTGTTCACATGGGAAACAGTGGCAGAGGACCACCCATGATGGTATGCCCTCATCAGTGAGGGTGCTGCACTCTATGAGGAAGGCAGAATTAAAGCAGCTCAAAGGAAACATGACATATGTAAGTCTAGAGTACCACCCCAAGTGTTCATATGGACTATTTGTGCCCAACCTGTGGTAGAGTACTCCAAGTTTGCATTGGACTGATCAGTCAATTGAACACACCATAATTTGTCTCAAGCATGGAGATGTCATTTTGATCTTCTTCAATAACAAAGGACAAGAACCAACCAATTATACCATAGAAGTGTATAGAAAAAGAACATACTTCCTTACCTTTATACTTACTGGAAAAGCTTTGTCTCTTCACTGTAAAAAATGTTAACTTTTTAGTTTTGATCTATGGTTTAGATCATATTAAAGAAGGTCCCTTGAAAGCCAATATATATAAACATAAATTAGTGCTTTGTTTTTTTCAAAAAGTTTTTTTTGTGCATATTACTATAATCATATCAATTTGTGGGGGTTTTATGTATTTGCTTTTTTTCTACTATTTTCCTAATAGTGACCTTTCCTTGTATGTCTGATATAAAACTATCCTAATCTTAATGAATTGTTGTAGAGCTCTGAAGTATCTATAATTTTATTTAAATTTTTGTGTCAAGATTCATTAGTAATATTGGTCTATAATTATCATTTCCTCCCTAATTTGGGTATCAGGTCATCCTTATCTTGTAAAAGGAATCTGGTGGAGTGCCTTTTTCCTTTGTTAACAAGAGATGATTATCAGTTTCTTTTTAAGTGGTTGACAATTCTTTTTTAACCAAATATTCAATTTCTCCATCTGAAATTGGATTATTTAGAATTTTCTTTCTTATTAATGTGAGATTTTTTTAAATTATCATCTCCTTTAAGTTTCCAGTTTTGCCTCCCTATTAAAGTGCATATAGAATCAGGGTAGTATAGAGGATAAATGCCATTGAAATTAGAGTCAGGAAGTTAGGGTTCAAATTCCAATTCTTTATCTGCTTAACCCTGGACAAAACAAACCTAATGTACCTCAGACTCTCTCTAGGAATGATATACTAAGTTACAGATGGGTTGTAATCTACTTTGGTAGAGAAAGCCCTCTAAAAAATCAGATATTTTCATGTGATCAACTAATTGTGTATATATTTTGTACAAATTTTCCTTAATTCCACTGTATTCAATATAAATCAATAATTTAAATTTTATTTTAGCAATTTCATTCTTCTTTTTCCCATCAAATTAACTTTCATTGATTTTCTTAGTATTCTTTATTTTTATCTATTTTAAAATTTTTTTCACTTTAGCTTGTTAGAATTTTAAAAAATTTTTGATTTATCTTACTTATTTTTCCAGTTACATGCTAAGAAAATTTTTCAACATTCATCCACTTGCATAATTAAAAGTTACACAATTTTCTTTCATCCTTCCTTCCCACTCCCTTCCCCTTTGAGGCAAAGACTTTTGAACATTGAACATGTACATTTGTGTTTAACATATAGCCATGAAAACAAGATACAAAGAACATGGTGCTTACAGTCTAGGTGGTAGCATGTTATATGAAAACAATTCATTAGAAAATGATTTTTTTTTTGCTTGAATTAGCATGGTGAACAAGCATTGAAATGGAAGTCAGAAACCTTGAATTCAAATCTCAGCTCTGCTATTTACTTTGTGACTTGAGCAAGTCATTTTTACTTCTTTAGACCTCAGTTTCAGTCATAAAATGGGGATGATGATAATATTCATATGGTCTACCTCATCTATTTGTTGACAGGAAAAATGCTTGATAACCTTTAAAATGCTATATAAATATGAGTTATTATTATGAGGTATATGAAAAAAGAGGTACATCAAAGACTATATAAATTCTGAGATGATAAGATAGGTTATCACCTATTTATTATAGGTGATTATGGGGGCCAGAGGAGGTAGTTGGGGGGAAGGATCAAAGGGAAAATAGCACTTCCACTGGAATTTAAAGGATGTTACTAAGACCAAATACATAGATTTGAACCCTGTGTGGTCTAGTGTCAGTTTATTCCTAGAGAAACTATTTGGGATTCTCAACTTCCATCTCAGTTGCCAAAAAACCAAATTATCTACTACAATTATTTGGTCTCTTTTGGATCCAGTGGACCACACTGTCACTGAAGATGTCTTGGAGTTGCTTTGTGTTAACCTCAGCACACATACCTCCCTGGTCAAATACTTTATCTGCTAGTTTGATTGATTGCATTCATTCTGAATAGCTAGGAAGCGGTTCCCTGTATTTGGGACTTCACTAATAAATTAAAAAGACATCCGGAACAAATGAGCCAGCCTGGTGTGGTCCATGAGCTGAAAAGGCAGCAGTTCTTTGTAGTATGTTCTCTGATCTCAGCACAAAAATGGAGCTCTTCTGTTCTTCCTTTTGGACTCTCAGTTATTCCTGTACCATTTTTAATAGACAGCCATTCAAAAGCTGAAGAAAAAATAATACCCTCTTTTCTGCATATCAGTTCCTTGCTTTTTTCACAACTGTGGCATGTGCTAGCTGGGATTAATAGGTTACTCATTTGGTGGGTTCCAATGCCCTTTTGAAAAGGATCGTAGTTTCCAAAAATGAGTCTGGCAGGTTGATAGTAAGCATTCTGTTCCTATCTACTTTTAAAACATGCTGCTGAAGGTAACTTCTCTCTAACACCATGCTCATCACAGGATCCTCAGTCCATCTTTCTCTCCCCAGGACTATAGTATTTTTGCCTTTATACCATTTCTTGATAGTAAGGCTAATTAAATAGTTTCTGCACAGTTTTATTAATAGTTCTCTCTTTGTGAATGGTGGAACAAAATGTTTCATTTTACAAATTTTATAATTTTGAAAATTTTTACAAAACGCAGACATTTTACAATACACAGTCACTACTTTTTCTTCTTCCCTGTATATCTTAGCCTGAAGTCTACATTTCCCAAAGAATTGATATAAAGGTATAAAATAATTCTTTACAATATCACTATCCCTAATATCCATCAGTATCCATTAAATTAAAAATCTTTGATGATGATCAAATCCCAATAATGAGCACTAGCTCTCTAATAACTAAGGAATGGTGACATAATCATTCAAATCCCATTGCCCATTGCCTGCTCCCTTATTGCCATTTCCCTCAATTCACTCAGGCTCCACTGTCCCACTTTAAAGCAAATCACCCATATGAGAAAATACAACCCATTCTAAATCATCTCCAGAATACTTACTTTCTTTTAAAATCTCTTCCTTTCCCACTCCTTTCATATTCTCTAAGGGTGACTTGGCATTCTGATGACCCAGTCTCCATGACCATCATTTTCAGCATTGGTTGAATTTTCACCTATTCTGTCAGCTCACTAGTCAAAGTGGGATGATTGGAATATCTCTTGCTTCCCCTTGGCACTTTTCAGGTTCTCCCCCTACTCACATCCCTCAAAACCTCTCTTCCTTTGAGATTCACTCAATCCCTATCTATCACCCAATAAAAATTCTATCAACATCCAAGAGAACTCCCTTTTTTCCTTACTGAGTTTACTACTTGTTTCAGTTTCTCTCCCTTCCAATTCCTTTCCCGAGAGCAGGGGACTTCACATATTGATATTCTTTCAACCACATCAATATTCCCTTACCTCCCTGTTCCTTGATTTGTTCATTTGCCATGACTTATCCATCTGACCTCAGCTATACACAGATGTTCATACTCTTGATCCTGCCATCACCCAGGAAAATTCCATTTCCATGTTGAGAGATTCTGGAATTCCTTTTCTGATCACACTCTATTGTCCTTCCAACTCTTCCTCTATCTTTGCAATCCCAACCCCTGTTCTTCCTCCTCATTGTGACTTAAGACTTGTCTTTCAGAGGATATCAATTCTGTCCTGGCACAATCCCTTTAATTCTTTCAATTCTTCTGCACTGGCTACATTCTCTTCCCTTTCTCATCTAAATACCTTAGTGAACTAGTTTAACTATATACTGTCTTCTCAGATTTATTTAACCAGCCCTAATCTCTCCTGTCCTCCAGTCTCACATCATCTATTATCTATTGGACATCTTGGACCAGATCTTAAACCCAACATGTCCAAAACTGAATTTTTATCTTTCCTCCTACTTCCTAACTTCCTTTTATTGTCAAGGGTACCATCACCTAGGTTCACAACCTAGGTCTTATCTTCGATGTCTCATGCCCCCACCTCCCATGTCTAATCTCTTGCCAAGGCTAGTAGATATTGAATTTATAATATTTCTTTTATATACCCCCTTCTCTTTTTCCAACACTGCCACTACACTGGCACTCCCCTCAGCACCTCATGCCTAAATAAATTCAATAGTCTGCTGGTTTTCTCTCTCCTTTCTTAGCCATTCCCATTTAATTGCCAAAGCAGAGAATATTCTGAATTTTCCTGAAACACAGATTTATGTTACCACAGTGGCTTTAACAACATTATGAGTTGATGATGGATACTTCTCCTCTCAGCAATTCAGAGATCAAGGACTACCCCGAGAGACATGTTAAGAACAATGCCATCCATATCCAGAATTTTAAAAAAAGCACCACAGAATCTGAATGCATACTGTGTTCACTTTTTAAAAAATTTCTTATGTTTTTCCTATCTCATGATTTTCTTTCTTTCCCCTTAGTCCTAATTTCTTACAAAAATGATTAATATGTAAATATGTTAAATACAAATATGTGTACAGTTTTTACCAGATTGCTTGCTGCCATGGGAAGGGGAAGGGAAAGGAGAATGGTAGAAAAATATGCAATGTATAAATTTATACATGAAAGAATACTGAAAAACTACCACAGCATATAATTGGAAAAATAAATATCAATTTAAAAAGTAAACTCAAGTGGTTCTCTATTACATTCAGAATCAAATAAAAAAATCCTCTGTTGGGTATTCAAAGCTTTTCAAAACCATTCTCTCTCCTGCTTTTCCAGTCTTCTTGTACTTCCTACTCAGCCACCTACTCTGGAAAATATGACACCAGCCTCATGCTGTTTTTCCTCAAGGCAACCCATCAACAGACTGTGGGCAGCTTCATTGGCTATCCCTAGGATCTGGAATTCTCTCCTTCACCTCTGCCTCCTGGCTTCTCTGACTTCGAGTCCCTATAAATTCCATCTTCCACAATAAGCCTTTCCCAATTCCCTTAATGGTACTGTCTTCTTTCGATTATTTTTGCTATATGTAGCTTGTTTGTAGTTTGTGCGTGGTTGTTTACATGTTGTTTCCTTCCACCAGACTGTGAGATACTTAAAACTGGGACTGTCTTTTGCCTCTGGATCTTCACAATGCCTAACACTAAAGAAATGCTTATTGATGACTGGTCTTACACATGATAATCAGGTACTTATAGTTTAAAAAATAAATTGGCATGGTCAAGAATAGTTCCAATGAGAAAAGTCCTTTATATTATCCATTAAGGCAAAGAAAACAGGAAAAAAAATTAATGGTCTTTGCTTTGATAGAGGAAAGCAGTTTGAACTTGAATGCCTCAAATGGCCCTTTAAATACAAAAAAAAAAATGAAAAAGAATTTTCAATTCCTCGATAAGATCCCAAATGGATGCCTAAATGTGACATGGGTTGCTAGAATTTGGGTTTTGGATCCCTAATTTTATTAATTCCTATTTCCCTCCTGAATCTCACTAAAGGTGAACACAGCACCAAAAAGGAGGGTGAAATACAATTTACTTAAATTAGAAATGCAAGTTAATTAACAGATATGTAAAATAGCAAAAACTGTCAAACTACAAATATTCTTCCTTCAATCTCCAGGTTGCAGACCTCTCTCCCTAACTCCCTTCACTCTTCCCTGAATTTACAACACAATGGAAAAGGGACATAGGTAGTGGTAGTATTTCCTAAACTGACCTTTTGGTCTCCTGATCACAAGGAAGAGAAATCAATCATTCTTGGGGCTGCATTTAGGGTGCTCTGGGTTTTTCTGCACAAACTACAGATACTTAAGGATCTCTTCTTTCTTATTGGCTCCAATAATTGAGCTGTTCTCCAGTCTTTTTGGGGGGTGGAATGACAGCCTTACCCTTCCAACACTTTTACTAGAAATACCAGCACTAGAATGACTAGCTGCCACTATAGGTCAATATGCCTCATGATCTAGATTAACTTCAGTGATGGGGAAAATTCCTAAGCTGCACGGGTGTCTCTTCAAGACCTTGGTTTTTATTCCTTCTCTTTTCTCCTGCCTTTTCTGCCTTTCAGTCTTCTAGTTTCTTTTCAGTTCGTTTTCCGGTAATTTCCAAAGAACCCATTTGGGGACACAGATACCCCCTTACATTGACTCTGCTCATCAGGCACAAGTATTCTCCCTTGTAGAATGACTGACAGTTTGGCAATTGCAGAACACTAGTCACAAAGTTGACTGGGCAAGAGAAAGCATCGATATAAATTCAAAGTACATGAGCAATTAATGATGGTGGGGGATAATCTTCAGATAAGAGGTGCAGCCTCAGAGTGCAAAGAACATGAGAAAACCTGAGTTCTAATTTGAATTCTATCATTAAACTCTACAGATCCTATTTTAAATGCATGATTCAATATGCAGCTATACAACCTTAAATCCTAGCCCACATACTAGGGCTCTGTTGCTAAGTACATATGAGAAGGGGTAAGATCTGTAAACCAGCTGCTAAAGAGCTTGGGTACATCCTAAGGACGGTGGAATAGCACCAGGCTAACAGGTACAAAGGTGCCATTGGTCAGCTTCCTAGCTATTCCAGTGTATGGAGGAAAGAGTTTGATTCTAATAATGTATAGTGTTTTACAGCTTTCTGTAAGGTGCATTCTTCTTAACAATCCTGTGAAATACCCTGTGTCAGTATTATCCTTAACAGATGAGGAAATCATAGTGATGGAGAAGTTATGAAATAGAATGAACCTCAGAGGTTGTTATCTATGAGGATAGCAAGAGCTAGGTAAGGTAAATGACTTTCCCAAGGTCATTTGAACCTGTCATCCAATTACAAGTCTTGTGATCTTTTCACTCTATACATGAATAAATGATGTTTGGGCCCACCAATTTGGGAATAATATAACAGCAGCACAAATATAGTCATGGTTCCTGGAGGATCATAGGTTTGGGGGCCAGAGGTGACCAGAGCTATCTAGTTCAACATCCTTTATATTGACAGCTACACTTTACCCACAGAAGTTAAATGAATTGTCAAATGTCACACAGGAGGAAACTGAATAATGGGAATGAATGAAAAGTCATACAATGTGCTAAACATTCAGGACTCAAATACAGACAGTCCCTATTCTCATGGAGCTTATAATAGGGAAAGTTAACATATATAGGGGAGTGGTAACCAGATGAATCACAGGGATGGAGAACTGGTCTATAAGGGCAACTGACAGCATAGCTGTTGGGTGGTCCCAAGGATAGAGCTAGTCTAAGAGTCAGGAAGACCTGAGTTCAAATTCAGCCTCAGATACTTTCTAGTTGTATGACCCTAGGTAAGTCACTTATCCCTGTATACTTCAGTTTCCTTATCTGTAAAATGAGCTGGGCAAGGAAATAGCAAACTATTTCAGTATTTTTGCCAAGAAAACCCCAAATGGAGTCATGAAGTTAGATATAACTAAAACTGACCAAACAACAACAAAAATTTATATGATCTTTCCAGAGAAAATGGTACTATTGATTTAATTAGTGAAGCCAGAGCAAGAGGTAGGGCAAGGGTCCACACGGATAAAAATGGCAAATGGCAAGACAGTGAATGGATAATTGGAAGATGATGTATGGTCTGAAGCCATTGAGCATTTTTTCATTTAATCATTAGAAAAAGACAGATCTAGAACCTGAATGTAATTGAGAGGACTTAGAGGACTCTACAAGAAGTACCTACTTTTTGCTGTGATTTCCTGCAAGAGCACATTCTAACTGCCTATGTTCTGTAAACTCTAAAACTCACTACAGTCAGATACAGTAATGGTGGCATGAGCACTGATTTGCAATGAGAGAGCTTGGTTCAAATAATACTTCCCACTGGACCACTCACCTGGATTTCACCCTAGTCTCCAGCAAGATCCAATCAACTCAGAAACTCACCCTGACTCAGTACCCCTTGGACAGCCTCCCTCTGACTGGTGAGGGTCCAGAGCAGATGCCTCATCATTTGGCAATGGACTGGAGGCTTCAAACTCTCTTAGCAACTTAACAGTCTTAATAGAGTTGCTATTTAACTCCTCTGAATTTGCTCTTAACTGTTTGGGGAGAAAATCACTATACAAATAACAGGAAGATGAAGCATGTTAAATTTCAGACAAGTCTAATTTGAACTTTTCTAGTATTTCCATCCCTCTCCCTTACCCCAATGGTGGGGAGACACAAATGTTAATAATCAGTGCCCAGTGGTATCATGAATATCTTTTCTAATTATTACATAATGAACCATTGGCTTATTTACAGTTCTGGAGCTGTTCTCAGACACGCGTACCTTCTCCACTCATTCAATGTTGTCTGACTTGAGCTTGCGTTCACTGACAGTTAAAAATCATTCTTATCTATTTACTAGGGTTATCATATAGAAATAATTCCCATGTTTTTAAGTACAATCCTGAGGCCAGAACTCCTCAGAGGATAATGCTGGTCCCTTCTAGGGATAGCCACTCTTTTTCTTCTTTAGTTACAAAAGGATGTTTTTTGATAAGCACTGCATTCACTTTTATTTCTGAATAAATTTTGCAATTCTCCCTTAAATTTATGAACAAGAGACACTACAACAGAAAATACATTGGATTTAAATATTCAAATCCTGTCTCTGCTGTTTACATATGAATCATCATCTCTTGCTCCTCTCCTAACATCCTAATCTGTAAAATGTAGCTCCCTAACCTTCTACCTCTAAATCTGTGATTTTATACTAAAGAACTTAAAACATCAGTCAGGTATAACCCATTTCTCAAATGGGTTATATTCTCAAAATCAAATTATAAGGCTTGAAATTTTCCCAATAAAATCATCTTATGATGGTTAGACTCCCATGCTAATTCACAAAAACTTGTTTAAATTATTAGCTGGACAAGTCATATACTTCTGGATTTATTTGTTCACATGAAAAGAGGGGGGGATTTTGGGGGGGGTGCGGAGAGGGGCCTATGCAGCTCTAACAATTTATTGTTCTACAAGATCAGCAATAGTAACCCAAGTTCGGGATTCTAGCAATTGGGGACTACTGTATATAGTAAAGTATGAAGGAATTTTATCCCCTTTCATGGGCAGATGGCCAGCCTTGGAGAAGATCTAGGAAGATCTCTTTTTTGCTACCTTCCTCTTTTATCCTATTTTCTTAATGCCCCATTGCAGCAATTCACCCAATTACTTATTTTCTCTAGTACTCTCTTACCTTCTAACTTTCACTCTTTCAGTGACAAAGATATTATATGGAAATTTAAAGGAAAACAAATCAGATTAGAATACAACATATAAATGACAATACATGTAGAACTCAGGTCTATGTACTATTAAAGGATAAGTTCTCTAGTTACATAATACATTAGCTATCCTCTGAGAACTAATATATGTACATTGACCCCTCTCTCTCCAATTAGAATAGAAACTCCTTGAGAACTTGCAGTATTTCATTTTTGATTTTGTATACTCTGTACTTAAGCATGACATCTGGCTCATAATAGTTGCTAAGTTTAACAGAGGCTAACATCTATCTATATACACATACAATTATATATATATATATATATATATATATTATGTGACATGGAATATATAAATATCCATAACATATATTTAAAATATTAATATATTCATTCTTAATTATATATAATTATATACATACACACACACTCACACATAGAGACGGAAAAAGAATGAAGCTAGGTGGTAGAGAGAACAGTGTTCCTCTTATTATACTATCTTATATATTATACTACAGTGTCCCAGGTGGGCCTGGAATGTGGAAGACCTATGTTCAAATTTGGTTGCAGACACATATTAGCTATGTGACCCTAGGAAGTCATTTAACTCTATTTGCCTGTTTTCTCATCTGTAAAATGAGTTGGAGAAGGAAATGACACACCATTCTAATACCTTTGCCAAGAAAAAACTCAAATAGGGCCACAAAGAGTTGGACACAATTGGAAAAGATTCAACAACACTGTGTGTATGTATGTATGTATGTATGTGTGCATATATTCATGCATATGAATGTGAATATTCATAAAATACAAGTAATTTGGGGAGGACAATAGTTGTTGAGGGGATCAGGAAAGGCTTACTATGTAGGGGGTGACTGAATCTTTTTTTTTTTTTTTTTTTTTTTTAGTTTTTGCAAGGCAAATGGGGTTAAGTGGTTTGCCCAAGGCCACACAGCTAGGTAATTATTAAGTGTCTGACACAGGATTTGAACCCAGGTACTCCTGACTCCAGGGCCATTGCTTTATCCACTGCACCACCTAGCCACCCCACGGGTCACTGAATCTTAATAAAAATGGAAGAGATGATGAACAACTACATTGCTGACATGAAGGAAGCTGTGAGGAACTAATAGGTCAGTATGATTCGCCCATGAAATGCAATCACATTTTTAGAAGATCTGAAAGTTAGTGAAGGGGTTCAGTTAGAAAAGCTTTACATACCAAAGGAATTTACATCTGATCAAAGAGTTAAGAGGAAACAACTGGAGTTGAGTGGGGGGTATACTATAGTCAGATTCATGCTTTAGGAAAATCATGTTGGTTAGCAGTATGAAAGATGGATTGGTGTGGGGAGACATTAAAAGGAGGAAACTAATTAGGAGGTTGTTGCAAGAGTCTGGGCAGAAGGTGATGAAAGATTGAATCAGGCTATGTGAAAAAAGAAAGAGATTCTAAGTAAGATATGCTCTGAAGATAGAAATGACAAGATTTGGCAAATGAATGGATATGTGGTATAGCTGTAAGGATGATGGTGAGATTGTGAACATAAGTGACTGGAAGGATGGTGGTACCCTCAACAGAACTAAGGAAATTCAGAAGAATGGGCTGTGGGATGAGTGAAGAAGTTTTGACTTGGATACTTTGAGGTTGAGAAGTCTAAGGAAGGGATAGCCAGTTTTCAGTATTTAAAAGAGCTCAGTGTATAGACAACACAGGCTAGATAAAGACAACTTAACCAGAATTAATAACTTATGGTTAATAAAAATCTGGAAAAATGGAAATACAACCTGAACCTCTCATCTGAAAAGATGCTAGGAAAAAAGATATTCTTATATAATATTTTACTTTACTCATCTTTTATACATAGGGTTACTAGATAGCTAAAAAAGGGAAGTAAAAAAGGGTGCAAGAATACAAATTAAAGAATACACTTTAATAAGAATATTTTCAGTTCTTTATATTCCAATTTTATTAAACTCTTCCTCCTCTGTGAATATTCAAGATACTTAGAGACTCTGAATTTTTCTTTCACAAGCCAAAGAGTAGGTAAAATATTTTGAAAAAGAATATTTTTGAGTTTTTCCATTAGTCCCGACAAGTATCAGTTGGAAGATGATCTTCTGGGATCTAGTTGTCTAATTATACTATCTTTTCTATTATCTTCTTTAACTAGAAGGGAGTGGCTTAAATTTTCTCCAGTAAGTACAGTAGCTAATATCTGTAACCAAAAAAAATCATGAGAATTGTCATTATATTTTCATCAGATCCTGAAATGAA
This sequence comes from Macrotis lagotis, assembly GCF_037893015.1. Lineage (NCBI taxonomy): Eukaryota > Metazoa > Chordata > Mammalia > Peramelemorphia > Peramelidae > Macrotis > Macrotis lagotis. Next base: position 121,087,548 of record NC_133661.1, read on the forward strand.
TGCCCCTCACAGTTCATTATTATTTATAATTAGAAATACCAAGATCTTTGAAGATGATTTACCTAATACATTAAGTTTTGTTTATTCTACCCAGAGGTGTTTAGCATCCCTTATATAAAAACAACTCTATTTTCCTTCTAGATTCATAGATTTAAAATAGCAGGGAGAAGGGGGTGGCTAGGTGGCGCAGTAGATAGAGAACCTGCCCTGGAATCAGAAGTACCTGAGTTCAAATCCTGCCTCAGACACTTAATAATTACCTAGCTGTGTGGTCTTGGGCAAGCCACTTAACCCCACTGCCCCCCAAATAGCAGGGAGAAACCAAGCATTTAAATTTATACTGTGCTATCTGTTAAGTCCTTTCGATTGATACTTGAGTTGGTCAGAGGCCCCATCATAAACTATCTGAAATAACGAAGTCTGAAAGTTTAAGGGACTTTCCTCAGAAGAAACAGAAACAATAGAAAGCTTTGACTATTTTTCCAAATCCAACAAAATGTATTCTTACCTTGTCTATCATTTTTTAAACAAAGATAAAGAAAAATCACACAAGTCAATATGCTCTAATCCATGCATCCTTTATTCCATTACAACCACTGTGTTGCATTAAGCAACAGTACACGAAGTGGCAATCAACCCGAATCAAATGTTACAACATTCTGAGGCTTGCTTACAGTACATTTAAGGCCTTTGAATCTGGGGAAAAACACATACAGTAACAAAAATTCCCAAACCCCAACCTATGAGTAGTGTAACAATTTTAAATGTCTTGCATTTCTGATGCATATTCTGTGCCATTCCAGTGTCAAAAATCAAATGACTTCTAAACTAAGATTAGTTTAGTGAAACTTTTAATTACATAAATCCATCAAAACATAAATGTATAATTTCTTTTTGTCTTGGAAATATTATAAAAATTTTAATAGCAAAATAACAGGGATAAAAACATATTAACAAAATGTATTCAATCATTTATAAACAAGAATTTTGCAGTTTGTTGTTGTAACTAGACAAATGAAAATTACCAATTAAGAATCTATGCACAATGTAAATTCAAATATGTACAATCCTTTTAAAAAGTCTACAAGGAATGCTTTACAGAAGGAAAGTCTGCTATGGCTCTTTGTCAGACCAATCAGACAATTTGAATATTAAAACTGTTTGCTAGTAATAAATTTACACTTTAAAAAAACATTTAGTTTCAATATTTTTTCTTTAAGAATATTCCAGTTATATTTATATGTTACAGTTGATAAAATCTGTTGGTGATACCTCCATTATGTATTTCTTATGTTTTAGGAAAAAAAGGAAATATTTTGAATGGTTTGCTTGGGGGAAAAGATCAGTATGTTAACAAGGATTACTGAGAGAGAAAATTTCATCCTGATAAGCTTTCCAGTTACAATACCACAGCTAAAAAATTCACAAATTAAACACTACTCTCTTAGACCAAAGCCAAGAATCCTTTAAGTAGAGCTGTAGTTAGACAAAAGCAGTGTTCCAAAAACTGAGAACATTAGATTTAAAAAAAAGTCTTGCGTGAAAAAATCATAAATGATCAGACATAAGAGAAAACTGATCGTGGGATATTTCAAATAGCACTAGAAAAGTGTCCCCATGTTCAGCTATCATTTCCACTTTCTCCAAGGTAATGAAGCTGAAAAGTTACAGCTGTTAATCACATTATGTGCATTATAGACTGATTTCCAAATACAAAAGACTGAAATTTTATCAGATATTTGATTAGAATACCCTAAAGATTGGGCATTTCTTCATAGTTATAAAGCCATTACAGCTATCCAGTTTAAAGCGTGTGCAAAACATAATTCTTCCATTCACAGTAAATGAGGTAAAATCAAGTATCCTTCTTCAGGAATTGGGGAGTTCATGAGAGATGAACTGTTTGAGTCTTTCCAGATATTGTGCATAAAGCTCTATGTCATTATGCCCTGCCCCTTCTACCCAAAGGGGTTCTACTGCTCGTGGGCATCGCTCATACATTGCTAGGCCATGAGAAAAATCTATTACCTCATCCTCTGTACCATGAATTACCAAAACAGGAGAGGTTACTTTAGATATCTTGTCAATGCTGAAAAAGAGAGGAGAAAAGAAATTAGTTCTGCACAAAGAGAAAATACTTTATTTTTAGTTGCAAATTAACATATACTCAAAAGAAATGTTTTTTCTCTTGTGAAAACTTCTAAAGGTTGTCATAAAAATAAAGTTGTAAAGTGATTACCTTGGGTTTATTGATACTTGTTTTTATGCAATACGACTACAAGGTAATAAGACTGCCTTTTAAATAAACATACAAATTATTTTTACATTCAAATGAATGTTGTACCCCTATAATTATTTCAACAATGTTACCCCCCCCAAAAAAACCTTCAAAAAGTGAAAACAATTTTAGACTTCCTCTTTGGAATTGCCTTTAAAGCTTGATTATGAAACATAGAAGAAAATCAGTGCTGATTATAATCAGGCCTCATTTCAGATCCCTGAGTGTATTAACAATTCAATGTACCTGATCTATTAGATTTAACTCCAAATGATTTTTGGCTATTTCCAAAAGTAAAAACCAAATTCAAAAGTGAAAATTTGCTTCTGTTGAGCCAAGTCAAAAGCATATGTGTCACATGCCTTAAAACCATTTGCAATAGAGGTGTTCCAAAAATTATTTGAGAAACGGTAGTGTTATTGAATTAAGTCTATAGCTTCCCAATGGGACTACACTCTTTGTAAAACTAGTATCATTAACTAAATCACATTTTGCATAAATCAAAAAGAGAGAATGACTCCCTAACAGGTTCTTCTCTTGAGTTCTGCAGAGAGCAAATCTATTACAATTTACTTTTTTCATCTCTGACCTCTCCAAAGCTACCAGAAAGGGTGTTAATCTCAATCATCTGTGTAGATAGTACTTGCTGTGAAAGTATTTAGTTGAAAGTGGTCCAAGATGAGTCCTATTCTCTAAAGACCTATTAAAAACCTATCAGGGATCCTTTTTTGCAAGGCAATGGGGTTAAGTGACTTGCCCAAGGTCACATAACTAAGCACGTATTAAGTGTCTGAGGCCACATTTGAAGTCAGGTACTCCTGATTCCAGGGCCAGTGCTTTCTCCACTGTGCCAACTAACAGCCTCCATCCTTTTCTAACTACTCACAAAATTTTGGTCACTTTTTTATATAGTACTTTGAGAAATCACAACTGGGGCAGCTAGGTGGCACAGTGGCTAGAGCACCGGCCCTGGAGTCAGGAAGACCTGAGTCCAAATCCAGTCTCAGACACATAATAACCTAACTGTGCAACCTTGGGCACGTCACTTAACCCCACTGCCTTGTAAAAAAAAAATCATAATTAGTTGCCACAGTTCACTAATCTCCATCAACTCTACTGCCATATAAAAACCAGACTTGTCCTACATTCATAGCTACAATTTGGAAATAGGTTTGCAAAATTTACTTCTATTTCTAGAATTCTCTATTCATTTCTAGAAAGTCCTAGAAATGCTACGTATTAGAGGTATTGATTCTGTTCATTTCAGAAAGTACTGATTGAGTTTATCCATGAGTTTATTTACTCATGATAGCTTGGTCATATGGGGTAAGGAATAGAGGTCCTATGGGACAAACAACTGATATGAAATGGATATAACTGCTACATGATTCTAAACCTAAGAAAAATATGAAAATTAATAAGACAATTAAAAATAAGTTCTTTTTTAATAAAACTAAATTTTAAATTATCTTTCTAAACAGAATTGAACATTCAGACATGTATGTGTATATACACATGTGTGTACACACAGAAAACTGACATAAAGAAACAATTTGAAATTAAACACTGGCTAGCAAGGAATACTAAGCAAATTATCAAAAGAAAACAAAAATTGGGAAATTAAATTTAACTTTTAAATGCTTTGAAGTTTTACCGCTTTGGAAATTTATGGTGTTATTTATAAGGAATTAGTCTATTTTCACTTAATATGGCTGAAAGAAGCAAAAGTTCTAATATGAGGAGAGGAAAATGCTTAAAAAGTTAATTGTTTAAATTTAAAGGAATAAGGACCTTGAGAATAATTACAAAGATAAAACAATGTTTATATTCATTATAATAACATTTTTAAGTTAAATTTTTGAAGTGAGAAAAAACTGGTCATTCACATTTAGAAAGTTAATGACATTTCTTCATAAAGACATTTTATGTAGTATTTATTTTTTAAAGAATTAGCTTCTAATTATTAACTTAACAGCACATAAAGCTGTTAAAATGAACATTAGTCTTGAGTATTCCCAGCCACACTACCCTAGAGTTAGAAATCTAAAGATTCTCATTAAATTTTCATCAATCCCAGTGTAAACTATACATACATACATAATTGAAACTTTACATAATTGAAATTCAAAATTGAATCCAGAAGTATTGCTATTATATGATTAAAGTAGCTTGAGGTCTATATATCCATATAACTAAATAATTGATCTTTAGTAACTCATCTCACAGTGATAATTATTAATGAATCAGTTAAAAAAACCCCACCAGCTATAGATTACCATAAGATTTAGAGTTTTTGCTTGTTTTTAAGCACGGTACTTTGATATACCTAGCTCAATTATCATAATCTTGAGATAAATGAAAGAAGCAAAAGCTTCTAGTATGAGTAGGGGGGAGAACTCTAGAAAAGTTTAATTTGAATTTAAAGGAATAAGGATCTTATGAGTCATCATATTGAAAATTTCAAGGCAATAAACTATTTTTAAAAATATTAAAATACATCTCTTATTCTAGACAAAGAGCACACTGTAGTTTTGAACCATATGACAACTACTCAAAACTTTTTTAAAACTGGCACCTTTTTAAGGTTAATTAATTATTTTTTTTTTTGCTCCCATTAGTTGTCAATGAAAATAGAGTAAGGTATTTATTTCCCTTGGTACAAGATACAGGTCTGTGGCTGCCCAGTGGTTTTAGTTCTATATCACAAAAGTACATGGGTGGGACAAAACAAAATGTGAGTTCAGGAATTCTCTGAAATTTAATCTGACCTGAAATCACTCCTTTCCCAGAATATCTCTGGATAATCAAGTTCATTATTGATCAGCAATTTGGGATGAATGGGTGGTGAAAAACCTACTAGTCAGTAATTATGATTAAAAAATGTAGAAAGAAGGGGCAGCTAGGTGGCGCAGTGGATAGAACACCGGCCCTGGAGTCAGGAGTACCTGAGTTCAAATCCGGCCTCAGACACTCAATAATTACTTAGCTGTGTGGCCTTGAGCAAGCCACTTAAACCCACTGCCTTGCAAAAAAACAAAACAAAACAAAAAAAGAACTTAAAAAAATGTAGAAAGAAGCTGAAACTAACAGTTTAAAAAGGTTGGTATACATATAAATTATAATAATAGCAAATTTTTTTAGTTTATCCACTGCGCCACCTAGCCACTCCAATAATAGCAATTTTTGATTATATAGTATGCCAGCTATTTAATCAAACAACTAATCCTGCAAGCAATGGCAGGATTATTATGTCTATTCTACAGATGGGAAGTCTTGAAGAAGTTGCTTGCTTGAGGGTAAACAGTAAATGGCAAAAAGGGAATTCAAAGGAATTCTAACAATTATTCCTATCTTCTATTACCAATGTGGTTTATTATGTCATTTAAAATTTTGCCTGTTCTTTAGTATAAAGCAGGATGTTGTATTTTCTTTTGTTTATATTGCACTGAAGTACAAACAAATTGGTATAGGTGTGATAAATAGTGGGTTTGGCTTTACAATTTATACACTGGCAACACATCACATAATATCTAAGTTTTCTTGTAATTCTGTCTTTCCAACTAAAATGTAGGATTCTTAAGACAAGGCTAGTATCTTCTACTTCTTGGAATCCTGTACAGTGCTTTGTACATATCAGGTGTCAAATATGTGCTGGTTAGTATATTATTAGAATCTAAATTATGAATTCAGACTCACCTTGGAAAAGCATCAAAGCAGTATGTTTTTCTGGTGTCAGGAAAAGCCACTCGTAGACCAGACATCAAAGGGGAATGGAGGATTACAGCTGCACATTCATATCGTGATGCCAAGTCAACTGTAGGGACAGTTCCAATACTTTGACCATACAGGATAATGTTCTCTGGACTTACACCATACCTGAAATTTTTTTATAAAATTTAAATTAATGAGAATAAGAAGAAAATACCCCCCCACCAAATTCAGTCATAACCACTTATGCCCACAAATTGTATTAAATTCACAAGAACAATTCACAAGACAATTTTTACCTATTCCTTGGTCATTTGCTGGAGTTAACCCACCACTTTCCAGTTCTGAAAGCTATTATTAAATCAGCTTTGTCACTGTTCCTGGAGAGGGAGAGTCAACTGACTCCCCTCAAAGCCACACTCATCATTCCTATAATTTTCTAGATCAGTGTCACTCTCTCTTTCTCTGGCCACCATTATTCTTTTGTATTGTCTGCCTCTTGCTTTTTTCATTTCTATCTCCAGTAATTAACACAGTAATAGATATTTTAAAATTCATTTTAATCAGCAACTGAAATTTATATGTAGAAACATGAAAACAAATTTTTTAACTTCTATTTCAATCAAAATGGAGTCATAAAATATTATACAAGTCAGACACAATATCTCTTTAAGACCATCTCAATAAAAAATGCATTATTTTCTATTCATCTCTACGTTTTCCAAAATGATAACAAACATTTAATACAAAATAAAATAAGGCTAACAGAAGTCTAATATACTGTTTTCTAAGGTGGACTGCTAATAAAATACTAATATATAACAATCATTTGTTTAAAAAAAAAGTGAAATAGGGACATCTAGGTGTCACAGTGGATAGAGCATCAGCCCTGGAGTCAGGAGGACCTGAGTTCAAATTCGACCTCAGATACCTAATAATTGCCTAGTTGTATGACCCTGGGCAAATCATTTAACCCCACTGCCCCTTAAATAAATTAAAAAATAAACAAACAAGAAAAAGTGAAATAGATTTTATTTTTATTTTTTGGTTTTTGCAAGGCAATGGGGTCACACAGCTAGGTAATTATTAAGTGTCTGAGACTAGATTTGAACTCAGGTTCTCCTGATTCCAGGGCTGGTGCTCTATCCACTATGGCTTAGCTGCCCCTGAAATAGATGCTTTTTGAAAACAGAAGTCATGTGTCCTAAACAAACTCAGATTCTTCAACCCTGTGCACATGCTTGTCTGCTCAACTATAATCCATCTTCTTGAGGAAGGGACCAGACCATTTATTACTTCTGGACTACTCTAAGGCACATAATTTGTTGCTAATTACACAGTATGTATTTAAATGACAACGACTTGCCAACCTAGTCTGAAGGTAGGGAATTCCAGTTTCTACTCAGAACTGTGGGACAACTGTAAGTGTTCTTAGGCTTTTGGGAAAAATAGAGATTTGATATTTGTAAATAGGAAACAATGTTAAGTTCCATTATCCTGGAGATACTCTTAAGCATCTTAACCTGTGAAATTATATCCCATCACAATTTCCTTCTTTTTTTTAAATTTTATTTATTTAAGGTAATGGGGTTAATTGACTTGCCCAAGGTCATACAGCTAGACAATTATTAAGCATCTGAGGCCAGATTTAAACTCGATTTCAAACTCAGGTCCTCCTTACTCCAGGATCGGTTCTCTAACCATTGCACCACCTAGCCTCCTGGTTTTCTTCTTAATGTAATGCTTTCTACAGGTATGGAAGGGGACCACAAATACTACAAAGAATAAAATGTGTTGTCAATATATATTTTAGACTCTACCAATCTAAATAAGTTAAGTTTTCCTTTAATACTCTGCCACCCAAATAATTGGAAATTGAGGGTATGTCCATCAATTGGGGAATGGCTGAACAAATTGTGGTATATGTATGTGATAGAACACCATTGTTATATTAGAAACCAGGAGGGATGGGATTTCAGCGAAGCCTGGGAAAACCTGTATGAATTGATGCTGAGTGAGATGAGCAGAACCAGAAGAAGACTGTATATCAGATTGTCTTCAGTTGGGGAAGAGAGGGAGAGGGAGTGGGGGGGGGGGGGAGCAGGGAGGGGAAGGGAGAGAAGGGAAGGGAAAGGAAGGGAAGGGAGGAATTGTAAAATTCAAAACTTTGCAAAAAAATATTGGTAGAAACTACTATGTATATAATTGGAAAACAAAATATTTATATAAAAATATTCTGCTATCAAAGATGAAACTATGGTATAAGATAAAATTATTTAGCATTTACAAGGCAATTTTCACTTTTCAGAAGAATCACCTAATATCATTCCTTTACAGAATTTTCATTATACTTTAGAACCCATTGAATGTCAGAGCTAATTAAATCAATTCTAATGAAGGAAAGATTCTTAGTGAAACATTATCAAACTATTAAAAAAAAATCCCACTAATTTAAAATGGATTTGCCTTTTCAAGGCAAGTATTTGTTAAGACAAGCCTTGTCAAGTATTTTTTAAATGTTTTTTTGTTTGCATGTGGTTAGTTTTAATTTAAAATTTTAGGATGAAATAGCCATGTACTTAAAGGCAGGAAGACCTCCACCTTAAGAATTTCTTAAAAAAAAAATTCCTTACTATTATTCCTATGCCAGTAGTATGATCTATGCTAATCTACAAACTGTGTTCCTTGTCAAGGCATAAGAATAACTACAACACACTAAAACTATTTTCTAGATAGTATATGCAGGTAAATTATAGGTAAACCTATGGAAAACTCAGAAATCATTTTTAGAAGTAAAATCCAATAGGTAGATTTCTAAAAAGGCAATATCAATAACTCTCTTCCAAGACCTGGTTCCATCGATTTGCTCTAATTGTAATGAACAACTGTTTCAAATTGGTAATACAGTCAATTGCTCAGAAAAAAAAATTATATCCATCTAAGTTTGAATAGTTAACCACTACATTGTTTTTCCCCAATCATCAGAGGACAGACTTCACTCATGAGTTATACATACTAGCATTTAAAAAAAAAAGAACCAATGATGCCACTTTGAAATATAACCTGTCAACTAACACTTCCATTTCAACCTTCCCTGCTACAATAGAATAAAAAAAAGCAATTAAGCAAAACCTACCATTGCATATAATAGAATATACCTCATTCTGCACCATCAGCCCTTAACCCTTTAATGAGAGGGAACTGCATCGCCTTACCACTTCTTTGGGGTCAAACTGGCTCATTATAATTACACAGTATTGGGTTTCATTTCATTGTCATCATAATTTAATTATTGCAGTCATTTTATATTCTTTTCCTAGGTTTTATTATTTTAGTATTGACCACTTTCCCCATAGCATCCTAAAAAGAGATGGCAAGCATTGATTTTTATCAGTCATGAGAAGGTATGGGAAAGAAGTTCTTGGATGGAAACAAAAAGATGAAGTGAAAATAAGGGAAAGGTATAACCAGAAACTCAAAGTGGTCCCCCACACTATGCTAAGAGACTGAGAACAGTTTTTGGAGTTTGTGGAAAGAATTTCTGATGGAATCAAAGCTTCATGGAATCTCCAGAGATCATGAAACAAGAGAAACTTCAGAAGAGTTCAGAAGAAGCAAAATCTTTTAAGTCAGAGCTCTCAGTGCAGAATTTAAAGTCAAAAAGGTTAGGGGAAAAATTAGAAAATAGCAAATGATATCTGGAACAAGAAAAATTCAAACAGAAGGAAATTTGGCAGAAGATTTAGCATATTTCTCATTCTTTCTTTGAAAGAAAAACTGAATTCTCAATAAGTTTGAGCAATTGATAATAGAATGTGCAAAGATTACAGTGATCATAGATCTTCCAGAAGAAATGCTAAATCCTCAAAATTAATTATCTACAGATACATCTATTAATATAAGAAAATTATCCAGAACTTTTGAATAAAGATAATAAGCACTCATTAAATTCACAGGTTGCCAATTAAGAAAAATCCCATACATAAAAATCCAATGAACTACTTTATTAAATTTCATAATTTCTATAGCAACGTATTTTACAGTCACAAGAAAGATCTTGATCTATGAAGTAAGACAAGAAGAAGGAAAGAACATCTCTAATAAATGTCATGAATTGTGTAAGCACTGAATAAATAAGCAAAGTCCTTCCTGAATGAAACAGAAGGGGAAAAAAGGGAAAATGAGGTTTGATCTACAATTATTATATCATAGAAATTAATAGAGAAAAGTGATACAATTTGTTATACCAAAAGTTCCACTATTGTGAGAGATGTAAAGAGAATAAAAAAGTAATTAAGAGGCAAACTAAAGAACTGGAGAACAAAATTTGGAATAGACTAGAAGAAAAGGGAAATCAATCCTTCACAATTTGGCTTTATCTTACATCACTAAGCTCATTGCATCTTACTTTCTCCTTCACACATGCTCTATCATCTAGCACAAAATACCTGTTCATTCCTCATATAAGAACATTTTATTTTCTATCTCTGTTCCTTTGCGGAGGCTGTTGCCCTGCTTGGGAACGTTGTTCCTCTTTACCTCTGCTTCACAGAATCCCTTGCTCCTTCAAAATTCAGTTCCTGTTACCTAACTCCTACTGGAAGTCTGTCTTGATCCCCACCAGCTACTAGTGCTCTCACTATAAAAACCACTCTGTATTTTATTTTCTATGTACATATTGCTCCTGCCTCCTCTCCTTCTCCCTAAGAGAACACAAGCTCCTTAAGGATAGGACACAGTAGGTGTTTAATATGAAATGCTTGTGGATGAATTGAATAAAGCAAACTAAAATGTTTTGGAAGGTAACAAATAAAAAGAGAGTAGTAGCAACATTCAACACCAAAGAGAAGAGGATAGATAAACAAACTTAAAATTTAAGGAACTTAACAGAGCAGGTAAAAGGGAGGGAAAGGAAGTGACTAGGGAATGAGGAGAGGGATGAATTCTTACAACAAAGTACTTTAAGCAAACTTATAGCAGGGACAAAGTTCGGATTTAAAAGAGGAAAGGGATTAAAAACCCGCATACAAGAAAGGAAATACAAGCTTAATAACTAAAAATGTAATTGTGAATAGATCAAACAATTCAATAAAGCAAAAGTTACAAAATAGATAAGAAAATTAACCAACAATTTGCTCTTTATATGTACATGACACTAAATGTCTGTATGAACTTAGGAAAATCAATCAAGATCCCTGGCTTCAGATTTCTCATCTATAAGAAAAGGAACTAAACCCTAGTTCATTCTAGCTCTAAAATCTATGATGCTATCTATGATTAAAAATAAAGACACTTACAAAATGAAAATAAAAGACTGGAGTGACATTTACTATGCATGAGATAGATGATTTCAAAATAATCAGGATTTGCAACCACTTTATTAGCCAATGAAAATAAAAAGTCAAAATGACACAGAGAAATTCCATTAAGCTTAAAGCAACAGCAAATAATGATATGCAACAGCAATACTAAATGTATAGGCAACAATGGTATCACATGTAAATTAATTAAGAATCAACAGAATTTTAAAAGCCAATTGTAGGTGACTTCAGTGTTCCTCTCTCAAAAAAAGTGTATAAACTTAAAAAAAGATAAACAAAGATAAAATTAAAGACTAGAACAGTAGAACTTAGATGTTAAGGATTTATGGTATTTTTCTATAAAGATCATTAAAGAAAAGGCATATTTCTCAGTACCCATTTACCAAACAAACAAAAAAAACCCACCAAAAACCTACAACCAGATCATGGGACAAGGATACAAAGCAATAAAAATTAAAACAAAAAAATACTTACCTTTTACCTGATTAAGATAAATAGTTTTTAAGACAGAGGGTAACAGAAGAAAAAGATGAAGATCTAAACAAAGAATGACAATCTGTGTAATGAATGATGCAAGGTACAAATCAAACAAATTAATAATAGTGAAAAATAATGATGAAAAACAGTACAATTTTGAGAATACTACTAAAGCAGCCCTCAGAGGAAAAATATAACTGAAACCATAGATTAACAAAATAAAAAGAAAACATTAATAAAATAAGTACACAAACAAAAACCACAAAGGACTGAATCAAAAGAAGGGAAGAAATTACTAGGAAAATTAAAAGCTGGCTCTCTGAAAAAGAGTAATACAAAAATCAACAGACCATAGGCTACTCTGATCAAAGAAGGAAAATAATGTATCAAAACATGAATAAGATGACAGCAGGATAGATATGGAATAAAAAGAATATCATCAACTCAGAAGAATTACATGCTAACAACTGATTATGTAAAGGAAATAAATTATCATTCACAAAAATATAATACTGAAATGAACAGAACACGGAATGTATGCCATAAGCAACCTCAGAAAATAAATCTGAACAAATCATAAATAAAGGGGCTAAGAAAAAATTGTTAATTTAGAAGGTTTTTTATAGATGAATTCTATCAAATGTTCAAAGAACAATGAATATCAATGCAACCTAAATTATTCTCCAAAATTAAAAAAAACACTTTACTCATAAAAATAAATATTGATGCAAAAAATCTGAATAAAATCCTAGAAAAAAGACTACATAGCAACATATCTAAAAATTACTTAATATTATTATTTTGAAGCTATACAATGATGGCTCAACCTTATGAAAACTATTATCTAACAGTAATAACAAAACTACCAAGACCATAAGTTTATACTGATAATTACAGGAAAATACAGCTCTCATTTATGCTAAAAATCCTTTTAAAAGGATTATAACTTAATAATAAAAAAAATCTAAAATCAAAATTTTACACAACTTGCAAGGGGGAAATAGAAGTTTTTGCAATAACCACAAGGATAAAGGCTCCTTCCCTCCCTTTTACAATTGTCAGCAATAGGCATGATTAAAGGCACTAATTATTAAAAATTATAGGCACAAAAACTGTCAATGAGGAAGACAACAAATTTACTCAGAAAAGTCCTAAGAATAAATATATTGAGACAATAGTTTTAATAAAAGTAGCAGTATATAAAATAAATCTACAAAAATCACAGGCATTCTAAATGGCAATCATTAAAGACACCAATAAAATGCATAAAATATATGCTAGTCCAATTATCAAGTTATACTCAAGACTAAGCCAGTTACAATTACAAAACACACCTTTAAAAATAAAGAATGAAACAAATAATTGGAGGGATATTCACTGCTGGGACATGATAACTGATTTAGAGCTACTATCCATCAAATTACAAAGCATTCAACAAAACAACTAGAAAATTCATTTGGAAAAATCTCAATTATTGGGGAAATAATATTTCTAGATCTCAATGAATGAAATAGACTAGAAAAATGAGAATCAAAAACAATCAAATTCTATCCCCAGGGTGTGGCACTTTTTGTTATGTTTTGGTCGTGATTTATTTCATCAATGTAGGCGACCCATACTGAAAAAACTCTTCTGCAACTACATAGGGTCGTAGAGTCAGCTGTCTTTGAGTAGCAAGAGACCCAGGAGTGACTTGGCCAGAATCAGTAAGCCAGTCATGTGCCTGATGAAACTTGAAGTCAAGTCTTTCAAACTTCTGGATCAGTTCTATATCCAGGATACCACATTCTCTCACAAGTACTAGCATACAGTAGATGCACAATACGTGCCTGTTGAACTTAACTGGTGTCAAGATCCTTCAGCATGACCAGCTACATAAAAGTCTTTCTTGATTTCTCCATCTATTTTCACACTCTTCTATTAGAAATTTCTTTGTATATACATTTCTTCAGGATGTATTCCCCCCTTCTACCAATAGAATGTGAAGTCCTTGACCAAAAGAACCTCTTATATTTCCAGTGCCTAACACACTAGAATTATTTAATCCCTAATTGCTGATTTTTTTTTTTTTTTTTTGGCTATAAGCAGGCTATTATTGAAGGAGCCCTGGAGAACTCTCTGGGACTGTAGGTCACAGAGCAGGTACCAATCCAATTGCTGAGGGGAGAGATACAGACAGAGACATACAAAAATGAAATCTCAGGTACAGTTTTTTTAAAAAGCAAAAACAGGGGCGGCTAGGTGACACAGTGGATAGAGCACCAGCCCTGAAGTCAGGAACACCCGAGTTCAAATCTGGCCTCAGATGACACTTAATAATTACCTAGCTGTGTGGCCTTGGGCAAGCCACTTAACCCCAGTATCTTGCAAAAACAAAAACAAACAAACAAACAAACAAAAAAACAACCAGATGCTCATTATATGAACTTCAAAGTATTAATGGCATGCAGTAATAAAATATTGGAGTTCTCCAACACAGTTCAAGGACTGAATTAACTTCAAAATGGTTTCATCAATCTCATTGAAAACTTGTGCGTGCTAAATATTGTCCATAAGACTCCACAGTTTCTCCAAATGCTGTACTGGTGACTTATTTTTCTATTTTGATATAAGTATTTTTGGTTTTATAAAGCATATTCTCTAACTTTCAATTGCCAAAGTTATTGCGAAGTACTGAAGAGTGTGAGATAGAAGGGAGAATGAGGGACTTGGCACCAGGAGGGCCTTGGCTCTGGCATTGACTAGGTGGGTGTCAATGCTATCTCTCAGCGTCTCTAAGTTTCAATTTCATCAGCTATCAGATGAAGAGACAGGATTCAAAATCCCATCCAGCTAATGACTTTATGTAGCCTTCAGAGTTGGAAAAGCCATCTTAAGGATTATCTACTTCCTCCCTTTTTAGTCTTCTTAGGTATTCCTTCCTTCCACATTTTTTTAACTGTCTTTACTTGCTATCCTTTACATGTGAAATTTTATCTCGGTGCTTTTGCACAGGCTATCTTCCAGGCCTGGAATATTTAACCTCTGCTTCTTGGTACATACAGTTTCCTTTAAAACTCAGCTCAAATGTTTCTATAAGAAGCCTTTCTTGGCTATTAGTGACCTCTCTAAAGCTACCTATTTTTTTTAATCTCTCTCTCTCTCTCTCCCCCTCCCTCCCTTCTTCCCGCCATTACAATGTCAGCTCCTTGAAGACAGGGATTACTTTGATTTTGTCTTGTATCCCTATTGCTTACCACAGTGACCAACAAATAGTAGAGGCTCAATAAGAAAGCTACGGTGTTTTTCTGATTAACGTACTTCAATCCTTTCATTTTACATCTGATGATACTGAAGCCACAAAGAAGATTCTTTCTCAAGATCACACAATTGTAAAATAAGGTAAAATTTAATCCTAGGTGTAACAAGGTTAGTAAGTGAGAGAATACATTTAAAGAACTGTACAAAATTTTAATAATATGACTAGATTTCCCAGTTTAGCTTCAATAATACATAATCTTCCTTTAAGTTTGTACTATACAACATGATTCCAGAAATTCCATCCAGAGAATTGAATATTCCCTTCTATAAAGAGCTAAAACATGACTTGTCTCATATTAGTTCTATGTCATGAAAAGGATCTTGGTTTCTAAGTCATTTGATAATGTACCAATAAAACCAATAAATTATTTTGTAACTTTAGTGTTTTTGCAGCTCAGCTTAAATGTGATGGACAGATATGCACACACTACTATATCGTAGTTCATAGTATCACTTTCTGTGTATCAATGCAGCACTAAAACTACATATACTGAGAGGGAACTAGTATAGTAAATAGTCTTGAGGTCAAGAAGAACTGGGTTCAAGTTTCTACATTCTCCGTCACCACTCCCCTCAACAACACTTAACATGCACATACACACATACACAGATGCACACGCATACACGTGTGCATACTGTATGATCCCCTGCAAGTTATTTTATCTCTTATTGTCCCAGGCAAATGAAAATTTTAACTGTTTAATGACAGCAAATATGTTTAAGGAATCTTCCTAATATGGATTTATAAAGTTCAGGCCAGTTTTTATATGTAGGCAGAATAATCAGTCACCTACCTGTTAAGATTAGAATACCCACGATACCTAAAAGTGTATCATTAGAAATATATCCTTTTTAGTTACAGGTTCACTCCATTTTTACATTCAATGCCTTTTAGACTCTGCCTTAAATCAAACCATACAGTAGGATCAGAATCCCTATTGACAAAACTGAAATGAGTGGGATAGGATAGTTTATAAAGTATAGGTCTTCATTTTAGGCAATGTCAAATGATCAGAGGTGAAATGCAATGATAGTGAAAACTCTATTAAGAAATCACACCTTTTTTATGTAAGAATAAGTTTTTTCCTAGATTGTAAATCAATTCACAAAAATACATAACTTGCTAAAAAAGGGAGGATTTTAGATGTTCCAAATGGCTGTCTTCATATCTTCACTTACTCATCTTTATATTCCTTCTGGAATCTTGTGGTTTCACTTAGTTTATATAATAAATAAATACTGAATGAGTCAGAGAATAGAATAACGAATTAAAAGAACAAAACATACCTAAGAACAAATTTACCTTCTTTATCAGTTTTATATCTGCCTGGCCTTGAGTTCATAACATATCTTAAATCTCAAGATTTGTGAAAGAAAGTAAATTTAAGGAACAAATATATGACTTGTTAATTATAAGTTCTGAAATAAATACCCAAAATAACCACAAAAGACCTTAGAAAGATCTGCATCTAGAGGAAGAACTGATAAACAGAAGCATGTATAGTATATACATATATATACATATATATGCATATACATACACACACACACATACACACAAATACATATTTGTGTCTAGTGGTAGCCATCTCTAAAGTGGGGAGAGGGTGGAAAAGAAAGATACATGATAACTTTATTATAGATTTAAAACACAAAGCAACTACTGGAAACAATTAGCAATTTTAGCAAAGTTGCAGGATATAAAATAAACCCTCATAAATCCTCAACTTTTCTATGTATATGACTAGCAAGATACAGCAGGAAGAGTTAGAAAGAGAAATCGCATTCAAAGTAACCTCAGACAATATAAAATACCTGGGAGTCTATTTGCCAAGGCAGACTCAGAAACTTTTTGAAAACAATTACAAAATACTTCTCACACAAATTAAATCAGATTTAAATAACTGGGCAAACATCAACTGCTCAGGAATAGGTAGAGCTAATATAATAAAAATGACAATTCTACCAAAACTAAGCTATCTGTTTAGTGCCCTACCAATCAAAATTCCAAAAAATTACTTTAATGAGTTTGAAAAAGTGATAAGTAAATTCATATGGAGAAATAAAAAGTCAAGAATTTCTGTGGATTCAATGAAAAAAAGCACAAAAGAAGGTGGCTTACTTAGCCTTACCTGATCTAAAAATTATATTATAAATCATCAGTCATCAAAACTATCTGGTATTGGCTAAGAAATAGAGTGGTGGACCAGTGGAATAGGTTAGGTGCAATAGCAGGAAACAATTTTAGTAATCTGCTGTTTGATAAACCCAAAGAGTCCAGCTATTGAGATAAAACTATCTCTTCAATAAAAACCGCTGGGAAAATTGGAAGTTAGTACGGAAGAAACTTAGATTAGAGCAACACCTCACACCCTATTCCAAGATAGGATCCAAATGGATATAGGATTTACACATAAAAAACAATATTATAAGCAAACTAGAAGATCAAGGAGTGGTTTATGTCAGATCTATGGAAAGGGAAGCAGTTTATGACTAAGGAAGAGATGGAGAACATCACTAAAAACAAACAAGATGGTTTTTATTACATAAAATTAAAAAAGCTTCTGCACAGACAAAACTACTGTAACCAAGATCAAAAGAAATGTAGTAAACTTGGAAACAATCTTTACAACTAAATGTTTTTGACAATGGACTCATTTCTAAAATGTACAGAGAACTGAGTCAATTTTTTTTTTAAAAAGCCATTCCCCAATTGACAAATGGTCAAAGGATATGCAAAGGCAATTTACAAATGAGGCGAGCAAAGCAATCCATAGTCATATTGAAAAATTGCTCTAGGGGCGGCTAGGTGGCGCAGTGGATAAAGCACCGGCCCTGGAGTCAGGAGTACCTGGGTTCAAATCCTGTCTCAGACACTTAATAATTACCCGGCCGTGTGGCCTTGGGCAAGCCACTTAACCCCATTTTCCTTGAAAAAAAAACTTTAAAAAAAAAATTGCTCTAAATCATTACTTATTAGAGAAATGCAAATTAAAGCTTTTCTGAGTTACTACCTCACACCTCTCAGCATGACCAATATGACCAGAAAGGACAATGATCAGTGTTGGAAGGGCTGTGGGAAATCTGGGACACTATTACATTGTTGATGGAGCTATGAACTCATACAACCTTTCTGGAGAGAAATTTGGAACTACGTCCAAAGGGCAACAAAAATGTACATACCCTTTGATCCAGCAATATCACTACTGGGTCTATAACCTGAAGAGATAATGAAAAAGGGTAAAAACATTACCTGTACAAGAATATTCACAGCAGCCCTGTTTGTGGTGACAAAGAATTAGAAATCAAGTAAATGTCCTTCAATTGGGGAATGGTTTAGCAAACTGTGGTATATGTATGCCATGGAACACTATTGCTCTATTAGAAATCAGGAGGGATGGGAATTCAAGGAAGCCTGGAGGGATTTGCATGAACTGATGCTGAGTGAGATGAGCAGAACCAGAAAAACACTGTATACCCTATGATCAACCTTGATGGACTTGCTCATTCCATCAATGCAACAATCAGGGACAATTTGGGGATGTCTGCAATAGAGAATACCCTCTGTATCCAGAAAAAGAACTGTGGAGTTTGAACAAAGACCAAGGACTATTTATTACCTTTAATTGAGAAAGAAAAAACTGATATCTTATTGTCTGACCTTGCTACCTCTTATACTTTATGTTTCTTCAATTTGGATCAATGTATACCATGGAAATAATGTAAAGACTGGCAAATTGCCTTCTGTGGAAAGTGCAGGGGAGGGAAGTAAGATTAGGGGAAAAATTGTAAAACTTAAAATAAATAAAATCGTTATAATGAATTGCAAAAAAAAGGCAAAGCAAGTTGTACAAAAGAGATTTGCAACTTCATATGAAAAAATAAAATATATTTTTAAAGTGAATAAAGTAGCAGACCATACTTGGAAGCCAATCAACTGTGATGTACAAAATAAGCTAAAGCAATGTACCTATGCTGAATATCAATTAACAAGTAATTTACTCCAACTGTATTGCAAGATCCTTATACTTATAGTTAGCCTTATACATCTTATACTTGTTCTATAATCTTTGTGATGATAAATTAGTCCTGAGCATACTGCAGGCCTTCAATAAACTCTATTAGTTATTTGAGCTCTCCTTCCTGGCTTTGCTGTAATAAAAAAAGGCAAGCAATGTGTACAGCTATCTTAGTAATGTTTTCTTTGTATTCACCGACTCTGAAACATCACGTAGAAGGAACCAAAAGACTAAATTACATGAGGACAGTAAAGATGAAGCTAGAAACCTCTCCACAGCAAAAACAAATAAATAAATAATGATAATAGTAATAATTAACATTGTAATTGATTTTCCCGCTTTCACTTTTTCCCTTATGTTTATTTTTATACTTTTTTATACTCCTCTTCATTACCTTTTACTATCATCTATTTTTTCCTTCTATGCTCTGCATGATAGTTTTATTTTCCTATCTTCCTCCCCTTCTCCTTCCTATCTTTATTACAGAAAGCAAATATCTACTTTTCCTTTTTATTTATTTTTAGGTTTTTTTGCAAAGCAATGGAGTTAAAGTGGCTTGCCTAAGGCCACACAACTAGGTAATTATTAAGTGTCTGATGCTGGATTTGAACTCAGATACTCCTGACTCCATGGTAGGTGCACTATCCATTGCACCACCTAGCTGCCCCAAATATCTACTCTTCAAACTGTTCTCTCTATATGAAATATCATGAAAAATTTTAACCTCGGGGATAAGACATCATGTTGGAAAACACTGGTGAAACAAAGACAATAAATTATATAAATAACATTCTATAGATTCAAGTATATATATCCTAAATTATAGAAACTAAGATAAAAGTAGAAATTTTGATAAGATTCTCCTACATATTGTTCTATACCCAGTGATTTCTTGGACTCTTGGTTGTTATATCCATCCTCTATCCTCCCTTTTACTAGGTTGGCTGGACCTAAAAAGAGTCTTTTACAATATAACTTTGGAATAGTAATATAAAGTTAGAATTGGTACATAAAATCACACATTGAAGAAACCAGATTAAGGAAAGAAAGATTTCAACACAAAAAAAGAAAAGTTATTACTATAAGCAATCCTAATGGTACAGGAACTAAGTCCTATGTTCAGATTCCAAACTGGTCAAATCAATTCTTTTGAACTCTTAGACTCCTGGTTTTTAATGTATGTATGAGTATATACATATATGTATGTTACTGAAGGGGTAAGAAATGAAAACTGTTCAGAAAGTATACATCTCTTAATTAAAAAAAAAGTAACCTATTAGGTAGGATATTTTAATTAATTCAGCAAACATTTTTAAAACAACTTCTATGCCTAAAATTTTATCCTATATTCTGGAGGGAGACAGAAATTGAATTTGTTAAAAATCTAAGGACAAAATAGGACAAAATAATTTCTCTGTTTAACCTCCAAGAATCTGGCCTTTACCACATTTTATACCAGATAGCCCAGTAAATTCCAGCTCAATCAAATCCATCCATCATAGAAACAATTCTAGGGGAAGAAAATGAAATGGAGTATGTCTCAATTATGTAAGGAGAAAAATTTTTCTTATGTAAGGAGAAAAACTTTTTTTAATTCAATAGCTAGATGGCATTTGGGGAAGACAGATATCTGGACCATGCTACAATAAAATTATCTAAATAAGGATAATTAAAATAAAAATAAAAGTCTTGAAAAATATTTGAATACATATTACAGATGATTTTGCCCTATAAAATAAAGAAATGCTTAAATCACAAAAGCAATTCTGTTATTAAAAGATAAATGATCAGAAAATAAAAGTAATCTTCAAAAAAGGAAATATAAATTGTCATTAATCACTTTTCAAAAAAATGTTCAACCTCACTAATAAAGTCAAGAGGTTCAAATTTAAAACACCAGGTACCACCTCACACCCATCAAACCAGCATAAATAAGTAAAAGCAATGAAACTCACTGCGGCGGGGTTGTGGAGAAACAGGTACATTCATTCATTGCTGGTGGAATTGCAAACTTGTAGAATCTTTTTGGAGAGGAATCTGGCAGTACGCAGTAAAAGTTACAAAAATAATCATACACCCTTTGACCCAATAATTCCATTGTTGGTAAAATACCCTGAAAGTGTTATCAAAAACAAGAACAAAAAGAGATATCTGTTCAGACTGTCATAGCATTAAGTAACTGCAAAAAAACTGGAAGTAAACTAAATATCCAAAAATAAAGAAATGAATAAATAAATTATAGTCCATTAATGGGATCCTATAATGCAATTATGACTAACAAGTATGAGGAATATAAAGAATTATGGAAATAATGAAAACCAAAAAAGCATAACTAAGGGAATGGAATATATACTAAGTTTGTATAAGAAAAAAGTATATGAGAACAAAATGGTAAAAAAATTCTGATGGTAAAACCGAGGAAGTGATTGCAATGATAGTTTAAAGCATTAAAGTTAATTTAAATACAAACAGTTAAGTTCAATGTTAAGTTTCTAATAAAAACATTTCATCAAAACATGTAAAACTCATAAAACTTTAAAAAATAATTTGTCCCTTCAAAAACCCCAGAAAGAGAAGATACTGAAACCATTTCACCTTAGGTGTCCCAAAATATTATGTTCCTAAATTTTCCCAGGCTATTGCACTTTATTGTATGACTGGAGTTTTGGGGCAAAAGTTCATTTCAAGTCATGAGAGACACCCATTCTGGTACAACCTAAAAATCAAGGTTCCCCTGAGGATTCCAGAATTCTTCTTAGACAATTAATATAATATTATCAGTTTCATACCATTGCTGGTGTAATCTATTTTAATTACCTCCTCAAAAGTTTCATGTACAAAACATGATATTTCTTCATGATGAAATGATCCTTCCAACAACATCACCCTCACCCCAGGGCTTTAAGGGCTCCTTTATTGTTCATTGATAAAACTTGTTTATTTCACTTCAGCAGTTCCTATTAAGAATTCAGATCAGCTCTTACTAATAACCAAAGAAGCCTACCAAGGGAAAATTTAATTCTTGCTCAAATTGATTGAGCTTCTTCATAAGTAGAGCGGAGAGAAGTGGATTTAGGACAAGGGAAGATGTAAAGGAATAGAGCAATCCATTAAAAATCACTTACTATAAAGACAGCACAAAGAAATGTTATGAAACAATTATTATGACCACAATGGTTCCCCAAAACACTCTTATTATCAAATGTAACCTAGATAACTACAGCATTATTATTAGTCCTATAGAGTTGTTACTGGTAATTTATAACATTTATCAATGTTCTAAATTCTTTAAAGCATCAAGCATTTATTTATTTGGCTCTTATTGTATACAAAGAATTATACTGGGAACTGGGAGGGGGTGACATAAAAGAAATGGAAAATCAAATTATGAACCCTAAAGATCTGAAAATATAAATACAGAATATGTATGCATAGAAAATATTTTTAAAACATTTATAAAATGTAATTTTAAATGAACATTGTACAATTTATATAAGGGGGAAAAGTAAAAAGTAGATTACTTATTAGAAAAATATGGCTTATAATAACATAGAATAAAATAAGAAAAGAGGGACAAGGAACATTGGGTAAAAGTTTCCTTGATCTTTGAATTCTCCCTACTCCCTACCCCCCAATACCTAAAAAAGTATCTTACCTTCTCTATTCCCTTTCAAATAAAAATGCAAGATTAGCTCTACCAATTTACAATAGAACTGGAGAAAAAACAGACCTGGAAAGGTCAAGTATATACCTGGAGTCACAACCTTTATCACTGACAAAGCCTGGACCAGAAATCAATTTTTTTTGATCTCGTGGCTCCTTATAATGATTTCATTGGGGAAAAAGACTCCTTTTGGGTACATTTATCAATAATTGAAAAAGTCAGCAACAGAACACTTGAAAGATGCAGCTACCTTCTTAAAAGCACACAGAAATAATTAGTTTGCTTTATAATTTTCTAATCTCTAAGACTGCTGCAACATATAAAGCAACCCCATTTGCCTGAGAAATTAGGCAGGTGATGATTTTAGGGACATATCCATTGGTGACTTCATGGTATACTGAAAACAAAAATCATCTTTACTGATATTTAACAATGGCAATCAACTAATGAATGACATTAAATTTTAGTAGTTAAAATTTCCATGAGAAGCAAAGAATAATCTACTCCTAGATTATATAAAACAAACACAAATCACCTTTGAGAGAAATGGTCTTTAATAACTAATCCAAGAATACAAATTTATAGATATTAACTACTAAAAAAAAATTCCTTCACATAATAAAAATGGTATGTCTAATCACAAAACTATGGTTTGGTTTGGAATTTTATGATATGAAATTATATATGAAGTTCACTTGTCACTGCAGAAAAATATTCCTCTAAACCATATTATGCTATTGAATAAAAATCTACATAAATCAAATTTACCTCAAGTAAGTAATATTGTAGAAGTACTGTGGGGTAATAAGACAGTATAGGAACTTGAGATAGGAAGTACTGGGTTCATATCCCATCTCAGGCACTTGCTGTGTGACCCTTGGGCAAAAATATTTAAAATATTACCTTTTATAGTACCAAAGAAAAAGAAAATATAAAGAACAATTGGAAAACAAAGACAGACTAGCACTGGGAACTATAAATAGTATTTTCAGAGAATTTAATGGTGAAATACACCCTGCACCTTTCTGCAAAGGAATAGTAGAAATGGCTAAAAATAGGGCATTTGTTTTCAGACAAGAGTTGCTTTGTTGTGTTGGTTTAAGAGAGTTCCAAGGAGGGATGGGGAAATGATAAGAGTACTGGAAAGTGACAATTCTGCTGGTAGATACATAAAGGGAGAATATAGAATGGTTTTATGGCATATCACTATGGTTCTTAAGTTGAGAAGTAACACAATCAGATCTATGAATTAGTAAATTTAATCTCAATGTTGCTAGTAAATGAAGGTTAAATTTTAAGAGAAATTCAGGAGATAGCTAAACTGACTAAGAAATAGGAAAGAAGGCTCAAATGCAAACATTTTAAAAATCACGATGGCAGAATCACAAGGCAACTGCAGTAACATGGAATTATAAGGAAGAGAAATGCTTTTGGGACCAAGTAACTTGGAAAATGATGATGCCATTAGCAAAAGTAAGAGGAACAGGTTTTCGAGGGAAACTACTATTTAGTTTTGGACATAGTGAGTTTGAAATACCAAACTGGGATGTCTACTAGTAAGAAAAAAATATAAGTTTGGAATTCGGGGAAGAGCTCAGCTTTAGAAACAGATTTGGGAAATATTTGCAAACAGATTACTGTAGAATATAGGTACATTTAAGCCATATGTGATGCTTAAATAAGATGATATGACTCCATAAATTTCAAAGAATCACATGTATATGTAATCTGAGTCAGTAGGTAAAGGAGGAGTATCAATAATCAATATGTATTTAATAAGCGCCCTATGCAATGTCCTGGGGTAAGTGTCCTGTCTTAAAAGAGTATACAACCTATAAAGTATGCAAAAAGCTTTAAATATGTTCTGACCATTAGTATTCTTGCACATCAGTACAGAATGTCTATTTGGAAAGTATTCTTCAAGCTGTAAATAGTCATTTCCAAGAAAAAACAAATCACAAAAGGCTGTAGTAATTACCTACAAGAAAGCTTAATTGGCAGCTTCCCTTAGTCTGAGAGTAAGTATTAAGCCTTAGTTAAGAGAGTCTTTTCACTGGCCAGTATGGTCATCCATTTTAAGGGGTAAGTTGTATAACCTCTGTTTTCCAAAAAAAAAAAAATCTCAACCACTGGCTCAGTGAGGCAACTAAGTAGTATATTGAATAAAAAAAATGGCACCTAGAATATCTCTGTTCAAATTTTGCCTCAGACATTAAATGAGCTGTGTGAGTCTGGCTATGTCTCTTAAATCTCTCTAAGCCTTAGTTTCTTCATTAGTAAAATGGAATTATAATAGCCTATATATCACAGAATTGTTTGAGGACCAAATGAAATTATATATGAAAAGCATTAAGATAGTTATAATTACTATTCTAGATAAACCAAGAGAAGATAAAGGGGAAATTTCGATTTATAAAATGTTTTCAATATTCCATATTGATATTGGGTAAAAAAAATACCTAGGAACATGACATGGTTTCTGTCCTCAAATAATTTATAATCTAGTATAAAGCATATCATTTACCAGGTTTAGGGCCCTAGATTACCTGTATTTCTTAGTCCAAACTGGGTAGCCAGGAAGGGGAAGTCCCTCAAGTACACATAAAGGACAAACTATTGACCAAAGAAGGGTAAAAAAAGAATAGCAAACCCAATACTGCTGAGTCGGAAAGGCAACAGAATGCAATTTGGGGACTTCATTTTTTGGCATTTCTAAACGTCATCATCTTGAAAGATTGTTTCATCCTCGAAATTCACTCCTTGGAAATAAATTCCACCCCTGAAGTCCCTCATTCTGATTGGATGGCTCACTCCTGAATCTCCATTTAAGAAAGGCACCAGGTCAGACATCTCTTCATTTCTCACCAGGCTACAATTTGGACTTTTCCATGCCTGTGCTAGGTACCTTCTGCTCTCCCCACACTCGCCATCTTTTCAGTTCCTCTTATATATTGATTTCTTCTCATGAGAAAGCAAGCTCTTTGGGAGTCAAGAGTCTTTCCTTTTGTTTATATTTGTAATCCTAGAGCTTAGAACATAGTAAATGCTTAATAAAGCTTTGTTGATTAATTGACTTGATAAAAACCAGAATGGGTAATAGAGAGTAGGAATTCAAAGTAGGGACTATGGATACAAGCAGGAAAAGTGGACGTGGGTCAGGGAACCAGACAGCATGATTAGGCAACAGGAATCAAAGAACTAGGAAAAGGAGACTGGCAAAGGTTTAGAAAAGAAAAAGGATCAGTAAATATGCAACATCAACAGTAAAGAAGCAACTCAATACTTCACCAAAGTTTGTCATAAAGATTCCCTATTTGGGGGCAATTAGGTGGCACAGTGTATAGAGTACCAGCCCTGAAGTCAGGAGGACCTGAGTTCAAAGTCAAACTCAGACACTTAACACTTGTTTAGCTGTGTGACCTTGGGCAAGTCACTTGATACCATTGCCTTGCAAAAACAAACAAAAAAAAAAGATTCCCTACTTCTTTCCTATTAAGGAAAGGAATTTGTCAAAAAATGCAGATAGATCTGAGCTCACAAGTGAAGAGTACCTAGATGGAGCCGAGAGTAAGGTTTAGAAATATAAGGCAGTTCCTTAAAGTTATTTCATGTTCATTCCCCTCTTTTCATCCAACTTGTTCCCACCCTATCAGTATCTTCATCATGCTTGAGGTGTGCCTATACATAGTAGATTAATTTTCCTTAGCAAAAACTTCATTTACCACATCTGATAGAGGTTCAGAACACTATTAACTTCTGTTCTCACATGTCAAACTCTATCAGGGCTCTCAGATTTAATATGGCACAAGGGTCTCTAGACAAGTTTGGAATTAAAATTTGAACCTATGTTGACTCAAAATAGTATTTTTTTGGTATTTTTTTCCTAATTTGATGCGTATAGTCAGTCTATAGCAGAGAAGATGCTTCATCAGTTTTACTGCTTAAAATTTGTGGGTGTGGTGATATTTATTATGTTATGTTTAATCTTTCTTACAGGTTCTTCTATATTGACCTTGATAATCTTATGCATACAGGTAATAGATAAAGCTATTAAGAATGGGTAAGCTCAAGGTAGGAGATAATATAAGTAGAGAAGAATTTACTAAGTAAATTTTTCTTAAAGTTCTAGTTAAGTTTCAGGGGAAGTTTCAGTCTTTTTATGGATAAAATTAACATACTGTGGTCATTAATCATATAGTCAAGTTTATCAAAAAAGTTCATTAAAGGTAATCAGAAAGATCTCCAAGGAGGGCTGACTGACAGAATGGGATGAGAAAGAGATGCAGGTCGGGGAACTATCCAGACAGACATAGAAGATCCCAAATCTTTCCAAAGAGGAGAGGAGAAATCAATGATCTGAAACCTTAGGAGAAGTATGTTCTAATAAAAGATATGAATTTTTGATTCTTAAGAATACCAGGGAAAAAAATTATCCAGGGAATAAGGAGGAAGATCTATGTTCTCAGTGCAGGTTCCTAGGATAGTTGCCATGTTTCTTTTAAATTCATTCACATATTTTGAGTGGATCGAGTATACTCAAACTGCAAATAGGGTATTCATTTCATTCACAAAAGCTAAATGCCCAGAAACCTGATGTTACCAGTCAAATGTGTACAGGTTGATCTACACAACTCTTAAGTTTTGACAATGAGAGATAGGGACTAAAGATGCATTATGGTGGTCAGAGTGAAAAAAAAAAATCACGGCACGTAAATCAAACACATTTTGTGAAGTTATAAAAGACTTCACACATGAAATGCAAAAGAAAGGATTCCTTATTATGTGAACTTCTCTAGATTCTTTGTGACAATATCATATTGATTTAAATCACTTATAAAGGAATTAGGATTTTCTTTAATGGTGAGATTTCAGATGTTCCAATTCCTGGGTGACACTGGACTGAATAGAGTCTTGGAACATCGCCAAGTCTCCTCAATGAACTTCATAGTCACTCAAAAAAAAAAAGATTGTTTTACTTAGGAAAAAATCAAGTGAATGAAGTACATTCATAAAATATATCCACATGACATGTTCATGTGGTCCTTCAAGTTGTTACTTTTAGCACCTAAATCTCGAACAGACATTGTAGAAAGGTAACAAACTGGGCCCACAACTGAATAGGAATAGAGTGGGTTATATGACATCTGCAAAACTATGCAGCAGTTTCTAACAAAAAAAAAAACTGTGCAGTAGTTTCAATGAGCCTGAGTCTACCATAAAAAATTCATTTTCTACATTGATATATATTCCTCACAGAGAAGTACTGTGGCACAGTAGAGAGAACCAGATCAGGTGTAAGAAAAACTTGAGTTCCAGTTTCACTCCTAACGAATGTTGACTGTGTGGTCCAGGGCAAGTCCTTCAAATCTCTTAAGTGTCTCAAGAAAGTCTAAGACAATGATTGCTAAATATAGTAGATACTGATACAATGTTAGTGGGGAGAATTTCTGTACTGAGAATTCTTTAAACTAATGAATTTATAAGACCAGTTAAAATGAACTCTTGCAAAGAAAAAAAATTCTGATGATTATTTATGTCTGCAAATGATAGAAAATCACAATCTCAAATTAATAAAACTTACAAGTGACCCAAATAGCAGTCATATAATGCATGGTAAATGTAAAGAGATTGGAGTATATTATCAATGGTATATAAAAAGTGGCATAAGATTCATCATCTAGGACAGTTTTTTTATCTGAAGACTGAACTTTTAAAAATGCTGATAACAGCTTCAATATAATTTTTATATTTTGTAATCCTATTAATTTTATTTGATAAATTTAAAAACAGTATTCTGAGAAGGGACCCAGACTGCCAAAGGGGCCCATGATACAAAAAAGTTTAAAACCCCTAATCTAGGACATATATATTCGGAAGAAAAGACAGGTCAGCCTATGAGTGATTCATGGATTTACAGATGGACCAACTAAGTGCAACAGGAATACTAAATGATATCAATTTAGCCAACAGCTAACTAAGAGTCAGAAGAAAGTCTTCAATGCACAGGAAGAAAGGTGCTATGGAAGGACATGCAAATTGTGAAAAGGCAATCTCAAAGGATGGCTTTCTGACCATCTACATCAATGAGGTCAAGCATTCATCCAAATACTGAAAAAAGATGTGCTGAAGGCCAAGATCTATGGTCACAGGTTCACAGATCTCAGGCAAGGGAAGGCCTCTGGAGAACATAATCCAAAGTCATCATTTTATATTTAAGGATAGTTTTTTTTTCCCCTCAGTTAACAGAGTAAATATTAAAGGCAAAATTTAAATCCATATAATCTTTCCATCAGTTAACTATTATCTGCCAGGCTGGCTGGCTGCCTGTTTCTGTACTGTGAGCTAAGAATGCATTTTATGTTTTAAAACAAAGTTTTATTATATTTTTAACAATGTAAAAATTTAACAATGTAAAAAAGTTAGCTCACAGTACAAAAAACTGGCTACAAACTAGAGCTTCATGGTTTGCCAATCCCCCTAGCTCTATTAGTTTTGTTTGTTATGTTCAAACTGACAGTAGTCATACTTGATACTCTCTGTAGGTACTATTTAAAGTACTGTGGAACTGGCATTTTCTAGTAAAAAATAGATTAAATGTTGGATAAATTAAAAATATTCCAAATATTATGTCATGTCAGATGATACAATGAGATAAGCCACATCTTAGAAACAAACATTAGAAAGTACAGAATGAAATGATTAATTGAACAAGGGAAACAGGTGTTGCAATAATTATGAACTTTCAAAAAAGATGTCATCTCCCATATAGAAGACCATTTTTTTGAAAGTTCCTAAGGTAGGGTCTTTAAAAAGTCTCAGTTTGACTGAGGTAATGCCATTCAGTGATTTAGGATAGTTAAGAAAGAAATATAGCAAAGAATGACCTCTTTTACTTACTGTCTTTGTGTGTGTGTGTATGTATGTATGTATATATATACATGTACACACATATACATATAACACATACATATATATTACTAAAATAAAAAACAGCACAGCAAAAATAGTTGCCCATTTTTGAGTAGTAGCTCAGATGCTGAATTTATTGAAGAGTTTAGAAGGTTTTGGTGAGAAAATATCATAATCTAATGCAATCCTTAATTTATCATAAGCTT
The DNA here is from genome assembly GCF_037893015.1 of Macrotis lagotis. NCBI lineage: Eukaryota > Metazoa > Chordata > Mammalia > Peramelemorphia > Peramelidae > Macrotis > Macrotis lagotis. The sequence goes on from NC_133661.1 coordinate 121,117,430, forward strand.
GTTTCATAGCACATTTTAGAATAACATTTTATCTGCATATAGTGAGAATGATCAAAATTAATTTTCATTTCAAATGTTTAGAATCCCTCTGAAATGTGATTCAAGTCTGAAACTTCAAAGACAAATGAACTGAAAGTTAAGTGGAAATTTATTTCTTCAATGATCATGAATTGAGTGCCTAATATATAAAAATCACCTCTGTTTAAGGCAGTTTGCCTTAGAATAATTTAAAAATGCTCAAAGTACAATTTATTCAATTCAGTCTAATGCTAGAAGGAAGAATAATTTTATTTCATAACTTTCTTCAAAATTAGATTTATTATGCTAATATTAAAATATTACTTTTTATGCCAGTTTAAGCATCAATATTTGCTTCCAAGATTTGTTTTCTCTCTTATATTCAGAGATGCTGTAAAATTCCTTAAAAACAAACTACAATCACTTCTTTTAGATTCATTCCAAGTCAAATAGCATTTTCTAATTTTGAGTCACTTATCCCTAAGACTATAGTCAATATAACACTGTCCTATGGCAATGAAAATTTGGCTTAATCCAAATAACTACCAATAAGCTTTTATTTGGATCTAAGACAATTTTAAATGTTTGATCTAATTCATTTACTCTAACATTATTACTAAAAATAGCCCCCTCCCCACAGCTAGAATTTATATAGCACTTGAAGGCATGTGAAGTCTTTTACAAATATTACTTCATTTTTATCCTCACAACAATGCTGAGAGATGCTTTTATTATCCCTATTTTATGGATGAGAAAACTGACAGAGAGGATAACTGACTTGCCCAAGGTCACACAGCTAGTACGAGTCTGAGGTTGGATTTGAACTCAAATCTTCAAGTTCAACACCTGTCTGGTGTTTCATCCTCAGTGCTACTTAACTGCCTTAACTAGGCAACTACCTTGAAGACAAGAAAAAATTATTTGTCATTTTATTGCAGTCTAACATCTGAGATGAGTCAATAAAATGCTTTCCTAAATAACACCCCCCCAACCAAAAAAAAAGAGAAGTGACTCTAATTTAAATCTACTGTGTCTTCTTTTTTAAACCTTCTCTTCCAATCACTCAGAGAAATGTGATCAAAGATTAAAACCGAGATTTAAGGTGACAATGAGAACAGTATTAAAGTGGAAACAATTTTTTTATGTTTTTTTTTTTTTGCAAAGCAATGTGGTTAAGTGGTTTGCCCAAGTCTACACAGCTGGGTAATTATTACGTGTCTGAGGCCAAATTTGAACTCAGGCCCATGCTTTATCCACTGCGCCACCTAGCCATCCCTGGAAACAGAATTTTTAAAGCAAAGAATTCAACTGCATATTACCTAAATATTTTAGAACACTGTACAGTGATCCAAAGAAGTTACCTGCTTTGGGAAGCTAAGTGGTACAATGGATAGCGAGCCGGGCCTGGAGTCAGTAACACATCTTGAGTTCAAATCTAGTCTCAGACATTTATTAGCCCTCTGACCCTGGGCAAGTCATTTTGGTCTCAGTTTCCTCATATATAAAATTACCTAGAGAGAGAGAGAGAAATGGCAAAAAAAAATGCCCAAAAGTTCCCAAATGGGATCACAAAGAGTCAGACACAAGAAAACAATTGAATAGATTTTTCTCTTCTTTTGGGATTATGCCACATGTTTACATTTTGGTTTCCTGGCTCACAATCCCATTTCAGTTTCTGCTACACTCATAAGAACTAAAAATTTAAACGTGATAATTAGGATAACTTTTGGACAGCAAAGTGGCAGCACTGAAAAGCATTTTAGAATTCCTGCCCCATGTAACAATGTATATAAAAAGTATTTACAGGAAAAAGGAGAGGATGCTAAGAGTACCCTCCCTCTTCCTCTTCCTCTTTAAGCTTCCAAGATTATCCTTATCCTCCTCTCGGGTTCCCCTCTTGTAAGATTCTTTGTACCCATATTATGCTTTTTTAATCATCCTTCATTTCTTCCTCCTGAATTCAGTATTTTTGACTTTCCCTTCTAACTAGCATAAAATGTCCATGGTAATCATTTATGAAAATAATTTTTAACAGGTGGATAATAACAAGCACAAAAAAAAATGCCAGTAATCTGGGAAAAATCTGGGTCATATAATTTTAAAGTGATATTACTTTTAAGTTTCTGCTATAATTCTAACTACTGGGGCGGCTAGGTGGCATAGTGGATAAAGCACTGGCCCTGGAGTCAGGAGTACCTGGGTTCAAATCTGGTCTCAGACACTTAGTAATTACCTAGCTGTGTGCCCTACAGCAAGCCACTTAACCCCATTGCCTAGCAAAAACCTAAAAACAACAACAAAAAAAAAAACAAAGAAAACTTTCTAACCACTTACAAAGTTACTGCTATATTAGAAGTCTATCTTTAGAAATAAAAATGAACTCTAAGTACTGATTATATCAAAGCAACAGTTTAAGCAATGTTTATATTGATGAAAAGGAAAATTTTAAAGTCTTTAAGCAAAGTTTATTCATTTAGGCCTGTAAATATTTTCTTAATCAAGCCCACTTTCTTTACAGGTATAATCCTGGTCAAATATCACTTTAGCCTTTCTCCAACTACTACAAATTTTTAATTAAGTTCTAATTAAGGATGAGATGCTGAGTGAAATTAAAATATATGGTTGCTTCTGCATCTCTGTTGTGATATATGTTACTTTGAAGTATATATGAAGAAAATTCGGCCTCACACATACATAGTTGGAAAAGGGAGTAATATTTTAATGGGTAATGTCATAGTATTATTATGACAACTATTATGACCTTGAGAGAACCCCCTGAAAGGATCATAAAGACCTCCATGAGTCAAATGACCAGTACCACACTTCAAGAACCACTACTTTACCATAGAACTACTTAAAAATTTCTACAATCATGTCTCTAGGGTACATTTAAATAATCAAATATCTCAGGGAAAACTACATTTCTTTTGCAGAGAGAAAAGAGTCTCTGACAGTCAATATTCTGGACTGAAAATAATTACAAATCTTTTAATTTCCATTCCTGCTTCAATTCTTGCCCCTGTCCTGTGTTTTTATGCTTCTTATTCTGTGGCATTTCTTTTTCTTTGTCAGTATACATAGTATGTTTTCTAATTTAAATTTTTTTCAGAAACAGAAAAAGTCAATAAAGGCATATAACAACAATGCTATATCTCATCTGAATGCAGAATCTGTCAGAGGATCAAATATAAAAATGAAATAAATTCCTGCTAAAATTTCAATGAACTAGAATTCCTTGATATGTGGTATAAAAACACTAGCATACCCAAATATATTTGGACTTCATATCCAACCTAGCTCAAAAATTATCAATATCAATATTGCCTGTGGGGCTACTTCCATTTCCTTCCCATATTCTTTTTAAACTCCTATAACCTAATTTTTGTTTCTAACAAAACAGACTTAAACATCTGAGAACTTAAGCTACTTCATTCCTTAAACTCGACTGACTGATTCTCACTATTAACTTTCTCTAAATCTATAGGATTTCCCATTTCACCTGGGCCTGGTAATACTCTTTAAGAAATAAAGATGTTGTTAATGTTGTATTTTTTCTTTTTCTACTAATTTTGGTGGCAAAAACTTGTTTTAAAAGTTAAATTAGAGTTGCCTCAATTGAATGTCATAGTTTTCTCTTATTTTTAATCTTTCTTCTAATTTGGTATTTTTTGACCTTTAACCTAATAAACAGACATTAATGGAAAGTTGATTTGAAAATAAGTACCATATTAGAAATATTTTGCCTCTGAACTGTTGAAATGTAACTTTTGCTCAAATGAATCTATGATGTCACTGATTTGATTGTTTCCTCTAGAATTGCAATAATACCCCATCCATAATCCTCCTTTTATAACTCTTAGCTAAGTCACCACCTATTCACCACAGAGAATCACCTAAAGTGCTAGACATTTGTCCTCATTTTCTACTGAAACCATGTCCCACAGTAATGATAGTTCTTTTTCCCACCCATACATTTTCCTGATGACATCTTTTATGCCAGTTCTTATTCAAGTTCTTTTATGAATATTTTGTAACTCATTCTCACCATGCATCTTTACATTGCCCTATGTGCTATATGTGTTTTAATTATTTGGAAATAACTATCAATACTGCACAGCATAAAATACTGGTGAAATAATGGTATTTTAAAAACAAGACTTTATTTCAGGGAGCTGTCTATATTCATTAAAAAAGCTTTGCAATTTTCTAAGGCAATCCATTCTACTTTTCTTTTCCTCTAGAATTCTGGTTCCAATTTGTCCATTAATATGGGGACAGGCAGACAGACACATATACAGATACACACACACACACACACACACACACACACACACACACACACACACACACAATCACATACTCACTCTTTTTTAACTTGGATCTCCACAAAAAGAGGTAAGCACCTCTCATGAGCTTATTTATCGATTTATATTACATCTGATATTTCTGGTCAGAGGGTTGTTTAAAAATATTGCCTTTTTTGCTATACTTTTCAAAGAATTCTAAATAACCCTGATACGTGGATGAGAGATAATTTTAAGGGGGTGGGGGAAGACCCTTCATTTTTAGTTGTTTTTTTTTTTTTGTAAGGCAATGGAGTTAAGTGGCTTGCCCAAGGGCCACACAGCTAGGTAATTATTAAGTATCTGAGTCCGGATTTGAACTCAGGTACTCCTGACTCCAGGGCCAGTGCTCTATCCACTGCACCATCTAGCCGCCCCCCAAAAAACCTTTTACAATGGCTCTTTAAGACATATTGTTTTATAAATCAAATATTTTTAGAGGCAACTTAAGTGGCACATTAGATAGAGTGCTGGATCAGATTCAGATAGTTGGTTATATGGCCTCAAATCACTTCTTCTCTGCCTCAGTTTCCTCTTCAGTAAGACACGGATAAAAAATGACACATTCCTATAACAGCTGCTCTGAGGATAAAATGAGATAATACTTGTAAAATACTTTGCAAACCTTATAGTGCTAAATAAATGCTAATTATTATTATTATTATTATATCACATTCTCTGTATGTATAGTCAGTGGTGGGTTGGCAAGAATGTGGTCAACCAGTGAAAACCTGTGCCCACAGGTTGGTAGTTATTGCTTTTTCTCAGTCACCTTTTTTTTTTTAATAAGATCTGAAATTTTGTTCACACTCTGGGTATTTTCCCCCCTTCAAATACCTTGTGAATCAATCACACTATAAACATTACAATTATATCTCCTTCAGTTTTTTTTATCTTCTCTATGCACATTTGGTCTATTTCAGCTTCTTTTCCTATCTTTTTTTTTCAGTTTATAATAATCTGGAGCCCAGGAACTTAAAAATAAATTTGATAACTTATAGAATTGGTTTGTTTTTTAAACCTCTGTATTTTATGCATTTTGAAAGTTATTCTTGCTTTCTTGGCAAACAAATGATGGCCTACAGAAGCAGAATGATATACATTATTTTCTTTTTTTTTGAGATATATATTTTCAGACAAATAATGGATACATTTGTTTGACTACACTTATTTCTTCCGGGAGGGAGGATCTGAGTAGGAAACAATTAATTTAAAAAATAAAAGAGTTAACAAAAACATTTTTTTTTAAATTACAGAAGTGAGCATAAAGAAGTTCCAAAGTAAGCACAGACAAGCAAGAGTTGAGCTGAAAGTATCATGCTAAATTTAAAATGCACAGAACTACATAACTTATATTTAGTTTCATATTCAATTCTTTCCCCTTTTGTTCTATGTTAAAATATTACTGTTTGCTAATGTTTATTAAGTTTATAAGAAAAAGGAATTAAAAAATAAAGAAATCATGGTGGAGCAATAGGAACAAAAAAAATCTTTGCAAATCTATTCCATTTTTCTTGCTTATTGTTTTCCTTCCATTTTCATCCTTCAAAGTCCTTAGGATGATTATATACCAACAGAGACATTTTGCTTAGCTAAGTCTCTTTCTAACTTTCTTCAAGCAGCTTTTTTCAAACCCTCCCACTGCTTTTGTTTTATGAGGTAAAATTGATCAATCTTACAATGCCTTTAATCCATAATATTTTACAAATGAGATTATAATTTAAACTATGTTGCCTTTAGGTATCATCTCCCTCTGGTTGGCAAGTATGCCCAAACATGTACTGACTGAGGTGCTTTTTAAGTCACCTTTGGTTGACTGACATACCTTTAGATTATGAACTTCACTATGAAATTATTATCTTGAAAAAATTACTCATGCTCTACAGTGTAGCACACAGTATGGCACATGGGAGACAGTCAACAGGAATTAATGACCAAGGAATGAGGCTTCCGTGTGTGCAAATCTTTGACCCCTCTTCTTTGCTCATTACTGTTTTCCTGTGTCATCTTTACCTATTTCTTCACCTTTATACTAAAATCACAAGGTAACAAAATGACATACAGGGATCTTAGCAAGTTCTCTATAGAATTTCCTTACCTTTACCTAAAATAGATGTTGACATATAAGCAGCAATTATTTTCATGCAATCTTTTTGAACATACTAATCATGAGAACCATTAACACAAAATGGCCAAACTATGCCAGTTCCTTTTCTTTCCAATAAGAGCCTTAGAGTCATTCTTCCACTTAATTGCAATTTCCTTTGTGTTTTGGTTTTGTTTATATAACAATTGTAAAGAACAATGCAATTTAGTTCTATACATTTTCATTTGTTGACTGTTGGATGGGGATGATCTCATTTGGGGTTTTATTGGCAAAGATACTAGAATAGTTTGCCATTTCCTTATCCAGCTCACTCTATAGATGAGGAGACTGCGGCAAACAGGATCACACAACTAAGTGACTGAGCCAGATTTGAACTCAGGAAGAAGAGTCCTGACCCCATGCCCAGCATTTTATCAACCCAGCCAATTAACTGCTTCTAAAAAAAGTACAAGCAAGTCAGTAAATAAGTAGGAAGAGTAAAGATTAACTAATGAAAAGCCTTGGTGCTACATAAGTATCCACATAAAGAAATACTGAGAAAAGTTCCTAACGCAATGGTTGGGTGTCCTATTGAGAATATACAAAATAATAGGGACAAAGCGATGCTCTGGCTGAAAAATCAAATTTTTAATGACCTATACAATTGAGAGGGAGTACTCTCACACATGATATCATAAATCTGATTAAGTATATGTAATTTAGAGCAACACTTAAACATAAATACTTTATTGTTCTTTTTCATTATTACCCATCTTGATTACAATTTGCTGCTTCTCTCAACAAAGATTTAAAAAGAAATCCCCAATTTCTCTCATCTTTGTGGTATAACAGATAAAACTGGGTTGTGTGGTTAGTTTCCATCTCATATATATGATCTAGGATGAGTCAATAAAGGCTCAACATTAAGCAAACAATTAATGTTAAAAATTAAAACCAAAACCAGAAGATTATATACAGATAAAGAAAAAAGAAAAGGCCTTTGACAAAATACCACACCTATTTATGCTAAAAATATTATGCACAGAATAGCCATTTTAAATATAAAAATATTTAAACCAAAAGACAATATTATTTGCAGTAGCAATTTTAATCCAGGATTCCAAGACCAGTCTTCTATTATAAGATGCCAATGGTTTACTTAGAAATTGCCAGAGAATCAGCAAAGAAACTAAACAACACAATTAATAGCTTCAATAAAATAAAGCCACAAAATTATATACATTTTTCTCAAGTATACAAATACCAGGAGAAAATAACAGAATGAGAAATCATATTCAAAATAATTATAAAATACATAAATATCTAAGTCAATCCACCACTCAAGACTTACATAAAAATAATGACAAAACCCTTAAAGAAATGAAGAAAGACAAATAATTTTAGGGACAATCACAACTCATGGCTAGGTTGTGCCAATACAATAAAAATGATGATAGCATCAAAATTAGTTTATAGGGTGCTAAATTATTACAACATTCTATTAATAGGTCACCGTGCCAAGTTAAAATAATTCTAAGTGTAGATTTTACCATTATCACTTCTTTTTTCTCAATCAAATCAGTGATTTTGATTGCCTCAAAGTAAAAATATATGCTTTGTTTAGCTTTAAAAACTCTACAAAATATGACCCCAACCCATCTTTCTAGTCTCACAGGACATTACTCCCCCTCCTATTTCTTGAACCTAGCCAATGTGTCATGTCTCCAGAGATGGCTGTCTCCTGACTCTTTCTTATCTGAGCCTTTGCAATGACAAAATCATCGGTGCTTAGAATATCCCTCCTTAGCTCTGCCTCTTAAAGATTCTTTCTTCTTTAAAGGTGAAGACACTTTCTAGTGCATGAGTCTTTTCCTAATTCCCTGCTAGGGCCCTCTCTTCTCAAACTATCTTGAACTTAACTATATATATATATATATATATATATATATATATATATATATTATATCATGATGTGTATACTTTAAACTTATTTATTTGTCTCATTAAAAAAGCTCATTGCAAATAGAAATTTTTTTCATTATTTGTATTTAACATCACTACTACCTAGCATGGGGTCTGACATAAAGCAGATGTTTAATTAATACGTGTGGATTGACTGATACTTTATAAAACTAGGCAAATGTAACAAAAAATGCATTTGGAAAAAGACAAATAGTTCAGAAACTCAAGAAAAATAATTTTTGTGTGTTGGGGGGAGTTGGGATAGTACTTCTCTATCTTATACTATAAGATACTACTTGTGAAAAAAAGAAACATAAATCAGTACAACAGTCAAGATTATCTATCAAACTCAATTGCTCCATGTTGAACAGATCCAAAAACAAAGTACTTGGGGAAGGGCTTTCTAATTGATAAGAACTGCCAGAACAGGAAAGGAGTTTAGCAAAAAAGTAAGTTTCAAGTTACTATCTTATACCAGATACAACAATATATTCCAAATGTATACATGACTAAAATAAAAAAGTTTACATTAAAAAAGATAAAGGAAAATGACATTATTTTTCACAACAATGGCTAAGAAGAGATCAAACAAGGCACAGAGAGAGAGATCACAAAAAATTTAGGTAACTTTGGTTATTTGAATAATCACTGAACTAAAACTTCTAGTCATACAAGTTTATACTTTCTCTAACTCTGCTCCCATATCAGTTTGGTTGCCAAGTTCCTTTTATCCAATCTCACCAACATCTGTCTCTCCACTTCAGTGGAGAGATACTCATGACTATTATAGTAGTCTCTTAATTGGTCTTTCTGCTTTTAGTATCTCTCTTTTCCAAACTATCTTCTACACAGATGCACTAGTGATATTCCTAAAACTTAGGTCTGATTAGATTACTTCTCCAGCTCAAAAAATACTTAGTAACCCCTAGGATAAAGTCCAAATTTCAATTCTGATATTCTGACTCGCCATGTATTTTTCTTCAGACTTATGTCAAATAACTCCCCTTCACATATTCTACATTACAACAAAATTGAAATAAAAATTATTCTTCAAACTCAGCATTACATCTCTCATTTCTGTTTCTTCCTATAAGCTCTCCTGAAAACTTGGCATATATTCTCTTTTAAATGTTCCATTTAAGGATCCCTGGCTTCCTACAAAGCTTAGTTTAGGCAATACTTCTACACGAAGTCCTTCCTTATCCTGGTTTATGTTTTCTTTTCATTCAAATTATTTTGTATGTTCTTATTGGTATAGAGGTTGTATTAACCTCATTAGAAGATAGGAACTCCTGGAAGGAAAGGGATTTCCGTTTTTGTCTTTCTAGATACATAATCAAATACAGTACACATTTAATAAAAATTTGTTAAATTAAATTTAATTATCTGGAGGTTGAACTAGATTATCTCTTAAAGGAATTTCCAAGTTTTAAAATTTTATGTTTTTAGAGAATTTCAGTATAACAATTCCTCAAGTTTTAGCACATAATATTTTGGAAATAAAGCTCCTGAGGCCCTTACAAAAATGTGTCTCTATTATCACTTTCCCCTAAAACTCTAATAAAAAATCTTAGGTCTTCTTCTATGTAACTTAAAGACTGAACTCTGAAAAATTCATAATTCATGCACCTTTCTTAGGGAAAAGAAATGGCAAAGCCACATATTACTTGTCCTTTTCCCATAAAGGGAATTGCTTAGTCTCTTTAAACTTAGCTCTTTATCATTTTTAAACTATGGCTATTTCAAATTTATCTTTGAAGATTAAATATACTCATTAAAAATTTCCCTTAGTTTCTGCAAATTATATACACTCAGGTTTTGGACATAAAATGACAGTTTTAAAAAAGAGATAATGTCCTTTTTCCAAAAACACATTTTAGAAACTTTTCATACATTCCAACTCATACAAATCATCTCTGACCTATAAGATTTTTATCATTTTTTTCCCATAATTCAACAGTAAAGAACGTCACTATTTTTTCTAAAGACTCTCTCTGGTTCTTTAGTATTTCATGGATACCAATGTAATACCCAAGTACCATCACCCATCTCTTTTTCTAGTTTAACACATCTGTGATAGTTTTTCTACCAAGGTATGTCATTTAAAAGAGATACAAATGGTTTCCCCCCACCTGCTATGAGAGCAATCTTCGTAAAAATTGCTTTCATCTTGACTCAAAATTTCTTTACTGCCTTCAACCCTCTTCTTTCTGATCATTTGCAGTTTTATTGGGTCTCACATTCTTTTTTGAGGCAAATTCCCTTTAGAGCCTCTGCCTGAGAAATAAATTTTCCCTTTTCTATGATTTTTTGGAATCTGTTTTCCTATAGCCCAGGAAATGCCCCATATTACTTTTCCTCCAAAGGTGTTTTGTTGTTGATGTTGCTATTGTTTTTCAATGGAAGCAAAATCAAGAAAATCAAATAAAGATTAAAAGATCACTGCTTGGAATGAGCAGGACAACCAAAAATGAAAAAAAAGCAAAAGCTAAAAGAATATCTTATGACTCAGGGCAGCCTTCTGGTAAGCATATACTCCAATGAAGTTAAAGACAGAAAGGTCCCATTTTCACCAAAATTTTCAGAGCAATAGTTTTTAAAAGTAGCAAAGAATACAAAACAAAGTAAATACCAGTGGATTGTGGAGTGGCTAAATAAGCTATGGTATATGAATGCAATGACCAAAGGAAACAATATTAAAAATCAGAATCATGTAAAGACTTAAATTTTTTGCTGAGCAAATTAAGCAGAATCAGGAAAACAACAGGCATTACTGCAACAATATAAACACAGAAACAGTTGAATAAAAATTAACTATCTAATTATAACAATCAACCTGAGCCCCAGGGAAGAATTAGGAAGGGATTTTGAAGGTAGAATATTATCTCGAATAATAAATCAATATATTGGCTAGTTTTATTTTTTTTCCTCTTCTTCAATCTTTGTTCAAGGGGTGGCTTACTGTGTAGGGCAATGACATGTTAGGAAATGAACTTGTAACAAAAAAAGACATGACCATAACAACATAAAAAAATTAATGATTATTCTATGAGAATGTAAATATGCAAATAATCCCCAATACCAAATTATACTGGGTGTCCCAAAAGTCTTAGTACAGTTGTTAAAACTAAGGATACAAAGACAAATGGAAGTCTAAAAACACAAAAATATATACGTATTAATTCTGAGGAATACTAAGCAGAAGAGGGATTTAGGTAGGGATTCATACAGAAAATTCTGTCTGAACCAAGATTTGAAGTTAAGTAGCAATTTTAAGAGTCAGAGGTGAGGAGGAAACTTACTGAAAACTAAAAAGGAGTCACAAAAGGTAGATTGGAGTCAAACACATAATTATTTAATTCTAGAAGTAATAGGGGGTAGATAAACATGGTCAAAATTATGCTTTGGTAATATAATAATTTACATACCACCTTAAAGTTTGCAAAAACAACCTTCTGAGGTTGAGGAAACGATGTCAGGAGAGGATTAAATGATTTGCCCAGGGTCACAGATTGAATGTCTATAGAGTCAGAATTTGAACTGAGGTTTTCCTAACTACAAGTCCCACACTCTAAGTACCACCATACCACCTAGTTGCTGTGGAATAGGGTTCAGAGAAGACAAGAGACCTTATGCAAATCAATAAATTAGAAAGTTACTTTATAGCAATCCAGGTAGACTACATGTCAGATTAACTTCATTTTTGAAATGATTAATAAACTGACAGTTTAGGAAAAATGATTATAGCAAAGACTTCTTGTGGACAAAATAGAAGGATATGAACTAGACAACAGCACAATTAAATGGATTCATAAGAGATCATATATAGCAGTTATTGGAGCAGTTAGATGGAGCAGTGGATAAAGCACTAGTATTGGAGTCAGGACGATAGGAGTTCAAGTCCAGCTTCAGACACCTGACACTGACTAGCTGTGTGACCTTGGGCAAGTCACAACTCTCATTGTCTCACATCCAGGGTCATCTTCAGTCACCCTGATTCATATCCAGATGACCCTGGAGGAGAAAGTGAGGCTGGTTACTTAGCACTGCAACCCCTCACTCAAATTCAATTCATGTGCTTGTCATGGCATCATCTCCCTGATGTTGTGGTCTTCTTTGAAAATGAAGGACAAATATCATTACTACTACTAGTAATCATTAATGGGTGGTACCCAGTATAGTATCTCAGTGATCTGCTCTTAGCTTGATTTTAGTCAACGTTTTTTATGGAAGACTTGGACAAAGCTATAATAAGCATGCTAATCAAATATATAAATGACCCAAACCTGGAAGAGAGATTTAACATATTGAACAACAAAACTGGAATCTTAAGAGATTTGATGGGCTAGGTTATAAAGTTATATAGGTTATATAAGCTATCTTAAGAGTACATGAAAGGGGCGGCTAGGTGGCACAGTGGATAGAGCACCAGCCCTGGAGACAGGAGTACCTGAGTTCAAATCCGGTCTCAGACACTTAATAATTACCTAGCTGCATGGCCTTGGACAAGCCACTTAACCCCATTGCCTTGAAAAAAAAATCCTAAAAAAACAAAAAGAGTACATGAAAGACTGTCATGTGGAAGAAATATTTGACTTGTTCTGCTTGGTCCCATCAGGCAGAAATAAGAAGAAAGGTAGTAAGTTGGAAAGAGAGATCTGCAATCAATACAGGAGAAAACTTATTAGCAATGAAAACTTTTCAAGAGTGAAATGAGCTGTCAGGAGGTAACTGGTTCTCCCTCAATGAAGGTCTTCAAGAAGCTAAGGCCTAGAAAACTTAAGTCATTTGCCCAAACTTATACACTAAGCAAAGCAAAATCTAGGAATTCTTTCATCTGGGCAAATTCAATTGGAGATGGTGATGAGAGGTAGAAGAGAGGGGAAGGGATTTAGACATCAGCCTAACAGCAAATGCAGCTATATGGAAAGAGGGAGCCTATTCTAAGAGAGTCCAAATGGGGGTGGTGGAATAGCCAGGTACTAGAAGAGTACTACAGCAAGAGAAGTGAGGATAAAGGCCTAGAAGCAACCACACCACATAGCAGGAATGGATAGCATAGATTTACAAGATAAAATTCGGAAATGTCAGTGATAAGTAGATAGCATACCCCCATAAGTGGTGGCACCTCAAGAAAAAGCACCTGTTATTTTACACTAGTCAGAACTAGTAGCTAACTTGCAATATCTAGATTAGAATTGGTCCTTCAAGTTTCTGCATTCTTTCTACTGTCCAGTGTGAGAACTCTTCAAAATATAAGCTATATAAAAATGAAATTTGGTTTGTTATGAATATTCAGACTATTATTATTAATGATATAATTTTAAAGCATTCAATATACTTGATCCTTGATTTTTCAAACTTTCTAAGAACAACTTTTTTCTAACTCTATCCTTAATATCAATTTCTTTTTAGACAAACATATGAGACACTGAGAATACAATTGGAAAGAATGAAACTATTCCTTTTCAAAAAGCTTATATTCTAAAAAAGAAATATATATATGAATGCAATTATATATAGAATATATAAGTCTCTAGATCCCTAGATAAGCAGGTTCCTTTTCTTTATATTTTTAATCTTTTATTTTTATATCATCTTCATTTTCAAATCTAGCTTTTCTCCTCCCTTACCCAGAGACAGAAGAAAAGAAAAAGCAGTTTAGCAAAACTAATCAATTCATCAATCAAGTGTGACAGTATATAAAATAGACCACACCCATAGTTTCCCACCTATTCAAAGATTGGAGGGATGTTTATTTTCTTGATCTCTTCTTCCAAAAAGGTTTTTTAAATTAAATTCAATTTAATTTAATTCAATAAATTCAAAATTTTATTAACACTTTTTTGTTGGAAAAGTTGAAATTAATTACAAATTCAGATTGTTACAGGCTGAAGGGATCACACTGTCTATTTAATCCATCCTTTTCAATTTTACAGAGAAAAACTGAGGTTCCAAGGGGTAAAGGGACTTGCCTTACATGAAGATTGTTACTGTATAAAATACTGAGAAGATAAACTCTTTGCTCTTATAATCATTGTTATCATAGCACAACAAACATCTCCTCCAAACAGTTACAAATGACTTACTAGACTGAAAATGGTTTACATTCCTGTAACTTCAAACATTTGCTTCCATCAACTATAATAAATAATATAAACAAATTATGATTCAGTCTCCTGAAATAGCTACAAAAGTAATCTGAAAAAATACAAAAAAATGAATCAATATTTTAAAATATACAGCAAGAATCTTCTAAAATGATATCTATATACATCAGAATTCAATTCAATTTAAAACATGCACTAATATTTCAACTCAACAAACATTATGTGTCCGTATTAATAGTTGTGGGACACTAGAAATTCTAGGGGATACAAAGATGAAATAAGATTAAACTCCTGGCCTAAAAGAATTCACAGTAAAATTGGAGGAATGAAATACAAATAACTCAAATAACTGTAATGCAAAAGTGGAAGAAGAGGAAATGTCTTTTTAAAAAACATCAACATTCTTCTAACGATGCAGTATGGCTGTGAGTCATGGAATATACATACATATATATATATACACATAATATATATACACATACATATATATACATATATACATCCTGTCTCTCCAAACCAATTACAAGCTCTTCCAGGGCAGGAACAAGTATCTTCTATTGATTTGTATCATCAGTGCCTTGTGGGTGATCAATACAGATTTGTTGTTGATGATGAAAGTTCTGTACTGAAGAATCTCAGAGGTCAGGACTAAGGAACTGATTTGGTATGCCCTGAAATCTGTACCTCTGTAGTAGAAAAGAGTTCAGTAGGTAGCTTCTGGAAACAGGAGAGCTCAAACAGGTTGAAACTGTTGCAAATAGCCCTTCCAGGAGGGAGAAGGAAGGAACTCCTAGCAGCTACAAGGATATAGAAGCTTGAAAGTGAGGCCCTTCCTTCTCTCCAGTAGGGAAACCCAAAGAAGTAGTTTTCTTTATGCTCCATGATGCTTTTATAATTAAAAACAGCAGCAGTTGCTTGGCCTGGAGAATGCCATTAGATGATAGCAGTATTCAATGCAGATATGGATACCAAACATATTTCTTTTGTATCTTAAGTTAAAATGCAAATATTTCTGTTTAAGCCAAGGAAGAATGACACTACCCTAGGGATTTATGCTTGGATCTACACATTTATATTCATGACATCACTTCTGTGATGCCTTCCTTGTCAGTGATATCTAGTAGTTCATTGTTAAGTCTGACATAATGAACTATCATCATGTGGAAGTTGCTATCAAGCCCTTCTTGTAATGTACCAAAATATCAAAAGGTTATGTATGCATCGAAGATGCATGGTGGAGACATAGCTTCCCTCACCACTGACGATCCTTGAATTGTTATATTTAAGAGATGACAAGTGAAAACTCTTTGAAATAATTCAAGGAACCATATAAATAAATGGTAAATGTAAAATATAAAATAGTTCTGAGTAAAAAATTTAGAAAAGAACATTCTAAAACTTTCTACTTTACTATGAATTAAATTACAAATGTACTGGTTTAAATTCAGAAAAATCTGAACTTAAGTATTTTTTTTAAAGAGAGAACATGTTAGTGTCCATAATATAATTCCCATGTAATATATCCATACAATACAATATAATAAAATATTCATGTAATAATTATGTATTTCTATAAAACGTTTTATAATCAAACTAAGATTTTTTTTAAGTACCTAAGACATGCAAGACATTATGCCAGATGCTGGGGCTACAAAAAAGAAAAACAATACTTGATCTTAAAAAGATTACATTCTATTGGGGGGATACAAATGCATACATATACATATGAACACATATATGTATATACATAATAAGATACAAAATCAATACAAGATAGGGAGGGAGGGCACTAGGAATTGGAATGGTGAGGAGATCAAGAAAGATTTTTTCATGTAGAAAAGAGCATGAATTGCATCTTGACCCAAGGGTCCACAAGGAAGAAGTGAAAAGAGAATGCATTCCAGATATGGGAATTGGCTATTGCAATAAATTACAGCAAGTGCAATTTATAAATGTAATGTATTAGCATTACTAGAAAGTATTCTGTATTAATATTACTAGAAAGTATTCTCCTATCACAGTACTAAATTGGACCAGGATCTAAAAATGATGTCAGTATTCCAAGGAATAAAACCCTTGACTTGCTGGCACTACATTGCAGGTAGTTCTATTTATTTTGGGCTGTGAAGCATAAAACTACAAGAAAAAAATGAATTGCCTAAAGTACCAAAAATTCAACCCATCAGAAGATTCACAAATGAAGGAGAGAACCACTAACTTATAGTATTTCCCTTATATCAACTTTGTAGCATTTAGAATATCTTTCTTTATATTATCATTATTTACACAAATAATAATACAAATAAATATCTTACCTTTCCTAAATTTAAGCTTATTTAGTTGGCAGGGATTATTCTTTATCCACCTTTGTATATCCCTCAATATACTAGGTACTCAACAAATATAATTAAAGTGTTTCCAATAAACAGAATTAGCAAAATCTGTTTATAAACAATTATAAATTTATAAATTGAAGATTTTATGTATTTGGACTTTCAAATAGGAAAAGACTAGAAAGTCTCATACAAAGGTAGTTCAGAATGTATGGTTAATGTTATCTAGTCTCAAAAGGAAATATCCATTCTTTTGTTCAAAAAGCATTTATTCAGTGTCTACTCTGGGTCAGGAGCTAGGAATACAAAGACAAAAAAAAAATCCTTGAATTCAAGGAGCTGAACTCAGTTGAAGACAAACTACCTGTATGTATGCATGTATGTATGTATGTGTGTATGTATGTATATATATTTATATAAATATATATGTACATACAGGGTTGTCACTTTCCTTTATTTGGGCTCCTACCTCTAAAGGAAATCTTCCCAGCATTAGAAATTGCAATCTATCAACAAGCATTTTTTAAAATGTAATCTATGTGCTGGTGCTAAGAATACAAGTATAAAAATGGCACTTAATTTTAATGAGGAGACAACAAGGGCATATACAAGTATACACAGCATAAATAAAAAAAAGATTAAATACAAATAAATACAAAGTAGCATAGGAATGAAGAACATATAACCATTTGGGAGGATCAGGAGAGAATTTGAGGCAGAAGTTGGTGCTCAAGTTCATCATACAGGAAGGGAAGAACTTTTACAAGGCAGAAGTAAGGAGGGAGTGTATGAAGGACAGATAGTCAGAAGTGCGAAGATCAAGTTAGGAGACATGAACATTCAAGAAGAACAAATAGAAGGTCAGCTTCCTAAACAAAGTTTAGGAAGGGAAGTAAAGTGCAGTGAGTCTGGAAAAATACATTAGGGTCAGGCTGATAATAAGGAAACTGAGTGAACAAAGAGGTCAGATGAGAAAAATGTTTTGAGAATGGAGAAGGCAAGATCTGGCAAAGATTGGATATATTGAGTGAGGGAGGATGAAGAGTTTGACAAAATCAAAGTTAACAACTTGGGAGACTGGAAGGACCTTAGATTCCAACAGGAATAAGAGAATACTTTCCCTTCCACAAAGATATCAAAGACTTACAACTAACTCTACCATTGGCTCGGTGGGCAAAGGAATTTGCTGCAAATTTCTGACATGTCTCTTATTCTAACTGTCCCGAAGATGGAGAACAAGCAATGACTAAGTCTTAGAACAACAAGGATTCAACTGCTTATGAATAGATTTCACCATAAGGAGCATTCATTCCTACAAAGCAAATTAATTCCATTTTTCCCTTCATCTGGCAAATCTGTCATTGCTCATCTATCACTATAAAGCACAGAAAGACACCTATCCAAAATAACTAGAGAGAATGCTTTTCTTTCCCTGTCTTGATTTCAGAAGTTTCATGAGATAGAAATGATTTAACATTCACAAGATTTAAGTTGGCATGGTAACTATAACAGATTCTCTTAGTTCTAAATTCATAAACTCATGTTTTTATACTGTGATGAAAAAAGCAAATATCAAATGCATTTCTATTTGAAAGAAATTCATTTATCAAGAAAAACACAAAAAAGCTCCCTCCCTCTTGTAGACTTCCCAAATGTCCCTAGGTTATAGGCACAATAATCAATTTACTTTATTTCTTGCATTACAATCTCATACATGAATTATAGTTTGGAATGCTGTCACTATGGTTAACTAACTAATGATAATATTCATTCTGTGACCTTTTAAACAGATTGTTTAGCATTTATCCATGTTAATAAACTACATTTTAGTATAGCAGTAGAAAACCTTTTGTTTTCCTTCCAAGGAAGGGGCTTCTTCTTAACTCCTATGGTATTTGTGAATTATACAGATTTAAACTACGAGGTACTTTAGAGGTTATTAGGTCCAGTCCCTTTATCTTACAGATAAGAAAACTGAAGCTCACAGTTTGGTTATGTTACTTTTAAAAGTGAGATAGATAAATAAAGACAGAGGATATGTGCTTTCTTGAGGACAAAGATTACAGGATAATTGTGTTTACTGTTCAGTTGTTTCAGTCTTGTCCACCTCTCCATAAACCCATTTGGGGTTTTCTCTGGCAAAGATACTAGAGTAGTTTGCAATTTCCTTCTCCAGTCATTTTACAGATGAGGAACTGAGGCAAAGAGAGTTAAATGACTTGCCCAGGACCACAGTTAGTATTTGAGGCCACATTAGAACTCATTCCAGGGCCTGCAATCTATTCACTGTAACCACCTAGCTGCCCTTTATCAGGTAATGCTCAATATTTAGCCCAGGTCCTTAAAAGCTGACATTCAAATGCTTATTTTTGATGATTACTATGAAAGATGAAGATGTCACTAGAAAGTAATTCTTCAAAGAGATGACAAATTGGAAATTAGACATCTTGATATATGGCTGGTGTGTGACTTTGCTTCGCTCAATTGTTTTTATTTGTTATAATGGAAAGCAATTTATTTGAAGGGAAGAGTTGTGTGGGGGGAGTGGGTAGGGATGCAGAAAAGAAAGATTAACACCATGAATATTACAGACATGTTCAGAAGGATCACTAACAAACAGCAGTGTTTAGTACTATCATGTAAAATTTAGTACTTAATTAAAAAAAACTGCAGCTGATAGAGATTCTTGGCTTCATATGTGATTTTCTTTTCCCACCCAACTACTCTCCCCAAAATAACTAAGGATCTCTTCTCTCTCTCTCCTGGTCTTCTACTTGAATGTTCCTTCTCTGGTGCTCATGTTAGTCCCTTTCTAGATTGTAGGTGTCCTTCAGGGCACTATTCTGGACCCTCTCTGCTTCTCCCTCTACACTATTTCACTTGATAATCTTGCTCCCATGCTTTCTATGTGGATAATTCTCAAATCCACCTTTCCTGCCCCAAACTCTTCTTCAAACCCTCATCGCCAAATGCCTATTGGACAGGTTGAACCCACTATGTTGAAAACGAAACTCATTCTCCCCCCCTAAATCTTCCTCTCCTAGCTTCCCTATTATTTTAAAGGACAACATCATCTTTCTAGTCCCACAAATTTAAACTTGGGAATCACACTGGACTACTCACTCTCTCATCCCCCATATGCTGCTGGCAAGACCTTTGCTATATATATATATATATATGTATATATCCCTTTGTCACCCCTAACAGTGGTAATAAAGGTTCTCAATGCCTTGCATCCTGGACTACTGCAAATGCCTGTTGGTGGGTGTGCCTACTTCAAGTCTCTCTCCAATCCAATCCATCCTTCATTAAGCCATCAAAATTATTTTTCTAAAACAAAGGTTCAATCATGTCCCCTCCTACCAATTCAATAAATTCCAATGAGTTCTGATTGCTTCCAGAATCAAATAAAAATGCTCTGTTTGGCATTCAAAGTCCTTTATAGCCTAGCCCTTTCTTATCCTTCCAGTCTTCTTATGCCATAATCCTTGACATGTTCTCTTGATCCTGGGACACTGGCTTTCTGGCTGTGCCACAAACAAGATACTCTACCTCTCACAACTCCAGACATTTTTTTCTGGCTATTCCTATGTGTAAAATACATAGGAATATGATATATGGCTTAATTTAAATCTTAACTAAAATTCCATCTTTTACTGGAAGCCTTCTCCAATTTCTTAATTCTAGTGCCCTTCTCTTTGTTAATTATTTATCTGTGTATCTAGCTTCCTTTGAATATATGTTTTCATGTTATTTCTCTATTAGACAGTAAGTTCATTGAGAGCAAAGACCGTCTTTTGTTTCTTTCTATGTCCCTAGCACTTAACATAGGTGCTTAATGAATGTTTAGTGATTTGATTTACTAACATTTAGGTTTAGTGAAAAAGATAGATTTTTTTTAACCAAAAGTCTCATTTTCCTCTTTCCCAGCACTACCTGCCTTCTCTGGCCTAGCAGCAGAAATAAATCTCCAAACGCTACAGGAAGCTCTTAGTAGCCATAAATGGCTCTGCTTTCTTTCTCTAGAAGAAAAGCTGTGAAAGATTCAAACTTGAAATCCAAAACTACAACAAATATTTATTAGGTATCTACAATGTATCAAAAGAGAAATATATTTAGATAAGAAATCGACCCTGGTCTCTTGGAGTTTATTATTTATCAAGCTAAATATAAATATTTATAAATATAAATATAATATATAAATATAAATATAATATATAAATATAAATATAAAGCTAATATAATGAAAAATAGTACATGGTCATACATTTATAAGGTATAAAATCCTAGTTCTCAAGGGAAAACTGATTGGGAAGATTAGGGGAATCTTCCTGGAGAAGATGCAGTCTGAGCTGAATTTAATGTACTGGAATTCAAAAAGGAAAAAAGAAGAATTCTAGGAATTACACTGGCAAAGGTACAGGAGAAGCAAAATTGAGGGCATGTATTATGAAAGAAAAGTAGCCTAACGTGGCTAAAGAATAGAGAACTTGTATGGTATAAGTCTGGAAAAGAGGACTAATTAAAAAATAAAGAAATTCAAATTAAATCATCTTTTATATGTCTTTCTTAAATAGCTATCTTTCATTCTAAAAGGTCCTCCAATAAGCTATAACACTGAAAGAATAGGGATTTTAAGAGATTTAAATTCCATTTGACTTTGGTTGTTTAGTTTTTGTTGCTGTTTGTTGTTTTAGTAGTCTTTGGTAAACTAGGGTTGGATGAAGCAGAGGGAATGTCAAAGACTGTATACAGATAATATTGAAGAGTCAATGTATGGCAGAAATAACATTTCTTAGAGTAAAAAGGCCTGTTAAAATTCCAGGTTCACTGTGTTAACAACTTATAATCCTGGCCAGGTCATGTTACCCGTTGGATCTCAGTTACCCCATCTATAAAATTAAGAGGCTAGATTGATCTCCAAGGTCCCTTGTTCCCATTAATTCCATGTTCCTATACGCTACCAACTTTCCTTTGTCCTCCCTCTGCAGTTTAAAGGGAACAAAAGTGAAGGCAAAATAAGAGAATTATTCAGGTCATAAGAACTTTTACAATATAAACTTATAAAGCTATCATCTGTTCTAAGTATACCACCTACCATAGTGTTAATGACTTTAGGACTTTTGAATCAGATAGCAGGTTTGGTAAGTTAAACAGACTCTTGAGCTCCTTTACTTTGTTCTAATTCAATATATTGCATATTGCAGTGATTTGTGTAAATTGATTAAAATTTGAATAAAACTCCTTGAAACAAGATCTGTGCTATCTATCTTTGTATTTCTTTTAAAACCCTGCTGTACAAGATTAGAGCGTAAAAGAAGTTGTTGAATTATAATAATTCTAAGGTCCCTTTCTAGCTATTATCTCAAAAACATGAGATATTTGTAAAGAACTTAACACAGTGCCAGGCACCATAAAAATAGTTATATCCTTGCCTATTTCCAAATCTGTTCTAGAAAGACTAGATTAAGTGGAAAACTTGGGATGAACTGGAAACATAGAGACAAGAATTAAAGAAACAAAGAATATGAATGTTGTCAGAGTAATTTAGACATAAGATGATCAAGAAATACCTGAGACATTTTGAAGGAAGAAGGTGATGGGGGGAAAGGAAACATCAAGCAGACAAGGTGAATGATTTTGATAGGGGGGTAAAGAAGAAAAATAAGAAAAAAGTTAAACGTTGAGACCAGAAGAATGATGATATTATTAACAGAAATAGAAAAAAGAACAAGAGGAGTCAGTTTAGAAGGGACTGATTTTAGATGAACACAGAACATTCTAAAGAACAGTCAGAAGGCATTTAGAAATATTAGAATCATTAGAAATGGAAGCAGCTGAAGTTATAATCCATATTCTGTGATCTTTGACCAATATAACTTTTTTTTAATCTAAATTCCTTTCTTTGTATGTGTATAGGGGAAATGAGCCGTATAGAAGAACTAGGTTGAAATCCCCACTTCTAATGTTTACTACCTGTGTGATTTTGATCACAAGAATCTTAACTTCTTTTGGCCTTAGTTTCTATGGAAATGGACTAAATGGCTTCTGAGGATGATCTGATCCTCTAATCCAACAATTTAAATTGAAAAAAAATTGTTTTTTTTCTCTTAAATCATTGATTTCTGTTCACTTTGGCTACAAAGTGCAAAATTTCTTCAGGTGAGAAAACAGAGAAATCTTATCTTTTCCTACCACCCATAATAGCATATTAAAATTTTAAATTTCATATATTTTATTTGAACAAAAGTATTAATTTGGTATTAAAATAAGAAACAAGGTCTCAATATTGTGATATTTACAAGCCATACAAAGATGAATTAACATGTGCATGGCTTTTATAAAACAAGATACCTAATTTTAGTACAAATATCATAGAATCTGTTCAGCATATCATTATCGCTGTTTAATTATAGGAAAACTAAATAGAACAAGCTTTATCCAATTTTTTATATTATTATTTCAATTATGAGGTTTTAGTAGGCAGAAATTATAATTAATATAATTTATAATTAGCAAGTATCTGATTTTAAAGAATTTTATTTAGTATTTCATTGTAATCATGTAAAAATCTAAAATGGAGGAACAAAAAATTGGGATCTTTTTTCTCTTAACTGAATTCTCTGAACTCTTTTGGTTTAGAAAAAGAGTTCTTTGTAAATGATTTAAGGAAGGTTCTTTTTATGTTAATGATTTGGCAAGTACCAGATATTCCTGTTAGAACAGTTAAATGATTTGCTATAAGCTCACCATTGAACATTCTGAAATTAATCAAACATTAAATTTTTATCAATAAAGTTTATCACAAAAACCTTGAAAACTCAAGATGGATCATGGATCCAAGTGAAATGGCATTATGGAAGCTTGTTTTATTTTGTTTTAAAATAAGCTATGGCCAAGATTCCTTGGTCAACTTAATAAAAAACACAGCTGTAGCTTTCTGAGGATAACCCCATTAATATAAGGTGACCAGATGTCCTAAATGGATTTCACCCTCTCATCCCCAGGGGCCATTCATCCCAGATTCTGTTCTGGATCACATTTCTAGCTCTTGTCAAAAATCACCTATGCCTTCCCTAAAAAAAGCTGAGATTAGAAAGGATGTAAAGAGAAATGACTTACAAAGTGATTAAAAGTGGTGATTTTCTTTCCTATAATTGAGCTAAGCAATTTAAGATACCAAAATAAATAAAATAAATCAGTCCAGTGCTATATAAAAATAGCATAACTCTGGGTTCCTCAATGGACCTCAAACAAAAATTTCAGAAAGGATCCCTTTGTCATTTCTTTGTCCCCATATTCATTTCCCTGAAACCTCACGAATTAAAGTTATTATCTATATGGAGTTTAAATCTATAAAGAAAGAAATGGGAAAACTAAAAGAGGATTTCCTCTTAATGCTTACTCCCTCTTCTTACAATAGAGTTGCTTTACCAGCAGAGTAGATCTTTAGCAAATTAGGTAATTTAGTAAATGATCAAATTCTAATTCCCAAATAACCAGTAAGTTACTTTGCAGATTCCTATTAGTAAAACTCTTGAGAGAGCTTTGCCTGGGTCACTATGAAATGGTAGTAACCCCAAAGGCACCACTCTCCACAGGTCCCAGTCCACCTGCTTATCAATTCTAGTTCGGCACTATTAAATGCAGCTACAGAGAAGCCAGCTGTCACAAACCATTTATCAAGGCAAACATAACTGTTATTCTTCTGATCCTTTTCTCTTTCCCTGCCTTCTATTTCATTAAGCAGCTTTCCCGTTCCACACTGGTGATCTGAAATATGATCCTTTTACAAACTACTTTCTGAAGATAGTTCTAATTTTCCCTATGTGCTGAAATACAAAGTCTTCTATAATTTGAATATATCCTTGAAAACTGACCATGAGCAGTAACAGTACTTATAAGCTCTTCTTAAAACTAAAATAAGGCATGTCTAAAGTATCTTCCACTGAAGCTATGTCATTCATGACTTAAGGGTTTTCCATAATGTGTCTATATATCATTGAAAGAGGAAGTTTAAAAAATCCAGAAAGATTAAAATATACTATTCATTTATTCATATATCTAAACTTCTGTTTCAGATTTTTCATTTTTACTGAAATTAAACAGAGAGTTCAGGAAGTAATGGCATAACTAAGCACATTTAAGTCTTTTGAAATTGGTCTCTCTTGCTATCTTTGTCTCCCTTTCAATGAGGCTATGACTGTCTCCAGTTTTTCTTTTTTATTATTTTTTTCCTCTCTGCCTTTCCCTTCTGCATCTTTCTTCCCCAATCTATGTCACAGAAACCAAAGACTGGAATGCTCTTAGAGAAACACAAGCAAAAATTATCAACACATTATAATATATGTGGGGTTTTTTTCCTTCTTTGTGGCTTTTGTAATAAGCTTCTCACTGGCTGTCCCAATTCTCACTTTTCTCCAATGAGGTAAAAATGCTACAGTCTAAATAATTTTTTGCCTGCTTATATTATTCTTTCTATCTTCCCAGTTTTAATTATCTTTACTTTCCATTAACCAAGTCTCATATTCAAGCACCACAAGCAAAAAAAACTTTACCTCCTGTTTACAGGAGAAAATTTCCCTTTAGGAGAGAAAATTTGCTCATTACATTCTTCAGTGTAACAGTATGGTAGAAAGAACATTGATTTGAAATCAGAGGACCTGGGTTTCAGGTTGTGAAAATCAGGTAAGTCACTTTATCTCTCTGGGCCTCAGGTTTTCCATCTGTAATAGCAAGGGGTTAGACTAGATGTTCTCTTGCCTTTTTGGTGACATTGTGATTAATTCTAAACAGGACAAAATTCTTTACTTCTACTCACAAACTAATGACTAGCACCTAAGAATGTTTTCCTACGCAGATTTTTTTAAAGCATTTGAATAAACATATCATAATCTTCAGAGCTCTCCCATTCTGTTTACATTCTTAACTCTTCTTCCTATGCCAACTTAGTTTCCCTTGTAAACCCACTTGGAAAGAGATCTGAACCAGGAGTCCAAAAATCTGGGTACAAGTCCCCAGACTCCATTACTTACTAGTTCAGACAGACAAATCCTTAAATCTCCTTGAGTCACAATTTCTTCATCAATGGATTGAGGCAAATAATATTTGAACTATCTCCCTTTGAGGTAAGCAATGGGTTGTTAGGAGCAAATGGGATAATACAAAATACTTTGTAACCAACCACAAACCTAAGCCATTTTTTGATCTTTCTCTCAACTCTATATATCCTTACTCCCCCATCTACCTGCTCTTGTTTTTTATTCCATCACACCATTCAGGCTTCATTCGCTTCCCTAATCAATCTCTACACATGATTAGCTAGTTCATTAATAAGCTTGCTATCACTTAAGAATCTCCCAAACTCCCCTAGATGTTGACCAATTCCCAAACTCTGTATCACTTCCCAGTGTATCTAAAATTATTAAAGACACAAAAGTTTGCTTATTATAAAGCTACTATAAATTAATGTGCTATATAACTCCTCATTTTTAATACTGATATTAATACCAATTAATACCAATGACTGAGTTATGGAACATTATATACCTAGAACATAGTGTTGGTTAATACTTTTTCATTCATTCATTCATTCATATCTGAAGAAATGAAACTGAAAATCACTAAGGCAATGGGGGCGTTAGTTGGCAACATTTTACAAATAAGGCATTACAAAGGAGATAGAAAACTAAAGTAAATATAAAAAAAACATGCAAAAAAAGATGGGGGGGCAGCTAGGTGGCACAGTGCATAGAGCACTGGCCCTGGAGTCAGGAGGACCTAAGTTCAAATCCAGCCTCAGTCACTTAATAATGACCTAGCTGTGTGGCCTTGGGCAAGACACTTAACTCCATTGCCTAGCAAAAAAAAAAAAAAAGATGGGCTAATCATGTGGTAAAAACGAAAAGTAACCTTTAGGCAGTAAATACACTCCACTAGTAAGTTCTTGATGCCTAGAAAACGAGAATTAAGCCCAACAGTATAACTGGTGGACGCGCTGAGGAAAATCTTATGAGAAGACATAGACTAGAATAGCATAGAATTCACAAGCACAGATGGTTGCAATCTGCATCATTGAAGAGAATACCCATAAAAATGAGATCAAAGATAAATTTGAATATTTTAGTATAACATCTCTTCTTTACCTAAAATTTTATAATTATAAAGTGCTTTCTCATTCATTATCTAATTTCCAGTGAGATAAGTAAGGTGAATTTTATTATTTCTATTTTACAAATAAGAAAACTGAAGATTTTTGTAATTGTCGACTCTTTCCTAAGAGTCGAATTTTTGAATTTAGGTTGTCTAGCTATAAATCTGCACATATTTCACTTTAGTTAGTATGTGAAAGATTCTCAATTGCCCCCCCCAGCTGTTCTATATGTTTCTTAATCCTTTTATTCATTTCATAACCTGTTATCATTGCCACAAGGACTCAGTCAGGCCCCATGGCACCCTCAGCAGATTTAGTTCATTAAAAATTTACTGTTCACTATCTGCAAAGCACTGTTCTTACCCTTGAGCAAAGGACCCTTGCCCCTCATGGTGCTTACTACTATTCTACTTGAGATTCACAGCAACATTTCTAAGTTCTCTGAATTTTCCTTCCCTCCACCTCAAATTTTTTCAATCACTTCTTTTTCTTTGCTTCTATAAATGCAAATAGAGGATATGAATACTTAATGGAGGGCAAGTAACTCAACAACTGTGATATTTAATGTAGGCATTAGATTTCCCTAACGAAGAGAAAAAAATATGTAAGAGCATAGAGAAAAGTGTAGAAAGGGAATTCAGAGACTCTCCAGTCCAACTCCATCATTTCAGTTGAGGAAACTAAGTTTAAGAAGGTTAAATAACTTGGCCCAGGTTAGAAGGGAGCAAGAATAAGAGAAAAGATTTAAAACCAAGTCTTTTAATTTTATTCTTATGCTTTTTCCACTATATCATACATGACAAAATGGAAAGCGGTAGAAGTTCAAAATGTGGTAAAGTTGGAGTCAGAGGACCCTAAAGCAATTCCTGTATGACTCACGTCATCTTTGTGACCTTGACCAATTCCCTTTGGCTCTTTAGGAATTAATTCCTCATCTGTAAAATGAGGGAGTTGAACTATACACTAAGATTCCTTCCAGTCTGGGATCAATGATCCTATGATTCTAACAATTTATTGCAACCCAGAAATCCATTTGAAAAATAAAGACAAAGAATGAAAAGGAAAAAATGGATGATCATTATGCTGCTTCAGGCAAAACAGAAGAAGTGCAAATAAGATATCAGGTGACAATAAAAGCTGATGTAATCAAGAGAGACAAACAGCAAAATTATTATGCTTAAAGGTTCTGAAGTAGGGGAAATATTGGAACAAAAATGTTTTATAGTTATTAATCTGTACCCTCTATACTGGCCATGTGCTTCCCCATCCCACTGTCCAAACTATGAGAGGTCAAGGAACTTTTAGACAAGTCCCTAGCCCCTCCCCTGAAGGATTCCCCATAAATCCCTGCCCCCAGGTTAAGAGCTGAGGTCAAGAAACACTGGTACCTAGTTCCAAGCAAAAGACAAGCCTCTATCAACAAAACAATGGATTCCTGCCTTAGCAGGAAAGGATTAAGCCTCAGACCTAATTACCCCTTATTTCTATACCTTTTATGACCTCATCTCTGTCCCTCAACATCTCCGCCCTTACACAAAGAGGCAGAGAAAGACATAGACACACACACACACACACACACACACACACACACACACACACAAACCCCAGTCTCTTTAAAAGCCCAGTTCATTCCTCAGTTGAGCAACTCCACTGCCTTTTAAGGACAAGACTGCAAGAGCATCCCCCAAAACTTTGGTACCCTTTTGTCTTTCTCTACTACTTATCTTGTCCTCTATTTGCTATTGAAGTAAAGGCGATTTACCAAACTCTCCCTGCTTCTCTGTAAACTCACCATCTTGCTGCTTCTCCAAAGAACCTAACTTATGAAGCCTTTTGTAATAAGATGTGTTTTTTTGTACTCACCTATGAATTTTTTGTATTAGTTTGTGGGCTTTCTGTGGTCAATTGTAAACTATGCAATCTCTGAATTAAAAGTCTAAGCGTTCCTTACCTGCAGGGCCAGATGGTCTGTGAGTTTTTCACTTAGAAATAACCAATATCCATCATCATACAGCAGCTAAGTGTGGTGTAGCTAAAAAAGCACTGGCTCTATGATCTGGAAGACTTGGCTTTAAAATCTGACTGATGACTACTACCCATGTTACTATGAGTAAGATGTTTAACCTCCAGTATTTTCAATTTCCTTCTTTGTAACATAAAAGGAGGGATAGGATGGAAGATTGTCTAAATGAACTCTGAGGTCACCAAGAAAAAAAGTAGGCTAACTCCCATGGAAAAAATAAGCAAGAAGAAAAAAATTATTGGAAAAACTAGATTTGACTTATGTTTATTTCTAAATGGAAATACTAAAGAGCAAACATGTTCGGCATCCCCAGAGTACTTTCACAAAAAGAAACCATGTAAAAAGATCAATGTCACCTCCAGCATGTCCAACCACAAGAAGGTATAGCTCCCAATGTAAGGTGGAGGCAAGGTGCACAAGAAAAGGAGGGATCCAAAAGAAGTGGGGAGAAGAAATTTTCAACAGACCTTCAAGGCAAATATATACCTAAAGGGGCTTTGGATGAATGAGACTAAAAGGCTCACCATGCCTTCAAATGCCAACTGGTTTAATTACCAGGAGGAATTTGACTGGACTTCAAACCACTCCTCTGTTCCAAAATTTGATCAAAAGGAGGTTTTTATGAAATAGGGAAATTTCCAGCGACCTGTTACAGAAACATTAAGTTTAAAACTCAATCACTTTTGACAGACTAGATAAATGGTTTTCAAAAGAACAAAATGGATAAGTCATTAGCCAACCTAATAAGAAAAATCTTTATTATTAAATTATTATTAAATTAAATTAATTAATTAAATTATTAAATTAAATTATTACTATTATCTTTATTATTAAAATTTATTTAGCAGAAATTATACAAA
Source organism: Macrotis lagotis (assembly GCF_037893015.1). Taxonomy (NCBI): domain Eukaryota; kingdom Metazoa; phylum Chordata; class Mammalia; order Peramelemorphia; family Peramelidae; genus Macrotis; species Macrotis lagotis. Next base: position 121,147,318 of record NC_133661.1, read on the forward strand.
ACAATACAATATACACTAAAAATCTAAGAATACAAAATAACTTATGAATATTACCAAAAATATATATAAAGTAACAAAACAAGAAATAGATATCCTAACCCTATCCCATAAAAATAAATTGAACAACCTATGACCACACTTACTGGAAGGGGAAAAAAAACCCTGGGTCAAATGAATTTAGAAGTGAATTATTTTTAAACATTCAAAGAGTAATTAATTCATGTTACAATTTTTTTTCAAAAGTAAAAACTCAATTTAAAAGAAAAATATGGTCCTGATACCTAAACTAGAGAGAAACAAAGCAGAGGATGAGAAAAATAAACTCATTAAAGAATACTGACAAAAAAAAAACCGCAAATAAAAAAATATAAACTTATAGCAATATATCTATAAAATAATTCACTGTGACTAAGAAAGGTGTATGTCAGGAATGTAAGATAATTCAAAAATTAAGAAAAGAATATGTACAATGATATAACTATAATGGAAAAAAATTCGATAGTGCATTAATTTACTCACTCAATCATTCATTGTTTGGCATTTATCAAGTGTCTATGTGTACCAAGCATTATGATTATGATAGGAGCTACAAATTCAAAGACAAAAATTAAATTGCCCCTATCCTCAAGGAATTTCATTATTCTCAAAGGAAACAATTTGTAAAAAGAATATTAAATGTGAAATAGCTACAAAATATTTTATGTTAAAAAATTCTAAAATGCATAAGCAAGGAAGGGTAATTTTAAATACAATAAAAGCAAGTGTTTATAACTAATAACTAACTTTTTTGTAATGGAAAACATGAAAAATTCTTATATGAACATGAATATTCACACATGACATAGATCTAAAAATAACTACGTATTAATATGCAAAGAATTAAGTTAATAATAGTTAACAGTTATTAGCACACATTGTACTAAATACTTCATAGTAATTATTTTATTTGCTCATCCTCACAAATCCTGGAATGCAGGTACTAGTTATTATCCCTATTTTACAGATGAGGAAATTGAGGCAAACAGTTTTAAGTGACTCACCCTGGGTCACCTTGTTAGTCTAAGGTTGGATTTGAACTCAAGTCTCCCAGTCTGCAGGTCCTGAATTCTATCCACTGTGACATTTGCTATCTCAAGGCAAATTTAAAGCATAAAATCTGGCCAAAAAAAAGGTTAAATTATCTCTATTTGTAGATTCCACGATGGTGGTCTAAGACAGGGCTATCCAAAATTCAGCTGCAGTGTGGATTTTAGGTGTGATTTTATGTGGCCCGCTATGGTTTACTAAATAATTTAGTAAACGAAGCCCAGCTACAGCAGAGCTCTCACTAAAATGGCAAATCAAAATGTAATGTCTATTGCTTCAATAAAAACTTTTAAAAGTAAGATAGCCTTGGTTTAAGAAAATCCCAGGGAATAAATGAAGAAATTAACTGAGATGATTAACAATATCGAGATACTAAGATACAAAATAAATATGTAAAAATCGTAAGAATTTCTAAGCAGAACAATCGTAAATTTAGGAATTAATCAAACAAATGTATTAAGTACTCACAGGCCATTCAAGATACAAAGACAAGCTAAGAACTCTAATTTCCCCCCCTAAGGGGATGTTTACAACTAAGTAAATATTGTGTCTATGAAAAATAAATAGTAGTCTTTTTTTTAAGGGAAGAGCACCAACAGGCAAAGATGATGAGGGTAAACATGTCAGGCATGAAGGACAGTCTGTGCAAAGGCATGGAAGAGGGTAGAGTACAGAATGGTTTGAAGCTTGAGCAAAGTGCATGATAGAGAGTACTTCACTATCAGACTGTCCCTGGGATAAATTAACCACCTCCTAATGATAGTTCTACATCTCTTCTGTTCTTTGTAACTAAACTTGAAAAGGCACATGTCCATTTCCTTTACTTCTAAAGCCCGTTTCAGAAGTCATCATTTTACCAAACTACTTACTCTCTTTAAAAGCACTCACATTGTCTTAGTTGCCAAATATCACTGTCTTTTCTCAAGCCTCCTTATTCTCTTTGTACTCTCTTCCTGAAACTCTCTTCTCTTTTGGCTCTCTCCAGGTTACTTTGCTAAATATTTATCCAAGCCATGCACAAATCGCCATCGGTGTCCAAAGGGTTTTCTTCTTTTCTTCCTATATACTCTTTCATTTGATGTTCTCATCAGCTCCCAAAAACTCAATTATCATCTCTATGTTAATGATTCTCAAAGCTATTTGGTCAGCACTAAGCTCTCTAGTGACCTTCAGTATCATAGCTTGAACTGAATGTCTATCATTCAACATGTCTAAAACTGAACTCATCTTCTCTCTCTGAAATCACCCTTCTTAACTTTCCTATTAGTACTGGGAGGTACAACTGTTCTCCCAGTCATACAGACTTACAACGAAGTTCAGTTCTCCCTCTCTCTCATCCCTAATTCCTACGATATCTAATCTCTTGCCAAGACCTATCAATTTTACCTTCAAACAACCCTTGCATACTCTTACTTCTGTCTTCTGATTCTGCCACCACTTGGTACAGTGCTTCATCACTTCACACCCAAAATATTAGAATAGCTTGCTGCTTGTCTCCCTTGCCACAAGTCTCTCCCACTTCAATCCATCCTCCCTTCAGTAGTCTCTGATCTTCTTAAAGCATCAATCTGATATCACACCTCCTTACTCTACCTCCTGGCTTCCTTCAAGTCCCACTTAAAATCTCACCTTCTATACTACAGGAAGCCTTTCCCTGATCCCTCTTAAGTGACTTCTCATTGTTGATTTTTTTCAGTTTATCTCACTTAAAGCATGTTTGTACATGCTCGCTTGCATGTTGCTGCCCCCCCCTTGTTCTTTTTCCTTTCTTTTTATCTCCAGTGCTTACCAGTTTAGCAAATGTGTCCACCTCTGCATGACCCAGTGAATCATACCATACTAGTCATAGGATTGGGGGTGGGGGGTATAAATTGGAGTCATTTGCCATTTTCTTCTCTAGTGAATTAAGGCAAACATAGGTTAAATGACTTGCCCAGGATCACATAGCTAGTATTAGTATGTAAAGTCAAATCTTAACTGGGGTCTTCCTGACTCCAGGCCTAGGGCTCCATCCACTAGGGTAAGGCTGTTCAACCTTTTTAAAGTTTTTATTGAAACAATAGACCACATATTTTGATCTGCCATTACAGTGGGAACTCTCCTGTAGCTCAGCTTCCTTTACTAATAAAACTGCACTGCATTTAGTTAGCCCTGCACTAGGGCATCTAACTGCCCTATGTGCCTAGTGGATAGCAGATAGCAGATAGCATGTAATATATGTTTATTGACTGAATGAAATGCCAAACAGAGGCATTTATATTTTATACTAAAGGCAAATGATGAGCCTTTTTTTTGAGCAGGAATGATATCACTTACACTCCAGCAGTGTCCATTTGACTGCTGTGTGATAGGGAAGAGTGTTAGCCTGGATGTAGAAGGACCAATTAGGAGACTATTACAATGGTCCAGATGAGATTTGATGAGGACCTGGCCCAGAATGGCTGTGGAATAAGAAAAGAGGAAAGATGAAGGAGATGTTGAGAACATGGCAACTTGTTCCTGGCAAACTAACTGTATATGGAGGGTGAAAGAAAGCAAATATTAGGTGTAGGAGAACAAATACTAGAGAATGAATATTTGCTGATTTTTTTTTTCCTGTTCCTTGGCCCCTCACATCCAACTACTGCCCTGAGTCATACAAATTCCAAATTCATAAATTTCCTTGTATTTATCTCCTAATTCCTATTCTTACTGTCATCACCTCACTACAGGTCTTTGTTACTAAAAACTTTAAAATTTTAAAGCTGGATCAGTTCAAACATGATTTTGTCTGTCCTCATTTTAGATGAGGTAGTGGAGATTCTGAGATTAAAATGATTCACTAAAAGACACAGAGCTATTCGGAAAGGGATACAGAACCAGAGCCCTGGTTCCCAATTTCCAAGTATTTTTTCAAAGACATTGTCTTCCAGTTTCTTGCCTGGACTACCAACAACTTGGAATATAGAAAGGTGGCAAGGTGGTTAAAGGGCTGTGCTTGAAGTCAGAAAGACTCATCTACCTAAGCTCAAATCTGACCTCAGACACTTACTAGCTGTGTGGCCAGTCACTTAATCCCCTTTGCCTCAGTTTCTATAAAATGAGCCAAAAAAAAGAAATGGTAAAAATATCTTTGTCAGGAAACCCCCAAATGAGTTCAGGAAGAGTTAGATATGACTGAAAAACAACATAGTGAGGGCACCAGAATTGTGTCCAATTATGAGGACTATACCTTAGGAAGCACATAAAAAGTGACAGCACATCCAAAAGAAGTCAATAAAGCAAACAAAAAGTTTGAAGCCATTACATATGATTTGTTAGAGACTAGGAATATTTTGTCAAGATTACAGGGAAAAGTGATCACTGATGTCAAGGGCAAGATAGGTTGTCATATGGAATAAGATAGACTAGTTCTATTAACCTCAGAGGTCAAAATTAAGAACAACGAATGGATGGAAGATGCAAAGATGCAAATTTCAGGTTGATAAAATGAAAATTTTTCTAACGATTAAGAGTTGTATAAAAGTAGAATTAGATGCTTTAGAAGGGAATGAGTTTTCCCAATAATAAGGGTCTCTATAAGCAGATAGTGGATGACTACTTATTATACAGGTGATGCTTAATGAAGTATGAGTTGAACTATATTATCTCTAAGTTTCCTAACTGATCTATCAATTTTATATCTCTCCCCTTTCTATATATTCAACTACCAAACTTCTTTTTTACTAAGCCTGCTCTGATATATATGTTCCCTGCTCAAAGTGTTTCAGGGTTTCTCAGTGCCCATCAAATAAAAATTCCCCAGCCTGGTTTTTACATTCTTCCATGTTTTCTTTGCACTCCTTATTCTGTCAAAATTCTACCTATCTTTCAAGAGATTGATCAAATGCCAGCTCCTCCATTAAGGCTTTTCTCTAATCCACCCAGCTGCAAATGCTCTCCTCACTCTCTGAAATCCTTTAGCACTCTTGATCCCTTTCTCACAGATTTTATCACTTTTTTATAGTCCATCTCCATTTCTAGAGCATATAAGCTCACTGAGGACAAGGTTTTTTGGTTGTTTTAATCTTGAATATAACAGGCACTTAATGAACATCTTTAACATTGACTGCTGTTGTATTATAGTTCTTCATGTACTTTTCTGAACCCCCTCACCATACTATGAAGTCCTTAAAAGACACAGGGAGGTATATTCATCTATGTTATTCCCTAAACTGTATAGTGGATGGTCCATATGATATTAATGAACATTTTAAAACTAATACCCCTATGCCTCAAATCAAGCTTGTCTCTAAATTCACTTTCTTAAAAATTCTATATTGAATTACTTCAATCTTTTTCTTCTGAGATTATTTACAACTATTCCCTGTATGTGTCTATACAGTTTATTTCTAATATCTCCTTTGTCTTTAAATCTAGTTGGATGGGAATTAACAATAAACATATTCCTACTATTACGTCCAATTAATACTGGTTCTTGAATGTCACATCATTCATTTACTATACAATATACATTTAAGATAAAAGGAAATATTAAGTACTGGAATGAATTATGTTTGATACAACTAACTGAGAATTACAAAGTTAAGACCTGTGGATTGATTTTTTTTAGAAATAAAATACAATCGAATTCATTTTCTAGAGGTTTGACTTAGTAAATAGTTATATTTACCTACTTCATCCTACAAATATTGATTGTCTAAGGGAAACAAGACAAAATTTCTATTCTCTGGGTGGCAATTGATGAGAATGCCAGTTTAACTGAGTATATAAGATATATTTAAGTAATTTAGAACTGACAATATATTAAGTAGTATAGTACAAAGAGTCACTGATTTAGAAATTTAAGACTGCCACTTACCTGTGGCTGTGGGTAGGTAAGCTAATTCACTCCTCTGGTTTCAGTTTCCTAATGGCTAACATGAGTTTGATCAGAAGACATACTTTCAGGGTCCTTCCTGCTCCCTAACTAACATTCTCTGAGACTTTGACTCTGACTCCTCAAATCCCAAGGGTTGGATAATCACCATGTCCCATCTTCACATGCATTTTTGCACAAGCCTCTCCCTCTAAGACTCTCCTCTCACCCAGAAACCAGAATTTCCTATTTCCCTGCAAAATGCAAAGAAATCTTAATCTGATTTGCCTCCTTAAATTACTAATCCACTCATCCTCCAAATTATTCTATATCTACTTCAGCTATATTCAATGTTTACTTTTCATGTTTCTGCCCGATTGAATATAAGATCTCTGAAGACAGAAACTATCTGTGTCTGCAGAACTCAGTACAGTGTCTAGCACCCAGAAAGTGTTTACAATCTACAGAATGAAATAGTTTACTAAATAGTGTCGTGTGAATGTTATATAAACAATAACTGAAATTGGAAGAGATGATTTTTTGGTTCAGTGATGGGGAAGATGTTCTGGAGGAAACGGGATTTGAGTTGTAGAGAGGATTAGTTAAGTTTAGTAAGGGCAGAGATGTAAGCAACTTGAGGTGGAAAAGAATAAGGCGTATTTCAGATATGGCAGAAGAGGCGGGAATGTCTAAGACAACAATGAAAGATAATATTTTAAAGGCTGGGTGGGCTAGATTAGCTGGATGGCTGAGTAATTCATATGCAGTAAGGATAAGTGATTTGTACATCAAATAGAAAATCCCTTAGGTAAATCAATGCCTTAGTCCTGGAATCTCCAAATATTTTCTAACTGCTACTTAAATAACAAGGCAATGAAGATGGAGGATTGGGAGAAGGGAAGAGAATGAGAAATGAGGCCCAAAGCTTATAAACCAAGCCATGGGTAAAAGGGGGGTCTAAAATTTTGGAAAACTAACTTTCTATCCAAATTGGTGTAAACTGCAAAACTGTCAATTATTTTACTTTAGCTAGCTAGCCCTATATAATGCCTATACAAAGATCAGGTGCTTCAAGCAGAGAACTACAAAACCCTCAATTTATTCAGATGGCGTTTTACTACTTGAAGATTTGTATCCAACATAGCTATAGGTGATCCAAACATCTGAATCATTCCAAAAAACCTGTAATCCAAATGATTACATCACCTTCAGGATTTAAGGTTCTTCCTTATGTCACACTGTCATCAAGAACATGAGTAAGCAAGCATATGTTAAATATGAGGCACACACTTCCTTGTTTAGAACTATTTCATTTAACCAAAGATGCAAAGGAGTTATTTATGAACATCAGAGAATATTAACATATAACTCCTAATAAAACCCAGTCCCAAATAAAGGGTTACTAGCAGGAACAAGAATCTAATTCTGTACTAATATACCATAAACAGCCCTTTCTTTTTTCTTCATATAGGGAATTCAGGGCTCAAAAAGATTCATCTTCACCATTGCTATTTGTCCTGGGGTTAGGTGGAAATACACACACACAAACACACACACACACACATAGATATATAGAGAGAGGTAGGGTTAGGTGGAAATATAAGTACATATATAGGTGGATTAGGTGGAAAAAATATATATATATGTATATAAAGAGAGATAGGTAGGTTAGATGGAAGTATATATATAAATAGATATGTGGGTTAGATGGAAATATATAAATATATATATAGAGAGAGGTAGGGTTAGGTGGAAATATCAGCACAAATATATAGGTGGGTTTGGTGAAATATATACATATGTGTATAAATATATAGGTGGGTTAGGTGGAAATATATATGTATATAGAGAGATAGGTAGTTAGATGGGAATATATATCTATATACATATATATAGATAGATAGGTGGGTTAAATGGAAATATATATATATACATATATATGTATATATAAATAGATAGGTGGGTTAGATGGAAATATATACATATATATAGAGAGAGGCAGGGTTAGGTGGAAATATAAGTATATATATAGGTGGGTTAGGTGAAATATATATTTATATAGAGAGAGATAGGTAGGTTAGATGGGAATATATATCTATATACATATATATAGATAGATAGGTGGGTTAAATGGAAATATATATATATATATATAAATAGATAGGTGGGTTAGATGAAAATATATATATAGAGAGAGAGGCAGGGTTAGGTGGAAATATAAGTATATATATAGGTGGGTTAGGTGAAATATATATGTATATATAGAGATAGGTAGGTTAGATGGAAATATATATCTATATACATATAAATAGGCAGGTGGGTTAGATGGAAATATATAAATTATATGCATATATAGAGAGAGAGAGGTAGGGTTAGGTGGAAATATAAGTACATATATATATATATATATATATAGGTGGGTTTGGTGAAATATATGTATAGAGAGAGAGATAGGTAGGGTAGGTTAGATGGAAATATATATCTATATACATATATATAGATAGGTGGGTTAGATGGAAAAATATAAATATATATATATGTATCTATAGATAGATAGGTGGGTTAGATGGAAAAATATAAATATAGATATAGATATAGATACATATATGTATCTATAGATAGATAGATAAGTGGGTTAGGTGGAAATCTATTGCTGATCCTATTACTGATGATGGACCTGGGGGCCTGAACAGGTCATTTATTCCACTTACAGAGGTGGCCTAGACCGGTATAAACCCAACTTCCCCGCCAGTTGTAAACACAAACCCCCGGGTCTTTTCTTACTACAGATGTGAATGCTAACTGAAGGACACGAGATCCCCCACCCACTAATGTCAAATCCAAAGAAACTGAATTAACGAGTCATTTAAAAGGAAAAAGGGCTGACAGCCGGGCTGACCGAGTCAGCACCATCCCTAGCGCGGCTGGGCTGCTGCAGGTTTACCTGGAGGGGCTGCTTCAAGGACACTGGAGGGGAGTCCACGTCCTCTCTTTTAAGAGCTCCACTTTCGGGGGGGGGGGGGGTTGGGGAGGCTAACACGGCTGGGCCCTGGGCCGGGCTCCGAACACCAGCCCCCAGACTCGGGGGCCCCTGCACCCCGCCGCGGGGCCGGGCGCGCGATCCGCGTGTGTGTGTGGGGGGGGGGGGGGTGCATCCGGCCAAGCCTCGAGGGCCCTGATTTTCTTCAGAACGGGGCGAGGGGGGCCAAGGGATCGACGCCCGCGGTCCGGGCCGGCCCTCCCTCCGCCCGCCCGGGCTCCCGGCCCCGCTCCCGACCCGCCGCCCCCCGCCGGGCCCCTCACCGGGTGCGCAGGGCCTGCCAGGCGGCGTCGATGTCGGCGTAGAGGTTCTTCTCCGAGGGCTTGCCCGAGCTGACGCCGTAGCCCGAGTAGTCGTAGGAGAAGATGTTGCAGTTGATGCGGGAGCCCAGGCCGATGTAGAAGCTGCACATCTGGCCCAGGTCCACGGCGTTGCCGTGCGAGAAGAGCAGCGTGTAGCGGCTGCTGGGCGCGCAGCGCACGAACATGCAGCCCAGCCGGTTGTCGCGGGCCGTGCGGGAGAAGAAGACCTCGACGGCGTCCAGCTCGCGCTGCGAGTACTGCCAGTCCGCCCGCTCGCTCAGGTGCAGGCTGCACGCCCCCGGCGCCGCGGCCGCCGCCTCCTCGGCCGCCGCCTGCTGCCGGGGCTGCGGCTGCGGCGGCGGCGGCTGCGGCGGCGGCGGCGCCGGGGCCTGGGCCGGGGGCTGCTCCCCGCGCTGCTCCGGGGCCAGCACGGTGTAGGTGGGCTCGGGCGGCAGGAAGGCCAGCTTGGCGGCGATGCGGCTGGGGCAGGGCGGGCAGCAGAAGAGCCAGCACAGCTCGCCCAGGGAGAAGCCGTTCATCCTGGGGCCTGGCTCGGGCATCGGGGCGGACGGCCGCCCGCCAGCCCGCGCGGCGGAGGGGGAGGGGGCGGAGGACGAGGGCGGCTGGAGCCCTCGGGAGGAGGGCGGAGGCGGGGCCCGCCCGGCCGGCCCGGCCCGACCCGCCGCGGCGCGGCGCCGCAGGGAGGTCAGCAGCGGCGGCCCCGCGGCGGGCGCATGGCGCCGGCGCCTCAGGCCCGAGAGCGGGAGCCGGAGCGCGAGCCGCAGCCGCGGCGGCACACAAAGCGGGCGGCGGCGGCCATGGCCGGCGCGTCGCACTCGCACTCGCACACTCACACTCACACACCCCCTTCCCGCCGCCGCCGCCGCCGCCACAACTTCCGGGTTAGCCCGCGGTCGCCGCGGCACCCCCTCCCCCGGGAGCGGCCCCTCCGCCGGCCCGGAGGCGCTGCAGGCGGCGGCCCGGCCCGGGGCGGGGCGCAGGGGCCGCGCTGCCCGAGGCATCCTGGGGGATCCGAGCGCGCGCCCGGGGAGGGCGCCGGGGGGGTCCCCGAGTGGGGGCACGGAGGAGGCCGAACCCCCGGACTGTGGGGGGGCGGCGCGGCCGCAGCCTGGGCCAGGCCCCGGGCCGGGCCCCGGCCTCCCGGCCCGCAGAGCTCACCCAAGTCGACACTTGAACCCCAAAGTGTGGCGGAGCCGCCGGTGATCTAGACCTCGGGAATGCTCTAGGGCAGCCCCCGACTTGGCAAAAGTGAGGAAAAGCCGAGAACGAGCGGCAAAGCCAAGCCTGGGAGGTATAATCCATGCTATTTAAACCACGAGGTAGCTCAGGGCTCATGTAATTCAACCCCCATAATGAGAAAAATAAAGCCCAAGTGGGGTAAAGACTTCAAGGTCACACAGAGAGTGAATATTGTCAAGTTCAAACTTCTGTGTCTCTAATAAGTGACTGGAAACTCCCCTGTTGATCACATTTGGGCATGGAGAGGAGGGAGCAAGGGCCAGGCTGGAGACCCAAAGTACCCACCAACCAGCATCTGGAGAGGGTACTCGGAGACTACGCCTATAATAGTAAAGCAAAGCCACAGGATCATCTTCTACCTCCATCACTAGGGCCTCAGGGTATAGACCCTCTTTTGCAGGAATACCTCTTCTCCCTGCCATCCTTCCCTCCACCTCTTTCTGGACTTCCTCCCTTCCATATCTTTGGGGTTTTTTTTTTATTCTTTAGGTTTTTGCAAGGCAAACGGGGTTAAGTGGCTTGCCCAAGGCCACACCGCTAGGTCATTATTGTGTCTGAGACCAGATTTGAACCCAGGTACTCCTGATTCCAGGGCAGGTGCTTTATCCACTGGGCCACCTGCTCCCTTCCATATCTTTTGTTGGGGGCAGTGCCCTTCCTTAATTAGGGGAGCTTTCGGATCACACCTCCTAAATCAGAACATCCTACCCATCAGTAAGGGATCTGGCCCTTGGGTTCCACCCCTTCAAGCTAAAGTAATTCTCCATTCAAGAAATTAAATTAAATGTTCCTGTTAACCTAATTGTATTTTCCTTTTTCTTTAGGCCAAAACCTGGAGTAATTTTTATCTCTTTAGGACAAACTGGGAAGATTTAACACATTTCTTTTCAACCAGGCCACACTCAACCAAGAACTCATCATTTTGGAGAGATACATTTTTTTTTGGCAGATCAATGGGGTTAAGTGACTTTCCCAAGGTCACACAGCTAGATAATTATTAAGTGTCTGAGGTCAAATCTGAATTCAGGCTCCAGTGCCGATGGTCTATTTACTGTGCAACCTAACTGCCCCCAAAATACATCTTTTACAATAAAACAAGCTGAGATTAAGATTACAGTTCTCAGATTGCCACTTCTACAACCTTTCAACACTGAGACTCCATTGTGCCATGCCATGAATAAACTCCATGGTTAACAGGATCACAAATATAGACCTTTAAGGATATTAAAAGTCACCTTAACTCCCTTGGATTTTCCAAAAAGAATTGAGACCCAGAGGAAAATTTGCCCAATATTATGTAGGTAGTAAGAATAGGACCAGGATGGGAAAACAAGTCTTTGAACCTCAAAGCATACTCTGTACTGGTTCAAAAAACAAAGTCCAGTGTGAAGCATGAACTCACAAACCTGTATTTGATAACTCATGCCTGAACAAACCAAGCAAGTTCAGAGTTCTTTTCAATACATCATACTGCCTTTCCATGAACCCAAAATTTGAACTATCTTTCTCTCCCTAGGGATTAGGGGAGGGGAGAGGGCATAAAAATGTATTCCTACTTCATGGAAAATTATAAAGGTTGTTTGTTTTTTTTTTATTCAGTCATAGGATTGTGTTTTGGGGTACATGGAATGACATCCAGTGTATCCTAAACTGTATAAAAACAGAGTTTGTTATATTTAATGATTTGCCAAATTAAGGATGACATTCTACCCAAATCTGCTAGAAACTAAGAGTAGTTTGCTACAATACTGTTACGCACCTGCCTTTCTGGATTTTCTTTTTTTGTTTCTAGCATTTCTAAATGTGGTTTTCATTGTTTAAATATAATATCATGACCTTTTGCTCTAAATATTAATTGCAGGGTTATACTTTTTTTTTTAAATGTGCCCATCCATGCTTTGAAACTTTCTGTGTTCTTGTTGCCAACATGAGGGCTTCAACGCTTCCTTGTTTCACAGAGCTGGCAACCCAGTTCTCTTTCAGGAACTGACAGGAGGCACTGTGCCCAGTTACAAAGTCAGGGCAGTTAGGGACAGTGAAGTTGGCAGGATCATCACAGCTAAGGGGGGGAAGAAAACACAGGTGTCCAAAAAAGAAAATTGGCTTTTATATTGTCATTTGATGATTTCTTCTGTTGACAAGAAAATACAATTGGAGTGTTTTGAACACAAATTACTTTACAACCACCATTTATGATTACCTGAAAAACTTGGGAAAACATCTACATCCCCAAACCCTACTTCACTAAAATCATAATTGCATAGATTTAAAGCTCTCTTTTGTGAAATAATTCAACTCCCTGATTTTATAGATGAAGAAACTGTCCCAGATGTTAAACTACTTGTGTGTCATCATAAAATCATGTGTCACTTAAGAAAATGACTATAAAAATCTCACTAGAATTAAAGTTGGAAGGAACTTAGATTATCCTGTCTAGTCCCTTCATCTATGATTAAACAAAGAAAAGATTAGTAAGAACTATTTAGATATGCTTTAACATATTCATATCTGATAAAAATAAAAAATTAGGTTACAATAATGAATTATCTATAAGTTTAAATAATTTTATTCAATTTTACTCCCATCTCCCATCTTCTTGCCTCTCTTAGAGAACATTCTATATAACAAAATAAAAGAGGTTTTTGTTTGTTTTTAACTAAGAAAAAATGTTTTGCCTACTGTTAGGTTTTTGAAATGTGTCACATTATGGATGCAATGTGGAATAGCAGAAAGGGCATGGAAACAGGAGTATTAGAGAACCAGATTCTAATCTTTACTTTGCATTAATTTTCCACATGACCTGGAGCAAATCACATAAACTCTATGAGTCAAATGAGAGAATTGTTCTAAAATCAGCAACCATATTTTTTTTCTTTTCAACTCAACAAGCAGTTCTTTAGTCAAGTATGTGCAAGGCATTTGATTTCTAAATTCCTTTCCAGCTCTAAAATCCCATGATACTCTGTCATTCCAGAAACACATTTAAAGTCCTAAATGTTTTCTTATTTTGTATTTGCTTAAGAGCTCATAATCTGCATCTGTTATAATACCAGTGTATACCAGCATAAGTGGTTCAATATTCTGATGTTTGTAAGTTCCTTATGTGGTTCTACATTTTTAATTTACCAAAAGGCTTGTCTTTGTTTAAGTGGATATTTAAACATAGAGGTGAAAGAAGATAACTGTCAATGCTCAGTGCAAATAAAGGATCAACACAAAACAATAGATAATATTATTTGTATAAACTAACCTTTCAGTACATGACCTTGCCATCCATAACATTAAAAAAATAATTATGAAGCCTAACTGGGGAAGAGCAGAATGATCTAATTTCCCCATCTAATTTTCATTTCCCACGATTCCACTCACCCAGATAGCCTGTGGTGGTGTCAGTCACCTCACAGTTACCCCACATATACAATCCATTGCCAGACTTTGTCATTCCCATCCCCACAACATCTCTCAGAACTGTCCTTATTTCCACTCACACATTCCCCATGCTGGTTTGAGGGTCTCTTTACTTCTCATCTCGACTATTGCGACTATTGCCATAACTTTCTGGTAGGTTTCTTGTCCTCTAACCTCTCCTCACCCTGATCCAATACACCACAGTGTTGCCAAAATGATTTTCCTAAAGTACAAGTCTAACCTTATGACACCTGCCTCTCTCACCTCCATATTCAAACTCCAAAGACTTTCTATCATCTCTAGGATCAAATATAAACTCTTCAGGTAATTGAAGTTTTTTGAAATCTGACCCCTCCCTACTTGGAAAGTTTTCTTTCACATAAACCCCCTTCCATACATCTACAATACAGGCAAACTGAGCTATTTGCTATGCTTCACATTTGACACTTCTTACATTTGCTTAGCTGTCCCCCATGCCTGGAATGCTCTTTATTCTTTCCTTTGTTTGAATCTTTGATTTCCTTCAAAATTTGGCTCAAAGACCAGCTTCTTCATGAAGTCTTTCCTGATCTGTCCAGCACATATTGCATTCCTCCTCCAACTAGCTTGTTATTCATCATATGTATATATATATATATATATATATATATATATATATATATATATATACTTGTATGTACTTTTCTGTGCTCATATTGTCTTTTTTGAAGGCAGTTACAGTTTTATTTTTGTCTCTATCTCCAGCATGTAACAGCCCCTTGCACATATTATATATTTAATAAATGTTTAATGATTCTCTGACTGATTCTATTCTTTCTTGAGATGAGTCTCATTTAGAATAAAAAAACTAACTGCTGGGGTAGAAATGATAAGAACCATGAGTAGAAGTAATCATTCCCTCCTAGAGCTTATGATAAAGAAGGAAATGAAATCCAGGTATAATCCAAGATGCACCCTGAATTTTGAGAGTAAATGTCAGAGTTCCTAGAAAAGTTAAGTAAAATTCCACCACCAAAGGAAGTCAGCCCTGGAAAGATGTGGCTTGTTCAAGAAAGAAATTGTTAACAACACAAAGGAAAACAATACCAATGAGGTTAAATTGAATTTGTTTGAAGAAACCAATATGAATGCCCCAACTTAGATTTTTAAAAAGAAATAAACATGGGGATGATGACCAACCTTGATGGACTTGCTCATTCCATCAGTGCAACAATCAGGGACAATTTGGGGCTATCTGCAATAGAGAATACCATCTGTATCCAGAGAAAGAATTATGGAGTTTGAAAAAAAGACTATTACCTTTAATTTAGAAAAGAAAAAACCATTATCTTATTATGTAACACTGCTGTCTCTTATAGTTTATTTTTCTTCCTTAAGGATATGATTTCTCTCTCATCACATTCAACTTATATCAATGTTACCAAGGAAAAATGTAAAGACTAACAGACTGCCTTCTGGGGTGGGGGGGTGGGGAAGGAGGATTAGGGGAAAAATTGTAAAATTCAAAATAAAATCTTTTAAAAAATAAACAGAAGATAGAAATAAGGCTGTATAGCAGAGAATGAATATGTGTGGCATTGTCCTATAAAAATATTAACAAATGCTAAATCTCAGATTAAGCTGAAGCTGCTGAGAGAGCCTAAGGACAATAAAAAGGGTTCTGCCTTGAGGTTTTTGAGTTTGTGGGTATGTTTTCTTTTTATTAACTATATTAGACAAATAAGAAGGGCAGCTAGGTGGTGCAGTGGATAGAGCACCAACCCTGGAGTCAGGAGTACCTGAGTTCAAATCTGACCTCAGACACTTAATAATTACCTAGCTGTGTGGCCTTGGACAAGCCACTTAACCCCATTGCCTTGCAAAAACCTTTATAAAAAAAAAAAAGAAGACAAAGAAGGATCAAAGAAGGCTTAGGGTCCTCTGTTTGGGATTGATGGGACAATGATAACTGGCAATAGAAAGAATGTGGAGCTGTATTTTCTCTGTTAAGGAGAATGAAATTTCTGAGTCACACACGTACATGCACATGATCAAAAAACATTTTTCAATTTTTTAATATTTTCAAGAAATTGTGTTAAATGCTGAGAATGCAGAGAAAGACAAATCCTATCTCCAATACTTAGCACAGTACTGATCCCTCAATAAATATAGTTGACTGATTTACTGTTATGTGGAGGAAGCCTTAGACTTGCTTTTTTTCACTCCAGAGAATACAACTAGGAACAATGGGTAAAAGTTGAAAAGAAACAAATTTAGACTTAACCTTTTTCTTTTTTAAAATAATTTTTATTTATTACATTAAATATTTCCCAATTACATGTAAAAATAAGTTTAGTACTTTTAAAATTTTAAAATTCCCTCCCTTCTCTCCCTTCCACCCCATTCCCTCTTTGAGAAGGCAAACAATTTGATATCAGTTATAGAAGTGGGGTGTCTTCCATAGGTATATATGAACTTTGGCCTTTAACTCTCCTATCTCTACACCCTTTCTTCTTGCAAACTCTTCCATTCCTGTAACTTTAATTATCATATCTTTGTATATTGCTCACATCCATCTCTCCAGGACTAATTTCTCCCCTAAACTCTGTCCCTGTATTTGCATAATGACTTGTGAAAACTCTGGATCCATATAATCCATTAACTTTGTCAAAGTATAATGAGTTTTTCTAAACTATATTCATGGTCAAAGGTTGACTTCTTAGCTAAGGGGAGGAATGGAACAGTCCTATTTTAGACTTAGAAAGAAATATTTGTCCTGCCCTCTTTATACTTTAATCCAGGAATGAATTCAAACTCCTTTAGACAAAATAGAATTGTATAAGAATGGTACTCTGATGAGATTTTGTGCAGCCTAATAGAATGGCCTTCAGAGAGGTTTAAGGTTTTGTTTATCCTTGCTCATGCTCATTATCATGATGGCCTCCACCTTTAGATTTCATGGTAAATCCTAGAGAATAAACTTCATGTCTAATCTATATTTTCTGTCATTTTATTTTAACCCTAGAATTTTAAGGTTTACAACTGAAAACTAAATTCTCTTGAATCATTTCATTACAAAACAATCTTCCTAATGCATAGGTCTGATCATACCATTCTCTTGCTTCACCCTTCAGTAGTTTCCAGTTACCTATGGAATAAAATACATATTCCTTTCAGAACTTTCAAAGTCAGACTCCAACTTTTCTATCCTTAGTTCACACTGTTCTTCTTTCACATGGTCTGACTTCATACTATATTGTTTTTTATATCCTTATTTCATTTCCTACCCATCTTTGTACATTTGTGGATTTCTTCTATTGGATTTAGAAATATTAATAGGGTAATAAGAAGAGTGAGATGAGAGAAAGTAGGGTCACTTCCATTCCTGCTAACTATAAATCTCTTTTGCTCTTTTCAAGGAGTTTAACTGCAAAGAGCAAAAGAAATTTATAGTTAGCAGGAATGGAAGAAGAACCCTGTGGGAGGAGTGAAATGTAATATACCTAGCTTTCAGGCAGTAGAGGCCAGGGTAGTTCATATTACATGTGAAATATTGAAATATTAATAATCTCTTTTTTTCATTTTTGCAAGGCAATGGGGTTAAGTGACTTGCCCAGTTTCACACAGCTAAGTGAGTACTAGTGTCTGAGGTTGGATATGAATTCAGGTCCCCATAACCTGGGTCTGTGGCTGTGCCATCTATCTGCCCGCAATATTAATACTTATTACTCAACTCAAAGGATAATTAACCCTCCAACATCCTTGGTACTCAAAGGATAATTTATCCTCCAACATCCTTGGTACATACTTTACACCCCCACATTGTTGTTCCTTTTGATCTTACCCTCATAATAATTACATCAAATAGGTTTAATATGAGCCTCAAAGTCCATTGGTTTGGGACTCTTTCCTTTTTGGTAAAAATCAATGCCCTGTGCCTGTGTGAGGGGCAGAGCCAAGTTGGTGAGATGTGGGAAGGAAGAAGGTTCCATCCACTCTTCACTCTCACCAGACTCTTCAGGTTCTGCAGTTGTTTTAAATGCTTCTGGCTTTTGAGAGAGAAGATGGCCAATCCTACTGCACATTTTTGAAGGGAAAATAAGACTGTGGAAAGAAGCCAACATGAAAAGAGCTGGCATTCTCCATCATCGCCCATCTCTGATTTGCTGCCCTAGAAATTTGGGGGAATTTCCCCTTAAGTGAGAACTGAGATTCTCTCTTAATTGAATTTAGTTACCTCAATCCCAACAGGAGAATGCCTTTTTAAAAATATTTTCTGGTATATATATTCTCCTATATATGCCTTCCATGATTTCTGCTATGTGAGCAACTTTTTAAAATATGGTTTCTTTGTTATATGCTATGCATGTTCATTGTGAAATGGGTATTTGATGAGAATGATATGAGGACTCGGATAAAAAATTTGGGACTCTTCTTTCCCTACTAAAGGATAGAGATCAGAAATTTAGCTTAAAACTGACAATCATATCCCCTAGACTAAAAATGTTTGCAAGGGCAGGTAGGTACAATTCTAGCCTGGTATCCACCTTTTCTTTGAGGACAGCAGAGTGGTCAAGCTTCTGGTCCCAACCACATTCCCTTCCTTGCAGGAATTAGTTTCCTTTGGAGAAGGATAGGAGGAGGAGAATCTAGAAATGTCTATTCTGCCTCCTTTGGAGCCACACAATATCCCCATGTTACACTGGAGATGCATAGGAAATCTCATTTATTTGAGTAGAATTTTCAAAAGTAAATAATGATTATTTGTTCTAGGGATCTCACAAAATAGTTGTGAGTAAATAACATTTATTTTTTTTCTCCATGTTAATGATCAACAAGTTCATACTTGGTCATTCTCTTCCCAGCTCAATGATCCCTAATGCCAGGCTGTCATTGTTCTATTAATGAATAATGTTCATTAATAGAATGTTCTCTATCCCCCCATGCACATTCACTAATTCCAACCTCCTTCAACCCAATACCCTCCAATGTTTCACAATTTCCAACACTAGTTGAACTTTCACTCCTTTCCCTCAACCCCACTGATCAAGATGGAAGAGTTGGTACTCTGCTTCTCATAGCCACTTGTAGACTTTCCTTTAACTTCTAACCCTTGATAAACTCTACACTTTGGAGTTTCATTCATTACAAATCTACTAATCAATCAATTTGGAAACTGGAAGCTACCAACCTCCAGATCGCTTCCATTTTTTTCCTTTCTGAATTCAGTGCCTAACTCTTTCTTTCCTCTTCAATTCCAACCAAACTAGAAGACCTCAACATATATATTGCTACTCCTTCAAACATCTCCATACTACTTTACCTTCTAATTCCTCTGCTTGCTCATTTCCCATGCTTGCTCCTCCATCCCTACCCACAGAAACAATCACCAGATCCTTTTGATCTTGCTATCATCTACAAATATTCCTCTTACAAATTTATGAATTCTGAAATTCCCTTATATGATCACAATCTATAGCCATTCTTCCTCTCCCTTTATTTGCCCATACTAAACCCTGATTTTTGTCCATACCATGACTTTTGATCTCTTGACTTTTACTGACTTCCCAGGTAATTGCTTCTACATTCTTTTTTACTTTCCCTGTCTAGACCCCTTAGTAAATAAGTTCAATTTTTCACCATCCTCTACTCCTGAATCCCTTCCTTTCCTTCTTATGCTGTTGCCAGTCTTAACCTGCCAAGTCACACCCCTGGCTTACTCCTATCATCTTCTGCTTTCATTCTTACACGCTGCTGAATGGAGTCAGAGAAAAACATGAAATGATGTTGATTGAAACTACCACAAAACTGATATGTAATCTCAACTGGTCTCTTATTCTTTTACATCACCATAATTAACTCATTATCCTATTTAACATGGCAGGTTTCCCAAATCTCTCAAACTTCCCATAGCTCCCCCCCACCCTCTCAAGTAAGAACCACCCCCCCAATCCAATTCATGTGCTTGTCATGGCATCACCTCCCTGATGACATGGTCTTCTTTGTGAATGAAGGACAAACAAAAAGAACAGAATACAGAAATATAAGATGTTTGTTTGGCACTAAAAGGTCTTTACAATGTAGCCACTTACTACATTTCCTGTGTTCTTACACATTATTCTTTAACTCTGTTCCAGCTAGGTGGTGCAGTGGAAAGAGCACCAGCCCTGGAGTCAGGAGGACAGGAGTTCAAATCCGGTGTCAGACACTTGCCACTTACTAGCTGTGTGACCTTGGGCAAGTCACTTATTCCTTAATTGCTTCACATCCAGAGCCATCTCCAGATGTCCTGATTAATATTTGGACACTGGACCCAAATTGCTCCAGAGGAGAAAGTGAGGTGACTTAGCACAGCACCCTCTCACTCAAATCCAATTCATGTGCTCATCATGGCTTTATCACCTTGACGTCTTCGTCTTCTTCAAGAATGAAGGACAAGAAAACAACAAGATTTGTTCCACAAATAAGATATTCTATCTCTTGCCATGGGCCTTTTCTCTGACTGTATATATTCTATGTTTGGGCCTCCATAACTCCTTTTACATCCCAATTAAAATCCCATCTTCCACTGGAAGCCTTCTCCAACCTCTCTCTTTTTTAAATTTATTTATTTATTTACGCTAAAATTACTTTTTAAAACTAAAATAGTTCTGTTGTAAGAGTAAAATAGTCCCTTCCCCCCACAAAAATAGAAAAACTTCATGAAAAATAAAGAGAAAAAGAAAAAAATTTACTTCAGTCTTTTTTTTGGATGTCATCAGCTCTGTCTCTGGAATGGATTGTAATCTTTATCAAAAGTCTATCAGAGAAGTTGCTTCCATATTATCCCCCCACAGTTGTTATTGTTAATTGGATTTCCTTCCATCCATTCTCCCCCTTCCCGTTTATTCCATTTTCTCTCTCTCCTTTCACTTTGTCTCACCTCAAAAGTGTGTAATGGGGCAGCTGAGTGGCACAGAGGGCACTGGACCTGGGGGTCAAGAAGACCTGACCCCAAATCCCTCCCCAACATCCAACAACAACAACAACACAGCTGCAAGGTGCCAGGTACCCAACCTTACCATCTTGCATAAACAAAAAAGTTTGCTGTATCCAAACCCTCTTCCTCTATAACCTAGTCCCCGCTCCCTATCCTCTTTTTCCCATCTCCTTCCTCTCCTTTTCCCTCCAGGGTAAGATAGATTTCTATATTCTATTAAATGCATCTGTTGTTTCCTCTCGGGGCCATTTCCCCCACCCCTTCCACTTCATTGCAAATGCATTTTCTTGACTCTTTAATGTGGAATATCTTAGCTCCTTCTACCTCTCCTTTCCCTTTCTCCCAGTACATTCCTTTTTCACCATTAACTCCATATTTCATTCTGGCTGCTTGTAATATTTTCTCTTTGACTTAAGAGTTCTGAAATTTGGCTATAATATTCCTGGGAGTTATTTTTTTCAGATCTCTTTCAAAAGATTGGTGGATTCCCTCAATTTCTATTTTTCCCTCTGCTTCTAGGATATCAGGGCAATTTTCTCATAGAAATTCTTTAAAAATGAAGTCAAAGCTCTTTTCCTGGACATGACTTTAAGGTAGCCTAATAATCTTTAAATTGCCTCTCCTGGGTTTGTTTTCCAGGTCAGTTGTTTTTCCAATGACATATTTCACATTTTCTTCTAGTTTTCCATTCTTTTGATTTTGTTTTATTGTTTCTTGATTCCTCACAAAATCATCAGCTTCCCTTAGCTCCATTCTACATTTGAAGGAATTGTTTTCTTCAGAGAGTTTTCTTGTCTCCTTTTCCATCTGGACAATTCTGCTTTTTAAGGCATTCTTCTCTTCATTAATTTTTTGGATTGCTTTTTTCCATTTGACCTAAACTGGTTTTTAACATGTTTTCTTACCTATTTTTTTGTATCTCCTTGATCAAGCTGTTGACTTTGGTTTCATGATTTTCCTGTAGTGCTGTCATTTCTCTTCCCAATTTTTCCTTGATCTCCCTTATTTGATTTTCAAAATCTTTTTTGACCTCTTCTATAGCCTGAGACCAATTCTTATTTTTTCTTGGAGGCTTTGGATACAGAAGCTTGGACTTTGTCATCTTCTGAGTATGTGTTTTGATCCTCCATGGTATCAAAGCTATTTGCTATGGTCAGATTCTTTTTTTTTTCTTTTTACTCATTTCCCAATGTTATTGGGACACCCCTGCAAATACCTCAGTTCCTTCAGCATCTTAGGAGATGTTCTGATTGCTCTCCTGGCTTGTGCTCCTATCTATGTATAACCGAAAGCACTCCCCTCTGTCCTTGAGCTAAAGCAACGGGGCCTCCAGCTATGATTAGGATCTGAATATGGAAAAGGCACTAAAGAACTGTCCCAGGGATAGTGGTGAAACCCCCAAAGTCTCCCTCCACCCCCTTATCTTCTGTGGACTGAGCACTCTGGAAGCAGCTGTTGGGCAGCTCCCTGCTGGGCAGCTCCACAGTCCTGCTTCCATTTCCCAGGATGAGACTGTGCTAGTGTGGGATTCAGGTTCACTCTGGCTGATTTTCCACTGATCTTTCAAGTTATGCTTGGTGATCTCTGGATTGGTAGGTCTGGAAACCATTTCCACTGCCACAAGCCTAGGCACCCCAGGGACCCAGGTTCCCTACAGGATGTTCTTGGAAGACTGGAGCTCATTTGCTCTAATGAGGCATGACCTAGGGTGTTTTGCTGCCCCCTTCTGACCCTGGTGGAACAGAGAATTCCCACAGATCTTCTAAGTTATCTTGGGCTGGAAGATTGTTTCACTGGGTTCTGTGAGCTCTATCTCTCTAAAATTTAGTTAGAGTCATAATTTTAAAGTTTTTTTGGAATGTTATGGAAGAGAGCTTCTGGGAAATCCTGCCTTCACACTGGCATCTTGGCTCTGCCCCCATCCAACATCTCTTTATTTTAGTGCCTCCTTTCTCTTAATTATTTCTTAATTAATCTGTATGTATGGGGCGGCTAGGTGGCGCAGTGGATAAAGCACCAGCCCTGGAGTCAGGAGTACCTGGGTTCAAATCTGATCTCAGACACTTAATAATTACCTAGCTGTGTGGCCTTGGGCAAGCCACTTAACCCCATTGCCTTGCAAAAACCTAAAAAAAAAAATCTGTATGTAACTTGTTTTGTATATATTTGTTGCCTTGTCTCCCTTATTAAACTCTAAGTTCCTTGAGGGCAGGAACTGTCTTCTCCCTTCTTTGTAAGCACTTAGATGATCTTCCTAAAGGGCAGGTCTGCCCTGCTGTGCCCTTACTCAATATGACTCTGCATCAGCTTCAAGTTCAAATATAAATCCTGTTTGGTCTTTAAAGCTTCATTCATAACACCCCCATTATCACTTTTGCAGTCTTCTTACACTTTCTACTTTCTACCTTCCATTACTAGCAGTCCAGGAAAACTAGCCTCCTTGCTTTTTCCTCAAACAAAACACTCCATCTCCCAGATCCAATAGTTTTTGGTACATGATTGTTTTCATGTTGTCTTTCCCTTTAGACTGTAATCTCCTAAAGAGTAAAGACTATTGGGTGGCTAGGTGGTGCAGTGGATAAAGCAGGGGCCCTGGAATAAGGAGTACCTGGGTTCAAATCCAGTCTCAGACACTTAATAATTACCTAGCTTTGTGGCCTTGGGCAAGCCACTTAACTCCATTTGCCTTGCAAAAATGAAAAAAAAAAAAAAAGAGTAGAGACCATTTTTTGCATTTCTTAGCCATATCTGGTATATAGTAGGCACTTAATAATGTTTAATGATTGATTGATTATCTTGTATATTTTCTCCTGTACATGTAACATTGAAAGGACTTAGCTAGTTAAGATTTCTTTTTATAGAGCTGTACAAATCTAAATAATCTTTATATATTATATCTTTCATATATTATATATATTTACTACAGAGAAGGTTTACAAAATAATTTATAATAAAATCTATGAAAGCCATCTATTCTCTTTCATTCTCACTCCCCATGAAAGTAGAGCACTTGTGTTACTGAACTGTATTTAACACAATCTCTAGAATAATGTTTTTTAGGAGGAAAAAATAGATTAAAAAAAACCCTTTATTTTCCAAAACTGTTTGAAATAAATTTTATTCACTTGACACACTACAGCTTAAACAAGGAATCTCTAACTTCTGATCTGATGGTTAGCAATTCATAGACTAATAGATAGAATAATGTCTTTAATAATGGCAATTAGTATATGTGTATTCAGTATTCAACTAATTTATATTGTTGTGATAAGTGAGATGTTACTTTCTGTTGTTGATCTATATGAAAAGGATCTAGAATCACTGAACTCATCTCTTATACAGTGGTAAGCAACAAATATAATTTAGCACATTTTTCAATTCTTGTCTGAAATTGTCCTATTGATATAGGCTTGACACCTAGGTGGTGCAGGGATAGAGCACCACGCCTGGAATCAGGAAGGTAGTTCAAATCCAAACTTGGCACTTACTAGCTATATGACCCTGGGCAAGTCACTTAACCTCCATATGCTAAAGTTCTTCATCTATAAAATGTAAACACATTAGAGAAGGAAATGGCAAACCAGTTTCTTTGCCAAGAATACATGAACAAGTCCATAAGGTCACAAAAGAGTCAGATTGAATATTTGAACAATAACAATTGAAATAGCCTAAGCTATTGATCTATGAA
This sequence comes from Macrotis lagotis, assembly GCF_037893015.1. Classification (NCBI taxonomy): domain Eukaryota; kingdom Metazoa; phylum Chordata; class Mammalia; order Peramelemorphia; family Peramelidae; genus Macrotis; species Macrotis lagotis. The sequence goes on from NC_133661.1 coordinate 121,171,897, forward strand.
AGATACATTAACTTTGGGTCACCAGAGTACTATTTAATATCACTAATCAATAGTTTATTAAAGGCTACTCAAGTTTCAATCAAGAGTTTTAATACTTTTTTGCAGAAATATGTAGCTTGCCATACTGTAACATTGAAAGGACTTAGCTAGTTAAGATTTCTTTTTATAGAGCTGTACAAATCTAAATAATCTTTATATATTATATCTTTCATATATTATATATATTTACTACAGAGAAGGTTTACAAAATAATTTATAATAAAATCTATGAAAGCCATCTATTCTCTTTCATGAAAATCTGTTTATCAAATAAACTTCTTATTGAATTAGGAAATGTTATACTTGGAGCATAAATGACATTTTAAAGTTAATTGATAGTCTCTTTTCCTTACTGTGTCAGTTCAGATGATGCTTAAAGTAATATATATTGTCAGTTCTCATCAAAATCAATGACTAGACTCTGTCATATATGCTGAAATCAAATGATCCAACCTCCATTTAATTAGGTTGTCATTTTAAAAGTTTGATAAGGTAGTATCTTGTTACATTTATTTATGTTATGAATAACTTCAAGTGTTAAACAAAATTCAGAATAAGTGAGGTGAAGACTATAGCCTCACACTTCGAAGTCCCACTTGCACCATGGTTCTTTTTCTTTCTATTTTAATGCTATACAGAGTTAAGTTTCATTCTTTTTTTCCCCCCTCTGCACAATGGGTCTTCAAATATTTGAAGCTAGCTATGATATTACCTCCAAATCATCCTTTATTTCTCCAAGTTAAATCTCCCTAGTTTATCCAACTGCTCCTAATATGACAATTTTCAGATTATTTACCATCCTGGTTGCTTTTCTTTCTCTGGTTTGTCAATGGTCTTCTAAAAAAGTGGCAGCCAGAATTAGATAATCCAACTGTGTACCCACTGGCAGAGAAAACAGTATGATTTTTATTTGTTTTGAACTGGGCATTACTCTTTTATAAGGTAGAATGGATTTGGCCTCCTCCCTACCCCACCTCCATCTCAGTTGAATTAGTTGCAAGATATAATCATAGATAATGAGGTATCAGTGAACAATGTATGTGTGATACTAACTAATGACTAAATTTGGTTAATTATTATTTACAATGGTTCATCAGTACAGAACAAAATACCACTAATTCTCCACAAAAATACAATGAAAAACATACCATTAACCCAATGCAACCTAAGAGGAAAATTTTCCTGTATGTTTAGAACATAATCTTGTGGAGGGTAGAAATCTAAAGTATGATTTTTTTCTGTACAATTATAGCACTATAGGATTAAAGACAATTTGAAAGCTACATTTCAGAGGGGCAGGCTTGGACTTGATGTAAGAAAAGTCTTCCTAATAATAAAGACACACAGGAAAGAGATCATTGCTTTTGAGTGACTCTGTTGTTCAAAACCTAATTCAAATTTATAGGTATGCTTTTACTTTTTTTTATTTAAGGCAATGGGGTTAAGTGACTTGCCCAAGGTCACACAGCTAGGTAATTATTAAGTGTCTGAGGCCAGATTTGAACTCAGGTACTCCTGACTCCAGAGCCAGTGTTCTTTCTACTATACTACCTAGCTGCCCCTTATAGGTATGATTTTAATTCAGAGAGATTAAAAAAATGAAAAGGATCCATAGAACAATATATCCATATATACATGTGCATATGTATGTATATATATATATACATGCCCATATGTGTATGTATTATGTATCAGCTTTCACATATATATGTATATACATATATATATGTGTATATACATATATATTATGTTTGTCTTTTGTTCTGAAAGAAGACCATGACATCAGGGAGGTGATGCCAAGATATGAATGTGAATTAGATTTGAGTGAGGAGAGTACTGTGCTAGGTCACCAACTATTTTTGTACTGGCAAAGAAGTGGTAATCATCAATTGAAGAATAGCAGAACAAAAAATACTATTGTAGTATAAGAAATGATAAAGTGGGAGGTGTCAGAGAAACCTGTACATATAATTTATGCAATGAGATGAGCAGAAACAGAATAAATATAATAACAGCATTGGAAAGACAAACAACTTTGAAAGACTCAGAATTCTGCTCAATACAATAACCAGCTATGATTCTAGAGGACCCTTGAGGAAACATGCTGTCCACATCCTGACAAAGAGGTGAGGTACTCAGAGTGGAAACAGATTTAATTTTTGGATTTGACCATAAGGGAATTTGTTTTGCTTGACTATGCATATTTGTTATAATGATTTTTAAAAATTTTTTTTTATTTTTTCACTTTTATTTTTCTCCCCCCAATAAGGAAGAGTAGAGAACATGGATTTTTATGGGTTAGAAAAAATAAATTTAATTTAAAAAAATTTATAAGTAGTCTTCTACCACTCATATATCAGAATCTTTTTGTTTTGGTAATGGATATTTGGGGATTTATATTATGGTTCTAAGGAGCTTTGTATTTGGAAATTAGCACTGATCAACTCATTTCTTCTTCATTATTTCACTATCTATATTAGGTTGGATTTGTAGAAAGGGAAAATTGATGAAGGTCTGTGATAGACAGTCCATGAATTTGAAATCAATTGTACTATGATTTTCAGAGTCAATTTATTGCTTGAGATTCACATGTCATAACCCTTTGCTTGAAAAGGTCAAATACTGTCATTTTAGTACAGTACCATGATTTTTTTTTAGTGGCACCAAGAAAATGATTCTCATGAAAAGACATGCAATCACTTTCTGACTAAAAGAAATAACATAGAGATAAATAAAAACTATTAGATTTAAAAGAGGATATTTTCAAATGTAGTCCAGATGTCACAGAAATAATCACATTGGCAAAACCATATAGAAAAGAAAACAGAACCTATTCTTTCTTAAAGAATTTATAATTTAGATAATTTTTAAAGATATATTAAGTCCAAAATCTTCATATAAGATTTTAAGATATTAAATGAGTACAAATTCCTTTTTATTTCAAATCTTGATTATCATAGGGTAAATTTAAAAAATTGTGATATGAAGATACTTCAGTTTCACAGTCTAGTCATCTGACTAGTTCACAGTCTAGTCAATCTGACTGAGAAATCAAGTATTCTCACTACATAATGTTTCATTAAAGTCTGTTTCTTTGCTTTAGTGCATGATAATTTATATTTTTGCTACAACTGTATTTAGAAAGAACATAACACAGAGAGTTATTTTAATTATTGTTAAAAACTATTGATTAATGGAAGAATGTTTTTATACTCATTCATGTAATGTGGTTCTAAAAAGGCTAAAAGGCAATACTAAAAACGATTAGTGGCCCCATGCAACCAAAGGTCTACTATTTATAAATAATAGTGAAGTCATTCTTCCTTAAGAGAAAGTGGGGCCCACCTGAAGATGTAAGATGAAAATCTTAAGTAAGAGATTCTTCCTTTTGTAACTGAAAACAGAAGTAACCTGGTTATTATATAATTCAACTTATTGAGTTAAATGAGGCACAGGCTCCTTCTGGTTCAAATAGTAGTTCAGGTTTGAAAGTAGGTACTCCTGCATTCCTACTGACATAAATTAGAAGTGTAAATGATATGTATGTATGTGTATATGTATATATGTGTATATATGTATATAAATAAGAATTCTTAGAAAAGTTTCAAGATGAGCCCATTGGGGGAAATATGAATATAGATATCATGGGTGGACTATTCTATACTTTTTCAAACTTGTATTCTCCCTCTCAAATATCTGAAAAAAAAACCCCCAACATTTATCTATTAATTTAATGAAATTGACATATGGGATGAGAACAAGCTAATATGTCTTCAAGGGAGTTCAAAATAGTTTGTCCTTTAACCATCCTTAACAATCAGTCTTAGAAAGGTTTAGTCACAGATTTTTTAAAAATTTATTTATTTAAAGCAATGAGGTCAGATTTGAATTCAGGCCCTCCTGGCTCCAGAATCCGTGCTCTATCCACTGCCCCATGTAGCTGCCCCTCAGTCACAGTTCTTAATCCCAAATAGCTCACCATACTGAAAAAGGCCCATAAATCTTTTCCCTAGCTATATGTTTTGACCTTCCCAGGTGATAATCAATAAAACTAGAAGCTACATCATCAGCCTGGCATAACAATAGATTCTCAATTACTTTAGTGAGTAGATATATAATGGTGAATTTCTTGTCCAACTATCAAATATTTTAAGATTTATTGTACCCTTTAAAGTTATTTATGTACTTTTAAGAATTAGTATATCAATAGATATTTAAAAGAAAAAAGAATTATTGTTCAATCATTTCAGTTGTTTTTTGACTCTTCATGACCCTATTTGGGATTTTCTTGGCAAAGATAATAGAGAGAATTGCCACTTCCTTCTCCAGCTCATTTTACAGATGAAAAAACTGAAACAACAGGTTGAAATGACTTGCCCTGGCTCACAAAGTTAGTGTCTGAGACCCAATTTGAACTGAGGAAGATGTTTTCCTGACTCTAGGACTTGCACTCTATCAACTGTGCCCCCTAATTATCATAGTACAAATTATATGAATCTAAAAAAAAATGGAAGAAGGAATGAAGGAAGAATCAGAACCATTATTGGGCTTTGGATAAGTGAAAGAAAAGAGGAACAGGGGGAAAAGAAGCATTATTTGCCTCAGACTAAAACATAGCTTGTGCTCAAATTCAACTAAACAGATCTCAACAACGATGAGTTCACCACATTGTTCAATTACCAAATGTGTGTTTGCCAAAAAGATCATGTTATGGAAAATTCACAGAGGGCAAGCACACACACAGAGGTCAGAAAAAGTGATACAAGGACACTATGAAGGTCTCTCTTAAGAACTTTGGAATTGATTGTGTAGCATGGGAGATATTGGCATAGGACCACCCAGCCCAGTGTGTCCTCATCAGGGAGGGGGCTACACTCTATGAGGAAGACAGAATGGAAGCAACTCAAAGGAAATGTGAGATGCCTAAATTTAGAGTAAATGGCCCAGGTGTTCACATGGGCCTGTAGCGGAGCATTCCAAGCTCATGTTGGTCAGATCAGCCACAATCAGACACACTGCAACTTGTCTGTAACAAGGTGAAGTTGTTTTGTTCTCTTTCAGTAACAAAATACAAGAACCAATCTTTGACCCAAAGGTACTGCCCAAAGTGATCAAAGAAAGAGGAAAGAACCTCTATCTACCAAAAATACTTAGTGCTACTTTTTGTATTAGCAAAGGATTTAAAAATGAAGGAGTACCCAGCAATTGGTAACTGGTTTAACAAGTTATGAATATCTTAAGATTTATTATGATGAAATACTATTGAGTTATTGGAAGTAATGAAGGAATGGTTTCAGAAAAACCTGGGAGGATTTATATGAACTGATGCACAGTGAATTGTGCAGAATTAAGAGAATAATTTACCTAATAACAGCAATATAGTAAAGACAAACAACTTTGAAAGGCTTAGGAACTGCGGACACCAACATGATAATCATGATAGCAGAAGTCTAATAGCAAACCAGACTATCCATCTTTTGATAGAGACCTGATGAACTCAAGAGCACAGACTGAAATATACTTATGGGGTTGCGGAGAATGACCAATTTGGGAATTTATTTTGCTTAATTATATAAGCTTATTCAGGAGTTTTGTTTTGGTTTTTGCTTTCTCAAGAGAGGGATTAAGAGGAAGAGGCAGCTTTGAATAATTGAACTAACAAGTGATACCTGTTCTAGACCCAATAGGGTTTGCCATGAAATTAACTGAATATTGAAGATTGTTCCTTTGTTCACTAGGGAGAAAAAGTAAAGAGAATAGTCATCTTTCCTAGTTGCCATACAGAATAAAGAACATAGATGCTATTATCATGATCATCTCAAAAGGGAAAGAGATGAGACAGGGAGGAAAGAGAGAGAGAATAGGGAAGGAGGCAAGAGAAAGAGAAGAAGGGAGGCAAGGAGAGGGGGAGGGAGAGAGAGACAGAGATAGAGACAGAGAGAAGAAAAGAACAACAAATGCAAGAGCAAGAAGGAGGAGAAGAAAGATTAAATAAACAACATAAGTGTGGAAGGAACCTTCTCACATGGAGAGAAAAGAGAGACAAGGATCAGAATAGAGAAGACCTGACTCCTGAAGATACCTAATATGCTATACCTCTAGTCAAGTCCGTTCAGATGTTAGGATCTTCCCCCAGAACCTTTCCTAGAAACTTGTTGAAACAAATATCTGTGTCTAGGTTCTGCCTTATTCCAAGTTGTGAGTGCACATTATCTCCCTCTACCCCCTCTTTTCCTTTTTTCTAAAGAAAGACTCAATTTGGATCAAGAGGCTACCATTCTCCCTATTTGTTCCAAAAATTTGCCTCTTCAATCTATTATCTACTAGAGATCATTCTTTCCTTTTGTTTGGATTGGTATTCTGTCTTTCTTTGTCATAATTCTAAAAAGGTAGAAGGCAACCTGGTATTAGATATTAATTACAACATTTCTGAGGATGACAGAGTAGGTAGAGTATTAACAGTAGATGTTGCCAGGTGCGCAAGGAATATTTACAGAATATTATCAGAGAACTCTGTGATTCAAACATTCTATTTTAATGCTATTCCAAGATACATTCATTTACTGCTACAGGGATCAGTTCTTCAACTTGTTTAAGTCAGTCACTTTGTTTACTATTTTTCCTATTTGTTTTATCCTAGTGTTCAGCCTTGTACTTTGCATATAAATATTTGCTGAATTTAATTGAACTGACTTTTTTCCATCAAGAGAAAATGAAAGAGTAAAGAAAAGAAAGCTAGAATTAGAGCAAGGAAGATAATAGGTCACCTACAATTCCATTTCCATAGGCATAAATATTTTCCTAATAGCTTTCATCTATCAATGGGAATAGAGACATATTTGTTTTGTAACTAGCAAAGAGCAAAAATATTCCTTTAAAAACTTACTTAGGACTCATATATTCCAAGTACAAAAACATTATAAATTACTCACTGATCTTTTCAGCCATTTTAGTAGTTACACTTCCAGCAAGAACACATGAAAATAAAAGATAACACTGAAGTTAGTGCTTTTGGGCCAAAATCACATGCTTTTAATTACCTTTCTTGTCAGAAGTTAATCATTTGCAAACCACTAACAGAAGTTTGTAGTCACACTTAGGGGTAAAAGCATTTTTCTCTCTTCTAGTGTTTTGACAGAAAGAAAAAGAAGCTTTTCCAGTTCTTCTGGCTATATTTGCATACAAAAACAAAGAATGTGGTTGGACAGGTTGAGGAGCCCCATGACTTTGCCCTCTTGTCTTAGCTTAGTCATTGTATCTCTCCACCACCCACTTAAATATACGTATAATGAAAAAGATTTGAAGTTCAAAAATTGAGGGACCTGGAATCTCAGAGTTGTTTGGTGATTAAAAACAAGAGACAAGAGTAGCCTAGATTTCAGATGTTAAAATCAGGAATTAGCATTCAGCATAAGCAATAAAGAGGTCTTAGATCAAAGAGTTGTGTTCCAAAAAGATCATTTCTATTCCTTGTTCTAAAGAGCTTATTAGTAGTCCATCATGAGAGAGTTTAGTTTTTACCTTACTGTCACAAAAGACTATTGACCATCCCAAAAAAATCATTGTACTGGTAAATGGATCATGGAGAAATGGTTTAACTTTACCATATTATCGAGTTTATCATCATAAAATTACCATACTGATGCTTTCTGCCTGATATCAATAACATGGGAAAGACTCCATCCAAAAGGCAAAAGTCTCCAATTGTATCCAGACCATCATCAGAAGTCCTATTTTAAGACCAGGCCAATGACAGTTCTGGAAGACTCAGAAAGATTTCTTTGCACATTTTCCTCACTATAATCAACATAATGTGCAAGTCATACCAGGTCTTCTTCATTTATGAAGGACAACAATCATCATTGACCCTGGAGTTAAAATCTTTATTAGAATATCACTCTTTATTAGCTTGTAAGCTTCAGTTTACTCATCTCTAAAATGAGAGAGTTGGACTAAATCATCTCCAAGGGTCATTCTATTTCTAAATATATTATGCTGAGATGTTCAAGAGTGTTGCAGAGATAACCCCATAGCTGAAGATTTCAAATGAAGCTAAAAGCAGAGAGAGGCTCCTTGAGCAGGTTCAAGAGAGACTAAATATATCTATAACCAATGTCCAATATAGATAAAGTAATAAGTGGAGCAATAAAGTAATCAGTAGTAGACTGCAGAGACCAGTTGGGAATCAGAGAAGTCGGGGCAACATGATGACATTGGCAGGTTTGCCATATCTGAATTGTGAATTGCCCTTCTCCAAATACACCTTGATTCTTCCCTGCCTCCAGGGATAAGAGTAAATGAAACAGTGAGTAAATGAATTAAGAAACATTTATTAAGTGCTGTATGTTGAAGATTGAGTACTAGGGATACACAGCAAAAAAGCAAGACTATCCCTGTCCACGTGGAGCTCATGCTCTATGGGACACAAAAAGAATTCATATGCAGGGTACATGAAAAAGAAAGAAAAGATCAAAACGACAATTCTGAAAGATCTAATAGATGTTGAGGAAAGACAAATGGTTCTCTTTCTAAATGATGGTACTCCATGTAAATGGAAGAGTTTGAATCGATGCCTTCTAGATCATACAAGTTATGCAATCATTCATTTCAATCTTGCTACCTGGCTGAGAAGCCAAGTCTATATCTGTATCCCTACTGGGACCTAGATCAGAGAAGGCAAAAGAGAAATCAAGGAAGGATACCCCTTTTCTCACTCCTTGGTTGCCCCATGAGAGCTGGATAACCCAGGGAGCTTAAGATTTGAATATTTTCCAAAATTTTGCAATCATTTTTCAAATTCATGGTAAGTAGAGGATATATTATCTTGCAGTTAATGAAGAGCAAAAATACTTCTTGGAAATTTTGTGCCTGTGTTTATGGTGATCAGTTACACAATGATCTCTTAGTCTGTGTCAGCAGATAGAGAAGTGGTCACAGTAATACTGCTAGCAGAAACATACAAAAATATAAGATAATAATGAAACTATTCTTTCTGGACTAAAATCACATATTTTTAGTAACCCATTTTATTAGGAGCTAACCATTTGCACAGATCATTGAGTAATCTTTGAGAGGTTTGTATTCACATCTAGGAGTAAAAGCATTTTCCTCTCATTTCTTTTTTTTTTTGTTTTTTGCCAAGAGCAAAAAATAAACAAATGCCACTTTTCATATTGAAAATAGTAGAGGAAATACTTCTTTCCTTGCATAACATGCTGTACAACATCTGTTCATGGATATTAGGTAACTTTTTAAAAATGTGCTTACAGGAAAGGACAGCTTTTGAAAAAATAGAAAAAATGTTTAAGCAATTTCTTTAGACTTTATTAATGTTCATTGAATTTTTCAATGGCTTCTGTGACCTGCTATATCATCTTGATTCCACTGTTTCCACTTTGCACGCCTCCCCTATGCAGTCACCCTCTCTTCTACCTTGTCTCTCTCAGCTCCCATTCCCAACTTCTGTGATGTGCCAAGTCTCAATTCTTAGCCTTCTGGCAATCTCTGTGCTCTCAATTGCAAAAGGCCCATCTATTCCTATGGCTTCAAGTATAATTTTCATAATCATAAAATCAATCAAGAGCATTTATTTATACCTACTATGTACAAGGTCAGAGTAATGCAAAGACCAAGATAAATGAATCTGCTCTCAAAGAATTTAAATAATGATAACTGATATGAATATAAGTATTGCTTTTGTCAAGTATTTAACAAGTTCTCATGTTGAGGGTTCACTAGGTGATGATTATCCCAGGTTGAAGATTCTCTATTGGTTTGCTCTTCTAAAAGTGTGGCTTACCAAATACTACTAAGGTAATTACCTTTTCTCTAATCAGCTACACCAGAGGTGTCAGAAATATTGTCCACATGCCACAAAATGGCCCACAACATTCTGGAGTGTGGCCTGAATCAGATTAAAATGCAATTGGAAAATATTTAATAAATATTTTATATTCATATCACAAACATCTCCACTTAAACAATTATGATATTATAGTAATAGTATATATAATATAAATTATATTTATATTATAAAAATATTTAATAAATAAAATATAATAATACTTAGATAATTACATTTTAAAATTAAATAAATATATGCATATTAGTGGTCCCCTTTTTATTTGACATCAATGAACTAGAGGGCAATTAGCTCAAAGCAAAGGCATTTATTGAAAAGGCATACTAAAAAAAGTTGCAATGTCTCCTTTAAACTCTCCCACAAAGAAAAACAATCCTAAAGGGGAGAAAGGACACACTTAGAAGTCCTTAGTAGAGTCAAACATGTAGGAAATGCGTGTGTCCAAGGCAGTTTATACTTCTAGGGTTACTTAGCTCCTTAACACATGTTATCCCAGGGCATTGAAATATGGTGGGTGGGGTGTTTCTTCTGCCATTCTTTCCTCTAATATTGTCACCCTCAGTACAAGACTTTATTACTTCACACTTGGACTATTGCAATGGTATACTAGTGAGTTTGCCTGTCTCAAACCTCTCACTTCAATTCATCCTTCATTCAACTGCCAAAGAGATTTCCAGGTCTAACCAAGTCACACAGATACTCTTACTCAATAAATTGTAGTGGTTCCCTATCATCTCTAGGATCATATACAAAATCACCTGACATTCAAAATCCTTCATAACCTCATCACCAATGCCCACTTAAACAATCTTTTTATATCTTATTCCCCAATACTTATTCTTTGATCCTATGAGACCAACTTCTTGGATGTTCCAAGAATTAAGACACTACATTTCTTGGTTCTGAGCATTTTCTTTGGCTGTCCCTCATGTCTGGAATGCTTTTCTTGCTCTTGGCTTCCTTGGCTTATGTCAAATTCCCCAGAAAATCCCATTATCAAAAGGAAGTTTTACCTAATCCTTCTTATTTGTTTTTCTTCCTTCTGAAGACAGGAAGAAATTGATTTTGGGAAAATGGAGTTTAAAGATTGATATATGTGGGGTTATTTTGTGAAAAATTCATCAATCTCTGACTCAGGGAGGTAAGAAAGGCTTAGACTAATTCTCAGGTTGTTCAAACAGTTTACAAAATACTACAAAAAATTCAGATTAGGTTCTTTGGAAAAACAGCCAGATAGTGAGTTTCAATAGAACAAAGAAGAGGGTGAGAAAGTTTGGATAATCACACTCCCCCAGAGTAAGTTAGTTTTACAGCAGGACAAGCAAAATAAGTAATAGGGAAGGGGAAAGGGATAGGAGAGTTTGGGGGTGATGTTCCCCCAATTAGATTATTATGTTCCCTTTATTAGATTATAATTTCCTTGAGGGCAGGGATTTCTTTTAACACTTTTTGTATCCCAGTGTTTAATAGAGTGCCTTGTACATAGTAAGCACTTAATATTTATTGACTGATCACTATTTTTCTGCCACTGTCCCTGATCCTTGTGGTCCTCCACTATTCTGTCCTCACTATTCTATTTCTACAGTCAGCTTTGGGTTACCATTCTCAGAGTTTTGTCATCTTGACAACCATTTCCATCCTTAAAAAAAACAACTTTCACTAGAACCTATTTTTCCCTCAAGCTATTGCCTTATGTCTGTCTTCTTCTCATTCAAACTCCTTGAAAGAGTTATATATATATATCCTCTCTGCCTTTACTTCTTTTCTTCCCAATCATACCACACTCTTTGCAATAAAGTTTTTCAACTTCATCACTCAATTGAAATTGCTCTCTCTAAAGTAACTGATAATCTATTAATTGCCAAAACTGACATTCTTTTCTGTTTTCATCCATTGTTATGGATCTGAAGCTTTGGAAGTAGTTTACCATACTCTCATTCTAAATGAATATTCATTCCTTCCCTCTGGTTTCCTTCCTAACTCTATAATGCGGATAGAAAGTCTCAAATCCTTCAGATCCTTCAAAACTTTCAGGGTCACTCTCTATCCAAGGTTGGGAGCAAAAGCTTAGACCAGAGCTCTCTTATTTATCTCCTCTCCCACACATTTTTTTCTCAGGTGCTTATCTGTAAAGTTTCTCCCCTAAGATTCCAGATACTTTAATCTCTTTTTCTGGAACTGCCTCAATATTTTGTAGACAATCCACAGGACATCAACAGCTTTCCTCAACCAATTTGATCTGTCTTCTTATCACACCATCACTCTAATATACTCAAAGGCTTTCAAGATTTTTTCTTTTTACACACTCTAAAGTCTTTAACTGAGATATGTTCTCACTGGTTAAGCATCTTATTGCTTAGCTTAAGTAAAGATGGTGGTGATTTGATTTGTTTACTTAAGCCCTACACTTGGATGAGAAACACTCTATCTTTGACCCTCCTCCCACCATCCTTCAATTTTCCAGAAACTTCTGGAGACTTCATGCCCAATACTTTGTACTACTAGCTTTCTTAAGTAATTCTCTGGTTCTTCCATTCCTGTGAAATCAAAGCTGCGCCTATGTGAGACCCTACCCCTTCTCTTTTAATCCTATGATTCTTCCTTACATTATCAAGTACCTTAATTATATTATTTCATAATCCTGCTGTAGAGGTATAGTCTAACTTATGGGAAACCACTCTAATAAATGAAAGTTTTGGTCATTATTCTGATGTGGAAATTTCAGTTGTTGCCCTTCTTTCACTCTTTCACTCTTGTCTCTACTACTGTAATAGTCTCCTAATTGATTTCCTTGCTTCAAGCCTCTCCCATTTCCTCTCTATCCTCTATGTGACTGCCAAGATATTACTAAAGTACAATTATGACTGTTATTCCTCCTGCTGAGTAAATTTCAATAGCTTCTTATGATCTCTAGGATCAAGTGCAGTTAGCTATTTAGTGTATATATATATATATATATATATATATTATACATATATAATATAAATTTAAATGGGTTTTATATTATAATCATATTTACTTATTGCATATATCTCATAGACTTATTATATATAGATTATCTATATATCGATATCTATAGATAGATATAGATAGGTATCTATCTATAGATATCGATATATAGATCTCCCATTCACAAACTCTTCAATTTTGACAACCTGACTTTTTTATATTCCTCAAACATGTCACTCCATCTCCCACATCCCCCATCTCTGGAAGTGCTTAGTTTCCCTTTATAGTTTAACTCAAACACCACCTCCAGACCTTTCCTTTTCTCTCAACTATTGTAGCCTATCCATCCTCCCTCAAATAATTACCATTATATTTGTAAATAAGTATGTATTACATGTAATATGCATATATACATATTTACATACACATCTATCTATCTATCTATCTATCTATCTATCTATCTATCTATCTATCTATCTAACTACTTATCTATCCTTGTGTATATATCACCCCCATCCCCAATAGACTATAAGCTTTGGTGGAGAGTAGGAACTGGCACAGAAGAGGCACTTAAATAAATGTTTGTTGATTGATTATGTTGCCCCTGTTCTTGTATTTGCCTCATCCTTTCTTCCCCCAATTTTGCTTTAAACTTTAAGTCTTTCCTTTTGAGAGTGAAATTGTACTATAATGATGTCCTACTACTTAGACATTCACTGAATGGTCTGATTCAATTCTTACACCTCCTTGAATTCCTCATACTCCTTTGACTGATGGAGACAGAAGATGATTCTAACTAGGGAGCCTTTCAGTAGTTTGGGTAATGGAAAGAGGAGTGGGATTAATTTGAGAGGCTTTGGTTTTAAATCCCAACTGTATAACTCTTAGATTGCAAAAGTATCCTTCTTAGGCACATTGGGAATACCAAGATAAAAAATGACACAGAACCTGTTGTCATGCAGCTTAGCATCTATGGGAGATAAGACACATGCATGGATAAAGATAATTCAAGATAAGTGATACTGAGGGCATAGGAAAGGTCCAGACAAATTGTAGTAGAAAAAATTGAGGAGGGAAAGAGCCCTTTCAGCTGGGAGGTAATGGGGATCAGAGAAGGCTTCATGGAGGAGGTAAAACCTAAGTTGAATCTTGAAGAAAAAGGAAAAAATTTGAAAGGAATATATTCCATGGAAAGGAAAAATTGCTACCAATGTTCAGGGCTGCATATCAAATTCAAAGAATAAATTTAGCTGGAAAAATAGACTATGTCAAGGAAATAAATATGAAATAAATCTGTCACTGTAGATCATGCTGAGATTTAAATGGAAGGCTAAGAGACATACTCTATTCTAAAGATAATAGGGAGTCATTGAAGTTGTGTGTTTAAGTTTTTTTATTGTTTTAAAAATCCTTAGATTTGTACATTAAGAAAATTATTAGGGGAGTTATATTTGAAGCTTGGTTTAGAAAAAGGCAAGATCAGGAAAAGGGACATTAGTTAGGAGGCAATCATCATGAAAATCCATGTATATCTATATCATCTATATCTATATCTGTATCTATATCTATATCTATATCTATATCTATCTATATCTATATCTATATCTATATCTATATCTATATCTATATCTATCCCCCATTCACAAACTCTTCAGTTCTGACAACCTGACTTTTTTATATTCTTAAAACATGACACTCCATCTCCCACTTCCATGCCTTTGCTTGTCTCATGTGTGGAATACACATCCTCCATCTCTAGAACTGCTTAGTTTTTTAATTTTAATTTTAATTCAAACACCACCTCCAGGTCTTTCCTTGTCTCTCACCTACTGTAGCCTATCCTTCCTCCCTCAAATAATTACCATTATATATGTAAATATGCATGTATTATGTATAAATATGCATATATAAATACATATACATACATATACATCTGAATTAAGATGGTAGATACAATTGGATAGAAAATGACAGATGTAGGTGAAGTAAATGTGGAATCATCAGAATTTCATAGGAAATGTCATCTTTGACATTTCCATCTCCCAACCATTTCAATGATGTCTGGCTGTTTGAACCAAAAAAGTCAAAGTACCACTTCTTAGGTGTTGGGAGCAGATGATATTAGTAGGCAAATCACTTACAAGAAAATACACACAATCTAGTGCTGAACTTGCCATTCAAAATACAAAGGGATGACAACAGCATTATACCATCAATTCAAGCTATTTATTGCTCAACTTTCTCAAAATAATGCAGAGTAATATGGGGGAACGTGATTGATTTGAAATATCATCCTCAAAGTCTTTAATCCCAAAAGAGAATTTGAGAGTATGTCACAGATAACAAAGTTAAGGAATATTTTAATTGGGTACTTTATATCAACAAACAAATCTTGTAATGGAAATTGTATATGGAAAGCAAAATTGGCACCTCTGAGAGAAGAAATCTATGTGTTATGTTCACTAAAAGCTGTGAAACTGTCTAGGCAATATTTCTCTGGTTTTGTGTTTCACTGCCAACATTGCCAGTAAATCTACCTCTTCTGCATTCTTTCCCTCAAATAAACAAATAAATAAACATATCAAACAAATAGATAAAAAAGTAAACAAATAAATAAAGGAATTTTAGTCCCCCAGAATCTAGGAAGGTACTTACAATTTGGTGCTCATTACCTATGCCTTCTTTTTTTTTTTAGGGTTTTTTTTTTTGCAAGGCAAATGGGGGTTAAGTGGCTTGCCCAAGACCACACAGATAGGTAATTATTAAATGTCTAAGACCGGATTTGAACCCAGGAACTCCTGACTCCAAGGCCAGTGCTTTATTCACTACGCCACCTAGCCGCCCCCATACCTATGCCTTCTTAGAGAAGCTTATTTTTCTTTAAGTTGGACCTAAGAAAG